>NW_022884533.1:0-1266771 GCF_011952205.1 Bombus bifarius
TGCTGTCCAGTCTAGATCATCCAAAATTCTGTTGGAGGCTTTTGGAGACCCAAACTGGACCGACGGTATCCCACGGTGTCCCACGGTGCAGTCCAGTCTAGATCATCCAAAATTCTGTTGGAGGCTTTTGGAGACCCAAACTGGACCGACGGTATCCCACGGTGTCCCACGGTGCAGTCCAGTCTAGATCATCCAAAATTCTTTTGGCGGCATTTGAAGACCCAAACTGCACCGACGGTATCCCACGGTGTCCCACGTTGCTGTCCAGTCTAGAACATCCAAAATTCTGTTGGAGGTTTTTGGAGACCCAAACTGGACCGACGGTATCCCACGGTGTCCCACGGTGCAGTCCAGTCTAGATCATCCAAAATTCTGTTGGATGCTTTTGGAGACCCAAACTGGACCGACGATATCCCACGGTGTCCCACGGTGCAGTCCAGTCTAGATCATCCAAAATTCTGTTGGAGGCTTTTGGAGACCCAAACTGGACCGACGGTATCCCACGGTGTCCCACGTTGCAGTTCAGTCTAGATCATCCAAAATTCTGTTGGAGGCTTTTGGAGACCCAAACTGGACCGACGGTATCCCACGGTGTCCCACGGTGCAGTCCAGTCTAGATCATCCAAAATTCTTTTGGCGGCATTTGGAGACCCAAACTGGACCGACGGTATCCCACGGTGTCCCACGGTGCAGTCCAGTCTAGATCATCCAAAATTCTTTTGGCGGCATTTGGAGACCCACACTGGACGGACGATGTCCCACGTTGCAGTCCAGTGTAGATCATCCAAAATTTGTTGGTGGCTTCTTTGAGACAAACTGACCGACGGCTTCCCACGGTGTCCCACGTTGCAGTCCAGTCTAGATCATCCAAAATTCTGTTGGAGGCTTTTGGAGACCCAAACTGGACCGACGGTATCCCACGGTGTCCCACGGTGTCCCACGGTGCAGTCCAGTCTAGATCATCCAAAATTCTGTTGGAGGCTTTTGGAGACCCAAACTTTACCGACGGTATCCCACGGCGTCCAACGGTGTCCAACGGCGTCCAACGGCGTCCAACGGCGTCCAACGGCGTCCAACGGCGTCCCACGTTGCAGTCCAGTTTAGATTATCCAAAATTCTCTTCGTGGCTTTTCGTAATCCAAACTGGACTGTATTAGCGTGGTTCTTAGCTTGGTATTGAATTATTGTGCAATGTTTGTACTTATCGATGTTGTGGTTTTCCGAAAGTTAATCAACTGATTAATTTGCGAAGACGATTACATCGATCAGTACAGACATTGTACAGTAATTCGCAACCGTACTGGCAACATTCGGTATCAAAGATACATTTGTCTAACTTGGAACGAAAGAATGGAAATGAAACTATTGACATTGCGTATACAATTTTGAGTCTTGCAAAAGAGACATACGACACGTTGTACTATACTTTTGAAAATATCGAAAAGTTATATACTCCAACGTTACCGCAATATGTTTCTTTTTAAAATAGGGGACGGGAAGAAGCCTGAACAATCAGACAATGGAAGAAAAATCATTTGGGTATCTATATATATTGGGTATATATATATATATATATTATACATTTGTAATAAAGTTCTGTATTTTAGCAGTCATGGTACCGTTAACGCTGACAAAGAAATATGTCTTATAGCAGTATTTTCAGTAATAAACGTGGTAATAAGGGGAGCTGAAAAGGAAACAAAGCAGTAGCCAGAAGAGCTACTAAAATTCAATCGTCTTCCACTCTATATAAACCCGATCAACACGCCGAGAGTGGAACTGAATATTCTTATTTCGCAACACTAATTTACTACTAATATTTATGAAACAGAAAATTCTCAAAATCAAACGCGATGAGTGCTTCGTTATATCTAATCTACCATTAAAAAAAAAAAAAGAAAAGTCTGAAAATTCCCGATATTTGATACGCAACTCTAATAAGTATAAATCTACGCACTCGTATTTAAGCAATACGCAACACTAATAGCGAGAGGTAGAAGTGCAACCATTTAAGAGGTTGCTGATGAACGATCACACTTGCACAGCTCTTGCAGCTGTACGTGTGATCCAGGAGCAGTGTCCGACAAATGAAGTCGGAGGGTTTGGGCATTTTGTAAACGCAACTCTAGTGAACAAAACGCGATCATTCATTATCGCAACGCTAAAGGGAAAAATTAATAGAACTCGCGATGGAACAATATCGCAACGCTAACTCTTATAGTGAATTTAATAAAAATTACTATTTACTATATAAAAAAGCTACTTTAAATATTCTGGTATTGCTACTTGCAATATTATAAAATTAATTGAAAACTAACACTTTTATAATCTAATTTTAAACAATAGAAAACAGGAAAAATTCTAAAAATTGCAAAAGACAATCGCGATATCGTAATTCGCAACTCTAAAGCAAACGCGATTATCATTTTTTATCGCAACTCTAATTCAAACCGTAATCATTTTCTCGCCACATTAATGAAAAACCGCGATGTTATTTCGCAACTCTAATACAACCCGTAATTAATTTGTCGCAACACTAATAAGAAAAATCGCGATTTGCCCAATGGGACGATGGACCGATATATACATCGGCCAAAAAAGCAAACTACTACTACTACTACTACTACTACTACTACAAATACTAAAATCGAGCATAGTGACAAAGTAGTAACAATAATGACTTCCCATGCTCTGGATGACCCAGAGGATGGGCAGCCATTAGTAGTTGCCCTCTTGAGTGGCAGTTTGCCGGGCCTCTTCGGCTTATAGCCTCTTCTTTCTTCGGGCGCAATGCCCGCTGAAACTTAAATCTAAGCTCGAGACTTCTAAATCGCAAACAAAAAAAAAACTTACCAAGGTAAAATAAAAATATAAATCGCGGAAGCTGATTGGAGTGCACATGGACTGACCAACGATCACAGTAGTAATCGTTGCTCACTCGCATGTGCGTGCTCGAGCAATAAACGTTCGTTTCGACCCATTCGCGACCGCGACCGCGAAATTCGAAAAATCGAAAGGCAAAACCAGAGACGAGTGCATGCTCTACTCGTGCCAGTTTCACCGTCGATTTTTCAAATTAGATTTCCAGAAACAGGTTGGTCACACGAAAACGCGCCTACCCGACCAGAGACTGTGCCAACCTGCCCGGCCCTACCTACTTATAATTAACAGACATACCAGAAAGTATACTACCTATCCTACCTAGCGCTATATTTAAAAATGGCAAAACAGACACACCAACACACTCGCTCCACGGTTCTCACACAAACGCTCGGGCGCAAAGGTCCTACACTAGAGAGGACGTCCCGGGACGCCTCCGACACCCGAGCTTAACACACACCATGCACACTCTAAGGTACGTACCGTTTTCCTGAAATCGACTGACGAAGGCTAGTGACCATTGCGTAAAACGTGATAAAACACGTCTGAGAAAATGATATCGTTAAAATAAATGTAAGTAAACTTGGAATTATAATTGTAATTTACGTCAATATTTAAAGCGTGGTTACACTTAATCGCGTGGGCGATATTATCACAAATTGTGATTGTATCGAGACGTAAATTGAATCGATATATGTTTCGACATTTTTAATATTTGATGTTTTAACGAATGAAAAAAAGCGACGCAGTTCCACGGCCTAACAACACACACACATAACGTGGAAAATACGTCGTGCACGGTACACTAACGCATCGTCAGTCGCTGACAAATTATTACATTACTTAATTCTAGATCATCGTGCCCAGTGTCTTTCTCCCATTCAAGTAGCACCTGGGCACGTGAATGAGATCCTGACAATGGGCACGGAAAGGGTTAAACCTGAAAATCCTGATCTAAAAGAAATGATTAGTTCGTGTAATTTTTATTTAACGGACTAACGTTCTTTGATTTTATATTTTACTACTTCGTATCTGATTAAATCTACTTTATTAATTTAATAGTAACTAAGTAACTCTACTTTATTAATTTAATAAATCGGAACAAAACTTTAATATTGCAAAAAAGGTAGCGTTAATTGAAAAAGACTGAGACTCGATCAAATGGAATAATTGACTCTAAATATATTACTAAGAAAGAAATATTCTCAGGCGATCTCTTTATCAAAGCACATACTCGAAAGTGCAGAAGCAGTGTTTAAAATTATTGCTTTGATTCAAAAATCTGCCTGTCACGAAGTGTCTTCTTGCACGTAAAATTTCACACATTCTTGTACGGGAAAAAATGAATTTTGACTCATATTTTAAATTCTAACCGAAATGAAATAAACGAACGTGACTTGATATTGTCACGATTAATTCATTGCTTAAAATCAAGTATGTTTATGTTAAACAGGTATATTCGTGTACATATTTGCCATTTGCAAATATTTCTAAGGAATGTTAACATGCATATTTATAAATAACACGAATATATTCTCAAGTGTATGTATTTAAACTAATTATTATACTCGCGCTGTGCAAGAAGACCTATCCTAAACTAATAAATTTCAAAAAAGAATGTTACTACTCACGGGTATAAAAATACCCGCGGTCACTATGCTCGCAACAAAATTCTACGTAATACAACCGGTCACCCGTGCCGATTCGGACCTTTCATCCTACGACATGATTGAGTGACCGGAGGAACAAAAATGCATGCGACTCACCGTTCGATGCGGAGAAACAGAGGACGTTACCCTGGATGCTGCGGTATCCCAGCGAATATCATCAGGGAGACTAACATCAGGCAGGAACCGTGTAAAGTCCAGTGGTGGAAATGGTGGTTGTTTAAGGGCGGGTGGGGGGGGGGCGAGGAAGAAGCGAAACCTCGTTTCGACAATTTTCTTCTTTTTCCTATCGAACGTTTATTTAGAAAATACTGCTATTTTTTTACGCTTAAAAATTATTATTAAGAAATTGGAACAAGTTTGAAAAATATTATTTAGTTGAAAATTGTGAGATATTTTTCGATAGCAAACAAATGCTCATGAATAACGTAAATGCAATGCAATCGTTTGCAAGAATTATATTGTTCGCAATTAGAATATATACTTTGAATTTTCGTTATTAGAATACAAAATATACATTCCAATAATACACTACAGTCGCGTGTTTTAAATAATGGAAAATATTTGCAAGAATTCAAAAGTTCGCCACTAAATATATTTAAAGAATACTGTGCAAACGCGCGCGAAACCTTGTTTCGAGGTATTTGAATCTACCTGTTACTAATTTGCAAGTTTATGACGTTATAACTCAATTAGAAACAATAAGATAATTCGTTAAAAATTGGTTTGAAATAAGGGAATGATTTCATACATCGGGATCTTTCAGAAGAATCAATGGACTCACGCGACGCACTACTGTGCACAAAATAACCGCAAGACTCAGTGGAAAAAAAGAATAGATTTTTATATCTCGTTCCAAGTCAGATAAGTATCATTGTACAGAATGAGCTCAGAATGGATTCGACATAGCCAAGACATATCCCACGGTGTCCCACGGTGTCCCACGGTGTCCCACGGTGTCCCACGGTGTCCCACGGTGTCCCACGGTGTCCCACGGTGTCCCACGGTGTCCCACGGTGTCCCACGGTGTCCCACGGTGTCCCACGGTGTCCCACGGTGTCCCACGGTGTCCCACGGTGTCCCACGGTGTCCCACGGTGTCCCACGGTGTCCCACGGTGTCCAACGGTGTCCAACGGTGTCCAACGGTGTCCAACGGTGCCCCACGGTGTCCAACGGTGTCCAACGGTGTCCAACGGTGTCCAACGGTGTCCAACGGTGTCCAACGGTGTCCAACGGTGTCCAACGGTGTCCAACGGTGTCCATCGATGTCCAACGGTGTCCAGCGGTGTCCAACGATGTCCAACGGTGTCCCACGGTGTCCAACGATGTCCGACGGTGTCCCACGGTGTCCAACGTTGTCCCACGGTGTCCAACGTTGTCCCACGGTGTCCAACGTTGTCCCACGGCGTCCCACGGTGTCCAACGTTGTCCCACGGCGTCCCACGTTGCAGTCCAGTGTAGATCATCCAAAATTCTCTTCGCGGCATTTGGTGACCCACACTGGACCGACGATGTCCCACGTTGCAGTCCAGTGTAGATCATCCAAAATTCTTTTCGCGGCATTTGGTGACCCACACTGGACCCACGACGTCCCACGGTGTCCAACGATGTCCCACGGTGCAGTCCAGTCTAGATCATCCAAAATTCTCTTAGAGGCTTTTGGTGATCCAAACTGGACTGTTGCGTAGTTCTTGGCTTGGTATCGTTTTCCAAAGATTAATCAACTGATTAATTTTTGGAAAAGGATGCCAATTACCAGGTCTCACCACGAGGAGGTGACTACGCACGAGACCCGCCCATGAGTAATTTAACATTATGCATCGTTCTCGATATTCAACCTATTGGCAAGAATGTCGAGTTCTGACTCTGATTTGAAATGTCCTCTGACTCATGTGCAGCTACAGACAAGATGTGGTTGCCGTCGGTTAAATTGCACTTGCTTCCTTGATTCCATGGATATGGTGTTGTTTCCTTGGTTTTGAGCAGACATAGAAAATTACATCTTAAAATTACACTGTGTGTTACCACTGGTTTATACGAAATAGCGAAATGAGAAATTAAGTACTGTATTTAAAATTAAAAAATAATGCTATATAGTAATAAAACAGTACTTCAAAGACCTGATAGATTTCGTTAATAAAATAAAACAAAATAAATCATTAATTCACTCACTACGAATTGATGGTATTGATTGAAATCAGTGAATGTAGAATTACAACCGATTAACGGTACAACTGCTATAAATTAAGAGCATAATTACTTTGAATTAATGGGAGAATGTGGTTATAAATTATTGGTATAACTGTTAAGAATTAATGGAGTAATTGTTTTAGATTAATGGCTCAAATGTTATAAATTAATAGTTTAAATGTTAAAAATTAATGCCTTAAATGTTATAAATTAATAGTTTAAATGTTAGAAATTAATGGTATAATTGTATAAAATAACAGTTTAAATGTTAAAAGTTAATAGTATAAATGTTATAAATTAATGGCTTAAATATATAGAATAACAGTTGAAATATTGTAAGTTAGTCGCTTAGATGTTGTAAATTAATAACCTAAATGTTATGAATTAATAGCCTAAATGTTATAAATTAATAACTTAAGTGTATAAAATAACAGTTCAAATGTTGTAAATTAATGGCTTAGATGTTATAAACTAATAGTTTAGACGTTATAAATTAATTGCTTAAGTGTTATAAATTAATGCCTTAAATGTTTAAATAATGTAAAATTGTAATAATGTAATGTAATAATGTAAAAATGTAAAATAACAGTTTAAAAGTTACAAATTAATAGCTTAAGTGTTGTAAATTAATGGTTTAGACGTTGTAAGTTGCTAGTTGCAATGTTGTTATTTGATTTTTTTTTTATTTACCTTATATTTAAATTCTTCTTCAATGTTCACTCTCCGAAATTTTAGGCACAACAGAACTCGCGCGCGACTTCCGTGTTCCTTATATACCTTGACAAGATGCCGGTTTGTCAATCAAACGGTAACGATTTTTTGACATAGCAGGAGACGGTTCTTCCATTATAATAAAATCAAATTGAACGATTTCTTAATTTTTATCGTAAATTGGCGCCTTCAACGATTTAATACGATATGCATTTTTACCATTTTAATAGTTTCTACAAGCTAAAACTAAATTCACACTTCTTTAATACTAGTTTTCGACTATCAATTAGTTTGAACAAAAAGGGGAAAAAAGGCTAACGGCAATCGATGACGTTGCTGTGAAATAAGTTAAGGTATTAAATAATCAGACAGATAAAATTCATATTAAGCATTATATTATATTATCGATATTCGTTCATTTACTCGTTCTAATTACAAAATAAAATGTTCCTTTTTCTTGAGTAACACCTACTTCACTGTATGCGATATTTAAAATTCTTATTTAATACTTACTTAAAAGTCAGGTTCTTTTTTAATTCCTCTCAAGTTAAACGGGTAAATTTACTCGTTATAGTTGTAACATAAAATGGCTTTATTTCTTCAATACCGCCTGCATCGCTGTACGTGATACAGTTATTAATTATGTAGCGAATAATATGATCTAATTGACTGTAATCACTGTTAGGTATTTCTTCGTTAAATCTGACGATCTATTCGGCTATTAGCGAGAGACTTATTGATTCCTCGAAGAATGGTTTAATTCTTATAAATTAATGTTTTAAACGTTGTCAATTAATGTTTCAATTGTTATAAATGAACAGTTTAATCGTTGTTAATTATTTGCTTAAATGCTACAAATTAATGGCTTAGACGTTATAAATTAATAGCTTAAATGTTAGAAATTGGTAGTTTAAATGTTATAAACTAATAATTTGAGTGTTATAAATTAATGGCTTAAATGTTATAAATTAATAGCTTAACTGTTATAAATTAACAGCTTAAAAATATAAATTAATGGCTTAAATGTTATAAATTAATGGCTTAAACGTTATAAATTAATGGCTTAAACGTTACAAATTAATTGCTTAAACGTTAGAAATTAATTGTTTACCTCGTAAAAGTTTTTCTCCGATCTTCGCTGTTCGAGATTTCAAACACAAATGAGCTCCCGCGCGAGTCGTGCTTTCGTGGTCAAATCTAATAATTTTTTATTTCTAACTGTGAATTGACAGTGTCAGCAATTATTAACAATAACCATTTTTATAATTGTAATACTTTTTACAAGTTAAAACAAAATTCTCACTTCTGTAGTACTAGCTTTCGATTTAGAACTGCGTTAACTTATGTTGAATACCAGTACATGATGAAAATATTTGTATAGTTACAGTCAAACAGTTTAACTATTGTAAATAAAGAGCATAATTATTTTCAATCAATGGGAGCATATTGTTATAAGCTACAAGCATAATTGTTAAAAATTAATCGGGTAACTGTTTTAGATTGGTAATAAATTGTTATAAATGAATAGCGTAATTATTATAAATTATTAGTATATTTGTTATAAATTAGTGGTTTAAATGTTGTAAATTAATTGCATAAACGTTATCAATTAATAAATTAAATGTTATAGATTAATGACTTAAATGTTATAAATTAATAGTTTAGATGCAATGTAGTAATGGTCTAAATGTTATAAATTAATAATTTAACTATTATAGATTAGTAGTTTGAACGTAATAAATTAATGGTCTAAATGCTATAAGTTAATAGTTTAGATGCAATGAAGTAATGATTTAAATGTTATAAATTAATATCTTAAATGTTATAGATTAATACCTCAAATGTCATAATTGAGTAGCTTAAACATTATAAATTAATAGCTTAAATGTTATAAATTAATAGTTTAAATGCAATGAACTAATGGTTTAAATGTTATAAATTAATAGGTTAAACGTTGTGAATTAATAGCTGAAATGTTATAAATTAATAGTTTAAATGCAATGAATAAATGATTTAAGTGTACAAATTAATAATTTAACTTTTATAGATTAGTGGTCTAAATGTTGTAAATTAATAGCTTAAATGTTATATATTAGTGGATTAAGTGTAATAAATTAATGGTTTGAATGTTATAAATTAATATCTCAAATGTCATAAATTAATAGCTTAAACGTTATAAATTAATAGCTTAAATATTATAAATTAATAGCTTCATTGTTATAGATTAGTTGTTTAAATGTAATAAATTAATGGTTTAAATGTTATAAATTATTACCTTAATTCGTAGAAGTTATTCTTCGATCTTCACTGCAGGGGGTTCCAGACACAAAAGAGCTCGCGCGCGAGGCCTGTGTTTCTTATATACCTGATGACATGCATATGTGAAGGTGCCGGAAAGTCAATCAAACAGTAACGGTTTGTGATATCATAAGAAGTGGTTTTTCCACTAGAATGCAATCAAATTTAATCATTTGTCCATTTTTATTGTAAATTAATGCCTTTACCAATTTATTACAATAATAATTTTTATAATTTTAATAGTTTTTACGAGCGAAAACTAAACTCATACTTCCGTGATACTAGTTTTCGATTTAAAACTGTGTTAACTCATATTGATTGCCAGTTTATGATGAAAATAATTGTACCGTTGCAGTCAAACAGTTTAACTATTATAAATAAATAGCATAATTATTTTCAATCAGTGGGAGCATATTGTTATAAGTTACATGCATAATTGTTAAAAATTAATCGAGTAACCGTTTTAGATTAATAATAAATTGTTATAAATGAATAGCGTAATTGCTATAAATAATTAATTTAATTACTATGAACTAACGATTTAAATGTTATACAATAATAGTTTACATGTTGTAAATTAAGAGCTTGAATGTTATAAATGAATAACTTAAATGTTATAAAGCAGTAGTTTAATTTTATTCTGGATATTTTGGTCGATTTTTAATTGTCAATAACTAAAAGACAAAAGCGGAAACGTGATCTTTTTACTCTTGATTCTCGTTTTATACCAACTTCTAGAATCAGCCATTAAGTTTCCTGACATCTGCAGTCGAACACTCTGTATTTTATTTATGACCCGTTACCATTTTTGCATCACATGCGACGTTATCGATTCAATGTAGTATTACCGACAGACATTGGTGTCAACCTCGTCCGATCACTTTTATTCTGTATCTCATGCGCGATTTTATCGATGATTTCGACGTCAGTCGTTGCATCGTATTTGTGATTCTACATCTTTCTCGGAGATGGTACTGCGCGGACTCACGCTGTATAGACAGATCGTTATTTTATTAACCGTCGGTAAGACAGCACGGACTAATCTGCATTTACCTAAACTGAAATATACAGATGTCTATTCATGTTGGAATACTTCGATCAAGCGTACAAAACGTCGTTTGTCGCTCAAAGTTTCATCGCTTAAGTTTGATTTCAATCATATTCAATTCGCAACTCTCTATTCTCGAACATCTATTAAAAATGAAAAGGAACGTTTAATCTCATTATTTTAAATTCGGCGTCACGTAACAGTGCATATGTTTATCACGATAAGAAATCTGATCGTCGATAAAATTCGTATGAATATGATCCTGACGGTAAAACTGCGATTATAAGACGGAAGCGAAAGGATGGTGAGTGAACACTGGCTAAGACGTGACAAGAAGATCAGATAACGAATCGTGTCTCTCTTGCCGTTTCCTTTGTTCGGGAATTAAGATAAGGAAGCGAAGAGTGGAGATGTAAGGACCGTGGAAGCTTCACTGTTTGAGTCGCAGCAGGAACAAACCAGACGCACCTCCTTTTCCTTCGTTCAACTCAAATATTATCAAATATGTACGCTTTACTTCCAGCACTTGCGACGAACGGACGAAGTACACGCCCGTTACAGGTGTAACGTTCTTTTGTTTAACATTCTATGTGACTTTAAAATCGACGGATTTCAAACTACGCGGTTCTGCACGATCTATCGACGTTCGACGTAAGTACGAAGTATTCGTAGTAGAGCGAGATCGGCCCTGGCTGTTTTCAAATCGCTCGGATGAAAAACCGATTTCTTTCGCTCAAATCTTCTATTTGCCGTGCACTCACGAACGTCGACGGCCGAGAAACGACACCGGGAACAGCCGTGCGGTTTTTCCGGCCACGTTGCTAGCAAATATTTACCGGAAGGTGGTGGAGGTCCTCTTTAAATTCCACCGGCAATCGGCGCCTCGGTATACCGAAAATAACTTTAACGATCTTTCGGCTTAGTCTCGAATATCCATAAAGCTGGTAATGACTGGAAACGCGATGCAAGGCTGAGAGCCGGCTGCAACGAAAGAACGTACGGTCGCACGAAGCGCGATACGCGGTTCAAGCACGGGAATAGAAACGCGGATAAATTTCGGTGGCGACGGAACGGGGGAGGAAAGGATACGGAGAGGTGCGAGGAGGAAGGAAGACAGAAAGAGAGAGAGAGAGAGAGAAAGAGAGAAAAATAAAGAGAGAGAGAGGGAGAGGAGAAGAAGGAAGGGATAGAAGAGCAGCAACTGGAAAGCCCAGATTTCGTTCCCAGGACGAGCGCCCGACCGCGCTACGCAGGATTAAGCAATCACACAGGCCGATGGTTTCTCGATAGCGATGCTAATGTCGGGTCGAAAGGGCCAAGCACGCGTTTATGGCCCTTCCGTTTGCTTAGGCAAATCGAAGACATTCGCAGCAAAAGGGCCTGTGTATCTTCTTTCACTAATGGCCGAGACTGCAATAGAAACTACGATACTCGAGTCTCTAATCTCTTTAACGGTGAAAGCTACTCCACCGAAATACTCGAGCCACGAGTCTGGATATTGTTAGACATCGATCGTAAATACGCGCAAGTGGAACACAGCGCCACGTCGCGACATGCCGGACCGTACGATAAATATCAAACGTTCTCCTTGTTCGTTTCCGCGGACGCGTCCGACAGGGGCGAAACACGGCGAGGAAAGACGTTCGTAGGATCGGTAGGCCGGATGATCGATGACGACCGGCGTTTTCACGCGTGTTTGTCCATTATATCGGTTATGCGCGGTAGGCAACGAACGATCAACGCGTATCGAGGTATTCGAATCGATCTCACGGTCTCGTCACAGGTCGTTGAGTCCGAATCGTATCGGCCGATTGTGAAACATTGTCACAACAGTCCGCCTCTGCGATCTACTCGCGCGATCACAGCGCGATCGATTTTTAATCGATCGACCGGAGATTCTCAAGACAAGGCAGCTCTATCGGGCTATCATCGCTGCGATCGAGAGAGGAGGACGAAGGTTCGGCGAATTTGGCCGTTTCCGGGAGAAGCAATTTCCGGCAGGCGAATAGGGAGGAGCGCAAGGTCGCTGGTTAAGGAGCGCGCGGAATTCGTGAGAAAGCTGAGAGGAGTCAGTAGCTATCCCACGAGTGTCAGGAGAGAAACGAAGTCGATAGACGTCGAGGAAGAGGCCGGCAGAAGAGCTTAACGAAGGATAGGGTCAAAGGGGTGGGGTTGGTAGCGATTAACTCTTACTTAAAGGCTGCCTCCGCCCTTGCGAGCCGTCACTTCAAAGATGTCGTGCAACAATAGAGCGCTTTAACGCCGCGAATACTTAAGTCATCCTAACAGCCAATCGTCGGGCACTGCCTCCCCAATTATCTCGGGACAAAACAATTAAACGCGACTCGTTGTTACCTTCTCGGATCGCCTAATGCCTACTAAAGACGAAATCACCCGTAGGAAGCTGTTAAGACTACGAACTTGCCACTCGTCGCTTCTCTCCGGCTTCTCTCTGGCGTTAGGGACAAAGGGATGTGCATCTTCATCCAATTAGGCGATAATGGAACACGAACGCGCGTTTTGCCACGGGCCCGGCACCGGGTCATTTTCGATCCTCGCCGATACCTGTCTCTACTCTTTTTCCCCTCGGTTCTCTTCTTACCACCGTCTCCCTGTCCTCCTTTCCCTCCTTCCCGATTCTTCGAGAAATCAAGGCCGCGATCTCTCGCTGTATCCCGACGAGACTCGCTGCACCGCGTATCGTTCGCGCACGAAATTTCGTAACGCGGCGGAACGACGGCGGGAGGGAAAAAATGTGAACGCGCGGACGGAAAGCAAACGGGAGATTCGTAGGAGCCTGTGCGGAGCGTAACGCAGGTCGGTATACGCCAGGGTCGCGGAGACGAGAGAAGCGAGAGAGCGGGTCCGAGGCAAAGACGCCCGGATCGCGACAGTCCCGATAACTGTTTGCCTGCGTGAAGAGCGTTCGAGCGCGTTACAACTCAAACCTTTTAGCCGTTGTTTGCACGGTGCTTTGTATTCTATTTGTACAACCGCTTAAACAACTTCGGCTGGACGTATAAGCCCGTCTCGAGCCTCCTCGAGGGAGTTGTGCGAACCCTTGATCGACTCGAGGGTGCCACTTTCCGGGCCAACCTGTTGACGCTTCGATCCTCGATTTCTCCGCTCGCTCCTCCTTCGTTCTCCAACTCCGCTCCCACCCCGTCACCTCCCGTGGAACCTGTGGATCGTTAACGATTCGTATTAACGTTATTCCGGCCAAGATAAGGCCGGTGAAGCTGGTCCGCGCGCACAGCGGCGGAAAAACGTCGGCGACGTTTCGTCGTCGATGGGCAGAGCGGCTGCGATCGCCTTCTTTGTTTTCACGTTCCGATTCGTTGGCTTCTAGGCTACGATTTTTTGGGTCGTCTCGATTTCACAATCTCGAGAATGTCGCGTCGCGTTAAGCAGCGGACGACGACGCGGCTACCATCGCGTTGGCTGGATCGATGATCGGCACACGGACGTACACGATGCCAGTGTTCTCGTCTCGTAGTTTCGGTTGGGTTAGAAGGGACGAACGGAGGTTCGGGGGAAGAAGAAGGAAGAGAAGGAGGAAGCGAGAGAGATAAAAAGGAAGAAAAAAAGAAAAGAAAAAAAAAAGGGCGAGAGAGCGAGGGAGACGAAGACGCGGAGATTTACCTGCACGGAAGGAATGGGTTACTGCGGAGCTCGTAGACAGGTAGGTGGATAGCAAAGCGACGGTACGATCACTAAATTAAGCTGGATTAGCCTAATCTGGCCCCGCGGATCGTTAATTAACGAGGCTATTAGTCAGCGGCGGTGACTATTAATTCGAACGATAGTCGTGTCTCGGCGATACGTTATGGCAATATCGTGTATTTGTCACTATCGTCCGGCTCACAAATTGGTTACAGCGCACCTGGAATGTCGTGCTCCTTCACAGAGGGATCCTACACTCGATGTTCGCCTCTCCATCTTCGCCGTTTCTTTCTTCTACACCTCCCCCCTCGTGCTGCTCCTCCTCTCGCCGTTGTCGCTGCTGCCACTGAAATTACCTTTCCTTTTCTCTATTTTGATCTATCCTCGTCGTGCACGCGCATTCTGCCGGTGCTCGCTTTGTCGTGGTCGGCGGTCGTTTCGCTGGGACTCGTTCGGTGGGAGCGTAGGTCCGATCGCGTCCCACAAGTTAGACGTTTTGCGCGAAATGCCTGCCACCGGGTCGTTCGCATGGCGATGGGACCGAGCGTCGATCGTTATCGTCCCTCATCAACGTCGTTTCGCTATTAATTTATCGTCGTGTCGCGGCACAACCGACGAACGATACCACGATCGGACCACACTCGGGATACCTCGGCCGAACCTGCTCGATAAATTATGACCACCGACGATCGATTAATTTACCGAAATTGGATACTTTATCGTCGAATACTTTGTGAAAGCGAACGATGAGAAATCGATCGATGGTCGTCCCTGGAGATTCCGGTAGCGCGCCTCGATCCTCTATCGTCCTTCCCTCTTCATCTTTTCCATTTCTCTTTCTCTTTCTCTTCCTCTTCCTCTTCCTCTTCCTCTTCCTTTTCTCTGGCTAGATTCAAGTACGGCGATGAATGGACCCGTTAAAACTGTCACCGAGACGATACCAACGAGCCAACTAGTTCATCCGGCCATTCATGGTCAGGTAGGTGTCACGGCAGGGTTCCACGCAGCCCCCGTGGGTGTCACTGGATCTTCGTTTAAGAAGGGCAAATTCCCCTTTGACCGAGTCTTAACTAGCGTGCATCCGGGTTGACCGACGACCAGGGAAAAGACTCTCGCCACCACTCTCACCTGGCTATGACAAATTCAACAAATATTTGTAGGCAAGCCACGGAGGTAGAGCTGCGCGTACGCGCATCCACTTCGAAAAGACCGTTCAATGGAAAATCACCGAGGATAGCTAATTCGGAATTCGTCCCTGGACCACAATGTAGTCGCGGAGCTCGGTGGCCGCGCGTCGTTGCCTTCCAAATCTTCCGAACGTTTCTATTTTCTCGCCGCCTCGCCGCCGACCAGTTGCATCGTCCGTCTTTTCGTCCAGGCCTCGTTCGCACGATTCCGAGATTATTAACGATTTTGCACGGGTTTCGCGGAGCACGCTAGAAAACCGCCCGTGGAGCGTACCTGTTTGCGCGTTTCTTCGCGCCGAAATTACAACAGGACGCCTAATTATCGTTCGAAGGGAGGAAGAGCTGGCTGGAGCTGGGAGGAGCCGGCATTACCGCGCGTCTTTTACCTACCGCGACGGTCGTTGATTCGTCCCGGGTAAGAACGACGCGAATACCGCAACCCGACGATCACCGCCACGTCTCTCGCTTCGTCGTGCGTAATAACTTTATTCTTCGAATTACTCCGCTGCCTGCCGGCCGCGTCTCTCACGCGAACGGACCGTGCCGAGTAGTCTCGATAGGCGAGAGAAAAATTTCGACCAGCAGGTTGTTCGAAAACCGTACGCGTTGGTTTCCCGCGCACGGGTGGTCGCAGGAGGACGAACGGCCGAGAGGAACTCGGGTCGTCGTACCCGTCCGTGCCACGGGAACCATAGTTACACCTATTTGTTCTTTGGATTCCACGTAGCCGAAGCATTTCTGATTTTTCACGCGCCTTAACGTCTCCGTCGGCTCGCGGGTGGCCGATCACCGGATGCCCATCCGTGACCGTTTCGTCCGTTTTCGCAGCCGACGCTTTCATCTCTACCTTTCGACGTCGTCGACACGCTCGCCTAAATACCTTTCCTCGCCTTCGTTTGCCTTACGAACGGTATCGACGCGGATCGCCTCGGGCGAAAACTTCGCGTCGGTCGACGCATCGTTTCGCGATCCTTCCACGCGGCATCCGGTTTTCGTTTCGACGCGATCGAACACGCCACGTTCGTTTATTTCCATTAACGAAGATGACTCGTCAAGGTGATTCTCGCGTAAACGCTCTGGACCGTGCGAGCGGTTTGCGGAAATGACGCGCGGCCCACCGAGCCGGTGATTCACGGTGCTCGCGTCAGCCTCTTCCTCGAACCGGTGCGCTCGATGACAAAGTCGACGGGCGAACGGCGATTGCATTCGTCTCGAACCGCTCTCGATGGAAATAGATGGATGATCGGTGGCACGGTAGAGTCTCTCCGCGGTCGGAGGGCAGCTCGGAAAATGAGCGATCGAGCGATGCTGAATCCTACCGAACGGAGGCTTCGAGGGGGTCTTCGACCCTTTCGGGACTCACTGTGGGAATCGTAGATATCGATGACGGCGAAGGAACGCGTCCCGCGGAGCGCTAATGGATCGATCCTGGGTGGTTCGATCTCGGGGCGCGCTCGCGCGATCACGATCTTCGTGATTCGAGATTCGGTGAAGAGGGCTCTCTGGCGTTAGGTCGCCGAGAGGTCGCCGTGGAGGAGGAAGGAGCGCGCACGCGGGACGGTCGAATGCGCCCCGGGCCAGTTCCAGAGTTCCAGGCCCGCGCCATTCGCCGATTCGCCTCGCGTGTCGCGTGATTAACGCAACGTTATTAAAACGTATATATCCGCGTGTCCGCGGGGCCACGAGGAAACGTACGGCCGGCCATTAGCTCTAGCGAAACCGTGGTGGCTAATTAATCGGAGCAATTAAGAGGAGAAGAGGAGTGTCCCCCGTGCCCTCCGTCCGTTCCTTCTTTCGATCTTCATCCGCCTCCCTTCTTCCCCCCTCTCACCCTGTACATCGTCCGAAGCCGAACCTCGCATGGATCCCCGCGTGGATCGTGGGCCCGCGACACGATGATCTACGCCCCGTGCGTCCACGCCGATTTATTAATGCGCGCCCACGGCATTCGTTACTTTTTTCCTCTCGGCGGAGACCTCGGGAAACGGACGACGACGGACGCCGTGCCGCTCGCAGCAACGATGAAACAAAAATTCGATCTGGTCGCGGAGCCGTTTCTACGGGGTGGTCCCGAAACTACCGCATTCGCGAAACACGGAAAACACGGCGGTCGACGACCAGTTTTCGAACGGGGAGAGTAGCGGCGGCGGATTTCGACGAAAGATGGAACGCGAGAGGCAGAGGGGCGCAAAACCTTTGATCGATTCCCCCGTAGGACGATTTTTATTCCATCGGTGGTGGCGTTTCCCTCGAATCGGAACGCGGCGTGCCTTTGGAGGCTGCGCGTGGAGGCTGTCGCACCGGAGGCGAAACCAAGACGTCTGTTTCTCGGTGACACGAGCGCACACGTTCGTTTCCGTCCCGGAGATGGCCGACAGTGGATCGACGCGTCGTGGCACGCGCGAACAGCCGCGCACAAGAAGCGGCAATCTTTCCGGGCAGATCGGTTCGCGCCAGCCGCGGGATCCGCCTCGTAAATTTTTTTTCCCTCGATCCGCGAATCGGCAGGCCCGCTGCGTTCGGCGATACGTCATTTCTTGGCAGATCGGACGATCGACCGATCGATATTAACGCGTCCCGTCACGCGAAGAATGCGTCGACGCGTCTCTATTTCTTTTTCTCCGGCCAGCTACACCCTTCTTTCGACCTTTTCTTCTTCTCTCCCTCTCTTCCGCTCAGCCAGCTTGTCTCCGCTGTTCCGTGCAGGATTCACGAGCGACGAGCTCGATCGACGGGAGCCTCGAGATTTATCGACCGGTTCCCAAGACTCGTTATTGTTCCATATCGTATCGCCCTCCTCTCCGTCTTCGGATGATCTCGCGAGCACGCGCGTCGAATGTCGATTCGAGATCGAACCAACGCCGCGCCGTTATACGAATTTACGCTCGAACCCGGTTTCGACGACGCGATCCGCGGACAGAAATCGACGACGATCGACGACACCTTGGAATCGACTGTCGCCTGGAATGTCGACGAGTCGAACGTTCGCGCGGCGAGCGGAGAAAACGGCGCGAACGAAATCGATTTCGCGGGGTCGCACGGTCCGCGCGGAACCGGGCCGACTCGTCGGCTCCAACGGGATTAATTAATATTAGTAACACTGGGGGAGGCCGTAATTAATTACCGGACCGGGGCAACCATTCGTCTTAATACGTGCGCGTTATGCGCCCCCTGGCATTCGCTCGTTTGTTCGCCCGGGCCAGATAATGATCGCGACCTAATGAAAACATTATGTTCGACGATGGACTCGAGGCGCTTCGAGTCCATTCGAATATTATTCCGAGTTACGAGCCCCTGCGAATCGTAAACGGCTCGTTCGATCTATACGCTTCGTAGCGGGTCCGTGCATTTCGATCGATATCGCGCTTTTCAGCCGCGTTTTTCTCTAATCTTCTGCTCGTTCCTATTGTTGTTACCGTTATACCGGGTACATCAGATAAGAAAAAGATTCCGTTCGATAGCGGCATTGCAAATTGAAAAAGTCACGTCACGTTCTTATCCAAAGTTGGAAAGAACGTTTGCGATACGCTTGTCCTCTCTTTTCATTTGGTCGTTTCTATCGGTATCTGGATGCTGTCTCTTTTTCCCTGCTCCCTGAACGGAGACCCTGCAGCGAAATACCGAAGCAGTAGTAAACGCGTATCGATCACGTCCGTGAGGTTATTATGCCCCAGCCGTTTGTCCAGCAATAAATACATAAATGTTTGCCCATAACAGAAGGGATAATTCGGCGTGCAAGCCCCGTGGGTGGTGGTTGATGCTCCAGGTACCTACTCGTCGAAATTGGTCGGAGGCCAGGGTCTCAGGTAAAGCCGACTCGGCACGCGTTTTCGTTCTCGTGAAATCGGTTCGTGTGGTTCGAAGCTTGGAGTCGCACGTTCGGCGTGACGTATTTATTAAGTCGATTGTGGCACGGAGAATCGAGGGGAGGAGGATGGACGGAGGTGAGAAAAGCAAGGTCGGAAGAGACGATCGTTCGACGAAGCCGCGGAACGAGCTGCGAGCAACGAGTTCAACGACGAGAGACCCTCCCTCGGGTCTGCCCTTTTCTCACCGCTGGTCAGATCTCCGTTGCGAATCTCTTCATCCGCGAACGTTTGCGAGTTTTCCTAGAACCGATAAACTAGCTTCGTTCTCGTCGTTCTGCGTTCGCTTCTGCCTACGATCTCTCGAATCCTCGGGAACGACCAGACAGAATCGAGCGGCAACTCCTCGCGACTTTTTTGTCGAGTCACGAGGCGCTGTTCCCTTTTTGCCAGGATCGTTCCGGAACATTACGGGGTAATTTCCCGGTCTCGCGACGCGTCGGCGACGGAAACGATCGAGAACGGCAGGCGCGTGCTGAACGATCCGCGGGGCGAGGTCGACCTCGTGGCGAGGCTACGCGACGCGCGATTCAAGAACCAGGGCGACCTTGCGAAACGGAGAACCAACGGAATGCGAGACCGTGGAGAATCGTTGGTAAGTCGAACGGCGTTCTCTTAATTAAGGGCGTCCGGAGGAATGTCCGGGAAAGCAGGTTCGTCCCGCTATTCGTTTCCAGCGATTAGCTGTAGCGAAGAAAGCTGGCTGTCACGATGGAGTAGGATAAGACGAGGGAAAGAGGCGAGGAGGGAACACAGAGTGGGAAAAAGGGAGAGAAAGAGAGGGTGAGAATGGCAGCGCCTATCGTGCAGGCGCCACCGCGTTCACGGTTCCGCTTGGTCGGCATCGAGAAACAATAATTACCTATCGCAGGTCCTTTGATGTCCACCGACGCGTTCGCACCCCGCCCAGAAATCCCCTCATAGGTGTCCCGGGTGGTCGTAGACGGTCACGCACACACGGACTATTCGTAGCTACGAACAGGCCGTATACACGAGCCCGCGCGCCTTTCGCCGAATCCAGACCCGCTCGATTCGTGTCCAACGACGCTCAGGTTTTTGCATTCATCCCCGTCGGGGGTTTGGAATCCGAGGCAACGACTGCTCTCCGGATCCGGCGCTCTCCGGCCGCGCGTCCTTCGAATTTTTTTGCCAGCGGACGAGCCACTGTGAAAAGAGGATAGCCTCTGCTCTCATCGGCTCGTGGCTCCTCGGACCGAATCGCTGTCAGTGTTTCCTATAAACCTATCGCTTCGGAAGGGAAAATCGTTCACGAGACGGTAATCCAGAAAATAGGATGAAAACCGATTTGCCACTTGAAAAAGGAAAACGAACAGAGCCGGGGATCATCCGAAACAAACGAATCCTTGCGTTTGTTAGACCCGTCAGCCTTTTGTTACCTATCCATTCAGTTAGCTAATGAGGATGAACGTTAACCTATATTAAGATAATCCATCTTTCGAAAAGCTTTCCTCGTGGCGGATCTTCGACGAACAAGAACGAACGAGTCCTCCTACCGATGACACCTGCCGATAAAAATCGATGTCACGCGCGTACTCGCGGCAGTGCGATCCGTGAAATCGGATTAATCGACGAAACCTTGGAAAATGCAGCGAGGAGGAAAAACCGCCAGGCTCGCGAACATAGTCGACGATCGAGTCAGGGCAATTTTGTTATCGAAGAGTGGACGTACGGGTCAACAGATACCGCGCGTGGAAGCATTTAGTTGCGCGCGGCCCGAACCTCGGGACGAGCACGTACGGGAGACAAAATATGCGGGGTGGTCCGGTCGAGTTTGCGGCGGGCCACAGGCCGCAACTTCATTTACACCTATTCAGCCTCCTTCCTCCTGAACACGGCATTTAGATTTACGAGCTATCTCGCTCTCACCTCGCCTTGCCTCACCTTGCCTTACCCTTCCTCTCCTCGCCGCTCTCCACTACCCTCGCCCTGCCGAGGTTCGTCTCGTTTCGCCGCGCCTCTTCCACCATCTTCTTCGGTTCGCCGCCCCACCTCTTCGACCCGATCGGCATCGAGCATCCCGACGCGTTAGATCGCCACGCTTCCGAACTTCTCGTTCCAACGATATCGCCAACGTGCTCGTCCGCACCCTCTTCGAATCTTACCTCCTTCCGCGATGTGTCGCGCGTCTAAATCGGTACACGAATACGCCGAGAAATCGATAAGGTAATTGATTTATCGATCGGTCGGGTAAAAGGGTATCCGCTCTAAAAGCCACGCGCCAGATCCACTCGCGCGGATTCGAATAGCTGCGCTTATTTTTACCCCGTTGCTCCGAAGCGGCGTGTGCTGTTCGCGCCGGCCACGCTGCTTATTTTCGTCGAAACGCGGTTACACGCGTGGAACCAGCGTGCAACGTTACCACCGAGTCCAGGAAAAAGGCGGCCTCGTGTAACATTGTACAACTCGTCGACATTAAGTCATTACCGTAAGCGTCGAGCCGAGCGAGCAATCGGCGCGGACAGTCTGTCACGCGAGACCGAGGCCTCGCTCTCGGCGATTCTGCTCGCTAACAGCTTATTCGCCCGTGACTCGGCCGCGATTATTTCAACGCGAGCTCGAGAAGAAACGCATCCAACTTGCCCGCGGCACCCGCCGCTTCGAGTCGCCAACGTTAGCGGCAATTACAGTCGGATCTGGCTTTCGAACGCACCGACTTTTCCTCTCGCTCGAACATCGTTAGATACGATGAACCGAGAGAAAGAGAAAGGAAGGAATGGCGATCATTTTTTGCCGCAGATCGCGAAACGAAACAACGAGCATACTACTTACTTGACCGAACGAACGCGGAGTACGCTACACGCATGTGCAAGTAGATAAGGGCAAACGAGTCTGACACGTTGACGCAGACGTTGTTCTATGATCTCGCGGGGTACTAAAACGTTTGTTTAACAGCGTTTCCAGTTGATTTCTATACTCGCCAACATGATTTTCCCGATTCTTCTCTTCGCTCTGCTATAGATCGTCTAACGTCTACGTTACGCGATACATCTTGACTCTGTTTGCTGTTTTCACGCCCCGTATGTTCTCTACGTACTAGGTCGTCCTATAAGTAACGCACTCGTTGCTTTTCTCGTCCCGGATGAAGATAAAAAGTTACCTGTCGACGATCGATCAATGACGAAATTTCCCGTACTTTTACCGCGATTCAATACCTTTTCCTATCAAGTTTTTGATTCGAATTTTTGTAATACCTCGACGTATTACGAGATATACTTTTCAACTGAACTCGTAGAAGCACCGCGTTACTCACGGCATGACCGAATAACGGTATTCGTCCGTCTCTTTTTGCGTTAATTTTCCCAAACTGTGTTATTCGTTCAAATAGATACGTAAATAAAGGGAGCTAACTGCTTGTAGACGACTACAGGTAGCGTCACCGATTTGACAGTCTTCCAACATGTCGTTATAATTCCTTTCAGAACCCTCGCTCGTAGGTCGCGTTTGATTCGCATTTTCCCGGGTTCCTTATCGCGACATCATGGATGCAAGAAGGCAAACAAAGAAGCCCGGTGGTTTTATCGTGGCGCGGACGAGCGATCAATTTGGAGACGTCAGCGGTCGACCGCGTGTGGTGCAACGGTGAGCGAAAGAACACGGCGGGGAAGAAAGGTATCGCGAGGTTCGGCAGCGGAGAGCATTCCCGCGGTATAATTGTCCGGGATCTTGCCGGCGACAAACTCGGGGTCCGCTCCATTCCCTCCGCCCGAGTTTCCAGCGCGATCCGTAGAGAACGCTGAAGTGTGTGTGAGAAAGAGAGAGAGAGAGAGAGCGAGTGGATACGCGTCGACAAAAACGTAATTGCGCTCTCGTCGCCGCGACGATTTACGCCGATCAATCTCCCCGTAACTCTTCGTCGGGATTGCGACCGCTGCGAGCTGACCTCGTTCCCGAATATCCGCCGCTCCGATCTTTTTACGTCGCCCGTAAATTGCTCTTTCTTGCCTCGTCTTCGCCGCGTTCCTCCGCTCCTCTTCCTCCTCCTCCTGCCCGTTCCCCTCATCCACCTTCCGTGCGACTACCGTTCCGTGCGCTCCCTTCGAGAACTTTCGTTTTCCAACGCGACACGTAGCTGTTGGCGATTTCCGCTCGCGGTCGCGGGATTCGCGGTCGCGCACGGAAGAAAGGAAGCGGGAGACGCGAGAGCGATGGAAAAAGGTCCGCTACGGGCCGGCTCGCGGATCCATAGGTACGCGCGGCGCGCTTCTCTTCTCGCATTCCGAGCCGCGTTCCCACACACGCATGTGTGCACCTCTACCTTTCGATTCGTACATTCTCGCGACGTCGAACCGAGGGAGACGGAAGCGGGCCGTGAACGGAGACGAACCAGCTGCGACGGCTAAAGGGGAACGGGGACCGAGAGAGCCTCTCGACGGATGAATGAAAAAAGAGGAGAAAGGAGAGACGCTCCGGAGAACGGCGACGGGGAGGTCGAGGAGAGTGAGAGAGCGTCGCGGCGTTCGTACTCGACTGCAGCCAGGAAGGGGGAGAGAAGCGAACGGGGAAAGAGTAGCAGCGCGATAGTGGGAGGGGGGAGAGAAGCAAAGAGAGAGAGGGTGATATCTGGGAAGGTTTTCGGAGAGTGGGAGAGCTTCGACAAAAGTTCCTTGCGCGATGACCACGAGGAACGTAGTGGGGAACTCGACAGGCGTGGCCTTGATAAGGACCGCCCGCCATTTCCCCTTGAAAGCCACGTGCTAGACTACGTGGAGCAGAGAGAAGAGACGTCTACCAGAAGCTGCCAACTTCATCTCCTCCGCGGGTTTCACTCGCGATCGAACAACCCTCGTGGAAAAACGTTCGCCGATCTCGCTTTATGACCGACGTTCATGCCGTAAACGAACGTTCGAGTTCTACTTCGCTGTATATTCTTCGCGATCGACGTCCAGCACTGCGATCGTCGAGGAGGAGGAGGACGCTTCGTCCAAGAGTGACCCGAGTGACGAAAATACAAGGGGGAAGGAGACGCAACGCGAAATCGAGGAAAGGAGGAAGTCGCGAAGCAGAAACGAAGAAAGAGAGGATCGAAGGATCGGAAGATCGAGCGGAAGAAGAAGGGCCGGGGTCGAACGAAGAGAGGCGGGGCGAGATTCGATCGGCGTTGGGGGGTCCGGCTATCGAGCGGTCGAGGGGAAACGGACGCCGCTGCCGGCGTCGCGCCGAACGACGGAGTGGAGAAGAAAACGGAACGGAAGAGAAGCGAAGAGCGGAGAAGAGAAGACGGACGACGAGAAAAGGGAAGAGAAGGGAAGAGACGAGAAGAGACAAAAGAAGAAGAAGAAAGAAGAGAAGAGAAGAGAAGCGAGTAGAAGAAGAAAGGAAGGAGGAAGAGAAGGAAGCACGGAGCGTGGAGGAAGAGAGAAGGAAGGAGTCCGCTAGGGGGGAGAAGAAACGAGACGCGTAGAGGAGCCTTGGGGTGGAGAGGGGAGAAGGTTCCGTTCTCTCTCTGAAGAGAGATCGGCTCTTCCGCGGAGGAGCGCGTGCAGTCGCTAGCCGAGGCCTATACTTGTCCGTCGAAGGGTATTGGTTCTCCAAGTCGGTACCGTACCCCCCGGGACCGGGCAAAAGAGAAGGAAACGACGAGTCTCCCCTTGGCGCGTTCTCTCGCGGGTCGACGCTCGTTCGCTCGTTGCTGGCTGCTCGCTTGCACGTAACGCGTTTCGTTCGTTGGTCCTTCGGTTGGTTCGGCGATTCGTTGGTTCGATCGGCCGATCGGTCGATCGATCGCGCGCGCACTCGTCACGCGGCAACTCGCCCTCTCGATACGTGACAACACCGAACAAGGACGATCGTCGTTGCTCCGTTTCGCTGCACGACGCGAGACCGGACGACACGAGACGGGACGGGACGAAAGGAAACGCGACGAGACGCGCAGCAAGACGGAGGAAAAGAAAAGAGGAACGATCGAGTATACGACGCGACAACGACGCCGACGACGACGAAGGATCGAGACGAACGATTTGAGGGCTACCGGCCTGCTTACCGGTTTTAGCCTGTTCCGACGGAAAACGTCGATGAGGGTTGCCAGGTATCCTTCGGCCTTTCCGTGCCTCTCCCACCACTTCTGATTCGGCGAGAACTCGGCAAGGGTGACACCCACCCCTCGAAAAAAAGCCCTTCGGGGGGTGAGTTTCCAGCACTCGACGTCATCTGGCCCGCTCTACCGACTACAGTTGCCCAACGAACGGTCGCTTGTCGGTGTTACGGTCCTTGCGATCGTGCTGCTGCCATTGACAGCTGACCGCTTGTTGCCTACGCTTCGTGCATTCGATCGGGACACCGGCAGCTGTGGACGACTCCCTCCTTCCTTCCGAAACACGGAATACTCCGAATTGTCGTCTTGAACGATGGTTTGAACGTTCGTCGAACGATCATCGACCACGTGCATCTCCGTCTTCATCGAGTGTGTCCACGACGAACGCTTACTATGTGCGCGACGCCGTTCCCCAATATTATCGTGTGATGTTCGCAATACGGTGAGTGAGCATTGGTGCATGGTGTTTCGCCGCTCGACGAAGCTCGATCAGAATCGCGATAGGATCTGCGCGCCGCGATTGCATTCGATCGCGAAGAAGAAGAAAAAGAAAATGAGGCTTTGGATGATCATCGGCGCTCTGGCGGTGGCGACACACGCCTCCATCGCCGAAATTACCAGGAACAAAAACCGTGGAAGAGGGTCGATGTGGTGGTGAGTAAGAAAAAACTTCGAATATTAGCTGCGTAGAAAGCGGAGAAGGACGGCGTGTCGCCGCGCGCATGACAGGATCGACGCGACGGATCGACCTCGACCGCGCCTCCGTCGCGCGATCGTAAAAAGTCAAAAGGGAAAATGGTTTTTCGCGTATTGGTCGATGTAACCTTTGGAGGTTAATTAGGCGGGCCGGCAAGAGCCGTGTTAACACCTGTCTCGCGTCTTTTATCGAGCTAACGGTGGCAGCGACACTCGCGCGCCTTCTTATTAATTCATTAATCATAAGTCTCGGCTCGTTCGTTTCAATCCGCCAATGATTTCTCATAGGTTGAAGCGCGCGCACGTCGCAGGAACAAGAAAACGCTGGATGGATATTAGATAATGGCTAACTTCATTAGCCGGGTAATAAATAACGTTGGCGGTGCACGACTGAGCGAGCGTGCGTGCGTGCGTGGTTGCTCGCTCGCAACCGAAAGAGATAGCCGCGGAAGTATCCGCATAACGATAAAGTGTCGGCGATAAATCAGCCGAGCTCGATTGCTTTTCCAGTCGCGTTGATTTAGCACACCGCCACGCACGTCCGCCGCGACGCGCAAGTAATTATTACCTACGAATTAATTAATCTAATACGACGGTAAATTCGCGTGGACGCGTACGACAACCTGCTTCGAATTTCGCAGTCGAGCGTAATTTATCGCCGGAGACTTGTCGGCGAAAGGCGGATTGACTTTTCGGTCGAATTTACATCTACGAGTCTCGTCGACGTTTCTTCCATAGATATCGTTGGCAGATCGGTAATATATTTGCCGGTAACAGGGTATTACTTATCGCGTTAGCGCACGTTCCCGCTAGCTAGGCGAAACGCGTGACAACGATTCTGGGTGGTCCCGTTCAACCGTTCGATCGCGAGCAGCCGACACGGAGAGACGCTCGATCGTTGAAAAATCAGACGATCCGCGGCAGTGAGGCAGCCGCGGGCGACGTTAAGTCGGTCGACGGGACGGAGTGAAAAAGACGTCGCATCGTCGAATGAGTCTCGTGACGTCTCAACCTGGTTCGCGACATCGTTCCACATGCGATCGCGATCCCATCGGTCGATATACGTGGTTCGACTGTTGAAAGAAACGAGCGATTTCGAGTCGAGAATTCTTGCAGACGAGGGGAGAATTAATTCAGCGATAATCGCGCGAATTTAATATAGCCTTTTGTCACTGGGAGCGCGTGGCACCGGATCGTTATTAGCCCTGGCCGGTCGATAAATTATTTTCGTGGTGGTGGCGTGTCCGCTGGCAGAAAACACGTGGACAGGCTAGATGGAGAGAAGCGAGGGGGAGAAAGGGCAGAAACCGGGCAGGATCGTTGAGAGTCGTCCCTGAGCTTTCTGCCCGACGTAAATTACAAGCAATAGATATATCCTAACCGGTCCGGAGCGCGGCTTATTTATGGACATCGCTTATCGAATGCATCGTATAAACGTTCCAGTGAGCAAGCGCGCGCTCGA
This sequence comes from Bombus bifarius, assembly GCF_011952205.1. NCBI lineage: Eukaryota > Metazoa > Arthropoda > Insecta > Hymenoptera > Apidae > Bombus > Bombus bifarius. The sequence goes on from NW_022884533.1 coordinate 27,722, forward strand.
ACCGGCGGATTCGTCGCCGCGTTCGTGGCCAACGGATCGAGCGCGGTAAGAATTTCGCGCATCGACGAAAGGAGATTACGGTTGCGGGAACGAAAGCAATGGAAAAAGACGCGAATGCCGACCACGATGACGCCACGCGCTCGGTATCCAGTCTCTCGAGTAATTATCGCGCGTGCTTCGTCCGAGATTCCACCGGATTTCGCTCGAATCTCCGCACCCTGGATGCGATCGGAGCGAACGCGCGCCGCTAACGCCGACAGAAGAGCGGAAAATCGGTCGAACAGAGCCGGATCGCGTCGAGTGGCCGCTACCACCGGCGTAGCCAGTTCCGGGGTGTTCCGCGTGTTCGCTGCTTTTACGAGCGGTGTATCGCGATACCGTTTATTTACACTCGCTGGCACGGTGTCAACGAGAGATCTCGGTCGCAGCCAGATGGGTTTTCGCGGTATGGTATCGCGCGGTCTAGCTGCTCTAGACTGACTGGTAGGCTGTCTCTGCTAGGCGTCAAGTAACTCGTTGACAACGGACCGTCGACGGAAATTCGAGCACAACGATCAGCTGTTTATTGTGCGCGGCGACGACAGATCCGATCCCTACCGGCGCGAGCTATTTTTCCAACGCGTTCCATTCTCAACTAGGAAAAATAACCAAGCGTGGCTGCGTCTCGCGCGTAGCGAAACGGCAGCCCCGTAAACGAGCCTCGTCTCCGCCAGCGAAGATTGTTCCCGGCGATTTCGAAAAGGTCCCGATCCCGCCGCGTGCGCGCACGCCAGACGTTTCTCTAAAGTTTGCACGTTCTTCCCACGAAGGGACGCGGGCAGACCGCTCTCGAGCGTTTTTCTGCGCGACGCTCGATCGATCGAGACGCGAATTCTTTCGCAGCCAGAACTCGCGCGGCAGCTTGATTTATATATACGCGGCTACCGTTGACCGAAACTGTTGAACCAGTTTCGTCTTTCGAACTAATCCTTCTCCGTGCTCCTTCCCCCCTTCCTCCACCCTGTTCTCTTCTTTACGCCGCTTCCCTTTCCGTCTCTCACCTCCTCTCTCTTCCTCCCGCTCTCCAGCCGCTCTCGATATACCGTTTTTACGCGTAAACCAAATTAGCGTCGAGCGAACGCACGAGAAATATCAATGACGCGCGATCTCGACCGTGAATCGCGGAACGGGCTATTTCGCACGGTTCGCTGTACGCGAGAACCAAAGTATGTCGTGGTAAAACACCGCGTTCCGCGGTTCCACCGTCAGCGTCCGCTGTCAAAACTCTTCGTTAACGCGATCTCTGTTTGGAAGGGTGTCTTTCGCGCGGCGGCTGTCGGCTTTCTAGGCCAGGCCCTGTCCCTCGATCTCGCTCGATCCTTCTCCGATCCGCTATCCCGAGCAGAATTCGGTCGAAAGACTCGAGAAGACGGTCTAACACGTCTCTCTCTCTCTCTCTCTCTCTCTCTCTCTCTTTATCGAACGACAAACACGCGCGACGAAACTAAACAAAGCGATTCGTTCGCTTTTCTTCCCAGGGGAATCGCCAAGGCAGGAGAGCCCAACAATTTTTTGCCAATGTCCCCGGCATCTCTTCACATGGATCCCACAGTGTACGCGACCTTGAGGAGAAAGCAGCGCAGATTGGCCAGGGAAAACCCAGGAGTCCTAATGGCCGTGGCTAGGGGTGCGAACCAAGCGATCGCCGAGTGCCAGCATCAGTTTCGCAATCGTCGATGGAACTGTTCGACCAAGAATTTTCTTCGTGGGAAAAACCTCTTCGGCAAGATCGTCGACAGAGGTAAGCACATTTCCTTTCTCTTTGCCGCTACTTTTTCTCTCTCGACCAATCACCGGTTTCGTTAATTGCCGCTCGAAAATTATCAGCGGCGCGAGTCTCGCTAATTGGCATCAAAAGATATACGTACGTTCGCTCTTAACGATATTCGCGACCGATCACGAAATTAGCAAACATTTTTACGAGGCTCGAGTCCTTTCTTCTTTCTCTTTCCCCTTCTTGTCTCTCTCTCTCTCTCTCTCTCTCTCCCTCCCTCCCTCTCTCGAGCCGTGGCTACCACTCGGACTAGATTCGAGAAGAATCGAGATTCGCGATAAAACGGCCGCGTCCATATATACATGTATAACGGACCATAAGGTGGACTCGTTCCACGTTCCAAAAAACAGCCCATTGTCCGTGGTCGTCTCCGACAACCGGTATTCCCGATAGAGATTTACAGAAGACAAGGTTTCGAGGAAAGAGACCGAGAAAAAGACGAGCTAGTGGAGAGAAACGGAGAGAGGTTTCTGAAATCGCGGTCGACGAATCTGTGATTTCGTGGCGTCGATTCGCGACCAGCTTATCGCCGCTGCCAGCGACCGCGCGTCGCTCGAAGTCGTCGGACGATCCGATAATCGCGCCGCATCATCGATAGACGGGACGATCGCCGAATAACCTATACAAAGTGGTCGAGTTTCAACGCGGTAATATCGTTAGTCGATCGATTCGCGAAGCACCGTAAAACGCTAACCCTTCAGCCGTGTAATTAAGGTACAAACGTAATTAGATTACGGTTCGTTAGTTAGTACGCGATTAATTTCATCGTAGTGTAAATCGGTCACGGATACGAGCGGTCGACTAACGCGTTTTTTCTATCTCGAATGGAAACGCACGTGTTTCGTCCGGGCGACGGATCAAAGGGTTTTGCCAATCGGCCTGGCAAAACCGCGGACATCGGCTATTTGAAATTCGGCGGCGGGAACAGGGGTGGCCGGGACGGCTGGACCGGAAGATTATTCCAAGACGACAGGGTGTCCGCTCGGAGGGTTGTAGCGGAAACCGGTGTGATGGGATAGGGTGAGGATCAGGATCGCGGAGAGGAACGAGGGGATCGAAAGGGGCGTGCCCTTGGTCCGAAGGCTCCGGGCACGTGCCCTCACCGACCAGATGTATGTTTTGCAACCTGATAATGGACCTTCTCGTACCAGTTCTGGCTCCCCTGCGGCTCTTTTAGATCTCGTCGAGGCGATTGTAAGCCGAGCTTTTTCGCTCGGCCCGCTCCCGCCCTATTACGTTCGGTGTCCCCATATGGCCACTTATCGCGCTGGTAAAACCGAAAAAGAAGCACGGGATACAAAATAGCGGAGAGGAAATGGATCGGAGCAGCGTAACCCTTGCGCGACGCCACGCATCGACGCGCTCCAATACGTCCCGTGTCTCTGTCGCCTAATCGGAATACGGTCCAACGGGAATCAAATTTCTGAACGCTTTTTGCGAGAATCAAGTTATCCATCGATTCCTGGATGCAGCAAGAAACTGCGCCTCGGCCTTCCACCCTTTACTTCGACTCGATCAGGGAGCACCAGTTTCTCTTTTCGATCGCGATCCGGTCTCTGTCCCTTTTACCCGAGATTAGATCTGCTCGGGGCAGAGATCGCGTTTGCGCCCGCGAGGGGAAACACAGCTTTTCAAGAGTAGATCGTTATCTTTGATCCGTAATGCTCGTGCGTACTCGTCGTATTTAGAGATCGAAGAGGGGATCTAGCGCAGACTGGTCGCCGCGCGACGACCTAAACCGTCGTTTCCGGATTATGCAGGGGGTCGAACGATTACGCACGACGCGTGTGCTTTTCTTCTCGTTTTTCATCCGAACTCTCGTTCCTCTTTCTTCTCTTTTAATTCCTCTCGACCGTGAACGAGATCCGTTCGATTCGGTAACGTCCGTTCCTCGAGACTCGAACGGCAGAAATATGCCGCGCGTGTCCAACCCGAAAGAACGCCGCGATACTTTTGGAGGCGTTTGTACTCGATATTATAGCTGGTAGTGAATAGGTTCGCGGCCTGTAATCATTTCGCCGCCAAGAGCCACCTACCGCATCGGTGTCTACCCTCGGTTTCGTTGGTGCTCCTTCTCCGGCCACGGTTCTTCTCTCTCGTTTCCCCTGCGGCGCGCATCGTTCCGAGGTGTCGGCCTCGCGTGGATTCCGAGCCGAGCTCCGTGCTCGTCTAATTGCTCGGTAAACTGCGAATCTCGCGAGGCCTCCGTGCTGGCCTCGCGTTTTCCCTCGATTTCACGGATCTCGCATCGAATTCCGCTCGGGCAGAGAGAGCAACGCGGAACGAAAACGATCGGAGCGCACGAGCGCGCTCATGAACGACGATACATCCGGTGCACTTGGCGAACTCGGAGATCGAGATCGAAAGAGACGGAGAGAGAGGATGGTGAGGATCGGGAGGCCATTTACAGGGGAAATTCGCGATCGATATCGGAACGGCGTGGCGCGCGAGCGTCGCGTCTTATACGGAGACCCGTCATCGGGTTTTTACGACGGCGTTACGCCGCCATAAATCGCGGCCTATGATGGGCTACATGTGTCGACGGCACGCCACGATTTCTTGCGAAAACGTGAGCCGCGAGCCAATGGGCCCGTTGCCCCTCATCGGTCCTCCGTGATTTTTACATCTTGTTTGCTTCCACGCTTCTCGGTACGAGTTCCCGCGGCAGTTCGCGGCCTATATGGCGATCGCATTTTCGCGCCGCTCTCCACCCCCCTCTGTGCCCCCTTCGTCCCCTATCCTCCAGCACTTTTGCATTCAAGCGATGCGAGCTTGTCGATGCAGTTTTTCGAAGATCGACGTTGCTCGTCTCGACCAATCGCGCGTTCTTCGCCTCTCCTTCTCTCTTTCTCTCTCTCTCTCTCTCCCTCACTCTATCTACTTACCCATCTATCCATTTATCTATCCATCTATCTATCCATCCATCTATCTATCCATCTATGTATCTATCTATCTATCTATCTATCTCGATCGTCGTCCGACTTCCTCCGGATCTTCACGGCGGTAGCAATAATTTCCGGTGATTTTATCTTTCTGGAATTTCAGCACGGCCGTGGACAACCGTCGTAAAGCCACGTCGCTATGTCACTCGGCTCGATCTCGCGTCGACGCCTTTTTAGTCTTAAGTCGAGAATCTCGGACCTTCGGATCCTTTCTTGCGCTCGCTTTTTGCAAAACCGCGATCGCGAAACTCGACTCGTCGCCGTGTCGTCGATTTTCCTCCGGACGGACAGGTACGGAACGACCAGATGCGCAAACGAGCCAAAACTTTCCAGCAATGCGTCCGACTGTTTGCACTACGGCAAACGAGCCGTTCCTCCACCTTGTTCGTTCTATTTGTACGGGCCGATAAAGCGAACGTCAAACCGTTTATCGCCCGTCGAATGACGAAACCGTGGTCGCACGCTACTCGTCCACGACGACAAACAATGGATCCCTAGGGATTATTCAGAGTCGTGCTTTTCTCTTTTCGCTTCGCCGCGTTTCCCTTCGCCCTTTTCGTTTCTTCTCGAACCGTGTTCTCTTTCGATAACGATTTTTCGCCTGAAAGGCCATTCTCGCGACTCGCCTCGTCACCTTTTATCTCGACCATCGACTGTTTGACGATCATAAAATCGTGAAGAAAAAACGGCTACGATAAACGCTCCGAGTATCCCGATGATTTCATCGTCGACAACGCGGCCCGTTCGTACGCGTTCATAACGGAGCGTTTTCGCGAGAAAAACTCCCACCAGCCGTGTAATCCTTTCGTTATGGCAGTCGGAGATGATGAGGAATAATATCCGTAACCGATGAAATTTCGGGGAGACAGGTCGAAGATCCGGCACGGTAACGCGGTGGAACGGCGTAAATCTTGCGTTGCCTCGCCGTCGGCTGTTCCTCGTGTGTTACCTCGAGGCTGGAAAGGACCGTCGCTCCCGTCGACCACCGTTTTCGCCTCCGGTCTTCGCTTCGGATTCGGGGATTAGGAAAAATCGTTCCTTTCTTTCCACCTCTCTTCCTTACCTCCTTCTATTCTTCCTCTATTTCGGCGTGAAGGCTGCTTTTCTGGTTCGCATAGACCGCGTGAACGCGAACGTTGCCTACTGCCGAGTGACAGCCCGGCGCGGAAAACACTCGTGACGAATTCGAATCTAGCTCTACAATTTGATGCGCTTGATTATGTTTCCAATACCGGTTTCTTTTCTTCCACTCCGGAACCGTTTAACGTCTTACTTTGTTCAGCCACAGATGCTTCGATCCGGCCATCCTTGAGCGTCCTTTCCATCCGGCGTATGCTCTTTACCTCGTTCACGTATCGATACAGCTCGTCGAAGTATCGCGCGATAACTCGGTGTTATCTGCGCGGCCAAAAAAGTGGCAATTGGCGAAACGACTCCTCGGATCGGAGGCAGCTCGCGGTGCCTCGGTCGGCTGGCCGCAAAGGTGCCGCCAGGCACCTGCGCCTTATGCAGATAAGGTCGAGGTGCCTCTCGGGTCAGCCCACTCAGGGTTAAGGTCGCGTTCCCTTTCTTTTTCTCTCTTTCTCTTCCTTCCTCCTCGTCCCGTTCTCGCTCCAGCCGCTCATCTCCGTCCCTGTCTCTCGCTGGAAGACCGTGGCGCGTTCTTTTCCCTCGACCACGTCGTCGTGGGTTCCTTCCACACCTGTGCGGAGTGAATCTCGCGCGCGCAGGTAGTCCACGCGAACGGCCAAGGATTGAGACGTTGCCTGACGTCACCGCTCGCCTCCCACGTTCCCGTCCGCCGTCGCAAAAGTTTCGTCCGCTTGATCGGCAGCGCGATTCCTCCCTCCAACGGCGCGCTTCCGGCTCGATCGGTGGACGCGCGGCAGAACAGCCGAGAAAACGAATGGGAGGAATCGATTCGACGGACATTAACGGTGTCGCGTCGTTACAGGTTGTCGAGAGACCGCCTTCATCTACGCCATCACGAGCGCCGCCGTGACTCACAGCATCGCGAGAGCGTGCAGCGAGGGCAGCATCCAGTCGTGCTCCTGCGACTATACCCACCAATCGCGGCCACCATCCGGCACGCGGGATTGGGAATGGGGTGGCTGTTCGGACAACATCGGCTACGGGTTCAAGTTCTCCCGCGAATTCGTCGACACGGGGGAGCGTGGCCGAAATCTGCGCGAGAAGATGAATCTGCACAACAACGAGGCCGGCAGAGCGGTAAGTCTTTCTCCCGTCCTTCTCTCGCCGAACCAATCAATTTGCTTGCGGTCTAGAGAAAAAAATGTCGTTTCGTTTGTCGCAGCACGTGTCCTCGGAGATGCGACAGGAGTGCAAGTGCCACGGCATGTCCGGCTCCTGCACCGTCAAGACCTGCTGGATGAGGCTACCGAATTTTCGCGTGGTCGGGGATAACCTGAAGGATCGGTTCGACGGCGCTTCCAGAGTTATGGTGAGCAACTCGGATCGGGTGCGTGGCAACGGGAACGCGATCGTGAGCAATTCGGCGAGTAATTCTGTGCACGGTCATCGGGAGGGTCTGGGTCGTCGACACCGGTACAACTTTCAGCTGAAGCCGTACAACCCGGAGCACAAACCACCAGGTCCGAAGGATCTCGTTTACCTGGAGCCCTCGCCGCCGTTCTGCGAGAAGAACCCGAAACTTGGCATTCTCGGCACTCACGGTAGACAGTGCAACGACACGAGTATCGGTGTCGACGGCTGCGACCTGATGTGCTGCGGCAGAGGCTACAAGACGCAAGAGGTGACGGTCGTCGAGAGATGCGCCTGCACGTTCCATTGGTGCTGCGAGGTCAAGTGTCAGCTCTGCAGAATCAAGAAGACGATACACACGTGCCTCTAGGCGTTTCTCTCTCTCTCTCCTCTACACTCGGTCCCTTTTCTCCCGAAGAGACTACCTCCTTCCTGGCGAAGGACGTTTCCGTAGTCTCGCGTGGATCGCTGGATCATCGACGTTGTCGAAGAGGTGGTACGGATGATCCTACCGCGAACAACTCTGCGTTCAGTTTCACCCGTTCAGGTTGACCGAGCCGCGCGACGGAGCCTGCAGATACGAGCGGGTTGCTGCTCCTTGTCTCCCAGTATTACGCGAAACGATCTAAGCCGTATATTTATTACGACGTTCCACGGACGCGTACTAAAGACTGAGACGGCGAGAAGAATTGTTATCGGATCGCGATCGTAATCTTAGCACGTTAGACGTAATAATCGGCGAGTTGTCGTTGCATTGTACATACGATAATCCCTCTTGTTCCCCGTTTCGCTTCGAATCGCTTCGCCACGCGGCATCTTCTTAATTTTAGGGAGAACGCGGGACCGCGAGATTCGTTATACTCGTTATTTATTCCGATCCTTCGGATCGCGTACTTGTATATATGCATAGATCATAGGTATATAAATACACAAATTTATATGCAGATGTATAGATATATATATATATATTTTTTTGAAAATCGCGCTCGTCCAAGTGTCGCGCGAGAAGTCTGTTGTAAATAGTCGACACCGTTGAGACGAAGCCCACGCTCCGCGGGGTGCGAATAAATTATTTTTATACGTCTCTTCCTGTTAACTCCTTACTTTTGGATTCGCGCGGCGCTGTCACGTAGAATTAGAAAAATCATTAGCCCGGTGTTAGACGACCCGACCTCTATCTCCGAGCAAAGAAACGGTTTTTTACGATACTTGTAACGCACAGTAGACTTTTTTACTTGACTCTTTGTAATTTATAAAAATGGAGGTATAAGAAGAGGAAATAAAGACGACTACGAAAGAGTTGAAAGATTTTTCCACGCGTTATTTTTGTCACGCTGGCCTTTTAAGACGCGCCGTCATCGACGTTCAGATCCAACGACGGCGGCGTCTCCGCGGAAACGCTGGTCGTTCGATGGCGTCGCACCACCGCGCGCACCTATCCTCGCGAAATATAGCCAACTGGTTCTCCGGCTGGACGACTTCATAACTCCTCACCGGGCGAATATCGTGGGAGGCCCGTGCCTCCGAGAGGACTGGTTCGACACTCTCCCGCTTCCCTTCCTCACGAACGACCGTTTCCCATCGCGTTCCTTCCTCCTACGTCTCTGCCTTGTTTCGTTTCTCCTTGGCCGCGCGCTGCACGCGATGATAACGAACGAAGGAATCCCGCAGGAATCTTCGTACGGGATAAAAGGATTCTGACCGCATACGAACAGGCATCCGCGCTAATGGTTCCGACACTCCCGCCGCCCCTGCCTCCTCCTGGTCCCTTTCTCTCCGCGACCCGTATCCAGCCTCCTTCGTCGTCTCCGCCGCTCCCGTCCCCGTTCTTTCCTAACGATCGGTATTTCCACTTGTAAGCGCATTCCGAGAGAGTCCGCGCGTCGATCGAGCACGATCGAGAGCTCCGGCGAACGTACGTCGGTCCTCGATCGGCCGATCGATTCGCAAGGACCGCGTGACCCGGCCGTTTCCTCCCGCGAACCGAGTCGCGCGCAACGGTCCGCGATCGTGCGGCAGCGCGCACGATGGAATTAGGTGGCACCAGGAAGGGTAGGTTCGCCGCGATACTGAAACAAATTCTTGCCGCGTGAGGGGCTCCCACCATCCCGGCAGACAAGAATCTCGAGCAGCCGGGCCACTTCTCACGGCGGTGCCTTTGATCTCGACCGGCCACCCCCTCGTCTCCATCACGGTCACTCGAGCACCGGCAGCGCGACCGTCTGCCTCGCCAGCCAGCCTTTTTACCCGCTGCTGTGTTGATGCTACTCTCTGTCCCCTGCCCCTCGTTACGCTCCCCGACCAACCTCGTCGTCGTCGACGAAACGGCTCCAAGAAGCCCGAAAGCCACCGAGATATACCGGACGCGAAGGTGGATTCATTCGGTTTTACTATTATTACGCATACCGTCACGCGTGCGGCTCGTTCCGGAATCTTCCAAGGATCCTGCTGAACTAAATCTCCCAAGGATCTCTGCGCGACTCTGCCTGCTCGCCGGCAGATGCTCGAGAACCGCGCGTCGATCTCCTTCTCGCGGAACTTTCGGCCGCGTTACGCGTTATCCGGCCGAACTTTGATTTGCTTGGATCGTCGGAGTCGGTCGAAGTCGAAAGGAGGAAGCTACCACGATCGGCGGTATATACCGTTTAACGTGGGGATTCGAGGCCCCGAGAAAAGATGCCGAACGAGCGAACGAACGAGACTCCGCGGTGTCTCACGGTTTCGCGGGAAGGTTCGTCTTCAGCGGAAGAGGCTCATTATGCCGGACGAATACGAAATTCGGTCGACGAGGTTGACAATCGAGGGCCCCCGAGAGACACGGGCTCGCGTCACACCGTGTACAGGACCCCATCAGGGATGCCACGCGCGTGTGATCGGCCACGACGCGCCGCGTGCCGTTTCGCCCGCCTTCCTGCACCGATTTTATCATTCTGCCCGGCTTCTCGTAACCCTTCGGGTTTCCTTTCTACCTTCTCACCATTTTTCTCTATCTCTTCGTCCACCGTGGTTTTTTCTCTGCCAGTTTATCTGGTGAGACGGGTCGCGATGGGTCGTTCGTTAATAAAATTACAACGAGAAAAGATCGGTAATTTCGAGCGGCGGAAGAGGAGAAACAAACAGAACGATCCGAGTAAAAAGAGGCCGGCCGAGAGGTTTAAAGTAAACGATTACGAGGACGAAGGTGGAGGAAGGAAACGACGAGAGTGGAGGAATAAAAAGAAAACGGTGGAAGGAGAAAGAGGAGAAGACGAAGAAGTCCGGCGTGCTTCCTGTTGCCCTAATCTTCCACTCCGGCGAGATCTCGTCCTCGGGAGGAATTATTTCCGATAAAAAACGGGCGAGTAAATCAACTAATTTATCGTTTTTGCGATTGGGAAGAAGGTGGTTCGTGAACGCGTTTGCCGGAGCATAGGCTGCCGGAATGGCAGGAATCCCTTTTGGCGGGCCCTGTGGATCTGGTCGTCCTTTCCGAGGGCCATTCGTGGGAAAGAATATCGGCTGACGTTCGGGACCACACGGTCGAATTATCGGTGTTTTGGCGTGTTATAGGACTCGGCCGATACTCTCTCCACCTCTTTTCGTCCCTGTTCCCGTTCGGCCGAATTGGCTCGCGCGAGCGCGCGTCCGCTCGCATACGCCCCTGCCCCCGCGGCCACCGCTGCTCCCTTTGCCGTCTTTGGCCGTCTTCCGCGGAACGAGCAAAGGGAATCTCCTTCGGAATCCACGTCCCTGCCGACTGTGGGAACGAAAGCACGAGATCGCGATTCCCCGTACACCGTGTTCAGACGCGTTCATCGACAACCAGATTCCTATCCTATCTAGCTTTATCTCTCCCTCTGTTCCCCTACCTCTCCCTGTTGCTCGCTACGAGATTCAAGAAGTTGCTCGGTATCGAGCTGGAATTCGCGGGACGCGTACGTTTCGGCCTTCTAGTATCTAGCCTTCTTCGTTCTTTTCCATCGACATTCCCGTTTCGCACGAAGGTCGAGACCGTTGTTCGGCGACCGTGCCAGTGCAAAGAATCGCGTAAGAGTACCGTGACGAATTGACGCCACCGGTACCATTCCCCGTGGTTGGAGAGGCTCGCGTGGATCACGCGCGATGTATCGCGAGCGGGACGATTAATCGGCGGAGTCGGTCGAGCTACGGCGAGAAACATCGAGAAGAAAATCGAGCGCCGAGAACGGAAAGCGGGATCGGTAATGAACCTGGATGAAGAAAGAGGTCCTTTCACGGGAGAAGCGACTGGCCGGGATCGAGAGACGTTATTATTAATGTCGAGCAAAAACGCCGAAATACATCATCCGGTCAGCGACGGCCACCTAAGTAGTCGACCGACACCGGAGGCACGAGGGGCGCAGGAGGAGGGTTGGCGGGAGGGGGAGGGGGGAAGAGGAGGAGAAGGAGAGAAGGTTCGGAGGCAGAGCGAACCGATACACCGACACCGGGTCCACTCGGTAATTAATGGTTTTACGATATTGGAAATATCTTGGAAGCAGTCGAGCAGAATCCGTTCAGGCGTCAAAACGAAAGGTCGGTCTCCGCCCCTTCGGTCGCGGTGGCCCCCGATCCGCTCCCGATTCCACGATACACACGTTTTTACGATCGATCCGCCACGACCGAGCGGATATACCCGCGGCTAACGCGAACAGAGAGAGAGAGCGGGTGGCGGGAGGCAGGGGGGAGGACAACGAGCCGGAGATCGGGTTTATTTAGCTAAAGCGATTCGACGTCGAGATCATCGGGAGCGAAGACGAAGCGAGGGAAAAAGTCGAGAGCACTCGGGTGTGTACGCGCAAACAGGGGACCACCTGGTCATCCGAGGACTCGGCTCATTCTTCTGTCCAACGTCCGACGAACGAGAAGAAGGGAAGGTAGCAGCAGCAGCAGCAACAGCAGCAGCGTTAACGGAAGAAAGAGAGGCGGAGGAAGACAGAGAAGAGGAAGGAGAAGAAGAAGAAGAAGAAGAGGAAGAGGGATTCCTGGTAAATTAGTATACACTGCTGGGATCGGTGACTACGGGTTATCGTGCCTCTTTGTCCTCGTACCAGAAAACGTACGAACGACTCCTGCCGGCTATTCGCCAGCGAAATCGCTATCCGCGAGCGTTGCTCCGCGTGACATTAACCTGCGGGAGAAAGCGGGATCGATCTAAGGGTGGGAAAAGGCGAAAGGACTCGGGAAAAGATCCGAGCTACGAGGGCGAACCGAATCGAGCGAACGAAGGAGGGAGAAGGAACGGATGAGAGGGAGAAGGAGGAAAGGGGGTCGAAGGACCCCGTTGGACCCACCGCGGCGTTCCGCGAGCCTCGTAATTACACTGTAAGGCTGCCGCGAAGGAGAGGCGTCAAAATCGTCCTCTCCTCTCCTCTTCTCGCGCCTCTCTCCACCGTTCTCTCCCTCTCGATTTCGTTGCTCGCGCGAGAGATCCACCGACCCACCGGCCATTATCGAAATTGATATTTTATCGATGGCCCGCGCCACGTATTCCACCGGCCCCTTATTGAGTTATTTCCCGGTAATTACGAATCGGCGACGATAATTCGAGGTTAATCGACGGAACGTTGCCGTCGGCCCTCGATCTCCGACCTCCGCCGCACCACGATCGACTCGCGCGTCCCACGTCCGCCGCTCGCCTCTCGCCTCTCGCACCGTTCGACGCGGAGAGCGGCCTGCGCGGGGCGATAAAATTTTTTCCCAACTGGCGACGATAAAAATTAGGCTACTCGTCGGCGGCCCGGATAATTTAAAGGTAATAGCCGAAATTAAAACGGGCGAACAGATAGCTGCGCGTCGCTCAACCAACGTAGAGAGAAAGAGAAAGCGAGCTGGTCAGCCGAGAGGCAACGAGTTTGGAGTTTCGAAGAGACGCGCGAGGTCGGAACGGAGGCGAGGAAAAAATCCCCTGCGGTCGCAAAACAAAATGTCACGTAATTATCGCGGTAGGTGTTCCATCGGGTAGAAGGGACGAAGAGAGAGCAGCCTCTCTCTCTGACCGTTCTGTTCGCCCTCATGATCGGTAGGTAAGCTTTCAGGCAGCGCGCAACGGGCAAAAAGTGCAGCGAAAACCACCGTTGGGATCGTAAAACGGATCGTTTATGAGATGGAACCGACGCGTTCGGAGGAGGGACCGTTTTCACCGGTCGTAGAGTAATAAACGTTCTCTAGTCTTCCGAGCTAGACCCATCGAGCCAAGCGCACCTGCGCACTAACCTACCACCGTTCTCCTTTTCTCCGTTACTTCGGGTTTTTCGATAAATCGGAAGCAACGTTCGGTTCTCGCTGACGCAAAGCGATAGAGCAACGATGCACGGTTTCGGTGCTCGCGATGATTCAACCGCGTCGCGGCTCGTCCCCTCGACTAACTGCTCGCATCCATATCCTCCCGATCGTGGGTGGACGCGCGACATGAGCCAAAAGCCACGAGGACAAGCACGAGACACGCCGCTCCGTTCTGCGTGCATTTTCATAACCGAACCGGCCACTTCAGACCGAGAAAAATGGTGCGCTATCAACGAGTCGACGACTCTGTTCTTTCTCGTATCTTGCTTTTCCGAATTTGCAACGCGCGGCGATAATTCCGTCGAATCGGCGATCGGTCGATCGCGAAAACGAAAGAGAAACGAGACCGAAATCGTAAGCGCGGCAGGGCATCGGCAACGGTGAAGCAGCGAACGATCGAGGAGGTCCGCGGACGACGGGAGATCGTTGAATTACGTTGGAGCTGGATCGTCGATCGATGGCTGGATCGTGCGGATATACGAAGTCGAAACGTCGATCTCAGATCGACCGTTCGCGATAAAGGAACGATTCTCGCTCCCACCCACGGGACAACGGTGGGTCCGTCCACGAAAACGGCTTCATTAGGGGATCAGGCATCCCTCGTATCCCGCTGTCCGAAAACTCCCAGACGTCGCCTCTCGTTACCTCGTCGATCCGCGTCCCCTTCGTCAGTCGGCCGATCGGCGCGTCTCGCGAGTCGCGATCCGATCTTTCGACTGCTACGATCCGAGGTGAAAACGGGAGGCAGTCGTCTCGTCGTCGGCTGATAGGTTTACCGCTTCTCTTCTGACGCACACTGGTTTATGTAACGGAAGAGAAAGTCATCGATCGCGGTATTGTCTCCGTTTCAACTGATTCCTCAGCGATCGAGGATCGTCTTCTACTCTCGCCAGCGCGAACCTAGACGCGAGATCGGTCTTTCTTTCCGATGTACCTACGTTCTAGCAAAGGCAGAGCCCAGCAAATAATCTCCGTTCGTTTCCGAGTTTGCTTTTCCTCGGATAAAAGCGATTATCGCGTAAGCGGATAAGCGAAAGAAAAGAAGGAGCGGGGAGAAGGGGGAAATAGGATGGTTGTAAGGCAGGAGGCTACACGATAGCGAGGCGCAAGTCCGCGATGACTCTTTATCTCGTACTCTCATCGTTCCATCGTCGCCCCTTCTTAATTCACAGCCAGCCACGGTCATAATTCGCGTTTTACCTCGCGGTGTTTATGTACTTTTAATAATGCCTGATATCTCGTCGAGGCGCTGCTCGGTTCCTCGGGACCCTCCACCACCCCATCAGGTCCCCTTGTCCCGCGAGCCATGACTCTCGCAGTCCCAAGCCCCCCGCTGTGCGCCCATGCGTGCACCAGCTTGCCAGAGAAACTTTCGACCGTTTCTCGAGCTTCCTCGCTCGCAACGTCTTGCTACGCTCTTTGCATTTACGGCGCGTTTTCTCTGCTTTTCCCACAACGATTCGTTGCAGTTTCTCTTGGATCCAAGACTATTCGTCTTGTAGACGAGAGAACAACCCCGGGAGTTTCGCGAAGAACTCTATCCGATTTGATCGTCGGTAACGTTCGAGTTTATTCTTCTGTCTGATAGAATAGAACCGAAACGTGTAACGTTTGACGCGATATCGACTGCTACGTAAAATGGTAGTCGAATTCGATGAAAGCACGACGAAAGTTTGACCGCCTACGGAGATTGGAGGAAGCGCAATACTTGCCCGGTCATGGGCCGTTCCTTCCTTTTTCGTCGTCCCAACCTGCCGGTTGGTCTCTCTCGGTTTCTGCGGCGCGTTCGCCGTCACCGCAACCCTCCGGCACATGTTAACAGCACTTTAAAGTTTTATTAATAAGGATAAATCAGAGGCGCCCCGCGGATGAAGTTGTCGGTGCCACGGTCCAGCACGTATAATCTGGCATCGGAAACACAGAGCGGAGCTCGGACAGGGAGGAGAGAGCCGAGGGCCGAGAGGGCTCGGCAACACGTCGCTTTACGACCATTGCCCACAATGTCGTGTGTTCGCAACGCGACCTCACAGAGATATTTATCGTCCCGCTGCCGCTCTGTCTCTGCCCCTGCACGGCACAGCTCGTTCCTCGTTCCGCCTCTCCTCTTCGCGACCTGCTTGTGATTTTCACTGGATTCGCCGAATCTCGGGCGCGAGACTCGGCTTCGCGGGCTCGTTCGTCGTCCTAAATAGAAGCGATTTCCCTGCCGTCAGAAAGATTTTATCGAAAACCGAACAACGAAATTGGATCGCGAGCGACGCACGCTCGATCGTTGCACGGGTGGTCAGCGAAGAGAAGGAAAAGTAAAATTATCGAGAGAAGGGAAGGAATGACGAAACGATACAGGTGATTTTCTTACGGGTTTGGAACGAGCTTAGGCCTTGTAGCTGTGGCACCCGCGATAACGCCGCACCGATAAAGCGAAATTCCTCCTGGTCGGAGAAAAATTCTTTCGAATAAATTCTCGGATATTATGCGACCGATAATTACGACACGGCTCTCGACTCGAGCCAAGGGAAAATTACGCGTTCCTCGTGACCGTAATTCCCTTCCCTCCTCCCGTTCCTACGCGGCTATCGCCGAAACGCTGTTCGGCTTAACCGATTTTCCGCGATTCGCTTAAATCTCGAGCGCGGATCGAATCGCAACCGCGCTTCGATCTCGCGCGATAAGGATCGAGGAACGGAGAGCGCCCGCGGCCCGTCGCCGCCCGACAACCGCGATTTTCCGCTTTCGTTTTAACTTCGAAACGGCAGAGAGACGACGTCGAACGAGTGCTATTGCTATGAGTCGAGGCATCGGCAGGGAACGCGGCCGAAGTTCGTTCCTCGGAGGAACGCGGAAGACAGCGCACAGCGAACGCTAACCGCTTCTAAATGTTTCTCGAATCGATGCGAATTAGCGCTCGAGCGCAACTCGTGACCGTGCTTCCGAGGTCTGGTGAAAATCGAACGATACGAGCAACGAAATTAAACGAACGTCGTACCGCGAGAACGACGGGGAGGAGGAGGAGGTGAAGGACGATGAAAGCTTATCCGGAGCGCATTCCGAGCGAAAATTGCTAGCTTCTCCCGACCGTCTTAGCGCTTGCCCTTTCAGTGGAAAAAAAGAGAAACGCGTGGCTAATTACGCAAGACCAGTGTGTCAGGGGGAGAGAAAGAGAGAGAAAGAGCAAAGGGATGCAGAGAACGAACGGAGAGGGGGTCGAAGAAATTCCAAGAAGCTGGAAGAACCGTAAAGATTTCAACGACCTCTTCCACCTACCTCGTGGCACGGTCCTTCGTCCTTCGAGAGATGGCTGGAGAAGAGAGCGCGCGAGGTAGACGAGAAATATCTTTTGAAAGAATATCTCGAAGGAGGAGGAAGAAGAGAGTCGTCGCGGCCGGTGGCCCGCGTTCGGTAGAAACGGTAAACGGTGCACCGGCTTAAAGCCCGTGGAATTATCCTCCTGTAAACACCTACCTAATTAAGATTGGAACATTTTAACGTCCTGCTCGGGGACCCCAATAAACCGCCTAACGTACAGCCAGTTTGTTAGGCGCTTATGGGATCGTTTAATTAATATTGGCGTCGGACCAGCGCGGCCGGCTCGAACGACCGACCACCTCCGGCGCCTCGATGTCTTGCCCCTGTACACTTGCAACTTGCACCGTCTAACGCGTACGAGGACCTGCTTCCACAATTTCCTCCCTCCTCGGTTCTTCCCGTTTCTCCCCTGCTTCTTCGTCTTTTCCGATTCGTTCGGCCGCTTCTTCCCCCGAGTGCCAACGTTCCTCCAGACTCGGTGGAAAAAGCTGGACGAACGCGTGTCGCGAACGATCTTCGACTTGTAACTTTCGACGAACCATCCGGTTACCGATCAGGGCCTTATCGTCGTAGCTTTCCTCGCCGCGGTTCGAAGGCGACGAGGCGAACGGAGTGACGCGCGAACTGGCAGGACCTCGACGAGAAGCGGGAAGCGAGAAGCACGACGAAGAGAAGAGAAGAAAAAGAAGAGGAGAAGGAGCGACGGCGCGTTGCCGGCGCACGGCACTCGGTTCTCCCTCTCTGGAAGGCGAGCAGGACGATTAATCACGGTCGCGTTTTGCGGTTTTGTCGCGCGTCACGACCCACGTGCGTTCCGCGGACCCCATTGTTCCGCGTCTAATCGTTCCAAGAACGTTGCCGAACGATCGTTCTTCGTGGGAGAGTTCAGCTCGTTCGTTCGCTCGCGCGCCAGTGTCCATTCAATCGTTACGTCCCGTCATTTTTCCTTCCGCTTTACGAGCCTTCGTAACGAGCAACCGCCGCATTACCGCTCGTTCACCGACGTCTTCCACGTATCAAAAATCGAGCAACGTTCGACCATCGTTAGAGGCTCGCGCGCGAGGCGACGAGAAAAATAAATAAACGCGTGAACGCGGTAATCGGTAAATCGAGCATCGCGTCCGGCCGGGCGGGTATATGCTCCGCGATGCCGATGTTTTCATTAGGCCGTAATAACCGGGCCGGATCGGCGGATGTCGAGCGAAATTGAATTACCACCGGAAGATCTCTCGGCCGTGAGCAACGGGAGAAACTAAAATGGCGCGTTGCAGAGCGAGCAGCGGGTCTCTGGCACGAGGTGCGCGCGCGGTTACCCCGGGACCAATTTCGAGGGGCCATTTTTCCCTCAAAGGGGAACGTCGACGGCAGCCGAAAATTACCCTGGTTAGACCACCCAGTCGGCTCAAAGCAGACCAATCTCCTGGCCATGGGCTAATCGAGTCGAGTCGGCCCGGTCGTTCGGCCTGGTGGGGCTAATTGCAGCTCACCACCTTCCTACCCTTCGGAGGTCGACCTCTCTATTAAGAGACCTTTACGCGGCCTCTTCTCGCGCGCGCACGCACGTATCTCACTGTTCCTCTCTGCCGCGTCACGTATTAAATTGAAGGGTGTAAGCGCGATCCTAAATTTTTTACTTAACCCCTGCCAACGAGTTTTCTCGGCCTCGAGGACCCTCGATTCTCGTTCACCGGCTCGCCCTTGTTCACCCTTTCCTTGTTTATCCTTCGCCCCCCGTTCAAGTCCATCGACGCTCTTCGCTCTTCCACGCCGACGATCCCACCTATTTCTTCCTTTTCTCTTCCCACGAAGGAACGACCGAATTCGTACGTACGTGTAAATTTCATAATTTAGAGGCCGTATCCATTGTCGTCGTTGCGGGATCAGAGGTACGGATCGAGGGAACGAACCGAGCGTCGCGCGATACAATAGCAAACGCGTTAATCTACGCGTCCCACGAACGAACACTGCCCCATCGACGGATGAGACGGACGGACGAGCGCTTGTCAAGGGAAAAAAGATTTCTATTCACGGAGTTTATGGCTTCCGCTATCGCCGAAACGTGGCGAGCGTGTCGCGATACGGCGCGAGCCTCCTTTCCGACTTTATGGTTATGCGAAATTCCTCTCTCCAGTCGGCTCGTAAAACTATTTTATAGGAGATGTAGACACCGGTTGTTTATTGCTTGCACGACCTCTCCCGTGTACAAGGTCGAATTACAGCTAAAAGCCTATGTTCTACACGACGCGATAATATACGAGGCCTCCTAACGTCTCCGTGTTTCGTCGATTTCCTCTCGGTCTGGGGCCCCCGGCATTCGCCGCTCTTCACGAGCACGCGTTCCAACCGTTTTACGCCGCAGCCCGTTTTCTTTCTCGGTTTTATATGCAATGCGAAATACTCGACTTACCTTGGAGGAAAAGCTTCGCCCTCTAGTCGCTCGATCTAGTCGATGTCTCGACGTCTACGAGCGGCAGCGATCGACGTGCCGGTCGATCGTCGATCGACGCGATTGCGGTGCCATGTTTCGAAAGTAACGAAAGAAAATTCGGCCGGGGATACACGTTTTTATTCGCATTTCACGCTGCACAGTATAAACTTTCGTCCATTCAGTCTTATGTACAGTAAATGCGGAGAACGCAAGCGCAAGGGGGCAAAAAGGGGGAATGGGAGAGGTTGAAAGGCGGCGTGTCGACAAAAGTCGAACGAAAGCGAGTAAAGCGACGATCGTTTCGCGCGCCGCGAGCAAGCAAAGCGCGAAACGCTCGAAACGAACAGCTGGAGATACTTGGAAAGCTTCGAACGATGGGACGCGAACGATCGAGCTCGCGACTTATTTACGACTGATTGTTCGCGACTCGACCCTCGCGTCCAAACTGTTCGACAGCGCGTCGCGTATATTACAAACGTTTATTCTAACGGTGGACAGGCGACTCGTTAGCGACAAGTGTTGACCGTTTTCTTAACCAGGCAGGTGTTGCAAGTGACCTCGCAGCACCAGCGGAACCTGCATTCGCAGCTGATCTTCTCCTTGACGACTCTGGTGTCGTAGCCTCTACCGCAGCAGAGCAGCTCGCATCCGTCGACCCCTTGACTGGTGGAGTTGCATCGTCGTCCCTGTGTGCCCAGGGAGCCCGTTTTTCTGTTCGGCTTGCAGAAGTCCGGCGAGTCCTCGCTGTATATCAGATCGAATCTGTCCGGCGGCTTGATGGTCGGCCCCTCGGTGATGAAGCTGTGGCCGTCGTTGCTCGGTATCACCTTCGCCGCACCGTCAAACGACTCTTTCAGCCTGTTGCCAACGTCGCGGAACGCAGGCATTTTCCGCCAACAGGTTCGAACCGTGCATGATCCCGAAAGTCCGTGGCACTTGCATTCCGTGCTCATAAAGTCCCTGATGGCCTGCGGCAGAGACGAGAGAAAAACAAAGCAGTCGCGATATACCGTGAAAGTTCGGGGAACGGGAAAGCGCGCGTTGCCTACCAGACGACCGGCGTTGTTGTTGTGCAGCTTCACCAGCGTTTTGATGTCGCTGCGCTTGCGGTAAGGGGCGTCCATAAAGTCCCGTGACTTCTTAAATCCAAACTTTACGTTGTCGCCGCATCCACCCCACTCCCAGTCACCCTCGGTCGGCAGGCTCTTCTCCATTTCAGCGGTACGGGTCAATTTACCGAGCCGATTACCTGCGCAATTCGCGATGTTCGCGAGATCCGAGTCTCAGGGTTGCGTAGCAAGAAATCTAAACTCGTTGCTTACCTTTCGCCGTCATCTTGTCGCAGGAGCATTCGACGAGGTGTCCCATGGTGCAAGCTCTGGTCACCGCGTAGGTTACTCCGGCCGCGGTGATGGCGTTCACAAAACCCGTCTCCCTGGTATCTGCGAACATCGGCACGAGTTACGAGAATCGATTAGCGGCCGTTTGTTCTTTACGACCCTGAAAAGCTTCGAGATTCCCGAGCCTCGCGTTTCCAGATTAGATAGACTGCCGAACGGAAGAAATCGGATTACGACGAACGAGGTAATTGCAAAAGGGAGGATAAGTCCGTTAATCGAGTATTCGCTGAATGGACGGAAACGAATTTAACGTTCGATAGAGGGGAACGACGAGCATAGACTTCGTCTCGCGTCTGAAAACCGTGCGGACGTCGGAATCCTGGAGGAAAGAAAGGGCGCGCCCTCCAAGCGGAAGGATTTCGGCAGCAACGGAGTTGGTTGCGACAGACTCGACGTTTCCAAGTGGACAGACAGACGGTCGTCGAGGGATTCTGGCAGCGACGCGAGAAGAGCGAGCCAAGCAGGAGAGAACGAGGTCGTCGGATTTCGGTGGCGTGTGTATTCAGTTTCACCTGTCACGTCTCCACTCCATCATTAGGCGGACAATGCACGCCGGAGGTTCCACCCCTTTTCAAAACGGCAGATTACCACCGCCTCCGTCCAACGGCTCCATGTCACCCATTGTCTCTCACCTGTCCGAGCATCCGGGTTTTGCAAATCCTCTCCATACCCTTCCTTTATTTCCGCGTGTTCACGAGCCCGCTGCCTCCCTGTGTTCCCACTCCTTCCGTTTCTCTCCCGCCTCTAGACGTTTCCAATCTACGATCCCGCAGGCAACCCGATCGCTGGTTTCCCGCGCGATCAAAGTTTGCGCGAGCGGAACCGCGATAGAATCTCGCGAGTCCGCGTTGGCCCATTAG
Organism: Bombus bifarius; assembly: GCF_011952205.1. Lineage (NCBI taxonomy): Eukaryota > Metazoa > Arthropoda > Insecta > Hymenoptera > Apidae > Bombus > Bombus bifarius. Next base: position 49,255 of record NW_022884533.1, read on the forward strand.
CGGATTAACTTATAATCGGAAGGCGGAATGCGGGTCCAATTACCGATTCCTTTGGAGGCGCGGGCGCGCGATCGGACTCGCAGCTGTGCGTCGAGTTGTTGCGCGGCCAGCGCAGCGGAATCGGTGCCCTCCGTCAAAGTATCGAGAGCGCGTATCTGTCGGCAATCGGTGGAAGCCGGAGCAGCGATCGAATCGAAGCCGAGCGGCCGTTCGAAGCGTTTCCGCGCCGCGAGGCAATTATCCTTTTCGAACGTTTAAGCGAAAACCAGTCGCGAATACTAATGCCGCGCGGCGCGGCTGCGTGGATCGAGCCTCGAAATCTCGGACGACATCGGGAAGGAAACGCGCGAGAGAGGAAACGGCGCGCCGCAGCGAAGGAAACGGGGCTGCGGGGCTGGCCAGAAGGAGAACCGGAGAGCGGACCAGGGTAGCGAGGGCAAGAAAAGGGAGAGACGGTGGCGGCGTGGCTCGCCTCTGGTCTGCGCCAGTCTGGGAAGGGGTTATACGCGTTAAGCTCGGTTCTCCGTGGTTCCCATGGATTCCAGCCGGGTATCTTCGGCGCGGATCGACACGCGGACGGACGAACGAACGGACGGACGGACGGACGGAACGAGAAGACGCAGCCGAGAGGCAGCCTGCCACCGCCCGCGTATCTTCCGATGCATCGCCTCACCTTTCAGTGCGTATTTAAACGATACGATAGTTTTATACGAGCGATCTGATATCGAGGTTCGAGAGCGAAAGGCCCTGGCTCGTTCCTGCCTCCGAGCTTGTATTCCCTGACCGTGTTCCGCATCTCCGCTGCTTGCCTTTTGCCTCATACCCGTTGCTCGCGTCGTTCGCTCGATCGCGATCCTTCGATTCTCCCTTCTCCTTGCTCCTCCTCCTTCCTTCTTCTTTCTTCTCGCGATCCTTTGACGCGATGCAACCGTCGAATCTTTCTTCCACTTCCGGACGCCCTCGATCGCCGATGATTCGCATAGGATCTACGAGTTATCGGTACCTACGTCGACGCATCGATGTACGTTGGACGATGGAGCGAGCGACGTTCGTGGCGAAGAAAAGGTAAAAGAGCGTGGCACAGAGGGCCGGGAATGTTCGAGGCGGAGAAGAGCGGCAGGTAATATAAATCACTTGGAATCAATTAGACACGAGGGATCGCGAGCCGATGATCTTGCAGTGCTGCCAGGTGCACGGAGCGCCCATCTTCTCGGGTCGCCCCGACGGCTCAGCCAATTATCAGCATTCCGGGGCATTATCCTCGGAGCGAGACTTACGCCGTGTTTAATTGCGAGTGGCCTTCTTCTTCTTCTTCTTCTTCTTCTTCTTCTTCTTCTTCTTCTGCTTCTTCTTTGTCGTCGTCTTCGTCTTCTTTCTTCGACTTCATCCCTCTTCCTGTCCGTAGTCGCCTCCTCTTTCAACTCGTCGCGGCCTTCTCTTACTCTTGCGTCACTTCTGATTTTCGCGTTTACTCGCGAAGCATTTCGCTCCATCGAGAACACCGTCCCATCGAGCTTTCGAACGTCGTTAGTCCTCGTTGAACGTCAAAGAAAACGCAGAGAAAAGGAGCGTGGTATTCGTGGAATCTCGTTACTCCGTTGCTGGGTGTCGTTCGTCATCGTCTCCGATCGGTCGTAATCCGTTTGCTCGTCGATTATATAAGGTGACGAGGATTCATCGCGCGGTATTTATACGCAACCGAGGCTGCCGTCGTTGCCCCTTTTTGCTACACGGCTCGCTTAACGGGACACGCGTAACTCTTGTCTACGGGTCAGCGTGAAATGCAACCGACCGACGAATCGACGTGTTCGCCTTAAACGGACGACGCGTCGATCGTACGACGCTCGGTGAAACGTCTTCGCGAATGTTCAACGTGGTCGAAGGACGCTGGTGGAAAGGTGTGCATCGAAGGTACACCGATTCTAAGGAAAGATTCGTTCCAGCGATCGAAACGAAAGATCAGGGTGGATGATTTAACGGAACCGTCGCGGTCGCGACGAAAGTCGAGGCCGTAAGGCGAATCGCGTACTCGGTCATACGTGTCTGTGGCGAGTCGCGCGACGATTAATCGGTTCGATGGATTATGCAAGTGTGTAATTTGCAACGGTGCACCGTGTGCGCTGCCATTGTAGGAATTATGTCGCGGACACGGACGATCGACGCGACCAGATACCATCGATCGGACTCGGCGAGTGATTTGTTTCGCTGGTTCGCGATTTATCGCGGTGGATGCGCCGATTCCTGCGCAATAGATCGGTCTGTCGCTCGCGAAATCGCTCGGCTCGGGTATGTAAATCTGCTCTCTCGATCGGCACCGCTGTTTTCAATCGAATCGCTCTCGAAACCGGATATCGCGTTACCCCCGCGTTTCATCGAGTACGCTCTAATTGCGGATGATCCTGCGATTACGAGTAGCGTGCGCGCGCCGATCGACCGAAAGGAGAACGAAGACGGAGAGACGAGAGAGAAGATAAATCGCGGGAAGCGCTCGTAAATAAAGAGAAGAATATCGAATGAGAAAAGAGGCACGGCTTACGGCGTTTAGTTAACCCCCGTGTATAGCAGCATCCTACGAGAGAAACCTTTCCAATAAATACAGCGAGAACGGACGCATGAATGCCAGCAAAAATCGCCCAATGACCAATTGCGGCAACGGCCACTCGCCTTTTCCCGAGATTCCGTGGAATTTTTGAGCCGCGCACCGTATCACCGCTGGATTCTCTTCTCTCGCAGGAATTTCTCTCTTCTTCCGTCTCGCTCTTTCCCCGCTCGACACCCGTCGTTCCGCGCACTCGTACTTTGCCAGCCGAAGGAACCTCTCGGCTCGCAGATACCGCGGTAATTACGGCGAATCGTCTATCCGTCCCTTCCGTTTCTTTCCTCTCTTTCTTTCTTCCTTTCCTTCTCTCGGTCGTCTCGAGACGGTCGACACAGGCGCGGATCTAGACCGTGCGACGATTCCAACGTCGCGGAATTCGCGTGGAAAAGCGGCTGGTGTTTCGAGGAGCCGGGCAGAATCGCGAAGCCGCTCGAGAAAGTCCCGAATGGGGACGGCCCTGTAGTACACGGTTCGACAGAGAGAACTCAAAGTTCTCGTTTTCTCTCCCGGCTCTTCTTCCTCCGGCGTTCCCTTCGCCAACGTAAAATCGACCAAGCATTCAAATGTCACCGGCGAACGGCCAAAGTCTAACAGAATAACAGATCTGTCCCAGTGTTCCGATCTCCTTTTCCTTCCCGATATCCCGTCTCCCTCTTTCGCCTCCTTTCACCCTTTCTCCGGCTACCGATCCGAGTTAAAGCCACGGTAGCCGAGATACAATAAACGTACGGGACATTAAACTGTTTGCTATTGTCAAACCTTTGTGGGAGATACCGGCTTCGCGTCTTCTCGTGTCTCCTCCGCTTTTTCGAGTACAGTCCATTGGAAAAGTACCGATTCGTTATTAATCTGACGAATCGATCGCATCGGAAGCGAAACACTCCTTCTGCCGTTTCGAGCGATCAACGGCTTATCGAATAACCGATGACATCGCTTACGGGATAACGCTGGATCGTGCGTCTATCTGAATCTGCGCTATTTCGAACAGAAAGGTAAGCGGGTAATCGGTAAGGTAATCGGTATGCGGGTGGCAAACTGGCGAACAACGGAGGAAAGAATGGACGATGACGGAGGAAAAAGAGTACTGTTCCGGTGTGGTCAGTAGACACCCAGAGGCGTCGCTTTAGTTACGGGCAATTTCCCTTCCTTGCAACGTGTACTCGGTCGCGCTGCGAGCGAGAAAAATTGAGTTTTCCCTTTTCACTTGGAAGACACGCTTCCCCCATAATTGGCGCTCATGAATCGTGCATTGTCGTTTCCTGTGGCGAGGTTGCTGACTACGCAGCTACCACACCTCGCCGTTGCAAAGTCATGGATAAATCGTAAAAATGGCCTCGCTCCGACCCACCGCAGGCCCTCGTTTCTCTCCACCGTGTCAATTACGTTCCGCGCGATTCGCCGAACAATAAGGACCGACGACTAAATTCGACCGTCCGTTGGGATACTTTGTCTACAGGCCGATACAGACGTTGTCGAATAAAAATGTCAGCTTCCTCGAAACGTTCGCGCGAAAGTGTCTACACGAACGAGGCGAAAGAATCGAGAAAAGCTAACGTTAATAAACGAACGACGTGTGCGGCAGTGGCTACGCACGGAGAAGTACGCGAACGAAACACGCTGGTAGATTCACGAATGTCCGAAACGGTAAAGGTGAGAGGCGCGAAAGGAGGGATGCGGTCTGCGTCCTCTGCGAACCGCATTAGTTAGCACCGAGTTCGCGAGGCGACAAAACACTTAGCGCCATGGCGCTAAATCGCTTTTAGCTGGCTCATTATCGTCCCGTGCTGTTTCGTTCCGTTCCTTCTTGTCTCGTCGTCGTGTCTTCGCTCTTCTCTCGAAGAAAGGAGCTAGAACCGCGGGCGTGTTGTTCGCGAAACGATTCGACGCGTTCCGGCGTGTTTAGGCCGCAGTGGAACGACGCGAGAAACGCAACAGCGACACACCTGGGGACCACCTTGGTCGACGAGCCGTCTTATTAAGCGGAAACCACCTTCTTTATTTCGTATCGTTGATACTCGAGCGTCCGTACGTTGATCGAGATATTCGACGGCTTATTTGCGAACAGGTTGTCCGCGTAATCGTTTGCTCGTTATCGTGTCGGTGAATCGACGAGCACGAGTTCACCTTCGCCAACGACGACAAAAATCTGCGTATTCTTGCCGAACTAAAATAGAACGCGGTAATTATCGTGGACGAAACGTTGCGAAAAGAAGGACCGAGCGGACGGAATAATCGCGCGACGTGGCTCGAGTTTATTAACGCGCCAAGGTGAGCATCCTCGTTAGAGCCGAGGAACATCGACGAAAAGAATGTTTCCGAGGCAATGGAATATACGGGCGACCGTGTATGTATTATATATCGTGTGGTGCACAGCGGCGGAGCAACAGAACGTTCGCGATCCTTCAGCGAAATTTTTCAATAGTCCAACTTTGTGAATATCGACGCGGATCCACGATACGGCCATTTATTCGAATGGGAATGGTTCGCGCGTGCGGGAAAATACCTCGAATTTTCGATTCGAGGGTTCGAATGGGAATCGGTGTTCGAAGGGGCTTTGAAATCTCGACGGTCGAATAAAATCGTCCCTGCTCCCGACTCCGCCTCTCGATCGAGGAGAAGAAAGAGCAATTTGTTGATTCGACGAGGCCGCTTTTAGAGAGCCGTTTCCTTCGTAGCCGAGTAATACGCTACGGAATCCCGGGTGAACGAAGAAAACCACTCTCTTAATTTGGTCGAGACAGGGGCACACGGTATCGAGACGAGGATCCGGGGATCCGTAGCCGCGCTGAATCCTTGCCCTTCGGATACCGAACGAACGCGTCGTGGCAGCACAATAAATTCCTTCCTCCTTTCCTTTCCCCTGGTAGCTCTTTCCACGGGTTTTTGACGCCCGTGTTCTTCTTATCGCGACACGCGGCACCCCTCAATTAAGAGGTGCTGCTCGTCCACGAATGTTCTACCAGTCCAACCTCGGATCTCTTCTGGACTCGGACCACACAGCAGGAGCTACCTGCGAGGCTAACCTATCGGCCAGATCGCGCCCATAAAAATTAAACGTCGCCAGATAAATAAACGTCAATCGAGAATTAAGATAGGCGCCGCCGGTAGCGTGCCTTCCTCCTCGCTTTTTCTCTATGCGCTCGCCCGTTAGGAATTTTCCCTCGCTTCGATCCACCTCGTCTCCAGGATCCACGGATAACCGACCATTCGATACGCTCCCACGAATTTCTCTCTTCTTTTTTTCCTCCGCTATCGACGCCTCCTGTTCACCCAGTCTCGATCTCGACCTCCCATCACGATCCTTCATAGCTCGCGATTACGATTTCCTTCCCCGAATGCGGCGTTGATCGAGCGAAAACAGCCGAACGATGGACACCGTCGTTTTTCGACTAATCTAGTTCCGTTTGAGAGATACATCTTTTTAAGAAGAAGAAAAGAGATAAACGAAAGACGTAACACGTAAGTGAACGTAACTCGCGAATATTCCGAACGTATTTAACGTGCAATCAAAGATTTAAGGATGTCTGCATTCGTGCGAACAGGAACACGACCGTTTCACCCCCGAACGTTAAAAGCATCGTTGTACGGCTGAACGCGTCGAGGGTGGGCCGAAAAGTCGTATATTTCTCACCGCAGACTTCCCAGGGCGAGCTGTCTTCGCCCGGGGTCGCAGATAAATGACGACGTCGAGGATTGTCACCCGAAACGACCGGTTAACACATGGTCGCCCCTGTCATCGATCCGCATCGTCCAATAATGCACCCGGCAGCCAGGGTTTATGTACCTGTCGCTCGACCTTTCCCATCGGACACGACGTCCCGTTTCGGTGACGGTGCGTTCGGAACTCGGTCGAAAACGCCAAGGGAAAAACGGGAGCGGCTACTGACCGGCTTGTAAACCCGTGTCAAGCAACGGGTGTGCCACCGGTAATTACAATGTTTAGCGAATAAGCACGGCGATTACACGAATTTCGCGCAAAAAGTCTGCTGCGATGAAAGCTCGTTAATTGTTTACGGCATAGCCGGCCACCGCGAGTTTACGGTTCCTCGACATAGCATAATGTAATCGGACTTTGTCGTGTTTACGACGCGGTATCGTTTTTATGGGGTGAGGCAAGCTCGTAAGTGCCAGCTGAACCGCAAATTAGATCCTTTTCGGTGGATCCTTTCGCTGCTTCCCTCGATCGTCGTCGTCGTCGTCCTCGTCGACCGCGGTAGTTCTCCGATATTAACGTGACTCGACGCGTCGCCGTGTGCGGTATCGAAACTCGATTTAGCGAATTCCATCTCGTGGCAAGAACATCGCGCGCAGCAAATATCGTCCGGCAGAGTTAATTAACCCGTTGGCCGGTCGGTTTCGCGTCGAACTAACCGAGAGCAGCAAATCGAGTATAAAACGGTATATCGTATCTGCTGGGAATCTTGGAGGGAGCGAACACCGATTGTCAGGCATCGCCGACAGTGTCGGATATAATTCGATCATCGATCCTCCGGTCTGGAATCTACGCGTCCGATATTCGTATCCGTGGGTTGCTCGATCCATCGACGAATCGCATCCAGTCCACCACGAGATCGATCGTATCGATCGTGCAATCTTTCGATCGTAGAGAAGCAAAGAGAAAAGGAGAGAAAGAGAAGAAGGACGAGAGATTAAGAAGAGGGAAGAGAGTGAAAGAGAGAGAGAGAGAGAAACGGGCAGAGGATCTGGAATGGTCCTCGAGGACGGCCTCGCTGGCAATGAAGCCTTTAATTAAGGAAACATATTGCCACTAATATCCGACGAACAGTGTCAATCTGTCAGGCTACCAAAAGGTACCGATCTGATAGCGCAACCTAGAGAGCAGTTCGGCCTATTGGACACGCTGTCTTCGATTTAGTTGTCGTGCTCGATCACCGGGAATTAATACATCGGACGGGTAACTAAGCGAGCCACGCGGACAGGTTCGCTCTCCTCTCGTCTCTTCTCGAATGCGCACGCTAACTCAACGTGAGAATTTTTCTTCGGACACGAGCCCGTCCCTGCCTCGACGACGTTCAATTTGTTCCATTTACCTCGGCAACCGTTTACGCGCCGTATCTTCATCGTTACCGAAACCCTGTCGGAATTCTAGCACGCTATTCCGGACGATGTCTTTCCCTTTGCCAACTACGCGGTTCCATTTACCTGCGCGTACGACGTAAGCAGAAGTTTCACGAGGCTGGGCGTTCGGCGTGAAATCCACAGAGACGAGAACGAAAAAGCTCGTGCGAAGCGGAAGTCTCGTACGCGATTCGGAGGAGAAGAATCGCCGGGGAACGAAGCGTTGACGTCGTCACGAATTTCGAGAAGCAACACGAACGTTTACCGTGACACAACTGGCGACTAGCGCGCAAATAATTTCTGTGATTAATGGAACCGACTGTTACGCAATCGCGCCGACAAAAACCGCTTGTCCAGACCGCTTTCCCTCGCTCGTGATAGCCTCATCGAGGTTAATTTGAAAGTAATGGCGCGTGTTCGACGATAACTCGAGTAATACCAGATCGAGCATCGACAGGATTCGTCTCGAATGAAGCGGTTACCGTTGAAGGAGCAACCTTCTCCTTCAAGGGATGTTGTTTAGTCACCGGCGCGGCGTTTAATCGTAACGAATGGAGCTGCGGGCCTGAAAGGAAGCGTGTAATCTGCCTGGAGCGCGTGTATCGTCCTTCTTCCACGCGAATTCGCATACAGAGAACGAGGATCGACGTCAAACGAAGGTTACTTACCGCGCAATAAAATTTTTCTCAGCGACCTCCTCATGGTGGTGCAGTTCCACCTGCGATTTCGAAATTGATATTGGCACTCTTTGGTTCCGACCTGGACGCCTCTCGCAATTTCCTTCAACAGGGAGGGTTCCTTGCGACAGATGTCCGCCATTTTACCCTTCAGTCTCCTAGTCTTCTTGCAGATGAGCATCGGATCCATCACCACCTGATTTCCAACGGTCCTGCGGAAAAACGAAAGATCGATCGGTAAGCAAAGTTTTCGTTTCTCGATGCCGGAATCGTACGTGTCTGCCTCCGAGGACAAGCGGATCGCATTGCAAGGATACGAAGGAACATGGAGCCGGAAAGGTAAACTTATCGAAGTGGTTGCTATAATTAAATCTCCGTGCTCATTGCGGCGAGTTACCACCGACGGGACACGGTCTACGGGGACACGAGTAAAGAAGAAACCAGAAACGGAGAGGACGAACGAGCGAAAGCAAGAAGAAGAACGAACCGAGGAGTATCGCAGACAGTGGGAACCGCGACTTCCCTCCTTCGGGACCAGAAAGAAGAGGAGCAAGAACGGGAGACGACGAACGGCGGACTAAGACTAAAGAGTTTGATATAAAAAATTGAGGAAACAAGACGCCGAAGAGAGGGGGAAAGGGAAAGAGGAACGAGAAACGAAGAGAAACGGACGCGAGAGTGGAGCGAAGGGTAGAAAGGAGAAGAGAGGAGAGGAGAGGAGAGAACAGTCCGAGCGACCTTCGTTACGAAACGTTAATTAAGATCATTAGTTCTGCGTCGGTAGGATGCCGGGGCGCGTACACGACGGCCTCTCGGGAATGCAACGACCTTAATGGCAATAATTCCGTTAAGGCGGTTGCTCGCGCCCGTGTACGTTGCTGGTGCGCGGCCATGGATGCTCCTGCTTTTCGTTCCGCACGAACCAGAAGAAAAAGAAGGAGTTCCAAGGTAATACGGGCGGACAGTCGTGCACCGGTGACATCGTCATTTGGGCGAGGATTCCAACCTCGGACGACGACTATAACAGCAAGGACAAGAACGTTGGTTGCGCGGACAAGAATTCTCGAGAAACTCGCGAACCGGAGAGATCGAAACGCGCTTCGAGAGGGGAGGGATATCGAGAGAGAGCCGGTTGCGATCCGTGATCCGCGTTCCCCGAGAAAAAAAGCTAAACGTTGCTCTGGTTCTCGAGCAAAATATGGCGCATGTTACGTCTCGCGGGACGATCGGACCCGCTGCCAGGGAACAACGCGCAAGAACTTCATTCGCCTCCACGATATTCTTACTCGATGCTCGTTCTCGATACTCCATAACGGAACGCGGCTCGCCACCTTCCCCTCGCGACATCGGCCCGGTACCGGATATACTCCAGGGAAAACCGACCACCGAGGCGCACCATTCCTACGATCTACCGAGGAATATTCCACCAACATGGCCGATTTCCCAATAAATCCCATAGCCCTGTTTGCGTCGTGTCCTTATCAAGAAGAACGCGAGTTAACAGCTTTTCCGGGAATCGTTTCGCGCGCGCTAGTTCCCGACAATCGCGAGCCGCGAGCAACGCGACAAATTCTCGCGCGATTCGTTGGTCCGCGCGTCGGATAATAGGCGGCCGGCATAGATATAAACGACCGATTTTCCAAGAAAACGAAAGTTATGACGCGATGACGCGCGTTCGTCAAACGTCTTATCGCTGTGCTGACAAACGAGGAACCAAGTCTTACGCGTGTCTCTAAAAATAACCAACGCCTCCACTCGAATTACATATTTCTTGCTTCGAAACGAACGCACAGGCATCGTCGAAGAGCATCGCAAACACTCCTCATCGATGTTCGACAAACGCGCAATTTTCCTCGTAGCTCTCGGCGTTTCCACGGAGGAAAAACATATTGGTCCCGGGTTTGAAAATTTTCCGCGACGTGCGATGTCGCGACTCGTCGCGGCCAGGTGGAGGAGAGAGGAGAGAGACGGAACCCCGCTGCGTGACACTGTCCTGACATTTACAGTTCAAAGGATCGCGGCCAAAGAATATTTGCGCTGGTTCGTTAACGACTGCGCAGCTAACCTCCCAAGTTAAATAAACGTCGGGATCGTGGTCTGTCGATACATCTCTTCCCTGTTGCGCGAATAACGTTACGACGTTATTAATGCAAACACATCGCGTCGTTTGACGATCGCGTATCGGTTCGTTTCGAGGTGCCGGCTATTAATATCGCGTGTGCTCGCGGTCAGCTTAGAGGAATTGGCGTGGTCAAGAACCGAGCGGCGGGCATTTCCGCGTAACTTATTTTTGCTGACTGGTTGCTCGAACAGAGGACGAGTTGCGAGAGGGCGATATTCGAGGTGACACGGTGAAAAAAAGAGTAGAGAGAGAGAGAGAGAGAGAGAGAGAGAGAGAGAGAGAGAGAGAGCAAAGATAAGGAAGAATCTGTCGCGAACGGAGGGAATCGAGGTAGAAAGGGTTAGGGATCCGGACTAAAACGAAGAAGGGGTTGTCCTCGTGTACGCGGAGGCAAGAAAAGAACCGGAGGATGGACACGTCGTCGCGAACGAAAAGCGTGGAGAGGCCGGTTAGGGCGGTCGACTTATTTATTGCCTCATTAGACGCACTCACTTTGCTCGAAGGCAGCTCCACGCTGTCTGCTCGGATAGACAGTGACGAGAGAGCAACGTTGCTCTGGCCTCACTCTCGACTCGTCGGTGTTTGTACGCGGCCGAATCGAGAGAGTCGGAAAGGGAGAGAACCACTCTCGATAGAGAGTACCAGAAAAAGAGAACGGACCCGTCCTCCGGCTGCCGAAAGGAGTTCGAGAAGAAGAAGGAACGGAACGACGGAGCAGGAGGAGGAGAACCAGCAGAAGAAGAACGGTCGCTGGGTCCACCGGTGAATTCTTCGAATATCTCTCACCGTCCGAACGAGACCCTCGAGGATAGGAAGAAAACACGACGGAAGTTGGGAACCTCGCCTCCAAGGACATCGAGAGTAGGGTAATCCGATCGACCGCGAGATCCATTGCTTCTTCCTTTTCGTTCGTTTGTTTTCCCATCGCGCAACCACCGGAGGAATCTGTCCGTTCAGGGACACGACAGAGACACGGTGATACACCAAGGGACGAGGCAAGCAGAAGCAGAAGAAAAATAAATGAAAAGCACGCCAAGCGGAAGTAGAAAGTCACAACGCACGGCTCGTGTCGACTAAATACGCGCACTTAATCTAAATCATCCTCTTGTTGCTCGACGACGCTGGGGGAGGCACGGGGCACGACGCGATGTAACTACGGAATACGAAGGGGACAAGACCGAGCAAAGAGACCACGGCCGCTCCGTCCTCCCGGATAGACCGTAAGTGGATGCCGCGGACTGGATCGTTCCACGCTCCGATTTCCAGTCGATTTTCGTTGCATCGATCGCGGGCAACTAAAAATAGAAGTATAGTCGCGGCAGAAAGAACGCGGAAGAAAAGGAATATCCGGAGGAAACGAATAGGCATACGTAGAGAGGTCGATTTAACTGATCCGAAGAATGCCCGAACAAATTGGTGGCAAGGGTTAGCGCGCAACCGAGTCTAGGTTGCGTTTCGAGCATCGTTTCTCAAGAACCTCGTGGAATTCGTGGCGCGACTCTCTGTCTCTCGATCGGCCAAAGAGGAGAGAGGAAACCGCGGAGATTGCAACGCCTCTATTTCCGCGTCTCTATAATCGTAGACTCGAGCAATGGCGTACTCGCGCTTAACGAATTATTCGAAGCACGCGGCTTAATGAAAACCGATCGAATCGGCAGAAGCTAATAAAATTAGAGTAAGCCTGGATAACGCGGGGGTCTTAAAATTCCATACATAGCGGCTACGTCGTGCACACGCCATCGAAACAATTTCAAATTCTTCTGCCGGAACGTCTAGCGTCGGGAAACGCTGCTACGCCCCCGTCCTAACATTCCACGAAAATCGATTCCGTGCTTTTGCTTGTACGGGACACGCGTGCCTACACGTTAATTACCTCGACCGGCTTGTCCCTATAACTTTTATCGTCTGCGACGTAACGTCCGTGGAGCAGTGCTTTAAACTAATCGCTCGTTACGTCGTCTGAACGCGCGTTCGCCATTAGCCGAGCTAAGCGAAATGCCTTGTGTCGCCACGATCGAATAAATCTTCGACGATTCGAGCGATTTTGCGTCTCCGCGCGCTCTCGAGAGCGAAAAGGAAGAGACACGTTCGCGCGACTGTAATATGAACGCGTACCGTAATTAATTCCAGGACCGCGGAGGAAAAGGACGCGCGAAGATCGCCGTTGATGCCCGCCAGAAGAAAATGATTCGCGCTTCCTCGGCGGGTTTACGAGAATCGACGTCGTAAACCGTCGGACAGTGGCGTAATTGCGCATCGACCAAACGTTGGATTCCGTAATTACGGCTATTGTCAGCTGTGCGGTAACAATTTGAAAACGCGTTTGCGATCAACGGCGATAGAACGAGACGCAAAATTTGTTCGTATCTATGCAGAAAGACTGGAATTGATAGCCGAACCAGTCTACTACCAGACCGGACAAACAGCGCGGCATTCGTTTTGCGCGCAAATTTTGCAGGCCCGCGGAGAATCTCGGTAATGTTGTACGTTAGGAGATAAATCAGGGTCGGACAAAATTATTTCTGTCCTACATGTTGGGGGATCGAGGTGTCGCGGTCGAGGAAGTTGAGAACTAAATTTATCGTTTCGCCGACGTACCGTAAATCGAAACTGAACAAACGATATACGGTTGCACCCAAGTATCCAGTGATCTCTCTTCTCAATTGGAACGCTATCGAAACGCGGTCTCGCGGCGAAGATATCGCGTATAATTGTAAACGGAAGAGAGACCAAAGTGCCGCGGCGAAAAGAGAACGAATTTTCCGTGTTTACGTTGGCACCGCGTGCATCCCTTCTCAAACGAAAGGTTGAGCTTTTACGGCCGCAAATAGACAAACCGGCGCAAGAGGGTACTAATCCTCGGCGAAACTCGGAGGAGCGTTCGCGACGAAAATAAGCATTACGAGCGAAGGCTGACCGAAATACGGCCGGTATCGGGAGCAAACATCCACTCCGAACCGCGGTTTACAGCACAGCCGCGTAGTTGCAGCGCACAGCAAAAAGGAAGGAGGCGATGGAATCGGTAACGCAATTCGGCAGGTTGCCGGGGCTTGTGCAAGATCGAGCAGGCGGGAACATTTCTCGCGAATCGCTTGCCCATAGACCGATAAAAGCGGAACGGGTGACCTCGCGTCACACGATCCGCGTGCTCTTATGATTATGATTATACCAGCGCGGGGAAGAAAGAGAGAGGCCAGGTAAGATAGAGTGCATCGGGTGGGAGTATCGGGTTGTCCAACCAGCGAGAAGGTAGCTGCGGACTGCCCACCGCGGCTCATTGGCCAACTTTGCGACCCGACCGAACGCTATCGTATTATCGGCAAGTGCTCGTTACGATACCGGCGTCGATCACCAATTTCCACCAACGACTTCTCCGTCTGTACTCGTCCGCTCTGCAACGCAACTTCCACGTCGAGCAAAGAAAGTAGAGTCGCGAGACGCACGAGTCCCGGAGAAACAATTAAAGCCGATTACGCACCGGCACCGAATCGTTCCGTTTGCTTTAGGTTGCGACGATCAATTAGCGATCACCGCGTGTATCACGCCGCGCCGGCTAGAAAATTAACGAGCGAACCGGGTTAACGGTACGTGGACCAATTAAACGCAACAGTGCTGAACGCTGAGCGCGATACCGGCAATTCGTTTCGAGAACGCTCCCGAACGAGAACGGAGCGCGAGCACGAGCGCGGACGAGAACGGGACGCGGAAGAATGCGTCCGAATCTACGGCACGCACGGTTCTTCTTCTCGGATGCTCTCGATTTTTCTACTTCGAGACGGGTCGCGCGGTCTGGCCAGAGACGAAGAGGGATCGCGCGCAGGACGCGGCAAAGAAGGAGGCGAGAGGGGAGCAGGCGAAACGGGGCTGCTGCCGACTTACAAATTATACGCGCTCACCGAGATTTACGGGTGACGCTTCGAGCGAGACCATTGTCCATCCTCGCTCGTTTCTTTACCTCTTTACTCTTCTACTCGGTCGTCTTTGTCCACCACGGTTGGATCCTGCGGGTCCGGGTCCAGCTCCGCCGCGTGTCTCCGCGCTACCGTGAAACGCACCGAGAAACAGAGAGGGAGAGTGCTGGAGAACCACGGCAGAGACCAGGGGAACGAACCGAGGATAGTATTCCTCGCGACAAAATCGGGGAATCTCGATCGGGAACGAGAATCCGGTTCCGATCGAGTAATCGGGCCTCGATTCGCAGGAACGGCAGAACGAAACGCGTAGATCGACAAACTTCCTCGCGAGCTTGACTCGTGCAACGCGAAATGCCAACGGCGCGGCGACGCGACCAGGAAAAAAGAGAACGTTGGAAACCTCTGACTCCGCAAAGACATTCCTCGGACCTACTTAAATACCTGTTAAATACCTGTCGTCGAAACAAACCATGAACCTTCTAATGTATTTATCAAACACTCCGTCGTGTAGACGTCGCGGACAGGTAAGAGAGCAAGGTGCGACGGTACAGTGTCGAGACTGCGCGCAGAAATCCCCTTTAAATCGTTGACAAATATTTACTCGACCTTAGGAGAGACCACCACCTTTCGCCACCTTCACGGGAAACTACGCTTTCGAATTTTAACGCGAACAAGCCTAATCCGTCGAACCGCTTATCGAAGAATTGCCGCTCGGTGAAAAGGATAAATTCGAGAAAGTTCTCAGCCGGTGGAGAGACGATGTCGCGACCCGGAAAGTCGAGAAACCCGGGAGGTCCGAGTCACGCGTCGCGTCGTACGTAACGCGAGCTTAGGCGAAGACGCGAGGAACGGTTCGCTAGACGACTTGTCTCTGGATGCTGGTACCTCGCGATGGTGCAGCGGCGATAACGGTCTATCATCGTACAAAC
This sequence comes from Bombus bifarius, assembly GCF_011952205.1. Lineage (NCBI taxonomy): Eukaryota > Metazoa > Arthropoda > Insecta > Hymenoptera > Apidae > Bombus > Bombus bifarius. Next base: position 64,575 of record NW_022884533.1, read on the forward strand.
ATTTACATAATAAACTCGAGTAAACATCGTGCACTCGAGCTACCGAATAATTTACTGTTGTTCGCGATACCTCGCAAGTACGTACGTAACGTGGTTACGGAGATCGCGTCACGCGCCAGTTGCGAATTCGCGACGTTTCACGACGATCCCTTCCCGCTCGGCCTACGAGGACGCGCAGTGCGTCTCCAGTGGATTTCGAGTTACGAGACGGACAAATCTGCGCACGACTGTCAGTCCGCGAGTCGTGCCTCGAGGAAGTCGAGATTTCCCGGTAACGGTAACGAGCAATTTAAGCGAATCGAAATGAAACCGTAAATCTCGGGACAGGTCTTACTTACCAGAGCGCAAGTAACTACCAAAGGTAGATTTATGGCATCATTAATCATTCCGCGAGCGCGTAACGTGCCGCGTAATTGATAACCCAGATGACGTACTTCGGAACTGGAGCACTCGTTAGTTCGTCACGTTTGGAAAGTACTGACGTTAACCGCTCTTGAAGAACAACTATTTTTCACATAATTACCGACATAAAAGTGCAACGCTTTTGATTACAATGACGGCCATCTCTCTCTCTCTCTCTCTCTCTCTCTCTCTCCCTCTCTCTTTTTCTCCGTTGCCCCTCGCTAGGGTATAATTGCTGAAGACGCACGACCATGAGTCCGCTCGAGACGAAAAATGACACTTACAATATACGAAGGATAGCGTGTTTCCGTTAATCGTTAGGTTTCTGCGTTAAGAGGAAAAACGGAGGAAGAATCGGTTAATGAAACGAGTACGTACCAGAAAGAGCCGGCGATGGGGGTAACGAGAAGGAGGCAGATCGCCACGAGAACGAGGCGCATCTCCATCCCCTCCGCCCCTCGGTGTAACTTCGACAATTGCCGATTTCTTCCCTCGTCTGCCGCCCGTAGTCTGCTGGATACCGGAAGACGGACGACGTTCTCGACTCGAGAAAGACGAAGGAAAATCGAAATCGCGCCGGTATGGAAATCGATCGTGTCTGGCACGGCGTAGCGCCACCAGGTTCCTGACCTACGAAACCGGCGAAAAATTGATCGACTTTACGCGTGACGTATCGGTAGCTCGTAACAGGTCGGGTCACGCGTGCTCCTTTGAAAAATACTCGACGATCCTTTTCCTCGATCTCGAAGGAGAAATTCTTTATCGAGCACCCGATCTCCTCGACCGTCCACTCTCGACTACTTTCTCGTATCTGGTCTTCGCTTCTGCCAACACTTCACCGAAGCACGATCGTTTTCTTCTTCTTCTTCTTCTTCGGCGTCGTTACAGCCCTCTTCTTCCTCTTCCTCCTCCGTCCGTTCGTCCGCTTCTTTCTTCTCCAGCTTCGAGTATAACGATCAAAGCGAAAGAGCCTCTTTGAAACACTCGAACGGATACAAATATTGACCACGCGAAATCCTCATGATATCTTTCCGGGCCACTGGGAAACCATGAAAAAACAATCAAATTTTCCCGTTTGCTTTGACTCGCCGAACGTAATCTTTTGGAATCGCAAATGGTCCTTATCACGATGGAGAAATTCCCGGAAGAGCAAATCCTTCGCTTCCGGTCTGTTGAACTAGATATCCCCCACCCCTTCCCGTCACTCTGTTTCTTGCTTTTCTTTCGTTTACTTCCTCTCGATCCCGCCGCTACTCCTACTCCTCCTCCTCCTCCTCCTCCTCCTTCTCCTATCTTTTCCGATCCTTTTCCTCTCGTTCGCTTCCCTTTGCTCAAGATCCGCTCCTCTTCGAACCTCTTTTCCCTCTTTCTTCGACTCGACGAAAACACCAAAGACGAGACGCGATCAGAATCTAGGAAGGTGCTATTTCCTTCCGGCGGGGACAAAAACGCGTCGCGTTCCTGCCAGAACTACGTCACCACGAACTTTGAGTGTTGCCTTACCCCCACCAGAATTGTACTAAGGAGTAGAGAAGACAGCCCCACCATTCACCTTCATCTGCTTCTTTCTCTTCGTCTTCTTCTTCTTTTAGTTTTGCTTCTTCTACCGCTTCCTTTTCTCCTCCACCACCGTTTTCTCTTTCAGCTTGCCTCGAGACACCACCATTACCACCTTCACTACACCACCAACGTCGACGTCACCATCGCCGCGGTATCCTCGTCGATAGTTTCGTGATCGCGAATGCGCCACCGAGGGGACATCCCTCTGAGAGAGATCGCGCAAACGAGAAAACCCAGCGAATTTTGTATTTTCGAAACAATGCGAGTACCGCGTATGCTCGATAGGAAAAGATTAGATCGGAGGACAGTGGGAAAAGCGGAGGGGGAAGCGAGGGAGTCGGGGAAGAGGGTACCGGAGGGTAGGAAGAAGGTCGAAAAGCTCACGTGGTGCAGCACGATCGTGCGGAGGTGGAAAGTGGTCGATGGTAGGGGAGAGGAGAAGAGAATCGTTCGTCCGTGATCGGAGACGAAGCTCCTGGTCGGAGCGAACCGTACGAGACTGTTGCGGACTAGGCAGGTGAGCGCCGCTCGGCGGCAACGAGACGCAACCGAGCCCCTCTTTTCCTCTTTTAACTCTCCTACGAACCTCTCGGCTCCTCTGTGCTTCGCAACCTGCCGCTTCGGCATCCACGGAGGGAGGACCAACTTCCAAGCACAACGCTGCCTTTTGACCCTTCCATTTCGAACGTTCCCGATACGATTTCGCGAAGATATAATCAAGAACAAAGACTCCGAGCTTACCCCATGCTCGCGTTCCAGCTTTCTACGTAAAGCTTCCTCCTCGTTGCACGATCCTCGTAACGAGCAGCACGATCCGCACGGCCGAGCAAATCCTCCCGAAATCCATTCTCATCGTTCAGCTGTCTCCTCCTTCGCGGACTGATCTACAACAAAGACAGAGACACAAAGGAATATCGTTGGATTAGTTGGTTTACTCAAAGGTGGACATCGATTACAATAGAATTTTCGCGGTTTTCGTTTCTCCAAGTTTGGGAAAAAATCCGATCAACGGATCGTTCGAAACAGCCCGGCACCAGCTTGTTCTCGGTCGGTCTCCGCTTAATCGTATACTTCCACTTTCAGCGCCACGTCCTTTTCTTTCCTTTAGAGCTCTGCCAGTGGCTATCTTCTTTCCTCTTGTTGCACGCTGGTCTCTCCTCTCTCGTCGGTCATGTCTCGGTGGTACACAACGAAGACGCATCGAACAGAGCTATCGAAGGCTTAAGCTGTCGCCGTGCGACTCGTTTTATCGTCTCGTTTCGGACATTTATCGATCCCGATTCTGTTTCGGCGTCTTTGAATCGCGTGCAGATTTTTCAGGAGTTACGTCAAGAGTAGCAATCGTCGACTAGTCTCAAACCGCTGGCCCGCGCCAGAGATCTGTTACACGGGGACATTCTACCGACGGAAAACTTCATATTTCCCCGAGTAGCTTGAGCGAATATTTAATTGGAAAAACTTCGAGTAACGTTGAAACTGTCGCTTTCGCGTGGCATCGATAGAACTCCTGTATCTTAGATACTAGCCGTACTTTCGTTCCTCCCCTTGCTCTCTTTCCTTTCTCCATCCACTAGTAGCGGAGCGCGGAGAACGGTTGACCCAATTGATGGATCGCTCTCTGCGTATCTCCAGCGACGGGTCAACTACTTCGTTGACCGAGCGAATGCGCGAGCGATCGGTCTCGATGTCACGACCATTCTCCGTTAGTTCGCAGAAGCAATGAGAACCGTTTCGTACTCGGTCGAAGGAAAGCCGTTCTCCATGACATAAACCCAAGTGTCGCACGCGCATAGGTAACTGTAATTATGGAAACCGTAGAGACGTTCGTCATCCCCGATTTTAACGAGAAAACGAGCGCGTCGAACGACGGGCCAACGAGGAAGAACGGGCGATAACAGCGACAATAGAAAAACGAAAGGCAGAAAAACGGTAAAAGGAGTAGAGAAAGTAAAAACATCGTGGTAAGTGTGCCGGTAAGAGGAATCGTTTGGCGTTGTTGTATCATGACCACCGAATTCTACCCGAGGAACGAGTAGTTTTGAACGGCATCGGGGGGAGAGCAGGCAGACGGAGCGGTACGAGTGAAAGAACGAACGATTCGATAGAAGAGGAAAGGAAGAGATTACGACGGAAGAGTAGGAACTGGCGAGGTAGAGCAGGAGAAAGAGAAAGAGCGAGCGCGGGGTCAGCGGGGGTCCGTATTACAGCTCATTTAGCAGCGGGGTCCTGTGCCCCTTCGGCGGCCAGAGAGATCCTCTCGGATCAGGCTCGCGTTCGACCTACGGCAAAGATGAGTCCGTTTCATTCCCATAGACCGTCTGCGAGACCTCCTGGCACCTAGATCCGTCTCTCTATCGACTATTGCTTAACTCTACGCTGTCACGTTCCTGTCGTCGCCGTTGTAGGCACAGAATCGTGATGAAATTTTCGCCAAGTTCCTGGATAAATCAACGATCGTCGGTCGTTTATCTCGCAGACGAGGTATCAAATAATATCGGGTTGAAGGAAGAATATAAAGGACAGGAATAAAGACGGGTGGGAAAGAGAGACGGTAGAAATGGAAAGGCCGGAGAAGAGGAGGGAAGAGGAGAACATTACCGAGTTGTGACCAACACAGACACGGAATAGCTAGTAATTTATGGGTGAGACTAATTACCGGGGAATGCCGCTCCTCCGACTCTTCTTTGCTCCTAAGACCGCGTCTCTACCAGACCAGTTTTCAGAGACGAGTGGAGCTTCTCTTAGCCCACCTTCGTCTTCGTTCATCGTCGTCCGTCCTTTCCTTTTTCGCCTTTTTCTCCTTTTTCGACTTTTTCGCCTCCCTTTTCCATCCTCTGACCCGCGCCTGCGTTTAAACGTTAATTTGCGCCGACGCGTCGTCGTAAGAAGACGTCGATTCGACCGACTTTATCGTAATCGATCTTGCTAGCGATTACCTCGCGGAGAGGGTCCTCGCGCGTTCCTTGTAAATTGTTCTTCGACGATAACGTCCGAGCGGGACCAACGAAACAAAAAAAAAAAAAAAAGACGGAAAAAGAGAAGGAAGAGTATTTTCGAAAAAGGAGAAAAATATCGGGCGAGGGTGTTCCACGGGATAATGGAGAAGGAAAAAAACAGGCGTGTTCCCACGAGCCATCAGCACGGAGAAGGGTGTCGGAACAATACCGAGTCCCGTCCTCGGACGTCGTTTCGACATTAGCCTGACCTAACAATTTGGAGCAAGCTCACTGCCCCTGCTACCACGATTCCTCTTCGTTAAATGCCATTATACGTTTCACTTGGACACCCGGTCGTCGCATGAGTCGTGAATTCCTGAGAACCTGCTCGAACCTGGATGGGCAGCAGCGTGCCGGTGGCGGCCACCGGTGCCGCTCGAAACGATAGAGGCGGGCCATAGCGCGCAGCCACGAACAGATTCTTCTATTATGACGAGAACGAATCGAGAGAAAAAAGGACCGCCGCGGTAACCTACGCGCGTGACGAACTCGCTTTGATAGAGCCGTACACGCTGCTCTCTCGATGCGTTCGATTCTTTTCTCGTCCATCCTCGATACGTTCGTGTCGACGATCGAGAGTATAAGCCTCGCGATTGCGTGCAAATAGAAAAAAAGAAAATAAAAAAAAAAAAGAAAGGAAGACATTCCTACGTCTCGAAATCCAGCGAGTATCCTCGAGTTTGAAATCGATTCTAACGAATCGCAAGAAGAAGGAGAAGAAGAAGGAGAAGAAGAAGGAGAAGAAGAAGAAGAAGAGAAGACGAGATGAAGGGAAGAAGGAGAGAAGGAAGGAAGAGCACGGGAGGACCCGCAAACAGTTTTTGTCGCAAACCTCGCAAGGCCGCGTCGCAGACGGTCAAGCGGGACCTCGTGACCGAGTAGTGGACCCGAAAGCCGCGGTTGGACCGATGACACGGCATCGGTCCCACGACAAAGAAACACCGAGACGAGCTGGATCCGGCTGTTTTTCTGCCTCCTGACGTTTCGCCAATTTATTGCGCCTCTCCCTGTCATCCACGTTCCGACGTATCCTCGAAGAATTTCGTGTTGGCCGATCGGCGCCGGGACGAACCGTTCTCCTTTCGTTGATTTCGTGCGACGCGTCGAGCCGCGGTTCGAATAAATCAACGGGAAAATCCCGCGGAAGGATACGGGACGTGAGATTCCACCGGCTTTACGCGAATCGATTCCCAGTCGGAACGATTAGACGCCGATAATTATGGCGAGGGTACGTGACAAACGGTATCGGGGCTCGAAGCTCGTAATTCCCGATATCGGAGCATTATCGAAAGGTCCGGGGCAACTGTCCGCGCGCGCCTATACAGCTTCGAGGTAGGAGATATCGAAACTAATAATTATTCGATTCGCGTTTCATTCCTAATTACCGAAGGCCACCGTGTCGAACGGTTTCGAAAGAACACGTCGGGGCTGCGTCGTTAATACGAAACAGATATCGATCGGCAGCCAGTTCGTACAGGTAATAAGCGCACCGTTGCCGAGATGGAAACCGATTCGAACGATCTCGAATGGGCGTTTACAGCTCGGCGTTTTGCGATCGAAGTGGGTAAACAGATGCCCGAGCAAACGCGCCGTAGCAATTACACGGCACTTACAGACCCGCGTATAGAACTGGCCTCGAGATACTCGAGTAGTTTCTCTCTTCCCTCCTCTCTCTCTCTCTCTCTCTCTCTCTCTTTTCGTCTCTCTAAGTCCCCCACTTTTTGTCGTCCCTCTCTTCGCGGCCGCGTATACCTTCGCGTCCCCCTGTTCTTCCTCACCCCTCGATCTTCTCTCCTTAATCCTTTCTTTTCCTCTCCCTCTGCCATCTCTCCCATCGCCCCTTTCCCCACCTCCAACCCCCTGGTTCCCCCGAGTTTCCACAATGGTAATTACGAGGCAGTCCGCTCGTAAATTTCACGTAGGCTAAACGTACGCACGGGCAACCGCGAACGCCGCGTGGCCACTTTCTATTTCCCATAGGATCTCTGTCGTGCACGCGGACCGCAGCCATAGAGGAATCGATACGTTCCGATCGAGAACGGCCGGATTCGGCGACGGAGAAGGGAACTCGATCCAGCTGACCCGCGCAGGTTAAACGACTCCGCGAGCCCCGTGTTCTCCACTTGTCCCCTGGTTTACCTCTGCTCGTTTCTCTTTTCCCGGTATCGTCGTCGGTACCTCGATTCCGATCTGCTCGAGCTTTCCTCTCGTTCCCGCAACCAACGTCCGCGATAGTACACGATCGATCGCGATCACGACGTCTATCCGCGCGCAATTTTTCGCACGGCGGATCGTCCACGAGCTCGCGAGCGATGTTAACTCTAGGATCGAAAGGATCTGACGGCCGCGCGATACGTTGTCCCGATGCGGGGCACGCGGACGGATAGGCGAACTGAACGTGTTGCGCCGAGCAAAGGCCAGGGGGCGATTGTATTTCGTGGAATCGGCGTGGAGAACCCACGCGAAGGTCGTCGGTTCGACACGAGACATCGACGAAAGAGGGAAGCGATCGTGCTTGTAAATCGCGAGTTTATAGGCCACGGCCTAACAACGAACGTTCCTTATGAAACGCTCGTGTTCCCTGCGATCCGTTGCGTTGTATCTCTCGAATGCCTGTCCGATTTATTGCGTTAAGAACGAGTCTCGGCCGGCGATGAACAGCACGCGGAAGCACGCATCCACAAGAAAAATAAACGAGGAAAGAGAAAGGAACGGAACTGGAGAACCAGAGAACTAGAAACGGAGTATCGCGTCCTTCTGAGAGCAGCAGCCTCGAGATCCACTAAATGTTCGAAACGTGTCTCGAGCGCATCAAAAGCGGACCTGGCCGCAGGCCGGCGTTATAATTTCAGGCAGTTTCAGGGAGGTCCTGGGCCCGAGGGCCAAGCGAGACCAGTTCAATGAAGTCATCAGCTAGTCGGAGCTGGGGTGCTCTGTTATTATACCGTGGTACCGCGCCACCATCCTCGTTTCTTTCTTCCACCCAACCAGTCCTGCCTGAATATCCTTGCCTTATCCGCGGATTTCTCTCCAAGCTGCTCCTCGTACCGACCGAATACTTTCGTCGAGACGAACCAGAGGATCGAAAGGAGGAAGGCAAAGAGAGAGAGAGAGGTAAAAAAGAAACACTCAGGCGGTCGATGAAAAATCGAACGTTTCGAGTTTTCGGTGGAAAGGAAACGACGGCGATAACGTAAATGATAACGATCCATCGTCGGGTCCAAACGCCGACCAAGTATGCGGAAGTGGCGATTAGAGGACCGTAAAACGATTGAAACCCAAGGGATACGCGAGTAAATAGAAGCAGGTTTCACGACAGGTTTGGAAGCAACGTTAAAACAGAGATAAGCTTCGAAGGGTATATACGAACGAATCCTAATCTGATGGCTGGCAATAAGACTGGCGAGGGTTTCCTTTACAATCGGCCCGAGGGCCAATTAGATCTAAAGTTCTTAATCCGTTTATCAGCCGCGCCACGATGCACGAGTCCCTTTCATCGGAACGGATAAAAGAGCTTTCCAGCTTCGATCTCGGAAGTTGGAATCCGATCCGTGAGGAATGCGCCTGTGTGTACGTACCCTCTGGAATACATTAAGCGTTAATAGACTCGTCTTCGAAACGGAGACTAAATCGTGACGCAACGAGAGGCGTTCGCGCGCGCCTGCTTGCGCTGAACAAGGCGCGTTGCGAGAAACGCGAAAGATGCAACGATTAAATGCCGGGGCGAGTACGGCGACACCGTGTGGTTAATGAAAAAAGAACGCGAGAAGAAGAAAGAAGGAAAGGAGGAGGAGGTGAAGGAAGAGGAGGCAGAAGAAAAGGAGGAAGACAAGGGAGATCTCTTACTCGTGGGTAAAGATGGCTTGGCTGTTGATAGAGGGTATAAAGGGAGAGCAGAGGAGGGAAGTAGAGGGGACCTGTTGGACCACGGGGGCCTCAGGCATGGCATTCGTGTGGATATTAGAGCGATTGTCGTGCCTGATTCGGTACGGTCTTGAAATAAGGCCCCCGCGGGCTGACAGCGGCGAGGGCTCCTCGTACAAAACCGGCTAACGGTGCCCACCCTCCGACTGTTCTGCACGAGAGGCCCCACCGTCGACTTCTCTCCGACGCCTTCGAATACCCTAATCTTCCTTCCTCTCCTCGAGCTTCTCCAGCCACTCTCGCTTCTCTCTTTTCTTTCCTCGTTCCATCTTTCCATCTATTTTCGGGTTGCCTTGCGTTCCGTCGCGGGACACGCACACGTCGCTCTCGACGCGCCCTCCTAATTCGCGGGAGCAACCGTGTGCTCGCGTTCTCTCGATTCCTTCCAAGTCGAGTGAGTGGTCTGCGAGGCAGAACGATATTCGTCGCCAAGCTCCAGCGAATCGAGGGGAAGGACAAGGATGAAAGAGGCAGCAGCTCCTTCCGCGATTCAAAGTCCTCCCCCGGAGGTCCGGCGGTTGTTTCGTCCTCGTCTCTCCCTCTGACCGTGGTCCGTATCATCCTCGGGGCCGACGTACCGGTCGGCATCGTGTGAAGTCCGGCCGAGCCATTATATCCCCCTTGGCCGCCTTCGAGGTGTATATACCGTCCAGGCATCTTCGGTCACTGCGAGATGCAAGGAGGGAAAAGGGGTACGAGACTGCGGCAGTACCAGCCGGTGGGAGGGAGGAGACGCGATTCGCCTCTCTTTCACCGTCGTCCGCCTTCCCGGCCTTCCTCGCTTCTTCCTCTTTTCCTTCGACGCTGCTGAAACACAGAAAGAAACGGCCGAAAGGGAGAGAAAGGGAAGAAGGAGAGAAAAAGCGGCGTGGATCGGGATGGAAAGGGATGCAGGGTGATGGACGGGGGCCGGAGGGGAAAGTGCGTGCTGGATCACGGAGTCGAGAGGTGTCGGAACCCGCATTAAGGGGGCGGAACGCCTCGAAGGGGCCCCGAATTATGACGTCACGGACCGCACACGTCGCGATCAGGTGAACCGAATACAAAAATGAATTGTTCGGTACGGAGCGCCGGAATACGGCGATCGTGCGCCCCTGTCTCCCTGTGTCGTCACTAGCCTTCCTCGCCAAATTTCTAACGCGCACTCGCTTCTGGAATTGCTTCTGGACCACGCGTCCAACGTCGAGGCATCGTCGTCGCAGAATCCGCACGCGGAAGAAAGGAGGGTCTCCCGTTCGTTGACGAGAGACCACGTTCGAGAATAAGTAGTCGTCAAATTGGTCGGATTCATTCTCACGGGCACAGACATTAAAAGTGAAACGTGCGCTCAGCAGGTCGTGCCATTCTAGCGGACAGAAGAATCATTCGGTCGATTATAAGATAATGCTGGTTCAGCGAATGGAAAAAAAAGAGTGATCGGGCAAGCGAAGAAGCGAGCGAGAGAGAGAAAGAGAGAGAGAGAGAGGATAGAGGGCGGGGAAAAGAAGAGACGGGGAGAGAAAGCTCCACCTTTAGAAACGATCGTTAGATGTTCCGAGGAAGCCGCAACGCTGGTGAAAGAGAAAATAGGCGATACAAGGAGAAGATCCAGGGGAATAACAGAGAGAAACCGAGAGAAAAATAGAAAGGATCCGTGGGGATCGGCTTCATTCATGAAATCCTTTATCTCGCTGGATTTCGACGAAAATTGGTTCCCACAGGACTGGAGACAATGAGAAACATCTTTTACGACTGCATACCCGTAGGTGGCCAACTCATTGTGAGCTTTAAGGTTGCATTACACGCAACGTTCGAGCGATCTCGCGCGAGAACAGCTTCGTCATAGGTGCTTGCTTTCGTCTCTTTGTTTTTTCTCTTCGAATCTATGATTCGGCTGTTTTGCGACCTCTAGCCGAGAGAAGATTGAGTTATCGAATTCCTCCGTAATCTTTCAGGGAAGAACGTTCCCCCTGAAGGGACGCCCATTCTGCACCTATTAGTCAGCTTTCCGCAGTCACGACGTCATTACCCGCGATAAGTAGAAACTTGGAAACGTACTTTCTTGCTCATCTAGAAGGTGGTAGCGTGGGAAAGGGTCAAACGTCGTAGCCGCAACGAATCGCAAATTGGTCCGATTCGCGGGCAATCGATTTGCCGCAACATACCCGATGCATGGCGAAATAGAAAATCTGCACAGCACCGCTCAATTATCGTGACATCGTGGCGTGCGTCGTACGCGTCGGAACAGACGAACGAAACTCGCTTTGATTTAGGTACTCGGCAACGCTTACCTCGGCTCCTTCTTTTCCTTTCTTCGTCTCCGGCACCGACAAACGCTACGCCAGTTTGTAAAACTAATCCGTACGTTCGATATCGTCCCGTAAAGCAGGTATCGTTCGTCATTCGTCGACTTAGGTACGAGATATCGCGCATTAAATCCTCCTGTCCCGGCAGCTGCTGCGAGAGCCAGCGATAAATATAGTTACGAGCTAAAATCGCTCATTAATTATGTACACAAATTCATATATCCGAATCCGCCACCCGTATAAGCGTAACGAAGTCGACTTGGGCGGTGGTGAAAACGTCGCTGGACAGCGAAAGCCAAAGCAAAGTAGAAGAACAAGTGGAAGAGAGACGGAGCAACGACTACCCGCACAAATGAGTATTTATGAGCCCGCCACGGCTCTATATTATGCCTCATTTTGCCGGAGGATCGATTAGCTCTAATCGAGATGTACAAACAAAACGTTAATAAACGTTGCTCGTTTCTCGTCCCTCTTGACTTCTTTCGCGAAAGCCTGTACCAGGCAACAGACGGCGAAAAGAGAGAGAAGGGGAGCTAGAAAGAAATTAACCGGCTCTCGGATCGAGCGTGTGCTCGCGCGTACGTATAGGTATTCCCCGTGTGTGCTCACTGGCCGTCGCAAGCACGTGACACGTGTTTCTCGCACGTGCTGCACGCACGTGTACGTGTACGTGAGTTCGAGAGCGCCTCACGATTAAGTATCGATTAGTCTGCGCGCGAACGTTCGAACGACGCGACTTCCGACCAACCCTTTCATCTAGAGTAAACCGCCGCGTGACGAGAAAGCAACAACGTTTTGCAGAGACGCGATCGAATCCGCGCCTGAATTTTCGATAGCTAATGCGCGTAACTCTGACGCGAGGACCGATAATGGACGGCGAAAAAATACGAAGGAATGCGTTTAACGAGACGCGGCAAAAAGAAAGGAAAAGAAACGACAGGGTTCGCGAAGAAATCGCGCACGCAGACCGATTCGCGTAAAACCTACGTTATATCGTTGTAATCGATGCAAGTGCAACGAATGGATCGCGATAAATCCTGGGACGAGTCCCCTGGGACTCAACGGGTGGTTGGAACGTCGATCGAGAAATCGTGAATCTCGATCGACAGCGAGCGGCCTGCGAAGAAACGCGTAAGTCTGGTTGTCCACGTAGATCGGCGGGTGGTCTCGCGTCCGATTCGTTGAAATCGCGAAACAGGAACAACGACTCGTGCTGTTTACGACTCGCGGAGATGAACACGCGTCTCGCGATAAGCAGCCAGCGATCGGCTATTACAACGTTACGCGTCACTCGGCGAACCGCCACGGTGTTTCAACGTTGATACTTTGAATAACGGATTAACCGGCAACAGAAATCTGTCCGCGATGAAATCACGGTAGGGCGAGACGACGGACCTACCGCGCGCCACTTTGATACTCCTCTCGATCTTTCGTGGCACTGGCTACGATCCGATCGACTCTCACCGATCGCATCGCACGGCGCTCGGATAATAGAGCCGCATCATCGTATTTAATAATCGTACAATGGTCGACGCGAACCGATAAGATCGCGATCGTTTCGGTAGACGGGTGAAGGCTCGATAAACCGTTCGGCCCGTAATAACGCAATTAACACTTCTTTGTTCGATCAATTTTCATCAGCTTGTCTTCGCGGCTGGTCGCGAATCGAAAAAGGTTCACGCAGAGAAAGGGATACCCCCGTCTTCCGACGCGAGTCTCGCGTACCGTGTTCGCATTCGCGTTCACCTTCCCTTACCCAGTCGCTGACGTTCGCCTTTCCAAATCTTCCACGATAGCGGCATAAAAACGCGCATCACTGGGATCTCCGGCCAAACGCTGCATCGTCGCGTCGTCCAGCCAAATATAAAGTATCTATATTATATTAACTAATATATTTCTCTTTGTAATTCTCGGACACCACGAAGTGGTCGATACACCGGCTCGAAGCCGGGGCTCGGGTTGATTACGATCGTTTACGACCGGTAAATCATTCGCCGACTCTCTTTACTTTTTTCTCTTTATTCGCGAAACGTCACGATAGCCCTAATCGTTGAAACCGGTAGTAAAACGATCGTTACTAGTCGCGACAAAGAAACCGCCACCTTCCAGAACAAACGAGCCAATAAACTCGTTTTATCGGTCCCCCTTCCTTCCGTTTTACTCGACGTTCCTTTGAAACCTCTTGCGTACCCCTTCGTTGCGTATTTAACATACCAACTAAATGCAGACAACGCTACAGATACTAAGAGAAACAACGGGATTCAAAGGGAACACAAGTGGGGCGGAGGGAGAGTAGGGTTAAAGGAAAGGAACGCGTTTCTTCGACGATCTCGGCGTGGGTGTCGAGATCCTAATCGGATCTGGCTGCGAGTAGAACATCGACGATTAGGCTTCCTCCTGCTCGATCTTGGGACACGCTTGTATCACCGATTCTCATCGTTCTAATTCGAATTATACACGTATCCCTTTGGCCGTCGCCCTCCTAATTGAAACTTCGATAAAACGACCAGGAAATAATATGATATAATCGACGAAAGAGTAATCTGTAGTCACGAAGCGGTAATCGAAAGACAAGAATCGCCGACTGACTGAATAGGTAGAGAAGGAAGGAAACTGTCCGATCTATAGGATCGAGCCGGAGCTATATACATGTATACATACATACATACATACATACGTAGATACATATGCATGGCAAGATAGCTCCGCATCTACAGGGAGTGTGAGATCCGACAGCTTCGGAGGTGGCAATGAGCCTGGGTCCCGCCTGCCGCCACACCCACGCGCATATATCTTATTTTCCCTCTTTATTTATTCGAATTGCCGTTGGTCGAGGGCCACTCTTCGAATCCCCATGGCTCCTTTGCCATAATAGGCGAGCATGGTGGCCCATCGCCTCTCTGGCCTTCCCTCGATCACTCTGGCTACCATTCCTCATCCGTGGATGCTCCTTATTTTCAGCTACGCCATTTCCTATCCCTCCGTCTACCTCCGCTGAAATGCTCGAACCTCGTCCGAGCCACCGCCTTTCTTCGCACACGCTGTCGTTTATCGGCCACTTTGAAAATTCCTTCGCGCTCGTCGATAATCGAGGATCGCTTTGTGCGAAAAACATCCATCGAGTGGAACGTAGCTCGTTACGCGCGTCCAGGCCGAGATACAAACGACGAGAACAATGGGAAACTCGGAAGCGATCTCTTCTCATCGAGATCCTCTTATCCTCTTAAGTCATTACGCTGGATCGACGTGTATCGACCTCCGGACGTACCCGGCAACAACGAAGTACTCTGTTCCGTATCGAAAGCGGCATTGTCCGCGAGACGAGCCGGTGCAAAAGAAGCAACACCGGGCAACGTTTTGCGAAAGGTTGGAAAACCGAAGCCGATAGTTGCCGTATTTTCTAGTTGCTGCTTGGGTAAAACTTCTTTGAAGTGTCGGGACATTTTACAGATGCGTGCGTCTGGATACGCACGAGAGCACAGGGAACAAACGAGTTCTTTTCGAGTTTTTCAGCGAGATGCGAGCAAGCACAGGCTCGTACTGGCGAATAATAAACAGTTGGAACGCCTATGATCCTCGAAAGCAGATTATCCGGGAGCTACTTTTAGCCGGCAAATCGATCATGCCCGAACGCACTTCAACAAGTGGCTTTTAACAGAAACGATAGCCGATCATCCGCGTTCGGTATCTCTTGGTCGATCGTGCGATCGAGCGTTACCATTTTGAAACGGATATCTTTTTGACCAGCGCTGCTGCTCATCCTGCAATAGCTTCGAAATCGCGCCAGCGAAAAATACCGGGAAGATCCTTTCTTCGGAGGCTGGACGATCCACCCGTCCCTGTTCGGCACGCATCGTTTCCGAAGAAAGAAGAACGTCTCTCGATCGACAGCCGTTCAACGACGTGTTTCGTACTCGAATGAATGGGCTGCCCTTTCACGTCGGCCGTTTTACGCGCCTCCGTCCGAGATCGTGATCGCGAAACCCATTCCTACCGGTTCTCGAGTCCACGATCCACAACAGCGAATGGAGTAGCGCGGGAATCTGGGTCAAACGAGGAGTCGCGATCGAACGAAATCGTTCGTTCCCGGGACGGTGGACGCGCCGCGCCGCTTCGCTCTCCCCGGGAACACCTCTTCGATTCTTTTCCGGTCGGTTCCCCGAATCACTGCGGACGTACCTTTTCATCGTACGCGTTCCTCCACGGTACGCTCCGTACCGAAATAATCGCAAAGAACAAGGCAACGAGCTCGTTAAAAGGATGGGGGCGTGACGACGACGTGCACGCACCTTTCTCTCTTCTTTCTTCTATGGAACGTGGGTGTTGCGCTCACTTGACGCACCGTTCTACGACATAATACTTAATGACGGGGCCGGTCGAGCATCCAGTAAATTCGTCCTCGGATGCGTTCGTCAAAGCGCACAATGTTCGTCCTTAAACGCAATAGGAAGTAGGGCGTTCAGACGAGTTCGACTTTCCTTCCACCGTGTTCCTTTTCGACCTGCCTTCTCTCTCTCTCACTCTCTCTCTCTCTCTCTCTCTCTCCCTTTTCCTCTCTTTCTCTGTCTCTCCCTCTTCTTATTCTTCTTCCCTTTTTAATATCGCTTCCATAAATGTATCGCGTTACCTTTACAAACCTACGCTCGAATCATTGTCGTGGTTGTTCGACAAACACGCATTCTTTCGGCCGAGAAAAATAGCTGGTTAATTATATCATAGTTATTGTAAAGCAGGCTGCGAAGGGTACAATGCAACCCCCGAGAAGCTTTCGGCGTTCAGCCGGCAGGAATGCATATTATTAAAACATTCCGGACAGTTCTCTGTCTCGGCTCCCACAGCTTCCACCGTTTCCATGGTGAGCGGATCGCTGGAATTGCTAGGCTTCTCTCGCGCCGACACGGCGTATCTTTTAATCGGGTCCGGCTACGCTCTCGTTTCGAACCGATCCATAGCGAACAATGAACGCGCCGTTTATAGTTGGCGCGATCGTCGGCTCGTGATGGCAAAACGATAAGTCGCGCGGCTTTCTCCGCGCTTCTCGTTAGGGATTTCTCGCTCGGTTAACCGATCGACGTCTCAATCAATCGAGAATCGAAAAAGACCTGGACCTCGTCTCGTCTCGTCTCGTGGAAACGAGTCGTGACACGCCGTGCGGGAATCGATCGATTATCACGCTCGAAACGTGATCGTTTTTCTGGCACGAAAAGCGAAGCGAAACGCGTCTCTGACGAATCAGCCGGACCGCGTTTGTAAAATCGGTCGAAAGGGGGGAAACTAATTACAGTAGAGAGGAGGTCGACCAGTGGAACTAGACGCGCGAGGCTGTTGAGAAAGAAAGCGAGATAAGTACGTGATACCCTTCGCGGTGACAGATAATTCGTTTATCGGGATTTTCATACCTCCAAGGGGCTGACACGAGCGAGAGCGTGACACGCGAACGACGCTCGACCAGACGGTAGTGTTCTTTCCGCCAACGTTACGCTCGAATCGTAGTACCCAACGTACGTGAGATCAAATACGACGAAACTCATAAATAGACGCGTTCTTGCGCAAAGCGGAGCAACGAGAGAGCCAAGTTAAATAGGGAGAAAAAACAGAAGAAAAAGAAAGAGGAGGGAAGAACGCGGGGCAGAGAGAGAAAGTGAGAGAGGGTTTGTACCCCTTTTTGAACGCCGGCCAATTAGGCTTCCGAGCAGCAGTGCACCAGGGCGCATTGCACGGCGATAGGATGATCGAGTGGTTCGATGGTATCGCCGCTCGCGTGCCAAGATCATGGTCAGGACACTCGATAGTCCGATAAGTAATGCACCCAGATAGGATGACAGAGGGTACACGTTGAAAAGGAGAGGGAGAACGATTCAAGAAGAAAGAGAGAAGTCGGCGAAAGCGGAGGAACGGAGAAGGAGGAGAAACTCCTCTGGAAGCACGAACGATCTTATCGCAGTGAGGTACCTGGCTCGGCAATGAGCGTCCACTACCAAACGAATGGAACGTGGTCGTTGGCTCTTGCGTGCAAGAACAACAAAAATCGGATCGCGCATCGGCCCGCGTGCCCCGACAAACACTTTTTAACGATATCGCTCGCCGAGAAGTACGCGACTGCACGACTACGAAATTCATTTACTCGGAGAACGTCGAGCTGCCCCCGAGCGAACGAGGCATTCGAGACGGACTTTCCTTTTCCCTCGACTACGATTCCGATTCCCGCATGATCGGACGACCTCCGATCGCTACGACTCGCTACGACTAAAGACTATCGTGGCGCGCGGAATCGCGCGAGTTTCGTTGAATCACCGTTATCTTTTTAGGCGGACGAATGACGAGCGAGCAAACGGCAGAGTACCGTACGAGATAAAACAGGAAAACCGATACGATAGTTAGAGAGGTTCACGCTCGCCGACGTTTCTCGTTTCTCGTTCGATCGCGAAGCGGCGCGTTCCCGTTTATCGCGGACGAACATGAATTCTAATTAGACAGAGGTAAATCGCGGCACGAGCATCGTCAAACGAGTTCCATGCGTTTCGATCCGCGTTTCTGGCGATCCTCTGGAGACCCCGACCGAGTACGCTTTGATTCAGGATGTCGTTTGATCTTCGACCACGTGGCACGTTGGGGTAACTATGCCGGAGCAACGTGAACGGGGTCGTTGCGACTAATTGCCAGCTCAGCGACCACGTCCGTGAAATCGGCTCTTCGACCGACACGATCGAACCGAAGGAACGATAGAGGAAAAAGGACAAAGGACTGGTCAAAGGTGGAACGGAGGGGAACGGAAACGTGGATCCAAGGGGGAGTCGAGAGTTCCCTCACTTCATCCCTTGTAATCGCGAAACCGAGACGAATGTTCGTTCGTCGACCGTTCTATCGAAAGCCTGGCTAATTGGCTGCGAACGATTGCCTGCGAGCGAAGAAGAGACGCGATGGCCAGCCGAGCCGGTAAAAGTAGGTGAAACGTAGGAGTCCGCGCGTCGTCGATTCCCTTTCATTTGGATACGGGGTGCACGGACGATGCACGAGCGGATTTCGCTTCCGTCGAGGAAGTAACTAGAAGTATTTTAGCGACGAAGGAACGGCGCAACCCCTGCGCGCGATTCAGCGGAATGTGCGCGCGCGTAACAGAATTGCACGGAAACGAGCGAAGAACGGGAGGGAAACAAACGGCAGGGTTGAGTAGGCGGAAAGCGGAGTCGGGGAACGAGATAAACCTCAATTATGCCGATTGAGCATCCTCCAAGGGATGCCAGGTAGGGGAAGTTCGCTCCTCCTACTTTTCCTGCCACGTGATCAAGGGCAACCTCCCTTTCTTCTTTCCTTCCTTCCTTCCTTCCTTCCGTCCTGTCTTCCGCTCTTTCTCCTTCTTCTTCCTTCCTCTTGGCAAAGGAGGAACAGAAGTGTGGCGTTCGGTCGTTGGAGCGCGCGTAATTCCCAACGAACGTTCGCAGATGAATCGTCGCAGCGGACACGGTTGTGAATCATCATCGCGAAGGAACGACTTTAACGATCGATTTCGCGAACCAACGACGTTTCACGGATGTGGCGGCGGTGTGAGAAAGAGAGGAAGTGGCAAGGTGTAAAACAATCGGATCGTCGACGCGAAATACCTGTTGGTCCGCGAAGAGGCGTTTTCAGGCAATCGTTCGAGAAAGAGGGACAGAGGGCAAGAGAGAGGGCAGTGGAAGGAAGAGGAACGAAGAGAGAAGAGAGACGTAAAGAGAATCGGAGGGAAAAGGATGGTCGAAAGTGGGAGGAAAGAGAGGGAGATGCAGAAGCAGCCTACGGGCTCTCCTCCGTTTGACCATCTCATTCTATTTCTTTCTCAGGTTCTCCGTCCATCTCTGGTTCGTTCTGCGCTCCGTCTCGGTTCGTCTCTGTCGATGTCGGTCCCTCGGTCTCGCGCGTCTTTCCATCTCCGTTGGTAGTTTCACTTGCGATCGTGCGTCCTCGTCTCTCGGTTTGAATCTCAGGGTGGTGGCCGACGGTAGTGGTGGTCGTGTCTAGATGGTGGTGGTTATGGTGGGGGGGTAGTTGGTTTCTTCGTGCCTACCGCTCCCTATCTCTCCTTTCTCTCCCTATGGGAGGGCGAGGAGGGCCCCCGTAGCCGCGCACTGCGCACCGAGTTCATCATAGACAGACCGATCTCCCTGACAGCTCCTCGTCGGGCTTGAACGGAGGTGGAATCATCAGATTCTGTCCATCTCTTCTTTGGCTCGCAGTAGCGTGTCGGGATAACGAACGCAGGAACACAGGGACAACGAAAGTGCGTGGTCCTGCGTGGTCTCTTTCTCGCGAATCTTCGGCCATCGCGCTCGCTATCGCGGTCCGGTCTCGGTTTATCGAGCAGCCCTTCTCCCTCTCTTCGATCTCCAAGGTTTCACCCTTCGTTACTCCTTTCCATCGACGCTCTTCTTCCCTTCCTCTCCTTCTTCGCCGTGTTCGCGCGGACCCCACCTTTCTTTTTTTCCATTTCCTTTTTATCGCATACCACGTCCTTCCGTTCTTTCCACCCCTTCTCGTTTCTCTTTTTCTCGGCTCCTCTCGACCTCGCCACTCTTTTCCGCGTTAATCCGCGCGCCGGTGACCGTTTCTCCGATTCCAAGCGACACCGTCGTCGAAGCAACGTTCCTTCGCCTCGGAACATACCAACGCGACGGCCGATCGTTGGACGACACGCGCGCGCTCGGTCGTCGTCGTCGTCGTCGTTGCCATCGTTGTCATCGTCGTCGTTGTCATCGTTGTCATCGTTGTCATCATCGTCGTCGTCGTCGTCGCCGCCGCCGCATAACGCGTCCACGGGAAGTTTGCTATTCGACTGTTTACACGGACGAAACGATAGCCACGGTGGTACGCGCGCGAGTAAGAGAAAGAGAGAACGAACCAGACCAACGGTGGAAGAGGAAAGCAAGCCGAAGGAGGGGGATGTGTGCGTGGGAGGAGAAAGAGATCCCGGAGGGCGACTTTTCTTTTATTTGAGCTTGACACTTCGCCGTGAACGCGCGCACACACCGGAAGTACCGAACCGCCGTCGGTCTTCTTCTTTTTCTTCGGCACGTTTGCGCGTCCGGTCCACGCCTCGACAACACCGAGCCCGAATCGAGAAATCAGACACAATATCTCGAAGAAACGCGGATCCGCATAACAGAACTAGTACTCGACGTTGTGGAGGGTGCGAGCATCACTGACAGGATGCCACGATACGTGAGAGCGAGCGCGGCGAACAAGGGTGTCGCGACGGGCGTTTTCGTCGTCGGCCGAGGATAAACGGTTCTTCGTCGTTCTTCCTTCGGATCCGGAAGTGTCCTCTCGTTTCGTGGGATGTGAAATATCCACGGGGCTAGATCGATCGCGGAAAAGGGAGTTACGCTAACATGTTTAATCTCGACGACGTATCGGTGCTACGTTCGCGACGATCGCAACAGCAGTGTCAGTGAAGTACGAGAACGAGAACTCGTCGAAGCGACTCGGAAGACGAAACAGACAAGGTATTTTCGTGTTTCGATCGATACCAACAGTATTTTTTCTCCAAAGACAAGAAAGAAGAAGCAACGACGTTCGTAGACCAAAGGTGATCGACTATCGTACCTCGAGAATCAGCGAAAACTACTTCCGGTAGCGGAGAAACCAAGGAACGGGAAAGAGAGGAAAAGGAAAAGAAAGGACGAAGAGAACGGGGTGAAAATCTACGGTGGTCGGTCGACGAACCGTTCGATCGTCATCGAGGATATTGTCCCGGGGTAGTTTTCGGAGCGACCCCTCGAAGCGGCGAAGCTGGAAGCTCTCGAATCGTACGGAACGTCAAAGCAGAAGCGCCGGTGCCCGGGGCGAGGAGGAGTCCTCGACGCGTGCCAGGCTGCTGATCACAGGCACCGCGCCAGAGACGGGAGACGAAGAGTAGGAGAGGGATTCGAAAAAAAAACCGTACAGAAACAGAGGAAAAGAAAGAAAGAGAGACGGCATCGTCGTCTCTCGAGCGAGGGGTTCTTCCGTTCGGGTGCTAGGGGTGTGCAGCCTTGGACGAGGGGTCGCACTCGACTCTTTTAAAGTGGGCAAACCGCGCAAAAAATAAGAGACGTCCTCGGGGCGATGACAGGATGCCTCCTTCTCGATCAGGACGCGTCTACGAAGGACCACCGTCTAGGATCGCCATTAGAATCGGACCCACCATTGCCCTGTTGCTGATTCTCTTCGAGAATCGTCGGTAAGTGAAGCCTGCGCCGAAATTCGTCCCCTTTATCTTATCCTGCTTGATTTGTTATTATAATCATCGTACCGCGTGTTCGACTCGCGAACAAGATCATTTCCGTTCGATATCTTGTATCGTCCCGTCGAGGTTTCAGCTTCGATCGAGAATATTTATTTATTTTAGACCGGGCCACGGTCATCGTATACCGCATACCGCAGCAAGATAAATTGGACGTTGAACACAGATGCGAATCTGTCTTTGATCTCGCGAAACTCGCCCGCTGCCCTTACCTCTCCTACGTGATACACGATAGAGTCATCGCTGTGAATCGTATTTACTTTGAGAACAAAAGAGGTGTGAAACGACAAAAGTAAGTGCTACGAGACGTCGAAGAGAAGGAAAAAAGAACGGAGGGATAAAGGAGACGATAATTCGAGACGGTCGCGTACAATCGGTTGGTAAGAATCGACAAACCCGGTGACAACGCGACTCCGATTTCATCCTCCTGCTCGTTCTCTCCGCTCCTCTTCTCATTCCATCTCTTACAGAAAAAATCTGTCAATAGAGACGCTTCGTCTCGACGGCGGTCGCATCGACGGTTCGGAGCAGAGTACAATGACGGAGTGCAAATAGGCCCTTTCAAGCAGCTCCGTGCCACGAACAACGAACGATCCCGCTGCGATCTTCATTATACCTCTTCGATACTGGCTGGCACTGTGTCGAACGCCTTGCACGCTCTAATCGAATCTTTCTTTGGCCAAAGGGGCGCTCGGTGGTCGGTTCGTTTCGCGTGACCAACATCCTTTAAACGAACAGCGGAGGAAATCGGCCATTTTCCGGAACGCGGAGTTAAACGCGGAGGATAGTTCCAGGAATCGCGATAAATTCCTTCGCCGGTTACTTCCAAGAATACGATTCGCTCTTGTCCTCGGTACACGAAACGACAAACATTCTCCACTATCTGTGACAATGTTGTGTCTTTGAGATAGAAGTGCCTACAGGCGTAGGTACGGCGCGGTCCGACCACTACGAAGCGTCCGGCGTACTCTCCTTCGTGCCCACGCGGCTTCTCGTAAATAATTACAAACAGCATCCGGGAACAAGGCCGTACGTGCACCGACACGCTGCTCGCATGCACGCGCGTAGATATAGGTACGCGTGCGCTTCGACGTATTTACGGAACGGCATTGAATTACGGCATCGCGAATAATTCCCGTGATGTAATGCCCGATAAACCAGTTTGCGCGACACGGCCGCTTAACACTCAGTCGCTGTTACACCAATTTCCCTCGACACCGTATAGAATACGTCTCCCCTCGTCCCTTTCGTCCGTTCAGTCTGCATCCTCTCGACGCACTTTCGCCGTCTTTCACCGATGTCGCTTCGACGCGGCTTCCGAACCGGCGATCGACCGAAAACATCGGGACGCGATACGACCAACCGGTGGAGGCGACCCATTCGCTTCGCGCGAAAATAAGACAAGCAAAGCGATTCGATATCTGCCGCAGGAATTCTCGCGAGTCACTCGTAACGAGTTCTCTCTCCGCGGGTATACCTCCATTAAACGCGAAATTCCGTTCCGTGATTCTCTCTCCATGCCCCTCTCGCTCTTTCTCTCGTCCGTTTCCTTGCAAACAAGTTAAATAAAACACGTGCATCACCGACGCCATCTTGGATTCTTCGGCGACCCCTTGGATCATTGCAAAAATGCAGGACGCGCTCTCGCGTCTTCGACCTTTGATTTGCTCGACGATTTCCCACGAGTTCGGAGAACACGATCCGAAGATATGAACCGAGGGAGATCAGCCTCTCTCTCCCCCTTATTACATATTTCCTCGATACGTACGCGCCTACCATACGTACGATACGTACGGTGCGAGCCGAAAGATAAAAGTCCAAAGTCCTATTTGTTTTCCCGTGCGACGACACGGGCGAAAAAGAGGAAGGGTAAAAATGAGAAACAACAAAGGAGTAATGGAGAGGAAAGGTAACGGGAGGAATCCCTGGACTCGGTCAGACTGGCACAGGTACGCGATGTCTTTGGTAATTTGTTTCGAGAAGTAAAGATCATTAATCTGCTTTCGGTAGATCATCAATAGCGCGAAAGATAACAGCGATGCAACGGTGTATCGGTAATGGGAGCCCTCAATAACCTCTGCGACCCTAAAATCTCGGTCTTCCTCCACCGTCCTTTCCCACACTACGTAGAAACCGAGCTGCCAGGACCTTCTCCTCGCCACCGACAACACACCACCACCACAGCCACCACCTTCGCCGCATCGTCCGCATCCTCTGGATACGTTCTTCCTTTTTCTTTTGTCCTCCGAGATCCCTTTATACGTCTCTTTTCTCTCTTTTCCACGTTCGCGCGGGTGCTATACACAGCTTTTACTTTAGGAGAAGCTCGTCGACTAATTTGTACCCGCAGATAACCGACCCACCGAGAATCTTGCACCCGTCCGTGACATCCTTCCAGACTCCGAAAGACGCCGAAAATCCCTCCGCAAAAAAATTGACCACATCGACCGGTCACCAACGAATAAACCGACTCCACCACGTACAGCTAAATCTCTTCTTCCGTCGCTGCAACGGGACGCGTTACCGTCCTCGTTCCTCGTCGAACGAACATTCGACGAAACGTCGCGCCTTTCTCCATCGACTTTGTACGTTCCAAAGTACTCGCGATACTTTCCATTTGGTCGCATTTCACGTGGAAATTAATTAACATCGGGTATTTGGTAACACCAAACACCGCTAGATAGAAGCTAACGCTTAAGATAAGGCTTTAAGAGCTCTTCTTCCGAGATACGAATGGCGTTATCGCGACGATGCGAAAGGACACAGAACGAATGGGGGCTGGAAAAAGGGTAGCAACCGAAACGACCGATACGAGGTAGGGATACGAACCATGAAAAAGACGAGCAGATATTCGGCTGGTTCTTTGAGAGCTATCTGCATCTTTGACCCCGGCCTCGTAAAATTGTCTAATGGAAAGCAGACGACGAGTGCTAGATGCACGCGAGTACGTATTAAAGCGCGAGCGCGGTGCAACGAACTCGGTCCGAAAGGATATCGGCGCAAAGCGGTTGTAGAATAATTTTACATTTGGGCTACTTAAAGGCAGAGTTCGATTAATCAACGATGAATCCAAAAGCAGCCGCGTTCACGATCGGCAATTCGATAACAGAGGTGAACACGTGGTAACACAGTTGCAGAGAGCGAAACGAGGGATCGAAAGAAGATTGCGGCGTGCCATAAGTACGAGGAATGCCTTCGGCTAAATTCCCTGGAAGCAGAATCACTCAAAGGATCGTGCGCGACCGCATTCACGAAAAACCGACCATCTCCGCGCGAATTCGAATTTAATTGGTAAATTTACGTTTGATTTGCAGCGCAACCTGCTTAATGAGCAACTCCGTAGACGATTGGGTGAGCGGCGATGCCGTCGTCTGCAACGGTATTCCAGGAGTGACGAAGGAGCAACGCGAGCTATGCAACAGAAATCCGGACGTGACGGTGGCTGCGATCAAAGGGCTGCAAATGGCGATAGACGAGTGTCAGCATCAGTTCATGTGGCATAGGTGGAACTGTTCGACCCTGACGCCTAGAATCCGAACACAGCAGAGCAGCGTACTCTTTCAGAGAGGTAAGAGAGAAGCGGGATCGCGAGCGCGCGCGTCATACACAACGACGAAACGTCGCACGACCTAAAAAAGTTTAAATGGCCGCGAACATAGGTGAAGCACGGTCTCTCTTACTCGGAGCGGATCGAGCCTCGGAAACCGGGGAAAAGGTGAAATCTTTTACGACGTCGTTGACGTCGACGAACCGGCGTAGGCGAGAGACGGACATGCTTCCTTAAATCAGAATACGATGTGTGTGCCTTGGTTGCGACCAGCTCCGAGAACCTGTCCCAAATCCACAAGCGGGAGCAGGAGAAGAGACCGGCCGAGACGAGAAGAAAAGAGATTGCCCCTCGACTGTCCTATTCCAGTGTGACATATAAATTCGTCGTGGCGCGTACGTGCGTCGAAAGAGGAAACATATATCGTGTCGGACGAGTGCGCGAGAGCGCGACATCGAGCGCACCTGACCTGAAAGCTTAAGATCGTCCGCAGCCACGATCTCGGTGCCCGCCACGTCTGTCTTCTCGTTATCTGTCTCCGTGGATCGGTACACCTTTTTTTGCTCACCGGTCAACAAAAGGTGTCGATTCCACAACTTTTTCCGGAGTTATTTCAAACGACGCGACGACTCGAGACGCGCGTTGACTCGCGCTCGCTCTCCAAATTTCAAAGTTTCGACGAAAGAAAGTCGACGCGAAGCAAGTGCTCTTCCGATCGTTGGTCGGCTTGCGGGCCAATTTTCGAGGAAAGACCGAAGGAGGTCGATCGTCGTTCGAGTTCGACTTCGAAGTCAGAGGGCAGCAGCTTCCGAGAAACGGCCCGTACTTCGCCATTACCAACGGTTCCAGCTTTTTAAGAAACGACATCGGTGGCCAGGTGAGGGTCCGCGGTCGTTCGAGAAATCCACCGTGTCAAATTCGTGCTGGCTACGTATCTCGAAGAGAACGCGCGTCGTTAAATCTCTCGGACACGGTCCTCTCGTTGCTTCTTCTTTCATCCTCTCGACTCCAGCTCGCCCCGTTGCCTCTCTCTTCGCCTCCTCTCTCTCTCGTCCTGTCCTTCGGCACGTCTCACTTTTGCCACGTATTCGTTAAACCCCGGCAAAACGACTTAATGTATTATGAAATGTACACGAAACGGTCCTCTTCTTTCTCTTCTTCCGTCCCAGAGGCCTTCTTCTGACCCACAGGCCCACACAAGGCGCGCTACGCACCGTTCGCTTGCTCGCCAGAAACAGCAACGCTATTTACAATCCGAAATACGGCAAGATCGTCTCGAAACGAGCTCTAAATTTTGTCAATCTCTTCGACGAAATTTTGTTTCTCCAACCGAGACATTTGACAAATTTTTACGGCTCGGATGGCTATAGCGAAAACGTAAAGTCTCGCCTGCCTCCAGTATAATCGAGTATAAAAAGCTACGAATCGTTGATATTAAGGTCAAAAGAATACGAGTCGAGAGTTGGTAACAGAAGGGTTAAGACAAGCGTTAAAGTCGAAACGACGCGACGAAGAAGAAGGCACACGCTCCCGTAAACATTACCGAGTGCGCGTACCCGCTACGCTATCTATTGAGTTATCTAAACAGTGATTTGGGCTTGACACAGGGTAGCAGGGTAAGGCCTGTGCGCCATCCGTCACCGCGTGCCTGCGTCAAGAGCCGAAGAGTAAAGAGGCAGCGTGGCCCTCTGTTGTGCACCTCAGCCTCGTTCTCTTCTTCCTTCCACCTCGGCTTCTCCACTGTCCGACACAAGAGACGTACAACTCCCCGTGGAGGATTTATTACGAGTCCCCTGTGCTCCTCTTACCACCGAACAGCACAAGCAGAAGCAACAGCAACGGCAGTTACAGTAGCTGCAGCCCTCCAACAGTTATCTGCATTATAAAACAGTTGCTGCCAATAGCCGTATAAAGCGCAAGCTTTCAACCACCCCTCCCACCGTGAGTCCATATAAAGAGCTGTTTTCGTTCTCTTTCGACTGGAAAGCCGGTCCTCGCCGAACGAAGAAGGTTATCATCCTTCGAAACGGAGAACGTGATATCCGCCGCTGCGGCAGAATTCGACCGGGGGCCCCTCGATCGTTCTTCGTCGTCAACGTTTCTATCGGAACAACGATCTGGAAGAAAGTCTGCTCGTCGCGTCGTATGCTCGATACTTTGCCTCGGTGTCGACTCTTTAACGTCGCCAGGTTTCGTACGGTCGACGAAGGGCGACGTAATCGAGCACCGGCTGTCCGATCTCGTTCACCGAAACGGATCCGTCCTGTCGGTCGATCGGTCCGTCCACGAATCCGTCGTTCGAAGACGATGCCGCGCCGCGCCGCAACATCTTTCGAGGTAAAAGGAGACATTCGGAGAACGTCGGACGAAATCACGACGCAAAGTTTCTCGACTCGTACGATGGTCCCGATGAAACGATCGCTCGTGGACGCGACGCGATCCGATACGACGCGATGCAGGCGAAATTAGAGAGAACCGTTGAAAATCGCGTGGAACTGGACGCGCAGTTTGTTGGCCGGGCCTTGACGCGAGTCGCGTTCGGAACCTGGTCTCGAAACGGAACGGACAAAAGGGCAGCTTGTCGAAGGGGGACGACGTAACGACAGCGCAGTGGCTCATCGGGTGTCGAGAACGAATACCACAAATCCTTTCGAATGTGCCTTTAGCGCGTCTCCCCGGTATCTCGTTCTCATGAATACTGCAAATACCGCCCGGTATTCGCGGATTGGAGTAGCTCTTTCTGGGCCTGAGAGGTGGGGTAGAGTAATGTGTGGGCATTGTCGAACAGTCGAGGAGAAAGGGACAGTTTCGACCGCGTATTCCATACCCACCGGCAGTCGTGTGTCGTATCGTTTGTAAGTTGACAGCCACCATTGCGGTTTGACGATCGGCCATCCGTCAATCCGACTCCAGCGACGCTTCGGAGACGAGAGGCCTTGGAGGCAGCGAAGAAAAAGTGCGTTTAACGTCGCATTACTTATCGAACTGGCCCAACCTAAACCTTTTATTCGTCGATGGACGAATTTCCAAATTCTACCTGCAAGCGTCGATCGAAATCCACCTTCAGGGTCCTTTCCTCTGTGGTCGAGCTTCGACTTTGCTCGATTTCGTTCGATCTCGTGGATGGTCGAGCGTGTGCGCCAACGAAGCGCCAAAGAGAACGATCGAAAATCGTTCGACTTTGCAATGAGATCGAACGAGGGTCAAAAGACGGGCGTAAAATTAGCGTAAAACATCGAGAGATGGAGTGGAAGGCGAGGTGATCGCAGTCAGAGTTTGGCATTGCGTCTTCGGGAACCCCAGCGTGAGATCGTTTATACATGCAGTCAATGAATGCCCGCCGGCCGCCGCTGCTGATGGCCACGCTTTGTTTTGACGGACGGCTGAATAATCTACCTCTGAACTTCGTCTGATGGCTGTCTGTCGGCCGATCCGTCCAACGATCCGTCGAACTCGCTACCGAAGCTCCTTCTACGGAAGCTCGGCTCCACGGTGTCCCGCTGGTTCGCGTTCTCGTTGCTCACGGTAGAAGCGACGAACGTGATCGCCGCTGTCGCGTTGCGTATATTACTCTCGTCCGTAGACCGGCGTCACCGTGGACAAGCGGCAATTTGCTAACCGGTCCGCGTGTCTCTCGATCGCGTTCCCCTTCGTTTCCATCGTACACGAAAACCACCGTTCGATATTGAAGGAACGTACGCATTAGGAGAAGGATGATCGATCGTGACTTTAAGCTACGAACGATCATTCCTAATCGCGTTGACCTAATCTTCCATGACAACCGTGATCGCGTCGATACTTTACCGACGCGCAAAAAGGAGCATCGAATGAAAAAAGATTGTTGGTTGCAGGTTACAGGGAAACCGCGTTCGCGTTCGCAATTTCCGCAGCTGGGGTGGCGCACAGCGTGGCCCGCGCGTGCAGCATGGGACGGTTGCTCTCCTGCGGATGCGACCCGTCGAGCTACAAGGGTAAGCCGCCTGCCAAGGCCAGGGGCACCCAATGGAAGTGGGGCGGCTGCTCTCACAACCTCGACTACGGCATGGAGTTCTCGAGACAGTTCCTAGATACGCGCGAGAGGGCCGGGGATATACAGTCGATGGTCAATCTCCACAACAATCAAGCTGGCCGCTTGGTAAGCCGTTTGATTAATCTTCCCTTTCATTCTCCCTCTCTGTCCTCTGTCATTCGTCTTCCTTCTGCCGGAGTCTTGCTCTCTCGCGATAAATATTTCATTCCGTGACAATATACTTCTTCTCCCGGTATTTTTGTTCGTTCCATCAGGTTCCGCTGATTCTTCGCGTTTTAACGGTGATTCTTGCCTGCTGGTGCTAGAGCAACGCGAAAAGAAAGAAAACGAAGCGGAGAGCGAGAGAGGGAAAAAGAAAGCGATGAATAGGGGTGGAGAGGAGGGGTAGAAGTACAGCCCAGTCCGTTCCTCTCCACTATGCACCTCTCCACGCTCGGTCTCGCCTCGACGTTATTAAGACGAAGCCCGGGGCTGGACCACCCAGTCGTAGACTCATTAACTGTTTTGTACGCGACACCTCTTTGTTTAAAAGAAATTGCCCCCCTTTCTCTTCAGCCGCTGTTCATGCGACTCTTGGCCATTCCGCGCGCACTCGCTACACCGAACCGCGTTCCGTAACCGTTCGTCGACAGTCGCGACGTACCTTTTTTCCTTCGGTCCTCGTGATTGTCGTTTAATTCGTCGAACTTTGCCTCCTCCCTTTCCCCCCATTATTCGATCACGACACGGAAATCGGTCAAATTTCAGGCGGTGGCGAGCAATATGCAAGTGCGCTGTAAATGCCACGGTATGTCTGGTTCCTGCGAGCTCAAGACCTGCTGGAAAGTGGCGCCGGACTTCCGAATAGTCGGGAAAACGCTCAAGGATCGCTTTCGAAACGCCGTATTAGTCGCGCAGAGCAACGACTTGGGAAGCGTGACCTCTTTGACCAGAGTGAGAGGATCGCGAAGGAGGAGGCCGGATCGCCAGAGGCAGAGGAAACATCGCGGAGGATCGGGCGGCGGTGGCGGCGGCGGCGGCGGAAACGGAGCAGGACGTAAGAGAAGACCGCGAGATCTAGCCAAACAGCTATTTTACTACCAAAAGTCTCCAAACTTTTGCGAGAGGGATCCAAGCGCGGACATCCCAGGCACCGCGGGTCGGACCTGCAACAAGACCAGTTCCGGTGGAGACGGATGCAGCAGCCTGTGTTGCGGCAGAGGTTACAACGTCGTGAGACAACGACGCGTCGAAAAATGCAGATGCAAGTTTCACTGGTGTTGCTTCGTGCAATGTCAGAACTGTACCGTCGAGGAATGGATCACCGTTTGCAAGTGAACGAACGTTGGCATCTATCTTGCTCTATCGATGATCGAAGCTTGGACCGGATCAAACTACCAACGGATTCAATTCCGGATTCAATCTTATTACAACTTTGATCGTTGTCTCGTCGTTAAAAATCTCTCTGTTTCTTTGTAGCAGACACCGAAGAGAACGAATTTACGAGTTGATTCGCTTTTGAGACGCGCTTTCAAGTCAAACGTAAAAACGCGACTCGCGATGCAGAACGGCCGCGATACGAAGATCAGCCGTAACAGACCAATTCGACACCGATCCAGTGACTGTACTTTATTCACGCTTAGTATACTATCGAGACGCGTCGCTTTAACGCCAAGAATTACGTCGGAGTGTTGGTGGTAAAGACAACGGAATAATTGTTCTTAATCGCGCGAAAAATGTAATTTAATCGGTAGATTAAGCGGGCCAATAATTTATTTATAACGTTGCCTCTATTTAATTAGTAGATAATTTGAATATCCACAGCAACTGTAACACCTCCGTCACAGTATTATTAGAAGAAGCAATGTGCGTGTGTAAGATTTGGAATGGATGCGATTGTATACAATTTAATAATGCGCGTACAATAAAGAGTTCCTTTGACCGATAATCGACCTATTTGTTCCTTTCTTGCGAACGCAACTCGACAGCGAGAAAATCGCACCGTCGACAACCGACCGATTACCCACCGGTCCTCGCACAGAAATCGTTCGAAAACATAATGT
This sequence comes from Bombus bifarius, assembly GCF_011952205.1. Taxonomy (NCBI): domain Eukaryota; kingdom Metazoa; phylum Arthropoda; class Insecta; order Hymenoptera; family Apidae; genus Bombus; species Bombus bifarius. The sequence goes on from NW_022884533.1 coordinate 95,619, forward strand.
AACCCTTTCGGACTGATTTACAGATGACCGAAGCCTTTCCGATACTTTTATTCTTTGCTCCGATAGATTCGTTCGACCTTCTTTTTCATCGATCGAACGAACGATAAATTGTCCCGTGTTAAAACCTTGGAAAAATCTGTGCCAATCCCACTTACATGCAAAGCGAAAAGACCGTTTCAACGACGTTGCGAAACATCACAGACGTACGCTCTCTCGATATCGTCTATCTCTCGACTTTCGTTTTCGATTCGTCCCGAATCGCGTGTGATTGTATCGGTAGCTCCGGCTTTTTCGTTTTCAGCCACGAGATTCAAAGGGAGCCACTCTCCTCGCCTTTACGCCGACAACGGCCGCGAATTATCTTTCGCGGTCGCGAATATCGAGCACCCACTCGAACTGAATCGCACAAAGCTGGAATTCAGCGATGGAAAATTAGGTTCTCGAGTCTATACCCAATGACAGTGACTAGGATTCCGATTAGATTAGCACCGAAATCTGACGAGGCCTTTCGTAATCGTATTTCACGCGGGTCGCTGCTCTCCTCAACATCGATAGCCGATAATCCAAAGCACTCGTCGTTATAAGTTTAAACAACCTCTCGATCGATCGATAACTTCCGTTGCGACGCGAACAGACGATGGGAACAACGTAGAACGCGACTTCCTCGATAATTACGTGACCAAAAAGAAATCTCGAGAAACTGTTTGATCGAAATTAGCGTTCGGTTTGCACTCGCGACGAAACCCACGCGACAGCCTTGCAAGGAGATGCGTCACGTCGCGATGCATCGCGCCGTGGCATGACACGTACTCGCATTAACCGCGGCTCCCTTTGACAACTACGTCAGCTAGGACGACCCTGAAGAAGCCACGATAAAGCGCATTAATTTATCGCGCGACCCTCGGCAGATCTTTTTCAAGGCGCATCGATTCAACCAACGAGATTAGAAGCGGGAGAACGACGCGACATTTTTTGCCAGCAGATACCTGTACCTTGACAATTATTCTCGTGCCCTTGCACTTTGTAATTCGCGGCACGTTTGCTACTGCCGAGTGCGAAACAACAACGATTGTCTAAAGCGAATCTTCGTAGACAGCGATAACGAGCGTTCTCCCTTTTATTATCTTATTTAATCTATTGCTCCCTGATATTGGCGAAAGGGAGAACGAAACTTTCGAACGAAACGGGAAAATGGAAAAATATGCACTTGATTGACGAAAGGATAAACTATGAATACTTCCTCGAAAGGAACCAGAAGCAACAAGAGAGAAAAAGGGAGAGAGAAAGAGAGAGAGAGAGAAAAAAAAAGAGCGAGTCAGAGCTGGACGACGATCTCGCATACGAAATCAATGAGCTAACAGGCTTGCGAGTTAGCAGTTAGTTAATTAAGTCGGCGTTATTGGATCATGGAAGCCAAGCACCCCTCCCCAGCAGCACCCCCTCGACGCAATCGTGACTACCACCCTGCACGAGCGTCGTAGAGCTCGGCTCTTACTCCGGCATACGAGCATTGCGAACATTGCGAGGGTGGACGCCGCAGGGCCTGCACAACCTGCCAGACGTTTTAATTAGAGGTGAGTTTCATCGCGAGCCAACGCTAAGAGCATCCCTCCCCTGTTACTTGTCCCTTACGAGTAAGTGTTTTGCACCTTCCATGAAAACCCTTCGTTTCGTCCGTTGCTAGATCTTTACACAGGCAAACTCATCTCTAGCGTGTCGACTCTCCGAAATCCGATGAAAAGAATCAGCGACGAGCCGTCGAGAAAATTCGTGCGATCGAATAAGCCGCGTAAACAGCCAGCCAGTGATCTCGTTCTCGTCAGATTCGCCCTTGCGATCGGTCGCCAAAAAATTCCCGCTTGTTAGTTTAATTACGCGACGACTCTTTTCACGCCTCGTGGGTCTAATCACCTCGCGGATCAACGTGATCTCGATTCGAAGAGCGATCGTTCGACGAACGAGTGAAGTTTCACGATATATTCCGATTACGTGTATTTATTCCAAACCCGATCGAACTCTCAGAAGGAGCCGTATTATCGCGAACGACCTCGAGATGACACGAGATCGCGAACTTCGCTGCCGAGACATCGTTATCGTTTTCGGATCGCGAATAATACCGCAATTAACAAGTTTCGCTCGAAGATCGGAATAGAGAGAGAGAGACAAAGAGTTGGTGAAAAGGAGAGGAAGGGAGGAAAAGAGGAAAGACTGGAAGAAGCGTGTCCACAAGGAGAAGGAGAAAGAAGAGGAGGAAGAAGAAGAAGAGGAAGAAGAGGAGGAATAGTGGAAAAAGGAAAAAAGGTGTATATGCGATGTGCTTTACGTTCCACGGTGCGCGTCTCGAAGGTGCCGGAACATGTGTTTCAGGATGTTTTGCGACGAGAAAAAGAGAGAAATCCGTAAATACAAAGAGAACGGGAGAAGACGGAAGGTAGCTGAGCTGCGAGCCCCGCGGAGAACGTTCGTCTCGTAGCGGTGCAGCTACCGTGGAGGTAAATCCAGGCAGGTGTCGTTTCGAACCAACTTCGGTCGAGCAAGAATGACGAAGACGGACACGCGGTAGTTGGACCGACGTATCGGTATTTCTAACGAGAACGAGAAGGAAGATGAAAAAAAAGAAAGGACAAGAGGTACATTGTGGTAAGACAAGATCGAAAGAAAGAGACGAGGGAATCGTAAGCGCGAGCCGCGAGCTCGAGGAGAATATAGCGGAAAGTTAAATGTTGCATGAGCTTCGAGGAAGAAGAACAGCGGCGAGATTCTCGGTATCGATTAACCCCCTGACGGAAATAACGTACGACCGGCAACGAACGAGCGATTTTTCGAGCCTGGCTCGATCGCGAGAATAGCGACACCTCCGCCTCGGAATCCCAAAGAGGAGAACGCGTTATCTGCCGAAAGGATCGATCTTCGAGAATCTGTAAAAGGTAGCGGAGAGAAAGAGAGGGAAGCAGAGGGAAGCAGAGGGAAGCAGAGGGAAGCAGAGGGAAACAAGGAGAGAACGAAGTGCAAGAAGCGGAAGCCTCGTGCCTCATGGGGAAAACACCGCGTCTCGTCTGCCACCGAGATCCGCGTACCTCGACGATCCGTCTGACTCGTCGATCGGCGAGCTTCGATATCGTCGCGCGCACCGATACGCGACGACGTCGGTACACCAGTTTTTCCGCAAAGAACGAGAGGCGGCGTGATAGCCGACGAAACGGGAATCGATCGCCGAATCAAGAGAACGACGATTTGCGTTTACTAGTTTTTCCGATTAACGAGGTGAGACGCGACGTGTTTAAAGGTACGATGATTCTGCGGAGAAACAGAAAAGTGAGAGAACAAGCCACTTGTCACCAGTTTACCGTACTTTCCGGCGAAAGGAGTGTCGAACCCTTTTCAACCGGTCCGAACCGGTCGGCTGCCGATCGTTTTCGGCTTCTACGCCTCTTTTTCTTCGTCTTCTTCTTCTTCTTCCACCGCCACTACTGGCGTTGCTGCTTCTTCCCAGGGATTCGCGGTGCTAACATTCCGGCGCTATAGCAGGAGACCTTCCTCGGCCAACGGATATCGACTTTCCCACACGGTTCATTTCGGGGAGTTTGCGTTCGAAACTTCGAACCCGCCCAACTTTCGTTTCGCTTCGCTTAGTCTTATCGGCAGCGAAGGGAGATGAGCGCGGGAGTAGAAGAAATAGGTCGGACGACGATAGAAGCGACGAAGATAACGAAAGTGACCGAGGTGACCGAGGAGACGGAGATGACGGGCGAAGGAGATGGTCGTCGATCGAGAATGACCGATTTTCGATTCGACCGGAGGATCGTGTAGGTCCGCGAAACTTTCCCACAACGATCGTTTCGTCGCCCCCACGCTCGTTCCCTTTTAAAGAGCGCGAGCCCTGCACAGGTTCGCCTCGGAAGAAGAAAAGAGAGAGGACGTGACTCGCGGACCAGCGCGAGAACGAAGACGAAGAGAAAGAACCGATGGACCGAGTGGCACGGAAAGCTTTTTCTGAAATCACAGGACCCGTCCTTACCTCGCTACCCTTCTTCCTTTCTTCTCGTTCGTCTTCTCGCGACGCGCAGTCGGGCATCAATAATTTAACGCCCTGTCGTACCGATAAACCTGCACCGCTCGACGACCAGCAACGAGGAAAAGGAAGAAGCACAAGGGGAAGGAGCGAAGGTGCGCGGCGCTCGTTCGCGAGAGACCACTGAGAAAACTGAGAGGAAGCGAACGAGCAGCGTCGTATCGCATACGAGCAGAACAGAACAGAACCATCGTGTGGACATCGTGGATCAACCCGAGTTTCTTACGTCCGTTCGTTCACATATAGTCAGTGACGCGTCGCCCTCTCGCTCCATACCTCTCTCATCTTCTTTCTCTCCCTTACCCTTTCTCCCTTTCCCTTTCCCTTTCCCTCTTCGATTACAAGCGGCAAGAAGCGGCAAGAAGCAGCATTACACGAGACACGCCGCGCCGACAAATCGACGGATTATGCTGGACGAGCGCCGACCCACCGGGAATAAATGAATTGGCTAACGACGCGAATCCTCTCGTTACTCACTCCCCCCTCCCATACCATCCCACACCTCTCTCTCTCTCTCTCTCTCTCCCCTCTCCTCTCCTATTTTCTCACTCTTCTCTTCCATTTTCGCTTTTCCTTCGCGTTTTCTCGCGGATCAGCGTCTCGAGATCCACGCGATTTCGCGGAATCGTCATCGCCGATCAGACCGAGAGAAAGCCCACGCCACCGACCGAACGAATCGCGGAAACTTAAACGCATTAGTACAGAACGAGTAACCTGCATTCACCAGAGGCAAGCTGTCGCCGAACGCGACTTATTACCTTGGCAACTCCGCTAATGAATTCGACGAGGAGATTACGTAACTTAGACTAACGATCCAATAACGAAGAGATTCCCGCTGGCAGTTTCGTGCCAACGAAGCTTATCAACTGCCCACACGCAATAATGGCTATACATAGAGAAAAGCAAAGATCCATGGAGTCGGCCAAAGTAGAACCGCATCGATCGTGTCTTTGGTAAGGCAACTAAGCGAGCCAACCGTAACCCTTACGCAATCCGTAGGATCCGATAAATGGGATGTGCATTGCCGTACAGCAGTTTCCGTAGCCCTACAAGTACCAGATGAGGTCCGGACGACGAAAAAAACGACGTAACTGACGTTTGACAATTCGGCTTTTCGTATAAAAAAATCCTACCGCATTGCCGCGTTATCGCGTTATCGCGCGAAGCAACGGTGTCAGAGTATCGACAGTGTCTGAAAAATTGTGAAACGTCGTCGTACGATCCATGATCATAGCTGGAAGAGTGAAAGCCACAGAAAACCCGCAAGTTCTACCGTATACTGGCTCGCCCCGACTACATCGCGATTACCCGGCGAACGACGAATCGGTACAACTGTAACACGGCTCGTTGGTTATCGCAAGATATTCAGAACTCGAAAAGAGAATGTTCTATATTCGGCGTCACACGGTAGACAGGAGATGGAGGAGAAACGCGATGATTTCCGATCCAGAACCGAACGCGATATCTTTCGAATTCCTGACGCAGCTTTAGCCTTCCCTCGTAGAAGCATTCAGGAAGCAAGCTACTAATTAGCGATTACCACTCGTTCACGCGGCACTCGAGAAAGAATATAATTAGCACTCACCTTTGTGCCGATGCGCCATGAAACCCTCGACCGGCCGAACCTGGCCTCTCGTAAAAAATCCGTAGAGCGTTCTCTTCGAAGAGTCATTCTCGACCATCTCGTCGTTCGAACAGATGGAAAGAGGCACCGGTTCCGCTTTCCCGTGAGTGTGAAGAGGTACGCGACGATCTCTTCCTATGCCGCTGCATCGACGCGAGCACTCTATCCTGGAAACGAGAACAAAATTAATGAACTTTTTGTCGTGCGGTTTCCATGGAATGCACCGAGCAGAGGTTTTCCCTCTATGCAACTCGATCGGAACCGTTTAAATTTTATTTCTTCCGTTCTTTTTCCTCTTGTTTGCCATCCACGATAGAATCATCATTTCCGATTCTTCTTGATACGTTTCGATCGCGCAATCGTTCGTTCCACCGCTCAAAGCCACAACTTTTTCTCCTTCTGTTTTCATCTCGCGTTTAACAGAATATCGAACGAGCAATCGTTTTGTTTTTCCGATGTTTCAGACAGCGACGAGAAACGACCGAAAATGAGCGAGTACGGATACGACAGGAGAGGTGGCAGGGAACAGCACAGACGCGGGGGAGGCAGAGGTGAGCACGAAGACGATCTCGACGATCGAGGAAGAAGCACCTTGCAGCGTTTCGATAGCATACAGGATCCCGGAAAGCGTTATCTGCTCAGAGAGTGCATAGGTTCTGGCGTGTGCGGCGATGTTTACGAAGCGATCGACCAACAAGCCGGTACAGTTTCGGCAATCGGTTTTTACAACTGTCAGTTTCACGATACGTTTTCTTCGACACGCGTCGTATTCTTACAGGAAACAAGAGAGTTGCCGTGAAGGTGCAGAAACTCACTCCTGAGTCACAATCCCTGATCATCGAGGAATACAAGATTCTTCGTGACTTTGCGTCTCATCCTAATCTGCCAGACTTTTATGGGATTTATCGCAGAAGATCTGGCAAGAAGACCGAGTACGATCAAATATGGTTCGTCATGGAGGTAAGGTTTGCCCGAGGGTTCGTCTCGAAGTATACGGCATTATCGCATACGACGTAAGTGTTATTTGCCTGAAACGTTTATATCGCGTTTGAACATCGATCCCGAGATATACCCCGTAACGCCACTCCTCTAACATCGTAATTCTTCGGAGAAAAAAAGAAAAGTTTGGAGACCGCGAACAGACACGGCATGAGAGGAGCGAGGGTGGGGTTCGGGTGGACGAGGCCGAAGGGGTGGGTGAGGAGAAAGAAGGAAAGAAATAAAGAAAAAAGACGGATGGCAACGGCGATGGAAGAGTTGCTGTACGTACCCATGCCAGGACCCGGAGGCAATTTCAAGCATTTGAGACGGTCGAATACACGGATAATTTACGACACGCGCGGCCATTAAACAATCATTAAACTCGTTCGTGTACGCAGGTGAGCCCTGGCACGTCGCGGCCCTAATTTACGGGTGGACCTCCTCGGTGCGCCCGAAATATTATTACTTATCTCAAGCAAAACGTCGATATTCGATTTAACGTATACGCGTGCACGTTCAACCTTTCTGCTGCTCTCTAAATATCAATGACGTTCCGTTTTTCTTCCTTTGACGCAACAGCCTCGACTACGTTTTGTAATTTAAAATTTACCAATGTGTTTCTATTTGAAAACGAATTTCACGATAGAACGATAAGTTGCTCGTTATCGAGGATTATACAGTCACGAGATAGTGTACGGGCGAAGATGGAGAACACGGGTAAAGAAACAGGTGTACAATAGGTGGCTTGGCACGGGCAACAAAGAAAATAACGACGGTTTTGCAAGTCAATCGATCCCGGTAAAAAGCCCGGTAAACGTTCGCGAAGGCAAGACCAGACCGGGAGAGCGGCAGGCAAGGAACAAGCTGGAAAAGAGGAACGACACGCAACGACAATGTAGCTAAGATTTATCGCCGATGGTATTTCATATCGTATCACGGGCAGGTTTTACGGTTGCCAGTAGACCAAGTTTTCGTGCAGCGCTCGATGCGCTTTCGCCCGAAAGAATGCATCGACCGTGTGCATCGCGTGCTTGTTCAGTCCGCTTAAAGCTCGTACTGTACGACTAAGAGCTTCCCCATCCAGATTCACAGACACGAAACCGAACGATGACGAATTTGCCAGAACGCGAATAAAATTCTTGATTCCAGATCCCTGATGAAACTGCGCTAGTCTCGTGTTAGAAATAGAAACAGGAACCGTTAACGTCGAATCTTAGATATCGAGATCGCAGGCAATTACGCGAAATCACTAGGAAAATTAAGCTTCTCCTCGAATACTCGATTTAAATTGCTTCCTCAATTTCGCGGCTAAAGCCAAGCTATCAACGCGACGTACGAAGTGGCGACTCAAATCGAAGATTGCTTTCTTAAGCCGTGATTACGATATAATTTTAAGAATCGGCACATCAGAGTGGCTCTCTCTTACGTATCTTAATATACGCAAACAGCATCCTCCTATAGCTGGCGAGTTTTACCTTCTATTGTCTCATTGTTTAATATTCTTTGTACGATTTGTAGCTCTGCGAGGGTGGCACTGTGATGGATCTCGTGCACGGTCTTCTAGCTATGGACAAGAAAATGCGCGAAGAACACATAGGCTTTATCTTGAAGGAGGTGATCCAGGTAAATTTCGCAAAGCTGATAGAGCGAAATGAAGTTTGACGAAGCGCTGGAGATACTGCAATTTCTTCGTATTAGATATTATTTCGCGACACTCCCTTTTACGGGCTTTAATTTGGAACGAGCAGCATTTTTGTAATGCGTACGAAACCGAAAGCAACGGAGAACAGGATACCAAAAGCAGGTTACCCGTATTACGATTCAACTGTAGTATCCTTTGGCATATTTCGAGTATACCCAGTGTCATTGCGACCAGGCAGGCATAGGCGTCGCAAGTAGAAGAATCATTTTTGAGGTTACTCGAGTCGAATGGAAGAAGCTAAAGGAAACGAAGAGGAGAAGGAGAAGGAGAAGAAAGAGTAAAAATGACGTCGGAAAGCGGACAAAGGAAGAGGGAATGAGGTAGTCGGTTCCGTAACGCGATCCGAATGTCTTGCGTGGCGTCGACGAAAGGAGCTGGTCTCGCGCGACGGGGTAACTCGCGACGGCATTCACCGAGTACGTATTCGCTTTTACGTACGCGCAAAACCAGGGAGCACGAGAAAGATCGCGAAAGACGCGCGTCAATGGGCCGCATTCTACGGCGTATAAATTACAAATAAGACAGGCGAGATAGCTCGCTAATTAACCTGCTCGCAAATGAAAGGCTGCCCGCTCGTTCGCCCTTCTCCGCGCTGTTCGCACAGCGATCTCTCCGGTTGCATCCAGCGGAGATCAAGAGCGCAAAGACTTCCGTCCCATTCTCCTCTGACGCCGGTACTCGCGTTTCTCTGTCCCAGGAGAAGGCTCGCGCGCGCGCGTTATAGTCAAGGACAGAGTTGGAGATCTCGCGCGCGGCTAAGGATGCACAGGACCTTACACTCGCGGCAGAAACGTAAGAACGAAAAGGATCAACCAAGGGATAACGAAGAATCGCGACACGGGCGAATTGCGAACGTTTCCCGCCTCGAGGTCTATAATTTTACTAGGGAAAGGATTCGCTCGGTCACAATGGGATAATGTTCCATAATTCCGTTCTCTTTCCTCCTGGAATATAATTTACCTTAATATCGTACGAGACGTTTCTCCGACTCGGTATCCTCTCCGAGCGTCGCGGTCCGCGAAACAACTACGGAAACCGAACGAGCACCAAGGAAACATTTAGAAGAAAAAAAAAAATGCTGGACACCGGAATGAACAGGTGTCATTTACGCGTCAAACGCTGCAACCTGATCGGCGCCGAGGGTAAAACGCGCGTTTCCGTTTCGAATCGTGCGTCGTTTCCTTTCCGTTCGGTATACCCGAGACGTGCTCGTGACATGGTTCGCGGCTCGGTATCCCTGCAAAAACATCGGGACCGCGTAAAATCGATGGGTTCTGCTAATTATCTTCGCCGTGAGAACTTCATGAACCTGATTCCTCAAACCTCAACGAATTCGCGCGCGAATACTTCCTACCTTGGATGCTATTTCTCTATATATCGGTGCTACGCTTACGGAACCATCGACCAATCAACTTCTCATACGCGCTGCCAAGAAAAGATAGGATCGATGAAACTGTCAAGTAGCACGAAAGGCTGAGCATTCGATGCGCGTTACCGTCGCGGCGTCGTCAGTTCGCCGTGTTACGCGTTCGATCGTCTCTAATTTCTCGTACGTTACACGACAGAAGATATGTTACCTCTTTCCCGTGTATCGTCTCTGACCCGATTGATTTCCGATCGAATGAAATTATCGGACATCGATGCGTTTTCCGCTTGCAGCGACCATATTTACAGAAGCGTTTTTCAACCTATGGCGCACACGTGCGGGATTTCCTACGTGCTTCGTTCTTCTCTTTCTTTGTCTCTCTTTGCTCGTCTTACCATCCTTTCTCGTAAAGTGCACGCAACCCCTTCTTCTTCTCTTCGGACGTCGCCTTCTTGTTCGAGTTGGTACGTGTTCCATGGACCCAGTAGCGATTCGTCCACGGTCGCTCGTGCGGTAAATCAGGCCACGTTGACGTTTAATGCCGGCAAATTACACGCGAAATAAATGCCCGCGAAGGTCGAGAAGGTACCGATGTCTACTCTGCCGACGAAATCGCGCTGCGGAGTATCGAAAGAAGAAGGAAGTCCAGACCTGAGATATTCGATCGCGCTTCGTCCACTCGTCCTCTTTCAAATCTTAAAGAGTCACCCTGTTTCTCAGGCGATGGTTTATCTCAACGAGCACAACGTGATGCACCGTGATATTCGCGGCAGTAATATTTTACTGACCAAAGAAGGAGAAGTGAAGTTGGTCGATTTTGGGCTATCGAAGATGTTCGAAGGTGAAATGGGAAAGAGATACACGTGTATAGGATCGCCGAGTTGGATGGCACCGGAGGTGGCCATGAGCAAAGGCAACAGCTCCGAAGGATATGGTAGCAGAGCCGATGTTTGGGCGGTCGGAATTACAGCGATCGAGTTGGCTGACGGAAAGCCACCGTTTCAAGATATGCATCCCACCAGAGCGTTGTTTCAAATAGTTCGAAATCCGCCGCCAAATTTGTACAGACCGTCCAACTGGTCGCAAAATTTTAACGACTTTATCGCCGAGTACGTTCTCCAAATATGCACGAATATTACACTTTTACGTCACTGACGTTCGCCTCATTCCAATGTCGTTGCAGATGTCTCGAGAAAAATCCTGAGAACAGACCGTTCATGGCGGAAATAGCCGAACACCCTTTTCTAGCGGATTCATCCGCGGACGATTTTCTGGTAAGGCGGTAAAAAGATTTTCCAGGAACAGCGCGAGTCCGAGTAGAGAAGGTGATAACGAGAACGATGTTTCTAGCTAGCGAAGGAGATCAAGATATTAATGACGGACGTCTGTGCGAAAGGCAAACACGTGAGAAGACCGGAAGTAATAGTTCGAAAGGGTTTCCTGAAGGTAACGTTTCGAGCAAACGTGACGCGTCTATTGTCGCTAGATATACTTTTCTTTTATCTCTCCTCCAGACTCATCAAACAGACCCTCTAGAACCTATGTTCATGGAAGATCTAGCCGCTCTCGAGACGCTCACGGAAGATACGATTTTGGACGAACTACACGAGAGATTGCGGCAAGGTTACTACCACAGCTTTATTGGCGATATCCTTTTGATTTTAAATCCGAACGAGCAACAGGACATTTACGGGTCCGATGTAAGAATCGTGCACCGATCTAAACCGTCAAACGAAATCGCACTAATTATCGACACTTCCCTTGATTCCAGTATCACACAAAATACCAATTCAAGTCGCGATCGGATAACGCGCCCCACATATACTCTGTAGCCGACAGCGCCTACCAAGACGTGCTGCACAACGAAGAGGCTCAACATATTTTACTAGCCGGCGAGAGCAATTCGGGGAAAACGACCAACCTGATGCACCTTGTCCGACATCTCATGTATCTAGGAAAAGTAAGCGATTATCGGCTGAATCGCGTAAACCGAACAAGCTGTTTTTCCACCTGATCGTCGTGCGTTTGATTCCAGAGCTTGCAGGACATCGGGGCGAGATTAATGCGAGCTATTAAAGTGATTCACGCTTTCAGCAACGCTGCCACGCCTCTGAATCCTAATTCGACCAGGTGCGTGCTAGAACTGGAGACAACATACGGAAGTTCTGGGAAAGCCTCCGGCGCCATATTTTGGTTATATCAGTTAGAGAAGTGGCGAGTTTCTACCCACGACAGGTTAATATCGTGATCTGCTATTTACGCTAGCGCGCATTAGGTTGTTCCATTACTGGATTCTGTGCAACTAAAACTAGCAATTTACTCGTATGTTAGATTTCGAGATTGCGTTGCAACTTTAGCGGTAGATCTAATCGTACGTTTATCGATTGGTCACGGTAGTCGCGAGATATATCTTCTCGACAGGAATCAATCGAATTTTCACGTGCTGTACTACTTTTACGACGGCCTCGACGCCATAAGCAAGTTGAAACAGTATCATCTACCACCGGGAAGAAGGATGCGATACCTCAGAATAAGCGAGAAGGGAACGGAGAGGAAACGATCGTTCAAAGTTCGAAACGATCCACGCGGGAACGTGGCTAAGTTCGAAGAACTGAAGGAAAATCTGACAATCTTAGAAATGGAAGAGTATTGCGAAACTATCTGGAAGATATTAGCAGCGATTTTAAATCTGGGAGAAATTCGTTTCGTCGAAGGTAACAACGGGGAAGCTGACATGGACAACCACGATGCGGCCAACAGAGGTATGAAATATCAATATTTTATCCGTAAATGTTTATGTCTAAATGACTTTTCGTATTTCAGTTGCCCAACTTCTTAACTTAGATGAAAAGAAATTTAATTGGGCGTTGCTTAATTATTGCGTGATCGTAAAGGGAAATGCCGTACGTAGAAGGCACAGTTGCGAGGAAGCGAAAGAAGCGAGGGACGTATTGGCTAACACGATCTATCAGCGATTGGTCGACTGGATAACGAATACTATCAACTTCAAGTTTACGGTTACTCGTGCTCTATTGTGAGTTTCAAAACGAAATTGATTAACAAGACGGAATTATCTAAAATATATGCGTACCTTTCAGCGGTGACAAATATGCGATTAACATAATGGACATGTTTGGATTCGAGTGCTTCGCGACCAACCGACTCGAGCAGTTAGTGGTAAACACCATGAACGAACAAATGCAGTGTTATTACAACCAAAGGATATTCGCTTGGGAAATGGTAAGGTTTCGTGAAAAATTCTACTCGAATTTTTAGGCGGATAAGATTTTTGTAACGATCCTGATCCACAGCAAGAACAAGAAGAAGAGGATATACCGATGCAACGTTTGCACTTTTACGACAACAAAGACGCGATAGATCAATTAATGAGCAGAGACAGAGGTTTATTCAGTATAATCGATAATGCGTCGAAAAATATGCTCGATTATCAATATATCATAAACAAAATCCAGCAACGATCGAGCAATGTTTATATAAAAGCGGTGAGTTCTCACGAATTTACGGTCGCTCATTACACAGGGAAATTGCTTTACGACGCTAGCGAGATTGCCGAAAAGAATCGCGACTTTCTTCCTCCGGAAATAATCGAAACGTTCAGGCAATCGTCCATCGAAACCGTGAAAGAAATGTTCACGAACAAACTGACGAAAGCTGGGAATTTGACCGTTGTCGTTGACCATCCGAAAATTGCGGAAAAGAAGACGAGCAAAGGCAAATGGGGCGCGCTCATGCAGGAAACGTCGAAACCAAGGGTGAGATTGCTTAATATAATTTCAATGTCTGGTATTTCGTAGAAGATAAAATAAATGTAGAGAAATGTAAAACGAAAAGCGGAAGGGTAAAAGAAAGCGATACGCTATAATCGACGGTCTACCGAAGAAATGGAAAGAATCGAAATGTAAAAATTGTGATCACCTCGCGATTATTATTTTATAAACAGAGGTATAACACCGCATCCCGAGGGCAATACTCCCAGACACGGAAATTGAGAACGTGCGCGGCTACCTTTAAATCCACCAGCCTCGAAATCCTTAAGAACCTTTCGGCAGGTGGCGGAAGTAGTGGTATCCATTTCATCAGGTGCATAAGATCCGATCTCGAAGGGGCGCCTCGTGGTTTTTATCGAGACGTTGTCAGACAACAGATCAGAGCGTTGGCTGTCCTTGACACTGCCAGAGCCAGGCAACGTGGTTACCCACATAGAATATCTTTCCCAGAATTTCTTCGAAGGTAATCTCCTCGAGTATCCACGTCACTTTTGTCACATAAAAATAATCCTTCGGCCTTAGGTATCAATTCCTGGCTTTCGATTTCGACGAGAATGTCGAAATTACCAAAGACAACTGTCGATTGCTACTGATCAGATTAAAAATGGAAGGCTGGATAATTGGGAAAACTAAAGTGTTTCTGAAGTATTACAACGAAGAATACCTTTCGAGATTGTACGAGACTCAGGTGAAGAAGATAGTAAAAGTTCAATGCATGATGAGGGCCTTTTTGGCACGCAAAAACATGGCGTCGAAGATCACGAAGAGCGTAAAGAAAGAAGTTGGTAGGTAAACTGTTTGTCAGGAGAAGCAAGATCGAGTGCGAGCCGATTCTCCATTCCGCCGCGTTTTTCGCTTTTCGAGAGGCTCGTACTTCTTCCATCCCTGTCGAGAAATTTAACGAGTATTTTTTCAGTGAAGAAAGCGTCTATAAACAAGGACGAATCGGTGGACATGTCGGAAGATCAGGCAGCGTTGATGATTCAAAAAGGTAGGGAACGGGTGACGAGAAAGAAGCGAGCGACAAAAGAGATTTGATTTTTGACGAGCCTAATAGTTGCTATTTTCATTCGTGTATTCGATTAATTCGCTCACGACGTTTCTCGAGAATTGTATGATCAAGCGATTTCTTATATGAAAAAATAGCATACAGGGGGCACGTAGTGAGGAAGGAGACAGCGCCTCTTCTGGGGAAGGGGAAGATGGATCCGGAAACGATGGACATGATGAAATTCTACAGCAGCAAGTGGAGGTCGAAGAGCGTGTTCCAAGTCCTCCTACGTTACCGTGCAGCCCGCTATCAAGACCTCGTGCAGTTCTCGCAACAAGTGAGTGATTTCCATTTCCAGTGTGGGAACAGGGTAGATAGCTTTCCGAGTGGTTTCATCGGAAATTTTGTTCACAAACAGGTGCATCTGTTCAATCAAGCGATAGTAGCATCTCTCACGACGACGAATGAACAAATATCCATAGATCGAGTAGATACAAACGTTTCCACGTCCGCGTATTTAGGCCAGTTGAAACCACCCCAAGTGCACAAGTTACCTTTCAACTTTCATCAAGAGTTACCTTTTCCCGATATGAAGAGTGGAATGAGAGGTGTTGGGTGAGTCGATTTTACGCTCTTCTCCTATCGATATTGTGTGTCGACCCTCACCATTAGATGTCATTCACCATTAATCGCATCGTATGTAGCTGACGCACAATTTTCTATGTTTTGTTCGCGTTTTATTAAGAACCAATCGCGAAGAAATTTACGCAAAAGGCAAGAGTTGAAATGTGTTAATACGTTTTTCATGTTTCTTGATTGTTTTTGTCCCACGTGTTCCGCGTTGCACTTTATATACGCACGCTGTTTTGTCATTATTTTTCGTTCTCCGTTGTGCCGTCTCTATCTCGAGGTAAGAGTCGTTTAGGAACTCTTCGGAGACTTGTGGCGTCAACTGAGAAATACGTTCTCGCAGATCCGCGTCGTCATCGGCGTCTGACGATGAGCACGAAGCCTGGGACGCGCCATTACGGAGACAAACAGTGCCGTGGGCCAACAGGAAGAGTCGTACCAGAGGTGCCTATCACATTTTGTTTCGCTCAGTCGAGATGCATCGATACCGATACTCGCTTCTACACTTTTATCAACGCGAAAACGAAACTCTTTTTCATATCTTTCTCGTACATTTCAAATATCATTCTTCTTTCTTCTTGCCCGATCCGAGTTCGCCGAGTACGCATACGGGGTGCTCCGGATACGCTTTTCCCGAATAGTAATCTACTCCTTAAATTCAAACAAACGATAACGATTCCGATTCCGTATCACTCTGTGTATGTAGCTCGGCCGACTCAGCGCGTTTTCATCAAATTCCCTTTCTCTTTCAGTCGTAATTACGATCAATTCAGCCAATTAATCGCACAATTAGTAACTAATTTCGAATCGTCGATAGCGATCAATTGTCACGCAAGATTATTTCGTTTGAGAGATTCGTGTTGGGCGTGGAAAAAGAGTACAAAAGAACACGAAAAAGATCTCGATTACCTGAGGCGAGTGACGACTCTTTTCCTCGGAGAGAACTCACTCCCCATCGGATTGCTCTGCATTTTTCAGACGTCGAGGTTCAAACAACGAACTCGCCACAGCGAGTGGCGCATTCGGGCACCGAGGGACAGAGTCTGATCGACACTCCGTTTTCCAGAGACCCGAATATCTCGGTCCGATGTCCACCCGAAGAGTCGTCCCAGAACAGAATGGGTAACTCTGGATTTCAACATCATTCGAGCAATCGTAGTCCTGTACCTTCTGCTAACGCTCATAATCCTCGCTCAGTAAGTTTCGCTATCGACTTATTTGCCGCTGTCATATTTCCTGGCCATCTCTCTTTTCAGAATTACGATAGTACCGGATCGATACGCTCTAGAAAACACGCACCGCCTCCACCTGTTCCGTTCAATCAATCGCAACCACCCTTAACGCGCAGCGTCGACAATTATAGCTCGGATATTCGAAGTAAAAGCAACGTAGATACCAGCAGCCACGATTGGGAATACGAGGATAAAACTAACAGGAGTAGCGGCAATGCCAATCGGTTCGTTCACGATAAGTTAAGCCGAACTATTGTTATCAGACGATCTTGAGGAAAATTTCTTTTCGTTTTCGTTTCAGCATCAATCCGATTCAGGAACTACAGATGATCGGTCGTAAAAGTAACACTGACGGTAACGAAGACAGCGATGAACCACCATTCAACTTTCAGGTGAGACAAGGAAAAAAAATTACACAGACGCGTACGTAAGCGTTCCATCTAATCGTCGACGTTTGTTCGAACAGGCGATGTTGAGAAAAACGAGCCATCATCGAGCGTCGATGAAGCGTACACCAGTTTACGACAGCTACTCTCATTCTCCGTCACCACTGCCAGGTTCAGGATATCGTGGGAATCGCGAAAACGAGTCACACGTTGTATACAGAAGCGGAGGTAGTCGCAGAGATTCTCCCGAATGGAGTCCCAATGAAATGGTCAGAATGTCTGAAAAATATGCGAAGGAGGGAGCCTGGGGAGAAGATCGGACGGGTATCGGGGGTCGAAGCAACGTGGTCTCGGAAAGTGTCACCGAAGAAATTGCACCGGGAATCGTTATCGAAGGTTACGTGGCCGAATTGTAAAATTCGAGCCAACGACGAAAACTCCTTATGTATCGAACCACGGTAAAAACTGGACTAGTTGGAATTGCTAATACCACGAGAAAAAAAGAGAAGCCTGCAAGGTACCTGTAGCTGTCCCGATGGAAACAAATGCACGACTCGTATGATTTGAAAGAACGATACCCAATCCACTAACGTTGCTGACTCGGAGAGAAATTTTTTTATCCACAAATATGTACATACGTATATTTTTTTAATACTTTTCTTCTTTTGTCTTTTAAGTGGAAACAAGTTACCGCAACGATTCGACGATAAACTTCTTTTGTAACTTTCATTCGCGCCCCGAGCGACCATCGCCACTTTTGTCCGACGTACGATAATTTTCATCGAATGGTTCGTTTTTCTATCTGCCTGTCTTCTCCAACAGTTAGCAATGCTCCTTACCAATGTGCGATATATGACCATTATTTTTTTATTGGCCTCGACAAATATACACACACACACACACACACGCAAACATACACTCTTGTTCAACCGTTAACGGGTGTTTACATTATTACAAAACGAAAGAAATAATAATAATAACAGGAAATCATTTTTAAAAAAAAGTTACAACAATGTACGAGAATATCATACAATGAACAGGATGCCAAAGGTACTTAAGGGTTTATGTTTAAATTCGCTTTCATACGCTTCATTGCACGCAATGATACTCATTCGCGAAAAAATCGAATTATTATCAACAAAGTGCACCCTGCACGACCGGTTCTATTGCATAGCACGAAACTCCTGTCACTTTTACGAAGTACATATATAGTATTTATAAAAATGTCAACTGACTGATGCACGAATGTTACCAAGATTTTAAAAAATAAAGAATTAAAAAAGAACATAACGATTTGATTTTTTAAACCATACGCTTGTGTCTCGTTTCCTTAAAGTGAACGCAATACAGCAGCTCGAAGCAGCGGAAGAAATACTTTATCATACATAAAATATTTATTTGCTTTTTTTACAAAAATTGAATTAATACAACAATAAAAATATCTCACGCTCGACAGCGTGATACTGGCCATTGATAATGACTATAAAAGCGATATATACAACGAAAATATACGTATATAAAAAAGACGATTAGGCATTTGTGGAAAATTTGGTTCATCGACGTATTTTCTACGAACGAGAATAACTTAAACAATGTTCTATCGCGTAATCCTGTACAGCGTAACTGTCCTTCCAAAACCGTCCGTCGATAGCAAAGTTTCGACTACGAGTAAACGATTTGGAGAACGACCCGGGCAGGTCGATATATCACGATCCAATCTTCCAATTCAATCCTTGTCCGACTGGGAATTCTCGGGATTGCTATTCTGTTGGGAATTTTGTTTAATTATGTTAACTAAAGTATCTAACCTGGTGGGGCGCGCAATTTGTAAAACCATATGCGCTTCCTCTAAAATTAGGAGCCCATTATGTGCGTCGCTCGCAGACAGATTATGCGCTAATATTACGTGACGTCTCCAAGCCGCATGCGTAGGAAGAACCTAAAAATCATTGCATTTACCTCGTACTTTATCGGATATTATAGTCGCTATCTACATACGCACCTGTAAACACCATTTGCAGTTTAAGGACGGCGAAATCGTGTGCACGGCTTTGATGTGCCTTCGACGAAAACCCCAACTCGTGTACGCTCTATCACAGAACGGACACGGAAATGGTGGATACGCTGTGACGCCATTGACGGTCTCTTCGGGGAATTCTGAATTGCCAGCGGTGCCAGGGCAAGTTGGAAATACGGAATGCAGAACTCTTGCATCTCGTTCCACGAGAATGTTTGATGTAGATTCCTGTTGATCGGGCATCGATTCCGAATACAAATGATTCGGCAAGTGAAGTTCGTCCGAGTGTCGGTAAGTATTCCAAGGTGGAGTTCGATCAAGGTCAATGGGAAATCTCGCGCGCGTTTCTGGCTCGGACGAAGGAGTCGAAGTCTCTCGTGCGTCGGCGATTACGGTTACATTCGGCTTCGATGATCCTGCAAGTAATTCCAGTCCGCGACTTCAAATTTTCTTCACTCAGTTCGAGATATTTGTCTGTCTTCGTCAGTCAACGGAACCAATTGAAAGGAATTCGAGCAAGGATCTTGTCGGTTCATCTAGGATCTCTCTTTTTTTCTTTCTTTGGGAAATGGATAATCTTCGAATGGATGAAGGATGCGATGAATTAACTCATAGTATGACCAACGTTCGTTCTTCTTATAATTAGTTCATTCTTCTCCAAGTCTTTGCGAATGTACGTTTAAACGCGCAAATTATCCGAGAAAGACACCAAGTAGAAAATCTAATAGTCCGTACATATAATATATGTATGTACAGAGGAAAACAGGAATATCGGGAAATGACGAGACAATTAAAAATGTAAAATAGGTTTATTTGCAACCAGTCGTTTTCGTGTATGTGTGTATTTTGTCTACAATCGCATAGATTTAAATAACAGTCAACTCGAAGCATTTCGTACCTTCTCAAGATCAAACGAGAAAAAAACAGAAAGATAACAAATAAATGGGAAAACCAGATTTATGTGTTCGTTTGATTCAAAATAAACGATAGAATAAGATTGTGTGCTATCGATAGCTGCGAATCGTTTGCGTGAAGTTTCGTCACGGCATATTAAACGCCTTAAACATCGTAAAAGCATATCTTATATTACTACTTCCATCGTAATAGTTTCGACGTATTCGTCTTTTTTAAAGTCGTCAATAATGCGAAGCGCAATTATGCACGCACGCGTATATAGTGTGTACGAAGGTAAACGTAAGCACCTTCACCTATGTATCCATCTACGCGCGTACAATAACAAATGTGATCTTAGTCGTCGCGTTTTTGAGCGTAAAAAACTCTGCGGAGTCCTTACGACACGACGCGATTACTATTAATATCGTGTTATGTAGATCGTCTACGGCGAGAGTGCACATCTGCGTGAACATTGTAAATGGAGAATTGGAAGGAATGTTGCGTTGCACAACGTACGAGATGCAAGGTACAAAGAAAAAGAGAATCAAAGGAATCAAAAAATGGAACGATCGACTTCCTCAGCCGTGAAACAAGTCTCCGGAGCACGCGTTGCGTGATCGTTATCAGAACGAAAGACAATGGTAAAAAATAAAATTAGTGTAAAATTACTCGATCATTTGCCCCGTGAAAACAAACGTGAAGCATATATATAAGTAGTTGGACCATGCCTAGAATGCTTCCCGTTCCTCTACTCTTTCTTTGAACACATTCTACTTTTTCGTGCCATTTTCTCGCTCCACCTACTCGCATCCTTCTTTAAAAAGAAAGGATATGGAAACGTTCGAGGCGATCTAAGATGATCCTAGATGATCTTAGACAATCGAAACGACGAATCAGTGATAGAAACACTTCATTCTAGCCAGTGAAAACGTTTCCGTTTTACCCCTGACCTGAAACGCCCTAGTCATTGAGTATAAACCGACCGCCTTTGGAATAGATACCTCTTCAAACCCCTATTGCTAGTATCGATTTTAGTTACGCAATTTTTCCAAGTTTCCTCCCATTCCACGCTATTAGGTGCAATACCACTAAAGTGCAGCAAAACTTCTCTTATCAAATGTATTTTGTTACTATCGAACTGCTGTTTTCCCATCTTGCCGTTTACGTTACAAAGAATCCTCTCCTCCGGGGTAAAAAGGATCTTCATAAGGTCACAGGCCAAATGATCCATTGGTCGAGAGGATGCCCACGTTGAGATTATCTCCGGACTCGGCAGAAGATCGGCGTAAGGTAGTTGCTGATACGCGTATAGCAGTGGCTTCACGTCCGAGAATCCAGTTAGGCCGGATAACCCAGATAAACCGGAAATGTCTTCAGCAGGGCTGTTCCCAGACCCTGCCACACACATCAGAGCACAGCCTGCTTTAGACACGGATCCCCCTGACGCGTGAATTGCAGCGTACCGAACAATCAAGCAAATTCGACCAGGTTCGTTAATGTCGCGTTAAACGATCGATCGCGTATCATTCCATTTGTCTTCTCCGTCACGCATGCACAGATAGTTTTACGCGTAAACGTAGAACAAGATCTAGATGACGTTTTTGAGTACTAGAAGCCAGGACTTTTCGTAATAAACTACGTAAATATACTAATAAACGAGACCATTCAATTATTTCTTTCTCCTCTCTTTCGTTTAGTCACCTGTTGAACTAGATAACTTGACGTTATTTACGCCTTGACCTCTAGTTTCTCCAATCGTACAATTTTTATTTACGCATATATGTGTTTATTTACTATCTACACACGTTCCCATTTCCACTATGAGTTTGCTTGTAACATCGAACGAAATAAAAAGAAATGAAAGAAATACGTGTCACACCAATGTGGATAATAAAGCAGAAGTGACGATCAAAGCTAACTCAACGATTTGAAAAAGCATCGAAAACGAGTATGCACCTAATTTGAATGAGATACTCGAACATACACAATATGAAATTTTTATCAATCAAATTATAAATTCTATCATACACCCTAACATACATTTTCCAATATTAACCATAATGAATCGATTTATGAACTGAATTTTACCAACACGTACGCATTGAAATGTATACATTGCCCTATTCTTCTCTAATTTATAAAATTTGTACACATATCATACAGTTTACCATGAGATATGAGATTGAATGCAATTATAAAATACATAGACATATATAATATCACAATATACACAAATTGTGCAAGATAAATATAACATATTCTTAAAATAACGTGCATATGATTATGTCTACTACTATTATCTATAAAGCGATATCGTAATTTCATATATGTATACTACTAACCTTGACTCCCAACGAGTTGCCCTGTGTCTAACCTTTCTGTTGGGTCCTTGTCCGTTGCAGATTGTTTTTGAGAATCTTCTAGCACAGTTTCTAATGGTTCTATCTGAAACACAATTCATTCAACTTTATTTCATATATTCGATTAATCATTACTGCTTAAAAAATATTATTAGTATAATATACAACCAACCTTCATTTCTAAACGATGATATATCGGATTTTGCATATTTTTCTGCAATAAATAATCTCCCTCTTTGCCACTCTGTTCACTGGTCGTAGATTCATCCGTACTCTCTACTTGCGATACTTTAGGTGTCAGTGCTGATTCTAATATAGAATTCTGATGTTTGTTTAATTTTTGTTTTTTTTTTGGAGTTTCTTCCTTGGCAGTAGCTGCTCCTTCTTCCACCGCTTGTTCCAATTCCACTAATCTTTTATAAGATTCCTTAGCAAATATATCCCCTCCCGAAAGACCACGAATTTGCAGTGTCTCTGCAGCTTTTAAAAGCGCTGGCAAATTCTTTTGCTCGATATTTACTTCTCCTTTATATATAAATATAAGTAAGGCTTCTAGTTCGCTAAAGTGCACATCTTGAAGTATTATGACTGGATGTTGACAAGGGTTTGTCTATAATGCAAAAAAGATCAAAAAAGTAATATTTTTATTAAACTGTAACACGATCATTGGTAAAATTCACGTGACAGTTAATCAAGACAAGTTCGAAATAAAATTCGTATTGTTCAAGATACGATAACCTCAAATGTTGTGCATTATTGTTTAAGGAATTTTTTCGTTACATCTTACTGATTAAATAGATTAACAAAGAATTTTACCCAACGATAAAACGACTGCCAAAACGTTAACGAAATCATAAATGTGAAGTAAAGAATATAGAAAACTAACCTGGAAAACTTTTTTAAAGAATGGACTACTTGCTGAGAGAATCACTTTGTGAGCAGTAAGACACTGTCCATCACTTGCCAATGTCACATCTACTAAACCTTCCTCTTCCCAGAGACTTTCGAAACTCGTTGCTATGTTGTTTAAAAAACTGTTCCATTTTAGACATATTTGATTTGACATCTCGCGAACAGAAAGTGTCAATTCTGTCAAAATGTTATCACCGTGTCCTGAACTATTCGATATCTCTGCACGTCAATGACTATTACTATTCAACGACGGGAGCAACGTTGACGACGATAATAAGAATAACAACGACGACGTTGACGACAACGACCGCGATGTAACAGCAGTGGTGCCAGGCACGCACAAACATCCTTGGCACTGGGTTGGGAGAACACAGTCAATATGGCCGCCTGCTCTATTGAATTGCGCGCGAGCTTAGAAACGTTCTTCGAAACGCTATACATTTTCTATTATTTATTTGTATGTAAAATGGCCAATATCCTGTGTATAAAGAAAATAAATTTTAGACACAATATTTTTAAAAATAATTTAGTACATATAGCAAAAATATTTTTATTGAAATTTTATTACAAGATAAACGTAATAATCGTATTTAAAAAATGATACGTAAGCATAGTTAAATTATATCAAAGCAGCAATGAAAAGTGCGTGTTTTTGTATTGCGTGCATACATACATTCAAGTGTATAGGTGTGCACGACCATTAATTTTCGCGTGCGTGCAGACATATTCATGCATGCATTCAAGTATGCGTGCGTACATTCTCGCGTGTCTATATGCTTGCGTGAGTTTGTATCCTATAACAGTATTCCGTAATTGTTAAAGTTCTACCTTTACGTATCTCACGTAATAAAGTTATAGTAGTAGTTCCATAAAGTAACCGCTTAAAAAATAATTTGAAAAACATCAAGATTTTAAAGCTGTAATCTTCGATAAAATCTAATTTATCTTCTAATTTGTTTTCATCACATTCATCAAACGCAAAAGTAATAATAATAACAATGCGCGTAACAAGTTAAGATAATGACGAAAAAAATATAAGTAAAAACATTGACGCAACGGAGTACGCAACACGTAAAGACGATGATTCATCAATGAATGGAAAACCAGTCAAAATAGTTACTGGTTAAAAAATAAAAACTCAATCAAGTTCGGTCCTGTCACGAAGGAGAACTATGGATAGGCGTGGGTCGCTTTAGAAAAACATGCTTATCCCATTTTATACCTGATTGAACAATAACCCTAAGGAACATCTCGACTTGAAAAGTATGTTGTAGTATTTAAGAGCCTTGATGGTAAAGCAGAAATGCTTAATTTTATGACAGTTCCTTGGGATTATTGCGGCCTGACTAATTATACTTGCGCAGCTAATAGCCGTCTTGGCCGAGGGATGGAGTCTGGTTTATTACACATTTAGACAATTTATTAATTAGACAGTCCTCGGACGTAACAAATAATAATAATAACATTTATTCGTAATTAATTGCAAAGAATATTATTTTGTACATGTTACATATTAAAAGAGTACTCCAGAAGACGGAGTTGAAAAATAATAATATTATAATATAATAGTATACTATACTATAATACAGAAGGGGGAGTTGAAAAATAATAATATTACAATATAATACTATACTATACTATAATACAGAAGGGGGAGTTGAAAAATAATAATATTATAATATAATAGTATACTATACTATAATACAGAAGGGGGAGTTGAAAAATAATAATATTACAATATAATACTATACTATACTATAATACAGAAGGGGGAGTTGAAAAATAATAATATTATAATATAATAGTATACTATACTATAATACAGAAGGGGGAGTTGAAAAATAATAATATTATAATATAATAGTATACTATACTATAATACAGAAGGGGAGTTGAAAAATAATAATATTATAATATAATACTATACTATACTATAATACAGAAGGGGGAGTTGAAAAATAATAATATTATAATATAATAGTATACTATACTATAATACAGAAGGGGGAGTTGAAAAATAATAATAATATAATAATACTAAATAAAGAAATAACATAAATAAATGAAAAAAGAAAATAATAAGATGGAATATACGATCGGCGATTAATGATTACGGATCGCGTTGGAAGCTGATACTGAAATTGTCAAATATTTAGAGCGGTAGAATTATTTGAAATATTTATTTTAATTAATTAATTATTTTCGTAAAATTAAATTTTCAAAGTCATCTTCTTTACATTTAAGGAAATACAAACCTCTTGCCATAACGGTAATTTCGTCGTCGAAGGATGAAATACCTGGGAGTGTAAAATTAAGAACAAGCAAATCTTAAGAACAAGTTTATTACATTCAATTTTATTCTTAACCCTCAGCCCTCGATCCTAAACTTTCAAAAGACCCAAACAGGTCAGGTTGTTAAGTGTGAGTTTTCTTTTGTTCTAGTTATATTCTTCGCCTCTACATAATGGGACGTCTGCTCACTCGATGAATATTTATGGATAACAAATGACCTCGACTGAGAAAATTTAATAAATTTTCCTAATCTGTGTACTTGTTATAAAATGCAGGTAGAGCTCGGTCTGCTTAAGGTGTCTAATAATAAACGGTAAGGTATCGAGGGGACCTGACTGCGGAGAGGTACAAATGTTACAATTGAGACTTGGCAAGGGATAATTACCCCCGAATTTTAATTTTTCTACAAATATTTTCCTAGGCAACTGATTGGTCGACCAATCAGGAAGCAGAATACCGGCACATCCTTGGTACAAAAGTTCGCGCTTAAATTTTTCACTTCATTTGCAGTTCCTCAGGTGTAGTGAAGACCTAGCATGTACCTCAGACTCAACTAAATTTTGAAACGATACTTTTGCCAATAGTAATATAAGAACATAACAAGACGAGTGTAATACAATGACAGTTATCAAGTCAGGGGAAAATAAAAGCACATGTGTACGAAGAGGCGAATGTCAGTGCTCTCATATTGATAACGTAAGTACTATTGCTTGAAAAAAGTGGGAAAGAAAAAAAGCCAAATGTATTAGTATCTGTCTGTGCAATATTATTTTCTAGAAGAATTAAGTAGAAGCAATTTCATTAAGATATTTGTTGCTTGAGACAGTAAAGTAATTGAACGGTGTCTGGTACATCATGACGTCATTTTGTAGATAAACAAATACTAATTAAGTTTCAAATTATCTAAATTTTAACAATATTTACGTAATGATAAATTCCTTTGATGCTTGAAGAAACGCTCACTTTCGACAAGATTATCTCGCGTAGAGTTCGAGCGAAATTCACCAATTGTATTTCATCACACGACTGACTTTTAATATCTATGCACAATATAATGATCAACATTTTATAGTTTTGCGCTTACGCACGTCAATGTTTGGGTACACATCAAGTGTTTTCTCATATTGCACGCATTATCATAAAACACGTATTTAGAACACTACAGAATTTGCTCAACATATTTAACAAGTAATTCCAATAAATCATATGAGTTAGTACGGTTTTATCATTTTTACAGCAAACTGTATCGAGTGTACAGGAGTCAACAAAATCTATGGCCAGAGACAGCGGCCACAATCTTCAACAAGTATCAATAAAAGATTCAACACTAACGAAAGAAAACATGATCATAAGATCAATGAAATGTTTACGTTTGTTGAAAGATGTTATCATAGAAAATGGTATCAAATGCACCTTTTATCTTTTATGCTTCCATCTATTTAATGCAATTTCTCGGATACTTCCTGATTCCAAGGAACACATGGAACCTCAAAATGCGGAGAAAGATTCTGATTCTTCCAGAAATCAATCGAGCAACGGTAGTAATGAGACAACAAATATGCCAATAAACTACGAAAACATTGACAGCTGTATATCGCACACTGCTTTGAAAAAGCCTATGAATATATCAACTGAGAAACATAGTTTTAACAAAACGCAGTTCCCGATAAATATATCTCAAGATACCGAACTGTTTGCAAATAAGCGAAGTAATGTTGTTCGAAATAAATTTCTGAAATCGTATACTCAAAAACAACGCAGCAATTTCTGCGCGAATAAAGGAAATAATGCACAAATCTTTAATCAAAAATTCACTTCTTCCGATAGCATGCATTCGTCATCTTCGTTTCCTAGGTCTTTCACACCCTACAAATACAGAAAATCAAACCAAACTAATTTCGTTTACAATGGAGAAGACAGCCAATTTTCTAATAATTCCCCAACTAGACCTTGGTTAAAAAAGAACGAAACAAAACAAAGGAAGGAACTATCCATCAAATTTACTCCTACTAATGAAAAGGAAAACTTTATATTTGATGAAGAGAGGAACAAAAAGCACCCGGAACAGAGAAACGAAAAGAAAACACAAGAAGGCAATTTCCGACGACATGATCCGACTAAATACAAATCGCATTACTCAAGAATAATCGTGAGAAGTAAAAAATCAAAACAAAATAATCTGAAGTATAAAGAAATGGGTACGCAAACAGATAGCACCTTTTCGACGGATAAGGCTGTTCAAATGGTTTCAGTCGGAACGATGTGGCCTGAACAAGAAATTTACGAAAATGCAACTCACAAATCTCAGGTTAAATTACAATTACTATTTGATTTCCCTTATAATCATTCTATCATATAAACTAAACGTCCTAACATGATATTAATTTTTTCTCTCCAGGATGAAGATACGGACCAGAAAATAAATTATATGGATTATATACTAGAGAATCAAAGAACGGCCGAAAAATTGTTATTATCCATACATGAACAACTTTTGTCGCACAATGCACCGTTTTCATCGATAGATTCCAATGAACACACATGTGCAGCCCCTGATAGCAATATCGCAGCGAATCGATGGTCCACAAAATTTACTAATAGCATAAATACCTCGGAAACACCTACTCGTACTTCTCCTGATTTTTCTGAAGTATCACATTCGTCGTCTTCTTCTACTGATAATGCTGGATATATACTGCTGCCTTCCGTAAAAGATGAGTATATCCCGAAGTTTTGTATCAGACCAGCGAAGGTTACACCGCCAGCGCCCTCACCTATCTGACATCCTCATTATGATCATCCCGAACTTGTACAACTACCTACTTACAGTAATTCATCAAACAACTTATATTAAATATAATTGTAGAATAATTATAATATTCTAGAAAGTAATTGCTATCTGTAATACTCTTGTCACAAGAAAATTTGTATGTTTATATGAAAATTATACAATAAATGAAAATTTATGAAAAAAGTCGATGATTTAATCGTACAATATTTATTAAAAATATATACAACATATAAACTGAAAGTTTAAGTAAACTTAGAGAATTAAAAAATATCTTTCTCTGTATCTTACGGCGTAGGCATAAATGACAAATTCATCGGCGATAACTGACTTCCTGGTGTAGCATCTGCTCTTTCCCCTTGTTCGATAACCGGGTCTGTTTCATTCATATCTTCCACCTGTAATAGATACAATATTAAAAATTTGTTAACACTGAATGAATGTAAGATATCATAAATATTCTATAATTACCACCATCGAATGTTCAAATTTTCCCCTCTTTTGTGCAATCGTTCTTAGCAATGCTTTAGCTTCTTCTTTTGTCTCGTCAAATTGCAAACATTTCTGAGCATAATGATTAGCATGGTCCAATTGTTCTCGTTTTAAATGATACTGCGTTAAATATTTGTATGCATGGCTTAAATCAGTTCTATCCGCATTTATAAATTCATCCATCACAAAATCCGTATACGCTGCTGCTGCATGATCATGTTCACCTAATTTTTCATATAACCTACAGTGTATTAAAGCATATTTCAATTTTAACACATTTCGCAATAAAAAATGTTGAACTTTAATACATACGTGGCTAATTTCAGCAATGCCATTCCTTCGATATCACCAACATTGCATGCTTTATAATAACATTTTAACGCGTCTTGTATTTTATTTTGTTTCTCATATGCTTCTCCTAATGCCTGTACCATTCTACTATCATGTGGCCTTAGTAATTGAGCCTGTTTATAATAATACAGTGCATAGAACGGCATTTTTAAAATTTCATATGTCTGACCCAAACCGTACCATGCTCTGTAATCCCGCTTATTGACTTCTATATAAAAAAATGGGCAAATAAATAGATGCTCGTATTTCATTTTATACGTACATACAGATAATACATACCAATAGCTTGTCTATAGCTATGAATAGCACCATTGGTATTTCTCATTTCCATAAACTCATGACCAAGTAATGTCCAAGCAGAAAGATATTGTGGATTTAATTTTAATGCTCTATGGAAATACATCGATGCTTTTTGATGATCTCCTCTTAAACTATAATAATTTCCTAAAAGATACTGCTTTAATTAAACAGCAAACTAGTAAATCTATAACTTTTTTATATTAAAATACGATAAACTTACCTACTATGCAACATGTTTCTAACCTGTATTTATCAATTTCTGTTGCTCTGTGAGCTAAATATGCCAGCTCAACTTTCATTTCTTTCACATAGAGGATATTAGAATATGTATCCATATTGTCTAAACAATAAGGATCTGCTTTTATTATCCTCTTAAATGTTTCTATAGCATTATCAACATCTAAAATGATAATATTATAATGTAACAGGCCATAATAGTTAAAGTCCTTGTTAACAATTTGATTGAGAAGTTGATTTACCTCTTCTGTAGTTTACAGTCATTGCAGTTTGAGCAAGTACGTAACCATTTTTTGCAAACCCCATTGATTGTAATTCGTAATATAATGCTAAACCCTCATCTATTAATTGCAGTTCTAAATACATATGAGCCATAAAAAAATGCTTCATCCAATGATTAGGTAAGCACAAATTTTCAAGCTTCTCCCTGTCAGTGATTAAAGAAGCTAATTCTAACCAAGATCCCCAATGCATGGGTTGCTTATGCGTTGCATCAACCAGCACATCCATGGCTTCCCTGGTAAGTTGTAATTTTTTTAAAGTTACACCAAAAAGATAAAGACTAAAACCATCAAGTTTATTTGCCAGGTGATCTTTTCTTAAGTCAGCACATAACAATCTTAAACTTTCGTTTTTCAAAGGATCTGGAGGCACCACTGTCATGTCATCTATTTTTTTCTTTTCGCCTGATAAATAGCGAGAATACAGATGTAAAAATCGAACTTTTGATGTTTTACACTGCTCGGTGAAATAGGCAGCTCTATCATATTCTTTCAAATCAAAATAAGTTTTTGCTAAAATATACGTGTCTTCCTCTTCGCTTGTCTCTGATAAATACAAGTCAACAGTAGTGTCATGTATATTTAATTTAACATCTTTCAAGGAATAACTTAATTCTGCTAGCCTATAAAGATAGCATATTTTTGATCCTTCCTATAGTAATGGAATAAAGATTTTACTTAAATTTATATCAGGAACTGTACATACCATTTTGTGGTATGTAATAATCCGCGTTGGGAACATTCATTTATCGCGCGCAAAAGATCGGTTTTAACCTCCTTAATATCAAACTTTATCGATTCTTCCATTGTATATGTTCCATCAGTACTTTACCCAATGTTATGATCAGCAAAATTTATTAAAAAATGATTTTGTACATATCATGGAAAGAATTTATGTTTGTATAAACAAAACTAATAAGTTAAACAAGAAATCTGTATGCTTTAGGTTTTGCCGCCACCTATATCGTATGTCCTATGATGAAAATACATTCAGTCATAGACGAGACATAGTGTAGATCACTTACGCAATTACAATCTTTTATCAGCTAACAACACACTCTTACCACATTAGTGTCATCTCCAACCTTACCGATCTAATGTACATACAGACGAGATATGCTGAATATAATTCATTAATTTACTACTTTAAATTGTAGAGGGCAGAGAAAAACTCGATATTTCAGTTCCTATGACTTATGACACAAAATTCCACAAAATGATAGGTCTATTTTATGTTTTATCCGTGCTTCAGTGTACAATTATCTATTTTTTAGTTTATTCATTTTTTGGTTGGGTGTTTTAATATATTAATAAGTAACAATTTCCAGACATAATTATAGCAATGTCCTATTCCTTAATGTCGTGGGTAATGTAATAAGTTATTTTTATCGCATGTGCTCATAATGGTTTCATTTTAAATATAAGTAAGACTCTGTCTTATATTCATAGAAAATATTACTTTTTCTATATTCACATATTCAAATAGTATTTTCATGAATAATAATATCAATATGATCTGATATTTCTAAAATAAGATATTGTACGCGTGCACTTGTGCTATTAGAAAATACTATTTACGATCGATAAAACAAGATTTGAACGGAAATCTTACTTCTGAGCGGGAATATTTTAAACAAAAATATCGAAATCAAACGAAACTAATACTTATTATAGGGTGCTAATTCTCACGGCCAACTTGGACAAGGAATTGAGTCGGAAGAGTGTGTTTTACCATGTGAAGTTGATTTATCAAAGTGCTCCCTAGAACCGAAAAAAATAAAAAAAATAGTTGGCGGTGCTGGTCACACGTTAATTTTAGATGATTCCGGTCGCGTTTATTCTTGCGGTTGGAACAATAAAGGACAAGTAGGCTTTCCGACGAAGGATAGTATTTTATCATTTCGAGAATTAAATGAAAAATTGAAGAATAAGGTTATCGTGGATATAGCGTGCGGCTGGGATTGTTCCGCTGCGTTAACAATAGAAGGCACTTTACTCCTGTGGGGCTCGAATCGTTTCGGTCAATTAGGAAAACATCCGAACAGTCTTCAATGGACACACGAACCCTTCGAAGTTGTAACTGGTCGAAAAATTAAAGGAATTTCAATGGGTTTAAGACACACTGCCCTACTAACAGAAGATTGTAAAATTTTAGTAGCAGGAACAGGTAGCAAAGGGCAGTTAGGATTAAGCTTCTCGAATAGTAAGGGATCTTTAAATGCAGCATATAGTTTTACAGAAGGTAAATGTACTTAGATATAAAAGAATTAAGAGAAACATGTTTTCACAATGTAAACAAAGATTATTGGATTTAAATTGGATTAATGGATTTAAATAGTTTTAACGTTATCGGACATCGAGAGCGTCAGTTGTGGTCAATACCATACAATCGCGGTAGCGAAAGATGGAAATATTTATGCATTTGGTGATAATAAATACGGGCAATTAGGATTAAATACAGATGCATGTCCAAAAACATTCATTCCAATAAAACTATCGGATGTTCAGTTTAAATTGCCAATTAATATGTACAGTGGTTGGTCGCATGTAATTGTATTAAATGGTAATACTATTTCACAACTTAATTAACACAATACATACATATTTTCAAAATCTGATTGCTTTGTTAGTTTACTATTAGATAATAACATTTTTTGTTGGGGCCGAAATACATATGGGCAGTTAGGTATTATAAAACTCGAAAAGCCATCAATTTGGAAAGCTACGCGGATCGAAAATCTTCCGAAAGTGCATCGAGTTTCTGCTGGCTCAGAACATAATGTTGCATTAACTGGTATACACATAATAACTAACAGAAACAAAAAAAAAACTTGATGAAAATCAAATTTTATTTATAACATTTTAGAGAATGGGGAAATTTTATGTTGGGGTTGGAACGAACACGGAAATTGTGGAAATGGTCATACGAAAGATGTAAAATTTCCGGAACAACTGGTCCTGCCCTACAATTACACAGGAATTCTTATCGGAAGTGGTGCAGCTCATTCATTTGCAGTAATAAAGACTATTTTATAAGAAATAATGACAATAAAAACAAGATATTTTTTAGTAATTTTTCCGCTTTTCCCCTTCCTAAAAACATATAGAAAATTTGTAATTCTACTTAAATGTACAGTTAAAGGTAAGCAAAAGCCAGGTAGATCGATGAGAGTATATACATACTCAAAAGTCGACCTCACCTGTAGGGATAATGCACCACCTGCCAGTAGTAAACTATCGGTGGGGTATCCATACGGACGTAGCAATGGAACCTTCCATATGAAGATCGATTGATTCAAATAAAAAAAAAGTTGCGAAATGATATAGAACAAAATGTTACGTTCAAGATCTCAAAGCAGCATTTGGTACATATTTTCAATTATTTATATTTACACAAACTTCAGTTTGCATTGAGATTCATATTTATAATTTTATTACATTTATTCAGGGAACAAGAAGCAAAGTTTGTACAAGATCGAATATCCAACGTAGAGAAACATTTTGCAGAATTATGCTCAACATTTGCAGCATATACAAGAAAAGCTGCTAGGTTTGTACATAACAACGGCTTCTATTGATCTTGTACATATCGATTATTTCTCTTCTATGGTACTTTATCTTTCTGTGTATAAATTTATGTAATGTACCTTTAGATTACGCGATAAAGGAGATGAAATAGCAAAAATTATCGAAACTTACGCTCAATCGGAAACGATAAATCAATCATTATCTAACGGATTAACAAACTTTTCTGCAACTTTGTCAGTAATTGGGGATTATAGGTGGGTATTTTCTTGTTGAATCACAGAGACAAAAAAGATTAATTTTACTGTTTAAATTATCACAACTTTTATTCGTTATTTTTAGGGACGCTAAAGTGCAGAGATTTGATGCCAAAATAATTTCTCCACTTTCTCAATACGCGACAATCTGCAAACACGCTCGCGATGACGTAAAAAATACATTTACAACACGCGATAAAGAATTGACAAGAAAAAGACATCTAGATAGGCTTAGGGAACGAAATCCTAGAAACAGACAGATGATTGTATCCTTACATTCAATTTCAATGCATTTAACTAATTACATTTAGGCAGTGTTAAAAAATTACAATTATTTTAAATTCTTAAAAATCAACATAGTCTCAAGCCGAATCTGAGCTCATGAAAGCTTCTGTTGAAGTTTCAAGAGTTGTTAAAGGTTTAGAAGAACAAATCGACGCATTCGAAAAGCGGAAATTGCATGATCTGAAAACTGTACTTTTAGATTTTATTATCATTGAACTAAGTTTTCATGCAAAAACTCTTGAATTACTGACAAAAGGTTACCAGGATATTGCAGAAATCGATGAAGTTAAAGATTTAGAGGTAGGCCACCTTTTGCTTAAATAATATTCATAGTCTAATGTAAAAAAATATTTTTCACATATTTATGTTGGATCTGTTGTATAGTCTTGAAATTACCTTAAATTAGTATTATTTTCTGATACTTACTCGCAGGACTTTCAAATAATAAGAGGAAACATGAATGGGGTAATTTTTTTATTCCACTAGTTATTGAGTATTAACTTGTCATATAAATTATTAAAATATAAGTAGAGAAATATGTTTCTACCCTTTAAATTAATTAGAGCAATGATTAATTCCAGGAATTTCGTGAAGTAATGCATATACCCGATTCTATTGCGAGATTGCCTACCGTTGGACGAACTTCATTTCGGCAGTCTTATTCACTTACCAATTTGGCAAGTCGTTTCATGTCTTCGCCCGCAAATTCTCAGAAATTAGCTAATCATGCAGTCGAATCTACCTCGATTGTTAGTATAAATCAATCATCATTGTATACCAGTATGTTATAATTCAATGCAAATGCTTACGCTATAACTGCAATGGATATTTTTGTAGGATTCTGCAAAGTCGAGCTTAAAGACAAACTCTTCAGAATCTGTACAGATTGAGGAATTTAGAGATAGTTCAGAAGAAACAGAGTCTGAATCTGCTAAAGAGAAACCTGTGAGAACCAGGCATAAATCTATGTAATTCTAAATAATCTATTATCTCCAAAATATTTTGTTCAATTCTAGATTGAATTGCAAGCTAATTCTGGATATAAGGATTCAACAAGACTTATTGTCAAAACAATACCACCAATTCCTGTATATCAAAAATTTCTAACAATGCCTATGATGATCAAGCATGGGTGATCTAATAGTATTTATCTAGCACTGAAATGTATTGTATATTTTTACTTACAAACAGAAAGGAAATAAAATATGCATTATACCACTACATTATTGCAAAAAAGTCATTTTATTGTTTTAATGATCAAAAATTCATACCAATAATATACAAATACCGTTCTTGTATAATAATATTTGTTAGTATAGTATAATATATGTTATATGTAAAAGATCTCTTTGTTTCTATATCAAAATTAATAATATAATAAATACAATCATTTGTCACCTCCTTCTACACCAGCTTGTGTCATCAAATCTGTAATATTCTTTTCTAAATCGTCTATTCTGTTTCCCATTTCATCTAGTATTTTGTATTAAGGATATTTATAATATTATTTATGAAAACGTTAAATAAACTCCCTTAAATAAACTGTTTTTCACACATGTAATAATTTGTATTTTCTTAGCAGAAAAATTATGCTTATAAAAATATACACTTTAATGCACACTTTATTTTTGAGGTTATCTAAGAAAATGCATCTTAAGCAACTAATAAAAAAGGATATTTTTTCCAAGAATTTGATCTGACATTGTTTGAAATTTCCCTTGCATATTCTGTAATAGTGTTTGTACCTAAAATATACAAAAAATATAAACAAGAATAGACAGTCACATTATGGAAATATTAATAGAGAGTATCACAATAATGAATTATGTCATACTCACATACTCCGTCAATTCTTGCATATTTTTTGGTTCAGCACTATTACCTATTCCATAATTATCAGTATCCTCAGTTTTATGATCTTGTTTAATATCTGCCATTCCTAAACGATTTGTATTTATTCAATCTCGCTTCACAGTGGGATGAGCTTTGTTCTTTCGAATAGTTCTGTCAAGCGCATGCGAAGATTTTCTATCAACTGATACTTTTGCTACGTACAATGCAAATTATCGAAACATCGATTTAACAAATGTAAATAAAATATCATTTTTCGATCAAACTTTTAATGTGACTCAGACACGATTCCTTTCTTACTATTTCTTTCGTACTCTATTCAAATAAATGATTCTATTGGTGGAAATTAAGAGAAGGGGAAGGTTCCTCCCATCCTTGTTTGATAGTGTAAACATAAAAGCGCATACGTATGAAACGCTTGGTGTTTGCAAATTAACATTGTAATATACGATAATATAGTTGTTATTCGCAGTGTTAAAAAATTAAGAAGAAAAGAACATACACGGCTGATAAATATAAAATCGCTATTAATTTTATTGGTATATACAGAACAGTTACAAACATATTTATTGATTATTAGCTTCGTATATTTAAAAGTTATTTTAATATCTAATTAAAAGATTACCTTTATTGAGGTTTAAACACAATATCCACATTTTCTGGAGCTGAAATATTCAGAAGATTTGCTGTGTCAAACGATTGATAGTTTGAAGTAGTAGGTGGAATGGGGTACTTTTGGTCATTTTTGTTTTCCTTGGTTGCAAAAAATTTGCAACACAAAATATACCAAAAACTTTGTACAATACTTTTTATCATACCTACAAAATTTTCTCTGTAAAAAATATCTTCAACGGCACAAAATAATTCAAGTAAATTGATATTTACCGCTTGTAACAAAAATACCTCCAACAGTGGCACATAATTTCACTAGAAATTGACACACTGTATCACGTTGTTGAGTAACTTTTATTTTAAGAGCACTCATATCATATTTAAAAAAAATTCCTGGACTTCCATGAGATCCTTTTTGGTGATCAATTGGTCTTTGATGATCTTTTACGCTATACTGATAAGTTTTGGAAGTGCTCAGTAGAGTCTGTATATCTGTGGGAACCACTTCCACAAAATACTGATATAAAATCATATCTGAAATATATTTCATTTCAAATAAATTATAAATATTATAATACTTATATTTACATTTCATACAAACTTACTGTTGTCAGCAATTTTTTCATCCCCTTCTAATGGGTGAATAATACCTGGACTAGGTTCTCCAAATGAAAATTTATTTATCCTATGAGTAAAGTTATAGTCTTTGTCCGTCATGAAAGTTAAAATATGTATATGCCCCATAGGAAATGATAATGATTTTCCAGCTGTTATATGAAAATTTCCAGCAACCTTGTTAACATTTAAACTGCCATGAATGCGACATGAATTTGGTGGATAACTAGGCTGATGGGTCCTGCAAGATGTATTGATATATCTATATAATATGTATCAATTATGGGTATAATAATGTGATTTATATACCGTTTTGGCATTTCACTATATAAAGTAACTTGATTAGATTTCCATAATAATTCATGAATCGCATGGTATTCCTCTCTTAGATAAGAATTCATATTTTTTAAAGCTTCAAAGTGAGATCTCTGCTCTTGTGTCAATTCCCACCATGTATCTTCTTGTTCTAATGATTCATGTCCAATCATATTTTGATTTGTAGAATCTAAGACATCAGCACTAATACGGCTACATGTCATAGCAACAGTGATATCAATATTTATTTTCAATTTTGCATCAATATCTGTGTCTGTTTCAAATTTAAATTGTAGTCTGCTGTCAAGATAATAACTTGTTTCAGCTATTATTAAATATGCAATAATGCAGATTGTAAATATAGAGACTGTAATTGTAAAAATTGTACTTGTAAAAGTAAGATATTATATTTAATAATTAGAGCAGTAAATAGTAAAACAAAAAACTTACATGTTCCTCCAACTGCAGTTTTGTCTACATATGGTTCAGGAACTTTAGGAAATCCATCCAATTCTTTGACAATTTTAATATTAACATTCCGTCTTCGTAACATTTTAAAAGTTTTTAAAATTCAGATATTAGTATATAACATTTATTCTCTAACTAAATTCTATTAACCTACAAAATGTGCAAGAATAAATTTGAATACACATTTATTATAACGTAAGTACATGTATATGTATGCATAATATAAATTTGGCAATATTTTGACCTTAATGTTACATTTAACATGAATAGTATGTACATATTTACAAATACACATGCATGTCTAGTATACAATATTTCAAATACATATATTAAGTTCCATGGGTCAAGTAGTCACATATTACAAGTAACAGACTTTGATACAAATGTTCAACATTTTTCTATTTAACGACAGATAAAGGTTAGTTGTTTCGGAGGGTATCTAAAGGCGCCACCATACCTATAAAAAGAACGAAAATTAGTTGAAATTATCATACACAATCAAATGTTTTATTGCTGTATGAACAATAACTGATACCATCACAATTGTTAGAAACAAACGATTGTTTAAAATAGTAATAAATATATGTTATGAATTTTTATTCATTATAATTTCATAATTGTTTATTTAATTCCAGAATATTTGATGGAGTAATTACCCATATATATGTTTATGAGGTTTCCAATGTATTGGTTAATTCGTAGTTGAATGTTGAATAAATACGTGTTATCACTTTAATGATTTAAAGCATTCCTTATCTTAAACGATTTTTACACTTAATGCTCGCATCGAAAATAAGTGATTTTGCAGTTATGGACGACCACGCATTATGTCTTTTGTAGCTTAAATATAAATAAGTCAGAAATCAGTTAATGGTGAATTATGTGCACGTGTTATATTAAAGTGTTAATTTTTATTTAAATGTATATATATATGTGTATATATATACACATATATCACATCTTCGTGTATCTTTTTTCTGTATTTTTTGGTAATAATTTCAGATAAGATTTATTATCAGTATTTATTAATATACATTTATTTTAAATATCAATATTATTACTCATCTTAGATGCAAGTATTTAGTACGTTTATTTATTTAATTTTTTATTATTATGTTATCTTATAAATTTATTATATAACAAATAGAAACAATTAGTTTTTATTTATTTATATGATCTACACTATGCTTAGTGGCACCTAAAAGCATATATGAAATACTTTAAAATGTACTTGCAAAAGGTTTTGTTATGCGAATGAAATTTAATTCTTTTTTAAAGATTATAAAAAGCAATTGCAATAATTATTTACATTTCAAATATACTATCTTTATGTAATTATATAAAATTACATATAAAAAGAATAAAATACATATAATATCATAGTGAATAATCTTTGTGTTAATGTGTTAAAACTATTATTAAAAGATTAAGAACACAAGATGCCTGGTACTTTGACCTACCCAATGTATGCTGGTGTTGAATCACCTCCTCAAAGAACTCGTGCTTATACTTGGAATTCTCAGCATCGTTCTGCATCTCGGGCATTGCAAGCTAACAGAAGACCAGGACGCTTTTCATTGACAGAACCTGCAGTATGTAAATAATCATATTTCCTTGTATATGTGATATTTGTACAATGCATTATTTTAAGAGATAATAACTTAGAAATTATTCATTCTTATCATATCTCATGATATTAAACTGAAAATTCAACTGAACAATATAGCTTATTATCATACATTTTATTTTAATATCCTTATTAATGTCAATACAAAGACCCTCTGATATATTAAAACAATACTTTGATACTCAAGAAACCGTAAAAAAAAAAAAAAAAAAAAAAATAAAACAGATATACTAGAAAACACGTGAGTCACTTTTTATGCGCATTAATCGTTAAAACGTAATGGTAGCGTTGTAATAATGTTTTGATGAAAAACTAAATTCTTACAATTTCGATTACGTCGTTCAACTTACTACATTTAATAACGACAGACGTCTATTTAGAAAAATTTGGAGAGATTTTCGCAGACGCATTAAAAGTTGTTCGTGTCAAGGATATCTAAAATTGTTTCGTAATCTACTTTTCTGGAATTTTTGTTTGTTCTAATACTGATAAAATTGATAAAGATTAAGGAAAATATACTTTGTAAAATATACATATACACAATAATGATTCTTTTTTTTATTTGAAATGATTGAAATGGATTTTAGTCACGTTTGAATATTTAAAAGGAAGTTAGCCATCTTTAAGCGCGAGTATATCATATCCGTTTCGTTCGTGCAATAGTAACCGAGAGGGGTTAAGACAAAATAGGTTTCTTGATGGCATATAAGAAACTGTAAACGTAGTAAAATTATAAAAAGTAGTCATCAACGATTAAGAATAAATCGAATACACATAACGTTAATGGCAGAGGAACATGTTTATGGATATAATCCAACGTCTGGAGCTGACGGAGAATCCGTACGTAACTATTTTGACAGTTTGACAAGTACAGGTTGGATTTTTGATTGATAGACTTCAAAAAGATTGTTACTTCCTCAAAGTTGTTGATTTTATGATTAATAATATTATTGCGTTAATAATAAAATTTTTATATTATTAATAATCGTAGCACGAATCATCTTTATATTTTTTTAATCAAAACAATCAATAAATTGATAAAATGCAATATTAATATTTTTATATTTTATTACCCATCTACATTAAACTTAAAAAACAATATATTCTTTTCATTTTTTATGTATAACTTTATTTATTTTCGTAGTGCTTTATATTTTGTGTTTTTATAATTAATGTATTAAATAAAATAGAAATAAAATAGTTAATTGTTTGTTTATTATATAAACTATATAAAACTAACCAGAAAATTCTTATCATAGTTATTAATAGAAACAAAAGACATGACAAGTTTAACTTTTTTCTATTTAACATTTTGAGAATCTAGCGTTAATTAATGTTTTTGTTTTGTTTTTTGATATTGTATATAGAGAGATGAAGCTACCCGGAAGCTGAGATTAAAAGTGATTGCTGGTCACCAATTAGCAAAAAAGGACATCTTTGG
Organism: Bombus bifarius; assembly: GCF_011952205.1. Taxonomy (NCBI): domain Eukaryota; kingdom Metazoa; phylum Arthropoda; class Insecta; order Hymenoptera; family Apidae; genus Bombus; species Bombus bifarius. Next base: position 136,311 of record NW_022884533.1, read on the forward strand.
TGCAAGCGATCCTTATGTGCGTATTGATTTAAATACTTTAAATGGCGACCAGACAATAGATTCTGCACTTACGAAAACTAAAAAAAAGACATTGAATCCTGTCTGGGAAGAAGAATTTATATTTAGAGTAAGTATGATTATATTATAATTTAATGTCAAGATAAATTCAATATGTTAATGGAAATATATATTCTTTATTGTTAGGTTAAACCTGTCGATCATAAATTGGTGTTACAAGTTTTTGATGAGAATAGATTGACAAGGGATGATTTTCTTGGTATGGTAGAATTAACATTGATTAATCTACCTAAAGAACAAGAAGGTCGTACAATTCCTGTTAGGCGTTATTTACTTCGACCACGTAGGTAAGTATTTTTATAATATATGCTTAAAGCTGTGTATTTTTGTATATTTTAAAAATTTAATCTGTTTAGCTTCCTATTAAAATTATTTGGCCTCAAACTACAGATATGGTTTTACAAGCTACTATATATTATATATACAATAGAAATAATTGAAATACATTACTTTTATTCATTAATTTTCATTTTTATTATTTTTATATGCACTGTTACATGTTTTGGGTCAGTTTTGCATCTAGTTATATTTATTGGCTCCATATCACCATAATGGATTTTCATGTTTAGTTCATTAATATATTTCTTTTGTATCTTTCATTTGCAAATGCAAAATGAATAACTTACGAGGATATGGCTAGTAATCATTCCAGTCAGCGTTCAAGAGTAAAAGGCACCTTGGAAGTATATCATGCATACATTTCTGACTCATCAACTGTGGACAATGATAATGGAGATACTGCATCAGACTCAGGAGGCTGGGAAATGGTACAGCCAGTAAATAATAGTCCTGTGGAACAAGCTGCAGAGGTATGCACAATTACATCTATACTTTAAACTACAAATATTAAAGATGACTCTACTCATGTATATATAAACTAATACTTTAATTGAATGTTCTTTTAGGTCATGATTATCAGACCTTTACCACCAGGATGGGAAGAGAGACAAGATGCAAATGGGCGAACATATTATGTCAATCATGTAGCAAGATTTACACAATGGGAACATCCATCAGAATCGTATGTAACAGATATATACATATATATATATATCTGCTTCAACATATTTATTGCGTAATAAGTATAAATAATAATGCAGAAATATTTTAATTTACTTATAGTACTACATCACCTAGTGGAAATATGACTATTGAGCGACATTTCAATACTGCAGTAACTGAATTTCAACGTCGTTTTCACATTAGTGCCGATGAAGAAAATAGACACAGAACTTCAATTAATCAGGTAATATTGATGGTTGTATAATTAATGTAAATACCGTAAAAGAAAGAAAAAGATGAAATGAATTTATTAACTAGTCAGCTTAGAATCTGTTTTCAAATTTGTGTATTATAACAGAATATTATGTCTTATACTTTATTTTAAGATTTAGAGTTTATGTAGACTTGTTGTGTGTAAAAAGATACACACACACGCACAAAACCCAAGTTTACATTTAATATATTTTTGAATAATAAAAATATATTTATATCTTTAGGTGGGAGTAGATTAGAAATTGTTGCTATATATATTTTTTGCTTTGTATATTATCTTTTCAATTGTGTAAATTAACAAAAAGTTTATAACCAAACTTACTTAACCCCATTTAACATATATAGATGCATCATACTCTGTTTAACTATAGATATGTGCTTTAATAGATAACTGTTAACTGTCAAGATGTGCAGGAATTATTGAAAGACAAAAATATGAATATAAATGTCTAAACAGTATAAAAACCTTCTAACAAATAGAGTATTTAGCATGCAGTATGTAGCAATTTTGTGCATGTGTGTGTAAGGATGGTGAAGTTCTCCGTGAGGATGGCGAAGATTCGGATGCGAGAAATTATGAGATTGAGAATCATAGGGGAGGGGGTAGTGGGGATACTTCGTCAGACTCTGGACATTCTGTTGATCAACACGGCTACCTTAGTGAATATGAAGACCAGGTACTCATTCATAGATATGATTATTTTCAATTGTATAAGCTGTTTTTATTTACATGTGTTCATTTATTTGACGAAAATAAAGACTATAATTTGTAAACAGAGATTATATATTTTTTTCATGTAGTGCATTGCTGTCTGTATTACTTTGTGTTCCAATACAATTTAAAACATTTATTACAATACTTCACCATGCAGTTGAGTGTTACAAACTAACCATTCTTTCTAAAAAGTACTCTTAGTGTTAACAAAAATTGTATTTCTGTAATTGACATATTGCACTATTTTGATTAATTTTGTTGTTTATTACGCAAAAATGATAACAAATTTGTAATACATTATAAAATGTTGAAAGTGTATAACATATAAATTTCTTTGTAAAATAATAGATTGAAATTATATCCATGTACATGTTGTATGAAAACATATTACTATTGTACTTGCAGAGTGATGATAGTGTGGATAGTCCAGCTGGATCTAGACGATCATCTGAACAAGTTAGTACAGCGTTTTATTGTAAATAATAACAGCGAATACTATAAAAATTATTTACCCTAATTCCTGTTACTGATTCGATGTCTAGATCGAAAGTCCGAAACCTGTGGTTCCTGCGCCAAGTGACGAGGGATTACCACCTGGGTGGGGTATGCAAATAGCTCCGAACGGTAGAGTATTTTTCATTGATCACACTGCGAGAACAACAACATGGATCGACCCTCGAACAGGGCGACCAAGTTCAATACCTAATCACATTGCTCCTTCTACTACACCAAGAAGTGATTTAGATCAGCTTGGTCCTCTTCCTGAAGGTTGGGAAGAAAGATCTCATACGGATGGCCGAATTTTTTTCATTGATCATAGTATGTGAATGTCTACCAAGATTTTGTAAAGCTCGAAAATTTTGGCTTTGATCAAAATTTTTGTTTTTCTATTCTTGCTCTGCAGATACAAGAACAACACAATGGGAAGATCCTCGCATGTCCAATCCTCAAATTGCTGGACCGGTATGAGTCTCTTTAGTCCAAAGATTGTGATATATGAAGTATAACTCATTTAATTTGTTAATATTTCTATATTTTCACAGGCCGTACCATATTCACGAGATTATAAACGTAAATACGAATATCTTAAATCTCAGTTAAGAAAGCCTGTAAGTATATGATTGTACAAAACTTAATCATATTAGATTTCTTTTATATTTCATCCATATTTTTTTTCAGAGTAATGTTCCTAATAAATTTGAAATAAAAGTTGGTCGAAATAATATTCTAGAAGATTCATATCGTATAATTAGTTCTGTCAACAGAGTAGAAATATTGAAAACAAAATTATGGGTTGAATTTGAAGGAGAAGTTGGTTTAGATTATGGAGGTCTCGCTCGAGAATGGTTTTTCCTATTGTCTAAAGAAATGTTTAATCCTTACTATGGATTATTTGAATATTCTGCTACGTAGGTATATTTATGTATAAAATCATTTGCATTCTATAAAATGCAAAAAATAATAATAACTGAAATGTTTGTAGGGATAATTATACCTTGCAAATTAATCCATTTTCGGGGGTATGTAATGAAGAACATTTAAATTATTTCAAATTTATTGGTCGCATAGCAGGTATGGCTGTGTATCATGGTAAACTGTTGGATGGTAAGAATTATTTCAATTATACAGAAGATATAAAACATTTCATTAAGAAAAAATATAAAAGGAGCTCCTATCTTTTTTTACAGCATTTTTCATTCGTCCATTTTATAAAATGATGTTAGGTAAATCTATTGATTTGAAAGATATGGAAAGCGTTGATTCAGAATATTACAATTCATTATTGTGGATTAAAGAAAACGATCCCAGTGAATTGGAACTTACGTTTTGTGTGGATGAAGAAAGTTTTGGACATACGTCTCAAAGAGAACTTAAACCAGATGGTGCTAATATACCATTAACAGACGAAAATAAAGATGAATATATAGCTTTAGTTATACAGTGGCGTTTTGTATCAAGGGTTCAAGAACAAATGAATGCATTTTTAGAAGGATTTAATGCTCTTATACCACCAACACTAGTAAAAATATTTGATGAAAATGAATTAGAATTATTAATGTGTGGTATTCAACATATTGATGTGAGAGATTGGAAACAAAACACATTGTACAAAGGAGACTATCACGCTAATCACATCGTTGTTCAGTGGTTTTGGCGTGTGGTACTTTCATTTAGCAATGAAATGAGATCCAGACTTTTACAGTTTGTTACTGGTACATCGCGAGTACCTATGAATGGTTTTAAAGAACTTTATGGTAGCAATGGTCCACAATTATTTACAATTGAGAAGTGGGGTACACCAGAAAATTATCCAAGAGCTCATACCTGGTATGTAAACTTTAACATAGTGTCTAATCTTACGCGTAGTTGTTAAAGTAAGATGGATTAAAAATTATAGTAATCTTTCTCATTTGAAAAAATTTGGAAAAAGGAACCAAAGAAAGTGTAGAGTTATATCTGATGATTTATGTACCCTTTTCAGTTTTAATCGTATAGATCTCCCTCCATACGAAAGTTATCAACAATTGAGAGAGAAATTGATAAAAGCAATTGAAGGTTCTCAAGGTTTTGCTGGAGTGGATTAGCACGAAATACCCCTTTTCATGATGATATCTGTAATATAATGTACATATATACATACATATAGATACACAACCATGTATACTGTCTAATATTAACTTAACTATTTAACAGGATAAACATTTTTCTGCACTCTGAAGACTTAGGTGTCTTTTGACTGCTAGTTACAACATTAAGACAAATCAATGAAAAGTACGTTTAGATATTACTTAACCTCTACGAATAATTCGAAAAAATTTTACGCATGATGCACTTTAGAAATTATAGGCTATATTTAACAAACAGAACGAAAAAAGTTAATAGTAATCTCAAATGCTGTTTCAGCAATTGATGAATTACAATTTATTAACTCATTCACATTCTAAATGTAATTCCATATTTTGATGGTTACTACACTTTAAAAGTGTTCTTTGGGAAAATTTTATTTGCTGCTATAAAAACATTAATCTGGTATTAATTGTAAATAACTTAAGATAAGAGATAATAATCTATATATTAATTACTTATCTCAATTTGTTGATAAAATGCCTTGTTAAAAGAATTTATAAATAATATGAGTTTACATATTTAAAAAGTTAAATTATACTAAAATATATAATGGACGAGAAAAGAAGTTTTAAATTTTGTTACGTAGGATTTAGTATGATTTTCAAATATATCGAATTTCAGTTACATTCAAGTTAAATGAACATCTGTCAAATTATATTGTATACAATGACGCTATAATTTACGATGAATTGTTGTGCAATGTTGATTTGAATTTTAATATTATACACATATACGTATTTTTTTGATCTAATTTTATAACATAATTTACTAAAACGAGATCGCTTTCAATGACGATTTCTAATTTTTCCACGAAATTAAACACTATTTTTTAAATCAATAATTTGTTTGAAATTGGAAATGTAATAATTTCACATTTTGTTTTTATATAAAGAAATTAAATCTTTAAAGACTCACGTATTACGCATGTTTAGAAACCTCTTTAAGGATTTTCTATCGTAGTAACAAAGGCTAGAAAATTTTGTTTCTTGAAAACATATATATATAGTTGCAAAAATGTATAAACAGAAAGTTTTGGGAAATCAATTATGCTATTAGAAGATGTAGCAAGAAGAATAACAGACAGTGTGAAATACGTAATTTGTTTCGTTTTCGATCAATTTATAAATTTATGGTAAAAGACATCATTTAATTTAACATAGATATAATTAAAAATAAATTATTTTTTGGAACAGACGTATCTGTTACATAGTTTATTCGTATAATAAATCGAAAATTTTTCGTATTGGACAGCGTTCTTCTTGTGTGTTCTTCTAAGAACTGATGATGGAAAGCATATTATACTTAGCTCATTGTATATAGCATTAAATAAGATAAAAGAATATATACATCAAATTGCTTAAAAAGCGAAATTTATTTATATATTTTAGCAATTTACGAAACAGTGGACATAGTCCATTCTTTCGTTAAAAATGGTATTATCTATGAAATTGATTATTCGAAGATATTGTGATCGAACTTGTAAATGCGTACTTTGTATAATAATAGCTATTTCAAAAAAGTATTCTAAACGAATATCTAGCATTTAAAGCTAATGAAACATTCCATCCTATTTGTACAGCTTATTTTATTGTAAACAGATACGTCCCATTAGATAGTAAATATTATTATTATGATAAAAATTTTGTGGCCTTAAATTATGATTATTTTCGATTTTCTATACGCTGGACGTTTTTTAATGACGAAAATTTGGCTTCTTGCATTTACACGATAAACGTATTATATCCAGAATGGAATAATGCATTTCAACGTATTATATTTTTTAAAAAGCCAACGATACTTGGAAATCGTAGTATTTTTCTAACACTAAGTTGTAATTTAATTGGGTTAAAAGCTAAGACTGTTTCCCACGTTTCGTGATATTTACTGAATTGTTCGTTTATTATCGTTATTGTTATTGTTATTATTATCTACCTTAGAATTCGCATATATTACTGAGTAATATAGGATATCCAAGTTTTATTTATTATTTTTATTAAAATGTTATATGAGATAATTTGTTGCGAGCTCACAAATACAGTGACTTAATTTCTTCATAACGTCATACTACAGACATGATTTATCAGCTTATCCACATGTATCTGCGTAACTTGCAAAATTATGTGACTAACTCCAATTTACCTCTCTTTAGATTGTATGTAAATATAAACATATTTCTTGTAATATATCGATTACAAGGTACGTACATTTTTACTGTACTTGTGACAGATGAACTTGTAAACAAAATGTTTGTAAGCTAGTTTTTGCGATTATTCATTATTATCGAAATACGGCGAAGTTACACATCGTAATAATTAAGAATTAATTATACGATCAATATATATATATATATATATATATATATACATATTTATATTTATGTATATATATATACATATATATATATTCTTATGATTGCAAACTAACTTATGTCCTTAAATAATGCTGTGGAAAAATAAATCTATATATACAAATAAATTATACCATGTTGCGTAATCTATTGTAAAAGATAATAGTTTCATTATATCCCTATAATCACATTTTGTGTCGTAACTACTTCGATATTATTTTTATAACCGCGTTTACAGGTATCTAGATTGGAATACTTGGTCGTCGATTTTTGGTTAATCATTTGAATATTCGCGGCGGCTCGTGAACGGAATAGTTGGAAGAGTTGTCGTCAGATGGCGATAGTGGCGGGCACATCCGCAGAATCAAAAAAGACAGCTGGGAAGTGTAATATCACACATCGATTCGGCGGCCCTGCAAGCTCGAAAAACTTTCCGTTTCCGCGTTTCTTGCGGCTGCTGATGTTTCTTTACAAAGTAAGCGGTAGTTTGTTTTCGTTGGTTTGATAGGAACGCGTGTGGTGCGGTGTAGAAAGTGACCGTTCTACGAACCGATGTGCTGATAGAAACGTGACTGTTGGTTATGCGGTGGTTCCTGTCACGAACAGCAGCCCTTGTTCAACCCCTGTTTCACGAGTCTCGCTGCGACGAAGGAGGGAAGCTCTGCATGATACAAGCGTGGAGGTCACTGCATTGCGGTGAGTACAATGAACGCTACTGCTTACTTTCACCGATATATGTATATTTCAGCAGTCGATTCTTTCTCTGTAAACCGATACAAACTAACGGGGTTCATTACCCTCCGTAACAAGCATGGTGTACGTCTGTAATTTCAATACAAATATGTAGTCGGAGCGTGTTTCATCCATTATTTCTCTTTCTCCGTGCTTTATCGCTCGAAGCGATATACGCATTTTATCGAACGGAAATTTGAAAAAAAAGCACGTATCCGTATCATTTCTAGAACGTTCATTTCCGGCGAACCGAATGATTTTCGAGCGGCACGAGGATAACGTAAGAATGAAGCGTGTCAGAGAGTTTTCATTCATGGGACGTGTGACTCATCAACATAGCCCGAGTTAGAAAACAATTTCGATAAGAAACCCCTGTAACACGGCGTATCGAGATCGAAATTCGTTAGGTTCGCGGTGCGATTAAAATCTCTCCCCTGTATCGGTATGGACGGGGGCATTGAATTTTCGGACAGTCCGAAGCCACGTAAGTACGTGTGCATCAAATATTTGTATGCGCACGCAGAAGCACACGTAAACCTCGAAAGTGTCGACGACACCGTTGACACTGTGCTGCAAATCATTTCGACGATCATAATATGAACTTTCCTCGTGACGCTATATCCTCGGTGGTCACGAGATAAAAGCGTTCTCGATTAATATATAAGGGAACACGCCGGTGTCCGCACGGTAGAAAAAGGTCGAGCATCAAAGGAACAATTACCAACCGTGAAATCTGTTTTATCTCGTAATATTACCAAAGTGTTTTATGCAATGTACCTAGTTGGTAAACGATAAATGTAGACGGGGGAAAATAGAGGCGCTCCACGCATGGGTAAATTGTGGAAGGTGCGTTAAACTCCTAACAGGGTCTCGCGGTTCGTGTGTCCAAGTATATCTGTAATCGATTCGCAGGATCCAAAAATTCCGGCCATTGTCGTAGTCCCGATAATATACGTAGGGAGGACAGATTTTTTCTCTAGGATGAAACGACCAACCGTCGATTCTTGACTTCTTGGAATTCTGTCAGCTACTATAACCGTTGTCGTGTAACGCTAATGCAGGCTACGTGCTTGCCTCTAACAAAAGCATCGTCGTCTCCGTCGTTCATCGGTACAAGCTGACACGAGCGACGTCGTTATCCGGTGATTGTTGGTTCTCCTCGCATTCTCGGAATATTTATCAACGCGGTACACTACAGGAACAATCGCATTTGTACATACCAGTCAAGCATCTTTAATAATGGGAAATGCGATTACACGCAGGGCCGTATTGATTTTGGGCGCAAGCCGTGGTGCAACCCGTTTTCAACCAGTGCCGATAGAGATTAATGGAAAGACACGTGAATTCCCTTTCCGCGCACTCTTCGTTCGCTACCTTCGTTATGTTGCATTCGTTATCTGCGAATGCTCGCTTACGAATCCGAGTGTTCCCTTAAAAGTCTTCTTTTCTCTTTTTTCTTTTTTTTTTTTTTTATTCGAAAACTGTAAACGTGTCTTCGATAAATGGCTTTTCCGTATATTTGTTACATGGACAAGCTCCAAAACACTCGGGTACACCGCTGTCTCGCCGCGTTTATTCGTATCGCGTCTTTGAGGTCGAGTCGGGGGTAGTTTTCGATTCGTCAGTTTTAAGGTACGGCCAATCGTCGACGACGTTAATACGATTACGGTCATTGCTCCGCAAGTATCGTATGTTTCTTACGTGCTTCGGAAACTTGGTTGAAATTCAACGAATCCCTTCAATCTATTTACGTTCGCTAAATTGACACGGAGTTATCTAGTTTTGAGGTTGCGCCATTTAACCGAGCGAAACACGTGTCATCCGATTCCCTCGGCAGTTACGTCGTCTACGATAATTGTATACGTAACTTGGTGTCTCTTTAACCGCGTTAATTTATCGCAATACCAACTGGAAACGGGGTTACAGGATCATCCTCTGGGAAAACACGGACCGAATTGTGGCCGGGGAGGAACCGGATGGGAACGAATTTTTGGCGATAATCACGTGGACAATATTTAGGTGTTTCGACGCGTATAGATTTTCCATGTCAAAGTCGTAGGTACGATCGTAGTCTAACTTGGATTACGTGGAAAGTTTGGATTGACGATTCGCGTGGCAATGCCGTAGCGTATTTGGTCTCGTGTTCGCCACGATTTCTCGTTCCGTTTCGCTTTGGACCTCGCGTCGATGCTCCTCGTCAATACGTTTACCGGTCAATCGTTATCGACTTTCCTTTTGCACGGCACCCTTTGTGCGCCGGGTTCTCGCATCAGTGATTCACCATCGCTACGGCACGATAACAATATTTTGTCGACCGATAACGCGATCTTCCCGGACAAAGGGGAACAGGGAGACGACGGGGGTGGCCACCTTAAGCCGTTTGTTCTCGATCTCTTCCTCGCAGGGTTGTTCCGTGTTTCTTCGACGTTCCGTCGAGTTTAAAGGGATGAAATACCGTTCGTTTTATTTTTTCTCCCTCCAACCATCGGATTACCGTCTCGGCTGTGTCCCTTCCGCTTTAGACGCGTCCTTCACGTGTTCTCGACGTTTCGCGATCAAATACCTCCGATCGAGTACGTCTGTTTGCGTCTTAGATTCGAAACACGATAAATAGAAATAAAGAATGTCGCTTCCGAAAGAAGACAACAAATGGGGTGGCGGGAAGTGGGAAAGTCAACCAATATATATCGTGGTAGAAGGACAAGCGGTGTATTAAAAAAGCTAAACTTATCGCGACAATAACAGTTTTTCCAGAGTCGGGGTTTCGACGTAGAGCCATTTTGTTGGTTCGTAAAAAAGCGGTTCTATTCAGGGACACACGGGGCCGGGTCGATTCGGTGTCCCAGCAAGCCGATTCGTAAAACTGCCGTTAACCGGCTGCCGGATAAAATTCTTTTTGCCACGAGAAAAACTTTGTTCGCTAGAGGGCGAACGAAAGAGAGAAGCGAAAAGAAGCGAAAGCGTATCGCGAAAGATGCGCCTCCAGTGTGTTGGTCGTTCCATCAAAGTCGCCCGTTCAAGGCCGGTCAGGGATACGTCGTTTTCGTCGCTAGCTGATCGTTCTTGGTTGCGCGATCAATCGAAGCTTTCTTGTTCCCCTTTCCCCTCGTCCTTTTGCCAATCTTGCGGCCATAGACCTCGCTGTGACAGGATCCTGACGCCCTGCCCGTGCGAAATTAACCCCGCGGTATATAGAGAGCTGAATTTGCATCGTATTTCACCTTTTTTTCTCCTTTTCCTCCGTTTTTTTTTTTTTTTTTTAATAGTTTTCCTTTTTTTTCACTCCTTCCTCACCCCGCTCCCCGCTTTTTTTCGTTTTTGTTTTAAATGAAAAGTCAGGTAGTCGTCGGTCGTCGAACGTTGACGGGCGAACGAATAGAATTCTTGAAATTGTGCCCCGGTTTTTGCGTCGAGCGCGTTCCGCGTATTGTGTACCAGACGTGAAAAAAAGATATACATATGGTATTGTTAGGTAGGAATTTTCGATCGCGTTTGTAGAACGTGCGAGCCGGAAGCGGTGCCGTTGGTACAGCTTCGGAATCGCGAAATGCGAGTGTGCATAGAATTTCTAAGGTGCGCGATAAATTTGACCAAGTGTCGGAGATGATCAGCGAAAATAGTGGCGCGGACAAACTCCGCTGCTGTTTTCCGTCGATAGGTCGGTCCGTGCTATCGTAGGAGCAAATACTCGCATCACGGTGTTGCCTGGTGGCAGTCTGAAAGCTGCTCGTGAATCGGCTCGACTACGACTTTCACGGGATCGCGCATGCATCCCGACATCTCACCTCGCCTATATATTACTCCGTGGCAATGTAGACGCGTGTGTATAGCTTATCAGTGGAGACTGAGGTCTCTCTCGAAAATGGATGCAATTCCAGGGGCGTACCGAGCGTTCCGCACGCGTTTAGTACCGCGATCTTCCACCGTGGGTACATATGTGTATACATACATAGACCAGGTCCAAACCTAATATCGTGTTTTGACCTCTCCTTCTCTCGCAAATACACCGCCCTCGCTTGCTCTCTCAGTCAACCCCTCTGCTTACTGCCAACCCCTCTTCCCATCCTCCTTCCTCTTTCTCCGCTTCTCTCTCCGGGCGTAATCGTCGTCCTCATCCATTCGCCTCCCTGTCCCTGTCTCGCTTTTGTGCTTGCATAGGACGACACCCACAGGCAGTCACCGGCACACAAGTTTGATGTTTACTGGCTGCGGTGGTGCGTATCGTACACACTCGCGTGTGCACAGGCACAAAGTGTTAAAAAGCTCGTGTAACCGCAATGCGGATATCTCGTGTGCCTATCGTCGCGCGTATGCAGATCGTGATAGCTTCCCTCTGATTCGACGCTCGTTGTTTTCTTCCAATCGGTCGCCGCAAACGATCGAACTCGATGAACCCTCTACCAGATTTTCCATCCGTCCCTCTGCGTCGCTGTACCTGCCTTTGTCGAGTTTCCAAGCACAGTGTATCGTTAAGGCGTCCGACGCACTTTCGAATCGTTCCACGACCATCGTCTTGCGAAACATCTTTTTAGCCAACGATCCGATCTCATTTTACGACGATTCGTTGGAAATCGAACCGCTGTATAATTTTCACCGCGTATCACGAATTTCCTTTTGTCTCTTGTTTAATTCTCGCCACCATGTGTTTCTCTCGTTCCTGTCTTTCTTCCTTGTCGCTGTTGGCTACCATTATAGTCGCGCGACAAGAGCCCCGTAGAAAATAGAAGTTTGATTGGAACAGAAGGAATTCCAATCAGAATCGCTGATTCGTCGGGCTGTGTCGTCGACTGTCACTTCGTCGCTGTTGCCACTGTCGGCGTTGCGACTAAGAGCACCAGGAAGAAACGGCTTCCCTCGTAAATAACATTTGCTTCTCCGCGTACAAACGAAGTTACGACCGTGGAACTTTGCATGAAACGAAAGACACACCGTCGGATGGGAAACGGAAAGAAAGAAACGACGAGTAACGAAAGGGTGCACTGGTTGTTGCACGCAAACAAACGCCGATTTACACAACGTCGAAGACTTCGTCGAAGTATCTCGGAGAAAATCGAGGAATATGCATACCGAGAAGCCGCGGCTCGCGAAAGCTCCGCCCCGTTATCGGTTTAACTTATTTGTAGACGCGCGTAGGGCGTCGAGTCGAAACGGGCAAATCGGTCTGCGCGCACCTGTAAATTCTGCTTCGTGCAATTACAGTTTCTCGCGAAATAGTAGAAAAAATTCTTTCATATGAGAAATTGTAGACACTTGCAACGACAGAAGGGCACGTGTAATTGTCAGCGCCCGATGGTAGTAGCGCGTTGATGTTACTGGCAGAACCGGACTCGCGCATTTTTTTGAAGAAACGCAGAAAGGTAAGACAACGCCGCTGCGTTTCGTCCGTATAAACCGGAACGACGAAGGACACCGGTGGCGGTGCTTTAAAGAATTTAAAGAATCCATATGGGAAGGACCAAAATGCATGCTACGAAGGCGCGACACGAGCAGAAACGAAAAGTCACGGTGCTGGTAACAGGATTTATCGCGTTCTTAGATCGTGCATCATGATACCCGGTGAATTTACAGCTCGTTTCCGTGCACTAGGGAAAAATCGATGAAGTGTTCTGCTCGAGAATATTGGAAGAGACTTTCGACCAAGAATACCAAACGATTTTCGTCGAGACTTGGCCGGATCTCTGTTTCCGGATATTTTCGAGTAAACGAGGATATATTTTTACTCGTGTATCGTTTACGAAATACTGCGCAACTTTTCAAATATATAATGTGCCGAGGCAGAATCAAGGTGTTTGTAGCTTGTTGCTGAAAATCGAGGAAAGCGTGCGGTGTAAACGATGTTCCCAAACGTTTCGTGTTAAGGGAAAGGTACAGGGGAGAGGCTGGTAAAAGCGAGGACCGGAACGCAGGAAGCAACGAACGGAAAGAGCGAGATAAACCGAATGCGTTAAGCATTCATGCAGACGTCGGGGTAGCACCGATTTCGTCGATATTTCGGTCTTCTCCACTCTGGCTTTCCCCTTGGCCCCTTCGAATAGCAACGGCAGCGTTGCTGTACTTTCGGACGCGACTTAATCACCGTGAAGGCTTCCCTTCTGCCAGTCAACGAGAAAGGATCCGGTCTTTATCTGGACTGGCACACGTTGCGTCGCTGTTAGGATTATTCTGTATCCATTCAATCGCTTCGTTAATTTTGTTCGTCGAATTACGGTAGCATTGTATCCGGACGCGATCAATATTTAGCCAAAACTATCTATCTATCTATCTATCTATCTATCTGGCTTTACCTCTTCGTTTAACGCGATGTATAGAATTTTTCACGATTCGACATTAGGAGGTTTTCCCTGGTTTTTCCCACGAACAAGGTCACCCACGAGCTACGTTGGTAGGAGGCTTTCTTCACGTACCTTCAGGCATTAACGTGAGTCATGACTAATCGACATCGCGGATCGTTATCCTCACTTTTCCTAACGAGAAGTGTGAACAACGAATCCGCGTTCTTCGTGCAAAGGGCACACCCACACCGAGCTTTCTTCCGTAATAACATAGGAGCGACAAGGCAGTCTATATCCAGTCTATATCGAGTCTTAATCACGTCATCCCTCTAAACTTGTTCTCACATCAGCAGAACAGTCAAATCTCAGTCAGTCTAAATCAAGAACCAGTCGAAGGCCAGTGCAAGGGACATCAAGATTCAGAAGTCCAGCAAGAACCTACAAGTTGAACACATACGTCATCATCGTCAGCACGAAAGGAGTCTCAGGTCGTACTCGTTCGTAGTTGTCACATCACATACTCACTCTTGTATCACACTGAAGTTGTTGGATCGTTCAAATATATGTCGGAGATGAAAGGACACCGGAGCTTTAATTGTAATTAAAGTTTACATTTTTAATTAAACAAGTTGCCGTCATTCTGCCCAATTGTACTTGTTTGCGATTTGTGATAATAAACTTGGGCTCAAGGCGACCATCAGTCGCCGAACGTAGCCGCGGTCAACGGGACGGACGCTTCGTCTAACAAAGGTGTGGAGTGATAGTATGGCCCTCGTTAAAAGAAAGACCCATAGAGGTACTTGACAGTAAAACATTTCAACGATTCCTTCGGACAATGAATACCAGATGTTGAGGCACTTACACAGCACAAGTTCAGTTAGTCCGAGGACCCGCTATAAATTCTGGTTTTTTTTGGTAATTAAGATTTTTCAAACGGACAGGCAGTCTTTGTCCCAAATTGACCAATTGACAGCGACGTCAATTTCCCTTACTTTCGGAACGAGGGCTATACTCGACGAATCCGATGATCGCGTGTCCTTAGACACCCCATCATAGTTTTCCTTTGTGGCATCATTGGGACGAAAAGTCGTTTTTTCTTGCGATCTTATCGACGAAGAGTAGCGCCTTACGATCTGTGAGTATTACACTTTGAGTTAGAGCAAGTATATCTATCATCCCGTTGACCGTGGATTCGTTATCGAACCTAAGACCAACGTCACTAGCATCGCGAGTGCCCAACCACCGCTATTGATCATCGAATCGGTAGTGTTCATACTCGTAGTACCAGGCCGTATCTTCGTTATAACACAACGATGCCCAACTCCAAGGGAGGTCTATCAAACGCCTAGGAAACCCTATTCCTGACTCTTCTCCGACATATATAATAATCTGTTAATATCAGTGTTATCTTCAATCAACTACCCTTATTATCCCACAAGAAATAAGGCATCGAACGATTCGTGGCGTCGGTTATTCAAATAGTAACGAGAATTTACGACTCTCGTTGGCGCGGTTCTTCGAGATCGCGTCTCTCCGCGAACGTGCGGAAGTTCGACATTAGTATCGAATAATCAGATCGACAGGAGAGATAAACCTGTGGGCAAACGGATGTTAGTTCAGGTTAACCATCGCGAGACAAGGTACAATTCGTATCTCAAATCTTTTTCTACCTGTTCGATTTTTACAAGAGTCGAGATGTTAGAAGCTGAACTAACCAATTGCCACGCCTTCGCCAAATTACCTGCTGCGAACGCTGTTCGGTCAATGGTATCGTTCCGATCAGCATGGTCACTAACGATCATTTACTTCAAAACCATCATCGTCGACTACGTGAGTCCTGTAAACGTTTCTAAGGAGTTCTCTAATGGGTCCGTGAACAACGTCCGTCTCGAATCTCCACGAACAATGGAGTTGCACGTATTTGTCGGGACTTGGCCCTATATATTTACGTTGCTTCTCCATCGAATTTTAGCGTCGAGGGACTTCCAAAGAACGAGCAACTCTAGCAACGAAAAACAAGAGAAATTTGTTGCGACTGCTCAGTCCAAGTTGCGACTGATCGGTTGATATCGCGAACCGTGAACGCTATTAACGCTCAAGGTGGAAGTGGATTAAAGATGCCGAGTAATGCTATGTATAATTGCTTTATGTGCACTGTTTAGTATAACACGAGGAGTCTGACGCAATGATGAAAACTGGTTTAAGATTCCTTGAAGAAGCTTCGCCTGGTCCTTATACTTTAATTTTCCGTCCCCAGGGTTTTCTTTCTTATCGTGTTTTTTATGGGATGGCAATCTATTCCTTCCAATCTTGTAATTGCGTACCCTCGTGCGCGTATATCCTCTGATGTTGCTGATTGATACCAGATGTTTACTTTAGAGCGGACCCAACGGACACTTAGGTTCTTGATGAGGTCTGTATCGTAAGAATTACAACTTGAGAGGAAGGAAATTCGGACTTTCCCAAAAAGGCAGATGTGCTGCTCGAGTCGTAAACAGATGGCCATTCCAAATCCCGAACAAAATTAAAAACGGAATTTCAGCGACAGAAGCGAAAAAGAGTTTCGCCAATAAAGGAACAGTTGAAGCGTAGAGAAAACAAATGTGATAAAAAGAGGAGAAGATGACCGCAGGTCGGAAGGAAAGGGACGCTTTCGTGAATGAAAACACGACGGACAAATTTCTGAATGTCCTTGAATGAAAACAACCTTGAAATTCCTAGGGTTTTAAGGGTCATGCTCTAGAAATCTGAGAATGCCAGTTTTAAGTCCTGTGTGACTAAACTACAAAGTTAGGAAAACGCGATACGATATATGTATATAGTACGAGAACTTATTACTCCACGTGTGTTTAACATAGTAACCGGCGCGCTATTCGAACGTTTCACGTTTTCTTTCGAGATATAACGAATCTACTTGTTTCTTCATGCAATTAACGAGAAAGTTTCTTGCTGCGATAATTCGATCGATCAGAGCGGTTCTCTTTGACCTCGTTTCTCTATACAAAACCTTGCGCGTATATGTTATTGAAATTCACGCGTGGCGTATATACAAGCGTACGACGTGCACCTATGTATATTGTGTACGATGAATTTCTGCATCAGGGATTACGTACAGTTGACCCATATGCATGCGTGGTAATCGGAACTTTAGTCCTGCCTCGTACTTCATAAATATGCTACCTATAGCCATCAAATTCTAAACACGCGATTACGGTTATGGCTTTATTCTCCGCCTGTATAACGACGATCGCGTACGCAAGCTTACCAATAAAGCCTGTCGGAGCCCATATTTACGCGGCTTTCGATTTTTCATCGTTTCTCGAGCGTACCGAGATTGCGCGTAAAAATTGCAACGTACTTCAAGTAACGACAAAGTCGCGCCGCATCGCGCAAAGAGGAAAAAGAGATCGGGCGAACGGAGTTTTCCCGGTTTTCCTTCTCCTCTTG
This sequence comes from Bombus bifarius, assembly GCF_011952205.1. NCBI lineage: Eukaryota > Metazoa > Arthropoda > Insecta > Hymenoptera > Apidae > Bombus > Bombus bifarius. The sequence continues at coordinate 153,805 of NW_022884533.1, forward strand.
AAAACTCGTTCGGAGCTCGTTGAACCTTCAAATGCTCGTCGCTGTACGACTAATTACTATATGTTATCGTTAGAGAAATTATGTAAAGAGATACCCGTACAGGTTCGTGCAAATGATCGGTGGCACGGTGAGTACGCTTCGAGGCCTATTCACCCCCATGTTTTTTCCCTCCTTGTGCGCTTAGTTGTAATATATTCCGTTCTTCCGTCCGCTTGCTCTTTTGCGCTAACGTTTCCCGTAATTACTTCTTGCGTTTTGCGCGAGATGTGCGTCACCGTGAACGAGACGCAACGAGTTAGATGTATGCACGCGACTAGCGATATATTTATCGTTTCCAGACTCGCTAGCTCGCGACGCTCGCGGAATCTTCTTTCGCTGTTGCTCTTCCCCTCTTACCTTTCTCTCTTCCGGTTTGTTAGTTTCTCTGGAATAATTTTATCGCGTCGCGATACAACTTCCACCAGCGTGCGATGTACTTTCGCCGCGACAACCGTCTCCGCCGAAATTCGTTTCATCGTTTAGTCGTCTTCTTCGACGCTGTTTATCTGAATCGCCTTGACTTTTACATGGGAAGAAACACACGTGCCCCCCCCCCTTCCGTGGACGTACCATTCCAAAGCTTTCGCGTTAACCTACGTGAAATTTGCGCGAACGCTTAAGAAGCGATCAAATTAAACTCGCCTCGACGGAACTCGTTCCTCCTCCGCTATTTTTGTTATCTTCGTACTTAACGATGCATAATATAATCTCCGCCCGTTATCCGTGCCGCCATTCATTTCGCGTTAGCGCCAAAGCTAGGAGTCTTATCCCGTCGAGCAGTGTGAAGCTTTATGAAAAAAGAAATCGTCCTATCGTTGGCGCCCCGTCGACTTCTTCTATTTTCCTCCGCTTCTATCTCTCGGTGACGCGGTTTTCTGCTTCCTTCTCGGCTTCGACTCTCCCCCTTCCTCCGCTCGCCAGTTGACATTATTCCGTGTATTCGCTGTGTAGAGAAATGCTTAGCCAGCACTTAGCTTCACGCGGAATAGCTTTGAATCTCTTGCCTCTATGCGCATAGCCACTCTGCAGACTGAATGAAACTACGATGCATACAGCTCCGTTATGTGTTTCTCGATGGCACGCGTGCTACACGCTTGAACGTGAAAAATGGCCGCACATCGCAGTGGATTAACGCGGGTACGAGTCGACATTACGTGGCAGACGGACGGTTCGATGGCGTTGCGAGAATCACGCTGTGGGGTGTACTCGAAAAAAGAACTTATCCGTGGACGGGGAGAAACTCGGAAATCCAAAGTAAGAAGATTTGTACGAATAAGTTTCTAGGGGTGGCGGTGCGACGCTCGAGTTCGATACGGCACGTGTATCCCGTGCACTTTGTACTTACCGCGCTACTAACCCCGCTAACTTATCCCCGTGGCTCGTGACCCGTGCAAATCGTAACACGCGTGCCTTCGACGTTACTTACACGCGCTCCCTATGAATCTGCGTTCGGGCAATTTAGGTTAAATACCGAGTTAACGCCTGAAAAGACGATGGTGCTTAAATAGGGGCGAGGGGTGGGCGGCGCGTGCGATTCTTCCTGTACACGTGTACGGAGTTCTGTTCGTGTTTCGTACCACGGAACGCCTGAACCGACCTACGGTTGCCGGAAAGATTCCATCGGCTGGGTTCGCTGCACGATGGGCTTCCTCGGAGTTTCTTTTTTTTCCTCGTGACTGCCATGCCTTTCCCTTGGTGGATGCATAGGTAACGAATGAGGCGCACTCACGCGAAAGAAATTGCGTGTATTCGAACGTTACGTGCGGTCCTTCCCGTTCTCGTTCTTATTCGCGTCCTTGTTCCCGGCCTCGTCTTCGGTGCGCGCCATTTCCGTACAAGTGCCGCGCACACGCTGCAAAAACTAATTTAACAGGAACACATTTTGTCGCGACGAAAATTGGCTATGCGCCATCGAAAATCTCGTAACTACTTTAGTTGTTTCGCACGCGCTATTTCCTCCAGGGTGTTTTCCCCTTCTGGCACCAAACTGCCTTTAATTCCGTTTCCAGTGTTTTTGCTCGCAGCAGCCCGCTTTCGTTGTAATCGAATATCTCGGAACGCTACGCGTTTGATCGGCAACCAGGACGCTCTCCGCGTCGCTATCTTCCGATGTCGCGATTTCAGTTTGTTTTACGCGTCTCGATACCTGCTAGGCGACACAACTTGCGCATTTTCGCGCCAGCAAGATCGCAAAGTGAAGTCGATCGCGGGTATAACGCGTTTCCACATAAATCCACGCTACGAAAGTTTGGCCGCAACCAAGTAACCGTCGGGCTAATAGATTTGTATGTTTATTGCCTCTGCACGGTCTGCAGCTTGGTCGTTATATCGCGTGCAATTTATTCGCGTATACGTCGTCGAAGATCGTATGTCGGATGCGCGAGCGCGGGCGCCTTGTCGTCGGGACGTCTCACCCTTCGCATCACGGGACAACGAGCTACTTTGCCCAGTTGGCAGGCTTCTCTTTGGATCAAGAGACGTTGCAATGGAGATTCGTGAAACGCTACTCCTCTCTCTTTTTTTTTTTTTCTTTTTCTATCGTCTGTACTCTTCTTTGCTGCTTGGGGAAGGGGAATACGCTCTTCGACTTCGCGTCTCCATCTTGCACACGCAAGCCTTCGAATGCCGCCTCTTGCTCGATGTCTTACGTTTCAACTGGAAATATCCTCGAGAATTGGAGAATGTCGAACGCGCGATACGAAGTCGACCGTTGGAATTTTATTTTCCATACTCGTAACTGGATACTAACAATAAGCGCGGAAAAAGGTACAGGAAAAAAAGTTCCGATGGTTTCTTTCGTTTTACGATCTCGGGACGCGTTTTGCTCGTTAGTTTGGATGTAAAGGAAGAGGATGGGCCGTCGCTATGTCGCGTCGCGGTGCATCTTCGGGGGTCACTTTAGCCAGCGTGGCGCGGCGCGGCACGGCGCGAGAAATTCCTATCAGGAAGGGAAACATCGAAACACACTTTTGTGAAATATGGGACGCCGGCTGCGACGCGATGTTTCCTCGAATATGAAACGGTAAACTGGAGACCGTTTTATTCGGTAATGTCGTAAGCGCGCGTGCCTGTAAAATCCGCGATATAAATAACGAAGAATCGATGGAAAGTCAGCGGACACGCGGTATTCGATAGACGATTAAAAGTAAAAATTAGTCGAATTTCCCATATTGCCGACACCGTTCGGTACGACGCGTATCATTCATCTCGTTCGGTATCGAACGAAAAATTAACGCCGTGTAATTAACCCTTCCACCCTGTCGGGCCGATACGCTGGCCACGTTTAATTTCACTAATTATACGTGACCAGTAGGGATTAGCTGGCTGTCAGAGCCAACAGCCACGTCATTATGCGATATCGTTCGGAACTAAAAGGATTAAAATCGCGCAACAGAGAAAAAGATAGGTATGTATTAAGCTCGGCAAATACAAGGCGCAGCGGAACGGCGCTGGCAAAAGATATTGAAAAGACTCGAAAGAGTTAAGCAGCGGGCAAAAATCAGACAGAAAAGTCGATGCAACCGGTATGCCATGCATTGAATGAGGGCGCGGTGCACGGTGTTAGCCGAGTGCATCTGCACATCGTGCTGCAACAAGGTAGCCTCTTCGTCTCTCTCCCTTTTCCCCACGCTCCTTCTCTACCGAGGTTGCATTTACAAGAGGGCCGCTCGTATTTCCATCCTCGATGCCTGCTGAAAACCGAAACGCCTATGCTTCCTTCCTCTTTCTCGTCCGCCGACGAGATCGGTTCGTCGAACGATGCTGAAAACATCGCCGATACGTCGAGGCTTTTCATATTAGAATTTTTAAATATTCAACAATGCATCGTTTTTGCTGAGAATACCAGGCGCCTCTGCCCCCTCTTTATCTCTCCTTCTCTCTCTCTCTCTCTCTCTCTCTCTCTCGCCCTTGCTCTTCCTCTACTTTCGACGCGAGCACGTTTATATACGTGATCGATCTCAGCTGCGTTCCCTCGATATTCTAATATCGCAATGATCTTCTCGGATAAATTACATTTTATACGACGTTTCGTGATAAATTAGGTTTCGCCCATGTTCGCACAACAATGGCACGGTATTCCTCGGCGATGAATTTTTCGAAGCGCGTCCCGCTTTTCACGGCAAACATCGAAATTGAGGAACAACGAGAGAGTTGTGCGCACCGTCGAGTTTCGAGCAACGATCGCGTCCTGACGTCACAAAATTCGTGTAATCCTTTGAAACCATTCTACCACCCATTTACGGTAGATCCCGTTGTCCGGCGATGACCGTTTCAGGCTCCGACTCGATCGTGCATCGAACCTTGACCGGTAACGCTGCGACTCGGAGTTTGAAGCGTTGCGATCAAAATGGAATCGTCGCTTTGCTGTCGGATGGTATCGTTGGCATCCTAACGTCGAGATAATCTTCCGCGATTTTGCCTCGAGTCGTGGCTCGATGTTTCCGGTGTTTCTCGTTAGCGACCGCTTCACGGTATTTCACTCTAGCGAGTATTCGATTTTTGAGCTGGCTACCCCGAGAGCGTCGGCATCGTGCCAGCGTTTCCACCGGTGGATTACAATTTTTAAATATTCAACGCCTTCCGCGAGGAAATACGAGAACGGTCGATGTCAGCCACATCGTCGATGCTCTGATATATCGCCACGATCTTAGATTGTGAAGCGCGTTTCGCTCGTCTGCCGAGATGTTTTAAATGTTGTATTTCGTGATAATTCACGGCCGCGAGAAGAAGCCGAAGAAACTCTATCGCTGACCGATTCGCCCTTAGAACGCTACGTATCTGCGATCTGTTTTTCGAATTCCAAGCATCGTCTGGAAGTTTGGTGGTCGGATTAAAGTTTCAAATATCCGAACGGTGCGTTGTTGCGTCGGCAAGATACAACGACTTGCCACGGTTTTCGATAGTCACGCGCGATACTTGGCACGGATATCCAAAGAATACGAAATCGGGTATAACTATAACGCGGGATACGCAGTCGTATTCCTCTACGGCGTTCCTGAAAATATTTCTGCTCCAGCTGAAATCGCAGAACCGATCGGTCGTTATGCTCGAAGACGGTCCACCGTTTCCTCGGTCGATTCGCTCGTGGAGTGAGAAGTTTTGACGGCGGTACGGTGGTTGGTGCCAAGTAACTTTATTGAAAAGTATCTAGGTAAGTCTCGAAGAACAAAGGTAGTGCTTCTCGCGCGATTCTTCCTCTTTGGTTCGCGCTCCGTATCCCTCTTTCTCTGACTACAGCTTCGTGCCCGGCCCTGAACGGAATATTGCCTTTTTGTCGTCGTGCAAGCAAAATCCTTTCCTCCTGCTCGAACACTCGCTGGAAATTGACTCTGCTTATATCGGCTTACCCACGGCTTTGCAGCCTCTTGGCCTGCGTTTCCCTTTCTCTTCTGCTCGTCGTGACGCGTCCTTCTCCTCTCTTCGATTGTCTTCTTGCCGCGCTCGAGGTTTTCTCTTTCGGTTTCATCGGGCCGCGCCTACCGTCTGTCGCGGGGCCCTTTGTAACGTCGTTCCCGTCCCATCTTCGGTCGAGAAAGCCAAACTCCGCAACCACGAAGGCGACGTCGGAACCCGTGTGCGGTGGCGCCAGGGCCGCCGCGGAATCAATTTTTCCGCGCTCGGGGGACGATCTTCCCGCATCGAAGAATTTTATTCCTCGTCGAATCGTTCCCGATCGAATGAATAATTCATCGTTAAGAAATTTCGAAGATGCTCCATTGCGCCTGATCTTGGCGTCACGCGACCGCCGGACGGGTATATCGGACTTATGCCCCGAAGCAGACACGCGTGCTCTGGCTGTTGCGAATTTGCACGGAAATTCCACGCGTGTTCTTTTACTGGCTCGCGCTAATCTCGATATATCTTCTTTACGGGCGTTCGCCTTTGATTTATTTTTACAGCGAAATCTTTTTTCGTCGCGTGTATACAACGCGTAATGGCATTCTTGGGAGTGTAGCGATGCGAACATCTGGTATCGATACGCGCAATTAGACTTTTGATTCCTGTGACTTTTGCCCTGACACGCCGTATACGCCGGATAATGTGACACAGGCTGGTCGGGTATATGGCTAACCGCGTATCGTAGACAAATATCTCGCTCCTTTCTGGTCGCATCTGTGTAAGCTGTGCCACCAATCGCGCATGTGGTGCTCGATGACTCACAGTCCCGTGCACTTTTCTTACCCTCCACTAATATTCCCTACGCCCTTTTTCCACGCTGTGACTCGGCAGAGCGGACGTTAACGTTCCTTCCGTGGGAGAGGCCGTGACGCGTATTTCTAGAAGAACTTGCGTCTTCGTTCGATCTAGCTGCCGGGACTTGCGGTAGTTAGCCGCGCGTAGTTTCGTTTTCGTATTCGCTCTCGTGGCTGTAGACTGTATTAACGGCGCTCCTTTCAACCGTTTTCGGCCTGGAAAATCTCTCTTGGAGTTTCATAAAAATTTGTTTGGCGCGAGAAGAAAGAGCTACTTTCCTCGCGCGATGTCTGTAAAGTATGCCACTTTACAGTCTAACGTGTTGCGGATGCATCGGGATTTTCTTCGCAACTTTTTCTCGCAGCACTCGAGGCGTGTTTCCAGTTAATTCGAGCGAAGTGCTTCGAAGGTTCGTAAATAGTTGTGGAAACATAGCGAATGCGAGCAACAGAGACGACGAAGGAGGGGAGGAAATGAGAAAAAAGGAAAGAGAGAGAGAGAGAGAGAGAGAGACGACGAGGGTGGTGTCTCGATTTGACTTTCCATACGTTTAAGAAAGTTTCGGACTAATTTTGCCTCTCTCTCTCTTCGATACCGTGTTTTTATTTACATGAAATTTTATATAAATAGCGAAAAAGAGAAAATATGCCGGGCGCAATCGGGAAATCGTCTGTGCGACTTCTCGACAGCGATAAAAACTATTTTCTAATTTAATTTTTCCGCCTTCGTTTCTTTTCACCGAAATTTTCAACGTTTCTTTGTCTCGTTGCCAATTTAAGGTATAGTTGTTCGTAATGGTTTGTCACGTTTCTCGTTACGGTACGTTTGCGTTCCTCAAATGTTTGCCAAACATGTTTCCATGTTCGTAGTCAACTTTATCCCGCGGTGATATTAAAAAATGTTTGCATTCTCTCCCTCTTTGTTGGCTGTTTGCTAGCAAATAGCTGCATATAGAGAGAAAAAGAGACGGAGAAAAGTCGATGAGACATTTGCATTTATTCCAGCGTTTCGCGTCATAGATTTTTGCCTTCAAATTTTTCATTCCGTATCGTGAAATCAGGTCTTGGCGATACATTTGAGCTGCGTCTATACGCAGCATCTAACGTGTACGTCGATTTTCGACCCTGTCAATTTGTCATTGACGATGATCCACCACTACCTCCACCCTGTGTCTGCGTCCGCTCCCCTCTGCTGCCTACTTGATCGGTCCAATCGAAGTTTGATACTCGGTCCGTGCTTTTATTACCTGCAGATAGACCGATATAAATCTTCCTGCATCCGCGAATTCGCGATACACGTTCCCATATATAGGTTACACGCGTAATTCGACGGCAAACGACGTTCCGTTCGCACGCATTTATCGATACGTTCGTCGAGGGCATCGATTCGCGATGAACGTTTTTCGATGGTCGAGCCGTTAACGGCAGATTTTTCTATTAAAACGGAGCGCGGTTTGTTCGTCCGATTTTACCTAATTCATTTTCTTTCGCACGGTTAAGCTTATCGAATTCGCGTTTCAAGATAACGGTAGCGGACAAAGTTGCGAAGCCTGTTCCAATATTTGTCAATTATTAACGACGCGCGTAGAAAATATTTTACTGTTTCATCTACGCGCCAAGTTTCATAAAAATTGATGCGTAACGCTTTTACACGACCCTCTTACAAGTTTCTGGTCGACAACGTGGCTCGTTCGGGGCTCTATTTTTATCCTTGAACTGATTCAAGACGAAAACTTTCTTTCTTTTTTTTTTTCGTGTCGGCTGTTACCGACATAGAACATGAAAAAATGTCTGCTGTTGGCAGGAAGTTTCGATTCACGGGCGGAGATCCGGAGAAACCTTCGCTGTTTATTAGGAGCTGTGATCTCCCTTAAAAATAAAAGATAGCTTCGCGGATGTTCCTTCAACTTTTCCGAAGACGGTCCTTCCTAGCTTTCGCGTCAAATACGATCAGGGTAAAAGCAAATTTTTCTTAAATCTTTTCCTTTGCGCAAATACGACTGGCAAGTTTCCCTTAGCTCGTAAACGAGTGAAATACCGAGATGGTGGATCTATTAAAAGACTTAGACTTTCCAAAGAATACCAATAAAAGCGTGCTTCTACCGCAAAGAAAAAAGTTTCTTTCCGTTTACCGATCATAGATTATATGCATTTTAGAGGAATTCGCGTGAATCGTAAAGCTTTTAACTCGTGCAAGCTGCGAACGATATAGCTACGCTTGTTTACAAGTGCAAATCACGGCTTCCCTTCTTTGCCGATAGGAAGGTGTATTTTTATCACGAGGTTACCGGAAGTGAAGAGTTTGAGTGTTTCGTTCGCGTGGTAACCGACGTACAGGGCCCGCCCGACAGACTTTTTCCAAGGACCCTTCTTCGTTCTTTTATAGACCAAGGTGACGCGACGACTGGCAGACTAATCGCCTCGCGATGTCTGCTAACTTTCATATCCATCTTGACATGTATCCAACGTTCACGCCCGTTAATTTTCATTTTCCTATTCACGTGGCAAGATTTATTCTGCGTTAATTCACCCTGCATCGCATAGTTGCAATCTTTCAACGGTCGTAAAGTCGAAAAAGCTTCTTCGGGAAGCAACCATTTCCTCGGTTCCGATGTATCTTTTAACGATCCGTACGAGCATTTCGATCCAGCTACGTTTAAGTAACATTCGGCAAATTAATAAATGCGATACACACGGACGAATACTCATTTGATCCGATCTGGAATTTTCTAAAAAAAAAAAAAAAAAAATCCTTCGTTATTCGGATAAAGTGTAAAATATACGATACGATCTGCAGGATCGTTGTATCGTTTGAAATCAAAGAACTAACGATAGCCGCGATTGTATCGGAGGGAATTTTTCCGAGCAAGAAAACGAGCATGATTTTTAACTTGGCCGTTGGATCGACCATCCATCGTCCGGATTGTAGACTGTACCGAGTTTTGTTTTTATATGAGTTACCTTTTGTTCTCGCGTATCTGTTACCAGGGGCCATTGTAATCGTCGTAAACGGATTTGCACGCGCAAATCATCATTCCAGCGTATCGAGGTAAAATTCAATTCCTCCTCCACACCCTCTGTCTCTCCCACTCCCTTCGTCCTAACCCCGTATGGCGAAACGGCGTCGCGGAGGAAACATTCTTTCTCTTGGCGAATGGAAAGTCGATCGCGTGAAAGGGGAATGCGAAGACGAGGGTGTGCGATAGGGGTGAACACCGTGAGAGAGGGAGAGAGACGGAGAGAAATCGAGTAGAAATCCAGGAGCACCGTTGGAACTCGGAAACGATGTAACGAAGTTTGGACTCGGCGTAACGGAAGTCAACCGATACTTGGTTCACGGAGATGTATGTGTGCGCATCCAACACCGTGGATAGCCGTATCTTGTACCGTGCCACGCGGTGGTTACGATTTTTTCCCCGAACACGTAGAGTGAAAAGTGCGGTTACGAATTTCGCATGCCATCGTGCAATGCCGTCGCGAGCCGTTCTGTCACCCTCGGCAAATTGAAATTTCCGACAGTCTCTCCCTTCTCCATTTGCCCTCTGTTCCCCCCGCTCTTCCATTCCGTTTCTCTTGCTCTTTTCCAATTCCTTTCACTTCTGCCGTCGTTCCGAAGACATTTGGAAGTCACTGGGACAAATCGATATTCAGAGTTCAAAGTTCGTCGAATCTCGATTTTGACGTCCGCTCTCAAAATCCTCGGTTACCAGGTGTCCGTAGATATAATTTTATATAATACCGTCGTAACGTTATAACGACATCTGATATTTAGAGATCTCGCGGATCTCTATTTATCGCCACTTTATCGCGGTTGGGAGAATTTTTTCCCCGCCGCGTAATTACCTCGCCGAATCGGTGAACGCGGGACGATTTTCTTGAATATTTCAAATAGTGGAAATAGGTCGTGACGATTTTCATGAAATTTTTATAAATCACTGGAATCTGCTTCTGGTCGGGGTTTAGGGCAGCTCGTAATTCCGCCGGATTCCCGAGCAATAGGACAAAAAGAAGAAGCATCAGTGAGGGATTCGAAGATGCGCGAGAATCGAATTACTGCCATCGGAAATGATTTATATTCCGCGAATTCGAGGAGTTTCCTTAACCCATTTCTCGGAATTTTAAGGCGCGCTCTTTTTCCCTTCTCGAAGAGAACGTTGTGGGGCCCAGCCTGTTTTTCTTCCCCTTTCTTTTCTACTTCTTTTTCTTCTTCTCCTTCTTCTTTTTCTTCTTCTTCGTTTTCGTCTTCGTCCTCCATCCTTCGTCTCGTCGATTGCGTCTCTGCAACTTCTCTCTTCTAGTCTTTCGTCGATCTTTTCTCCTGTGTCTATCTCTCCATCTCTCTTGAAACTCTTAGAGAAGTTCCTCGTGCGTTACACGTTTCCGCGAGCGGAAATTGTCCTGTCTCACAAATCATGCTCGTCCTTTCCACCCTTCTTCTCCCTCTGTTCTCTCCTCCTTTTCTTTCTTTCGCTGTACGTCGCGCTTGTACGTCACGACACGCGCAAACATAAAAGTTGGCGCGAACTTCGTACAAGCATAACTCGTGCACGAATTCGAGTCATTCATACGCTATCACTTGCAAAAGCTTTTCCTTTCTTCGTCGTAGCAGAACTGTTTTATGGATTTCGCGCGGTCTGCCTCATTACCGTGTTTCACATCTTCTCGAAGAGTTTCGTTGCACGCTCCACAAGATAAGTTAGATACTTCGCTCGAACTCGCTAATCAAGCTATAAATTGCTTTCTCTCTCGCTATAGAACACGCCGATAAAAATCTCTCGAACATCGTGCAACGACTCGACCGATCTTCTTCCTCGATTCATCCCTGTAAAACGTATTTTATTTTTATCTCTATATCGAAGTTCATATTTTATGCAACGACAACGCTTTATAGTTCATCTTGTAGCGAGTTGGAGCGGAAAAAAGATGTTACTTTTTTCCATGATCTATCTTCATTTTTGGCTTTTACGCTGTTAATAAAGAATTTAGGCATTACGAGGATGAGGGACCAACAAAAAAGGCGAATTAATTATTCGACGGTTAAAATAAGGACAGTAGCGAGTAGAGTCGAGGGAAGAATATACGGGCAGCGCACAGCTTGATTATTACCTCGTTTATTTTTCTTTATCCGGGAAGGGTAGCGCGAATCGAGCGAATTTAAGCAGGACAGGATCCAATTTAGCGGAACTAGCCTCGTTGACGTGTTTACGGGACGACGTCGATAAAACGAACCTGATCAATTCGAGTTCCCCGAATCTGTAATACCCGTGCTAATTAGCGAGCGCGCTAATCTCAGAAGAGCAACTATTCCGAGGGCGATCTCTGCAATCGCGTATACTATACATATAGTACATGGCGCATAACTCTCGTCGAGCTCACGTTTTAGGTGCGCTTTTGCCGCTTTGTGATTTCAGCTTCTGACGTAGTATCATAATGGAGATTTATCGAATCGACGCAACAGAAAAGTTGATACGCGGCCGATCGCGAAACGCTTTTCCAGTCACGACAGAAACAGATTGAAATACAGCAACGAAGAAGGAGAAGATCCTTTCGTGCCGGCTTGTAATAGATTAAAAAACTTTTTTCACAAAGTTCTCTGCTTCCACCTAATCAGCATGCACGAATGTGTCGGCAAGCGCTCGACGCGAAGATACACTAATTAAGTCGTTCTGAATTAATCGCCTGGTAACGAGGCAGTTCCGTTCTAGGTCAAAGTTGTTTGAGTTTTTAAATCGAAGTTGCGCCCAGTTCACGCCGACTACCAGTTTTCACTTCTCCTCGAAAGTCTCGAAAAGACTTTGCGTCGCGAGTCTCGCGATCGAGAGGCGCATCTAGTTTATCCTCTGTTAAAAAATTACAAACGAAAATATCGCTAGAGGTAAATGGAACGACCGCTGCGAGTACGATATTACAGAAGTTTACGACAGTTGGCTTCTTAACTTTCGTTGTCGAGCAAAGACAGGCAGCGCATTTCCCATGGTTCGTTATAGTCTTCAATTTCTTGTCTCGCCGCGGTATCGATTCCACGGTGTGATATCAATTCCAGTCTGGTGGTGGAGCACTTTGAATCGAAACCTTTTAATCGAAGGTCGAATCCTTGAAGCAGAGTGACGAGGGACAGGCCTGAAAAAGAGCCGCGAGAGGAATACCTAACTCGGATCCCCCGAGGATAACGTCGATAAAAACGCCTCCGCGTCGCGGAGATTCATCAAGTATTTTGCCGAAGAGCGACAGGTGACATGGGAGATTACTTTTGCGTTTGTGCGGTCAAACACGACCACGTTTCTGTAACGAGCGTATATATCTCACGGGCAGCATCTATCCTATAGGTCACCGATACGTCTTAGCTTAAAGGATTTCAGTTTTATACGCAATTTCTGTTACTCTCGGCCACCGGTTTTAAACAACATCGTGCAAAGTTTACGTAATTTATGTTCTTTAACGCGCTCGTATATTTTCTGTCGTTTAAATAGATTTCGTTAAATTTAAAACGTTTATAATTCGTTTCACAAGCGAATTAATACGAACCCCGTAAGTTCTCGTAACATCGTCGGATATTTTTGAATAATGATCGATAATTGAAATATTATTACATCGAAGAGTGATTTCGATATTCGCACGAGGAAAAGTCCCGACTTTAATACTGATTTAATACCGGTAAACTTTTATATCGGTGTTCCGATCGAAACAATACATTTTTTGTCTTCTCGACCTACTTTTCGCGGTGAATTCGCGATTCCTGAGACGTATGGGAACTAAATTCGAACGAGCCTAACCCGCGAGCAAATTTTTGTTTTCCGTGCTCATTTTGTTCTTTTTTTAAGCAAGCATTCAGAAACGGTAGCAGTTCCGTGCGATACGCGAACTCAGCTTAAATGGCCTAACCAGTTTCACCCAGAAAATGTTTTCCATGTAACGGCCTGACGGAAGTTGGACTTCGACGGACTTAATTGGGTTTTGTTCCACGCCCTTCGATCGCTCGACTGGCTGCTGCCGCGACTTTTGCCCTCTGCCTCTCTCTCTCTCTCTCTTTCTCTCTCTTCGCTCTTTCTCTCTCACCCTTCGTGACGAGTGCCAGAGCAACGTATCCGCGTTTTCCACGCGTTTTCCATCGGGATTTTCCCCGTTGTACGGCTATCGATCCCTTTTCGTCCTCTTCTTCTCTCGGTAGCCTTTCTTTTTCTGGGAACACGGACAGACTGCTGCTACTCTTTCTTCCGCTCTCCTCTCGTCGCTGGTCGCTCCGCCAAAAATCGAATCGTTGGCAAGCACTCCCGCGGGACGGTTTTATGGGTTTTTATTTTTTTAACCTACATTCCCTATGCCACCGGTGAAACGCGCTTAACCCCTGCTTGTCCGATAGTAAATGGAAATGCGCGCGATGAGGGAACTTACTTCGCTGAAAAATCGGTCCTAGCGAAGCTCCGTTGTTTCTTATCGTTAGTAGCAACGATCGCGTCGTAATCGGAATGTATCGTACGTCCGTTTTTTTAACAGAGTGGACGTATCATCGTGGGGAAGTCGAGGCTTGCGAAAATTTCTATTCGATAAAGAATTTCTGCAGCGAAAATAATATTTTGTCCGTAGTTGACGTATCTCTTTCTACAGAGATTGTATATCTTCAGCTGGTCGAATATCGATCCATTTCCTCCCTTGTGTTTCAGCATCCGTGCGACGAGCATTGCTACCGACGTTTTCCACCTAGAAAACGTGAACTGTGTAACATTAAGCAAAAGATAGTGGACTTGGACAGAGTCGATCCCGAGGGACGATTTTGCTAGTGTCTTTCGCACCCTTCGACTCTTCCGTTCCTCCGCACGAGATCTTTACACTCACCCTTTCGTACCTCTTCGGGAAACGGGTCCTCCTTCTGTTGCCTTTGATCGTGTCTATACACAGCGTGTATGGCTTTTAAGTAAGAATCGGAAAGGATGAAAGCTCCTTCGACTTGGCATGTAAAGTGAGCTTTGTGTTTTCCAGTTGGCGGACAAACAATTCAACGACACGTTGTCGAACTTGTCTGCGAGATTGTTCTTTCGGCGACGAATCGAAAGTGATTGCTCGATATCGATGGATATTTTACAGCTGGTTTGCGGAGCGACAATTTGTCGCGTTATCGAACGAATAACTATCGTGGCAGTTTCGTTGCGCTATCGATAATCGTATTTTCATTGAGACACACAGCGATAAATCGCATTAATTGCGAAACGTTCGAGCTAAAAGCAACGAGATACAAACAATGTTCCTAGTTTTAGACGTAGAGCCAGATTATCTGTTTTCGAAAAATATGCTCGGAGACTATAACGAGAAGTCGTTACGGTTATTCTGCTGTCAGCAAAAGCTTCGCCCTCCTTTTTGTTTTTATTAATATTTCATTGGTCATTGTCCATTATTCTCTCGCATCGCTGACCGTTCCAACCGAATAACGTTTAAAGGCGCGCACGTAGCGAGCCACCGTACGTACTATACATACGTGTAGAGGGATGGTCTCGCCAAACGCATCAAACTCTGGCCACGATGCACTCCCTGCTATACATACGACCAATCACGAACGTAGGAATTAGGGGTTCGATGTACGCCCTGCTACTTTTAATTCAGCAAATTAATGAACACCGTCAACGTCGTCGACGTTGCAACGACTGCCGCATACAGATAACTACGTATACGGAAAATTTGCCGAACGTCCATCGGTGTTGGGGTAACGTCGTTATCGAGCCGCTGGTATGCTCGCCACGAAAAACTCGACGCGAATTTTCCTGAGTATTGTTGTCACGGTATCGCCGAATCTCTTTTCCGTAGTTTTATTTAAACGCGCAACAATCGTTCGATCAAGTTCGGTTTATTGGTTCGTTGATAATTTCCCGTGAATATCCCTGTATCTAAGAATTATACGAAATTAATCCCGTTTGTGTTATTTATTTGACAGAGAAACAAAGCTATTCAAATACCCTTTATACAGAAGCGAATTATAGTTTTCGGGTTAAATAATTTTAATTTGCCGGAATATCTACGTACGTAGATAATACGAAATAAAGAGACGAGAAGAAAGACAGAAAGAATGAAAGGAAGGAAGGAAGAGAGGGAGGGAGGGAGGGGGAAAAGAAATAAAGGAAGAAAGGAAGTGGAAAGGGAGGATGAAAGGGAAAAGGGGAGGGGGGAAGGGCAAGAAGAAAGGCATCGGTGGAAATGATTCGCACTCCGCACATAGTAGGAGCTTCGATGAGAACCTTTATTAAATAAACACGACGTTTTGATGTTTCCCGACGCGACGGGTGGCCATCTTTTCACGAATATCCGCGAAACTCGGTGTACGCGGACCACGTAACGAGGTGATCGTTAGCCACGCGTTTATTACGCCCTCTCAGCACCCTCGAGCAAATAAAGCGTGATAAAATTCGTGCTGGCGCAAACGTTCCTGCTGAAATTCAGGTCAAGAAATAATACCGAGGAATCTGGCGAGAAAGAACGTGTAACGGTGTAATAATTTAAATGGCCGTTTCCGCGTATATCGTATATTAGAGTAAATTTACTCGAGTTCCGAGCATCCGAGCCTTGAAATAATTATAACAGGTTCAGCAACCAACGATAACGTTATCGCGAAGAAAGGAAAACAATCTATGTGCCGGAGGGACGGATAGACGAACCTTTGGAATACATTAGCATTAAACGCTCATTCTCCGCTTAATCGATGCATGTCGCGCTTATCGGTCGTCGGAGGCGTTTTTTGGACACAGCATCGTCGAATCTCCGAACAAATAACGAGCCCCAGTTTTTCTTTTTCTCATTACAGATTGGCGGCGCTGTAGTAGCGTCGACGAGATACCAACAAGGACGACTACGGCGGCGGCGGCGGCGGCGGCGGTGACGACGACGACGACGACGACGACGACGTCGACGACAACGACGACGACGACGACGAGGACGTCGACAAGAACGACGGCGTGATCGTGTCGCGGGGGTGGTGGGGTTGAAAATCGGCGCTTGCCCGGTGTCTCCTGTATGCCTCTATCTCCCCTCGATTTCCTTCCCCTTTTTCCATCCACTGCCCCCTATTCTCTCTGGCGGCTCTTACTCCTACCCACCACGTGCGTAAGAGGTACGTGTGCGTGCTGTAGCGGCGCGTAGCCACGCACATGCGATCCGGAGTAGAGGAGAGAACGAGCGCAGCACTATCGACGCGGCTGCGCGTACAACCGGCCGATTCTACCCGAGAGGGGCTTCGTGTGTAGTGGGGGGCGCGTGTCACCTGTCGTGGCGTTGCGCGGTGTCAGTGTGACGCCGACCGTCGTGAGTATCGGATCGTTTCGCGGTGCGTTTCGACATCACTGATCGCACGGTGTATCGGGATAGACGCATACGATCGCGTATTATATCTACGTTGCGTTCGTGCGCCGATTCGTCGTTGCCTGCGTCTCTTTCGCTTACACGCGTACACGCACGCGTCTCTTCTCTCTCTTTCCCCTCTCTCTCTCTCTCTCCCTCCCCTCTCTCTCTCTCTCTCATTCTATCTTTCTCACTCTGTGTCTCTTTCTTTTTCTCTGTCGCTCGTCCGCTTTTCTCCCCTCACATAATCTCTCCTCGTCCCTTTTCGATCGCCGGCCGATTTTCGGATACGTCGTCGAGGTGCGTGCAGGCACGCCGCGTTCGATCTCGTGAATGTGCGCGATCAGGAAGACGGCCGTCCGCAAGGAAACATGCGTGAACAGAGCTGGAGGACAACGACTGCGACAACGACGAGGAGCACGCTGCACGTGACTGCGGCACCCTCGCACGTTTTGCTGCAGTGAGTGGAGAGAAAGGGAGGAAAAAGAGAGTGATAGAAACACGTCCTTTCTCCTTCCGTTGTTACGTCGGAGCCTGTGCTTAACGGGGAGTAAAGAGTGCCGGTGGTTGGTGCGGTATTCGTGAGTTACCGAGGTTCTTTCTCCTTTGCGTGATCCACGGAGGAGACTACGAATCCTGGCACGTTTTCGGCGTCGTTCGAACCATCCGAGAGAAGATGAGGCGTACCATCTTGGAAACGAGGATGCACCCCGTGTTATCCTGCTGGTGCGTTGTCGCCACCGTCACCCTCGTCTTCGCTGCAT
The DNA here is from genome assembly GCF_011952205.1 of Bombus bifarius. Lineage (NCBI taxonomy): Eukaryota > Metazoa > Arthropoda > Insecta > Hymenoptera > Apidae > Bombus > Bombus bifarius. The sequence goes on from NW_022884533.1 coordinate 171,122, forward strand.
GGCAGGAAAACATCAGGCCGAAGATGTACGTCCAACTCGGTGAGTGTCGTTACGTTACTCCTTATTACGTATCATATTCTCCGTGTTGCGTTTCCGGTGGTGTTTTTTGTTCGCCGGCCAACGCCGACGGCTCGAAAGACGATGGCGTCGCGATGTGTTGACACAACATGTGCCGTCCAAATCGAGTCGCTCGAACCAAGGTTAAATACGTCACAACGAACCGTATCGATCACGCACGTTGTGACACGGCGAAACACCGAAATAATTGTTCTTTTCGAATCGATAGAGATTACTTTCTGGCGTGCTACGCGACTGTCATCGACAACGCGCGCTCAAAGCATAGAGGAAAATCGTTTAATTAGACCTCTCGTACACCGTTCGATTCTATATTTAGAAATCTTTACTCTCGTCTTATCGATCGAACCGAGTTATATCCTTGGCTAACGAAAACAATATTCGTCCGGTCGCGCTCGAACGCGAATTAAAATACTCGCGGAAGCTGCTTGCTCTTGGTTATTTTACGGTCGAGAAGGTAATTTTATATTCTCGTTTGCTCGGGTAGTGCGCGTCGAGTAGCCGAACAACGATGCGGAACGGAAGTTGCACCGGGTGCAGGGTCATGGACCTTCCCCCACTCGGTATTGTACCACCCCGTAGCGAGGGGAGTTGTGTGTGCAACCCGGTGACTGTAAACCCTAATCAGTGACATAACCGTACCCTCTAGGTGGATACTTGGAAAGAATATAAAGGTATCGACCAACGGTGTCCCGTTTAAATGATTAAAGTGCGCGATATAACCGAGCTTCTTGGAAGAACACGACGACTACGATTCGCGACCGCTATCGGCATCGTTCGCGTTCGTTAACGATCTACGGCGGTGATGTTCAACCGATTAATTTTATTCGTTCGTCTGCCTTCCTTCGAACGGCTCGACCAAGCGAGAGAAGGAAAACTCGAGCCACAGTTTGAGGGATTAAAGCGTCGTAACGATGGTGTAACGAGCGTGCGATGGTGATCGATCGATCGGTATCTTTGATTCGAAGGAACGAACGACGGAAAGATTTTCGCTGTGTCGACGGCGAGCAACTCGTTGTCAAGGGCGAAACATCGAGACTAGAGGAACGAGAAGAAAGAGTACCGAGCGTCCCACATCCGAGGTACTCGACCTTAACGGCACACCGCGCGTGTTTCGTAATCGCGGTACGCGACCGACATGCAGCATCCATCGTTCTTTCGACGATATTTCGGCGAGAGAAGGAACGAAATAAATTGGTCGCGAAGCGAGCACACCGTTGCATCGCGTGCTTTTACGCACGCCGGTTCACATTCTCCTGACACGCAGCACGTGTACGTGCATATCTTCGCGACACGGTGCTCCAAAGATAGTCGGCCGATAGATGCGATTTCGCTGTGTGCACTCTCTTTCTTCCTCTTGGATCTTTCGTCCGTGCAAACGCGCTACACGCGTTCTTTTTTCCCCTCTTCTCTGCATTTTGCACCGATGAACTGCTGGCATTGACTGATCTCGTAGCGCGCGCCTCACGGCATTGCGTTTATCGAGCATTATCGAACGGATGAATTTGATTCTCTGCACATTCGTTGGGCGAGTATCGTTAAAAGGTGAAAAATGACTGGCCTATGATCGTCGAAGAAACGGATAATACGAACGTTGGGCGTGGAAAGACGAAGCGAATAACTTTTGAAAAAGTAGCTCTGTCGATTGCCTAGCAGAGTAAATTTTCGAAGCATCGTGTCGATTAGCGACGTGTTTCGACGCAGATGATCGATGGCTCTCGTTTCTGAATGAAAGTGTATTTTTCGAGATGGAAGATGCAACGTCGGTAGGCCGTAACGCAAGCTCGTTAGGCCGTTATGAATTTAGTTCGTGTATTATTTTCCAATAGCAGGGAGAATCGAAGCGCACTGCGACGAAACGTGCGGCGGGAATTGAAATTACACGAAGCACGTGTTATTAATACGCCACTGGCATTGCGGCAACAGCACTGTTTTGCTCACTGAGTCAGAATTTCTGCTAATTCTACAACAGGGAAAACCACGCCGCAGAACCGAAATTGTAATCACCGGGAAATGCATATTGCCGTTATGGGGGTATCCGAAGGGACCCGGTTCCGCTGATGCAGCATTTTCCACGGCTGTTTATTGCGTTTCCATGGATCGCTAATGCTCATTTTTTCTCGGTCGGCTTTCAGAAGATAAGGAGCAACATCGTGTTATCCAATTATCTACCGACTACGTTCTATTTATGCCGTTGTTGGAGTTCCTTGGCCGTTTTGGCGCTTGTCTCGGCTCGCGGTTCTAACGCCAATTTCTCTTGTCATTTTCAATGCGATGCGTGCGCGCGAGCTTGTATCTTTCGGATCGTTGACCTCGGAACGCAAAACCCGACGACAAACGACGATATTTCAATGGTCGCGAGGGAACGAATCGCGTCGCGAATAGTCCGTACCGCGAATGCCGTTGACGATCATCCGCGCCCCGCTTGAAAAACAAACGTCATAAATCAAGTGTCGGATACTGGAACGCATGCGGCGCCGTCGGAGACACGACGTTTAAAAATCCGAATCGCGCGTCGCGACGCCACGTCTGCCGGTACACGCTTGCACGCGTTCCTCTTCGGTAAGAATAACGCGACCGTGAAATATCGGCCTGTCGTTCGGCGAAGGCGCGAGCCGCTTCAACAGGGATGCTCGCAAAAGTCAAAATCCGTGTGTGGTATTGGCGCGTAACAATCCGTCGCGGCGATATGTTATTCCACGCGAATACGTTATTAAAAGACACCGCGAATCTCGATGCGGTTGATAGCAACGCTGGTTACGAGTTCATTACTGCATCCCAGTCGCGAATACGAGCGTCGAATCGGAATACGAGCTATACCGGGCAGTTAATCCATATTACGGTAACTTTATCTGGCAGCGAGGAATACCGCAACGGACCAATCATAGCACTGCCCCCAACCGATGAGGATACATTATGATTAGTTTCAGTATACCGTGTTCGCGACCTGGCACGTATAACCCGACCTCGGTTCTAACCACCGGGTAAAATTACTGGGAATCGTGTCAATTGGCTACGCGTTCGAGAACCGTCGAACGTAATTCCACTTCCGCAGGTTCGAAATGTCAGTAGGTAGGTGGTGATCGACACGCCGCGCAAAGAAACGAAAGGGAACTTTCGTCTTTCGATTTCGCAAAGTCGGTGAGAGAGAGAGAGAGAGAGAGAGAGAGAGAGAGAGAGAGAGAGAGAGAGAGATAGAGACACACACACACGATGGACGTCTGATCGCGATACAGCGATGATTCTCGGTGCAGATAGACAGAGGTGAGTTAACGCGAGCGAATGAAGGCGAATCCGGTGAGCGCGTATTAATGTCAAACAATTGGCGAGGTATACGAGCTAGCGAGCCTGGAAATGATCGATTCGATACGAAACGGGGGTCGGTCCTTTTTAAGATTTCTCTTTGAGGATCGGTCGCGTGTACATACCGCCCCCGCATTTTTTGTGAACGTCGAGTGTGTACTCGACGATAGAATAAGTAGCATACTGGCATTGCCGAGGGGTTCATAAATCTTTTGTCGAGAAGATCCCCCCCTTGCCATGCTCGATCCGGGAAAGCAAAAGGTCAAAAGCAGCGGCTGCCGGGAGCGGTTTCTTCGTTGGAGTGCAAGTAAAAGTGTCCTCTTATCGCGGGTGTTGACTCGACCTGGCTCGGGGATGAGGAACCATCGTAAATACGATTGCCTTCGCGAAACTTGGATGGAGTTCCTCTCGCGTCGTTTGCGACGATTCGCCGCGTAATGCGTCCCTTTCCACCGATGGATAGACGATTAGTTGGCGATTTTATTATCGACTCGAAACTTGGCCAATTCTTTAATATCGGGATGCTGCTGGTGCACACCGCTCGAGAAAGTTATTCGAATTCGTTGTATTGACTCCTCTCATAACGTTCGCCATCGACCACGGGCTTTAAAGCGATCGCGGACTTCGGTGCGTTAATATCATTTCCTTCTTCTCTTCGTTCTTCTCTTCTATCCTATCATCCCCCTCTTACTCTCTCTCTCTCTCTCTCTCTCTCTCTCTTTGCTCGACGCTTTCAAACGTGTCTTTTTCATTTTATTATCGCAGACGGAATTGGCTTTATCGCGTCGTTGAGACTATCAATTAGATGAAATTAGATTATCACAGTTGACGACTCGTGCCTAATTGTTCGCGTGTCCTTAACCTACAAATTAAAATACCGCGTCTGGAATGGCGAGAGAGTCGATAACGAGACGCGTTGGAAAACGAGAGAGGAAGGAAGAGGCCAACGAGACTTCGTTACCTTTCTTTTTCTTCGCAGCTTTGAGTCATCGAAGCTCGATAAACCCGCGGAATAACGCGATGTTGTGTATTTTTCCTCTCGAAGGTACCTTCCGTGTCGTTGGATCGAATGATAAAATTAAACGTCATTGTAGGTCGTCCGATGATCTCTCCGATAAAGTTAACTGACCTGCCGCTGCTGCTCGGGTTTTCGACGCACTCTTCTTCCTTTCTCCACTTTTCATTCGACGATCGAGCTTCCATCGTTGGCTTCCCATTCTGCTCTTTGTTCCTCGATGTTGGTCGTTCGTGCGTCGCGTGGCGAGCCGATCTTTTCCTCCTCGATTCGGTTGCTACAGAAATTGGTTTATCGGCGGACAAAGTATGAATAATTCAAACCGGACGATTCACAGTCCAATCAATTTGGGTCCGAAAGCAGCGTGGCAACCCATAGTCTAGGGGAGGAGCTTACTCGAACAGGGTGAAACGAAAAGGACCATTAGTAGTACAGTCTAGTTTAATGCGAAACTCGAATTGTCCGACGTGTGTCACGCTCGCCAATCAAACCTAACCACGTTCCAAATAAATCGAACGACATACCACGAGATAAAAAGAACGTCGTCGATTCGAGACAACTTTCCCGGATGTACTTACGTCTATGTGCGCGAATTTCAAGGAATTTTTAACATCGCTGTATATCTACCCATGTACTACTTGCTCGCAAATATTGTTCACCCTTTACTCGATATATCGGTGTAAACGCGGATTTTACGTAGCACGTATTCCCTTCTTATGCGCAATACTGTTGGCATGAAAGGCGTAGTTTACGGTGTAAACAACCCTTCTCTATCGACTGTTTATGAAGTTGATTCTTGCAGGGGGGGGGGGAGTTGTTTCTGCGGAAAATATCCGTGGTACAGAAATTCAATGGAGAGAATTGCATCATCGACGCAGCGTATCCTTGCCAGTTGTACAGCAGCGAGCATGCGAGATCTCGAAGAAAGAATCGATTTTTAAAACGTTGGATCGACACCGCTTGGATTCCGCTATTCGAACGAGACGCGTTCAATATTACAGACCGTTATAAATTTCTTCTCGTTGGAAGGATAATTTACGGGGCATTAACTCGGCGGTCGTTCATGCCGCGAATTAGTCCGATTTATTTCACCGGCAGTTCCTTGAATATTTAGTTATACACCTCTGACTAATTGCCGAATTCGCTTTTGAATCGCGCGCGGCAAGGTAAATAGCGATTTCCCAAATAGACAGACTTCGGTATCTAAAACGGCGTGTAATTAATTCAGCGCGACGACGAATTAACGCCGCGATACCAACGAGGGGATGGAGACTGGAAAGGTTAAAGCGAGAGGTAACCGCTAAACAGCGGGAGAAAGGAGACAGATAGGATACCAAGATAAAAAAGGCGAGGCGAGGACATACGTACGTGACATCTCGTCGTTCGGAGAACAAGTTTCATAAACTCAATTACATCGGTTTTTCTCCATTGTTGATTTTCGCTCGAGATTTTTCCGTGACATAATTGCTGAACGTACGTTGGTCGTCTCCGTTCTTTTCCGCGTGTATACCGGTGCAGCTCGTGCACGGTGCACCAGATACAGGCTGGCTGATACGCTCCTTTAGTTTCGCGGGTTTGTTCGGGTCGTCCTTAATCGAATTTCGAATTGAATTCTTGGTTGGATGCTCGCTGGTTTTACAGCGGGATTATACGATTCTTTAAATCGCGGTCGATGAAACGACGGTGACGGGTAAACCGATGCTCGGTTGCGTCGAGTTTATCCGATAGTTTGGAAGTTGGCGTCAACGTCCCGTCTCCGTTTCGTTCGAACCGCGGACACGCGTATTCGTAGAACACACGGAACTTGCATATACGCAGCAACGAGGCAGACACGTCAGTTGATTTTCAGATGCCGTCGCTATCAGCAGCTTCCGGCAACATCGTGAAAGCACCGTACTCGGTATTAGTAGTCTTAGTACGTTGTAACTTACGCCAATCCGTTGCAATTTGCGGTTTAATCGAGCGTATCTGCTGGATCAATACGAGTGGCTCTCGTCCTCCTTCCACCCCCGCCTCGTTTCTCTTTCTATTGCGTTTCTAAACTTGGAGCTTCTGTCTACTCGGTTCCAGCCCTCCGTCTCCTCACTCTACAACGCCTTCTCTCCCCGTTTCTCCTTTTGAGTCGACGGCCCCCTTTTAGTTTCTTCGCAAGTATATCGTTAAGTTCTTTAAAAGCTTTTCATCGGCGACTCGAGAAAGTTTACACGAAATTACGATTATTATCGTTTCGACCGAGCGCCTCTAATTTCTTGATAAATTTTGTTCGCGCGATAAGATATTTTAGTCGGAAGAATCCGAGCGGGATACATTTTTTCGAAATCTAATCGGTATCGGCGTCGTTGAAACGCGATAAACGCCAACGAATTTTTGCGAATTTTCTTCCGACTTTTTCCTTCAAAGTCACGGGAAAGCGTAAAAGTCGTTTCACCGAGGAAATGTTCCCTCGCACAGATTACACAAGATCCCAGAACGACTTTAAAGTTGGTTCTGACGATCTGCCCCTCGACGTGTGCTTTCGTGCGTTAATTAGGGAACAGAAGCGCTTTTACGGAAGATACCGAGAGCCAAACTTACAAGCCCCAACGAGCTTTTGGGGAAAACTTTTCCGAGTCGTGTGGTATAGTTCCTATCGCGATGTCCGATCTCGTCGTTGACCACGCGCTTGACACGTTACTGGTCTATTCACCATATTTATCGGATAATCATTTTTCTATTACGATTCCCTATCAACTATTAATGAAACTCTTCCATTAACCCGGGAAGCTCGAGCGCGATCCATGGTAGTAGTCTTTCTCGGCCAATTTCATGGAAATTTCATAGGAAACCGCAACCGCGTATTAGGTTAATTAACTTCGACAGGATCCAAAATCGTTTTTGGATTACGACCCTGTTTGTCGTAAATCTAAGAGACTTTCCAGAACGATACCGTTCCGTGTTATTTACGACGATAATTACCGCAATCGTTGTAACACGATAAAGATAAGTACGATATCCTGGTATTTTATGTCGTGACTGTTTCACCGACCGTACAAACTTGGCAGATTTTCTCTCAAATATCGCTTTAAAAATATTGGGTTATCTCGTTAATAGGGTACGAAAATATTACCAAGCCTTCGCCAGCGGTCATTGCCGTAGCCGGTGACTCGTGTCCAGCGAGATCGATCGGTCTCTCGAGTATCCCGCAGGATGCGTCACCGTGCCGCGTATCTTGTCTGATCGTACGGCTGTGTACACGATCCGTCGGTTGAAACATTAGTTCGATATACACGTACGTTCCTCGTGTTATTAATTTTCTCCTCCGTTATCTCGAAAGTGCTTGATGAAATCACGAACGGTACCTCCGATGGTTTCTTGTTAACCAGTGTCCTTTCCGATCCACTTTGCTTTCTATCTATTAACTTCTGAAACGTTCGACTCTTGTTTCGCGTGGCTGAAGTCGGTCTCGTGTTTTTTGCGCTGCTTCCGGTAACACGGTGTTTCTTCCATCGTCGTATCACGTACCTCGACAACGCGTGAAACTACAGTTTCACTATAGGTTTTTCGCGATTCGTTGTGCGAATTTATATGGTCGGGGGCAACACGACGACAGAGGGGTAGCGCGATTTAGCGAGAGAGAGAGAGAGAGAGAGAGAGAGAGAGAGGAACGTTTTCAGAGAGAATTACGGGATATTCGATAACGAGCGGGGCAAGCCGGTGCATTTAAAAATCGGCCCCATTCATATCCACCTTTGTAGCTCGTTGACCGTTCGCCTCTTTCCAAGTCAGGATTTCTCGCCTCGAGTCAGGAATCAGAAACCTTTCAATCGGTCGTCGGTACGACTGGCATCCTGAAAGATCGATCGTTCTTTCTCTATCTCTTTCTTCGTCTCCCTCCTGTTCTGCAGGACGATGCGTCAGTCGTGAGATAGCGGAAGGCTAAGGGTGGGAATAGTAGGGACAAATGGAGGGTGTCCGGAGGGTACTTGGAGTCGGGCATCGTTGGCTCTCCGAAACGCCCCGACACCCTCCTCTTCTCCCATCGTCCTTTCGTGTCTGCATTTCTCCCTCGATTCTGTCGCCTCGCTCTCTCTTTCTCTATCGCCGCATCCTCCTAATATCGTGGCTTAAGATGTCCGATACACGTACGATCGACCGGCCGTGTGCACCGCTGTAGGATTGCAGCAGTCGCTAGAATGCCAGTTGCTAGGAAAGCCTGGCACGTAGAAAAAAGACGAAAGCGGATGTTGATGCAAAAGCCTCGCAGATATCAAGTTTAGCTCGTTTCGTTTCAAGGAAAACTAGATCGCGCTCAAAGGTACAAATTTAATGTAACGCTTACAGGCTTGTCCCGTCAACTGGAATACAGCGGGACGATCCAAAAAGCACATTATTTTATGCTGGCAAACTTACGCGGCGCTCCACCGTTTTACGATTTAACTTGCGCGAGTTAAAAATTCACTGCTCCTTTCGTTTCATTAATTAAGCCAAACTTTGAAGGAGTGGCTAAAAGTCGACTCGCTTCTTTCTCCCAGTATTACCCGCTATACGCGTTGCTTCAAAATGGTACAGAGACGCCGGCGAAGTGTATATACATAGGAAAAAAGGAAACGAACGCTGGTTTCGAGGAAAAACGAGCCGAAAACGTAGTCGGCAGAGGATCTATTTAGTTGTCGGATCATTTTGCAGAAGAGAAACGAGCCATGTGACTCGAATGACAAGACTAGCGGTATTTTTGCCTTGGAGCTGTCGTGAAATACGGATGAGAAATGATAAAATTCGGCGGTTCAGAAATGGTTGAATTTTCAAGCGGGGAAAAATCAGTTTCTCAGTGTCGGCTAGGTGCTAGCAACAAATGGACGGACAGCTTTCTCATTATCGCGGTGCGGTCAAACTTTCGGTGTAATATCTAATTGAACCTGGCCGTGCAAATATTTAAGTCGCCCTGAAGAGGACATGGTTTGCGAGACAGCAAGTGCGGAAGAAAAAGAGCGAAAGAAAGAGCGAGAAAACGAGAGAGACGAATTGGTAGCTGCATATATCCCTTGTGGTGGTCGAGTGCGCCCGCTGTTTTAGTGGTAGTGGCGTGGTAGTGAGGGGGTGGCGACCACGTGACCGCCTACGGGCGCCATGTTAGGCACGAGGGGTGCCGATTTCGCACGAAGTCGCACGAACTTGGAGTCGCCATGTGGTCCTCGTGGGTTCAGCCGATCAATACCTCGCCGGCTGCTGGCACAGTCAAGAGAGCACAAAGTTATGCACGCGCAACGATGATAATGCCATCGACCAAGACGATCCCGAAATTTTGCGGGTCATCGTCCCTTTCCTATCGTCGTTGCCCGAACCTCGACGCACAAATCGTACGTAACATCGTGTACGTTGTAAAATGGACGATCCAGTCGTCGATTCGTTAAACGCGGAAAACGCGTTTCACGAGTTGAAAAAGTTCCGTATGATTTTGAACTTTTCTCGCGCTTTGGTAGCAGGAAAGTTGCGCGATTATCTTTGACCATCTTGGCTTAAGTGGAGTTGAGAATAACACGACTAAGACTGTTGTCCGACTTCGTCTTGTTGAGAATTTATCAGCCGTGCTCGATCCGTCGAGAAAACAACTTCAACGTCTAAGATACCACAAGTAGGTAAACCTGACCCGAGAGAATCAAATTCGTGACGCTAATGTCTTTTGATCGAACGATCAGGAGTAATCCGATGATATTTCATAATTACGTTGTTCGAAAACAACGTTGCTCCGCTCCTTGATACATTTTTACTCGGCTATTTCATTTTCCAAGGTTCCTCGTTGTTTGCACGGGCAACGGTGGTAGGCATAACCGTGAAATATGAAGCAAGCCTGTCGTTTCACCTGCCTCGTCGTTACTCGTGCCAAACACTAAAATGGTCGAGGCGAATAACCCCAATAGTTTCCATTATTGAAACAGACCGGCGCACATCTGTTCCCTCCCCCTAAGGGACGGTCAACCGACTACCTGCATGCCAAGGAGACACGAAAGCACGCAGGATCGGGACAAAACTCGCTCAGACCGTGGCATTTCGAGGTGTCATCGTTCTCCGTCTGTTCCGGCATGACTCGAAGTCTCAGGACCAGCGAGTAATACGGTGGTAGAACAAAGGTGGTCGCGTGGTGGTAGCGGTTCATACCTCGTCCCACGATGCTCGATTGCCATTTCCAATATCTTCCCCCATGCTGGATGGAGCATGTATATCTGCTGGTAGCACGTCGGGGAATCGATAGAATTTGTCGTCCCGTACTTTCGCCTGCCTCCCTTTCCGTTTTACTAATCCACTTAATTTAATCCAACACGCGAGCTCTCTCCACGCCGATACTCGTGCCATCGCACCAGTCGTTAGACCGGCCCAACTTTCTTTCGAATTCGACGATTACTTGGATTCTTTGCAATTCCACGCGTGTTATTTGTTCCCTTTGAGCAATGGTCGATGCCCCATGCATTATTTCACGTCCGGCCTTCTTTTCCACTCTTTCATGGGCTGACCTTTACACGCGAAATCGCGTTAAGCAACGATCCATTTGTACCCTCTCTGCGCCGCTGTTCCCTCCTTTCTTCTTTTTTTCTTTCTCTTTTTTTCTCCTTTTTAGTATTTTTGCGAGACTCGTCGGCGGCCGCCGCCACTACATTTTCGAAGGTTAAAGTTCGTCTGGCATTTCGTGATTGGAAAAAAGCGACTACTGGAAGGGATAAAGCATGGACAGAAAGAGAAAAGGAAGAAAAGGGAGAGATTACCCGTTGTGCGGCTCTTTTCGATTTTTAATATTTAAACAAGCCGGGAAATTGACCTGTTCATGGTGTTAGTTCCAGGGTTAAGAAGCGTTTTGTTCTTTGATTTTAAGAAGGCGCTCGATCGAAGTGCACGATATAATTAAGACGGTGCTGTAATTATCGTGGAATAAAGTTCGTTCGCGTCGACTTAGAACCGTGTCAACGAATCCACCTTCCCTTTGCTCGATTTCCAATATAGCAGTTGCCGGTACTCGCGCTCGTAGATGGGTACCAGCGATGCATCAAGCGTCGATAGAATTTTGTCGTTCTGCCGTGGCTCCGCGCCATCCCATCCCCCCTTTTACGACTTTCTCGTCGTACCGCGAGCACATATATTTGTCTCTATCTCTTCTGCGAGGTAGAATAGTTGAGAGAGATTATGGAAAAGCTATGTGCTGAGAGAGAGATAACGAATGTACGGCTGCGAGCTACGGAGCGAAGAGAAGAGAGATAGGGCTGCTCCGAAACGGCGAAAGAGAGTATGAAAGAGACAAAACGGACGGCGAACTAGACCGACGGGGTTGGAAAGGATGAGAAAGGGGAGAGAAGGGAGCGGAGAAGGGTCCGTTCTCAGGGCGAGCCGGCCCAATCCGGCTTTACCGTCTCATCATGCAAATTGTACGACTGCGGGATAAGCGAAGGAACTGCTATCGTTCTCCACGCATGTTGCTCCTCAGAAACGCAGCCGCAAACGCAACTATCGGCGACCGACTGTAATATCACGGCCACGAACGTTCCGTTGGGAACAATGACTCCTTAATTGGAAATGGAGCATAGTTTTCGAAGGGTATGCACATCCATACCAATTGTCATCGGGCTATCTACGCGTTACGTATTCGAATAGTTTGCGCATCGATCGGACCTTTGTCGAGTGCTCTCGATCGTTTCGTCTCGGTGATATTCGCCTTTGTGAACGTCGTCGTGCTTTAGGATATCCCGAAGAACAAGTTTTCCTTTGGAAATTTCAAACGAGTATGGAAAAAGAAGAAGAAGAAACAAAGAAAAGCTCGTTACTTATTGGCCCTTTATTAACACGACAACGTGTTTATCGAATTCGCGTTATTCGTTGTAAGGACGCGTACGCTAAAAAAGATGTAATGCGACGTCTCGTTCCGAAAGAACACCGCGGTCTGTTTCACATGCCGCGAATACTTGAACCGCTGCGAGAAGGTTAATCACCCCACGGGATTTAAGGGGCAGTGTTCGCGATTTTAATCCGGCGAAATCAAAACGCGATGCGCGAGCGTGTGTGTATTTTTTATGAAGGAAATGCGCGCTGCTAGTTAAAAGGTAACCAGGATTTTCTCGCTTGCCGTCTACTCCGCATTTAAAATTTGCTCCGGAGTTCTGAACCAACCCTTTCCAGTTATGTTCTCAGTTATTTGGAAAATTAGCAACTCGAGCTAGCGGCAAAGTCCATTCGGTCTGTACTGGACGTGTTAATAAAAATATAGCGCGCAACAAGAGCTTCTCGGTGGGATTCCCGACTACATGGGGTACCGTAGCCACGCGTTGTTCCCGTAAAATTCTACCGATCTCTCTTTTCAAGGTCCCGTCTCTCTCTCCCCTCCTCTCACGCCTCTCTGTTACTCCGCCAATTCCATTCTTTTCTTCCGCGGCTTTCCTTCGTTTCCGACTTTAATCCCACGGAAAATAGTGGCGTGTACTTAACGCTTTAAGAACGTCGCATCTGCGCTGCGCTGTCTGGGCACGTGCGCCTCTTACGACCTTCTCCTTATTCGCCATTTTCCTCCTTGTTTGTTCGTTATCTTCTTTTCCTTCCCTCGTGGCTGACCGTACGTGTCTTGTTCGCTTTTTTCTTCTTATTCCCCGTCTTCTAGCCTCTTTTACTCGTTTTCCTCCGATTTCCTTCAGCCTTACGCTTGCCCTTTGGGGCACGGTGAGTGGACGTTGAAAGGGTTCATCGATCGACCGATAGGAAGGAAAGGCAAGAGCATTTTAAATACGGTCGCTTTAATAAAAATTGATGGCTGGAAAGTAGCAGGAGGTGAATTTGACGAATGTCGTTAGCCGCTTAATTACTGTTGGATGATCGGCGTCACGCATCGAGAGTTTCACGATCGGCCGGAAGTGCTCGGCTATTCAGCATCGAAAACCTTGGACTGATCGAATACCGCGTCTTTTTTATAGCTTGTAGAATGACGTTTTGCGCGACGGTTTAATACGCCCTATCGTCGGATTATTAATTCCGTCGTTTTGTTCCTTGTCGCTCGCGGAAACGGGTTTGTTTGGATCGCGAAAGAGAAAAATTCCTGAAACGAAACTTCACAAGTACGATTTAATTATGTAATACAGTACTGCACCGAGCCTCCGCATAGTTCTTCTTCAATGAACGTTTTTGCCCAAACAATTATCGACGAATTCGAAGGAAATACGGCAGAATTTTATGGGTTAATTTGCGAGAACAAAGGACTCGAAAGTTATTGGCTGGCCGATGGTGTATGGTTTTGATTTATTACGTATCATGCGTTCAGAAAATTGACAGTGCATGGTGTGCTGCGCGGATACAATTCATAATTATCATCCCTGTAAAAGCATTTCAAAGAAAGCCGCGTTTCCGCTTGGTACACGTTTTTTTACTTTCATTTTGTATTTGTAGTTTTCATTTGCCGGTGTCTATTTTCCCGTGCGCCTGAAATGTTCAAATTATTTTTCGCACCAACACCGATTTATCGTTCCTTTTTGAAAAAGTACACCGCGTTTCGGGCGTAATAAAATTTGCAGGAAAAAAAAATTTCTCGACCTCACCAGGCGTATAATTTTCAGCAAATCTGCCGCCGCTTTTCGTTCAAGCTACCGCGCTCTGTTCGGAATTTGATCACAAACCCTGGACAATAAACGCGGCCAGTTTATTGTTCGTCAAACGGCGAACGTATTTGGGTTAACCAGGAACCGGTATTACTGGTGGTTGAAACGAGCTATTCGAATGCTGTGTACGATACCATTTCTATGAATTTCATTAGGATAAAAGAATCTACTACTCCGTATTTGTACGTGTGTACCGAGCTTTCGTCTCGACCAGCACTCGATCAAATTTAGCCATCGGCGAAAATTTAGTTGGAAATTCAATTGATACGGTTTCGTATACCTTGGGATTGGAAGAAAAGTTTCGCAACGCGCAGGGTATTTCATCACCTATGGCGTTAAACGAGCAAGCCCTGTCGACGCCACTCGGACGAAGTACGATATCGCGGGCCAATCAGTTATTCCATCGACGATCCGTCGTTACGAGCATCCAGGCCAGTCCGCGTTTGTTCCTGCACACATCGCGCACGATGTCGACGTAGCGTCAGTTTTATTGGCAATTTCAGAAATTGCGTCCGAGATGCGAGCGTCGTCTATTTTCTTTGCCGACAGAATTCACCGTTTTTTCTCGTTACCCTTTTTCCTCCGTTTCGAATTGTCGTTCGATCTTCGGACAAAGCTGGAACATAAGTTTCACTTTGTAGCCATCCTAAACTGAAAACCGTTATGGTTCGTCCGCTTGACTTATTGGTTCGTGATCCGTTTGGACACGTGGCAAAAAAAAAGTGCAAGTTCGACCCCCTTTGTCTTTCTTCCGTGATACGCTTTGCCATCGGCGACAAGGATAATCGAAAGTCGAACGAAACCAGGCCAGCCTCGGTGCCAAATCGTTCCTGAATTTCCTCCTTCTCCCGTTCCCGTGTTTCCCGGATCGAAGGAACTTCGTATTGTCCCAGGAAAAAGCCTGGAGCACGAGTTTTTGAATCAAAATCGAACTAGCTTCTCCGTGCTCTTGTTTGCCAGAAGAAATATCTGTTTCATACACGTTCGTAATTTCGAAAAATTTCAGGGAAAAATGTACGTACGTTCGATTTTTGTTTCCTAATTAAAACAATCCTTCTCCAATATACTCCGTTACTCCGATTTTCGTTCTTTTTTTTTTCATTTTATATTTTTTCTTTTTTTTTTTAGTGTTTTCGTCTTTCCTTTTTTAAATCAGTTTTCCTAACAGAGACGATTTAGTCGTCTAGTACCTACCTACGTTTCCCACGTCTTTCTGTATTTTATTTTCCGACCGAGTTTTGGCAAGCGAGATTGACGTTCGGCAATATTTTCGAGGAGATTTATCGCTCGCATCGAACACACGCGGGCAATCGCGTCAGTGAGGTTTAACGGTGCATATAAATAAAAAAAAAAAGAAAAAAAACTGTTAGTCGCATGAAAGATCGTTCCGGAGAGGAGCTTTGTTATCGTTCGAAATTGCACCTTCGAGTATCTCCTTCGAGAAACGTATTTTTCATTTTCTCGGGACGCGTTGCATGGGTGTATCTCTATCCTTTTAGTCGCGAGAGAATCGAATCGAACGCGTCGACGAGATTCTCGTCGTGGAAAAGTAGCGTACCGCGCGTCGCAATGCGTTTTCTTTTCTCTTCTTTTCTTTTCTCTTTTCTTCCCTCTCCTTGGTTTTCTTTCTTTAGCAAAGAGTGGACTGCAGAGCAACGGGGCTATTGTAGCGACTCTGATGTACTGCTAATGGCGGTTACACACTCGGGGGTTCCGGCGGTGTACAGGAACGACGTCGTTGCACAGCCTTGGTGCATAATTATCAGTCTCCGAAGCACGCCGTGTGCTAATTACAGGGTAAGGTATTAGTTCACGACGTCGGGCGTGTTAGGGTCGGCGTAAATATTTGGCAAGGGCCGAGTAGCAGCACGAAGCGAAGCCAATGGCTCTCGACCCTCTGGTTATGCCATCTTTAAATCACTATTAACGGCCGCAACACGACAAAATTTGAATTTCACCTGGTTAATCGGGCGCTGCCTTCTTTTCTCACGTTCTTTCCAAAGATTCGCGATCGTATCTTACGCGTGAAGTATGCGCGGCTGTAACGATCCGACCAAGCCCGTTATTGTTTGTCAGGGAGTTTCATATTTTGCCGCCGGCAGATCGCTTAATTATGCAACGTAGCAAATTCGCGGTAAGCGATTGCTTTTTTCTTTCTCTTTCTTGTTTCCATCGGTTTGAATGGTTTCGGCCAACGACGAGTCTTGGTCGCACGCGTCCACAGCGTTGAATCGAAAAAGTGAAATAGACCGTTCCGCGAATTAATCAAAGTTAAACACGGATTAATGGCATTTTTTGGGAGGTTGCAGCTCGACCCACGCGAATCTCCGTTTAAATATTTGACTTCGGCGTTGTCGGTGTCGATTGGATTTCGCTCGGCTTGCATCGCGCTCGAAATTCGTTCGGCCCTGTTCGCTTGTATGCGCTTTTCAAATACATGGGACTCCGTTGAACGCGCTCGCATCACGCTGGCAAAACTTTCAATCGAACATTTATCCAACAATTGGTCGCCAAAATTTTACGAACGTCAAAAGAAAGGTAGACGCGTTTTCGGTTTGGCCTTCTGCCCTTGGTTGCTCGATTGTTCGTTCCCAAAACCATCACCATCACCGTCACCATCGCTACTATTGCCACCGCCGCCGCCGCCGATAGTCAGGCAATTTGTCGGTTTCCTAGCGCAGATCGCGCGATCCGTTGGCGCGTTTCGTTTAACGCTATCGAGCTGAATTTTCCCGGAGAAAATCGATGCTGTCCGTCGAAGGAATGCGCGCGCGGTGAGTTAGGATCGAGAGCGGCGTTGAGTGACGCGAATTCCGTATGCGCGAATACTCTAAAAAAGGAACAATCGACGACGGTTCCATCCACTTGCTTATCCACGTCGTGCACACACGCAAGCAAAGTGGGAGCCTGTATGCCGTATAAACATATATTACGTTTCAGAGTACGTTACCTGAATTCGTGGGTAAAAGTGATTCCGAGTCGTGCTCGTATTCCTGAGATTTTATATTCCAGATGCACTCGAGTTTACAAATATCGACTACGAGGAAGGCGGAGCGACGCGAGAGAAATTTGCTGAAAAATCATACCATCGCGATGAACTCGTGCACGGAATAACCTTGCCGCGTGTCCAAACGGAGCGTCCGGATAATTTTTTTAATTCGATCTACGGGACAGTTTTTCCAACGAAATTAATCGAATCGATACACGAGACGATCCTGCGAAAACAGCCCGCCCCTCCCGCCCTCTTGCCAGTCGTCTCGTTCTCCCCGCAATGACCGATTTTCAAAGGCACAGTGAAACTTAATTAACGTCTATACGCGGCAAGATTATATTCCTCCCGACGTTCCGCGAAGAGATAAAAATAATCTCACCGCAGCCGGAGTACTGGCGCTCGCCAGCTATTTAATGCCTCGAAACACTCGTATATTTTCCAGCGCCTATAAAATTTTCATAGGATCCTCCATAGCATGGATTCGTTCTTTTTATTCGGTCGGAATAAAATAGCGAGGCGGGTAGGTGACGCATACATTCCGAATCATCCTATCCAGGTTCCTATGCCCTCGGAATTAACCCTGGGTGAACCCGGATAAGAGGGTCGGTCGGAATAAATGCTTGGCGCAACGATAGGGCGCCACGCGCGTACACCGTATACCGATTCACCGGCACTTTGAAATTATTGGCTTATGGGGCTCGCCGCTTCGGCCGGCACTAGGTCGATGACGTCACTGACCCGCTCTCTATACTCTACTACTCTATACTTCACTCTCCGGCAGACACATTAATTAAAGTATACATTCTTATCTGACCGTGCACGTAATGTCCCGCTACCAAGTTCCTACCGCTTTAAAAAATGATACAAACGTTACTCGCATGAGCGCGACTCGAGAGAGAAACGACGTTACTTTAATAAGCACTAATTATACAGTTTTGCTTTCAAACAGCAGATAACTTTAAGCAGGTCGAATGAAAACGTTTCTCGTATACTTACGACGAGCAGAGTTTCGCCGGCGAGTTAATTGAACCGTAATCGGTGGACCGATTCTCTCAGATTTCCCCGTTCTAAGTATTTTTTTACGACTCGTCGTTTCCCACCGGGACTCCTACGCACAAAGTCTCCTTCCAGCCAATTTCAGCCAATGAAAATTAAATTACTCCGGTAGAAGAGCGAACGAACCGATCTTCCGAGCGAAACGATGTCAAGTTTTGTGTGCGCGAGAAGGCAACAAGCCGTAATCGACGATTCAGCGGGGCAAATACAGCTGCATCGGAAGTTGTGCACGCCGTTCGATCCTGATGGCTTACAAGTTGCGAGAGATCGATGCATGGTCTTCCTGTTGGAAACACGGGAATGTCAACGTTTGCTCCATCTGTTAGCGGACTGCCACTTTCCTCGCGGTGTACCGTTCCGCGATTCACCGATCGCGGTGTGCAACTGCACGAAACTCTATCCTCTGCGAACTAGCCGAGACTCGTATATCTCTCGCTAGAACAAATTTAGGTTAATCCGCTTGTTTCGTTATTTACGAAGATACCCGGCTATTGCCCGGTTTTTCCCGATTACGCCGCTCGCGAATAAAACTATCGAACCAGGGACGAAACTAACCGTTTCGTTGCAAGAGCCATCCGGAATGTAAATTTTTAATTTTTAATTTAACCCGTGTAGCACACTCGACTCGGTGCTCTTGAATCATTGCCCTCGAGGTTATCGATGGATGGATGGACGGGGTAAAAGTCGCGTGTGTCGGAAGTTGACCTGGATGTTGGCGTGTCACGTGTCAGCCGGCGCCATCGCGTTTATCGCCACATAGGTACTTCCGAGCATCGTTATTTGCCCTCCGATCATCTAGTTTTCACGCTCTTCGTGTTTCCAACGAAAACGTTTCTGCTTTTACTCTTCTCGATATTTTCGACGTAGCACGAAACGATGGGTATCGTTTCGATGGTCCAAGTGTTTCGAACGATCGTCCGTGCTCGTGGTATTCCGATTAGTCCGGGTTTTCGATTCAAAAAGAAAGATTCGGTCGCGGGGATGGAACGCGACGGAACCCTTTGGCTTCTTTCCTTTCCCTCGTTTTTCAAGCATGTCCGCATCGCTGATTTATTCCACCTACTTTTCAAAATGAACGCGCAAGCCACGCTCGCGTTCTCAGTAACCCCATCGACTTTTATTTCTACCCCTTTTTTTGCTCGGTGTTTCCCCATCTTCTCTCTCTCTCTCTCTCTCTCTCTTTCTCTTTCTCTATTTTCCCTGTTTGCCTTGACGTAACCCTCTCGCTCGGTCCCGTCCCTCCTCCTGTCTATCGGGCGAATTTCTTCTTTCTCCGTTCGCCGAGCGGCAGGTTGCGGCTTTTCTTCCGAAGAACTCGTAAATTAGCGTTTAATTAACTGTATTTTAACGAATTGTTATTGCGCACCGACGAACATGTCCTTTCGTTATATCGACAGAGTCACCGAAACGTACGATTCAACTAGGCGTAACAAAGTTTGTGCCAGAGCTTATATACAGCCGAGTTACGCGTCAATGGTTTTTTACTCTGTCAATGTCGATACAATGCGTAGATATTCGGTTGTCGCCTACTCCTGGTTCAAGCTGGACCGAGCACGTATCGCAGTTCGATTAATAATTCAATTACAGTGCGAGCTAATTACCAGGTACCGGCGTTCAACCGTTGTTTCGTGACTCGGTATCGGCGATGATTGTACTGCGAAAAACAATTTCAGACAGCAAAAAAAAAAACTTCTATCGATTTTCCAGGCTAAGTCTTTTGCGATCCTTGATCGTTCCCGATACTCGCGAATTGCCTCGACGATGCAATACTACTCTGTGCGCTTTCGAAATTTCTGCCATACGAATTTTCTTCGGTTCGTTCTGTTCTTCTCGTTCCCTGTTCGATACGCGATTGATCGATGTATTTTAGATGAAAATAGCTCGCGTAACTTGTCTTGATTAATAATTAAACTATATGAATGGGAAATTACGAGATTGCTGTGCAATGTTGTTACATTTAGAGGATAATTATGCTTCAATTAAAAAATGCTCATATCACGCGTTGAATATATCATACAATTCTGTATGTAAATAACGCCCGAAGCTGCAAGTTATAATGTTAATTAACTAGACGCGTGTCAGTGGTTTCGAATTTCTTCCATTATCGTGCATTTTGCTTAGCCGAAGGCGGAATATTGTTTCGACTGGTGTTTTGACATCCGCGTTGGCTCGATCGACTGCCGACCGGGAAAGTTTCCCTGTAAATCGAAAATAAAGTCCATATCGAAATTGCTCGACGAGTGAAAATTGATCGGCGGCGTTCGGCCGACGCTCCCTGATCATTTTTCTCGCGGAAATTAACGAACCGAAAGTTTTCGTTGCCGGAGAAACGAATAAATTCTTCGGTAATCCCTGCGCTACAGCCTCTATTGGTAGACAGACGCGAACCATATTTTCAGGGGATCCGAGCAACGACCGGCGAATTGGAATTTTCGAGACGAATTAAAAAGTCAAGATTGCCTCGGCGATAGAACCATATGGGCCGAGCTGTGGAGCGACGAGCAGCGAAACAAGGGTCAAAAACCCGAACGATTTCTCGCTCGACGTTGACTGAACTCGAGAAGTTCAGAGAATTGGGTCAGTCGAGTCGAAAAAGAGCGACGGCGGCGGCTAAATGGTGGGAGAAAATAAGGGTGCGAGGGTTTGCACGTGAGAAGACTGGAAGGAGCATCGATGGGGGCAGAGGGGTGACACAGCTGCGCTAGCAACATCGCGCGGCAAAGTTGTGCGACTGCAGCTGCATTCGACAAACTTTCGCGTATTTCATTTCGTTCTCTTTCCCGTAATTGATCCTTCGCACGGTTTCGCGCTTCTCTCGTTCTGTCGCCTGCCGCTCGCCTCGTACTTTCTTTTTCCTCGATGCAAGCCCGCTCGAGCAACGGAAATATATCGCCGGCGTTCGCGAGATCGAGTACCGAATTTCGAAAGGTGTTCGACCTCCGAACTCGTGACGCGATCTCGCGGTCGCGTGTTCTCCATCCGAGCGAATTTCGGCCTTTCCATCAGCTTGTCGTACGCAAATACCTACCGAAAGCATAGATACGAATGAAATCTCGATTCGAGATTCGCATCCCCTGTTCCGGTTAAGCAATCGAATTCCAGCGGCGCTCACTTTCATCGTCCATCGGTTTCCGTGCTGAATCCCTGGAAACGGAATCAGAACTACTACGGAAGAAGCAGTGGATATCTTGGCTGGTGGCTCGTTCTTTGTTGGAACGTCGGCTCGTTCGACTCGGACCATCGCCATCGGCGATCATCGGCGGCGGAGGAATGATCGATACCTCTTGAATAACGCAGGTTACCAACCGGAGGTTATCAGGGTTGAAGCGCGAGAGAATGCGCGGTTTTGGGAAAGCAGTCGGCCTATATCGATCGACATCGATGCGTGTGGTCACGACGGATGAATTTCGTATGTTCCCGGCAAATGGTAAACAGCAAACGGTGGAGCTTAACTGCACCGCAAAGTTTCCACGCGTAGAACTCTCCTCTGTGGGACCGCTCCCTCTATGCCGCATACCCATCGTCTCTCGGTTCCCTCTCTGTCTCCGTTCCCCTTTGCAGTCTCGGTCAGACCACACGGTGGTGCAACGCGGTGGCTGTGGCGTTGCGTACGTGTGTAAATCCTACGTTGGAGGGTGTGGCACTTTGCAGTCGTGTGAATATGCATGTACGCGCGCGTACGACGCGACGCGAGCTGACAATACATACGTGTGCGTCACCCTTCGTGTCCAAAGCGTGTGTCGTATAGTGGTGCGCGACGACCACTGGGAAATTCGTCGATGTAACCTATCGTCCCGTTGCGCTCTGTGACACCGCACGTTGCACCCTCGTCGTCGGGGACCTTTTTAAATTGGCGAGATCGATGAGGCATCGTGGATCGATGCGAACGCGCGTTCTCCCTCATCCGCTACCAAGGGGAATCCTGCAGCAACAATTACCAGAGTTTTAAGCTGACATTGCCTGTAAGAGGCAAAAGGCCGACCGTCCATCGATTTCTCGTAGTCGAACACCGCCCAGTGGAAATATCAGTCGTTGGAGTGTTACCGAGAATCGGAAAAATATTCCAGGGAACCATGGTAGGACAGAACTAATGTTCTCGTGTTTCCATCGCGACAGCCGGGCCTCGAGTGGCTGTCGGTGAAAAGTAGTACACCGTAATCTGAACGTTCTTCCGCCTCTGTAGGTTTTACGGGCTTGAAATTAGCAACGCGGAGCGAAGGGTATAAATGGTCGAGATTCGAAAGGATCGAACGAACGTTTCGGATACTCGCGTGAAGTTGCTTCGTAAATTCGATTCGCGTACGCTGTCGATCTTCCCTTTCTTCCCAGCAAATTCCAATTCCTGGCCATTGGACAACGGTCGTCTTAGTCGAGCGTAGAAACCGTGTAAAACTCGTGTTTGCAAGGTTTTTAGGATAAAATAAAGTAACAAAAAAATCTTTTTTTTTTTGTTGTTGTTTTCCTTCCGTTTTGTGTGGGAGCATGGAAAGGGAGAGCAATTTGCGTTTAGTACGCGCCGAATAATATTCACGGACAGGATGCAGCAGCATGGAAACGAGTAGCCGTGTAACCTCGTACTCTCTTGCGAAAGTTTGATCGACCAACGATCGTTTTCAGCTCTGCGTGCGTTTGATTATTTTTAATCGAGCGTACACGTGTACGGTGCGTCAATTGATTTATTACGGGGCTCTCTGTAAAAACCCGTCTGTTTTGTATGAAGATAAATCGAGTTTAAAACATTTCGCTTCGATTGATTTATCGACAAATTCGAGGAACAACGGGCCAGAGACCGTTTCATATTCGGTGTTACCCGTTTTTCGTTCTGCAATAACGGATTAATGATAACGTTGGCGTTGAAACCGCGATCGTTTTTGATCGCTTCTAACGTTTATTCTGCGAATTTTATCTTCGATCTTTGATCGGTGTCGCGGAACTAACGATTGACCTCGCTCTGTTATATTTCGGTAATCACGGAGCATAAAGCCGGCGGGCTAGCGATCGGAAAGCGTCAAAAGCGCAACGAGAGGTTTTAATTATTTTTCGTGAAACTATAGCGCGGATTTCCTGCGGCGAAGAACGCTGGGATTAACGAAGTAATTTCCGCTTGGCGACGGTGCCCTATAATTGGCACAAAAGATCTCGACGAAAACGTTACCTTCGTTCACGGTTCGTTTTGTCTTCTATTCAACGTGGAAGCGAATAGCATTCTGGTTAATACGTTATTTCCGTCTGAAAGTCACTAGGCCACTGGGTACCGTGACGTAATTTCAAAGTTTGTTTGGATTTCTCGTTATAATTAAACGTGTCGAGCTAGCGGGAAAAATAGTCGACCTTATCGTTTGCAAAATTTCTCCGCCCCCTACCCCCCCCCCATATTTCTCGATCGTATAGCACGCGTTAAAAGAATCAGCAGAATTTTTTTCCTGCAGATTGGTAGATACAGACACGTGGCTCTTACTAGTGACAAAATTTCGTTTGAACAGAATCTCGTTCACGAAGACGCGAAGCAGTTCCTGTCCCTCACAGGAAGAGGATTTATATTCACCGGCTGCGGGTATTACGTAAACGTGGGCGGCATATCGCTAATCTCCATCGCCGCTGTAACGTTGAATAGAATAAATAATTAATGTAACGTTGTGACTCGTGTTCGTAATGTTAAAGGGATCGAGCGATTGTAACACGGGATACGTACGATGTGTCGTATTGTCTCGAACTCCTTAAGAAGAAGCGTTCACACCTGTTCCGTGGTTTAAAAAGCACGTCGAACGGATATGCTTATAGGCGAGTGGGATTTAGGTAGAAAACGAAATAAGTATGGCAAGCATCTCCGGGAGAAGAGTTGTCTGCTCGGAGTAGAGAAAATAAGTTTCGCATTAAGATCGTTTAACGCGTGCCGCGTAAATCCTGGCGAAGCAGAGTCGTCCCAGAAGCGTCGTCTCTTCTCAGCCGCGCGCTATTATTAATTTCGTAATTAATATTTACTAGGCCCGTGGCGCGCTCGAGCTCATTAGCATTCGCAACCACGTGCACACCGCCGGCAGCATTTTAATTCGAATCTTTCTTGAACCCAAAAAAGGACGCCGCTCTCTAGAGTCTTTTTCCAACAGCCCTCTACTGGCTCACGCTTCTCGCTCGCAAATTCGATCCTATCCTCTCGAGCTCGCAGCATCGCCCGTACCGTGTAACAGGTCACATCGAACCAAGCGCAAGTCACGCTCGTACAGTTTTTGCTCTATATTTTGCGCGGCCTTGCGCAATAAATGTAAAAAATCCAAAGTGAAGGGAAAAAAGAACAGAATAAAAGAGATAGGAAGTAACCAGGGTGAAAGCTCGTCGTATGTGTCTTGACGAAACATAGGCCAGCGTCCTTGCCGACAACAGAACGGAGGGACAATTTAATAAGTCGATAAACGCGTTACAGCTACATATATATATATATATACATCGGTGTATGAACGCACTCGTTGATGACATCGCCAGCAACAAAGAGACGCTCTGTCGGCTGGCGCTTTTTCACTCGTTTTTCCGCTGTTTTGTTTCGTAATTTCATGACGATGCCGTTGCATCTCGGCTGCCACGAGACTTAAACGCTGCTCACAGATTTATCTCCGCGAACAGAGTTAAATATCTCGGGTCTTTACGTTGCGTTAAACGCGTTCCTCGCTTTGCCCCGGCTGCTTCTTCAGTTTCGCTGGTACACGCAGTTTCAGATACGCTCGTAATAGCTGCTATTTGCCACCTCTGTCTTTTGTCTCGGTCGGTGATTTTCACAACGTTCGTCGCCTCGCGTTCTTGACCTCGATTTCGCTTTGACGCCGCTCGAGCGACCGACGACGAGTACATGGATGTTAGCCCCGAAGAGTAACGGTTCTGTCTAGAATGCAACACTTCAGGATTTCTTTGCCAGGAGGAAAAGCGAGCTTCTTCCTTGCCAGCGAGCTTTCCTAAGTAACTGCTTCCAAAGGAAAGCGGAGGAAGGATAAGGAGACAGGGCGTTAAGTATATTAGCCAGTTTGAGTTCCTCTGGCGAGCAGAAGCTACTCTCTCCACCGCCTTCCCCGGGATCTTTATTGTAAAAATGTCGAATGTCTTCGTCTGCGTTGGTCTTTCCCAGCTACCTACACGTGTACGTGTATCTGTACGTATAAAGGATACGGTAAATACAGGAATATTCGCAATTTCCTGTAATAAACGGTAACGTGGGTGATCGGGCGAAGATGAAAAATCGACTCACTGATGAACTTGCGTCTCGGCTCGATGTTTCCCCCGTATCGACCTTATTTCTTTCGGCTTCTCTCGCGTCCTTTAACGCGCGATCGTTCAACAAAAGCGCGCCTCTTTTTCCAACGTTTGTTAAACTGCCGTCGCGCCGGCGAGAATCGAGCCAAGTGATTCCAAGTTAATTGTATAAGCGACTGGCATACATTCGAGTGGACGATTACCCTTCCCAATTGACAGCAATTGTCCGTGACAGTGAGAAAAGGGAGGCCAGAGGAAGGAGTGGAAAAAAAAGTGGGCAGAGAAAGAGGTAGAGAAGGAGCGCGCGCGACCGAGGTGAGAAAAGGGACGAGAAAATTTCATTGCGTCGAATCGCATTGAAACGCGTTGAAAGTTTTCTCGCTTTATTTCCTCGTTGCTAAACTGCTCACGTAGAATGAATGGATAAAGAAGAGAACGAGTAGAAAGAAGAAGAAGGAGAAGACGGAGAAGTATATACGTTATTCTGGTCAAAGTTTCGCATAATTTCGCACGGATTCCTCGTCGTGGACATTTTCATTGTCCTGATTTTCTACGTGTACCGTCGTGCCACCCACACACCGGAAGTTTAATGATTAGACGATGCTTCAAAGTTTCGCGCTTTTCAACCCCATTACCGGTTTCTCTCTGTCTTTCTCTCAAACTCCAATCGACTTGTTTTCGCGCGGAGAAGGAGTTGTTACATAACTGTAACAAGGTTGAAAGCCACGGAACATGCTCGGAATACGTTTACGATTCGTGAAAGAAATGCATCGATACCGCGACCGAGATTATCCCGCCGGTGTAAAACTTGCTCGTCGTAGGCTTATTCGCCGGCGATACGGAAGAAGATGGTCTCGGTCGATAAAGACGTATCGGTGACTCGCGATCTCTTGGCGTTTCAATTTCTTTTCCAACGGCAGTCAAAGTTTGTTCATTCCGACAGTGTCGCTTGGACGACATCCGAATAGCGGCATTATGCAAATGCCGGAGCATCTTGCTTTTCGTTTTACGCGGCGAAAGAAGGCAGTCGGTCGGCGAGTCGTGGCCGTGGCGTGGTTCCCGATATCGGTGGTTTGTATGTTGACCGATGAAATCGATTTCTGGCTCGATATTAGAATGCAACTATTTCGCAGAGAGACGGCGGACACCAGCTGTCCCGCTTTGATTCGTCGAGCGGAGGCCGAAACGGAGATTCCGTAGTCGTGTACAGAACTATGGACCGTCGAATGTATTTGCTCCGGCGAGCGAACGTCGTTGGAAATTAATTTAGCGAAGAAATTGGTTGTACCGACACATGATTAAATTCTGTCGGGGAATTGGGCCGATAATAAGAAAATTTCACCCGACCAACGACGCGATTTTGCACGGAGATTGTTACGAAACTCTTGGGCTATTTACAGTACCGCGATTAAATCGATCTCGAAATTTCAATATCCAATCGTATCGTCGACGGTACCACGCCGAGCTGGATGCTCGATGACCTGATTGTTCCGCAGATCCACGCTGGTATTTATAAACGAATCCGTGGTCGGTGTTTCGGATTTTTCTCCGAGGATTACTCTCTAGCATGGACAGTGTACAATTACGGTATGGTACAGGGTACTTTGACCCTGCGTCGATTACAGGGGAGGACGGAATCCTGGCAACTCGACACCGCTTTTCCGTCGAAACGACGCGACGATAACGCGTTGCGCACGGTCCTCGCTCGATTCTCATTGGCGAGGATTTTTTCCTCGTGAAGATACCAAGCGAAAACGCGCGCACAACCGACCGACCGACCGACCGACAGAGCCAGCGAGCCAACGAGCTTTTTATTTCCTTTGTTGCGTGACGCCTCCACTCGACGTAACGCCGGTCTTGTTAGCTCTACGGGGGGGTCCTCGTGGTGAAAAGGGGCGAGTGCCCCCGTTTCAGCTATCACCGTTCGTTGCACACGTTTCGCCGAGCATCGTAACGCGATTAATAAAGATATCGCGATAACCTTTATTGCCACCACCGCGCAAAGTTAATTCGCCAGCCGGCGTCTGCGTTGGCCCGCGGCTGTGGCTCGATAAGTCGAGATCAGAGCAAACGTGGCTGCCCGACGGTTCGTAATTATAGGTGAGAGAGGGTGATAGGCACGCGTCGGGCTGCACAATCTGCGCTATGCGTTCGTAGCAATTAATCTGTCGCTGGGATTATCTGTTCCGAGATAGGAGATATTCGTGGCCACCGATAGCGAAGATAATTAAATCAGCGGCAAGACGTTCCGTCGCGATTCCAAGTAATTACGCGCCTTGCTTTTCCATCGACGAATTAAAAGGAGAGATTCCTGCCGTGACAAGGCCGCGCCGCGCGCGTTCTCGTTAACCCTCGGCGGCGAGGGTCTGGTCTGGTCCGCGAAGGGGACACCATTCACCCTTTGAACCTTTTAGCAGTGAAATTCGCTTCCGCCGGCACGTAAAACTTTTTCCTTGCGGCTCGAAGGAACGTCGATTCAGCATCGCGCACCCTTCGTTGAGTTTCCACGAGTTCGATTGCTCTCTCGATGGGCTTAGATCGATAGCGTACGGTAGTAGAGTCTGCAGGCGTTGGGAAATGCTCGATTCTTTATCTGGGAAACTGGGA
This sequence comes from Bombus bifarius, assembly GCF_011952205.1. Lineage (NCBI taxonomy): Eukaryota > Metazoa > Arthropoda > Insecta > Hymenoptera > Apidae > Bombus > Bombus bifarius. Next base: position 199,011 of record NW_022884533.1, read on the forward strand.
AATGCGAATTCGTCGTGGATAATTCGAGCAGCGAATCGACGAATCGTAGCCACTTGCGATCATCGTATAGGATTATCCTGTACGAGCGATAAAGTAGAATACGCGGAGGGAACGCGGAGAAGCTCGCGAGTGTCGTTACGAGGTCGGAAATTAAAAGCGTGGCTTCGTTTCGTGGTCGCTCTCACGCTCGTTAGTTGTGGAAAATCGTCGGAAGGCTCGTTTCGCGGTGGCAAGCTGCCGGCAAGGAGCGGAAGGGCGGGAGGGGAAGGGGGTGGCCGTTGCAAGAGAACGAGCCCCCTTAACTGCGCGATTACGTTACGGCTGTTCGTTCGTCGTCGCGTCGGAATAAAGATGCGGCCGTTGCCACGGTTAGAGTGTCCACGGCGCTCGTCTCGAAGACGCGCAACGGGAACGTACAGCCTTGAATGGACGCAAAGGGGGACAAAGTCCGAGGAGGAAGAAGGTTTGCTGGATAGCGGACAAGGGAGAGAGAAAGAGAGAACGAGTCTCGGAGGTAGAGAGTCGAGCAGAAGGGAGAGAGGACGGAGGTCTCATTAGGAGCTCTAACGACCCGAGTGCAGTACTCCCATCCCTATCGTGCTGAATCACCTCCCCCTTTTCTAGCGCACATTCTCTTCCTCCGACACACGAACGCCGACTTGGCACACACAACGACTCTTGCTAGGGTTCCTCGTGTTCGCCCCTCCGCCCTGTCCCCCTGCCCGCCCTCTTTGTCCGTTGGTTCGCGCAACCCCAATCTGAAAGTCAAATTTCCTCGTGGCAACGGTAGATGTCGTGTTCTCTCTCTCTCTCTCTCTCTCTCTCCCCCGTCTGTCTCTCGAGCGCGCGTCTTTCGTACCCTTGCACTATATCTCCCTCCCCCGCCTGTCCTTCTCGCGATCTCTACCCTCGTTCTTGTCCCTTACTCTATTCGCGATACCTTTGCTCGATCTCCCTTGACGTCTCCGCTTGCTTCGACGTACCCTCCTGGCCAATCCCCTAACCATTCAGCTCCGGCAATAAAACTGATAACATCATCGGGAATGTAATTACCGGAGCGCCAGAGGACGAAGCCGCGGCTAGGGATGTTGAATCGAATTAAGAAGATACCACCGCTCGACGGCTGGTCACTCTCTTTCGCTTTTCGCGCCAGTTCGCCCGTTTAACTGCACCACGAGCGCAAGGTGGATCGATGCGAGTTAACCGAGCTTCCTTCGTCGGTGAGAAGCTGTTGGAGTTACTCGCTTCGTATCGAGAAAGTTAGTTGGATTTTTGCCATCGAACGATGTACAGGATGCTTTCAGAAACGGCGTTTTTCCCGTGGTCTTTTTATCGTTGAGGGTACGGGGCACCGGTCGGGAAACGGGTCAATTCGCTCGTTGCTTCTTATCTCGGACAGTGTCCGCAAAAAGGGACGAAGAACGTGTAAGAATGTGCTCTCTTTGTAGTTGGTCGGCAATAAAAGCGATAACATCGGCGGGAACGTAATTACCAGAGGCAGTCGGTGGTTCACGGATCGAATTAAGAAGAAGATACCCGATGTCGTAGCCGCTCGCAACATCGGTTTTTCAGCGTCGATGGTGCGCGTGGCCCGAATTAAACGTCGCGCAACGTATTGTAAAAGACTCTTGCAGGACGCGACGGGTACGGTCCTTCTTACCGTCGCGTCATGACGTGCCGTGCCGTGCCGCACCGCGTCGTACCGTGTCGTGTCGTGTCGGCCGGAAAAACGGAAACAAAAGGAGACTTCCGATGAAACTCGAGGAATATTCCGTATTCAACGGCACGGTAACGAAACTACCAGCGAACCGCTTGGAATACGATTACACTCGTAAAGAAGCAACTTGCTCCGGAATCGAGGAATGATTTCGAATAATGGCACAGACATATTTCGTTACTGGGGTGAAGCTCACATTTCCGGTTCCGCAGACTCGAGGACTTGTTCGTCCGGAATGGAACGACTATTTGCATTTCCGTTGTTATCCGTAAAGAGAAAACCGACCTAGAATACAGCCGGTGGATCGATACGCGAGAGATCTCTGCATGGGATTTGGGAGCGAAAATGAAATCGACCAGGATCCTCAGCCAGAAGCTTCGCTCGCCGATGCAAGACGCGCTCCGTTTTACCTTTTTTTCCTTCTCTTCGATCGGTGCTTCGACACCGGGTTTCCGCGTTCCCACGGCCGCTTCAGTTTTCCACCGAGTCGTCGATGTAGCTGAAAGTCGGCGAGATCGTGGCCAAACGGGAAATTTTAAGGAATAATTCTCTTTCGAACTGTTGGATCGGATCGACCTCTAGTTCGGTGGCTGGTCGGGGGCGGATATAGATCCGTTTCCACAGATATCGTAGGTACGCGATGAAAACTGGATTCGAATGGAGGGCAGCAACTCGACGGAGAATTACCCGGAAGCTTAGGACGCGTCGTAATTAGAGCAATTAAGCGGGAAAACCGATCGACATCGGAAAACGACGTGGCTGTAGCGGATCTTCATTAAACGGTTGTTTGACTTAAAGTCACACGTTTTCTCGTTTCGCTCCCTTTCAGCTGGTTCATTCTCCATGGTATAATTTCCACTTAGCCCGTTCTCTGTTCTTTCAACCGGGAACGCCGACACCGACATCTCGTCCCGTTTCATCTCGGCTGTTCGGCGAAGCGCCGCGCCGCACCGCGCCGCGCCGCGCCGTGCCGTGCCGTGCCTTCGCTCGAGTCGCGAGAGCTCGTTGCTCGCCTATTCAGATCGACAGTGAATTTAATCGGGCAAGCAAAGGGTACCGGTTCGCGCGGCAATTATCGCACGATAATATTCCTCTGCTGGAGGCCGCTTAACGCATCAATAATATTCATGGTACGTAAGTAGAGGCGGAATACTCTATCGCATTTGTGCGCGTAGCTACGAGACGAGACTTTCCAGGCGTCTCACGGTTTCGCTGCGAGTTTCTCGATTCTCGTAGTTCGCCGTTCCCTTCCGTTACCTTCCATTACCTTCCGTCGTTCTATCCCATTCCATTGCATTGCATTGCATTGCATTGCATTCCATTCCATTCCATACCATTCCGTTTCGTGGACAGGCAATCGATACACGGACATTAGACGAAACACGTCGTCGTTCGGCGCATACGTTTTCGACGCGACCGCGTGTTGCGCCACTTAATCCGTAAATGTTGCTCGCGAGCAAGGTCTTCGTTTACTTTGAAACACTGGCACAAGGCAGTCGGTTGCTCGGGTAATTTGGCTAATTTGTTGTAATTGCTATGAATCGCAACGAAGCAGGAGAAACGAGTGGAAAAGGAGAGAGAGAGAGAGAGAGAGAGAGAGAGAAAGAGAGTGAGACGCGAGTTTGCTGCGAGACGGAGAAGCACTCACAGAAAACGTCGTGTTCGCCGATGGGATTAGTTTGGTATACGTGTTACGACGGAACTTGGGAAAGAGTAGAGTCTACTGGCTTGTAGGCAACTTTGGAATTAGGGATTGCACGTGATTTATTGAGCGGTGGTAAACCTTTAACTCGGTGTACCGACCATATTATCGAGTAAAATGTCCGCGATAATCGTCATGCATCGTCGCTTCCTCGTTCTCGTCGCCTTTCTCGCCGCTCCTTTATTTTACTCGGAATTAAACTTTCGTAACAAGCCGACCTTGTTTATCGTCTTCTCGTGCCAAGTTTCGAGTACATCGATTACGCTGAACGATGAAGTAGCGATTTGCAAATACCGTATTAGCAACTACGCGTCCAATCGATCGGGAGAACACCGTTTACAGAGCGTTATTTTTCCTTGTACGACTCGCTTTAATCCAATGCCATAATTTATCCTCCCGTTTTTACTTCCTCGTTCGTACCTCATCGCCAATCGCGTTCGAGCGATTCCGTGACCGGTTTTGAAGGATAGTCTACTACTCCTTATCGACCTGTGAAGGGAGGAATCTTCCTACATAACGAGCCGAAACTCGTAAATGTTTAAAGCGTATTCCTTGTTCACGCGATTCCGTCCCGGGGACTATTTTTGGCCGTCATTGCGTGCGAATAAAACTAATAGCGTCCGCGTCGCAAAAGAATGCCCGACGTTTCGTGACAGGCGCGCATAACGACCGCTGAAAATACCCGCGTCTCGCGGGACCCCAACGAAATACGTGCCTCTGCATAACAACGCGTTTATGCGAAATATTTTGCCAAGTGTTAAGACCACTGACGATTTCAGGCCGCTTCCAGGCGCTGTTTTCTTCGCCTGGTTAATCGGGACATGGACTAAGGGCGAGAGTATACTCGGATCCTCCTCCTTTTTCTTTTTCTTTTCTCGCGCGAAACACGCCGCGTGGAGACACGATCTAATTTTGGGCCGAGTTCTCCGGCGTCGCGACGTTCTGCAACGTCCTGTATTTACGTCTTTGTATTTCAGGATCGGCCAAACCCTCGTCGTTATTCTTGATACGCAAGCTGGATTTTACGCAGGATGGAAATATATTGGTTTTCTGTGATTTGAATATATACGTGTATCCATAAAAAGTATATACAAGATATTCAAGAGTTATTCGTCGGGTTATAGCGCCACGAAATCTCGCACGCACGGCGTATGCGATGACAGGGCTTAAAAAAGGAAAAAAAAAAAAAGGAAAAAAAAGGCTAAAACAGTTCTTTCGGTTTGAAATTGCTTTCGAGGCATGGCGATTAAAGCGCAGTGACACGCGTTAAAGCGGCGAATTTGGAATATCCGATCGAAGGTTATCGGAAAAACGACAACGACGATGACGGATAACGCATGCGAAATGATATTTTCTTGAAATTTTTAATGTCAGAAAAGAAAATCTGAATGGCGAACATTTATGAAAGAGGGAATTTGGAATTAATAAATGATATCCACGGTATTACGCGGAGTGAAATTTAGTTGCGCAAAAGCAACGTAATAAATGATTCTCCTTAAATTGGGTTAATTATCGTTTTGAACAACTTTTATATCGTTAAGATATAAAAATCAGGAAATTTGCAAGCAACTGAATTACGTTAGTTAATAAAGTAGATCGTTAGTCTGAAGTACAAGCATTCAATAGAGTCGGTGCGTCCGTTCTCCTAAAGTACAGAAAATAAGAAAGGCGAGTATAAGAGACTTCTCGGAGAAATGATTAAAGCGTCTCGTTGCTAATCCGAAGGATATCGGGTTCGAATCTTCATGTAGGATGTTCGAATTTCCCAATGAAAATATTAATTCCGAAATTCTCCTGAGAGAGGAAGAGGAAAGAGAGAAAGAGTTGGCCTTATATTACGCTGCATAATATCGCGCTCCTTTGTCGATAATTTATCCCTCGTCGAAACGTAAATTGGATGAGTTATGCGTGTAAACTCTCTCGAAGCAGACACGAGAGATAGGTCGAGATATAGGATTGTTGGAATATATTCCGAATATTAAATAAAATTGCAGATATTAAAACGTGTTTCGTTTAATGTTTAAAAGAGTACTTTGATAGAAATGGCAAAAAATATTAAAAGGGAAGCCGAGCTAAAGAAATTGAATTTTGACAAATTATTGTTAAGTACAACATTAATAAAGATAAAAGGTTTAAAAAAAAAATACAATGTAAAAAATTCTTTGAGGCTTAAGAAGCTTTAAATAAAAAATGTTCGGAAATAGAGTTGCAGAAAAATGCTTCAAAAGTAAAAAAGACGAAATAAAGGAAACCTTAAGAGCTGCCTCGATCCTGCAATTTAATAACCAGCTAGAATGGTTGAAGCACGTCGTGAAAAAGCAACGTTAACTTCATTTGAAAGAGATTAAAAGAGAAAATTCAGTGTTAAAAACCATCCTCGATATTAATAAATACAAACGCGTCTCTAATAAGAAGCTTTTGCGCGATCTTTGTATTATGAAAAAATCAGAGTCTAACTTTATTATACGAAATCTGACAAACTCTTGGCAAAATTGTACGCAAAGGTTACGTGTGCCACGCGCTCTGATTCACGGAGCAGGCTAATTCCGTTAAGCTGTTGTCGTTTTCGGTAAATTCTGCATCCGTATTTTGGAGAAAACGTCCGCACCATCGTTTTGTTTAATTAAACGTAAAATTGCCGATGCCGAGGGGAGTTTCGCATCGCGATTTCCCACTGCGACATTTCACTTTATTAGTCGGTACACGGATAAGTCTTCCGCGGAGAATTAATAAATCCCTTTCGAGCTGGAATAAAGGACAGAACGTTTAATACCCATGGAAGCGTGCTGCTCAAGAAACTTAAGCCCGGTTGCCGGAAGCGAAAGCGACAATTAGTAGAATTTACGCGAATGAAATTTGCCACGTTCCAAAGATTCCAGCTTCTCGTCGTTTCCAGTGTTCCTTTGTGTCGGACAAGTTGAACGCAGCGGTGTCGCTACGTCGAATACAAATCGAAAGGGTTCGATTATAACGTCAGGTGCAATCGAGAAACGCAATGGCGGTCCTTGAAATCGCTGCCTGTCCAGAGAAATTGCATGCGGTCGGTCACGATGCTATCTTAATAGATATTGTTGTATCCGACTTGGGTCGTTCGTCTTGTCCTCTCGCTTCTCTCTGTCTGCTCCTCCTCCCCCCTCCCCCCTTTCCCTATCTATCTCTCTCGTGTCCTCCCTCGTTTTCTCGTCGCTATTTACTCCGTAATGAACATCGAATCGATTTTCATTTAGCCTGATTGCCGTTGGCAACGGACTCGGATGCTCATTCGATAAAATTAATTGATTCGACAAGCGCGAGGTTCGTCGATCGAACGTCAAACCTTATGATTTCATTTTCGGCGAATCGGTCGCGCGGCTATCTATCCGCGTACGAAGAAATTGACACACTGGCTGCTGGAAGGGAAATCGGTCGATTCGCCGCGTGTTCGTTCGAATCATCGGATAATTAGAGGAAAGAGATACGTTTGCAGAGACGAGATACGCAAGGTGCTATTGGACCTGGTATCGTTGTTTATCTTCGTGACTACACTTTCACCGTGTTATTTCGCAATGACGTTCCGCAAATTCTTGCCGCCAGATAACCGTGCGAACTCGAGATAAAGCACCGTTAAACCGCTGTTCGCGTTCCAACGAATCGTGTCAGCTGCCGATGATTCGCCGGCGTTGCGGCACAGCCTTTCCAACGATTAAATTCGTCGACGATTCGTAATTTCGTCGATTCGAAGAGCAACCGGCCCCGAAATGTTTTCCAAGTACCCGCAGCCTGTATTAACCGCGACGATAAATTTTCATCTTGTTAATGGCAGTCCCCTCGAATTTTTATATCGAGTGTCACAAAACCACACCCTGCTGTACGATTATTTTCAGAGGCGCCACGCCCTTGCCACGACGATCGCTATCCAGTGGCTTAATTGTCCCGGTACGGTTGGAGAGCTGTCACCTCGTCGAAGGGTGACGGATAAGTACAATAAGAAACGAAGGGGGAAGTATCGAGGAGGAAGGTCGGCCCGTCCATCCGCCTTTGCTTTTTTAATCGTCGATTCATCTTCGCCCGTGGCGGCTATCGAATTGAAATTGAAATCAGTAGTTGGTCTACGAATCCGGTGAATGGCATCGATCGAAGTGGCGACATTGAAAACGAAGGGATTCCGATGCGATTGGTTCAAGTTTTACGAGCGGAGAATCGATAGTAGTTGGATATCGGCCGTTTATCCATCAGCGATCCAGCCGATCGATAGAATTAGCGGAGAACAGTTGATACACCGTTAATTACACTTGCAACGTATGACGGTACGTCGATTCGTGCAATTGGACGATACGAACGACCGTTCGTTTCGGCAAACTCGGGACCGACTGCGGTCGCTGCATTTACCACGGACGACAACACGTAACTCGTTCTAGATACAAATTATCGCTAGTTTTACGACCGCCAAAAGAGCCAGCCACGGAGCGTAGACGAGTACATTCAATTTAATTATGTGATTTCATAATTAACAGCTCTCATTACCGTCGTGATTGCACACCACAGCATCGGCATCACGGGACGCCACCCCTCGTTCCCTTCGTTTTCCCGCATTCCACGATTTTCTCTCGTCTGCGCAACTTTCCTCCTCGTCCCGAACAGAGAGAGCGCCGTTTCGTTCCCCAGCATCAGAGTCGGCCAGCGCGATAAAACGTTAAAAATCGTGCTTCTCGAGCTTTTCGCCGTGCTTACGCGCGAAATCATGGGATGCGCGTCGAAAATGATTTTCATTTTAAGCGGTTGAAATTTATCCTCGGCGATGAAACGCAAACACAAGCGGGGCATAAATATCGAGTACAGACACAAGGCGACGGCCGATTATAAAGCGGACCGATTAATTTAACCGGATTTACTTGGAAAATTGAGGTTGCGGCGGCAGTCCGTCGGAACAATTTCAATAATAACTTCTCGAAAGTCGCCGCGCAGCCAGGGCTGACGTTCCCGCCGCCGATTCGAACTGTGCGCGGTAATAATAATTAATAACAATGGAGGTTATTAACGATAACGCGATTAATTTCGCGGTTATCGCCAGCCGGACGGCAATGTTTCGAGCTGTGCTGCTGGTTTGAGTGACAGGAAAATTGCATTAAGCGTACAACCGGCCGTGATACCGGTTGCTAGCGTACCGCTAATATCGCTTTTAAGGTATTTAAATTTTGCATTAAGCTCGTTACCTCGTTCGGGTTGCGTCGGAGTTACAAGGAAGGTTATCTTCGCGGCAACGACCCTGACACACACCGTACAACAGACGACCGATCTTGCTTCGAGCTGACGCTTTGATCACGGACGCGAACAATGAACAGCTAATTAGGACGATAGCTGTTTCGGAAGCCGACCGATCGTTATCGTGCTCGGAATTACGCCACGGTCACGAAGTCGAACGCGTCGAAAACTTCTCCCCTATGTAACGTCCGTCGAATTCGAGATCCGCCAGGCTTGCAATCTTCGCGAAATTTGATTTTCGTTATCGTTTGATTATCGGACGTCGTCGCTCGATAGGAGAAACCTGGATCCGTCTATCGATGTATACCGTTTCCACGATCCACGAATGGCGGAATTTTAGTCACGCGCCTATTCGTGCGCGCTAATTGACCGGGAAAATAGTGAACGTTTGAACGGTGGCGAAACGACATTAAGCGTGCTGCCAATCAGTTGGCGCTCCGCTGGTTGGCATTCCTTTCACGCGCGCGCGAATTCCCAACGCAGCTACTATCGTAATTTGTCGGCGGAAAGGAAAGGCGCGGTGATACGAATTCGAAGAAAATCATTGGCGGGAAAAGCACGGTTATCGCTACGGGGAAGTTTCTATTTGTTACGTTTCACCGATGAAAAGGGAATTCCGTGGTTGTCGCGCTCAGCGAATTCGAGATCAACCGAGCTCGAACCATGGAACGACACGACGGATACCACCGAGGTCATCGGCAGAAATTCGGAACTATTTTTGCAAAGTGAATTCCGATGCTCCTCCATTTTCGACAAACGTGAAAGCAACTCGATTCTCTCTGTCGGACGATTTCGCGTCACCTTCGTGAAATTTCACTTTTCCACGTAGCTATCGAATCAGTTTACAAAGAGCGCACGCTTTTTCGAATTTGAAGGAAACGTCCCGCTCTCTCTCTCTCTCGCTCTCTTTTTTTGTTTTGCTCTTGAGATAGTTAATGGACAGTGTTGAAAAATTCGAGAAAGATATCTCGTCGATTGGAACGAGCGAAGGGAATCATGGATGTTCGAGTATTACGCAAACCGAAAATGGACTTTAATATCCGTACACGGTCTTTTCATCTCTCGTAGCGGCACACGCGATCGCAATTCTGGCGCTCGCTTAAACATTCGTCTCGCGCGTTGACGAGCGTCCAAGGTAGGTAATAACCCGGTAGCTGCAGTGCCGGCAATACAATAATTCTCGTTGCGGCATTATATTCGCGCTCGTTTTTAAGGCATCGCCCGACGAACGCTATATTTTCATGTTTCTTTGCGTATTGCATCCCAGCCGGCAGTACCTGTCCCCAGTTTTGTCGCGACTGTTACGCTCTCCCTGTTTTCTCCGTTTCGTACACAGCCTCTCCTTTTTTTCCCCAACCCTTTCATCGCATCAAGTATTTCACACTGGCTGGCAATGGCGTACGTACACCGGGGCAAAAATCGCCACGCCTCGTCGTGTCGCGTCGCGCGAATATTGCATTATAAAGAACGCACTTGGCGGGCTTTCGAGCTTTTCCAGCCACTAACGTTTCGACTAATTGTGATTCAACAAGAGCAGCGCGTGCTCGCTTCATCCATCGATATTTTTCTTTCTTTTTTCTTTTTTTCTTTTTTTTTGATCCCATAGTTGCGTTTAGTTGGCGAATTTTAACAACTTTGCGCTCGCGTTAAATAAAGAGAACGGCGTTTGCGGGGAAAAATGGCAAGTTCGTTGCTCCGTCGATTGCTCTCACTGTATGTAAACAGTTTTTCCCCGGTGGCGGTGTACCACTCCGTCCTGTTTTTGCCGGTTGTCCCGCGATCGTAATTTCAAGAGTGCTTCGTTTCTTTCTGAACGAGTTGTGTCGACAAACGAGGCCGTCGTTCCCTGTAGGCATCTGTTCGCACCCCGTTTCGAGAGGAAAAAGATCGCGTGCTATGCCGGATCGCGCATTCGATAACGAGCTCGCTTTGACCGTAATCAAAGTTTTCGAAACCGTTGTTTGCTCGGCTCTGCTCCATTCGCTTCGTTTTCGATCTTCGCCCGTAACCGAAGCGACACGAGCAAACGCGGTGCAACGCAACCGAGTAGACGGCTTGCTGGTCGCGATAACGCGTTCTCTTCTACGACTTTTCTCCATCGAGTCGTGAAACAGAAATTTTACGGTGTACTCCTCCGCACAAAGCGACTCAGCTTTTGTTGGTCTTTGGTGCGCGCTTTCATTGGGTCATCGTGGACCAGTCGACGAACGGTCGATCGGCCGGTCCTCCGCAATTAGCGCAGAAGTTAACCAGATTTTTCAATCGTCCCTGTTTTCCTTTTTCTCCCTCGTTTCGTTGCGGTCTTTTCCTCCGCTGTGCTTCCTTCGGCTAACATTGTTTCCCTACCGCTGTCCGAGCAAAACGGTCTCGGCTTTCTTTTTACATCGTCGAATACGATCGCATCGTGCGAAGAAACAGTTGACGGAGTAGTTTTCCGTGTGCCCGCCAAACGGGACCGGGAAAATTTCGTGCCCGGAAATACACGTCGTTTTGATTCTCCGGCTTGACGGATCTGCCGGCTGAATACCGTGGCGATAACATTCTGCGAAAAGTAGCTTTGATACAGGTGAAATTGGATCCGGGTCATTCCGGAAAGCCACGAAATATTTTTCGATCTTCCATTTGCCTGGCCGGCCCAGCTCGAACAGGCCACATGCCGGTGCTCCAGGATCGCCGCTCTGTATTTATGGCGGAACTATTCGGATGGAAACTCGGATACGATAAGCCTGGAAAGCGATTCGCCAGTGTATGCTCGCTTACATACGGTTCGAAGTGGCGTACGAGTGACCCGTCCTCGTCAGACCTCCTAATCCCCTGAATATTCCTTCCGAGTTGCTTCGCTCGAAGCAATTTCACCTGGATTATCTTGAAATAATCGGAGATCGAACTTCACGATAACGCTAAAACGAATTTGCTGGCTTGCTTGCTCGCTCTGGACGAGCGAGTAGTCCGCTCGAAGGACTTGCGAGTTTTGCGCTGTGGCTCGTTCCTCCGACTGACCGAGCTAATTTGATTCCCCGCCGATAATTAGCAGATATAACTGACGCTAGTTGATTACCGTGCTTCTCTCTCATCCGACTCCTTTTCAAGGAGATCACGCCAACCGTTACATTTTCGTTCGACGATACGCCACGGTATTGTATCGCGTCTGGTTGATACCTTTTCACTCTCTGCGTCGTGTTCCGACATTTCGCGTTTCAGCTGGCCGTAATTATTCGAAACGAACATGTACGCGGAAGAAAATTTCGTTCGTTGCCGACAAAGCGACTCGACCGTGTCTCGCGTGCAACGGTCGTTGCACACTTTTCCCATTCTGCCGCTGAATTATCTGGAAAACGTTTGATGCAACCAGGTCTGCGCTGGCTGGATAAAGGTAGTCTGTTTTGGTCATGTAGGACGATTAATAAGGACCGAAACGATTATATTTGCTTCAAAGGTTGCCGAGTATAGGGACAAGTGGTGAACGACGAGCAGAAAGGGGGAAGAAGACGCGTTCAGCTTGGCGTTCGGTATTCAGTTTTCCCGTGCTCTGCCTTTGCCGCGAATGCCTTCGTTGGTTGATCGTAAACGCTGGTTTACCGCGGTATTCCAGCTGTAGGAGCCGAAGCGAACCTTCACCGTCGCCGTCGTCGCTTTGCGCTCCATAATTTGTGATCCATCTCCTGCGTTTCCGGCCAAAACCCGAAGCATAGCCGGTGCTCGTTCCGCCTTGCAGTTCACTCGCTCTCGTGGTAGACGTTGTGCTTAATTTGGGAAGCCATCCCGAAACCGGATCAGCAACCAGTTCCGCTTCGAGGAAACTAACGATCGAGAAAAGTTGCTTCCCTGCCTGACGTCGATTTTCAATTCGCGCTGCTCCTTTCTTTAACATTCCTGTCACACGCTCGAACGAAGAACGACGATCGTTCTACCCTTTTTCGAATTGTCCGGGAAGATGGAAGCGGGCAGTTTTCGCCAGATCCGCCGCCACGAAATACGACGTGGTCGTAGAAAGCCAAGGGAGTAACATCGATCATCGAGGGTGAAAACTGGAAAACGCTGACAAAGGTTGGGCAATGGCGACGCGCCGATACAACACGCTTCTCTGGCTAATAATAATAAAAGACGTCGGTCTCGCTAGCGACTCTCTCCGTACTTGCCTGCAACGTGTACGTAGTACGCACGATAAATTCTCGTATTACGCGACTGTGAAGCATGCTACGCCGTGTAACCCATTCAGATCGCAATCCTCCGTTTCCATCGCGTCTTGCTCGAACCACACGAGACTATGCGACCGTTGGCGCACCCACACGTAAACGCGTGTACGATCCACACGGAGGACAGAGCGGAGAGATCCGAGGCGACCGTAAATCATTTTTGCGAATCCCGTGTATACGAAGCAAGGCGGCAAGCATCCGAGACGAGATCAAGGAAGAATGGGACAGGGTTAGATTTGAGAGAGACGGGAGGAGAAAGACGTAACGGAAAGACGGGGTGGGAGAAAGGAGCGAGGAAGAGACAATAACTTGGCAACATCTCGCGGATGAAAGCGGCGTTTATTACCTCCTGGAACAAACGGGACTGGCGTTGCACCCCGCTGCAATAGCGCGTGGGTAACGTTTAATAAAATTAATTCTATTCCTCTCCCGCTTCTTCCTGCCTCCTCTATCCATTCTTTCCTTTCGTCTGGCCGTCCTGGTCTTTTTTTCATCTCTGGGTTCTTGTCGCCGCGCTCTCTACAGTCATAAATGTGCCTCGCTTTATTTCGCGGCATCGCGCTGCCTTTGGAGCGGCCTTCTTTTTTTCCGCCGTTGCGGGCGCGATATTATTATTTCATCGTCGCTACCTCGCGTTGTTTCCGCTCTATGTCGCGGCCTGAAATTTCAAAGCGGCCGTGTTCGCCGTTCGTTTGTGAAAAATCCTTTAGAAATCACGCGCGTTCGTCGCACGTTTGATCGCGCACGCAAACACGTACGTTTGCCACTGTCGGCGTTACCGTTCCTTTCGTCTCCGCTCATTATTGGTTCATTACACGTGGCGAGAAACTGACACGTAAGGACGCGAGTGGATGTAAAGCACGTTGAAATTAAGCACGCATACGGTGGTTCACGGGGTTCGCGATACGCGAGAAAAATACGAGCCTAGAAACTGGATAAGCGACGCGATAAAAAATTGCAAAGCGAGAGCAAGCTTATCGCGACCGTGAACGAGAATCTCGTAAACACACTTGTACAGCGTACGCTGGAGCGCGGGGTATTCTTTAGAATTGCAAACTCGACCTCATTATCGAGCAGAAAGCCGGAAGCTATACCTCTATCTGATCCGCGCGAGTGTACGACGTGACGCTGGCAGTGCCTTCTGGAAATTAGCTACGTAGATCAGCGCGAAGTTTGGAAACTCAACCTGGTTATTTCCAACATCTAACATCGGTCTCATCCGCGGCTGTTACCTGTTGTCAAGAAGACGGCGGTTACACCGCCAGAGATTAACGTTCAGACTTTTCGATGGCTCCGCCTCGCCGCTCTCCTTCATCCTTCGCGAGATCGATTATTTGCGCCGGCGGTTCGTTTGCAACTTTAACGAAGAAACGCTCTCGAATTTTCCATCCGACACGAACGTTCGGTCGGGAGAAGAAGGACCGTTTTAACCGGATCACGATGAATTTGTTGGCGATTTCCGAGACGATTCCTCCTTCTCTTCGTCTCTTCCTTTCCTCCTTTCCTCGTTACAGCTTCATTTCAGATAACACAGGCGTTATCTGTAAACAGATGGGTAAAAGTGGAAGGAGCGGCGCGCCCCAACCCCATAAAGATTCGTCAGCTTAAAATCTTGGCCTAATTAGCGACACTCCCGTAGCTCGGCATTCTCGTTTTATGGTCTCCTCTCAAGCACGAACGCCGCTTTAGACGGCCCTGCAAACTTGCCTTGTATGTGGGTCTCGGTTCATTTCGGCAGCCGCATAAGGGTAGAGACGGTGTAAGAGAGACGTAGAGAGAAAGAGAGAGAGAGAGAGAGAGAGAGAATACGGTGGCACAGATAGGTGGGTGCTAATTATCAAGATCTCTCTCCCTATCGCCGAGAAAGTTGGCTGCAGAGAAACGATTACGTCGGGACGTGAGTATAACTAACGGCCGTTATTGTCATACAGCGACCCTCTTTACGCGCGTCGTCGTTCAGCCTGGAATTGTTCTTACGCGGAAACCGCGATCGAAGTCGGCTGACTTTGCGGGATCCACGGAGTCTGCCACCCCCTTTCTCTCTCTCTCTCTCTCTCTCTATCTGTCTATCCATCTATCTTCTTTCTCGCTTCTTATTAATTTTCCCGGTAAGACGCGTAAAGTCCTGAAAAATTGAACGATATTCCATTCCGTTCCATTTCCACGGGCGAATGGATAGGGGGGATGTTCGCGATCTTGCGATGAGAAATTGGCACGGGAAGGAACAGTGGCGGTCGTCCGTTGAACGCGGAAATGAAAAATCGGCACGTCCGGCCGCGGCTGCAGCGAAAGAGCGAAGGAACGCGCGTGCCAAAATCCCTGTAACGTTGCGCATCGGGATTTTAGGGAGACAGTGTCGTTACGCAATTCAGCGGAGGCCGCGGAGACACGACCGGCTGTTTAGAATGCAACCGCGGTTTGCGTCAGTCCCATTGGTCCTCTACGAAGCATCGTCCCCCGGTGCTTCCGCTGCAAGCGTCGAGAGCCAAGCTACGTCGCTAATTGATTGGCACGTCTCTATTGCGACAGAGAGGCAGACAGCCACGGAGCGAGAGAGAAACTCGGCTCTCTGCCGTGCATATACATATTTAGCATACTCAATGATTGGTCGCCGGCTTATTACCATTGAAATAGGCTCGCGTGTCGCTACCACCGCTATCCCAACTCGCGTGACAGCCCTGCTCGGGCTTCGACGTGCATAATAAAGTTCACTGTCATACTTATTCACCGACGACCGCCACCACCACCACCATCGCCGTTCGCTACTACCATCACCACCCACGTCATTCTCGCTTCGTACGTTCTAGTTCCTGGCGAATCTACCCGGTGATTCGAAAACTTTTCGCGAATTTTGGAAAAGCAAAGGGAACGATCCGCTTTGGAAAGTGCGGAAGGAATAACGTGGACGAACTTGCGATCGGATAACGCGTCCTCCTCGTTGTCGCGTTTCGATCGATCGCCGCACACGCTCGCGATAATTGGGGATACTTTTGGACGGCGCGACACCGAGTACACGCCGGACGATTCTCGTGCGCTCACGAAGCTACTGGCCATTTTTCTTGTCAATGTTCTCCGTCGTTTCTCTGCTCGCGAGCTACCACGCAGAAACGTCGAGACAATCCGCGAAAGGCGGACTCGGTTCCGACGTTAAATAAGCCCGCGACATGCGATTTCGATGTTAAGGTCGATTCCGGCTCCATTTGGCTTTCTCCTCTTTTCAACCGAAACGTTATCGATTCGGCAAAGTTGCTCGACCTCGCCCGGGTCGACGCTATAATTACTTCCTTCTAACTTTTCGGGCTAAAACTTTCGGAATATTTTGCCGATGGAATGGTGCGTTAAACGAGGGAGAGACGGTAAGAGCGAACAAAAGCGTCGCAAAATTCGCAGGATCGTCGCAGCGGTACGGCGGCTCGACGCAACGTTTATTCCGCGAAACAGACAGTTTCGATGCAACGGCAGAAAGGAAAAAAGGAGGAAAGATTGACGGATGGATAGGCGGAGATCCTAGATTACCAAACGTTTTCATCGTTGACGCGAATTTCCTTTCGTTTATCGGAAGCTCGTTAAAGGGGATCAACGATAAATCGCATCGAGTTCGACGCCTCGCCGCGGGGGTGATAAAACGAGATATAGTGGCGGCTTTTCATTGGCCGATACGTTACGAAAGGATATCGTCCACTCGTAGGGGGACGGGGGTATCTTTTAATAAACTGCGCTCGAACACGAAAGTATTTGGTTAACCGAGTTTCGTATGGAGCGGATCGTTCTTTGCCCGCATCCAGAGAACGATTTATCCCGTGTCCTGGCACATAATCAGCAATACCGCGAAATAATCTGTGGCAAAGGTAATACGCTTATGCGCCGCAAAATGAATTCTGCCAGATAAAGTAGAGATCAACCACGCCCAGTCTCTCCTCCTTGCTGTTTTTCGTTTTGTTCCTCGTGCATCGACTTACTCCGTCGGTAATCGAATTTTTTAATATTCTCCTTTCAACACGCTGTATCAAAAATATATTAAAACTGATCTCTCAACGCGAAATTATGCCTTCGCGAGATCGTCAGACGCTTTCGCCCCATTCGTTCCACTCGTCTACGATTAAATAGATATCTTGGGTAGCTTATCGTCAACTTTTCACGCTTTTCGAACGTTTTTCGAACATCGGAACGACTCGATCTAGCCGCGTCAGCGTCGCGATTCCGGCTCGATACACGTACGTAGGCTCGAATGATCTCTGCGTCGGTCGTGGTTTATGTCACTTTATGTCTTGGAGTGGTCCGACCAATATCCGCCCGCATCGTCGTCCGCGTCGTTCGACGGTTACTCCGCATCTTTGACACTGGTCGATGGACACCGTAAAACGGTTAACGACCAGGCGACCCTCGTGTCAGGATCGTGTGGTGGCTTGGCATCGTCGGTGTCGGCGGATAAACGCGTGCGGCGGTTCGTTTGGTAAAATAGGCTTGCCGTTGCTGGCAATTCAGTGGAGAAGCTCGCGAGTATCGTGCTTATACTCGCGACTTTATAGACTTGGACGTGGATGGTACGTTTCGTCGTGGTCGTCACCGCGTTAGTCTCTCTCTTCGTCGCATCTTACGTTTTACGCTTGACGGCGTGGAACACGACGATTCCGCGGGCTGTTCGCCGGGAATTTTAAGTTGTAACATTCACGAGTGCTTTCGCTATTTCCGGATGGAACGGCTCGTTGAAAAGTCCCCCGTTCGTTTCTTTCTCCTGCATCGTACGGAGCACCGACTCGCGGTCGTTGGTTTCGGAAACGTACACCGCGGTCGACGGAACTCGTCGGACCGCCGCGTCGTTTTCTCTGTTCGCCACAAAAACTTGGAAATATTCACGTCAGGGACTGCAAATTAATTTATATCCGTTTCGGGCGATGCTTCTCCGTTGCTCGTTGGATTTGCAAGAAATTGCAGCGGGCACTCGAGCGCCGAGCGTGTACCGGTGACATTGACGCGGAGACGACATAGAGACGCACGGCGAGTACGTGAATCTCCCGGGTGTGTTCCGTCGGAGGGGAAATGAAATTGTTAAAAATCGGAGTTGAATTGGACGCAGCAATCGCGCGTATGTACCTTGAGCACAAAGAGGACATTACGCAATGGTGTTGGCGCGTTCGACGCCGCGTTTCCAGTTCACCGATCTCGAATACGATTGAAAATGTCTGCGGGATCGGACCAATCGGTATGTCGTGGTATAGGTTCCTCGCGGTTACAAATCAATACAATTACCGCATTCGAGAGTTAACTCTTATGCAAGCCGACGTGTTCTGTCCCATCCGCTCTTCGCCCACAGCCAGACAGGCCGCTTCACCTTTTCTTCTCTTCACGTAGCTTTCTGTTTCCACTTGACGGTGCGGAAGACGATCCGGCGTTCCACGTCTGAATAGCGAACGCCGTTGCGGTACGTAGACACACGTTCAAAAAGGAAGGAAGTAAACGCGCGATCGAGTTGCATCGTGGTAAAACGAGCTCCGACTGGGTTCTTCCCTCCCTTGCCCCTAAAACCCTCGTCGTACTCTCCTCTCCGCTTCTTCTCTGTCGTCTTCTTTTTCTTCTCTTCCGTTCGCTTCTTCCTTTCCCTTCGCCCCCCCCCTCCTCCTCCTCCTCACTCTCTTTCTCTCATCCCCTTTTCCGTTCGTTCCATCGCCCCCTTGTGCTTCTGTCTTTTCCTCTGCCTCCGACTCCCCCAAACTTCCCCCTCTCTCGGTCGTTTTCTTCGTAGCTCTTGTTTTTCTACGTTGGTTCGGAGCTGGCGTCTCCATCCGCTCGTATGTCTCTCTCCCTTGTCAGAAACAGACGCAGATAAGAAGGACGCTTTACCATTTGGGTCAAACTGGTCTACCATATGCCGCGACGACCAACCAGCCAACCAACCGCATTACGCGGCACGAAAACGTCGCGAAAACGAGGTCGAGACCTCCTGTGGAACCCCTCCGGGGTCTTTTAACTGCGAGTTGAAAGGACGCTCGGTTAGGCCTAAACGCGCCACACCACGGTCTTGATTCGCTTCCTCGTGTTCTTTTGTTACCTGGTCACAGCCGCGAATTGTCGTTTTGATCGTCGAGCGCGCTCGTTACCGCTGCCAAGCTGAAAATCACAAGGCTGGGAATGCAGCCGTCACTCTGGTCTTTTTCTAACCGGCTCTGTTTTCAACGCGTTAGCAACGGTTCGAAGTTGGAGCAACTTGAAGCGTGAAAACGAATCGAGTATCGAACAATTTCGCTCATAGAGTAATACGATTATTAGCTTATCTGTTTATTTGTTTTCTTTTTCGGAATCTAATGCCGCGAAGGAACGATCGGATAGCCAGGGTGCACGATGGGTCGCGATGGTCGCGTTTGGTCGAACTCGATGGCGGATATTTCGGAAAGCGTTGAACAGGCTATTTGCCGGTGAGTAGGAAGATGAAAAAAAGAAAAAGATGTGGACGAATAACGGTGAGAGGAGAACAAATCGATCGATCGATTTGCAGAGGGAATTTTTTTTACGCGACGCAAAGTCAGAGAGAGCCGAAGCGACGAGGCACGCCTCGGTGGTTGTGAACGGTGGAAAAAGAATGAAGTGGTGCGCGGGGTGGGTGGAAGCGCAACGAATTGTTTCTCGTTTCGTTGGCCACTGTCGAACAGCAACCCGACAGAAAACGTTCATCCTGCGGGCTTTGAAGCGACCGTGGCGGAAGGGGACAGGAGAGACAGCCGGGGTACCAGCGACTGATGCGGCAACGAGGTACTTCGACCCTTTAAACGAACGCAATTTTCCAGGCTTGTGTAAATTTCTGCCGGCCCGTATTTTTATCCCAGTTCTCGAAAACAAATTTCGATTCGGCCGCGTGCCCGACCTTTGCCGTCGATCGCGCGACACACGGAAAGAAAATCATTCGTGACCCGGATTCTTTTATCTCCCACTCTTCCGCGCTTTTGTCTCTCTGCGGTTGATCGAAATTGCGCGGCGATCAAATTAATAACAGGAAAACGATTTCGACGGATCGAGCGCGTCGCCAATGAAAGCCCGTGGCGCCACAGCCTCTGCGCCAATTATTCTACCGCGCCTCGTCATAATATCCTTTCTTTCTTCTTTTCTCTCTTCTCTTCTCGCTAATAGCAGCTCGATAAGTATGCTAACACCGTCGGCAATTTTTCTGCTCGCGTTTCGTCATTCCTCCTACGGAGGAACGCGTTTAGGTACCGCCACTCCTTAGGCAAACGCCGATCTTCGCTCGATCTTCCTTGCGGGAACCAACCGCGTCGAGTAATTTGTTTCGATTCATTTTCGGCAACAATTCCAAGCGAGTAAAAGTTGTCGATAGGGTGTGCCGGTGAAGAAAAACAGATCGGATGAGACGGAGAAAAAGAAACTGGCCGTTGACAGCGCACGAACGTTTTCCGCGCCGACGACGACCGTACGGCGAAATACGCTGATTTTAGTGGCTTTGTACTTTTATCACGGAGGTCGAGGGTGAATTTCCCAGTCGCCGCGCATCTCGGTTTAGGGTATGGAACGAACGACACGAAAAAGAATTACTCGGGCCCTTTCTCGCGCCGCTCGTTTCATGGCGTAATCGAGTCGTGACGGTGCGATTAAATTAACACGGAGGCTCAGGGGTTGGAAATAGACAACGAAAAGCCGGCTGCCGAAGGTGATGCAATATTTTCGACGGAAAGCAATAATCGTGTTGGCGGAGCCGCGAAGAGACGATCGACCGAGGAATATGCTGATTTCCGCGATATCGTATTTTAACCAGGATCTCGGCCATTTTATCTGTCCTCGAAGGGACTCTCGTCGTTTCTGGAATCGCGTTTTCAGCAGGAAAAGACGAGTGTCCGCGGGACGAACGTTAAGACCTTCTAACGTCGTGGAATATATTACGGTATCGTTGCCCCACGTTCTCGTATCGATCAGGTTGGAGAAAGTGGTCGGAAATCCGTGGGAGCCGTGGTCGGGCGTCTTGTTCTACGGGGGCACGAAACCCGTCAATTCGAGGAACGATAAGTAAGCAACGCGTAACTATTAGCCACCGTGTAATTATGCTAGCGCTGAAACGAGCCCGACGTATCGGGTAACTCGCCTAATTTACGTTGTCGTCGACTCGTAGCATACGTACTTCCGGTATTAATGCCTAAAATTTGCATATCGTCGCCCGGTGATTATCGATTTTGTTATTATCGTGATGTCGCCGCGTTAAGATCGACAGGCGTGCCGAGAATAGAATCCTCGGCAGAATTGCAGAAAGGACGATTCATCCGCGACGACGTTTATTTCGAACCCGGGAAAGGAAACGGGACGTACGCGCGACGTCTACTCGGAACAACGGCGGAACAGGCGAGAATCGGCGTCTGAGAGGTGTCGCATCCTGTTTTCGCGATAATATCGTTAGCACTGGAGCAAATTAGCCCTTTGTGGCGGGTGTCGCGATCGGTGCGCGACTGCTGGGAAAAGGAGATGCGTGCGTCGCGATACTCGAAAGCCTGATATCTATGACCGACATTAATTTATAGCCTGGACAGGAAGACCGGATAATGGGTGAAATACAACGGCATGTAGCCGAGCCGTGCGTTAAACGCGCAAATTTATTAACGGTTCATTCGCTTAATTATTAATTCGAATTTACTTTGCATTCGTACTATCGAATTACAGCGG
The DNA here is from genome assembly GCF_011952205.1 of Bombus bifarius. Taxonomy (NCBI): domain Eukaryota; kingdom Metazoa; phylum Arthropoda; class Insecta; order Hymenoptera; family Apidae; genus Bombus; species Bombus bifarius. The sequence continues at coordinate 220,525 of NW_022884533.1, forward strand.
AACGTCGGTTATCCGAATTAATTGGAAGGAACCGCGTAGTTTCGGTAGAACCGGTTCCGTTTTGATTCCAGCCGTAATCGAAAGGGAGTAAAAAAGACGGGGAACGGGGAGAAAAGAAATCGATTCAGACAGACGGTTCGAACGGGAGAGCATAATTAGTGGATCGTGAGTGGAGTCGAAAACGAGTATCGGAGACGGACCATCGAACGATCGAGAGGCAACGACTGGACGATTATCGTGGCGTCGCGTTAACGGCGATTCATTAACGGAATATTTCGTTTCTGTCGTCGCGGGGCGGCGACTAGCCGTCGTGAAAGTAATTAAAGTGCCGTCGCGCATCCCGCTCTACCCGCCGCGGAACGAGACTCTCGCCTCTCAGTCGTTGTAACTGCAATTTAGCCCGGCGCTAACCGTGTCCTAAACTGTGTTTTACACGGTTTTGGGAAAGTCCAGCGATATTGGCAGACGCAGCTCGGTAACCGGCACTCGTTAGCGTGTACACGCTGCGCTGGAAATATCGTCGTCGCCGCGCCACCAGGACAACGGTGAATAATCGCGATTATAAGCGTCCCTGCGAGTGTTTACAAGGCGCTGATTAACCCCCTGGTTATATACCGAGCAGACACCCTAGTCGAGGGTGCCGGCCTTTCTTAATTAGTCGCGATTAATCGTTCGGGCCCCGCAACTGGGTTAAACATTACGATGGCTTTGCATGCCATGTCGTAATAGTAACTTCTAATCGAGCAAATTTATACTCGAGCCCTAACCGTTCCACGAACAGCTTCGAACCACGGGGAACGCCATCATCGTCTTTCGCCTGGTCGGAAACCACGATCAAACGACTCTTTCGACTCGCGTTAGTATAACTCGTTAGGGAAGGAATTTGCTAAAGAGAAATCGCGAGCGATGTAGGTAGATCTATGGGATCGCAGGATGCTTTCCGGTGGCTTGGATTTCGCGGGAATGTTCGAGCACCAGCGAGAAAAAATTGGAATAAAAGGCCGACACGTGAGCGCGCGCCCGCGACCGTCTGTCAACTTCTCGTACATGCGGCTAAAATTTTTCCATTTCGCGAAATCAAATAGACATCGCGAAAGGGACAGGCCGATGGATGAAACGACATAGGCAAAAAAGGGTAAGCAGACGGCTGGCTGGGTGGAGGTGGAGGCAGACAGAGAGCGGAATCCTTTTTGCGTCGAGAGAAAAATTAATAATCTGCCGTCGAGCGGTTACAGCTGAATCTGGGCCAACTATTTCCATCCGCAACATCGCAAGGGGATTCATCAGTTAAAATGTTCAACCGGCAAAGGCACTTTTTTTCGCCCGCTCTCGTCCCACCTCCCTGACCGATGGATTTCTCGAAAAAAAGAAAACCTTCTCAATTATCACTCTTTGATCAAAAATACTAGCAGGAGGAACGCGGCGCGAGCTCGTCCGCTACGCTCAAGCCGAAGTTACTTTCGGACATCCAATAAAACTACGCGAAATTAACGTCAAAGAGAAAGGCAATTATTAGCCGCGAACCGAAACAGGAATTAGCTAGCTCGTAGTCAACGTGAATGCTAATTCCGCTCGGTCAGTTATTCCTGCTTCTGGCACAACTTTGCGGATGTTCGCGTTGCAAACCTCGAAAGATGAGAAATCCGTCCGATCCGTTACGATCGAATGAATCTTTGCGGACGAAATATCGGAGATCGGACGGAGCCAGGAGACGCGAACGACCGACTAATCGAATGAAATTTACAAATGATTTTTTTTCTTCCCCGCGCCACGTTTGTTCGGTCGAATGTTTTCGCAACGCGCAACTCTTTGAAGATTTCCCCGATCTCGCATCGTTTCTCTTGTTCGTGAAATTTCCTGTAACTTTCGGTCGAGTCGCGGCTCTTTCTGTCAATTACCGACACACAGTGCCGTGTTAATCGAATTTGCCTCGGGCGGAGGAAACTTGGCGTTAACTTGTCGCGAATTTTCCCTTCGCGGCGGATGAAGAGACGCTCTCTGCATGGAAGGGATCCGCCTCTCTTTCCCTGTCTCTCCCTTTCGCTCGAAAATCCTCGAGCCACCGCGAAACGCGACAAGCGATACTGAAATCGCGTCCGACTCTGGCAAAGTCGCGTTAATCCAGCGCGCCACCCTTGTAAATTGTTATCGGCACGCGTGGTCCAAGATAAATCGTTAATACGTCGTGTACGTGACTCGCATCGCGAACCGAAACTCAGCGTAACGCAGGGAATCTTGGTTTCCGGTCCGGGTGTTTCCTGGCTCGCGAGGGATCCAAGCGTTGTTCCAAACGTTATCGAGTTCCATCGTGTATTGCTTGGAACTCGGTCTTGTCTAATCAGTCCGCTTCTCAATAAGATCTATTACGAAGTACAGATATTCAGGGGATACGGAGGATCGATCGTTATAGGAAAGTGCATTAGCCGAGTATTTCTAGGAGCTCGGAAACCCAGATGCTGCCGAATATATGATTCATAGCGCTAAATTGAATCGACGCGTCCTAACTGACAAGAGTACGCCGCCTGCTGTACCGATCGACTCGGATCCAGGTATTTTAACCGGCGACCGAGCAGTCGCCAAGCTTTCACGCGCTTCTTTGGATATTGGTTAATGGAAACGCTCGTTTTTCATTCGATCGCGGATGTAGTCGGAAAAAAATTTTATGCTTTTCGCAGAGCGATCGACGTCGATACGCGATCGGAATCGCGTTACACCGACGATACCCGTCGATACTCTCGGTCGTCCATCCTCGTTCCAGTCGATCTTTTTTTCGCGTATTTAGACGAGTAGTAGACGAGACGTTGCGCGGCATCGAGACGACAACGCGTTACATTTCGCGTTCTCGGTTCGCGAGGAATCCGCTTGATTAAAGCGAAAATACGCTCGGGGCAAGAATCAATCCTTGGCTCGGGCGTCGCGCGTCGAACTCGCTCCGAACTTTGTCGTAATTAATTTCGCCGCGTGCTGTTGTCGTGCACCGAGTGAAAAAGTAATCTGCATTCACCGCCGCAAAAAGTTGGACGTTCTCGTGACTGCGGGCGAACGATTAACCGAGAAAGAAGGAACGGTGTCAATGGTGGACGGGCACGAACGCACGCTATCGCACCGATCCACCTAGCCGCGATTCTTCGATTAGTACCGACGCGCGCTGCCTTCGCATTTCCGTCCGATCGGGACGCGCCAGTTTCAACCGTCTATCGAAACTTTCCGACAATTTCCACCATCGTGGACGCGAACTTGCACGCTCGTTCCGTGTTGCCTCTATACCCGCGTACCCCTGAAAACCATCGTATCTCGCGTTAGCAAGTTCGCTTAGCGTAACTCGTCGTTCGTCCACAGCCACGCGATCTAGCGAAATTTTTCAACTTTTTACTCGGCAAACGTACTCGTTAGCAACGGAACGCAACGCAACGCGAGGCGCGAATTAATGAAATCGGCATGCGACAGAGACCATAACCGCGCGGCGACTCGGCGGCATTTTAAAAGCCGGAGGACAAGAAAGGGTTTACGGCCGATAGGAATCTGGCTGACAGTTGCAGTTCATTGCCGTCACGTAAACAACGCCGCGCTATCGCCGAGTCGGCACCGGTTGCATGTTCTCGGAAAATTATCTGAAAAATCGCATGACCGGATTACTGGAAGTCAAGTCCGTGCTGTTACACCGAGCAACGAATTTTTGCCGTAGGCTCGCACCACGACCGTGTTTATACGGTGCACGCGAAAAACAAATGTCTGCGACGAAATCGGGGACGCTACCGGATTTCTTTCGGACCATTTCGTCGTTATTTCGCGTTCGTGAGCCACGTAATTCGTTGGAAGGAGAAATCGGTTCGCGGTATTCGATGTTTCGCGCGGGATGTTTCGCCATTTAGTCGGGGAAATGGCAATGGAAACAAATGTATGGACACGATGCGCCTTCATCGGTAAAGGGTAACGCAAAAGGGCAAGTCGGTTCTGTATTGCGATACGAATCGCGTATTCTCCATTAAAGCGACCCCGATCGATGGTATCAAAGAGGCAAACTACCGCGTAGGAGGTAATTTAGTAATTATAATAACCCGATTGACGCGGTACGATTCGCTCGGCGCACACATGGCTATCGGTTACTATTAATTACGGTTAAATTACAAAGTGTGGCCGGTTACAATTGAAACACAGGCCTTAGATTAATCGTAACGATATTAATTCGGGTTTCAAAGTTTGAAAGTTTGCGTGCACAAAAGCAGAATAACGTTATCCGGGTACAAAAGCGTCGCTCGGTGAATCGAGCCTTTTCAGCCGGATGCTTTCCTCCGACCGCTTGGCTTCTCCACTCGAACGCTCGCTTTCCGCGATTTTTCGCTTCCTCGACGTCGATTCGAAAGCTTGTCCTCTCTCCCTCCCCGCCTTTCTCTCTCTCTCTCTCTCTCTCTCTCTCTGTCTTTCTTTTCGCGGACATTCGTTCGGGAATTACCGGTGCCGTTCCGGGACACGATTAAACGCCAAAGAAAATCTCACGCGTGCAAACTCGTCGCCACCGATCTCGTCCTGTTCTCGATACTCGAGCAAACGAAGCTCGTTCCGTGACTCGTTGCGCGATTCCAAGAGAAGATGGTCGGTCTAGGTGGATGCGCTTCCATCTCTTTGTATTCGGGAAGCGTTTTCGTTCCCCCGTCAGACGGAGACTAGGATCCCTCGGGAGAGCACGCCCGTGTTCCTTTATCGGCCCTGATATTATCAACGGCGAAGCTTCGGCAATACCCTCTTCGATACGCCTCTATCGGGCCGTGCATGTAGCGTACCGTACCTCGATACACAGGGGGACGTGTACGCGTATAGGCCATCGTCTACGTCTGAGAAGCATCGATATACGGTCGACGTTCGATGCTGGACGCTCGACGTTCAACGCGCGTCGCTAGCCACGTAGAACATACGCCGCACGAATCCGCCGACGGACCTGTATCGCTCGGCTAAAGAGAGATTTATCATGGACGTAGAGCCGTGTGACGTATGAAGCCGCGAGAGCTTCGTTCGATTTCGGCCACGTCCACTGGATGCGACGAATTACCTCGGTTTTCTCGCCCTTGCGGATCCTAGGTTTTCCGATTTAACGTCGATTTAACGCCGCCACCGCGATTTCGTATTCCCGGAGTTTGGTCGTTGAATTTCGAATCGACCGACTCGTCATCCATTGGCGCGGCCTGCGCTTTAACGAGGATATTATTTCCATGATGGAGAATTAAAGGGGCGGCGGGCAGGTCGTCTCGCTGGAAGAGACTACGCTCCTCGCGACGACCCGCTTCGAAAGAAGTATCGAAGAAGTCCGTTTGTTTTAGTCGTAACTCTTGACACCGACAAACTCCGACTTTTTCTCTGCTGTTGGAACACCCGGCGTGATAGATACGACAGAGTCTGAGGAACCGCGATCTCTGTCCCGTGTATTTTCGTGGTTCTTGCCTCGGAAAACACGACAGTCCCGTCACCCTATCTGGGTGAAATCGAGTAACACGATTCTCGATTCTCCGTGGCTTTTTCGTACGGCATCGCGGCGCGTTGATTCTGTGCGGCGTACCGGAAGAGCTGGAAGAATGGCAGCACGCGTTCAAACGAAGTTTAAAAAGGGACAGCCTGAAAACGGGGGCAGGGTGCCTCGGAGATTCAGACAGAGAGTTCTTAAACGCGATCGTTTGCAGGCCGGCGATCGAGTGGAGCGGCACACGGAGCTCGACTGGAGCGTGGTTGAAAAACTCACGGCCGGAAGCCGAGGGTGAACATTGTTTCCTGGCCGTGCATTCGTCGCGCTCTTTCGAGGCCTTAATTACCATGGGCTCGTTGCGGCTGCGGGAAAAAAATTCTTAAGAGCCGTTGAGAAATGCCACGGGACGAAAATAGGCCACGTCCCTTTCCAGCAACCTTTTCTTTTCACCTGCCTGCAGCCAAGAGCTGCTGGTTACGCGCGGCTCGGCTGCATCGCCGCCGGTTACATTTTCGACGCGCATCCGGATCCCGCGCTTTAGAATCTTTCGATTACCTGGTTTCTTCCTTCGTGCCCCTTCGTTCCACCAGTTGGACATACGTATGTCTTGTGTGTGTGTGTGTAGTAATATGTGTGTGTATATATATATATGTATACATATTGTATGTATGTATATGTATGTACATATACACCGGTTGACGAAAAGGGACGCAACGTACGAGAAGCTGGCGGGATAGCTCGTCGACGTGGCTGCGCTTCCTCGGCTTTATTCCTCGAGCTCCTTCTTTTCATCGACGACCTCCTTTGCTCGCCAATCTAATTCCTGGAAATTGTTTCCGGTGAAACGGAAGAGGAGAGGAATCCCTACGTAGGAGGAACAGGAACGGGCTATTCGGTTTACTAGCCCAGGGATTTCGAGTCGGATCTCTCGTTCGTTGGACGATTGCTTTAATCAATCGAGCCATTCAGTCCACGAACAGAGTTCATCTCTCCGAGCCTAATATCGAAACGACTGCCTTCCATAGGTACCAATTTACCTTCCAGCTTACCTTTCATACGCTCGTTGAAAGACGCGAAACGCTTGTTTCCGAGAATAACGGTGCTCGACGAATTTATACGCCATTCCAGATCCTATGTACCGTTCACAGCCCGTTTCCTCGCGCTATCGGCGTCGCTGGCCGAGAGATTCGGGGATCGCTATCCTCGACCACGCCAGGCGTTTCGCGTGCTTTACGCTTACGTCGGCGCTGGGTTAACGGCGATTCTTAGGCGAATACGATCAACGGCCGCGAGAAAATGTCGAGCTTATCGAGCAGAGCGTATCGTTTAAAGCGTATCGTGACCATATATGTTCCTTTATGGGATGCTTTCGCCGTTATTCGTCCGTGTATTGGCGATCCCCGGCCGTCGTCGTTCCGGCGTCGTTTTCGATCGCTCGCAATTACAAAGTTGCGACGCGACGCGATCTTCTTCGCTTCGAGGGCATCCGCGAGAAAAACCTGTCGTTTTCTCGAAATGGGAAATAACGATTTCACCGAGTGGGCAAAGGTAGAGAGCAGACATAGAGTGGCTCGGTTTCCGCAGCTAAAACTCCCCGAGGCTTTGCGAAAGCTCTCGGAATCCCGGCGACGCGCAGTACCCCTCGAATACACGATCGCTGCCGGCGCTGATGTTCCATGGATCGCTCGGAGTTTTGCGAGTCGTCGCAGCTATTTACACCGGTTTGCGGGACGAATTTTACAGAATCCAGAGCCTAGTATCGAAGCTCGATCATCCGCGGCAAACTCCGTTAACCGTGAAAGCCGTTCTCCCGTTCAACCCGGCAGAAATCGCTCTCCGAACATTCGCGCGCGCTCGTTCGGCCGTTCTCAACGACCTTTTTTCCTCCATACACGGTACCACGTAACGATGCCTGGCTCAATCACCGAAACATTGTACGTCGTATTTAGTTGCTCGAGAGAACGCTGCTCGTTCAGACGGCGAGCAGTAGAAGAAGGGCGCTCGATAGCCATTCCACGAGTTTAATCTCGGTGTAAAGAGCCGAGTCCAAGGAGGGTTCTCGCGTACGATCTTCCTGTTTTTATGGTTTCATGGAAAATCATAACTTGGCCGGGATTTCGCGACGAGAGACGCGATTATTTCGCCGCGTATTTTCTTCTCGCGCGGACATCCTTGTAGTTTGCGAGCACGAACAAATTTAAATAATAATTTTTATCTGGCCAAGTGGCCTGGCGCGAACATGCTGGTACACTGCTGCCGTTCGTGCAGACCATGGCGTGAAGAAACGGCGAAAAAAAGTATGTAAAAGCCTTGGTTCCCCCTGCTGGGCAAAAAGCTCGGCAAGCAAGCCGTGCTTGCAACCGCGTGACTTTAAGCCCGCGTACTTTCGCGATCTTTATTGTTCTCGTAATAACGGACTGAGAGAAGGCAAAAGGAACGGTTGCAGTTTTTTTCTACTACTCGTGGCATCGAATGAGACGCGTTTTGATTTATTTGCCTCGTAGCGTTACACATTGCGCCGACACAGAGGCGTCGGCGCTGGCAATAAGTGGAATTCCGACGAGAGAACTACGTTTCCGCGTGTACTAGAATCTGAAAAAAGATGGCGAGGATCGGCCAGCTTTGCTCGTACCTCGGAAACGCGATTACTCGCCTGGTCCTTAATTACAAGTACCGACGTCGTCTCTGTTACGTCTCTGTCCGTTTGCAACGTTCCATCGTGCCGTATATCCGCGATTGCCGAAACGAGAAACGAATCACGAGATCGCATCGACGCGAGAAACGATTCGCCGTCGATGCGACGCTAAGCCATGGAAGCTCGCGGTACTGTACATACTCGATCGCGATAGCGACGTCGTCTCTCGATTCTAGACGTTCCGATCGGTTTCGTCTTCGTCCGATGGGTTTGCCAGAATTCGAGAGAACCTGTCACCTGTTTAAGGTATCATCGAACTTTGCGATGTCGCACCAATTGATTTAGGAGCCCTAAGGTTGATTCCGAACGAAAGTAGCCGGTTTGATTGTTCGATCGATCGCAAAGACGCTCGCAGCGAGGAGATGGCGTCGTTACTACGATCCTCGATCGAAGAAATAATCATCGGCAGGACCCATGCTTGGCAGCCATCGGTATTTTCAGATAGTTTCAGACGATGAATTGAAGTTGGATGGTATCTGCGCCTCTCGCCGTATCCACCGTTGCTTTCATTCGATTAGCCGGTCGAGAGAAAAAATTCCATTTATCAGCTGGATTAGCTTCCAGTGAATTTTTCACTTTCGAGATACTCGCAGATAAAGATTGGCGTGGTACAGCGCGCTTACTTTCTCTAAATATTTGCGAAGCCGAGAAGTAGCTCTTCCTTGCCGTCCATCGTTCATCGCGAACCTGCCATTCATCGTAACCTCGTATATGCACTTCGTCGAACGCGGATCTATTCTCGTTCGACCGTCAGACATAACTCAGCGGATAAAACGACGATGAAAAGGAAAAATTCAGCGAGAGAAGTTGTGTCCGGTACGGAAATTAGTCTTGTTGGCGCAGCTTGAAATTATTATATCGGGATGGCTAAAAGTAGCGGAACCGGAGATTCGACCGTGTTCTTTGTTCCGGATATACAGACTCTCGTAATTATGTAATAGTTTACGGTTGGTATAGATCTTCTGTCGCTGGTGTTGGTGGCCCGAGCGAAAATAATCTTCCCGGCCAATAGCGAACGTTATTGCACGGCAAACGATCTTGCTCCAGTTTTTCGCGGCCAGCTTCTCCTAGCGTGCCACGCTTCTCGTTCTGTCTCGTTTCCTCCTCTCTGCTTCTCGGCTTCCCTTAATCTCTCTCATTTTGTTTATTTGCATCATTTATCAGCTTCTCCCCGTGACAGAAAGAACAGCGCAAGCGAAGCGCTGTGTGCGAGCGAAGGAAAAGCGTAAAAGCGGAGAGACGGATAAACCAGGGGACGAACGTATATGCATCTGGTCGGTGGTGGTTGAAAAAACGAGGGAAAAGAAATTTTCAGCGGCGTTGGTCGGGGCCAAGCGTGTGCCAGACACGTTTTACCGCTGCCAGCTTTGCCTCCTCCATTTTCCTCTGTCCTACGGCATTAATAGAACCGAGAGAATCGACGCGTCTCTGCCGATGGAACCTAATTTAGCGAATACCTGTACTCCCTTCTCGCTTCGCGCGCTCCTGCGGCGAAATTCGCCAATGCTAGCAACTAGTCGCTGCTTTTTACGCGTTACAACGCAACGCAACGCAACGTAACGCAACGGTTTTTCACCGAGAATTCTTCGCTCTTGCCAAACGTATTTCGCGAATCGCGTTTCAGGCTTTCCCGTCCAATTCGAAACACGCCGCTGTACATCCCAGCTCTGACCAGACGATTTCTCGTTAAATTCCAGCTTTTTCATATGAAAATTTTCCCGGGGCAAACAGCGAGAATTGGTTCCATCGAATACACGTTGATTCGAGAGAAGATTTTAATGGGCTTTTGTTACGCCTTTTGATCGAAGGGTGTTTTGTCAGTATGCACGCGAGGCCACGGCCGCTAGCAATTTCATACGAGTCTGTCGACGGAATAAACAGAAACAGCGCGGCGCGGCAAGTCGGCGTGTGGCGTGCCGAGTAACGCGAATCGATCGAGACTGCAAAGATTCGCGAGTGTTGCCCCTTTTATTTGCTTCCAAGAGCATTAGCGTAACTTCGGGAAATTGATGTTTTTTACGTCGGGGCAAAGTAATTCAACGAGTGGCCATGTACACCGTTCCGGAATCGGCGAATAGCGGCCGGCAGAAACCGCTTTTTCTCTGCCCGCTAATGCAAAGCTTTTCACCGGGTATTCTTCTATGTCGTTTTTTGGCTTCCCTTTTGCCTCGCGTCCGTCGCTGCTCCCTTCTCCCTTTCACCCTTCCTATCCCGCGGCTAAAGAAACCTTTTCTTCGAATTAAGTAAATGGCGATGCACAAGGAAAAGGGCTCGGCCGCGCCACAATTTGTATCGAACATCGCCACAGTGTTCACGACGACGACGACGACGACGACGACGACCACCGATACCGCGCGTTCCGAGCGACGAAGCAAAGAACGCTCTCGTGCGAGCGTAAATTTGCGCGCGACGCGTCAACTAGTGGGATTATTATTACGAGACTGGTTAACGCTGATCACTCGTTAAATTAACTCCGTAATGTATAGGATTTTGAAATTATCGCCAGCCACGTGGCGTACATATTCCTCCTTTTTTCCACGGTGGTTTCGCTGAAAATGGCACGAGTATCTCGATAATCCAGTTGTAAATAACGAGCCGTTAAATTCGAATGTTGGCACGGTAATGTCGATAATCGGGGATTTTCCCGCGTAGAGGATGATTTGTGTATGATCGATTCTTTATCTGGCGCGGCGGCATCGCTGTCGATGTCTGCGTCGGACGCGATCGTGGCTCGCCGGATCGAAAAACGCGCTCGCGCTCGCGTTCCAGTAAATAAATATCAACACAGCACCTTTGCCGTGATGCATCGCGATAATCGAATTCTCTACTAATTTGACAGTGGCCGTTGTATATTTCCATGGACGATCCTCGACCGAGAGGATGACCGTGTCGCGCGTTTTCCACGGTTTCATTGATCGCGTCGAACGACGCGGAGTGTCGCGACCACACGGCTTTAATTATCGCGACCGAGAAAGCTTCGCTCGAGAAAGCCGTCGCTCGAACGAGATGGCGGGCGAGAACAAGCGGAGGGATTAAAAAACGCGAGCGGTAGCCTCGTTTTCGCAAAGATAATTTTTTCCCGTAAAGAAGGAGCCCCGGGGAGTCTGGTGCGGTTCTCTGGAAAGAAGCTGGCTTTTCCGTCGCCCAGCGGGAAACGTTTTTTTTTCTTCTTTTTTTTTTTTTTATTTCAAAGAGCAGCTCGCGAAACCTTTTCCTTTCAACGGCGTCTTCGGATCCGTGCAACCGGAATCCTCTTCTCGTTCGAGGATCGTTCTTGCCAGCCCGTGGAATTTTCCCCTTCTTCTCGTCGTCGTTTCGTTCGAGCGCATCCTTTTCGAGGCCGCCGCGCCATGCTTCGATAGGATTTGGAATAATTTCGATTTCGGCAGCTGCGTTCTCGGAAATTTTTTCCACGATCGACGCGCGTCCTGCCCCCACTCACCACCGCCCCACTGTGGCAAACAGAGTTTCCCCAGTCTCTCGTCGTTGCACCGTACACCACGTAATTTGCCTTTCGGGAAGAAAAGTTTTTCCAATCTCGCGGGCTGCGAGAACACGAGTAACAGGCACAGTTGGTTAAAGAGGTACGCGGCAACGGCGTTACTGTCTCGGAAACGTCGCCGGGCGTTTGTTAAATTGAGTTTCAAGCTACGTTCTCGCCGCTGCTACGTACGTTCGGCGCGTGATCCTCCGACTTGTAACGACTTTAATCTTTCCGGTTGCATCTGCGCGACCATCCAACAAATTCACGTGTACTCGGGTAATGGCGGTGGCAAATTATCGACAACGCCTGCGACTGTTTCGAAGGTACTTCCATTTCTCGAGCACGGCCAACCAAACGAAACGAGGCGCGAGCTATCGTTCTCTCGTCGATACTATCTCGACGATTCTTCGATCGATACGTTGAAATTTGCAAAATGGAATGGTTTTTTCTTTCGGTTGCTCGTAGGAGCGAACCTGGAAAGCGAGACGAGAATCATTTTCTCGGTAAGGAAGATATCGTTTCGGTCGAGGGAACGTTTCCTCCGTTGGTTGCCGACTAGACATCGGGTAACGGTTACTCGACGTTCTACTTGGCGGAATCGAGACAGAAGAGATCGGTGAACGAAGGGTGAAAAAGGAAATAACGGTTGGAAAGGGAGAGGATGGGATTTCTCTTGACACAGCCCGATTTCCTGCGACACGATTTTCCAAGGTCTCCGAGCTTACAATGTAATTCTAGAAAGAAGTCGCGGCATCGTTGGCAAGTACGGGAAAATGAACAAGGTGGAAAAAAAAAAGAAGGATTCGATGTGAACGTAGAGAATAGCGCGGCCGCAGTAGCGAAAAGGGAAATTGAAAACCGTACGAGCTACTACGAGACGAAGAAACGACTAAGAGATCGTCCATAAGAGACGCTGCCTCGTCTCCGGAGAGTGTTCGCAGTAACACGTTGTGCAAAAATTTGTCCGCGTTTCGACCATCTTGGAGCGTGTGTCTGCTGTCACGTGGCCGATTTTCACGGAAATTCGGCACGGAAATGAAAGCTTCTTTACAAAATTTGTTACTCGCCGATGTTTTGTCTATCGCGAACGCGATAACGCACGCTGCCTAAATTGGCAAACCTAGGAGGCGGCCACCTTTAACGAAGGGTGGACAAAGTGCAAGAAAAATCGGCGGCTCCCGTTCGTCGTTCCAATTAATTGACAAGCGACGCTCGTCGTTGTCCCATTCGTGTGCCGGTGTTTTTAGAATCCTTTGCAGCGCGCCATTTTCTTCCCCGGGCTGACATCTGCAACAAAAGCCTGCAACGCCGCCACTGTTGTACAAACTGCAAAGGGCATTACTCATTTATTTGAATGCATTGCACGCGCTGTCACTGGCTTTCGGAGTCGTGCTCGGCCTTTGTTTTGCCGGATTAACTTGATACGCTGACATTTTCCCTTTAACCGTGACATTGCCCGCGAATTTGCTCGTAAATTTACGAGCGAAAAAATACGACCGACAGGATATAGAGGGGAATTAGAGATGCGAAAGAGAACAGTAGCGAGAACGTTTCATCGTTGGTGGGACTCGGCGTGAATAAAATTACGCCGCGGCGAATTAACATTGGCGGGTGATGGTAAATGGTCGACGGGACGCGATCGCCTCGAAATCGTCGATTTTGTTGGCGTAGAGAGCGGCGGGAATCGATCCGGCAGTTGCTTTTCATACGCTTCGTATTCGCAAAGAACGCGAAGAGACGTAGCGCTACAGAGACAAAGGAACAAAGTTACACCGATAATCGGGCAACGAAGGAACGAGCTTGATCGTGTTAGCTACGTCTCGCGTGGCTTCTGGTTTCTAACAAAGATTTTCAAAGAAGGGACTGATGAAACGCTCTCGAGAATTCGCGGATGCGCGAAAATCACGATCGACCGAAAACACTTCGACCTGGTTTCCGAGATTACTCTTCTCTGCGACGTTCGAGCCACGTTTTATTCGGCCTTGATTCACGCACGAAGAAGCCGTAAGATCGAGGCAGACGGGAAAAACGCTGACTGTGTATCAATTAGATAGACCGGGATCGTTAATTAATTCGACCAGCTCGTTAGTTGATTTAATAATTAAAAGCGTTCGGACGATCGATCCGAGCAATAAAGCAATAATACCGCCGCTCTCTTCTCCACTTACTTGCATATAATCATTGCTCGCGAATTCCCGCTGCACCGTCGCGCAATTACGTTGCTTGTTTAATCACCGTGTCGATCTTCCTTCGAACATTATTTTTTTTATTTTTTTTTTTTATATAAAAATCACGTCGTTTCGCGATAATAACGACGGTAAAACATTTCGAGTAAGAGATCATTTTTGTTTGAACAAACGACGATACTGATTATCGTCGGTATTATACGATACCAGGTAGTTGAGAATAACGAATCTCTCGCGGATAAAAAGCATTGCCGAAAATCGTCGCTTTTACACGATCGACTCCTCTTTATTTCTTCTTCCCCAGCTCGTCGTTCCAACGAAGTGAAATCAACGGCGAAGCTGAATTCTCTTCGAATCGACATCGCGTCTTTCTTTTCTATTTCCTAGCGGTAGATATTTTCTCGTCGATTTGCCGATCTTGCCCGCTGCATAAGAATGCATCGCGTAACAACTTCGATATCGATCGTATAAATTTAAATGGTTAATTCACGGTCGTATTGGCTATCGTGGCGGAGAGTCGTCGAACAGTCTGGTAACTCGTAAGAAGTTGGCTGCTTGATCGACGTTAATCGACGCTGTATTCGATTGGCGACTCGACGAACAAGTCGGACGCTGATCTTACGCTCGAGATAACGGATGTCGCGAGTCTCCCTTGCAAATTCCAGTCTTTTTCGATCGCACCAGGCAACCGAGAAAAATATAAATTTCGCTATTGGCAAGGATCGGTTTCGCCGGAGCAGGGCCAATTATCGTAAAAAATGCGACGGCCAACGACGGTTACTGACGGTAACGAAGATGTTCGGACAAGCTCTGGTACGTTGCCAAACGTTGACAAACGCGACGCTCTTACGATGAACGCGATTCAATCCGTTTTTCCCGGCTCTTCTCGCGTCGGTTTCCCGTAATTGGCTGCGGACTCCGCGTTCGGATTTATTCCAGAGAGTATACGTCACGATGATCCCCGCGTTCCAGTTATTCTTTGGTGGTAGTCGTCTCGTCTCATTCCGTTCCGTCCCGTCTGTTTTCTCCGAAGCGCCAGCCGCCGCCGCGTTTCTGAATTGAAAACTCGCTGTATTTAGATATTTCCGTTTGGTACGCCGTTCCCTACCGGTACCTTTCTGCTTTATTCAGCGGCAATCTTCCTTGAGAGGACCTACATTTCTACAACTCAAAGGGATCTCTCGCAGACTATCCAAGTTTACAGGAAGAAACGGTACGCGTCTCGGTTCGATGGGATTCATAAACCAGAAGCGTCTCATTACCCATATACACCGAGCGATAAATAATTCGATCGATAGACAGGCCGGACGAAAGGAGGGGAAAGGACGATGGAAAGAAAGACAGACGCAGAGAAATGCATCGAATCGGCGAATAAATTTCATTAACGAACGATTCGACTCGATCTCTGTGCGCTTGTAACAATCGTAATTATAATTGTAACGAATCGATGGTACGATCGATCACGACAGAGTCTCGTATCTACGACTCTCGTTCGTTGGCAGCTTTGAAACTCTTTGATCGGGATCAGGTCGTTGGACGGAAAAAGAGTAAACCGACGCTGCGAGGGATTGGAGACCGCGTAAAGCTTTTGGAAATCCGTGGATCGGTTCTCCGAATTCGAGAGATTTCGTTGGGCGACCGAGCGATATCGAGCGTCGGTAACTCGAGAATCCAGCGACTAAAATCGCTCGTAAAAATCGCGGATAGCGGTTGCACGGCCTCGCGAACTCGGAATTCCATCGCGAGCTTCCAAGGAAACGCAGAGATCTCCCCGGAGATGCTCGCCGATACGATTGCTCCGAATGATCTTCGAATTTCTCGAGATCAAACGGTCCGCGAGAAGCTTATTCGGTTGCCGTGGCGCTTCTACCGGCGCTGAGAAAATTTACGGGACACCGGACAATCCTATCTTCGAATCCATAAATTGCGTAAGGCAGATGTTTGCGGTTTCGGGTGGCGATATCCTTTATTTATCGACGGCGCTTTGTTTAAATGAAATATATCGTGGAACACGGCTTTCGCCGAAAGCGAGAAGTGATTGCAGCGTACGGACACGCGGTATCAATTTTTGTAAAAACGCTGAGCGATATATCACGAAGGAGAAACGAAAAGTAGGTATCGAATGTTGAGAAGCGCATTGGAGATGGCTTTTGGTTTCCGCGAGAACGGCCCCGTCTCGAATCCCACCGCCCCGTGAAATTCATTTTTCCCACGATTCTCTTCCATACGTTTCGTTTTCTCACGATCGAGAGGATGGTCGTTTTTCCAAAGAAAAGGGATTATATAACATCTAACGATAAAAGTTGCTAAAACGAACGCGATAAAAATAACGTAACGATCTAAACGCGAGAAAGCAACGCGTACGTGTAGGGCGTATGAACGAAGAGAAAAGATAAATGACATCTGTATCGTAGTTTCGTGCCACGTTGAAACACGACGGCGAGAAAACTCTATTTCTGGCAGAATACGGGTTTTCATGGGAATCGCGCGACAAGATTCGGGAGAAGCAGTGGAACAGGAGGAAAAGAAAAGAGAATATACGTCGGACTTCGTTGAGATTCCCGGAGATAGAAGAGGGGCCAGGTTGGTATCGCCCGGGGAATTATCTTGGAATTTCTCGAGATCAAACGCCGTGACCGGGTTATTCGGTTATATTCGATTCTCGGTGCGAAGTTGGAAAATTTACGCGGTCCCTGGGGCGGCGAGCGCGGGGGTTTTGAAAATTCCGGGGTGAAAAAGTTTGCTCGATACCGATGGCTCCTGGGCTCTCCGGCGCACGTCGATTCCCAAGTTTTCCATCGAACTGAGAAACTTGCCGTTGCTGGTGCGAGCATCTCCAGATTTCTCCAATTTCCACTACGCTTCTCAAAGAGATTTACCTCGTGCGAGTGGAATGCATAATATGCGCAATAAGAATGACGTTCGGATAAACATCGATGGGGCTGCTGTTCGAACCTTCTCTCTGTCTGCCTGCAGTCCGTAAAACTTTCTCGAGTTCCCGTCGCTCTTCGTCGCGTACCTACGGCTTTGTGCCGACAAAAATTGAAATACTTGCTGGGATAATTGACGTTCTTTCGATGAGAATATGCAGTGATCCGTGCGCACGGTATCGCCGTGTCGGCCAGGACGCGTGTATCGCATTCGTGAAAATTAGAATGCATCTGACCGGTTATACGGTTCGGCTGCATATTTGACCTTCGATGCCGGGAATCTCGAAGAATTCTCGGCACGCAATCTCGTTGCAGGGAATTTTTTCCAATACCACGAATGCCGGAAGACTTTTCAAACAAGGAAAGTGGCGTCGACGGTGTCCGTGTGCCAACACCCTTGCTCCTATCGACGTCGGCCCGATCTGCCCGCTACGATTAACTTGCAACCGGCAACTCACCCTCTCCGTTTCCACCATATCTCAATGCGAATGGGATTAATCCTCTTAGCCGTTATAACGCACGATCGTCGCCAAGAGCAACGATGCTGTTTCCCTTTGCCGTGTGTTTAGCCTTTTACGTAACGGCGATTTCTAGAGCTGCGCCACAGTAGCACAGGCTCTAGCACACACAGAGTTACATGCAAACGCGCAGAAGAGATTTTATCGGCGGCGTTAACAGCTCGCGGCTCGTATTTTAATTAACTCTAATTCGAGACTAGGAAGCCACGGTTCGGCCAGCAGGACAAAGTGAAATAATGTCGGCCAACCGACGGCAATGGTCCTCGCGGACGCCGCTTCTCGTCGGTCTGCGCGTCGAAATTTATATTACTGCGAGACACGACGACGTCGCGCGTCACGAAAGCAATGTATATTCATTTGCACGCTTTCTAGTCGCTGTTGGCTCGTTGCTACTGACCATTTACCCTGCTGTCGTTAGCCCAGATCGTATAACCCTCCCCCTTGTAAACGGTTTGTAACGATTTAGAAGGTTCCGCAGTCCCGTCCACCGATATCTCGTAACACGAGCAAGGAACGCCACTTTTCGTGCGGTCCGACTTAAAGCCCGACCAACGACAATTTCACGGATATTTCGTGCTGTCCGATCGATCCCTTTAGTTCTGCTTCCATTTTACAAGCAATCACGTACATCGTTGGGCCACCCATGTACATAAATCGATGCCACGTCAAACGGCAACACCGTGTATAAACCAGGAATGTCGCGCCGAGAATAGTACGCGGTTAATATTTAATTAGTCGGGTAATTTTATTATTTCGTGCAACCGAACGTTCCATATTCGTGGCAGGGAAAATTGTTCTGCATATTTCATATTCATAAATTCGTTTCGTGTACGGTGTATTGTTTTTTAATGCGGAAAGTAACGCGGCTTGCGAACAGCGCGCGGCTGGGCGCCACGCTTTCAGGACCATTTGTCGATCAACCAAAGATATTTATTTACTTGGAAACTTACGGCCAAATGCCCGACGTTAAAAAACAAAAAAAGGAAACGTAATCTTAATGAGCGTGCAACGGTAGAATAGGCAAGCAGCCAGAGTTACAAACTACGAAGTAATTATCGAGCAAAATTGTCGAGCAATTTTAGAACTGAGAACGCCAAGTGAGAATCAAAATCCTGGAAACGAGTCGATTCGTTGGATGTCGGATCGGGAAAGCCCGGATCGCTTTTGAAAAAATCAACGCCGAAAAAGTGTATGTTTCTGTGATCTATCAGCCGAAGAAGCAGTGGATAAAATGATCGATAATTTTAAATAAAAAGTCTACGTTAGCCATCTTTCGACGATTTTTCAGCGTAAGCATACTCGTTACGAGCTGGAAAATGCATTTGGCAAGAAAGAATACGCGATGCTCGTCTGAGAAATTTATGTTGCGCTTTTTCCTGTTAATCGAACTTAGTCGGTTCGGTGAGGGTACCAAATGACCGAAACGACCGTAGCTATTCTAAATGAGGTAAAACGAACGAGTTACAAAGAGCACGGAGCTCGAAGGGGCTGTTGAAATCCTTACGAAATCCGAATATAAAACCAAGAGATCTATTAGCCGGGTATTAGACCTGTTGTTAATCACATGGAAGGGGAGAACCGAGCGAGATGCGCCTTCGAGTTACGAGCAAAGTTTCTACCGTGTTCCGGACAACTGGTAGAAGCCGTCACGCGAAAATTAACATGTAGAAATAATTAATCGCGTTGCCAAGTGTACGCAGTGCGATTTATTACGCGGCCAGGAAACGTTCCCCTCTTTCGGACAGAACCGAAACAATCTTCCTGAAATTTGTCGTCGCACATCTGGCGAAGTTAAACAACGATTAACGACGATTCCATTTTCCGTTGCTGATCCGTGCTAAATGCTTGCGCGCGGTAATCGAATCGCGGTCAATATACCTTTCGAAATTACTTGATTACAAGTCTTATTAAAGCGAACGCGCCCGCTAATCGAGAAAATAAACGTGTGTCAGACGATCCACGTTAAAACTGATCATTAACCGTGACGCGTTCGTTTCTCTCGGTCGCCGTGGCTATTAACGCGAACGTTTCCGCACGAGAACATCGTCGAATTACACGATTTTCCTTGGTATCTTTGATCAAGAACGACCGCATCGCGCGCCAGGATTTCTCGATCAGAAGATATCGGTTATGCAGTTTAGGCAGGCTGACTTGATCTGCCTCGGATTAGGACGAATTTTCGATGATTTCCGTAATCCTACCTCCATCGAACCGAACGATATCGCTCTTACGCCGGGATATCGCTCGATAGGATTATATCGAAGTTGCGGCAAATTTCGTAACCGCTCGTTCCGGTTGATGTTAGAAGTCATCGCAGTTACTCGCGCGTCTCTCGATACTAATTAGACTTTTGACCGACGATACGTGGAAAGATCGAGTACGGGTTCCGCGTTATTTCCTTCTTGGTAAATATTCGATCGACGAGCCTGCAAACAAACCGAGATTCAATTTCGAATTTTTCCACTCTGCGAGTATTCCCCTGTTCGCCGACTAATATTGCTTCCGACTGGCAACTCTTGCGCGGATAACGTTGCCCGACTGTTTTGCTTTCTCGGATCGCGCCGAGTCCTGACACCGGCCGCCGGGTAGTCGTGACCCGTTTCCGACCCTCCTTTAGCGCGTCTCGTCGCAGAAATTGCGCCGGTCAACTCACACCGAAGGACCGTCGAGTATCGAGTCGACGGTTTCGTGAATTCTCGAACGAGTTATCGCGACAAACGCGTTGTAGTCGAGGTCGGTTTTTGCCCGGTAAACATCAAAGTGATCCCCGAGGAGTGGATGCAGCGCGCTGGATACACACCGCGAACCATTAATAAATTCATTTGCGCTTCTCGAGGTCTCGGCTGGCTCTTCAAAGGCGCGCGGTCTTCTTTTCGCGGACAGTTCTCGCAGCGAAAGGAAAATATATCGTCTTGGCAGTTTCGAGATGTTGCTGCGAATAGAAGTCTCAAAGGCGAGCCACGTATTCGTACGTGCGCGTATAGAAATACGTGTATCTATAGGAGTAATCGGAGTAGCGACAGTAGCGCCGCGACGCGGCGTGTTATTGATCGGCACCCCTTTTCGCCACCCCTCGGTCCAAACCTTCCTTCCTTCCTTCCTTCCTTATGCCGGTTGCCTGCACGCCACTCAGGAACGACTCTAAGGTTTACGTGATTCCCCGACGAATCGAAATACGAAAGAACATATTTTTAAAGACAACGGAGAACCCGCCGCTATTCGATTCGCCAGCCACCAGACGATGCAGCCTCTTCTCCCCGCGATCCGCTTCGTTGTATCTCGTTCGTCCGCCAGCATCGATACACCGGCGTTTTTACCGCAGCTACTCGCTTTAACCGTCGCGTCGCGTAACACGCGCTGGATCGCGCGATGTTCCTCTTAAAGTCTACGGATACGCGACAAAATTGTCGCTAGAGTTTCGCGCGAATGTGCCGCGATCGTGCGTCGCGCCACTCTAGAAATCGTCGATCGTTCGAATCGACGGTGTACCAGCTGTTCCACGACACATTGCGATCGTCGAAGCATAGATTAAACGCTCAAAGACACGGTTTAACAAGTTCGTACAAGCACGTGGCCTGATTTCCCAGCGCATTACCGATAAGCTGTTAAGCGTCTGCGTTTCGTCAATGTCGAACCGGAGAACGATCGAAGGTAGAGACGCGGAGCTGCCGTCCTGACCTATGGATCCACTTTACGAATTGGGTCGGCATTATTCCGCCGTTCTCTTCTTCTTCTTCGATCTCGAATCTCGAGCTTACGGTCGAGAGACGGCGACCGGTCGTCGGATGGAACGTTAAATACGAGAAAATCTTGTTCCTCGAACGTCGATGTCTACGATAGTGCCTTTCGACGGAGCTTTCCGTTGGACGAAAAAACCTTCAAGAGAGAAAGACACGACGCGACACAGTCCAAGCGTACTTGGAGTCTGTCGGACTTTTACGCGAAATTCAACGGCGAATGTTTGGCCGATTCGCGAAGCGATCCTAAAGCAACGACGTAATCGTCGTTCGACGTGCAAAGTGGGCTAGTCGTCTCCGGGCTGGCGTAATTCTTTGCAATCCAATTTGCGAATTGGGACGACGGTGTTTCTCTTTCGCGAGACCTTCGTCGCGTAGACGTCATCCGCGACGTGCAATGCTGAAATTGGCTGGTCGAGTCCCAAGAAAGAGCAATTCGCTCGTAGCCGGGAACGAAATTGTGTCGCGATTGACTGGTTCGCGATGAACGAAGGAAAGCCGTTTGTTTAACCTTACGTAGCCACGTGGTACAATTTACGCGTTTATTACTTTTCTAACGTTTGCATCGAGTAACCGTTCGAAATCGATGCAAACTGACCAACTTGCCGTTGGATTCGCGTATCCAATATTTATCTGTCATCGGTATGGACGCGTATAGAAAA
This sequence comes from Bombus bifarius, assembly GCF_011952205.1. Taxonomy (NCBI): domain Eukaryota; kingdom Metazoa; phylum Arthropoda; class Insecta; order Hymenoptera; family Apidae; genus Bombus; species Bombus bifarius. The sequence continues at coordinate 242,192 of NW_022884533.1, forward strand.
GGCACGATTATTTGGCTATACCATAGATATTTTTCCGTCGATGTTTTCCCGCTACGTATCTTTGTTATGTCCGTATCGACAAATCCGAAATCTGATTGTACGGTTTTTGCGTTTCAAATTTCTGCCGGCCAAAAAACTCGATTTCCTTCCCGATGCCCGGCGGACCGAGTGTACGCAGCGTGCCGAAATATCGGATGTAAAAAATCGCGATGACGCGACCAAACGTGTCGTGACACTCTGTAAAAACGATGTGTCGGGAAATCGCGTTTGACGACCGATAAACCGGATTACCTCGTTCCCTTGATCTTCGACGACCAAAGGACGTTTCGGCAGTCGGATGACGATCGATTCGGTCGCGAATCTCGCCTCGCGTTTCGCCGATTATCCGCTTCCTTGTACGCTTTTCGTCGGTAACTGCGATTTTTTGTTTCCACAACGATCGCAGAAACTAGACGGAGAATGGAGAAACGCGGTCGATGCGATCTCTCGTAGGCGAATCGAACGATCGCGACCGACTAATGCCGAGCCATTCCGATTTTCGTTCGTTCGTATCGCACCTGTTTTTCCTGCGAATTTTTTCCAAGCCAGCTGTATACGTTTCCGTCGGTGTATTTGCACGGCTACTAATTAACGGCGCGGCGCAAAGCAGCAAAAACAGGAACAACGAGATAAAAGCAGAGCCAGAGGCAGGTTGCGCGGCATCCCTGTATTCGCATCGTTCCATTACTTTGTAATTAATATCCATGCGTTGTACTTCCGATCAGTGGCGGCGTCGGCCCCGTGTCCGCCTCTCTGTCTGCTTCGATGTTCTCGGCTCGGTCGGCTAAACGATTCTCAACGGCAATGGTGAAATGGCAGTAGCGTCGTAGTCGCTGACGATTCCGAATTTCCGACAAATACAGCTAACGAAGCGAGCTGTAAACAAGCGGCGCAGCGCGCGATCCCGTAGGCGAGAATAATTATCGAGTGGAAGGAGGACCGGCCGTGCGACGAAATAAAAATAACGCACGCGTTAACCCGTCAAGGCGAGGTTAATCGTCGATCAGACTGGTCGAGCGGTTAACGCGTGTCTCCAGCCGGCTGCAACGTCGTCGGTTCGTCGATCCCCGACTAAAATAGCTCGGACGGAATCGTCAAAAGCTTGGCAGAACTGCACTGGTCACTGCCGATGCACAACGATCGCGTTGTTTCTGCTGAAACGTCATCGCTGGATCGATTCTCACGGCGCTGCGAATCAATCGGAATTCGTTAGCAGATCGTTTTCAGAACGATCGAACCGTATAAATTCGGCCGATTAATCGGCCCGATTGATCATTCCAGCTGGAAACTCGCGTGCACGCTTTCCAAGCTCGATAATATTTAGGCTAGAGCCGCGGGGTAATTCGATGGAGGACGTTCGATTTCACGAGCACGAGCGCTGGCTTTCCGGTCTCTCGTGACCGTCGATGGCGAGCAAGGAGATAACGGTGTTTAGGGGATTACGATTCGCGAAAGGACATTAAACCCAATTCGAAAATTTATCGCGCACGACCTCCTCACCAATTTGCCGGGCATTCGTTTCGCGACTAAATCGCAGGCGGCGTTGCTGGCACGATGGTCTCTACGAATTATCCGAAGGACAAAAGAGAGACGAAGCACGAAAAGAGAAAGAGCGGAGCGAATTGCAGCGGATTCCGAGTCCGCTATGGACTATGTCGTGCTCGGTTTTTTCGTAATTTCGGATCGATTACCTGTCGAACACCAGCCACGCTCGCTTCTCCGGCCTCGAACAGTCTCGGTCCGTTGGGATTCCGGATGTTGTTTCTCGACGTCCTAATTGTTTGCCACGCTAGAGGCAAGAGGATCGAACGGAATCATCGTCCGAGCTGCGAGATACCAAGGAAATTAACGGACCGTCGTTCCAACCGGGATAGACGCGACGAGTATAAAAACAGTTTCGATGGGTGTAAGATACGCGCATTGGCTATTATCGCGGTAGATCGTCGACTCGTCTCGGACGAGGCTCGAACAGCGACGCAGCTTTCGACAAACTGCTGGTCCGGGAATAAGAGCTCGCGGGTTAATGGACAGCACTCGTTATCGTTATTGAGAAACTGATTAGGTTAATGTTCGGTCTTTCTCAGACGTTTCCCTCGCGAATGCTCAGACGAAGCGTAATACAGCGCGCCTCGCAACAGGGGTTACGCCGCGAGAAGAGTTACGCAGAGAGGAGAAGGATCGGGACGGTTCAACGAACGATTGCCGGAACAAAGAGCAGGGACGAATCGCAACACGGATGGCATCGTGCCATTCGTACGGTTAATCCGCAAAGATGAAATTCATTCGACCAACAAGTCGGGTTTCTCTCGGGGACAAATATCCGCGTACCCTACGGTACGTCAGGGATTACGTTGGCCGGTCCGCTCGATCGTATCGCGCTTTCAAACACAGCGCCACCGATTTAATCGCTTTTCGACCTTCACCGCGTCTTTTTGTCCTTTTTCGATCTTCGATCGAAAGCAGACAATTTGCCAGCCTAGCGTGCTCTCATGGACGACTTACCTGAGCGATCGATTGCACGGCAACTGGTTCTTGTTTGAACGCCTGGCCACGATCGGTGGCCGTTGATAAAACAGAGCACGCGTAAACGCCTCGGTGCAGTTGGCGCGCTGTTGATCGCGATACGCGCGGTGGAAAGTGAATTTGATCGGGTTGCGCTTTCGGCCAACGGAAGCATCGCCCGTAGAGACTGCGAACGGGCACACGATGGGTTTCCGGAAAAGTCGAGCGTACCGAGAGCTACCGAGAATTAGAGCGAATAATTGCTTCGCTTTCTTCGGTGTGATCGTTGCAACGCGAGGCGCGAATTCGATTACGAAACTCGCGTGAAACGCAGCGCGTCAGTGGGCGATACAGCGACGAAACGATACGACGGTGGAAAGAAATTGAAACGGAGTGCCCTCCGGGAACGAGGCTCGCGTGCACGCTGTCGAGATCACTGGGACGGATACGCGAACCGATTTAAGGATTCCGTCGCGTTGTAAACAGGCCTGGTCGTCGTTTACCCGGCGCGAATAAACGTGTGCCGACCTGGCCTGGAGTGCGAGTGTCGCGCGGAGGGTCCGTGAACGAGCGCGTAAACAAACGACCCGCGTCTTATCACCGTGGAACTGCATTTTATTATCTAAATGGCTTTCAGCGGGCCACGTCAAGTCGTAAGCGGAACGATGCTTTACGAGTTGGCCGCTCGAAAGAAACTCCCGAGCGACACGACCGTTCTCGCATCGCTTTTCTCCTTTTTCTCCCCTCGTTTTAAAGGGCCGCGCTTCGAAACGACTCGTGTCCTCCTTTTTGTTGCAACATTTATCTACTCGCAACGACGTCTAAGGTGTATACCGTGACGCGCGCAACAATAGCGGAACTGGGGCTCGGTTCGAGAGACGCCACTCGATGGCTTTCGCGTTCCGTTTTCTTTCGATTTGCCCGACTCGATCGAATTACTCGACTTTTTTCCCTTTAATTTTGCAGCGGACTCGTTACTCTTTTATTCGAGATAAAGTTTCCCAGGACAGAGCTGGCCGGATACGGTTCTCTTGCGAGCACGATATCCAAGTTGCGGCGAGTTGCGCGGAATAAACTCGAACAAAAATCGCCGGAAGTGGAGAATTCGTGGGGTCATTAGGAGCGTCCCCGAGGCAACGACCATCCGCAAAGAAGTCGTCTCTTAACCGACGTCGGGTCGCTCGGAACGGCGCACAGCGTCGTCGGGCTGACCTCGCAAACGATTCTTCCTGTCTTTTTCCTATTATCGGATTCGTCCCCGACGGTCCATCGCGCGAACGTTAATTCGAATGGGCGGAACCACGGCCACTGGCCGAATACGCGAAAGATCGAAAGAAAAGTGGGAAAGTCGCGACGAGACAGGAACGCGAAGCGGCCACGTGCTGGTCCGTTCTGTGGACGCGAGCGGATCGTTAAAAGGAGCGAAAAAATTTGCTTAACGAGGCATCCGCAGTGTTTCGTTACGTTTGATTGCGTTTCTCGTAGCACGAACCGGCCAGTTCTCCGGCGAAGACTGTTAATCAATAGCATGGAAGGAGAAAAAGTTGTCCGTTAAACGCGCGGCTCTGCGACCAAAGATAAACTCGTTCGATTGGATTTCGCTCGGTTCGAACGGAATACGCCCGAAAATCCGAACGTCTGGAGGAGTTGCGCGTTTCGCAAGACGATCGAAGGCGAAAAATAGGGGCGAGCCCATTAGGCGAGTCTCGGCGAGCCGGTCAGCCGTACAAAGCGCGCTCGTTAAAGCGCGCGAAACGAGAGGCATGCTGAAATTTTTTCGCCGGCATACAGCATTCAGCCGGCGCTGCTTTCAAATCCGATTTCGATGGTAAAACACGCTTCTGCACTCGACACAAAACTTTCCTTTGCGTTTCCCCTTTGTTTCCAGCCCGGCACAACCGCTTGCCTCGTTGCCGTTGCCGGAAAATTGACCGAGTGAAACTGCGCGCCGGTTCGTGTAACTTATTTAAATCGCTTTTACATATAAGCTCCCTCGATATCGCGAACCCAGCGGAAGGAACGTTCGACGAACGTCGATATCGTAATCCGTCACTCGCCGCCGCGCGCGTGTGTCTCTGCGCTGTCGTGCGCACCCGTGAACTTGGCTACGCCGTGGGATAGCAAAAATATTCGAACGATGCGTTACATCGGTGCTCGGTACAATGGCGGGATCCTCGTCAAGCTCGATCGTTCGTGTAGCAGCCGATATTTAGACAGAGTCATCCGAGTGGCTGGAGATTCGCGAACCGTTCTCCTGGCGCTCGAGTTTTGCAGGTTGTCGCAATCGCTATCTCGCTCGATATATGCAGGCCGCGTATCGATTTCGACAAACGAGCACGAAGAATAGTCGGGCGGCGTGTCCGTGTGTATTTTCTAAACGAAATGCGCAGCAACTGACCCCGGCGCATGCGTTGCTCTCCCTGTGCGCGTGTATACCACGAGTACGTGTGAGGACAAAGCTCGTACGCGTGTTCTCGAAGGCAGGTCGTACCCCCGTATATCATTTTGTAACCGTAATGGGAGAAACGACGCAAGCAACAGATGCTGCGATTACCATCGCCACCACAATCCCGATGGCAAGCATCGCGTCAGACTGCTACACGACCGGAAACAACGAGCCGAGCTTTACTATCGCGCATTACGCGCGGAACGTTACGAATTTGGAAAAGATACGTCGCGGCGTTGCGTACTCTTTTCCAGTCAACGACCTGGCGTTCGATTCGCCGCGTTACGACACCGGATGTCACGCGCGCCTCGATATCGAGCGTGTTCGATCCCCTGTCGCGTCAACTCGGACCCTGAGTTTCGTAGGTTCGACGAAATCGGACGTACAGTGCGAACGTGCGATCGGAGTTGGCGGTGGGACAACACACGGAACACGGGTCCGCGGCAACGTTCCCGCGGCGTGATTTATTAGCCGCGGTATTAGCGAATTCACGGTACGCCATTATAAGTTATAAATCATACTTAATTGCGTTCTCGTGGCTGTCGGGGGAACGGAAACGTTCGCAGCGTTCGAAAGTCGGCCACCGGGGAAATTGCGTCCGCGATCGTGCACCGTCGTCGTCGTCGTCGTCGTCGCGCTGTTTTTCACGCACTCCGACTGCAATAACTGGCCAGTGGCGAGTCTGCAGCAAAGAAACAAGGGGATTTGAAATTTCCACGCCACCGGCCATCCATCTTTTGCCGAGGAGGCGACGTCTTTGCTCCGCGATGAGTCCACGGATAACGCATCGGTGTCAAATATTTATCCTTCGTGGCTGGATAGCTGGAAATATTTTCGCCATCGATCGGTGTGTCCTCTCTATTCCTACAAAATCTAAGGCAGCCTCGCAGGATCCATAATGCATCCTCTCTCGCCGGAGATACGTTTAAAAGATTGAATTCGATGGAGACGCGGCTCGAACAGCCGAGCCATCGCGTACGTTCTTTCTCCTGGAAAGAAAGAGAGCTTCGACTACGGTCGGAAACGACGCGACCGCCCGAGTCGCTGGGCGAATCGGCCGGGTAGACGATGCAAAAAATAAAAAGAGGAGAGGGTTGCCTAGGTATAGGAGGATGCGGCAGTCGAGTTTTACCTGTCGCAACCTCGCTTTCTAGGACTCTTGCCAAGTACACAGTCCCGATCGATGCCAAGTACCCTGGCTCGGGGCTAATCAAAACGTCGTCCGTGCACGCCGCGTACCGGCAACGCCGACGGAACCAACGAGAAACCGTAAATTCGCCGATGACTCGTCCTTCTTTCCTTCCTTTCTGTATACTCCTCCGTCCCCGTTCCTCGCGCTCCGCTGCAATCTTCCCACCGATCTAATCATGTACGACATGCCTGTGCAAATCCGTAAGAATTTAGGACCGTCTTCTCGTTATCTAGATTATTTAACGTCTACTCGAATCGTCTTTCACTACGTCTCAGTTGGTTTATCCGCCATGGCGCTTCCCCTTCCTTTATTTTCCTCTGTCTTTTTCTTTTCTCTGCCGAGCGGTCTAGTTTTGGCTAAGCTGTCGCAGCGGATGTGGGCGCGGAGCCGAATTTCAGGGATGCATGCGCAATGGTTGCGCAGCGGTCGAACTTTTGGCCTCTGTTCGCCCATTCGTTTGTTCGTTCTTCCGCCGTTCTGCGTCTTTGCGGGAAGACAAGGGTAGATTGCTGGAATTCGAGGATAAATGCCGACTCGCGTGCCCAGGCCTCTGCCACCCATCGACCACCCGGCTAACGCGTCCTGAAATCTCGCCACGATATTTCCAGCGAAATTTCCACGGGAAAAAAGCACCCGCTTTCGAGTTCAATTTCGCCGGCGAGCCGTTGACCCGAAAAAAATGAGCTATCAACGACTCGTCGTCGGTGCGAGCGCGTCGCTTTGACCTCTCCTCCGATGAATTCGAAACCGGTGATCCGTGTTCTCTATTCATCCTCGTCCGACGACTCTCTGTTCAAAGATCCTCGTCCGCGTTATTTCGCGCAACAATGGAGCTTCGAGTTTGCGACAATTACCGGCAGACTCGTTGCTGGTCGGTCACGTTGCGTTACGTGATTCGTTAAGCGCGCGATTAACGTTCAAGCACGACAAAGCCTACCAACGCGTGGCACGCTCGTCGTCGTCGTCGTCTGCGGTTGAGTGAAAATTTTCTAGATGAAAGTAGAACGAACCGACCGCGTCGTCGTCTCCTTCGTTCCTCCTCCTTCTTCCTCGGAATTTATATCTCACACGCGAACCAATATACGTGGCCGCGACAGGCCTCGGCTGGCGCCAACGAGTCACGGATTCGCCTGGCAAACCTTCTTGCTGCTCGACACGCGCATACGAATTATCTACGGCCGTAAGAGTATCCGAAAGGCGAGTGCTGGCAGTGAGACGAGCCTGGCAAACTGGTTTGCACGCGTCCTATCGATCTAGCAACGTTTCGTATCTTCCGCGAGATAATGGAACGGACGTAAACGCAACGATAATGGAACCGCAACGGGCTCCTATAAAATATCTGGTGGAAAATGGTCGTACCGCTAAGGATCGTATCCGACGACGGTAGAAAAAGAGAGAGAGAGAGAGAGAGAGAGAGAAACAGTCGGTCGAGTTCTCACCGTGCGGCTGTTCGGTTCGGTTCCGTTCGGTTGTGCGGTGTTCTGCGGTCGAGGCGAGGGTTATATAATCGGTGGGTGTTATACCGCGAGCCTCGTAACACGTGTTACTGACGTCGCTGCTACGATTTACGAGGATCGATTTTGCCCTTTTTTCTTTCACGCTCGTTCTCCTTATAACGGCGAACTTGGCCGTAAATTATGGCCACTCGGCCCGCGTTCCCGCCCCGCCATCCTCCGGAACCATCGGTCGCGCTTAAGTATTCAGCATCGGGCCACTTACGCGTTCGTTCGATGCATTTTTATGCGGCTGATTATCTTTTTCCTGTTCCCGTTCCTCCTTCCCCTGTCTCGCCTCCACCCTCGTTGCTCGAACCTCTCTCTGGCAGGATTATGGATTCACGGCCGACGCGACTTCCGCGATCGTTATCCCCGTCGAGGATCCGGAATAAAAGCGGCCCGTTCTCCGCGCGATTGCTCTCTGCGATTGTCCTTTTTGCGTCGTTATATCGGGCGAACCGGTTTTTTTGTCACGACCGGAGAACTTTTTGCGGGACGTCGCGATCATCTGCAAACGCGGCCAACGAGACGCACGAACGATAAAAAGAAGGGACGAACGGATTCGTGCCGTCTAACTCGCGGCAGCTTGTTCTAAATTAGAGGGCAAAGCACGCGCCGAGAACGATATAAATGTGGAAGCGTTCGAGCGTCGTTCGAGTAGAAGTTAACGGTCGACAATGCCGTAGGTCGTTAAGCGCTTTCCACGGATCTCGCCAAGACGGCCGTTTCGCGATACCGCCACCTCTTTCCCTGCGAAAGTCGCGCCACTGCTTTACGATCCCGCGGAAACACGAATCACGACCCGTAAGGATGCTGCCTGTTTATCGAACGTCGTTCAACTCGCGGTATTCCGCTCGTTCGCGTGATTTTATCGGTCGAGATAATTTGCAGTCTGGTGGAACGGATGGCTTCCTATCTGGAAATATGATCGCTGACGCTGTAACGTCGATCCACGCACAGTCTAGAAAAATTAGCGAAATCGTGGAACGATCGAAGCGGCTCGAACTACGTAAATTGATATCGTTCTCGTAGGTACTCCCGATAGCTGATATTCCGTGCAATTAGCCACGAACAGAAATTCCAATTCTCCTCGAACGAGAACCGATTAGCGTAGCGTGTGGCGCAGAGAGGGTTGGAGATTCGAGAAGACACCCTTTAAATTCCATTTGCCAGCTTCGTAAGCAGAAACGCTCGAACCTCGGAGCGCGTCGTAGTCCGAGGTTCGATTATTACGCGCGTACGCGAAATTCTACGACGTGAGACGCGACAGGGGTGAAAAATGGGGAGGGCGATACGTGCCGCGTGGCTCTCGTTTTTACGCCAACTCGAGTAAATTGCGAATCGCGAAACACTACAATCGGGAGTCGCGAGCGGATGAGAGCGGAGAAGCGAAGGGAAGGGAAAAGGGAAGAGGAGGAGCGGGCAAGGACGAACGAGGGACGAGCGCAAAGGGACACAGGTTGGGGGAGAGTAGTAACGAGGCGAGGGTTCGAACGAGGCATACACGAAGGGTGCGCTTTCCGTGGCGAGATGAAAAGCGGATTCGTGCGTAGACGCGAATCACCTCGGCGGAATATCAATTTTTCCGAGGAGCCCTCGACCCCGTCTCGCCGTTTCCGGCCCTTTGGACGTCGCCACAGGCGGCGCCGTTGCCGCGGTTTGGACACCTATAGGCTCGCCGCTGCTCGTTCCTCGAGGTTCGAGAGCTTCCGAAGACTCCGGCGCGTCTGTCGGCCGATTGGAAAGTTTTCCAAGCGGAAGAAACTTTCTAACCAGCGCTGCTTCTCCGAAAGCTTTTTCAGGATGCTCCAAAGAGAGCGTAAAAATCTCTCGCCAGGTTCCGGGTAATACGTCGAGCGAGTCATTCTTTCGCAAAGAGGTTACATTACGTCAGCTTGCCGGAGCCCGCGTATTTTCTATAAAACTTTGAAGTTTCATAAAACGCGTTCGCCGGTTCTATCGATCGGCGATAGCCTCTTCTACGTCGCGACTTATGACTCTATCCCGACTCTTTTGCCCCGGCGAATTGTTTACTACCGCGGTCGCGATCGTCGTTGCAAGTGGCGCGGAAACGCTACGGTTTATCCGCCGGAGCCGCATCGGTGACGTTTTAACAATGCTCGCTCGTCCGACGCGTAACTGTGACGAAGCGAGCGCCTCGTTCTACCGTTTTCGTCTTGGGAGTTTTACGAGGCGATAAATACGGGAAGAGTAACGCGAACAGGGGACGCCGTAGAAAAACCGGAGTCGAGAACAGAAACGAGCGTCGCGTTTCACGGCTTGCAACCTGGCGGCGGAGCAGAGTTCTTTTGCAACCGGAGAAATTAATTGCGAGCCGCGAGACGCGACGACAGCGTGTTCTCTCCTGCACAGGATACGTCGGTGCCGGGATGTCTGGATGTGGAAGTCGAAACACAATTATCCTGCACGCGTCAAAGTGTACTAACGTTGGCAAGTTCAACGCTCTTTTTAATGAATCGAGGGACGAGAGTAAATCGGCGTCGCCCGTCGAGACACCCGAGCCCGTCGCCGCGACGAATCGATTCGACGGAAACGGCATCCGTTCGCGTTTCCCGCGCACGGCTCGTCAGGAATCGCTGCCAGGATCGGTTACCGCGCCCACTAATTGCTCGACGATCAGGATTTCGCGTCGCGTACAGCTCCGCAGCGTCTGGTTGCCTCGAATTTCGGCAAATTGAAATTCAGCAGTGGCGCGCGGAGGGCATCGCAATCCCCACGACCCGCTTGGCTGTTCGTGCGAGATCAGAAGGAAACCGAGAGCAGCGGAACGAAGGTCGCGCGATATCTACGCAGCGGGTGTCGCCGCTTCTCCTCGTTGCTCCGTCTATTGACGCTCCAGTTTGCCTGATTGCACCTTTTGCAGCCATACAACGCGCGTGAATGAAACGGAAATCACGCGTGCCGCTTATTGTGCCCTGAGTCGCGAAAGAGCGGTCGATGCCTCTCGGATTCAATGGAATCCAGCGATCCTCGGCTGTCGTCGTCGCAAACATCGTTTCGCGAGAACAAACGAAGACGCAGGATCGGGCGTTAAGTTTTCGCTCTATCGTTCCTCCACGATGCATCCCCTGCTCGAAGCTGGTGACACGACGCCGAGAGGTACACACTCGAGACGAGAGAGCAACGAGAGAGCGTGCTCTCACGGGAGGAAGAGCAATCGCAAGGAATCACGTTGTCGCGATCCGTTTACGCGGCACACGCCACGCGAACAAGCAGCGTCCGGTAATTTTACCGTGAAAGATATCGGCGTGTCGAGATTGAGCGGGACTAAGGGGGAAACCAGTGACCCGACCGATACTCGGATTTGTTTTATGCCTCGTATTTCGTTATATTTTATGGCCGCTTCAGTGCCGACTGATAACATAAAACGGTCGTATAAAGTTCTCCCTTTTCCGGAGGAACGACGTCACACGCCACGACGGGAATCGAGTCTAGTTAGCCTAGGGGATAACACGCGACAGAAATGCCTCGATTATCGTTACACTGCCCCGCTGCTAGATATAATTCCGTGGGAAAAGATTGCCTGTAATTCGAGCTTAATTTAATAAGAGCCGTTCTCGTAGCCGGCTAGCGAAATAAAATGCAAATATCTCGGTTGTACGCCCGTCTAGGACCGATACATTCTCGCGCAAGAAATTCCCTACTCGCCGCGGCTTCGTCCGCCTGCCTTCCAAGAAACGCGAGATAAACTACCTCTCTATGCAGATGCAATCGAGCGCGCGCTCTCTCTAAGAAACGCAGCTCCTTCCGACTCGTTCTACTCGGATGACGAAACGCTTGTCCGCGCCTCTTTCTGCGTTCCAACGTTCCGCCCGTTAATTTCTCTCAAACGATTTCGCTCGGATCGGGAACGCGAACGATCGAACCGCTGGAAAATCCGACGGAAGCCCGACGATAGAAGCCGCGACAAGCCGGAGATTTGCTCGGCAAACGGTATCGGAGGTAGAGAAGGAGGAAGAACGGTCGGCGAGTCGCAGTCGGCTCGACGCGATCCTTAAACGAGGCCAATGAAACGGTTAAAGCCGTGCAAACAGCTGGCAAATCAAATATCGGGACGAAGGCGATTATTCGCGCGTGCAGCCGGCACGGGAAACGCGATTCCACCAGCCAGGAACGCGATACGACGACGCGAAGCGGTGCGTTTCCATCTACCGGAATATATACGCCGACGGAAGCGGACTCGCTGGTTCTCGCTCGTCCTCCTGGTTGACAGCGTTGATTTAAAGCGTCTGCGACACGCGTCTCGCCACGCCGACGCGACTGCGATTCACCTTCCGTGTATGTCTCTCCCGACGCGTTTCGTCGCGGCCAAAGAGGACACACCGCTTCCGGTAATGGATACGACAATGAGCTCGGCTGCGAAGGTCTCGCGCCACGTCTCGCCATTGTATCGCTCTCCATTGACATCCGTGGACCGTCTAATTGTTCCCTATCCGCGCCCTCGGAGAATACCGCAACCGCTTACACAACCGTACACATCGTATCGCACGTCGAGTCGTCGGGGAATCGCGTACGATGGGCGCTGGCTTCATGGCAAATTGGCCCCGTCGTCGCCTTCGTTTCGAAGGGAAACCGTCGCGATGTCGCGGCATCTGCTTCGAGTCGAGAGACGAATTTCGCTGCGAAAGCCTGGGTTACGCGACGCATCGTGTAACATCGCCGGCGGGCTGACTTGGCAAATTGCATAATGACGCGCTGGAACGAGGGCTCCTTGCCGCTCTGGGACACGCACCATTGACATCCATAGACGGTCTAATTGGGCTCGGTTCGTGGCCCACGAGGGTAGATCGCAGTCGCATATTTCTCTCGCGCGAACCTTACCGGCGGCTTATAAATTTCCCTCTTTCCCCGGTGTTCGTTAATAAGGTGGTTGGGAAACGGGAAAGGGACGAAGCGACAGACGGCCGAAGGTGCGTTTAAACGGAGCGGGATGGTGTCGCGAGCGATCCGCCCCGTCTAGTTTTTAATTAATCGACCCATTTCGTGCAACTCGATTCCTGACAGAGAGCGCAGCCGATCGAAACGACTAGCAATTTGTTGAAACGTAGCCGGAGCGCGGAAGGTTCGAGGCTCGTTTTTATCGGTCCCCAGCCAGTCATCGTCCATCCCGGTTAATTTAGCGCCGTTAGTAAATTATGCAACGGTTTTCAAACCCGATCGTGCGATATCGCTTCTGCAGCGCGAGTCGCCGCCAGTGTCGCGCTATTCAGAACAATAATAATTCTTGTTGTTAATTTATCGCACCCAGGTCCGGCGCACTTGGCGTCGCTTTATGAATCGGCCCCCGACGCGTCATCTCGCCCGATTAATCCGTGTCGCTGTCCCAGCCTTTTAGCCCTTCTCGCGCGTCCAACGAAAATTCTGCCGCTCGACAGAATCGCGAGATCAGATGGTTTGGCGAAATAAGGGTCGTAAATCTTGTCGCATTTCTGCACCCAGCCAATTCCATTGGCTTCGAGTTGGGTTCGAGTCGCCGATCGCGCGATGCTCGCCGCTCTCCTCGTTTCGCGATTATCGATGGCCCCGATCGTCTCGCCACGCCATGTAAATTAATTATCGACAGCACTGTCTCCGACGACGACACAGATCGCCGCGCGGTGGAATCCGGGACGTACACGCGTCGCGATGCGCGTCGCCAAGGAAAATATTCACAGAGAGCGGCGTTATCCGCAGCTTCCACGCCGTAACGGCTAAAGCCGACCGACTTACGCGCCTTACCGAATCGTCGTACATTTCCGGCTTGTACAAACGCCCGACGATGTTCGCACGGTCTGCCAAAGATCGTTGCGTTAGAACGAAATCGGTCTATGACCGCGAGATAAGGAAAAGTTAGTACGAGCTCGCTGCGAGAAGTTGCAGTTTGAAAGGAAAGGACGATACGTGATCCGGAGCATCGGAGAGCAGGGTGCCAGCTGAGCCAAAGAAGTAGCAAGTCGCGTGCAACTGGAGCGCATTTGGCACGACATCATCGATCGCGTCAAACAGTAATGCGGACTAATGCATGCCGGGCGCACGCTAATGTACAAGGGGAGGGCAAATTAAGGAGTTGATAAGCCTTATCGAGCGACGACTCACGTGCACGCGCAGCCCGGACCTTCTCGCGTGTATCGCGAGTGCGTACGTGTTGCTGGTAGCTTCACGCGGCCACACGCGAGTAAGTTCCCATTGCGAGCAGAATACATAGGTTCTTGGCTCGCACTCCGGAACGAAGTGGCCCCGAATCCGTACAAGTGCATGCACACAGTGTCTGGAAGTGGATCGCGCTTGTGCATCGTCTTGAAAATTAACGACGAGACGGAACGGCATGGGAAACGAGGCAGGGAACGAGTCGGTTCTTTCCCCACCGGGAAGAAGCGCCACCGCACTCTCGAAATTGCATTGGAATACATAGGGACGCGGCGGGAATAAATGAAAACTCGGCCGCCTCCGGAATCCACGAAATTCGTTTCCAACCTGGACGTACTTTGTTCCCAGTGGCTGGCTCCGTGGAAGCAATCCGAAAGACGAAATCTCCCTGGGATTTTCTTTCTCGAATCAGACGAGTCGCTGCCACAAACAAATGTTTCCAACTTTCATCGGTCTCGATAATAACGAGCCGGTTTCGTGCGCCTTCCTAGGAGCCGTGCAGCGACGTACGCGGTCCCAGTAAGAAATAAGAAAACTCGAGGCGTTCTCGAAGCTCGAAGAGTATCGGAAATCGAAGAGCGAGGAAAAATATTTATTTCGCTTTTCCGAGCGTAGCGGATCTCCGACGCTTCACCGTTCGCTCGTTAACGTCGCTGATCGTATCGGAGATGGTCGAGATCGAAGAACACGATGGATTTCCTCGATCGAACTTTGCGCTACACGCGTCTTTGACTCGCCCGCGGCATCGACGACGACGACGACGAAGACGACGACCGATTTCGATGTAAATCCCAGCGGCGGTCGGTCTCGCGTGTCAACTAAGGCCGCGTCTCCTCAATTATCAGAGAGCCAGTTTTTCTCGCGACATGTCAAATTGTCGCCGGGGATAATCGAGGCGGATACGATCGAAGGCTTTATTTTTCCTGCGCTCGGAGCGAGACGAGTTCGGCTCATCAATCACCGTCACTGCCGAAGAAACGAAACCGGGCGAAAGTACTTCAGCGCTTCAGTACTTCAGCACTTCAGTACTTCAGCACTTCAGTACTTCAGCGCTTCAGCACTTCAGTACTTCAGCGCTTCAGCACTTCAGTACTTCAGTACTTCAGCACTTCAGTACTTCAGTACTTCAGCACTTCAGTACTTCAGCGATTCAGTACTTCAGCGATTCAGCACTTCAGTACTTCAGTACTTCAGCGCTTCAGTACTTCAGCACTGCAGCGCTTCAGCGCTTCAGTACCTCAGCGCTTCAGTACTTCAGTACTTCAGTACTTCAGTACTTCAGTACTTCAGTACTTCAGCACTTCAGCGATTCAGTACTTCAGCGATTCAGTACTTCAGCACTTAAGCACTTCAGCACTTAAGCACTTCAGCACTTCAGCACTTCAGCACTTAAGCACTTCAGCACTTCAGCGCCTCAGCGCTTCAGTACTTCAGTACTTCAGCACTTCAGCACTTCAGTACTTCAGCTCTTCAACTTCAACTTCAGTATTTTAGTACTCCAACTCGTTAACGTCGCTGATCGTATCGGAGATGGTCGAGATCGTAGAACACGATGGATTTCCTCGATCGAACTTTACGCTACACGCGTCCTTCCTGGGAAGCGTTTCACGCACGCAAACGAGATTCCACGGCGACATTACCAATCGTTCATTCCGCACGGTGCACTATTCATGGGGTTATAAGGCCGCTTCTTCGTATCGCGAACACACGCGTGAAGAAGAAAAAAAAAAAAGAAGAAAAGGAAGATGGAAAAGTACGAGCTTTCGTTATCGCCAATCCAATAAATATCGGGGAGAGCAACGAAGTAGGCGCCTAATCCCCTATAACTGCGACTGGGCCGTATCTTCGGTTGAAAAGTATTCGGGTAAGAACTTGAAAGAGCGGCGAATAGTTTCCGAGAAGGAACCGGCACACGGAGAGGAAGAGGAGGTCACAGAGCCGCGTATAAAGACAGAAATGCGAAGACGTCGCCTGGAAAAACTCGATGCACCGGCACCCTGGTAATCGCTCTGTCCGTTCGGTTTCCTTCGACTCGTCTTTTCCGCTCTTGAAAATTTTACACGGTAAGAGCCAGTTTGCGAGTCAGCCCAACGTCTGGATATTCGGTGGAAGAAATTCACCGCGGAACCGTCTCGCCGTAAGACCGTTCGGGGAAAAAATCGACAACTATTTCGTGGAAGATACAGAAACGAGAGCGGTCGATAGTCAATATGGTTTTTCGCTTAACGCCATCGAGAGGTGGCAGATCGCGTTAGTTTACGGACCGAACGAGTTCTGGTCGAGCTGTTTGGTGCGCAAATTGCGCAGTTACACGTTCGTTTTTGTCGGACTCGACCCGCGTTTGATCGAATCGGTACGATCGAGTCTCGTCCTGGTTTGTCGCACAATGAAGTCAACGAACTGTTTCCGCCGCAAGAATATTTCGATACGATTAATCAGCGAACATTCGCGCTGAACTGGCTCTCCATTATCCGGCGTAATTGCGCGGCCAACGCGAGCGGCTAGATGGCCGTGGTAATTAGTTGGCAACTAAATTCGTTTCTCGTTCCAACTTTCGTCTCGTTCTTTGGCGCTTAAGGAAATCGGGAATCTGGGTGAACGTGGACGTACGATTACGACTTTGATCTGCCTTTCCCGCGAAATAAACTTCGTTTAACCTCGTCCTAGAAAGCAGGCAAACGGCAACGAGCGTGGAGGATTTGGTCTCTGCGTCGTATTTATCAGAACTTTTTCCACCGCGGCAATATCGCGAATCGGAATAAATTTCCACGAGAGAATGCCGGCCGCGTTGTGTACTCTCGCGCCCATCGAATTTCGACAACAACGCCTGCGACGAGTTTCCGATTAAGGGAAACAGCGCAGGACGTTCGAACTCTGCCATCGCTACGTTGAGTTTGCTCAAGGAAAAACCAATAACTACGTTCGATTCCGTGACGGAAGCAATCTCGAGGGACGGGCCGCAATTATTTCGCGTTTTTCGTCGCCGCACGACGTCGCTTCGAATCGCTCGCTGCGTTACGGAATCATCCCTCGTGGAGGTGTGCAATCACAGCCACTGACATTGAATTCCGCGGAAATCCGCGTCTCCTACCTCGGCCGATTACTTCGAGACAATGACGCTCTTCCGCGGTTTATCCGCAACACCGTTGGCGAAACAATTCCCGGCGTTGAAACGCGGCGTGGCGTCGCGCGACGCGTACCGATCCTCGTCGAGCTGCCAACGTTTCGCCGGCCGAGTGGCAAGTCCGTGCAATACGCAGAGAGAAGAGTTACGGTGAAACGCGTCGAGCATCGCAAACGACACTCGGAAATGCGCTCTTTATAACCTCGGTTCCGCCGTTCAGTTTCTCCGTCGTTCAACGCTGCTGCATACGGGAGAAAACCGTGCTGGAAAACTGGCGGCGTCCCGACAACTTGGACAAAATAAGAGGCAGGAAAAGTTAAAACGTAATCTCGACGCGTGTCACGTCCCTCCGAGAGGCATGCATCTGCATTTCGTAAACGTTCAACTCTGTAGCGGGTGTAGCTGATCGCGCTATCGGCAACGGCTGCGATAATCTCATGATTTCGTAGGAGAATTTATAGTGCCGTCGAAGCGGAACCAAGCGAAGCGCCAGGCGTACGAGGTAATAGACGCAGCGGCGCGAAGCTGCGCGTAACTGCGACCGAAGAACGAAACGCGACTATTTTCGTTAAGGTATAATTGCACGCGTACACGGAGATGAACAAATAAACGTAGGCAACGCTTCAGGAGAAGATATTCTCGGGCAGAGGGAAACCGTACGCTCGTTGAAAGCGCCCAGCCGAGTTTAGAAACATTTGCATGTGGAAGCTTTCGGTTCGGTGCACCTCGAGATGCCGGCGACCACAATAGCAGCAGGCGTCGTTTCGAGACGAAGTCGTCGCGAAACGAGTGTTGGAAATGAAAGCTGGAAGGCGGTCGCTCGAGGGTTAATTAAGATCGGAGCAAGTTTGTCGCGCGATTTAAGCACCGACGACGTACACGCTCGAAGATACTGACGATGCAAATAATCCGTGGTCGTGGTACACGGCTCGCCAGGGAGGCGTCCCGCGGTGCGAAGAATTGTTCACGGGAATAGGGAAGAGCGAAAGAGGAGCGAGCCGGCTACAACAAGGTGTTTCTCGTAGCGAGTTAAAGCGAATAAAGTAGAGAGGCGGCATTGGTCGGCGAGCGAGTGCGACTTAATCGAATTATTCCAACGCTCCCTTGTTTACGCGAAACTTGCCCGGTAACGAGTTGAAATTAATTTCGCGGAATCGCGAGCGTCGATTAATTTTGAAGCGCAACACGCGCCGCCCTCCTAAATTCCGTTGCGGTCGTGCGCACCGCCGGCTCCGCGACCGCCACAGCCCGGTAAACTGCCTCCAAGTTTAGGAACGCAGAAACGCGTAATCGTTAGCGATGACGAAGTGTTGTTCGAGGTTCGTGCTCCACTCGTTTCGCGTGAATCGCGTTTCAACGCGTCTGCCGTTCACGCTGTGAAACCTATTTTTTTTTCTTTTTTCGTTTTTCCCTTCGAACTCGGAAAAATTCATGGAAACGCGACCACTTTGCGACAACTTTCCTCTTGGAGATTAAATGTTTGTCGTTGGCCGTGTGACTGGGGGGGGGGGGCGTAAAGAATCGACCGAGAACGATCGCTGCTTTGTTTTCGCCCCGTTACCGAACTATTGGTCAGCCGGGATGAAAAGTTGCAGATTTACACGAACGCGAGGTAGAAAGTGGAACGATCGCGACGAGAATCGAGATTGTTTGGATAAACAGCCAGGGGAAAGAAAGAGAAGTTCAGGTCGGTAAGGTAAACGAATAAATACTTTGGTTAACTAGTAGCTCGCGTTCTTGTCGTCTCGTTAAATATTTGTTCGTCTCTCGTTTATTTAATATTCGTAAGCCAAAGGAGAATTTTACGCGTTCCCGTTTCCCGATTTAAAACGCAGAAGAGAGGGGAAAACAGGGAAGCAAATATCACGCGGTCGTATTTTCCCAGGCGGAAGCAAATATCAGCTTTCAAGAATTGTATTCGATATAGTCCTTGCACCAGCTACGTTTATCCAGATTCCACGCGTTCTTTGCACCCCTGTGTCTTTTTTTTTTTTTTTCAACGAATGATTTTATCGAAATTAGTCCCGCGATAATTGCTGTAAACGCGTTTCGTACTCGGAGGTGTTAATTAGTCGCGGCACTCGGATCTACGTTGGACGAGAGAAATTCGATGTTGGAAAGGTGTCGGGTGCAGATGGAAGGCGCGCGAGTGCGATTCGCCAACTCGGCTGATTTCGGGTGGGCGATTTTCGATGAAATATCGCGACGGGGCCGTGTACGTGTTCGACTGCTGACAGCAATTCGACTCGGCCGGATGAGAATATCGATCGGCGTTACCTTGATCGAGCAGGTGTGTGTACCGGTTAAATCGAGGGTGTACCGCGGCTCTACTCGACGTCTTGTTTAATCTCGATGTTAAGATTGCCATCGCGAAAATTGGGCCGAGCGATGGTCGACGAAAACTCGTTGGTTGGACGAGGAAGAGGCAATTAAGTGGCACGTCGCCGCCCTGCCTGTTTAGCATTTGCCGAATCGCGAATATTCCGATCAGCTACGATCGAAATTCGACTCGTGCCTGTCCAAGAGCGAATCGTGGAAACGGGGACAATCAAACGACATAACGTTGCACAGGAACATGCAACGATCATCGAATGTCGGATCAATTACACAACAGAGTTTGTCGACCCATTACCGTACGGCATACGCGTTCCCGAGACGAGTTACCCGATACTACTTGCAATTTACTGGACATGGATGACCCAAATATTTCGACAGCGAAGATCTCTTCGGAGGCGATTTTCCTCGTTCCTCGAAATCGAACGAATTCCCTTAAAACATTTTTAATTAACTCGGTCGTCAGGATGAGTATCGGAAGCTAATGTAAACCGATAAACGCCAAGTATCCGTTTAGATCTATCGGCCGACAAAACGGTAAACGAGTAAACTGCCGTGACAACAGTCGTCGCTACGCGTATGTTCGTCTATCGTCAAAGTTCGGCTCGGAGTAGCTTTGTAAGCGCAATGGATACCACTGCCCCTCGCTCGTTCTCCTCGCTGCCACTTGTTGATGCGAACAATTGCCAGCAAACGATTAGGTATGCTTCCTGTCGAACGCACACGCAATCGTACCGACGACACCTTCCTTCGATAGCGTTTACCTTGGTTCCGACACCCTGCTGAACGTGACGATCGCGCCTCCGCATTCCGGATGCAAGATTTCCTGTCCGTAGACAAACTGTCGGGGAAAATCGGTATCTACGATCATCGAGCCTACGCGCAAACGGGTCGTGTCCTCTGGGTTTTCGAAGTTGTTTCAATCTGGAAACCTTTCTTTAGGCGGCCCTGTGGTGGAGAGAACAGCCGCAGGGTTGGTCTGGTCCGGAAAGCCTGTAAATACTCGCGGCGAACGTGTAGAGACAGTCCGAGAAAGTGAAAAAAGTTTGGTCATCGCGAACGCCCGAAGGAGGTTTTCCAGAGAGCGCGGATGCAAATAAAGTGTCTGCGAAGCTCCCTCGTACGAGCTGAACGAGAACGCGATGAGACAATAGGTACGCCAGGCAAACATCCTTTGCGGATCGAGGTTATTCTCTCGAGAGAAAAGCCGAGTTCTACTCGCAGATGGATAAAAGGTGATATATAAGTCGGTCGTAGACGTTGTCGCATCGGTTTTAACGTCGCGTGTAATACGGTAAATTCGAAACGCGATACGAAACGCGCGTTGGCTCGTTGGAACGAAACGATCATTTTCACGCATCCGTGACAACGCTGCAAAGAGGTGAGATGGCGTATTCGAGATCCGTTGTCGTAAATAAATTCTGCTCGCTCAAAGAGAAGCCAAAAGAAAAATTCGAAAGTGCACTCGGATCGGAAACGTTTAAAGAGGCGGCGTTAATAACGCGCGAAAGTTAATGGACTTTTTACCGCGCGACGTTCGTTCAACGAGACTTCTATCTTGATTAATTAAAGTATGATCCCTTGATTGGGTTTTGAAAGACACGACGTTGAATGACAGATGACGATCGATACGTCGACAGGGACACATCCTCCTTCCCCGTTCGTTATCGGAGCTGAAATTTACTCACACGCTTGGGAATTCGAAAATTCTCGTCACCCTGCGTTTCGTCGATTAACCGTTGATCGATCGCCTCTGCGAGACCCGTTCCTCTCACGATACCGACTAGGAGGCTGTTTGCTCGATTTTCCGAAGGTCTGACGCTCGGGTAACCGCTTCGCGACGCGGCTCGTTTCGTTCGGAAACAAAGTGATCCATAAATAGCGAGGAATCCAGGGCCATCCCCCGCGGAAAAGTCATGGACGAGAGAAACGACCAGAAAAATGGGAGAACAATGGCCGTTCGCGACGGCCGAGTTTCCAAGGACTTTCAGAGTGCTTTCGAAGGAACCGGCGACGCATCGGTTTTGTCGTCCAATAAAAGCATCGGTTCGGAACGATAACGCGAACGAAATACCAAGAGAAATACACGAGCAACACCGGTGTAAAGAGAAGGAAGCAACGTGTTTCCAGCTAGTGGCTCGATCCCAATCACAAGCTAGATAACGTATCGCGTGGTAAATTCATAGAGTGGTGGTCTAGAACGATTGATTTATTAGATCGAGCCACGCAGTACGTCCGTCGGCATTAAGACCGGCAAACACTGGCCCGTAATCCAATTAATTTCGCCGAGGCGATCGTGATTCGGCACGGCCACTGTATCTCGCACGTAAGAGCGGATTGCATCGCATCGCATCGCGTAATTAGTTTCATTAACGATGTGCGCGCACCTACGATACGGCCACTTTCATAAATAATCGACGTAAGAGCAGCCGTCGTCGGTTCGCGCGAACGATGTTTCGATTGCTGCCACTTTGTTCATTACGCTATTTACCTGGAAAATTTCTTTGTGAAAATTATCGAAAGCGTCGGACGACCGAAACAGTCCTCGGCCCTTTGCCCATTTAACGGCGCGATATGTGTATGACATACATACAGGGTGGTTGGTAACTGGTGGTACAAGCGGAAAGGGGGTGATTCTACGCGAAAAAAGAAGTCGAAAATATAAAATAAAAATTCTCCGTTTGAGACTTTGTTTTCGAGAAAATCGACTTTGAATTTTCGCTCGGTACGCGTGCACTTTATCGCGTCTCGTTATCTCGTTACGGATCTCACTGTAGATCGTTGTCTCGATGGAAAAAATTAAAAAGAAAAATTTTATTCTATATTTTCTTTTTTCGCGTAGAATCACCCCCTTTCCGCTTGTACCACCCCCTTTCCGCTTGTACCACCCCCTTTCCGCTTGTACCACTAGTTACCAATCACCCTGTATATATACATTTTAGTGTTTTCATTTTCTTCGCTGACATATTTCTCTTTAAAGGAGCGTGTGTACCGATACGTTGCCGATGTAACGTTGATATCGAATCGATGTCGACAGGCCAAATGCGCGACAAACAGAATCGATGTATGGACAACGTCGCTGATCCGATTCCGTGCTGTTAAGTGGATGACAATCTTTATCGGTCGAGCTGTACCATTTCCACGGCGAATTGCAGCGCGTGCTCCAGGTTCTTTTGCCGAAAGTTCGATAACGATTGAAATTTCTATATGGCCTTGGTGAAATTATTGCTGTTAACGGAGCTTTGAGCGTGGTAAGAATACGCGAACGGTTTCCTTCGTGGCGAACGATAAATACGTTCCCCTTTTAATGCAGCAAACTGATAACGAAAAAGGATAGGCAGCGCTTAGAATACGTCTGCCTCTTTTTTCCCTCTGGGAAAAATCGAGTCGCGTAACGGGTATTTTAGTAAAGTTCGATAACAACCAGAATGTTCTGTGCGGTCACCATAAATTCATTATCGTCGCTGGAACGGAGGCAACGCTGCGGTAGCGTGGAACGGAACACGGAACGGGCTCGTTTCCCGTTTTCACCGCGGTACGCGACGCCCCCGATAACGGCCGAGAAAATTGAAATAAAACCGCTCGACCTGAAAAAAAATGTACGTTTTTCGGAACACGGATGAAATTAAGGACATGTTCGATCCATTCTTGCGTTTTTGTTGTGGCGCCACGTGATTGCACGCAGCATACGCAACGCGGATGAAAATCGCTCGATCGTTTCGTTCGTTTCGTTCGCCGATTAATTTATCTTGGGCGAGTGAGTAAAGGTAGCGAGAATGCAGACGCTACGTTTCACAGTTATCCTCCTGTCTTCCTAAATTGTTACGTTCAAATTATATTATTCGTCTAACACGCGTAAAAGTCACTTTATGTAGAACAACGTGCGAAATGAACGTTCTTCGATGGAAAACTTTAAGGTGCTTTCAACGCCCGTGTACTTTGACCGCGATCGTTCGCGCCGTATTCCATCAAAAATCGATCGTGCGTTGATTAAAAGTGTCGCGCCAATAAATGTTCGATCAAATCAAATAAATCGAAACGCGCGAACGAGGAACAACGCGAACAGAGTGGCTGCCAATTACGAGAGAAAGACGACGCGGGCACGAGTGTGGTGGACACGCAACACGAGAGACGGGCGGATGCAAAGACGCGAAACGAGATTCGGTGGACGAGGTTCGATCTGCGTTCGCTGATAATTAACCATTGGCAGCGAATTCGCGACCGCGCATCCATTCCGGCTTGAATGATTAATCCCGCATTTGCGTTAGCCCGCACACTGCGCGATGCGATGCAGTTTCGCGAACGATTCACGGCTGTGGCCTACCAATCGTTGCGAGTCGTCGAGGCCCAGGTTTCTGCCCTCTCGACACGAAAGAAAACTTACGTTAATTCGCTTTCGCGGTATCAACGCGCGCGCTTCTTCTCGCTTCATTCTCGGAATACCCAAGCGAGATTTGCCTTACATCGGGCAAAGTGACGGGAAACACTCGCGAAAAATGGCGTTTCTACGGAAAGGTAGAGGCGAGGGCAACGAAGCGCGATGCGACGTAACGGGAACGTATCGACGCGAGGAATCTGTTACGTCGTCTGAAAAGTTTCTTTCGTTTTCTAAGGAAATAATGGATGCACGATATTTCTCGTTTTATATTATTTTATCGAATTGCGTATGATCAATTTCGTTCTATCGAAATAAAGATCACGACGTTGGACAGGTTAGGTTTCGTGTTTGTATAAAGATGCATCGTTGTAAAATACGGATCTGTAAAAGAAAGACACTTTTCGGACAACCTGATACTTAGCCGCTCTAGCTCTAACCGATTCAGACTTCGGCCTAATTCAGACTTGGGCCTGATTCGATGTTCGGCGATATCGCGCAGCCTTGGCTGCATTCTCGTCTCGGCTTTCGCTATGTCGCGTCGACCGAGTCACGGATCCCGCGCTTATCCTTGACTTATCGCCTAGATAAGGACGCCCCTCGTTCTCGTAGTGGCAAACCCCGGGAACCGATGTGTATATATCAGGGAACTAGGTCGAGCCGAGTTTCCACCGCGCTCACGCTTCGAGAAAACTCGCTTTTCTCCGATATCCAGCGCTTCTTTATTTCGCTTTACTTCGCCCGCTAATTGAAGATCAGCCGTTTCTGGTAAGTTTGAAAACTTGCTCCACCGAGTTCGATACTCTGCTTTGTATTAGAAATCCCACGGCTGGACTCGCGTATCGAGGTTATTTGTTGGCAACGTAACTTTTGCGGATGATCTGCGACAGCGAGCTAACGATGTTTCGCTCTCGCAGACAATCGAATACGCCTAGCTTTTGTTTCGCCGCTTCGCATCGTTCTTGTTAGCGTTCTTCCAGTGTTGCTCGAGGTTCTTCCCTTGGATACCGTTGACCTACTTACCGCTCCACGATTTTAAGTTATTTAGCTACCCCTCCCAGGTTGGATGTGCTAGAGAACTTCGACTACCTCGTTCGCCATTCATTCGACGTAGATCCAGAATGCGTTGCTTCGAATCGCGACACTGGAATCGGTATACGTATTCCTCGTATCTCGTTTCAAGGGGACTATTGAGAGTTGACCTCGTTTCGTAGTATCGCGTGCTTAGCATCTTACGAGGAGTTAGACGCCTTCCAAGATCGTCGAAATATCTCGCAGCGGCAAGGTTTCGCAGCTCCAAGACGCTATCGAATATCGAGTAAGAAAAGAAGCGTGAACAAAAAAAGCGAAATTGTTTCTCTGGAAAATCGTGGAAGCGCGAGATCGATTCGATCGTTCTGGTTTAGTCGAGAAGCGAAAGAGGATTCGAGACGCTCCCCGATTCAGGGAGATTTCGTACGATCGAGTTCAGGATCGAAAGCCATTACCGAGGTGACAATGCAGATACATCGAGGGCCTCGCTAACGATCGTACCACGACCGATCGAGCCGAGCCGACGACCCGTTCCCCGGACTGATGATCTCGTTTCCTTGGCGGCGCGTCTCACCCCCGGCCCAGCCGACGAGCTCTAGCGAGCATAGATACGTTCCTAAAGTGTGCACCGACGCGATAAATGCCAGGGTCAAACCCGTGAGCCGAAGTTCCGCTATTTTACGGTACGCTACGTTTTTGGGTAGTCCCTAGCGGGCACCCGGCACTCCCGTCAGCCTCCACATTTCTTCCGACGGCATTCTGCATAAAACTTTACCGCGTCTGCCTCCATCTTCGCCAATCGTCGGAAATTGAGTTATTCGCGAGCGCGCCTTCGAACGCTGTCGTTTTTAGTAGCGCTCTCCGTGCGAATACACCAATTTGTGCGCAGATGTCGTCGATAAACGAATAATACCCACGCAACGAATAACTGGAAACGCGTAATAACCGATTTCGCGCGAAACGTTCTTCGAAGTTCCACGTTCGCGTACGTCGGCCGATGTCTCGTAACGAGTTTCGATTCATTCGTTTCCTCTTGTAACGGTTATTCTCGAGCACCGCGTACGACTTACTGTGCCAACTTGTTCCCGCTCGTGACGAAAGAAAAAGTCTTTGCTGAGTGTAAACGGAGCTCGATAAACGACATTTCAAAGCAACGGGCGTTCGCCGGGCTTTTCGAAGAATCGACGAAGATAGACGTTCGCGTCCGAGTCGTAAGGCGCGTAGAGAGGCGAGCCGACTGCGAATCTCGTTCGACCGTCTCGAGAAGGGTTCAAAGCCAACGTTCGACGAGGAAGGCGGGATTCTAGAGCTGGATGGAGTCCAGTCGATTCGCAAACGAGACGCTCCGGTTGACGTCCCTCGTTAGCGATGTAAACTCGACGGGCTACGAAAAGAGGGAAAATAAAAGACAAATACGACGCAGGAACGTTTCGGGGAACACCTTTTCCGACGACTTAACGACATTGTGACAGAATGGAGCCGTGGGTCCTTTCAGCGGCGTTTGGCTCTATCCTTCCTTTCCCTTTCAGCGGAATTACGTGCACGACAGCTTCGATACGCCGCTATCCTTCGCGTACTTACACCGCGCTTGTGCATCGTCGATCATCCGAATCCAAAGCGACCAAAACTGTTCGTCCCGATGAAATTTCTCCTTTCGAGACGATCCGGTTAGTCCGCAGGATTTCGAGCTGCTATTCGGTAGCAGGAAAATAATTCTTTCGTTTACGGTTGAGGCGAGTGGATTGCTCGACCGAACAACTGACCTTAGAAAGGCGTGTCCGTAGGACGAGAGCTTTTCACGAGCTTGCCGCCAGTTATTCGATCGTAGCACGATTGTTTTCGTTCGACAAAAGTCGTAACAAAAGTTGTTCTCTCCCGTGGGAACGGTTATCGTCGCGTCGGGCCGATTACCAAGAAGATACGCCGTCGTATTTGAATCTTCTTTGACTGACTTGTAGCTTTCTTCTTCTATTTTTTCTTCTCCCCGTTCTGTCTTCTCGACTCTCGTTACCTCCCCATCCCGCTCCTTCTCCCTCGCGCGCTTTTTCTTTCGCTTCGTCAGACATACCTTAGTCGAGGAAACACGTGTTGTGTCCCAAGAAATTGAAGTGCTAACGCGACACCTCAGTCGCGTCGAGATGCCAGAAAACGCTCGCATGACTGCTCGAGAACACTGCCTGTTCCGTGGCAAGGTAATTTTTCAGAAATCTCGACGGTTTCTCTCTCTCTCTCTCTCTCTCTCTCTCTCTCTCTTCACTTTTATCCGTTTTACTCTTGCGCTTAGGTTTCCTCTAAGAAAATTGAGATTCACGTGGAAACGCGTACACGCGGTAGACCACCCGCGGCTAATTTAATTAAAAGTTAAATTACGAGAGACGGCGTCGCGCGCGCGGACACTGCTAATAAAGTAACTTGGCCTTTGGATAGAGACATCCGCTTGCGTTTTCGTTCGACTATTCATACCGTGCGAACAGTTTATTTCGCGAAAACGCATCAACTTCCATCGTGCGCAACCCCCGAGCGGTAACGTAGCTGTTACATAATCGAAGAAAATGCATACACGCGTGCAAATCGATTATTTAGGTGGACAAATAGTAAATGTAGACAAACAAATTTAGAAGGTAAACAGAAACGAGAAAGTGCTCCATTGATGGAATATCGGCCGTTTGCGCTGCATTACGGGACCTATTAATAATCGAGTGGAAGCCTTTCCGCTTCACCGCGGAGGCTGCAAGTTGCGGACTCTTTGTCCGCCATTAAGGACGACAGAAACGCTGACTTATCCGCGCGCCGTAGCGATAAAAAATCCCGCTTAACGATTCGAATGGAGAAGACCGATCCAAGACGAAGGCGATCTCCTCCGATTGGATAATTTCCCCCAAAGCTCTCGTTCTCGGCTGAAGACGCGGCAGTTATGTCCAAAACCGCTGATCGAACCGTATTTTTCGCACAGCTTTTGACGCAATAAAAGCAGCGGGAGAGACTCGAGTCGGTTGATGGGCTCGTTCATTAGTCATGGTTTAACCGCAGGTCGAAGACCGCAGTTCCACCTGTGTGCGTGCGCGGAAACACATAGCCGGGAGAAAGAGAGAAAGAGAGAGAGATAGAATGAGAGAGAAAGAGAGGTAGCTGCAGGGGGGCTGTTAAAAAATAATAGGCTAGGGTCGTTGCTGGCAGTGCCGTCACCCTGGCACGTGCGAAACTTTAATGACTTTCGCTCGACATAACGCCACTCCGGCTCCCTCGCTCGTTTTCCTTATCCCTCCGTGTGTAAAACGGGGCCTCGCATGGGTCCACTCGTGTGGCACACCGTCACCGGAGATAATCCACTTCTCGGCGAGGAGAACGTTGGTACGCCGCAGACGATCGGATCGCCAGATACCGCTCGGCTCCTTTCTTTATTAATTCACCGCGCGTTCCTCTTATCTTCCGACCGTTATGCTCTCCACTTCCTTGTATACGGCATCCGAATACGTCCACCGCTTATTGTTAGAGGAAAATACGTATGTACTTTGGAGGCTCGTCGTACATCGTTAAACCATTCGAATCCGTGGAAACGATGCCGCGCGAGCTTACACGCTCGACGATAAAACGTTCGTCGTCGAGCAGAACGCAGCTCGCGTTATGACGCGAACTTTCGAAATTGTTGGCCGGGTCACGACGATCCGGAACGTTAAACGACGAGAGTCCGCACGAGGGAAAAGTTGCGCCGGATAACTTCCAAATTGTTCGAACCAACGTCGCGTCGAATTTGGAAGTTCGACTACGAAGAGTCGATAGAGTCCGTGAGAAGTTTTCTTTCCGTCACTTGGATACCTTTCGGCGTAAACGTCGAAAACGCCAGCCGTAAATTAATACATCGCGCGTCGCGTTTGTCGCAGACTCGTTCGAGAACGGAATCGCAAGATGGAAAATTGGCCAAAAGGTAGCGGAACGATCGACGAGGAATGGCTGGTGCGCGAACTCGCGCGTTTAATTGCCGCGATAGTGACGCGGCAACGATCCGCTTGAGAATTCTCGGCCTCGTTCGGCAGCGTGCATCTTTTACCCGATCCGCTATATTCGCTGGATTCCCGTCTGGATGGGCCCTTCTGGTCTACTCAGGCCGAGCAGAGGGACGGTGGAGAACGATCTCGCAAACTTCGATCGAGCAAGTTTGACGGCAGAGTCGTAACTTTGGACGCGTTCAATATTTCCGAATACCCGGTGCCGGGGTTTCATGGCACGCCACGCCACGCCATGCCATGCCACGCTATGCCGTGCCACCGCCTCGGCAAACTTATATACGTGATTTGTGGTCTCGCCTACCCTGGCCCCTGCTGGACCAGATAAATTCACTTCGGTCAATTTTTTAGCGGTTCCCGAACAATCGTACGTTGTACGCTTCGATGTAACGCACGGTCTGTTCGAGATATCGTAAAATATTGGC
This sequence comes from Bombus bifarius, assembly GCF_011952205.1. Classification (NCBI taxonomy): domain Eukaryota; kingdom Metazoa; phylum Arthropoda; class Insecta; order Hymenoptera; family Apidae; genus Bombus; species Bombus bifarius. The sequence continues at coordinate 271,308 of NW_022884533.1, forward strand.
CTCCGTTCTCTCCGACTCTCTGCGAACCTAGTTTCCTCGCCGAAACGGATATTTAATTTGCAATGATACACTGGCCGCGCGAGTACCAACGTGGCCTCTCACTTACGAACTTGCCTCGGAATCGATACGCGGTGCTTCCTCCTCGTTAGGAGTCGATAGGATCGTTGGATCGGTATTTCGGGAACGACTTCCGGCTACCCGTTACTTGGCAACCAGATTGAAACGAACGAACTTACGGGCGGGTTTCGCGTGGCGCAATTAACGCCAGAGATTGAAACAGCGAAATGAAAATGGACAGGAAGAGGCGTGGACGTGTCTCGGGCCGGCCACCAGCTGACCCGCGAAACGCGCTTAAGTGCTTTGTGACGCGCTTAGAAGCTCGGCAATGCCAAAAAGTCGCTCATTGAAAAGCGCAATCGCGATTGTCACCGGCTGTGCAGGATCGTGTGTGGCGGCTTAAAACGAGACGTTCTACCTCGGCTCTACGTGTAAGCCGATATCAACTCGTTGGCTTGCGTTTTGCGTCAGCTTCCGCGAATATCGTTGGTCCCGCTGTCAGGCGAAACTCGACGTTCACCGCAAACTCCTGTCTCGTCCTGTTGTGAAAGGACATCGCGACACGTGGAGCACACACATCACACGGACGATGCGAGCGACAGAACGCGATGGTTGGCACGGAGAGCAAACGCACCTCGAATTTTCCGTGATTAATAGATACGGCGAGTTGCCGGTCGATTTCGTTCGAGCTCTAATTTCCAGCTGGAAATTAGAACGAACGGTGAAACGGAATCTTTGCGTTTTCACGATGGTTGGCGCGCGAGATTGCAATCGACCGGCTAATTTTGGAAAGCGATAACCGAGCGAATCTAGAGCCGATGGGAGTTACAAGCTGCCCCGTTTAATTTCAAAGCCAATCAGCGAAAGAGACCGCGTTCCCCCTTCCCTCGTCCACCGATCTTTGCGTCCGTCTACGCGGCGTTCGCGTATATCCTTGTGCAATTTCGCCGCGTTTGATTTCGCGATCGAACGCTCTCGACGCGAACCACCGCGCCACAGCAACGAAAAACGAAAGCGTTGCAGAATGAAGGAGCAAACGGTACCGCCGCGGTGACTCGATAATTATCGATTCAACCATGGGACACGCGTTCGACCCCCGAAGTAAAAAAGCAGTCAAAAGCAGATGCCGTAAATACCGATGTAACGTTTCCACGCGGAAAACGTTTAATAAGCGGACAGCCAGCTATTCGGCTATATCCCGGAGCGATCTCGTTCCGATTTTCTATCTAAAACCGTTTCCCTGTCTCTCTAACTACCCTCTCTCCGTTCAACCTTCCGATTCTCCCGGGCTTTCCCGTCGGACGAGGACGAATGTAACGCGGGCCAGCGTGACGTTAATTCGTTTCCAGTGCAAGACGTATGATCCTCCGATAATGGTGCGCTCCCATTTGCCGGTATTCCGCGGCTATCAGCGACCCAAATTGCATACGCGAGACACGCCGCTCGGAATCATCGATATTGACTGGTGTCGGAGGACCGCGTTAATTGCACTTCAGACGTTACCTGCCCGGTGAACGACGGATAATCGACGCGTTAATTTCGAACCGCGTTGCGTCCGTCACTCCACCACGTTTTACGCTCGCCGGACCATACTTTTTCGCCCATGGAAACTCTTCTGGAAATTCTTCGCCGTACGAATAAATAAAAATCTGCGGCCGGAACGATTCCGGTTGCTGGAAACCGTTCGAAAGCGTAACTCGCCAGAAGGAAGCCAGGAGAATTCCTTCGCTGGAAACAGATATTGCAGCGGTATCGTGAAAAGTATGGACGCGGCTGAACGCAGCTAGGAAATGGACTCTCGCTTCGCGAGCTGGTCCGAATTACGTTAATTACTTTACCGAACGTCTTGCGCCAGGACGAAGTGAATAGCCGGCGCGGAGGGCGCGGTCCTTTTCATAATGGCTCCCTTTTCACCGTACCATCCGCTCATTGTTACCGTCGATGCTATTGCGTGCTTATCTGCCGACCTAAATTGCATCGACCGGATACGAAGGACCGGTCAGTGACATTGACTGACGTCGAAACGCGGAAACACGTCGATAATTATGCCCTCGGTGTCGGCAGGCGCCGCCGCGGAATTAGGTTGCCACGCGGTTCGTTCGAAGCTGCGACTTTACGATTCGAACGTTATCTTCGTTATCGATGGCAACGATGGTGCAACGAGGCGCCGCGGGCTGTCGCGAGAAAGAAAAGGTTAATCGTTACGCTTCGGGGATGGAGCGTGCACTCGAGCCTCGATGATTAAGACCTTTCACGATACGCGATAACGAGGCTCGCGAATTTCGACGAAAATTTCCGAGAAATTTGTCCGGTGGAACGAACTCCCATCGTTCTCGCAGAGGATCGCGAGGGAGGAGTTTGCCGACGGGCGGAGGAACCGATCGATCGTTGAAGGGGCGGCCAGGATGAAGGGAGGCTCGTTGTAACTAATAGATAGGTAATTAGCGGATAATGAAGTAGCTTCCTGTCGAGTGAAAAAATGATCGATCATCGGGATAGATCCGTTAACGATCGATCGAACCTTTGTTCTTTGCAATGGCGATCAAAAGGAACTTATTACGCTTATTAAACCGACCTGGCGTTTGCTCGATACCGTGAAAGGCTTAGCTTGCAAACGTCGTCGGTGCCTGCGTGTGCCGTTGGGCCGCGTCGCGCTCGTCAATGGCCGTCCGCCTTTCGCGAGCATTCACCGCGAAAGCAACGACCACGAACGAGATCCGTCGACTCCTCTAATTACACCAATAAGATAATTCCTCCTTTCAGACGATAGAAGGAAAACCAACCGACGTTCCTCTACTTTTCTTTTCCAGGTGCCGAAGATGTGTTCAGGTTTACGGGGAACGAGACGCACACAGACTACTTTCGGCTGGTACTCCGGGACGGGAACTATCTTCTGGTCGGCGGAAGGTAAATAGAGGATTCATTTGGAGCGAGTGCTTTAATTAAAGGACCGCTTCTTCTTCTCGTTCTTTGCTACCGGTTCGAGAGCCTACCGCGATCGACGCTCGCGCACCTCTCGATCTTTACGTGTACGGACTAGTTTCACCGGGAAATCTCGTTTCCACGCTCTCCTCTCCCCTCCTTTCGAGTTTCGTCTTCCTCGGATTCTCTTCTCTCCGACGATAAATTCTCCGAGACCGGCCACGAAACGCTGTTCCACCCTGTTAATGAGATCGTCGAACTTTATTTAGAAACTTCTTCGCGCGCTTTATTTTACGACCCTTCGAATGTGAAGCGGCAAGGAAGCGCGACTTCTTGCAAGCTCGCCGGTTCTTTAAAAAACTTTCTCCCGCGGAATCCAGAGGGAACGTAATATGTAATTAAAACGCGATATACATCGGCTACTACTGGCCGCGAAATCTGCAGCACGAATCCCTCGCGGAACGCTTTGCTATTTGGGTCGAAGGATTCGTTCGGTCGGTGGTTCCGCGTTTCCTTCCACACGCCAACGTTTCCACGCGAAATCGTTATGTACCGAGTCTCCTTAACTCCGGCTTGCCGTCGAATCCGATTCCTATCGATTATCTTTCCTCTCGAAAACGAATCTTCGTCGCTCGATTCCACTCCGTTCATCCGAAAGAGATAAACAGACAGAGAGAGAGAGAGAGAGAGAGAGAGAGAGAGAGAGAGAGGAAACGGAATGAAATCGGTTGCTGGTAGGTCGTGACGATAATTGGGTCTGCCTCCCGTGAACAGATGCGAATCGATCGTGTCATCGTTGATCGCTCGTCGTTGTCGCCGTCGTCAGTAGAATTACGTTAATTGCTCGATCGATTCGGCGAGTGTCATCGGGTTAGGTTTTTCTCTCGAAATCGATGGGCCCGGTTCTACTACCGGGTTAGGTTAAATCGCGCGCAAATGCGAGCTGTCGCGAGACAACGGGGAAAATTTGCAGCTCGAGACCTCTCGGAATATTAATCTCGAGCCGACCGCCATAAATCTTGGCCCGTGTGTAATAAACGGATCGGGACGGCGCTCGAATCCCGTCGCGGTTCCCGTGGCTCTCGGCCTTTCGATCGACTTTTTTGTCGTCGACTCGGTGCGCGGTGGGACCGACTACATTTCCCGAGAAGCCGGAGAATCTGCGCGCGATAAGCGGACAAAGTAAAGGGACGCGAAAGCCTCTCGGTGCCACACGGTGATTAATGCGCGATCGGAAGTATCGCGTATCGAAAAAAGTTACGGATCGCGCGCGGGAAATAGGGAAATTCTCGGAGGAGGAGATACGTTCGGGAATATTCGAAGGAGCGGTTCGTTTCGGCGAAAAGGGGCCGTGAGTCGAGATTCGCGAGCTTCTCTTTTCCCATAAATTCCCCGTAAAATCCTTTACTTCGGCGAACTGGGTTTCGCGTCTGTATTATCGGTGGCTGTCTTTTAAAATTCCATTCATACGACGACGTTTTCGATGAACGCTTAAAGCGGAAAGCTCGATGCGGCAAGGAGAATTGGTCGCGCGATTACCGAACCCCGAAGTTCGATCGCGAACCCGAGTTCTATTTGCCGAAGGAGCCGCCGCGAATAGAAGCAAATCCAGCTTGAAAGCGTATTCATTCGCGGCAACATCTCTTCTATTTCAGAAATCTCGTGCACAATCTGAGCCTGACTGATTTGACCGAGCAACAAAGGTTGACTTGGTACTCGACCGACAGTGACGTGAAGATGTGCCTGGTGAAGGGCACGCCCGAGGAGAATTGCCAGAACTACATTCGCATCCTCGTCAAGACGGACTCGAACACGTTGCTGGTGTGCGCGACCAACGCTTTCAAGCCGATGTGCCGCGACTACGGGGTACACCCCGGCAACTATACGATCTTGAAGGAGAAGGGAGGCCAGGCGATGTGCCCGTACGACCCTCGTCACAACAGCACCTTCGTCTACGTAGACGGAGAACTTTACACCGGCACGGTGGCCGATTTCGCGGGCATGGATCCCATCATCTATAGGGAGCCGCTGCAGACCGAGCAGTACGACTCCAAGAGCCTAAACGGTGAGTAAATCCAGGACGCTCCTTTCGTTTTTCTTCTTAGCGATCGATCGGTCGACCCGGTCGTCGCTTCCGCTTACGTAAGTACGTGGTAGGTCGGTTTTAAAGCGACTGTGTACCGCGAACCAGGCGGCTGTCGAATGAGAAAAAGTAGATTAGCCAGATAAGACGAGTGACGCGTGCAAGCAAGCAGGAGAAAGGTAATCGGCCGCGTCATCGATGAAATTAAAAAGCCGTTAGACGATGTTTCTTAGGATCTGGTTGATACGGAATGGGCAAGGGCGTGGATGACGAATTGGAGGCAGGCCGGTCGACGTTAACGCGCGATTAAAGATTAAAGTATGAGAAACGCGGCCACGCTGGATATACGTTGTAAGCAGGTGGAGTGTTCCTGATGGTGGAAAAAGGTCGGTAGGGCAGTAGCGGGCAGAAAAGAATTTATCGCACGGTATACTAAAACGTTCCTCGCGGCTAGCCACGGGGAGAACCCTTTGCTCTATCCGGAGAAAAAGTTTCTCCAAACGAGCGAGAGATTCCGGAAGAAAGTTGCTCGCTCGAACGAGTTAAGCGTTTCGGCCACGCTTCCTGGATAATAACGAAACGACCATCCGGAGAGAATTCATTGGCATTCGAAATGCCGGTTACACGCGCTATTTATGCAAACAGTGGTTTGTACCGTACATCGCTGTGTAGAGGGTCAGCTTGGCTAGTGCTCGCGATATTCGACTGCAGATTCGAAAGGGCCGCGAGCTGCAAGCCACGGATTCGATATTTACCGGAGAAGTTTTCAGTTGGACTTTGAAAATCGCGGTTCTGCGAGTTACGGGACGAAAAATTAGGGAAAACGACGCAGTGCGCCAACTACCGGGTGCCGGCTTTAATCCACACGATGTAATTCCGAGATTAACTGTGCGTGTACGTCGGATTTCGTAGCTCGCGCGGCGACGATATTATTCCGCTGCCCTTCCATATCTGTATAATGACAGAAGTCTCTGTTCGCCCTGGACGAAACACGTCTCACGGTACCACGTCGTCGATGGGAAATTTTAATCCGGATAAAAGACCTGTCTGCTGGCCCCTGTCCGCCGGTTCAACGACTCTTCCTCGAGCTGTTTTTTCGTGGATTGCTATTATTAACTGCTTTATCGGGCGTGTCTCGTACATTTCGCCGTCCAACTAGCGTCTTTTTCCAGCGCCTCGCACCCACGCTCCCTCGCATCAACCAAACATCTACGATGCTCGGCGAGGAAAAACGAAGGGCGAACGAGAATTACGGTTCCCCTGCGAGTTTGCCGAAAGGTCGAATTTTTATTCGGAACGGTCACCGAGCGAGAAAGAATTATAGTTGGGATACCGAGGGATGACGCGCGAGCTCATTGGCGAGGTAGAGGGGAAACGCGGGACGGGAATTTTTTACGAGAACGACGCGACGTTTCGATTGCGAGAAAAGTCGGGAAGGAAAAGTAACTGCGGCAGGAACAAAGAGAACGGTAAACTGCGTGTGCGTCACCTTATTCCACGGTTTCGCTCGTCCGCTCGAGTATTTTAATTGAACGGTGTACGAACGCTAATCAAGTTTCTCCGGCCGCTGGATAATATTGATTTTCCCTTCGTTCGTTGAAAATTCAACTCTCTACCGACCTCTCTCCGTTTGCCTCGTTCGCTCGCGCTGACCTTTTCCTCTCGCTCGTCGCTCGAAATTCTCGTTGCTCGTTGCCAACGCAAAACCGAAAAGTTTTCGCGGAAAAAATGCAGAAAAAAAATGCAAAAAAAAAAAATAAAAAGCGCGCTCCATTGCGACGATGAATTTCTGTTTTTGCCGTGAAATAATTGCTACATCGTTACTACTTTCAGCCAAACGATCATCGAGAGCCTCCATAGCGACTAGCGCGCGTTGTCGAGTACCATCCGTGATTTTCATCGAGCCGGCGTCGTTTCACGGGTATCTAACGTCGGACAGTTTTCTAATCGTAAAATGCATCGCAGCGGGAAAGGAAGAAGAGGCAAAGAGCGAATAGACCGACGACTCCTGATCTCCTCTGCTTTCCCGTTGCAACTTCCGTTTTGTCTCGATGGTGACGCGGTAAAATGCATCGAGAAAGAAAGACAGCTGGACGACGAAGTGGTGTGCTAGATGAATCGGCGGCGGTGTAAAACGGGACAGAGGGAACGACGGAAAATTTATGGGCTGGAGCGTGGCGGGTCGGTCGGATATACCTACGTGGCGCGCGAGATTAATATTACTTTATGAATCCTAAGAAGCTTATGAAAACCCTGTCAAGTTAATAAATCGATAAAGTTTTCCCACTTTATCGGACGCTCGTGTACGCGAGTCGCTGCGACTGGTCCCAAGAGCAAGAGAGCGCGCGCGTACGTGTGTTTGCGGCGATAGAGAAGGCCAAGGAGAAAAATTGAGAGCGGAAGGAGAGATAGGAAGAGAGAGAGAGAGAGAGAGACAGAGAAGCAGGGCGTCGTTCCAGCGCGACACCGCCGTTCGAATAATCGACGAAATAAAACGGTTCTAGCGTCTTCGCGGTTGGCTTATTGCCCTGCTCTCGCCGCGGTCTGGAAGACGTCGCGTCCCCGTCTTCTTCCTTCTCCTCCTCCTCTTCCGTCAGGCTTTAGGAAAGTAAAATTGATTTTTACGATTCGCCCGTTCACGATCGTTGGAAATCTGGCCCCTCGTTCTCCCAGACGATCCCGAAGTGGATAATGATTTTTTAACGAGGATCTGATGTCGCCGCCCTAAAACAACGCCGGATTATTCTTCCGATCGGGGCTGCTCGACGAGCGGCTTTCAGTCGATTTTTCCAGGCCAACCATCGGCTTCGCTTACCCTGTTCATTTTTTATTCCACTGCAGATAGAGAGAGCGCTGTCTATATATTTTATCGTAGCTCGGTCCATTGTACCGATTCGGCCGGTTATCGCGTTCGTTTATTCATAAGAGAACTTTACGAGCGCCGTTTGCCGCCGGCGTACATAACCATGGTAACAACGTTGTAATACGCGCGCGTTCTAATTGCAGCGCCAAACTTTGTCAGCTCCATGGCCCAGGGAGACTTCGTCTACTTCTTCTTCCGGGAGACCGCCGTGGAATATATCAATTGCGGCAAGGTAAGTGGTCTTGCCATCGCTTTGATCGCGGTCGATCGATTACGCTGGTTCAGCGACGTTCCACAGGCGTCCGAGTCTCTCGAATGAAATTCCTCCGCGAGCTGTAATCGATGAAAATTTTCACGACGATCGTCTAGAGCAGAATTTTTTCTCGAACGGCGCGGGATATTTGTGACCGCGTGGCACGTCCTCCGCGCTCGAATTTATCGGCAAAAGCAGCAACGTGAAACTTCTCTCGCGACTCGATCGCGTACAATTTGGCGAGGACGTGGCTGCATCGATGCATCCGACCGGTCGAGCGTTATCGGTTCTCGATTTTATCGAGCAGCTTGACCGCCGAGACAAGAAACGCGACGACCATTTACACGTTTATTCTCTTCTCCTTTGCAGACCGTCTATTCTCGCGTGGCGAGAGTCTGTAAATACGATCGAGGTGGTCCGCATCGATATCGCAATAGGTGGACCTCGTTCCTAAAGTCCCGTCTCAATTGTTCCGTCACCGGAGACTTTCCTTTCTACTTCAACGAGATACGTAAGTACAAGCTTCTGGCACGGTTAACGCGATCGATCTTGGTCCATCGTGCTCACGGACGAACATTGCACGCGGCTTCGACCTCGAGATCGGTATCGAGGCACCCGAGATACCTCGTTCGATCGGACGTCAACCGCGACGTCGTTGACTTTAAACGGCGGTACTTAGACGCCGGAAAGGTGGAGAAATAAATTTTCGATAGGATTCGCTGGCACGCTCGTAAACCTGCGCGGATGCGGCCGAGGTCGCGCGAACAAAGAACCATGGAATTACAGCGCGCGTTATTTGCAGAATCAACGACGGAACTGATATCGGGTCAGTACGGCAATAAGTCGGCGCAGCTGATTTACGGCACGTTCACTACCCCAGTGAACAGCATCAGCGGCTCGGCCGTCTGCGCCTTTTCCTTGCAAGACGTCACCGACACGTTCAAGGGTAACTTCAAGGAACAGAGCGCCATCAATTCGAACTGGCTGCCGGTTCAGAGTACCAAGGTTCCGGACCCGAGGCCCGGCCAGTGCGTCAACGACTCCCGATCTCTGCCCGATCTGACCCTCAATTTTATCAACACGCACTCCCTCATGGACGAGCTGGTGCCGAGCTTCTTCGGTCAGCCTATCGTCATACGCACCAGTTTCCAGTAAGTCGGAAATCCTCGGTCGTCGATACAAGTCGACGAAGGAGTATGATCGCGCTAACGGATTTCTCTTCCATTCGCGCAGTTACAGATTCACGCAGATCGCCGTGGATCCCCAGGTGAAGACTCCCGGCGGTAAGACGTACGACGTGTTGTTCATCGGTACGGACAATGGAAAGGTGATCAAGGCGGTGAACGCCGAGTCGGCGGACACACACCTGAAGGTCAGCCCTGTGGTGATCGAGGAGATCCAGGCGTTCCCGTCAACGGTGCCGGTGCGCGGCATCAAAGTGGTGAGAGCCTCGCAGGCCGGCGACGGCCTCGAGGACGGCAGGCTGGTCGTGATCGCCGATAGCCAAGTTCAGGCGCTCAGGCTACACCGGTGCTACAGCGATAGGATCTTGTCGTGCGGCGAGTGCGTGGCCCTGCAGGATCCGTATTGCGCCTGGGACAAGGTCGAGGGCAAATGCCGAGCGCTGGTCGGGCCAGCGGCCACCGATGCGAGCAGATTTCTGCAGAGCGTGGCGACCGGGCTGCACGCCTCGTGTCCACCGAGCAAAACTTCGAACAAGGACGCGAGCAGCGTCGGCGCCATCTCCGCCAACCAGAACAAATTCCCGCAGGACTCGATGATACCGAATAAGGAGGGTCAAGGCGGGGAGATCATCAATATCATGCAGGACGAGGAACAGGATAATTCGGGTAGGAGCTGTTTCCAGAAGATGAGACGAGTTCAACGTCCGGATCCGTCCGATTTTCTCACGATCGTATCGCCGCAGGTCCCGAGGTATCGGCGGCAGACTCCCCACCGCCGCAGTATTCCGTGGAGACCCTGGTGATGGCCGTGGTAGCCGGCGCGTTGGCAGCTCTGTTGGTCGGCTTCGTCGCAGGCTACCTGTGCGGCAGGAAATGTAGAAAAGACGAGGATGATAATCTGCCGTATCCGGACACGGAGTACGAGTACTTCGAGCAACGTCAAAACGTGAACAGGTAAGCGGCGAATGTCCAGCGGCGATCAGTAAACGGAGAATACGGTGATTGGATGCGATGTCGAGGATGCATTTCTCTTTTTTAATATCGCAGCAGGCTAGCGCCGGAGCCGAAACTACTGCCCCAGGAGGAAGTGACTTACGCGGAACCGGTGCTGGTTCCGCAGCCTCCGAAGCTTCATTCGCCGAAAGGGACGATGCGAAAGCCGCCACCAACCCCGACGGAAACGCTGTTCCAGTTCCCAGACGGATATGGTTTCCGCGGGCCGAGGGACAACTTTGGGACCCTACGATCCCACCAGGGTGACGCGTATCGACGCAACGATGGGTTCGCGACCACCCGCAGCGTGAAGAAGGTTTATCTCTGAGAAACGAGCGAGGAGGGAGGTGGCCGTCACCGGAGCTTAGGACGGCCAGCGCGCAATCGGCACAACGCGACCACAGCGGCCAGGAGTAGTCGCGCTGTGACGTCTGGGGGACAGTCGAATCGCGAACTCGCGGGCCCGAGGGCGCTTGAATCGCCTTCGCCACCCTCGAGCGTCTCGTCTAGTTCCCCGTCTCCTCCCTCCTCGTCACCCTCGCCGACCCTCGTACCGATCGCCATGAGCGGTGGTTCGCCACCACCGCCGACGCCGCCCTGCAGCTACATCTATCGATCATAGTCGTCGTCGTCGTCGGCGTCGGCTTCCTCGCCGCCGCCGTCGTACTCTGCTTCTTGTTACGCGACGCCAGCAGCAGGGACACCGTTCTACAGTCCCGCTGCGCGTTCCGATCCTGTATAGTAGCGTGCGAGCGCTCACTTTCCCTGTTTTCGTTTCCTTTCGTTGCGCGTTCCTTGCGTTTTCGCTTGATCCTCGGTTGCCTTTCAGTCCGTCGGAATCGCCGATACGGGCATCGGTCGAGTCTACTACCGAGTATCATGTGGTCGTCCGACGACGATTCTTCTCTAGGGAAAGGACTGCTCCGGCAAGCCGGCCGTGTCGATCGAGCTCGGTAATCAGGCTCGATCGTGCTAGATGGTGCATTGAGTCGTTCGCAATGGAACGTCGCGATCTCCGCCGTTTTATCGATCGATTCCCGAAAACCCACGCGTAGTATTATGGCAAAGGTTACTTCTCGTGAAGTCAATTAAAAGAGACTATCGTCGGACTCGACTTGCGATTTTTCTAATGTTGTAATATTTAACGCGAGTGTTTGACAGTGCCATAATTGTTCGCGTAATACTACCGCGTGCCTCGAAACTAAGGGATGCCAGCGCGAAACGCGCCACGCTCGTTTCGTCTCTGTCCCATTCGATAGAGGGACGAACGATCGGACTCTCTCGATTCGATGGTGGACAGGAAGCAGAGGGAGGGAATGAAACGAAGAAAAGGGAATATATGACGTTGGACTTTAGTCGTCACGGCATCGTGCCATAAACGTTGGATCGTTTGCCGTAAAATCGCGGAGATCGCCACGTCGCCTTTACGATGCGTCGGTTAATCGGCAGACTCTCTTTAAGCGACTGATAGTTTGGCGAAACGGAGTTATCGCCGAGAGATTACCACGGCCGATTTCTAATTTTATCGTACGTTTCGAAAACGCGCGTTTCACCACCTGCACACATACGTAATACAGAGAGCAAATGGGAATAGCTAGAGACAGAGCTAGAGAAGAACAAGTATGCGTGAGAGGTGTCTAAAATTTAACAGAGAGAAAGAAGTTAAAGGGGGAAGGTAGAGGGAGAGAGCTAGCCATGGAGAGAGGAAACGAAAGAGACATAGAACTTGTATGTAAATAATACACGTATATAGAAAGAGAAGAAACAAATAACATATACGAAGAAGTTTAAGAGTTCTATGAGCTGCAGATGCGGAAAGGGAGAAACGAGAATCAGTCCATCTAGAACTTGGGCCCGATGATACACGTAGACATCTATCTTAAAGTGCTTCTTATTTCAGTGTGTTTAGAAGTAACGCGTATGTGATATATATTATATGACGAGGTGTTTTCTAGAAGTTGAGAGAAAGGAGGAGAGAAAGCGAAAGAGCGAGAGCGACGGAGTAGGTGCGATGGACGCGGCGATGAACTCGACGATCCTTTGTTCACAAGAATTCACCGCTGCGCTTTCACCAACAATCTGTCGAGCGTTTTCGCGAAAAATTTGTAAAATTTTTCCATCGAGTTTTGTCCGACGCTTTTACCTTCGTTGTATTCGTTCCTCTTTCTTCCTTTGCGTTTCCGTCTCGTCCCCGATCGTCGGGTATAACACCGATTCTGTGAACAATCGAGCGAGAGTGTCACGCCGCCTTCGTTCGTTTTTTCGTTGTTTTCTTTGTTCTTGTTCGACACGCACACTATCACACCAAGTACACAGGACAACGGACTAGCGCGTTTGTTACGGCGTTTTTCTTATCGCCGATCCGTATCGGTCAGCAATCCGATCGATCGGCTGGTCTTTTTCGATTGAGAAACGAAGGCTCGCCCGACACACGCCCCCTAAAACGGTAAGACTGATAAGACTCCTTGGCCGGGCGGGCCCCTCCATCCGTTTATCGTTGTTAGAGTACCGTTAGATCGGCATCGACCAACACGGTTTCCTTTGTCGACAGTACAAATTTTCATCGCGTTTCGTACACGATATACGTTGGTCTTGTTTCACGAGCAGGCAACGCGGGCGCCCCGCCACTTCTTTCCCTATGCTTGAAAACAAAAAAAAAAAAGAAAAAAAAATCAACGCAAAGGCCTGTGCGGTTTATACACGTTCCTGGCAAAATACTGTCGTTTGCATGCGTCCGAGAACCTTGCGAGAAGGAGGAGGATACAGGGCGCTGAGCATCCTGCGCGTGAAACGACAGGACACGCTGACAAGAAAAAGGGGACTCGATTCACACACTCATACATTACATACACATGCGCGCGCGCGCGCGCGCACACACACACACGACACGTAATACACGCGTATACATAAATACACAATCAGACGCGCGCGCACGTTGACGCAGAGCGCGGACAGCCGCGCGTTTCAAAGCTGCCATGTATTATCGACCCGACACTTCTCGTCGTTGCAAAATATCTAATTGTACCTCCGGTGTAGGTAGCGTATTTTTAACGGCTTGTTTTCACTTGGGTCGGTCGGAGGGGAGCGGACGTTTTCTAAGTTTGATACGATATTAAACGAGTTCGCGCTTTATCCGTTTAAGGTTCTACTAAATCTCTCCTAGTGTGATCCTTTTCGCGAATGGAAGACTCAGGCACGATACCAAAGATTATTACTTATAACTAAGCATACTAACTCAACCGTTGCTCTTTGCGATGGTGATTGAACGTTAGAGGCGCACAAAATAACAAAAAGAAAAAATATGAAAGGAAGTAACGTTTTAGGGATTGCTGACCCCTCGCACAAAATCGGACGCTCCCGAAGTTAACGTTCGAAAGCAACGCGCTCGAATAATCTCGAACCGAACGGATGGTTCATCTTTTTTTTTTTTTTTTCTTTTAGCCTTCTTTCGTCCCTCCTTTCGACGCGCGCGCTAACGTTCGTTTACTGATTTTTCTACCAACCGTTAGCGAATCGCAACGATTCCTTCCTCCGTTGACTTCGTTGCCGCACGTTATGTGTTCATTGCGAGACTACGAAACCCAATCGGTAGCGTCGTTTTACAAACGCTGTGGCGTTTCGCGCGTCGCTCGAATCACGATATTTCGATTCGATTTCTCGATTGAAAGAGGGGCGAAAGAAGGGTTCGTCGAGTTTTTCAACGACGGCGTTGACGATCCAGCAATCGGGGGACACACCGAGATCACGATTCGAAGAAGGCGAAGGGAGAAAACGATCGAATCGCGCACGACGTTGGAATCAAGTAATGCATGAAAGGATGCGAGAGGAGAGAAAGCGTCGCGATCGTTGCACGTTCGGAGATATTTTTCGTGACGGGGATACCGAGTTAGCAGCGTGATGAAACAATAAGAGGAAAATGGCAGGGATAATCGAAGGAGGGGGAGAGAAAGAGAGATTGAAATCAGAATTTTATGATATTCTTAACGATATTATAATCGAACGTTGATACTTGTAATAAGAGTTAAAGGGACAAAAATAGGGAGGGAGACGTTAACAGAGATTCGTGTTAAACGTGTTCAAAGGAACTCGCGCGTTCGTGTTGTTTAAGCCAATAAGGAACGGATTCCATCCAAGATAAAAAAAAAAAAAAGAAAAAACAAACAAAAAGGAAGATTGATCGGCGATGTCGCTTGTTGCGTGAACGACGTTTCTTTTTCTTTCTTCAGCCATGTTAATCGAGTTTTCTTCGTTCGAAAACGTGAAAAGCGGATACGCGAGCGATAGAAACATAGGAGTTTGGTGAAAATTTGCGTTGCCAACGCGTGGCGGCAGGCGGGACGCGATAATTTCATGCATTATTGTATTTCAATCGCTTAACGAATTCCAGCATTTCCATATTTTCTATTCCTGTTTCTTTCTCTTTCTCCTTTTTTTATATTCCTTTTTACTCTTCTTTTATATACGCGTACGTTTTGTATTTAACGGGAAAGCGAAAAACGGAATGGGAATAAGGAGAAAAGAAAGAAGAAAGATAAGGTAGGACGGTGGATGGAGATAACGAGAGAATGCGCGTGTGCTTGATCGTGAAAAGTTTAGCCAGTTATTACGATTATAAACGGAGAAAATAATTAGGTAGACATACGGGGTCT
Organism: Bombus bifarius; assembly: GCF_011952205.1. NCBI lineage: Eukaryota > Metazoa > Arthropoda > Insecta > Hymenoptera > Apidae > Bombus > Bombus bifarius. The sequence goes on from NW_022884533.1 coordinate 286,312, forward strand.
TCTCGTTAAAGAAGAAGCGCTCCGATTAGATGATCACAGCATGTATGAAACAAGAGTTTGACGATGAAAGCTTAGACATAAGTAGAGGATTAGCGTACGGTATTTATATATATATATAATATATATGTATATATATATATAAATAAATATAAATATAAATAAAAAATATATATATAGAACGCTTGAAACGTATATTAATATTATAACTTTTTATAAATATATTTTTCCGTCGAAGTCTAGCCTAGTTGGATACATACACGGTTATTAACGACTATTAATTTATCCGATCTGATTACTATATCGAGGATCTAGCGTTAATTCGAACATTTTAGACGTCATAGTTTTACATGATAGACGAAGTTGTACGAATTGTAAGTGGCTCGAAGGGAGATTCACGGATGGCAGATGGAGCCGGAGAATGAAATGAAGAAATACATTAGTACCTAACGTTATGAAATTTAACTACTAGCGTTGAGCCACTCATGGAAGGGTCGCTCAGCCGCTTCTCGATCATCCCATCGATGGACGTTACCACGCGAAACTTCGTCGACGTTCGCGCTCGACGTTGACCTTTCCTCCCCGAGTATCCGTTGGACGTCGGCGAACGCCGATGAAATTGTTCGCTCGCCTAGGAAAATCGATCGACGTGAGTGGCCGCGAAGCGACCAGTCGCCCTTTCTCGTGCTTTGTAATTAAGAAACAAAAGAGTGCGAAAGATAAAGACAGGAGAGTCGGAGAGTTAAAGTTAGCGAGTGAGAGCGACTAAAAGTGTGCGAGCGAAAGTGTGTCGAGAGAACCAGGAGGAACGAGTACGTTCATAATACACGTATACATAGACTTGCATATACACGAATCCTTCGTTTCGTTTCTATTCTTCGGTTCCCTTTTGATTTTTCCAAAGAGAGAGAGCGAACGAAAGAGAGATGCAGCGTGTGCGTGAGAAGGGCGCAAGGAGAGCGTGAGAAAAGGGTGAGAGAGTATGAGAACGAGAGCCCGGCACCAAGAATGCCCGGAATCCTCCTCTCCCCCCAACCCCCTGACAAAAAAAAAAAAAGAAAATTGTAACGCGGCACGGGCTCTCGTTTTACGCGTACTGGTACACCAGCGAGCACTAATTACCACATTGTAACGCTAATTAACGATTACCGATAACTACCAAGTAATAATCATACTGTTAACTAAAGTAACGAACGCGATCGCGATACTAGAGGATTTCTAAACGGCGAACAAGATGAACACTATAGTATTTATCAACGATAAAGTAACGAGAACGTAACACGTATTTTGCTTCTTCCTAATACAGTGCCGTTTACGCTATTTTTTACTGTAACTGATAGAGAAATTCGGCCAAGGATGTGGCGCGCGATATTTCGGGGGCGAGCGTGCGGCCACTCTTTCAACAAATATTCGCGAGATCGTGCGATTCGTCAAGAGCAAGAGAGAGAGAGAGAGAGAGAGAGAGAGAGAGAGAGAGAACGAAACCAGAGTGAAAGGGAACGAATCGAGTTTCTATTTAGTCGGCTATCGTAAAAACGTGATGGTCGTGAAATCGTGACTCTGGATCGTTTTAACGGCGCGCGCGAACCCCTGACACACGGACTCTCGTCGTCTGCGGGGCGAATACGGAACCGATTAGTCGACGCGACACAAACCCTTTGTGCGCCACCGCGATTCCTCGGGGCGTTTGTAAAGATCGCCGATTCGTACAAGCTTCGACCTTGTCCAAGTATCGTCGTTTCGATCAATCGTTCGCGCATTTTCCCCGTTGATCGCCCTGGCAGTCGCGCAATCCGCGTCTCGACAAGTTTCTGCCGTGTAAAACGCGTATGGGTGCATCCACTGTCAATTACAACGGAATCAACGGCATAATTTTCAGTCGTTCTATATCGCATGCTTTCAAACTCCTCTCGTCTGTGACCTCTTCTTCCCGATCTTTTTCATCACGCAGAAACGGGCTACAAACCGCGTCTACAGCGGCAGAAACTCGCGGACGTAGATGAGTCCTCCTCTGCTTTGGAAAAGCGTTTCGCTGTCACGGGCTGTTCCAGTTTTACAAGTCGCGCGCGCAAATTTTATAGGCCCAGAGTCACGAACGTGGGGTAAACAAATAAAAATGATAGGGCAGGGGGCCTTTGACTTAATTAACGCGCGTGATCGCCTGTCTCGCAGTAATTTATTAGTGAGAATGCCGTTCGAAACCGATCGACGAGAGGGTGAAAGAGAATGAGAATGCGTGAGTGAGAGAGAGAGAGAGAGAGAGAGAGAGAGAGAGAGAGAGTTGTACGCGTACGTGTGCGAAAAAGCATGAGGAGAGAACGAGAGTAGTGAAAATTTTTTGGCGCTACGTTTCGATGGCGCGAGAAATTCCATTTGTTCACGCGACTACCCGCCATGGATTCCGCCGTGGAGCCGTTCGCGGGCAGCCGTACCGATTTTAAAAGAGTACAGTACCGGAGGAATGAATAATAATTAATAATAATATTAATAATACTAATAATAACGATATTGCATTAATACCGAAGGTATATTATTGCCGATAATTATATTGTAACGATACGAGAATGATATTATATATAATACTCTTTATAAACGCAGGCAGGAGATGATTATGTAACGCGGTGAAGTACCGAGGATTATAGAGGGTGAACCGTGAACGAGAAAAAGAGAGGAAAAATGCAGGCGCGAGATCGAGAGAATGAGACGGACGAATGGGAGGGAGAAACTGGGAGAGAGATTGCGACCAGACGAGAGAAAGAGAGAGAGAGAGAGAGAGAGAGAGAGGGAGGAAAATGAAAGAACGACAGGTGTAGTCTTTTTCGCAGTAGGCTGATGGTAGAGACACGGCACGTCTAATATTAACAAACAAAAAAAAAATATAATTAAAAAAGTAAAGTAAAAAATATCATAAAGCGAAAAAAGATACAGTAGTAATTTACTATCGGCTGACACGTAGTGTGAATGCTGACATAGGAGAAGCATGCTGGCAACGAGTGCTTTTGTGGATTCCGAGAGATGGATGTTTGAGAAGAAAACAAGGTCGGCTCGCTTTCGTCGTCTTTCTTCCGTAAAAACGATAAGCGCGTCGGCAACGAGATGCATCCGATAGTTACGACGTACAATTGCCACATTGTCGATTCGCCGATGTAATTAAGAAAAAGAGAGATCCGCGTTGGTATCGATGGCATCATCGACGACACGACGAAATCGTTACCCTTAGCCTCGTTACGTCTAGCGACAAAGAACGCGATCGATACCGGCGAAGATCTCGCAACGTCTCTCGCTTTCCTGGAAACGAGAGATCCGGCGACAGTGGCGCAAGGAGCACAAACGAAGACGCGATGGAAAGAGGATTCGCTGCCATTACCGTATTGCGTCTGTTATGCCTGACATAGTTTGCTATTAAGAAAAAGAGAAGGCAAGGTATTCGTGGTTGAAGGAGCTTACAGAAAGCGTAGAGCGGCGAGCTTTCGAACGGAAGAGAGCGCGCCGAAGGGAAAAGAAACGCGAAGAACGGGAATAAGGAGGAGGAGATTGGCGAAGGCGAGCCAAAGAGGAAGATGGAGCAGCGGGATTGCGAAGAAACGAAAGAGTACGAGGAATATTGCGAAAGAGGAAGTGAGAGAATGAGAGAATGCTAGAATAAGAGGATGGCGAGCTAGGGGGAGAAAATGAAGAGGAGCGATTGTAGATTCGGAAAGTCACTTAGCCAGCAGACTGCTGTTCATAGTGCCCTGTTATAGTGGGTTCCCTAGGCAGAGCGGCAGAGACGCGATTAAAAAGCGAAAACAAGAGAGGCGGGCAAGAGGAGAGAGGCAGGAGAGAATCAAGTTGTCGGTGAAGAGCGCGTGGAAGAGGGCGAGGAACGAAACGTCGGGAATCGGATGAATTGCGCGTGGCCCCGACCAGCGAATACGCGGACGCCAGATTCTTTTCTTTTTTTTTTTTTTTACTGTTATTTTTCTTAACAATCGCGTGGGAATTTCGATCGAAGAGAAACGCGATCGTGACAACGACTATGTAGATTAATCGTGACAAACGCTCCGATGTCGCGATCGATATCCCTTGCTCGTGCCGTGGATCGATCCGACCTTTTTGCCCATCGAATCTCTGACGTCAGATATTTTCTCCCTTTGCAGTGGCGTTTCGAAAAGGTTGTTGGCGGAATCGTCGTGCCGCTCGATGCTCGAAAACAATGCGCAACCTCGTTTACGAGCGATATCGTGCCAAGAGGTGCGATATCATCGATTACCATTACCGCAACCGACTTTAGCATACCGTACCGTTAGCCGTTATCACCGCTCTCGCGTTCAAAGAGACGAAGCTCGTCGTTGGATCGTTGTATTCGATGATCGATCGGTGGCACGGGATCCGCGCGTCCGTATACTATTCGCGAATCGATCACGAACGAGGAAGGTATTGAAATCGTCGACGAAACATTCTACGAGTCTCTCGAGGCTAATGATGTTTTGAAGAAAGGAATCGTAGCTTGGTAATAACGAGGTACTCCGCTCTCTGCCCACGGGACCCTGATCTATTTTTCAGAATACGCTATTGTGATTATTACTATATGATAACATTTAAAAAAAAAACACTAAAATCACAAAAAACACCTTGTACTATTGTTTATTATACGATTCTGACGATGATTATTTATAATGTTAATAATCTATATTAACGATAATTACCGCATTATACCATTATTATATTTAGTACTATTTAGAGAGTGAGGCTGCTACTATATTAATGAATTAAGTACTAAGTAACAGATTAAGTAATTCATTAGACTTTATATATAAATATATAAATATTACTAAACATACTCTTCGCGTCAAACTGCGTTTATCGGTTTTCTCTTCGTATACACGTTGATTTCCTATACATATATGAAATATATATATAAATATATAAATATAAATATACATAAAGTATCGAATAATCACAGTACGACTGCCTCTGACTCGATTTTCTTTTCCGGGCGCTTATTCAGTCGGCGTTACGAACGTTCTTTCGTTTCACCCATTTACATTCGACGACTACGTTATTTTATATATCGTAATAGACATAGACTGTACCACGAAATATTAAGTAAAAATAAATTTGATTAGGTAATACACCGGCGTTCCTTTTCTTCCTCATCGACCCGAGTTTCAGGTACACCGAGTTCTTTGGATTTCATGGGATATGCGAGGGTATCGAATAAAAAATAAAATCGAGATATTCCATTTTTCTTTTTTTCTTTTTTTTTTTGTCCACCTTTATTTAATCGTAGCATATACTATGTCAAAGAGTCATAAGTACGATGTAGATAAAAAAGTACAAATATTTACAAAATACTGTAAAAAAGAAATGGATTACAAAATGCCTAGGGATATGAAACGTCGTGTAAAAATGGATCTTGAGTTCGCTGCTCGCTTACGCTTTTCTCACCGTGTATGACTAGATATTAGAAGTAATAGGTCGCTTCGTTAAAAATCACTGGCGCAGCGCTTGTTTCGCGTCGGTGTGTCGGCCGCGTCAACCCCTCGTCTTGCCACGAAATCGTTCGAAACGACCACGCATCAAACGTACAAAAGTCCCGGCGAAACCGAACCATTTATCGGTATAAATTGGGAGAGGAAAAAATGTTGCGGTCAATGACGACGACCACTGCGGATCGTTAAACGGCAGGGAAAACATTCAGGGCGAATCTTCTCGATCCGACGAGAGACAAGTCGACGGGTCGACGATCGCAGCCCCGGGAAATACGATCAGCGAATGATATGAGCATAGTTAGATCCGCGATATAACTCGACTAATTAGTCTTGCAACGATTACGAACCGCCAGTCAAGTTGCTGCAAGGTATGTTCCTAACGTACTTTATATTACAAGAATATTTCTTGACGTATACTGCGAACATTTAGGAAGCATTTGAAAATTCAGGCCGGACCTTTGCGAGCGCGTCCGCGAACACCGTTATACCGTATCGATCGACGATCGCTTGCAAACTTCTGACGATCGAAATCAGAAGCAAGAAGAACAAAGTCTCAGTCTGTGGAATATTGCGCCAGATCCAGCGGCAACTGTGCACGCGTTGTAAATGTGAAGCGATCGAAGCGAACGATCTACGACAACGCTCGGAACGCCCTTGCAAAATCGTGATTTGCATAGGCACGTGGAGCAAGGTTGCCCTTCTCGCACGATACCTTCGTTGCGACGAGGGTGCATTAAATTAGGGAATGGTCGTATTCGCTATGATTATGAGAACGTTTAACGTTACAGAGATTACTCATTGGCAGTGTTTATCTTACTGTCTCGTACATCTAGATGCGTATATGATACATTATATATTTTATATTGCGTATACGTATGCAGAGCTGAGGAATATTTTGAATACTGATCGACCCTCTCTCGTGTTTCAGCCAGCATCGTGATTATCTCGAAGAAGCTCGATAACTAGCAACAACCGAAGGTATTGTTACGACTTTAGGAGATCGCACCTCCGGTTCGGTGTTCGCACTTCCAAGTTGACAGCTCTGTACGTATATATGTTTGCGATTGTTTGCGCGAGCTACGATGATAATCATCGTGGTAGAATATCCGATGCGGGAATAGCACGTACCTAACACGATCGTATCGAGTATTCATGCTGAATTGTAACCGTGACCTATAATCCCTCTATTATCCTGTACGGCTAAAAACTTGTTCGCGGTTCGTGGTTCTTTGTACCCTTCGAGTAGTTCGATCCTCGAACTTGGAATGAAAGCCGAAGATACGGAAACGCGGGCGCAACTCCCGGAAACTGAACGCCATGGGACGAAGCCGAAAAGAAGATCTCACCGCGAAACGAAACCAAAGAAACCGAAATGAAAGGAAACGGTTTCGTTGTATGAATTTCGTGACATCGACAATCGACGTATTCAGCCAAGAAAACGATGCTCCTTTCTTAATCTATTCTGCCTGCCGCCAAAGTACAAAAATGGAAAACATGGAAAGACGATTCGCGTTATAAAATTTCTACGTGACCGTAAAATCTTCCTTTGTGATCTTTTTCTTAACAAACGGAAGGATTTTTTCCCCTTTGGAAAGGGACGAGAAACAATGAGAACGGTAGCGTCGCATCTCTCGAAAGTGTGTGCAATTCATGAAAAATGAAAACTCGAATCTCGCGATTGTACTTAACGAACGAACTTACGCTTACACCCACGGTATATACAAGGCCGTTTGCTTTATCTTCTTCGAGTCGACAGTAATCGCTCCTGGCTATTTTCTCCTTTCGTTTCTTATCATCTCGCGCGTACACGAAACGGCTCATACTCGATCGCCATCATTCGCGCGATCGTCGATATACGAACGATACACGGAACTGACCTTCTTGATCGCTTGATCCATCCTGTGTACGCACGCACACATACATATGTATATGTATATATCAAATTTGTATTACATATAATTATATATGTACGCGTCAGACGCAAGTGTACGCTATAAATAATCCTTAAGCCTTAGACCTTAACGGGATACAACGTGTAGACTTGAATTAGGCGGGATATAAAAATCGTCGTTCGTTCAATGTTGATATGGTCGTGATACTTTCTTAACATTCACACTGTAGCTTGCGATTTCTGCCGTAACGACAACATAGCGTATCTTACGAATATTCGATGTGCGGTGATCGATATACCTATCGTTACACTGATATTGAATACTAAATATTGCGTTAGTCGTATATATTGTAGCGTGTACTGGATCGTAAGTATCCTTACTTAATCCGACATTAGCAATCATTGGAGCGGATCCATCTGTCAGAAATAAATTATATTCTTATCGATCTAATGGACGCGACAGAATACCGTAACACGAGTAATCGTCGCGGGATCGGGCGAGAATCGGGGGTCATCCGAACGCGACGAGTTCAACGGCGAGTTCGCGCGGCCATTACCCATATCGCGGTATCTCCGATTTAGAGCCTCGTGGCATTGTCGATCAATCTAGAGACAACTGTCGACGACAATTTCACCTATTTTCGAGACGACCTCGTCGAAGGTCGGTCTCTCGCGCGGGTCGTTGGCCCAACATTGAGCTTGAAGCTCCTGCAAGGCAGGCGGCGCGGCTTTGTGAGGCTTCCACGCGAGAGTTTGAGCTTTCAGCGCGGCCAACACGGACTCGTCGTTCATCTTGATGAACGGCAGCTCACCCTGGTGGAACATCTCCCAGACGAGACACGAGAACGAGTAAACGTCGCTCTTGGTCGAGTATTCGTCCTCGTAGACCGCCTCGTAGGGCAACCATCTCAGAGGGATCACTTGGTTTCGATGTTTCGTGTACTCCTGTTGATACGGTTCTTTGGTCATGCACGGCAACGAGATTTTGATCGTGAGGTTGCTAGCGATTAGACAGTTTCGGGCGGCGATATCTTTGTGAACCAGACGGCTGTCCGCGAGATGCTTCAAGCCTTTCGCCGCTTGATTCGACAGGGAGAGAATCTGCGCGACCGATAGCTGCGGTGCTCGCGGAGGCTTCGACTCGTGGGTCGGACTCGAGTTATTGTCCTTTCGCGAGGCGATCAGGAACTGCTTCAGGTCTCCCCAGTCGGTATACTCGAGAATCATGTAGTCCGGTTCCTCCTCGCGGCACAGACCGATCAGTTTCACGACGTTCTCGTGGTTCAGCTTGTGGAGAAGATCCAGGTGACGCTTAAACTCCTGGAGTGCCGTCTCGTCCTTCGTATTGATCAGACTCTTCACCATGACCAGCGTCTCTTTATCACCGTCGACTTGATACTTGGTCGAGTAGACCTCGCCGAATTCACCGCGACCCAGTGGTTTCAGTTCCTTCAAATTGGTACGCGACGCGGCGATCTTGTCGTAATTCGACTTGGATTTCTTCGACTGGTTGCTGCTCTGACTCTGAGCGGTATCCGCGCCGTCGCTTTTGTTGTGGGAATCGCGGTTCTCCTTTTTCCTACCGGTCGAGTTCACCTTGCTGTTGCTGGTCTCTTTTAGCTCGGTCTGTTCCTCTTGCACCTCTCCGTTCTCCAGTTTTTCTGCGCGATTGAAATCGGATTATTCACGTGCACACACACTTACAACGGCGCGAAGTCTGAAACGCTTTCGTCGAGCGATCGAAGGAGATAGATACCTTCTGCCTGTTCTTGGAGATACTGCTGCTTCCTACGACGTCGACGGTAACGACAGTAGAGCATGAGACCCACGACCAACACCATATACGCCGCGGCCGCGCTTAGAGTGATCATAACCGTCTTCGTCATCATCGATCCGTCGTCTCCCACTTCCAAATCCACGTCGAATCTGTACGTGTCGCCGGCTGCAAGCAAACCGTACACCGTCTTCGTATCACCGCGGAAATTCTCGTTGAAAACGCCAAAGAAAAGAAAAAATGCCAGACCACGAACAAGATACTTACCTTTCACGTTCAACTGAACCTCTTCCCGCTTCAAACCTCCGCTGTTGCCCGCCGTGCATCCGTACTTCCCTTCGTCGCTCATGTACACTTCCTTTATGTACAAACTTCCGTTTCCGAGTACCTCGAAGCGGGAATTGTTCAGATTGTTCATTCGAGAATCCCTGTCCCACTGGATGGTCGGCTTGGGATCGCCTTCGGCCGCACAGTGCAGCATCACCGGATACCCCTCGATCGCCTCCGTCGGATTCTGCGGCTGGATGGTGAACTTCGGCGCGACTGTAACAAGCAACAAGCGCGTGATAGGAACGCTCGCGACGAACCGGATCGCGAGGGATCGCACTTACTGACTACGTCGATGCTGATCGTGTGATTGATCGATCCCTGCGCGTTGCTGGCTATACACGTGTAGCGACCCTTGTCCTCCTCGAGAACTCCATTGAAGTGAAGAGTTCCATTGATATCTTGCACGTGCTTTGGAAATTCCTCGTCTGCCCCCTCTTTGATCCACTTCACCGTCGGATTAGTGGCACCCTGAGACTTGCACGGCACTTTGGCCGTCGAGCCAAGCTCCAGCCGCTTGTCCACCGGTTGCGGGGAGAACTTGAGCTTCTCCTCGACCGTCAAACTGGCTCGCTCCGAAAATATCGACGGGAAGCCTTTCGTGAATATCTCGCACATGTAGCTGCCCTTGTCGGACAGGTCGGCGCTCTTCAAGTGCAGGGTCACGTTGCCGTGGTGATCCGTAACTCGATGTCTGGTCGGGCCGCCGCTCTCTTTCACGGGTTCGCCGTCTTTCAGCCAACGTACGTGGGTCACCGGCGGTTCCATGCCGAAGTACGAGCACGTCAGCGTCACGGAATCGCCCTCCATTACGCTCAGGCTCTCCGGCGAGCTTATCAGCGTCGGTGGAGCTGAAAAGACGCGCGAAGAAGACGCAGCGTGAAAAAACCAGAAAGAAACGCGACTAAACGTTGTAACGGGATAACCGTGCACTTACTGGAAATCACCACTTGGGCGAATATATCCGTCTCCCCGGCCATGTTCTCAGCCACGCAGCTATAATTGCCATCGTCCTCGCCCATTCGAGCCTTCGCGACGATAAGCGTGTTATCCTGAACGCGCACAGGCCCGGAATCGCTTATGATGTGTCCCTTGGGATCTTTCCAGTAGACTTTCGGAGATGGCAGACCGGACGGTTCCAAGCAGCTGACTTGCAGCTCCTGATCCTCGCCCACCACGGCCACTTGGTTCGGCAGTAGAGGCTCGAACGAAGCCGCCGAAAGGTTCATCAAATCTACGACACGCGATCGGTTCGCTAGTCGAAAACGCGCTCGAACTTACACGACTTTGCATCGATCAGAAAAGCAACGCTTACAGGCTATCTGAAGGTCGACCGTGTAGGTGATGCTGCTGTCCCCTCGATCGCCGTGGCACGAATAAAATCCTTGGTCCCTGTGCTCGGCGGACCGTATCACCAGAGTACCGTTCTCCAACACTGTCCTCTCGTCGTCGGTTTCCAGCGGCCCGATGTCCTTGAAGAACCACTGAACGGAATCGGCGTCCTCGAAGGCGCAGTGAAGCATCGCCGGTTCGCCGCGCTTCGCGATCAGGTCCCTGGGAACGACCTTTATCGTGGCGGTATCGTTACCCGAGACGATCAGGGGGAAGCTTTCCATTTTCGGAGACGCTCCAGCCTCGTTCTTCGCCAGGCAGCTGTACATTCCGCTGTCCTCGGGTACGGCACGGTGAACGTGCAGCTTCTTCTTCTTGATCTCGATCCGATCGCTCCTTACCACCGGTTCGCGGTTTCTGAAAATCGCGTTCGTTCGCTGCTTTCAAAAGCACGACGAGAGCAGTCTGCAGCGATGGATTTTCCATCGATAGAGGTGGTAGCGCGCGCCTACGCTCTTGGAGCACGAGGCTCGACGCGACGCCGGTGAGAGGAGGGTTATAAACTCGCGAGGGCGAGGCGAAAGGTGAAAAGCACGGGCTAGCGAGGAGCGGAGAGGGTGAAGGAAAATGTCGCTTGATAATTCAAGGGTAGTTCCGTAAACGACGGGTGTCAGTTACGCGACGCGAGATTGAAGTTAGTTGAGGGAAGCTTGGGGGTTGCGATTCGCCCTCGGAGCCGCGGCTTTCCCGGAATTATCAAGCTCGGGGTTATTTCATGGCGCGCAAGGGGTAAGTAGCAACGAGTTATGTAACGAACCTGTACCACTCGTATTTCATATCTCCGGAACCGTCCACGTGACATCGAAGTTCGATCTCGCCTCCCACGCGGATCGCCGAGGGTAACTTCGGCTGCTGTAGTTGCACGCTCGCCTCGCTGATCCCTGAAACAGAAATTGCCGCGGATCGATCAGTCCACACGGTCTTGCGAATAATTTAACGAGCTACGCCGTCGCGTTTTCCTTCGGGTACGCATACAAATTTCATTCGATATCGGTAAATACTTTCAAGGGGGAATTCCGCTCGCTGCCTCGCGGCCACGTTCTCTCGTATCGACGTTGCCCTCTTGGGGACACGAGGGACGGCACGCGAGACCAACTCGCGGCGAAAGAGCGGTGGACCGTAAGCGCGGCGCAGCCAGTCGGTGGATCGAGAAGAATCATTTTCAAGAGCAAGGCCGTTTGAAGAGGACAAAAAGCGACGAAAGGCGGAAAAAGCCAGGGAAGGAAAGAAAGTCCGACGCGGTCCTCCGCCCTTTCCTTGAAAAAAACCTCGTAGCGAGAAAGGCGGCTCTCCCGCGGTGGTTCATGAATCCTTAAAACGCGAGTGAAGTTATTTGCCGACGTCTTTCAACGAAGTCTGGGTAAATTAAGAAAAAAGAAGAGAACGGCCCGAAGCGTTTGTTCCGCGCAAACCAGAGGACATCGCCGAAAGTCGATGGTGGAGGGAACTCTTTTCTTCTTCGTCGGCCTCTTTCTTCCTTTTTTTCTCCGAGAACCGCGAGTCCTTCTGACCGTCTGGACGGGTCCTGTCGCGGATGCAGCACGAATCGAACGCTAGAACGAGCAAAAAGGGAGGCAGGATCCGCGCGACGCAGGGGAGAAAGAAGGAAAACGAAACAGAAAGAAGAGTAGAAGGGGGACGGATCGCATCGACGGGGACGTTTTATTTGATTCGATTAAATCCGTGGGTTTGCTGTGGTGACTTCGTCGTAGGTAGGTTACACACTCGCTCGCAGACGGTCGCTCTCCAATCCCTTTGCAGCAAAAAGGGACTAAGAACAAAATCGACCTGACATTCCCAGAGAGCAACTTCCACCCCTTTCTTTTTCTTCCTCCTACGTCGTTCGTCGTCTTCTCCTTCGGCTTTCGGTTCACGGTCGGCAATTGCTTTCCCTTCCATTGTCCTACGCTGCTCTTTCCCCGTTCTGGAATTCCGCCCAGCTCTGTAATCGCGCTTTCCACCGTGCGTTCTTCGTCGATGAATTCCACGCCAGACAAGCCGGCAATCGAACCGGCTCGTTTTCGTACTCCCGGCCACGTTCTTATTCCGCCGACTCGTTCCGTCCGACATAAGTTTCCTCGGTTATTTCGCGCCATGTATGCGACGCACGCGTCATCCGTCATCGTACGACCGCCTTCGAAACATTTCCAATGAACGGCTGGAGAAACCGGCGAGCGGCTAACGCAGAGGGGAACAGATTCTCGAGGTAGAAACCGCAGACAGGCAACCTGTTAACGAAGGGGGCCAACGACGAGTTGATCCCGGTGAGCACCGACGAAGAAATTCGAGACTGTTATCTCGGGTAACTTACGAACAGTTTACCGGAGACCGTCGGGACGATAAGGCTTCCTCCGTTAATTTAACTCGTTAGCCTTCATCCGCGATCGATCGCTGTCCGACTTGCGGCCGGAAACTCTAATTTCCAGCTTCCGGGTTCGATAGCGGAGCGCTACCACCTAATCGTCTTATTCTTTTCGAACAACCGAGCGGCGATCGATGGAACCGATGCGACGACCGCGCGATGGTCACGCGACGCAGACGAGCGTGTGTTCCACCGATTCCAAAGCAATCGGTTAATTGCTTCGAGCCTCCGTTACGCCTCTCCGTCGGCTCGATTCCATTACGATCGACTGTAGAGTGTAGCGCACGAATACGCCGCCCGCCATCGATCGACTTTGCATTACAAGATTATTCTCCGATCGGGAAATCTCGAACGACGAGAAAGAGCTCAAGAAGGAGCGCGCGAGTCATTAACGAATCGTTTCGGTTCCTTAATTTTCCCATGTTCGTTTGCATTCGCAACCGCGCGAACGTCCTTCCGGGGATCGAATCGTGACTCGACGCATCGATTCGAGATGGAAGGACGCGATAGGAGCATAGACAGGTAGGAGAAGATTCGCCCTGCGAGTCGCCGAAAAAAAGCGACGGCATATAGGAATTTACTTCGCATGGATGCCTGGTTAGCCGTGAAATGGAGACGACTACTCAGCGCGCGCTCCACGCATCCCCGAGGTGGCATTATTAACAGCCGACTGGGCCCGCTCAGCCTGTCCAATCCTTTTACTTTTACCCACGACGATGCCTGCACTCGTTTTTTTTTTTATCGCGGCGAACCGAGTCGAATCGAGACGAGACGCGTCGAGAGGCTAGCTTTTTCTACAGTTTCTCGGGGAAACGGCGACGGGGTACGCGTTCGAGACGTCCCCCTACCGAATTGATTACTTTGCGAATTAATACTTTCCGCCAATGCGCTCCGTCTTTCCCATTTTCCCGTGCTTCCGGGGAACGCGATGTACAGATTTTATTTTATCTTTGCTTCAGGACGTGCGAAAGTTAACAACACGCGTCGCGTTTCGAATTACCGACGCTTAGGAACGGTTCGACGACGAGGCAAAGAACAAGAGCAATAGAAACGAAGAAACACACAGAGAAAGAGAGAGGGACACCAGATAGCGGACTAAGAGAAACCCGTCTCCCATCGGCGATAGTCCACGTTGGTCGACTCGTTTCCTCACCCTTTCTCCCGGTGTACAGGGCCCCGGGTGCGCGAGCGGATTAAAGGGCCGCGTTAAAATGCCCGCGTGCTCTTCTCCGGCATTGAGTCCATTAAGGAGCATTAATCTCGAGGAGTTATCCTCGAGGAGGAAGATATTCGAAGGCTGCCGCCCGTCGTCGGTGCACAATGCGGCAATAAAGAGTGACAAAGCTCGGAAGGAAGAAGGAACGATCACGAAGGGATGACCGTGACGACAGAGGAAACACGGGAGTGAGGAAAGCCGACGGAACATGGTCGGTGAAAGAGGAGAACGCACACAGAGGGGGACAGGGGCATAAGGAGAGCTCGTTTGTAATCGCGAAACTCACTTTACGTCTGAGGTCTCCATGAGATTTTTCTCGACCACTCGACTTGTTCCTCTCTCGTCTCTTCGTCTTTACCGCGATGTTTCTCTCTCGGTAATACGGGGTTTCTCCCGTATCCTCTTCGAGCCGCGCTCCTCCCGGCTCACTCCGCTACTCGGAAAGCCGTGTTTAAATGCACAAACGAAGCGAGAGATCAAAGGCGCCGCCGGGCGGGCGCGCGCGCGCGCGCTCGCTAAGTGAGAGCAAGAGAAGAAAAGACGAAGAAAAGGAGAGCTGGAGTGAGCGAACCAGCTAGAAAGGCGAAGGGCAGCGGTCGAGAGAAGAGAGAAAAAGAGAGAGAGAGAGAAAGAGAGGATGATGTTGGAGCCAGAAGGTAGGGAGCAACGTTTATTATTATCATCGTGTACACCGGCAGCGACCAACAGCCCCACCTTCGTCGGCGTTCCCTGTCGCTTCCTCAGCATCCACAGCAGTCGACATGAACTTTCGTGTAAACATCGAGGAAGACGCGCGTGCGTAGCGAGACGATTCCTGCAGCCGCAGCCTGTTCGCGGAGAAGCCGACCTTCTGCACCGAGAGGCAACCTTGGCTCCAAGGCTGACCCTGACATCTTCCACCCTTTTCTCCGACCGCACGCCACTTCCTTTCTCGCAGAATTCCTCTTTTCTCGGCGGCTCGCGGTTCGCGACAGAGGGACTCGCGTGCATTTCGACGAACCACGCGATAGACTTCCACGAATTGGCCTCACTTTGCTGGTTTCCACTTCCAGGAACGTCTTCGCCGTGCACGCGCACTCGCGATGAAAATAATTAAAAATTTCGATGCAACGAAACGCCGAGCGGGGCTCTAACGAGCCGTCTGCCACGCTCGGATGTAACGTGATATTTCTTTTTCCAAAGGGGAGATCGGCCACGGATCGAGAACACGTCGACAGATGCGTGTAATCTTCCGGGGGATGTCGACGCGGACCACCCAGATGGAATACAGTAGTTTCAGTCAATCTGTGGCCAGACATCGCTAAATTACTGGAAACGCGTACATCGAAAGCTTCTTCGATAGGCGACTCCACGTGCTCGGCTTGCCGAAACGTTGAAACGCGTGTATTGCGATTTATCGATCGATCCGAGTCGTCAAAGGAATCGCGATTGACGTAACTTTAGAACGAGATGAGTGGTCGTCTCTGTACGTAATGCTCGCGTGTAGAATTCTATCGCTACGAGGATTCTGTTACTACGCGTACTTACGTGCCACGTTAAACAGCGGTCGATTGGAGTACAAAGATAGAGTGCAACTCTAGAAATAGCTATGGAATACGATACTGTGCATGTGGAAAGCCGGCATGTATGTACACAGCCGATGATAGTCTATAGACGAAGTTTATCGCGGGAATTATCAGAGGCTCGCTTCGTGTCACGGATCACGGTGGTCGATTAGCGATCCGATCAGCAGAGGCAATTTTCGCGCTTTGACTGCGACTTATTCCGAACGGGAAAGCCCGCCGGTATTCCTCCTTAATGGAGCGTTCGACGAGAATCGGACGAAAGCCGTTTGCACGCTCGATTTCCGTCTTGTAAAGCGCGAGCAGCCAGCGCGGAAAGAGAGGCAGCGTCAAAGCAACGAGGAAAGTCGGGGGGAAAGTCGAGAGAGCAACGGACAAAAGTGATTGCTTGCCGACAGACGCGACACTCTGATGTACGAGTCGAAAGGTATCGCGCAACGTCAAGAGCCGTGTCTTCTTCGTCCTCGTGCGCTACCTACTTACTTACGAACGCCATATAAAATTCTCTGCAAGTATAAAGCTGGCTGGAAGATTTCTGGCGCGTGCGACCGATCATCTCCTTCAAAAAGGTTCAAAAGGGAGAGACAGAGGGGCAGCGTTTCGCGAATACACCGTTTTCAGTTGGAAAAGCGAACGTATCGACGCCGCTGGGACAATGCTTTGCGAGTTGGAGGGTCGAACGGGAGCGAGGCCCGAGGCGGTTGAAAAACAGCTGCGGGAACAAACGGCAGAAGTGGCTTTTCTTCCACGAGAAAGAGGGAAAAATTCGTAAAGCGACCGCGTCGCAACCGATATCGAACCGGCCGCGAGCGTAGACGATCGAAATACACAATGGTCTGGTCGGAGTCGAGCCAAAGGCTACCAACAGGCGCGGCTCTTCTTTAAAACCGCGCCGTTATTAAACTTTTAATACGCGTGATTATAAATTGCCTTGCGTAAATATCCCATCGATAGCGAACGAATCCAGATTATTCTTCTCCTTTCGTGGTCCTCTTCTTTCAATACCGAACAAGCAGCGGGAATGAAAAAAGTACAAAAGAGAATCGAAATACGTTGGAATCATAAATACACGAGGGCTATTTACGACTCTGGAATACCATCGAAAAGACATAAATTTCCGTGAATTTGTGCAGAGCGATTTAGCGATACAAATTCTCGCAGACACTCGTGACTCCGCCGACATTTTATCTCGCGGCAACGGAGAAGAAGAATCGTCGAGCTGCAGGTGAATCGTCAGCGTCGAAGAGTGGCATTCAAAGGGAATTTCTTCTCGTTGTTTCGTTTACGTACGTGGCGGTCCGCGAAAATCATCCCTTTAACGAGAGAACCGCACACAGTGCGTTGCGCGCGGATTTTAACGAGACTCTGTAAACGGACGAAGAAAAGGGAAAGGCGCGTGTGCCCGGCGGTGCTCGAGAGTGAAAAGGAAGAAATAAAAGTTGAAATTCCGATCGAGGTTATCGAATGGCCTGTCGGCGTGTCAGATTATCGCTATGATCGGGTGCACCGCAGACCGTGTGGCGCCGACCTTGCCAGCGATCGGTCGGAATCTATGAAAGGGGACAGGCCCACTATCCCCTTTTGTCGTTCGAACCTCGATTCACAAGCCTTCTCGGCGTTCTTTCTTTAGCGCTGTCGTGCCGTGTGGTGCGCAGCGTCAGCGTTACGGAGCGAACTGGTCGAAAAATCTTGAAAGTCGGCCGTTCGTGCTCGTGACGAGCGGTCGAATTAAAATTTTCCAGGGGTCTGAGCAAACGAAGGGGGGACCGCGGGAAAAAGGGCGACGAAACAACGGAACGCGACAAAGGGAATGCACAGGGCTGAAAACTCGGGACCGCGCGCCAAGGATAAAAACGAAATAATTTTCCTCGTTGAATTGAAACGATTCCCGCGAAAGGGGCATCGCCCGGGGAGCTAAAAGCGTCCCGTTTCAAATCTAATATCCCTTGAAAAGACAAAGCACTCCCCTTGGAGATCGTTTACGTACATTGTAAACCGAAAAGGACATGAAAGAATGCCGCCAAAGGGGTGACGGACGGCTGCCGGCACAGAGAATCCGAGAAAGAGAGCGAGAGAGCGAAAGACTGGGTGCGAGACGAGGTGGAGGTGTGGGCGACCGGGTGAAGGCAGAGGGGGGTGAGGCGTTGAGGGAGAAGAAAAGCACGCCCGGGTCCCGTTTTCCGCGCGACGCGCCTCTCCCCGACCGATTCCGCCTTTCCACGAGGCCGCTGTTTATCCTAGACGTGCAAACAAGCCGCGGTTTTCTCTGGAAACCTTCGGTCGAAAGGAAGAGGGAGTGACGCGAAGCACACTCGAGCCTCGGACCGGTCGTGTCGTGGCCACGCGGACCTGGACGTGCACGCGGACGCGGACGCGGACCAACACCCGACGTAAAACGATGGGAAGAGCGGCCGCCCGGCTCTCTCGTTGAATTATTAGTGGATTACGTCGTGTCGAGAAACCAGCCGCGCCGCGTTCTTCTCACTCGAGGGACGTTAGCCTCGCGAACACCGAGAAAAAACGAGCGGAGAGGGAAGGGCCGGCATCGAAGGGAAAGAGTGGCGAATGCCGACACAGACAGAGAGACGAAAGAGATGAAAGGGTAGGCGAGCTAATTCGCCGACAGGAGTGTCGGTCAGAGACACCGCCGGTCTACACGTACTCGTTTCCAGACACGTTGCTTGGAGCCTCGATGGACCAACCTCGCGAGACTAGCGACGGCTCTGACTCGCCCACGAGTCTTTGCGCTTCTGCCAAACCGTTCGCAACTTCGCGCCGCTTCAACCGTCGTCGTCGTGTACTCAGAGTTTCGTGGTTGTTCCTGTGGTTGTCGAATTTCGGATAGCCGCGAGGTCTCCGGAGAGTCGAGTTTCACGAAATGCACGCAGAAACGGAAGCTAGCGTCGGACGAAGCACTTCCACGTTGATCCGAAATACATCCGATCTCCGGTTTCTCCCGTTCTTCGTATAAATTCTCTCCTCCGACGAAGTTTGCTCCGATACGCGCGTTTAAAGACCGCATACCCTTTAAGGTATCGGAATTTATGAATGGCAACGGTGACCCAAAGAGACGAGAGAAAAAAAAGTTGAACGCCTGAGAAGGCTCACAAAAAAGCGTGTTATCTTCGAGTAACACGAGCAAGACGAGGATACAAAAAGCAGAGCGGATCGGTTCGAGCTGTTTCGGCCAGATCAGATAGAAAGACTGGAGAGAAAAAGTGTATACGGCCGCGGGGGCTAACGCAACCCGAGAGTCATTGTCGTAGATACCGAACGATCCGTAAGTAACCAGCGAGGCAGCGTGAAAGCCGATACGTTTTACTAACACAATTACAATTGTCCGGTGAGCTCCGAAAGAGACGCGCGTGCGAAAGTACGCCGTAGATCGATCTACGAGACGAACGGCTGGCTACTCGAAACCGACGCGTTTCTTCAAAGGGCACACACCGAGTTCCGAGCCAATCGCCGAGAGATCGTCGCGAACGATTGCTTTCTAAATAAACAAATCCGCTGCCACGACTCGGCCCAATCTCTTTTTCTTTTTAAACCGTATCGCTGGCGGCGTTCCTCTTTCGAGGAACCCGACACCGTACCGGCATGGCCGAGCCAGATAAGCCCCGGAAACGCGTTGTTTACGCGCTATCGAACTTATATACGAGAGCGGGCAAACTATGCGCACAGAGCAAACGCGAGAACCACGGACGATCGCAGTGGCCGTATCGTCCCGCCGATTTGTGCGTCGTTCCGCGTCAGGGTATAACCGTAAAATGTGAAATATAGGAATGGAGGTGCAGCAGCACACGAATGCGCACAGACGACCGGAACAGGCGAAGGTGACAATCCACGGTGGAAAAACCTAACATTTTTCCAGCGAACGACTGGAAAGGAAAGCGACAGAAAATATTTCATTGACGCGTGGATCGCAGGCAGATTTTTAGCGAGCGAATAAGCATCTGATTTTTCGTTCAACCGCTCGGTCGACGTAGAATCAGCCGTACACGCGTCGTAGCAGCGTATTAGGGGGATAGAAAGGGAAGAAAGAGAAAGAGAGGGTAGCCGACGTACCCTCGCCGGCACGCCGTTCGAAAGACGAAGAAAACGAACGGCGAAGGTGCGACGAGGAGATTAAGAGAAAGAAGGAGAGAACGCGCATCGGCTGCAAAGAAGAGAGGCGGACAGATACCGTAGCAGAAAGGGAGCGAGAGAAAGAGAGGGATGCAGGGTGGCTCTGTTCGGGGGTCGGTCGTTGCCATGGGGATGGTAGTAAAGCAGGGAAAGAGAAGGGAGGGTCGGTCGATGCAAACGCACCATAAAGTTTTATGGCTCTCCAGAACTGTACCTATCCGCCCTCGTCTGCCGCAGCTCTGGGTCGCCGGCTCGCTTCTTCGTTTCGGGAAACTCCGCTGCTACGCGCCTTTCACCGAATCGAATTTTTTCCATCCGCCGAAAAATCAACCGTATCGTCGAGAAACAAAGAATATCGACGCTGGCTATTCCCGGAGCACGCGCTCCGTTCCCAGGAAGAATCAATTTTGACGCGAATCCACGTTCGATACGGAAGAATATCGTATGACTTTCTTTGAAAAAGGCTGGACGACTCTTGTTCGAGCTGCTCCCCGGCGATCGCGATCGCTCTATGGGGCAAACGGGACAAAAGGAGAAACGAACTATAGAGGCGCGTCGAACCGATATTTTTCCGCGTTCGCGGAGAAAACGAAGATCATGGAAATAGCACACGATCGGTCGCCGATGGGTCTTCTCTATCTTCAGTCTCGTCGTGCGATTGTTCGAGCGAAAAACGCGACAAATCTCGCGCCACCGTGAAAAGAACGTTTAACGTTGATTATCCGCGATTCATCCTGCAACGCGAACCGTTTTAATTGAGCGGAGAGATTCGCGAGAGTCCGAGTCGCGCGCCGTTAACGAGCGAAATCGATTCTCGCTCGATAATTTCGTGTCGGCGGGCCAGCTCGATTCGATACTCGGGACATACAGGGGGTGGTTCCGCTAACGGAAAAAAGCACCGAGAGAGACGGAAAAATCGGGGCTTGCCAGGGATTTTTAGCAGCGAACTTACTAACGAACGGGTCTCTCCACCTCGTTACTTTTCGCGTCGCAATTATTTCGCCGTGCTTCGAATTTCAAAACTGTTTATACATTATACATCGATCGCACTCCCTCTCTCTCTCTCTCTCTCTGTCTCTCTCCTTCCCTCTTTTTTTCTCCATTTGCCCGCGGTGATCAAATATTTTTGGGAAAGCTATTTCGGGTTAGAAATGCTTCGAACAACGATCGGACGTTCCTCGTGCTTCTCCGTCCGCTGATAACGACGCCAGCGGAGACACCGAAACGCTGTTGCATCTTTTATGACACGTTGTAAAACGGTGACATAAATCCTCTTTCGGAATGGTAAGACTCGAGATAGGATATCGGTCGTGGTCGATGACGAACACACGGGGATTATCGGGGTAATAAAAATGGACGGCTCTGCAGCAGTCGGTTCGTTTACTTTCCAGAAGAACAGAATCCACTACAAATCGTCTCTAGGAGATATTGTACGCTACGACGATAGATAGTGCCGTGAGAGTCGTACTCGAGCCGCTCTGAACACCTTCGAGGAAATGAAATGTAAATATTGGAACGAGACGCTGCTACGTATTCGCATCGACGAACCTTGTAAAATTGTCGTTCGTTCGTTCTCCTTGGAAGCGCGCCGTGACAATTTATCCTCGCCGTTTCGCCACTTAAAACGTCATGCACAGTTTCACAAAATTCA
This sequence comes from Bombus bifarius, assembly GCF_011952205.1. Classification (NCBI taxonomy): domain Eukaryota; kingdom Metazoa; phylum Arthropoda; class Insecta; order Hymenoptera; family Apidae; genus Bombus; species Bombus bifarius. The sequence continues at coordinate 308,083 of NW_022884533.1, forward strand.
CCGCGACTCCCATCGTTCGAAATTCCACGTTTCACACGTGAAGGAAACAGCAATAAGTACGGCGAAACGATTGTCACGGAAATAAAGCGTTTACACGCGTGTCTCCAGAAAAATACACATCGACCTGCGTCTCGCGTCTTCCACGAATTATCCAATTTCGGGAAAACTAGAAGGCTGCGAGGAAGGAAAGAAGTCGAACGGCGAGAGCGAGAGAGAGAGAGAGAGAGAGAGAGAGAGAGCGGGCGAGAGAGCCGAGGGGGACGCAGAGTGTATTGCGAACGTGCCCCGAGTGCCAATCCTCAAAACCACCCCAGAAAGAATACAAAAACCGTGCGAGAGAGGCGAGGCTAGGTTCCAGGGGGAACATATCCGGCAGGGAGACAGGGACAGAGCCAGAGAGAGAGGAACACGGTAATTATTTTCGAACCGTCAAACCTGCGTGTGAAGAGGGTGATGCCAGCCGTCATGCGAGAATCAAGGGTTACCTAGCCGAATAATACTTAAGCTTTATTAGCGGCGTAGTCGAGCTCGAAAAACTCCTTCGAATTATACGTCTCCCCTCCCTTTTCTGCGAACGAGTACGCTGAATTCCCGTGAAAATCCCGACGCTTCCCGTAACACCGCGCAAATATCCTCGTTACCAACGCGACGCCGTTAAGGTCGTTAAAAAGTTAGCAACCGGTCGAGTCGCGCCTTCCGCGCAAGTTTCGCAACGTATCGCGGAAAACTGTGGCTGTCCGATAGCCCTTCGGTATAATTTAATAACGTTCGATCGCGCCAACTTTCTCTCTCTCTCTCTCTCTCTTTCTGACTTGCCTCGCATTCTCGACGTCTTATCGAGCCAGGAGACATCGCCTACATAAAGTCGGAGGAGAACAAGGGGCGAGAGGGGCACCGTGAAGTCGTCCGATATCTACGGTTTAAAGCGGGCTTTAATTAAAAATCTATTTGCAAGCAACTCGGTATATTTCTACGGCGCGATTGGTAATTGTAAGGCAAACACAGCGGCGAGCTGAATACCGCTTTCATCGCTTGCAGAGAGAATCTTAGACGCTGCGATGGAACATCGAGTCGTACTGTTTGCCGAGTAAATGTTGCCGGTATATTTGAGCACGTATAAATCAATAAAACAAACTGTAGGCAGGTGTACGCTTCATCGGCCGTTTCAACTCGGCCAGTGCAACTCCGTGCGCCTCTTTAGCCGTGCGCACTGAAAAGCCAACTAACTTCCATAGAACGGAACGAAAGCGCGTGTCTGGTGGTTTCGTTTGTTTTTTCTTTGTTCGCCGCGCAACGTTCCATAAAAAGTCCATAGTATCCGGCAGCACAAAGGCGCCGTTTGTTTTCCTCTTTTTCAAACTTTTACCGGGTTAATCATATAATTAAATCGAGACGCGCGGTCTCAAAGAAGTAGCAAACGAGACCGAGCTTTTGACAAATTTCCGTCGAAAAAGAAAAAACGAAACAATAGGGACACAAAGAAAGAGGGAGGCAGAGAGAGAGAGAGAGTTTTCTCTAACGATTTGCCGCATGGCGTGAAATAGAAACGTTGGTTGCGTACGCGCCGCGAGAAAGAGGCGAAAAAGAGCGGATATTACTTTTCGAGCAGTCTGCCTGGCCTTTTGACCGATTCCGAAGTGGTCGGACAAGCTTTACCAGCTATAGGCTGTTCTCGAATGAAATCTCAGCGCGACGCGCATATATTGCAATTACGACAAGAATCTCTCGCAGGGTTTGAAAGAAACGAGCGAAAGAGAGGCGGCGGATGCGGGTGACAGAAAGATGCAGACGGCGGGAGCATCGATTCGTGCCGCTCATCGCTTCGGCTCGTTTCTCCGAACGAGAGTCGCGTTGCCAGATAAAATTGCTGGAAATAGTGTCGCGTATCTGCGACCAGATACACACCGATACACCCACCACGTCGAGAGACATCGGAACGCCAAGATAAATTAGTTTCCCTCTCTTTTTCCTTTGCGGCCACGCTCGCCTCTCTACGCTACCACAACGCGGTGCAAAAAAAAAAAAGGATAAAAAAGGAAAGAAAAAGGAAAGAGCAGAGTAGCGCGAGGAAATTATTACGTTTTTAATTTACCAGGGACGATTGGTTTTCACGACTCTCGGCGCAAATGAACGACGAAGGAGCGTGGAAAGTGAAGGGACGAAAGTTCTCGTGATTGCAGACGGCAAGATCGATCACAAAGTTAGAGTAAACATCGGAGAGAATTGCGACGTAACGAACGACCAAGATATCCCTCGTTTTCTTCGCAATTCCAACCAAAGAGCAAACTCTCCTTCTCGCCTAACATTCCGCAATTGCATTTCGTCTCGCGCTACCCGAGAGGAAACGCATCACAGCCGAGCGATCGTAAAACCGATCCAAAGATCAGGATTTCGCTGCCGATATTGCTTTCCCGCTATTCGAGAGACAGAAAGATGGATGAAATTTGCGGCTGTGCAAATGCGTGGTTGTATCCGCGCCACAGATAACATCGATTTGCGAAAAGTGAAAACCGAGAAGCGAGAGGAAGCCGAGGCGAAAAGCGAACGTGAAAGAGACAAGAGGATAAAGGGCCGGGCAGGCAGCATCTCGATAACATCGACGAGCGGAAATTTCGATTTTACATCGGATGCTAGATCGAACATCGATGGCGCCTCTCAAGAGTGATTTCTGATTCGCGTTGGCAGCGTAGCGATCGTGGTTCGACGCGACACCCTTTTTCGAAGCGGATCTCGGTAGGAACGCGATGCCGGATCGTGGAACAAAAGCGACCATTGTCGCGACTGAAAATCAGAAACGGCGAGATCACTTCCGTCCCCAGTCTGTGCTCGAGTTCGAGGGTCGAGCGCCTGCTAGCTCGTTCGCTTTCTCGCGTGAAATTGAGCCAAACAATGTGCGCGTGGCGGCGGTCGATGCTTAGTGTACCAGGCTCCCGCGTTAGACCCACGTAACAGAATTCGAGTGCATTGTAAATTCGTGCTCACTGCTCTTTCCTTTCTTCGCGTTGTTTAACAACGCCGGCATATCCTTTTTTTTCCCCTTTTATCGATTTAGGAAAATAATGAAACGCGCCGTCTGCAAGGCCTTTACGAGTACGCGGTAACTACGAATCGAAAAAAGAATCGGACGCGGAGGGCAAGATTGCAGGATAGGAAAGGGCTGGCGGAAAGAAAAGAAAAAGGTGGAAGAGGGCGCGGAGAACAAGGGCGGATAACAGGTTGGAGAGGTAACGACGAAATAAAAAAAAATATTGCTCAGTCGTGCGATTTCTCTGACGACCACGTCCCCAGAAGTTCCTCTCACGACAGGAAAAACGGCTTGAACACCGGACTGACGTGTCGGTGAGAAACAAGTTTCATTTTATGGGTCGGCGACTTTCGTTAGCCGGAAATGAAAATTTGGAGCATCGTAAAGGCGCCCTCTTCACGGTGCTCTTATTTCGTAGCAAATGGATATTTCTTCTTACCAAAAAAGATTATTGCATCGCGAAACGATGACAGAATATGTCTAGGAATTGGCAGAAGGATACATGTAACAAATATATCCCCTTTTGATTTACGAAAAAAGTAGGCGTTTTTCATGCGTCACGCTTAAAAGGAAGGTCCTTTTAAACGCGGCAGCGGATAAGGAACGGCTGCATTTCCGACCGATCTGAACGTAAATGGATCGTTCGTTCCCTTTCGCGCAGTCGAGTAGGCACCGTTGGGAGAAAGAGGGAAAAAGAGGGAGAAAGGAGAAGCATCTCGTAATGATAGCGGAGTCTGCATGCGCGCCTCCCTAATTCCCAAGGATCGAGATGCATCCATCGATATATATCTGCATCCATTGATGCATTCGGCGCACCGTTGCACCGCCACGAAATTAATAGCCTTGGAAGTGGCGTTTCGATTTCTCGACAACTTCGCCGAACGAAACAAACGTCAAAACGATCGTTCGAGAGCCGTAATTGTTGAACCGCGTCGTGCTTAACGAAATCGCCAGATCTCGGAAAGGAGTAAAAAAGAGAAAGAAGAGGAAACAATTTTTTTCCACGATAAAAGGGCAGATGGAGAGAAGGGGTAGACCGGCGTCCAAGGGGACTCGAGGCAGCGTCGTTTGGCCGACGTCAGCGTAATATGAAAAATATATTCGTCGTGTCCCATGAAATAACCAATTCCGGAGGCTCCGGTATTTTCCCCGTTTTTATCGTGCGGCTATCCATTTTTCCCTTGAAAAATTCGGTTTGGCGGTATTCGCGATTTCCCGCACCGTTTACATTGAACGCGAGAGCTTCGAGCAAGGAAATAAAACGGTCGCACGTCGATTTTGCAGGTGGTTTTCACGAGTGGCGGCCGTTAATTCTTCGCTCTCTCTCTCTCTCTCTCTCTCTCTCTCTCTTTCTCGTTCATCGCGCGACATTCTCGTATATTCGTACTCCATTCGCGTGGATGTACAGCGTATGGAATTCGAGCGTCGAACGTTCCTCGACGCGTCACGAAACGAGCGTCGTTCCATTTTTTTTTTTTTCAGACGACTCGCTCCGGCAGATTTACCGGATGAACAGGTGTCTGTTTCTGTTTCGCGACACGAGTCACCATCGTCGATGCTTAAACGTGCTCGAACAACTTATGCGCGCCAGCTTTTTTCCTTCGCGAACCGTACAACTAATTAGGGGAAAGCGCGCAAGGTTAATTAGTAAGGAGCGTAATTAATGGGGAGCCCAGGATCTTCCTTATTCATCGGCCAGATTCTCGCGACAGGGTGGCTCCTTCCTTTTTATCGCGTATCTTTTTTCTTTTCTTTTTTTTGTTCCTATTTGCGCTCTTTTCTTTCGTCGACCTCCTCGCTGCTAGCACTGCTTCTCGTCCTTTTCTTTTCCTCGCTTCCCTTTTCCTTCGTATCTACTCCCCCGTTGCTAGATGATCTCCCACTCTTTTGGCACTGCACGCTCCTTTTTTCATTTCTACGCGCACCGAGCCGCACACACTCTCCTTTTTTCGTTCCACTGTATATTGGTCGGGTTCATTTAGCGCGAGAAATAATTACGGTGCTCCCCGGCTAAAATGCCTTACCGTGTGTACTTGGCCCCGATTGTTCGCCTCGATGACGGTAATTTGACAGACAGGGGTTGCGCCGTGCGAGACAAAAGTCGCGCGGAACAAATCGACCGGGAACGCTTGGCAAGCATCGGGTAAATCGCGGCAGCGCTCAACGAATTTCTTCTCTTTCGAGTGATACGTACGTACGTGTAAGGAAACATCAGGAAGAAAACCTGGATCAACCGAGGTATTTCCGTTATTCCAATCTCCATCCCCAGCGAACCGTACGCCAGGTCTTCCATATATCGCACCGAAGGGTCATTCGGTTATTATTCTATTCTATTCTATTCGGAAAACTCTGACGAGAATTTAACTCACGTTGACGATTGTCGACGAATGAGAAGTATAACCTACAATACGTACGCGTATAACGACCTTTCCCTGGAATCGAGGCAGACTACGAGAAACGCTTTAGGGGAACGACAGGCATAAAACGCGAAAACACCGTGAAAGCGATATTTACCAAGGTAGCGCTCGCTCTGCATCCTTTTTTATTTTAGGGTCACTCGAGAGTAGCCCGGGAGCCGTACACGGGTGCGAAGCATTGCACGACGGTGCACTACTGCAATTCATTCGGCACAATGCACCAACACAGCTCTAGCGGGATACGGCAAGCTGGAGAAACGAAAGAAGGGAAATAAAGAAAGGAGGAAGGGAGAGCCGGGGAAAGGATAGGTAGAGAAAGAGAGAATAAGAGTTTCTCGTGGTACGCGTTCACGACGAGCATCCGTGGTAGTGTTTTTAAAAATGCAGCCGCCCCGGGCTGCCTACAGCCTCAACGATTAGCTTACTACCCCTTCCCATCCCGTCCTGGCCTTTCCTTCTCCTCTTCAGCTTCACGTGCTCTTCCTCCGTCCCTTTCTTCTCGCGTCTCTCGCGCTCGCTCCCCGGCGACGACGACGACGACGACGACGATGAGGATGACGACGACGACTACGGTGACGGCGACGACGGCAACGACGACGCGCAGCCCGCACCAAGGCGAGACAATGAAAATGCAAGCAAACCCTCGCTGAATTGAGTTCTCCACCTGCGTGCGACCGACCGGGAGTAAGAGGAAAGAAGAGAACACGAGGACGGGGAAAGAACCAGAGAATCCCTATGGTAGGCTTGCCTCGAGATCTCGCGGATTTCCTCCCCTTTAAAGCAGATATAATTCGAAGCTTCGCCGAGGCGCTGTTTTGTTTATTCCGCGCTTTCTTCTCCGCTCTTTCTCTCCTCCCTTCGTTTTCTTTTTTCCCCGCTGCGAGAAACCATCGCGAATCAAGACGGCTCGATTAAATACTTGCGCGTGATCGCGATAAAAGTCGTTAGGACGCGAATAGAGCGAACGCGTGCGGTTGTATGGCGATTCGAGACGATCCCGAGTCTCGCGAGCTAGAACGTTGTTGCAAAATTCGTTAAACACGCTGGCAACTTTCGGCCTGGAACGAACGCGTTCGCAGCGGGTATTCTTCCGCCTTTCTTCGAATTCATCGTCCGTTAAACGCTCCGCGCGTATGATTTATCGGCCAGGTGTTATTATTATACCGATGAAACGTGGATCGAAGCGCACACCCTTGAAGCGAACCGGTAAATTTATCGTGGTATTGAGGAGGGTCGGCACGCGTTGCCGCCGTCAATGCGTAGCCGCTAAAAAATGGGTATTGTTGTGGTGTACAATAGGAGAAGCCTAATTGCCATTTGGCCTGGCGTTATACGGCCAGCCGCGAGGTTCACAGGCGGTGCTACGACGCGAGTCAAGAATGTGGATACGAAGACCTTCTTCGAGACCTTGGCTACGATTCAACGTTTCGCCGCGAACGTATAAATTAGTCGCGGTTATTAATTCGTCCGGTCTCAAAGGATTCAACGCGTGCAAGCCGGACCGAAGGAGCGAATAAATTAAACGTGGGCGCGAAAGTTAACTTTCCCGCGAGACGATCGCGTCACGGTGCGATCGAAATTATCCGCGCGATTACAATGGCGAAGAATTATCTCGGAACGCGAGTAGAACAGAGGGCGGGAGGGGTCTTTGAATAGAATTTCCAAAGCGAGCTATTTACCGCTCGAGCAGCGACAACGCGGCGAAGAAACGTCTGCCGACGATTGTTCTCGGAGGCAGCGCAACGACGAGGATCGGATGAAGTCGAGGCTACGAGCAAAAGTACTCGTTCAACCGGAGCTCATCGAAAAGTGGCGCTTTGCGGGGCGGAGGAAATGAGATTCCTGGGAGAACGATGGCTTATTGTCGACTACGCACAATGCGTGAGGTTTAATTGCCGGTCGAGACCGCGAAGAAGGTAAACGAGGAGCGGCGAGAACGCGAACGGTCGTTCGTCGCGACCGCAACCCTATTAGAAGCCGGAGACACGGGATTTTTCACGGTGGCTGAAGCCACTTTTCGATCCCATTATCCACTCGTCTGCGGAATCGCGTTAACACTTTCAATCCGGAGGCCCTTAAACCGTTAAATCTCACGAATCATCTGGCTGCTCGGGAAAAGAAAGGAAAAAGAGAAGAAAAAATAGAGATTAATAGCCCGGATACTTTTCGCCGCGAGCTCACCATTACGCTGAGCCAAGAGGAACGAGCGTTTATCCCGGCAAGAGGCGACGATTTTACCATTCCGCCCGTCATTTTCATTAGAATTCCCAACATCGATTTGCACCGTATCCGAGCGAAGTGGAAACGGTCGTAAAGAAAGAGAAGAACGGACCGAACTCGGTGGCGCGTGGAATAACTCGTTCGGTCTCTTAGGAGTCTTGCGTATCATCCGATGCAAAGGAAGTGGTTGCAAGACGAGGCGTAGCACGCTCGGTTCTACGTACACGGCGTATAAATCAGATAGGATCTCGCGTAAAGTAGAGGATACGCGTCGCGCTGAATTCAGCCCCTAGTCCCGCAGCTTGTCCCTCTCTGTCTGTTTCACTTTGACTCTCACACCCTCGCGGATGCCGTAGCTCGAGGCTGAACAACTTCCTATCCATTGTCGCGTATCGCAGCAGGCTCTTCCTCGTCGCGAAGCGAGATGTTATTTTTTTATTTGGACAAAGGATCCTCCTCGGCGTGTTATTACCCCCCGTGCGTCCGTCCCTCGTAGCCTGGTCTGTGGCCGCGAGCCGAGGGGTTGGAAATTAAAAGAGGGAAAGGGATGGTTTTCACGTCGAGGTACGCGGAATATTCACGGCGGGCCAGCTCGTCATCGCCGAGCGTGTTCGAGAGATCACTCGTCAGACGCTCGACCTTTCGAGGGTGGAAAAACCAGAGTTTTCGTCTACCCTGCTTTTCGATATCGCGAAATTATTTCCAAGCTCTCTCGCGTGTTTAATTACGTTCTTTCTATGATTACAGGCCGTTGTTTTGTATCGAGTAATTATACGCGATCGTTAATACGGCGCGATTGAAAACGAACGATTGAGAATGGGAGGCAGCGGATGGCGCGTTTACGCGAAAAACGCATTTGCGTTCTATCGGAAAGCGCAACACGCGCACCTTATATTTAATGGAGCCAAAATGCGCCAGTGTACCGTTTACACGCATATGGTATCCGAGCGGAGGAGACATTTCGAGCGTGTTTAAAGGATTAACCGAAATAAGCTCGCCCACAATGCGCGGCCCGAAACACGCGCACGATCCAGTCCGACTAGCTTTATTCCTTGAAATTCTGGAAATTTCGCCATAAACAGGTCTAATAGCGTGGCGATATCTCCACACTTTGGAATAACCGTAATCTCGCAAGGTTTTCGTGCAATTTCGCTAGCAGCGAGATCGTTTCAGCTGATTAACCGAGAGTCGTCTTGTATATTCTCAGGCGCGTCTAATTAAAAGAAAATATCTACTCGTATTTTTAAGGTCGCTTACGAGGCTCGGTACGCTGCGAGATCTTCGCAGTAGAAACGTTAAACGACGATTGGCCGAGAACGTGTGAAAAGCAACGTGCGAACGTGTTGCCGTTGCTAGTCCATTTGTATCTTTCGTCGGCGAAACGGTGAATGACCACGCCTTGTACGGCCTTGGCCTTCGTGAAAAGAACCGGATCGACGACCGGACGGGCGGTACCGAATTATCAAAGGGACTAGATATTAGACGCAGATTAATCAGCTGTTGAACGCGCGCGTTCGTTCCATAGGGATTTCCGTTTCCGTTTCGAATCGAACAAAAGACACGTCCCCCCGGTGTCGTCGGTTCAAAGATCGATAACTCTTTGCAAATGTACCACCAGACGGATTTAATTAATCAAACGGGAAACAACTATAAACGTTAGACGGCATCGACGATTTGAGTCCATAAGCGTTTTATCCGTTGGATAATTCCCTTTCATCGGAACGATTCGAGCGAATCCGCGGATGAAAGGGAGGTTCGTCGGTTGGACGAAATTACGCGATGCCTAGACGAAATTCATTCGCGAACGGAGGAGACGGAAAACGCCGCAGCCATGGCGAGCCGAAGAAAACGTTCCATCGTCATTATCATTATTATATTTATCGCAATTATCAAAAGGAATCGAGCCAGGCGACGGGTATTAAGCACGCGCTAAATGTACTCGTGCTCGGTACACTTCACCGGGTTGGCAGCAGCGTGTAATAATAATTACGAAACGATACATGATAACGAGGTGCCGGGACGCTAACGACGCCCTGACGTCGTTTCTCTCTTTCCTCGCTCTTGCCTCGCCAGCCCCCGCAACCGTTTCACCACTATTTCTCTCTTCTTTTCCCGTCCTCGACGGTTCCCCGATTTAATAATATGTACTTTTTTTTTGCAAATTTCTTCATTATTCATTCAATATCGCGGCACCGCGGTTCGCGCCTCCTCGGTTACCGCGTCGATTTTTTCTTTTTTCTTTTTCACTTTAGCTCGTTCCCCCTCGTCCTACGCGCGGAAAGCACCTATTTTGTGCGTTTTCAAATACAAATAAAAAAATGCCAGCAACTCGCGCACCTCGCTAGTAACATTATACGTATTTTCCTGCTTCCTCTCTCCTCTTCCGCTCAGTCAACTCGTCACACCCGTCTCGACGCTAAGCATCGTCGTCGTCGTCGTCGTCGTCGTCGTCGTCGTTGTCGTCGTCGTCGTCGTCGTTGTCGTTGTCGTTGTCGTCGTCGTTATCAGCGACAACTTTCGTCTCGTCGAATTTATTTTCCGGGGATCCTTGAGCGTTTTGAAATCGTTAAAACGCGAACACGTCTGCGCCCAGGGCCGTCGTCACCGACAGACGCCATATTGGGCAGCTCGGTTCGAGAGCAAATTATCTTGCTTAATTAATGTCGCGCTGGCGAATAATTGGAATCGCGAGAGGGGCGGGAACGCCGAAAGAGCTCACGGTGGCCGAGTTCAGCAGCCGAGGCTATCGCGAATCGATTCCTATCTCCGCGCTTCCCTTTCGTTTCGACCCCTTCTTTCTCGGTCTCTTTTTCTTTCTCCCGCTCTCCGATTTCCCCCTTCCATCCATCGGCGCGGTTCGTTCTGTTCGTTTCGCTTGTCTCTCTTTGGTTCGTTCGGCTCGTGTAATTTCTGCACGGCAGGCGTTTGATCTGCGCTTTTGCGGAGAAAGGGCGATTAAAAAGTGCCGTGAGAATAACATAGCCACGGTGAAATCCGTTGTAGCGTCGCTTTGAATCCCTCGGGCGTTGGTCTCGGGACTGTCCTCTCTTACCATCGCCCATCTTCCTTCGCTCTATCGTTTCATCTCCCAAGCTCCGTCTTGCTCTCGCGCTTTGTCGATTAAGCAACGCGACCGTGAACGCGGGATTATACCGGTTTGCCGCATTTCGGTGAGGCACGACACGCGCGGGACGCGAGGTTCGCGCCACGCTCTCGAGACCTACGCGATTAATCTCTCGATGGTCTCGCCCACCATCACGAGCACGTTATTAATTAAATGCCGGCGAGCTAGCGCTCGTTAAAAAATTCTCGTATTTGCGCCAAGAAACGAGTTCCATTTCGCGCGCCGCGCCGCGCCGTTAAACGCGTTTGTATCGCGATCCTACCGCGTTTTTTTTTTGTTTTCTTTTTCTTTCTTTCATCGATCAGGATTTCACGCCTTCGACCAAACAGACGTCGGCGAATTAATCGTGGAACGTAACTACTCGTGCAACGGACGTGCACTCTCGGCGGACAAATTAGCGAGAAATCGAGTACCATAAAACAACAGTTACTCACATTGAATGTCGATCTTGGCTGGTGAACTCTCGATGGAATATTCAGTTTCCTCGTGGGTGGCGACGCAGACGAAGTTGCCACTGTCGAGGATTCGGTTCACCCTGGTGATGCGAAGGTCGCCGCCATCCTGGTGCCTCCGTGGACTCGGTGCCAGCGGCTGTCCGTCGATCTTCCACGAGTACTTGACCAGCGAACTGGGCTGTGCCTCGCATCTCAAACGCACCGGGGATCCCTCGGCGACCGAGTGCTCGCCGGGACTCACGGAAAAGTAGAGGCTGCCGTCTTGACCAAATACCGGTACCACTGTGCAAACACATCGATCGAACGTTACACGATTCCGATTAATCATCGTCCATCGAAACGTAGCTAAGAGAGAAAGAGACAGAGAGACAGAGAGAGAGAACAAAATCATCGATACGCTTTTTTCTTTCTCCATCGACGATTCAGCGGATCCTTTGACTTCGAACCGTGCGAACCAACAACGTTGAGAAATTCCGTTAAAAACGAGGGTCGCGTGGTGAATTTTAACCGGGAAGTTTCGCTTCGACACCCCGCATCGTTTGGAAATCGCAGGGATAAGATGAAATGCCGACACGAGCGTTATGGTATCGTTATTAAAAATATCGTTAATTACCAGAGTAGAGCGGTAACAATCGAGCGATAAACAGCTCGACGAGGAAACGCTGTAAAACGGATGGCAACAAGAGCTTCGCTCTTTGAATGCGGAACTCTCATTAAGTTGATTGATAATTAGCACGGGGCAACGTTATTGTATCGATGTCCTTTGATATCCGCCAGCAGCAAAGGTCTTCCTCTGGCACGCCGCCCCCTGTCTCGTTTCTCGGTGCACCGTTTAATACGATTTCTTTTTCTCTGTTTTTGTTTTCGGGATATTACCGCGCGCGATACGCCATCCTCTCTCCTCTTTGCCAGCTGTGCCTGCGCTCGTTGTGTTTTCAGGATACGAACGTAGATGCATGTCCCTAGAGTAATTCCGCACAATTTGCCGATTGCCGCGGGTATCTGCGCGTCGACGATTCGAGTCGAGCAAGAAGAACCAGAGAGGAAGATAATATCCGAATGACATCCGTGAAATACGCGACAGGTGTTCTTCGCGGAGTACGTATTGAAGCGTGCGCACCGGGCGACTGCTATCGAGAGAAAGACGTCTACTCGTTCAACGAGCTTATTAGTTGCTCGTTAATAAGCTTCTCTACCGAGACGGAACGATTTAAGCTTCCTGAGCTAATTAGGCAAACCTTCTGATCTGATTCCGACACGTATCGGCAAACTCGGCTTCTAGTTTCTTCCACGTTCCAACGAATTCGAGACAAAAAGCGAGACGGATACGTTGCCGGTAAATTGGGAGAGAGAGAGAGAGAGGTTGGCTAGTTTTTAATCGTTTGTGCTCAAATCGTACACGAAAAACTCGCTTTCGAGCAACGTCCATGAACAAACGTTGGGAACGAGCTGCAAATAGTGGGGCGTGCAAATTAAACGAACCACATTGTACCAGGTAGGGTGGTGCGGCGACGCGAGCAGAGCAAAAGGCGGACACGGACAACGGCGTAGAGGGAACACGGTCAGAAAAAACGAGTGGGAAGAGAAAAAAAAAGTCGTAACAAGAATCATCTGTTCGAGCATATTTTTTTCGCTTCGTGAACGTTACCGCTTCCGCGCTGTAAAAAATGGATAGGAAATGGATAGAAAAAAGTCTGGAGCTGGGAACTCGAGCGGCAGGCGTCCGCGCTCGCGATTCGCAGCCGTACTCTCGGCGTATCGATCGATCGCATCGCCGATTTTGCAAACATCCATCGCAACGTATATACGACGCGTATACTGTGGCGCGTTCGCGTACGTGTGTAGATTACGTTCTCTCTGTACACGAGCTGAAAATCGATTGTTGCGTTTCCATGGCTGGAATTCAAGCTACAGACGTGCACGGTCAACGACGAGCCCGTCCAATGCGTCCAGGTATTCGGCCTGTTCACGCTTAACGGTTTTCCCAGAGCTAGCTAATTACCTCGCCGGCGACATTATCGGTGAACTCGAAATAACGCGGGTTTGCAGTTCGCGCGAATGGTCGGAGTTCGATCCCGTTGTCCACGATCCGCAACAGGAAAAGGGAAGAAGTCCTTCGAAGAGATACGCGAGTCGCGATGAAAATAGAACCTGGTCCCCGATTGAAACTTTCTTGTTGTTCGGTTTCACGGTTTCTGCCGCGTTCGCGGAAGTCGATTAACGTTAGTTTCGTGCGATTCGAGACGCCGCTCGTTCGAAACGTTAACCCCAGGAATGGCCAGATCCGTAATGCCCAGTCGTAAATCTATCCCAACGGACCGATGCTCTTTTATTTGCCTCGGTTCGGGTCCGCGTCAGCCGTCCGGCCTAATTGCGGGGCCAGGTACCAGACACCGTTGGCCAGATCTCTTGGTCGTTTCTAAATTTTAACCGTGTCGTTGCGGGGGAAGGCAGGGGATCCTGTTATTATCTCGTAGTAGATCAAAATTATCCTTTAAAATACAAAGGAGGAAGAATGGCGCGAGGTGGAGATTCGAAGAACCGGTAATTTCCAGCGCGGTCCATTCCAGCGAGCTGGTAATTTTCGACGAAATTTCGAACTCGGTTTCATACCGCGCTCTCGTGACTCTGCGTGGTTAATGACGATGCTCCCTCTTCCGGTGGATTTGCCTGGCCGAGAGGGATCTCAAAAACCGAGAGTCGAAGAGGAGAAAGAACGCGCTGCTTTTGAAACGAGCTCGTGACGCTGCACGTCGACGCTCTACCGAGAGCTTATCCACGACAGTCGGTCGAATCCTAAAAAAAGAATGCACGCGAGTCGGTTTCCGAGTCGTTCGTTGCCGATCCTGGAACCTTCCCAAGGGGTAAACACGACCGCTTTTACGACCTACTCTCGAGATTACTTTCCTCCCCGAGGCAAACGTCTCTCGGTCCAGCTAGCGTTCCGTACTCTCTCGTTCGACGTGTGCAGCTGCTCGCGCCGCTTTATGGCGTTTACACAAGCCGCTCGATTTTTCGGCCCCTGTACGCCACGCCACACAGCGACGCTGCACTTCCGTGTGCGACGAAGAGCAGAACGATCCCGACGCGGACGGCCAACCGACTCGTAAACCACCGAACATCGCAAAGGACGCGCTCCTTTCCCTCCACGGTTCATCCACTTCCGGCCAACTTCAAAGTAACGAGCGGAGCTATTTTCTGCCGGATAAGAGAGATCGCTTCTCGCCTCGGAACGATCGTCGGAGGAAGAAGGCAAAAAATGTTTGATTATCACTCGCGGCGTACGATCTCCTCGCAGCCGCCAGTGCGAGAGAACGAAAGTTCTACCTCGTCGAGCGGAACTTGCCTCGTTACGAAAGCTTTTCGTTACCACGAGCGTGCGAGCGAGCGAGCGCGGGCGTGTGCGCGCGCGAGCGCCAGCGACCAGGGCCTCTCACGCTAACGACCGGCTCGTTAAAATCGAAAAATCATTAGCCGGATGCCTTTCGAGTTTCTTCGAGATTCCTCGCCGGCTCGTCGAGTTGCCCATTTACCGACATCTTGAAATTCCGCTGGCGAACGCGTGCGCGCCATCCCATTAACGAGCCGGCCGACCGTGTTACAGGAAAATTCTACCTTTCACCGTTTTGCCAAACAACCCGCTAACGAACTGCTGGCGGAGAAAATTCGCAACGTCTCGCGCAAAGGCGACTGTCGCGTTTCGAATACGGTTTCGACGCGCGCGATGGTCAACGTACGTATCATATCGAGCGCAATGCGCGCCGCTACATAATTCATCGGACGTACGTAGAACGCGCGCGTTTTCGCAACGCGATCCGCGGTTGTCTATGTACGCGTCAGCGATTTACGCGCGAGCCGCGGTTGTCACAAAGGACGAAGCTCGACGCGTGTTTTGTGAGTTGCAGTGAAAGGACGAGATTCGTAGTGGCGGTTAGCGTGCGCGTATTTCTACAGGGTCCTGGCTACGGCGTGTGCCGCGTCTGCTCCACTCGTTGGGACAAATGGTGTTCGGAGTGCCGCCTTGCAGACGCCCCGAGTAGCGTGAAATTCACACTCTCGGGACGTTTTTCACGATTCTGAATGCACGCTGAGAGTCTCCTTTCTTCGTCTCGGGGTGTCGACGCGAGCAAGTCGGGTCTTATTTAAAAAAGAAAAAAAAAAAGAAAGAATCCAGAGGAGAAAGGAAGGGAAAAAGAGGAAAAGAAAAGAAGGAGAAAAACAGATGGAAGGAAGAAAGGAGAAAGAGCCGGCCGCGCTACCCAAGAAACCGAGCAAAGGGAAGAAGGAGGAAAGACGAGCGGCCGAGGATCAGCTTGCTAGAGTAGCGACGCCCTTTTGACAGTGAAAAAGTAACGGCACTCTGTCGCGCTTCGCGGTGACCGACACAAAAGCGAACGACGAATTAGTGGTGCTGCGTGGAAGCAGCGGGATAACACGTCCCTCTCATTTGAAATTTCTTATCGCGCGTCGTTAAAATGAAGTTTCTGCCTTAAAAATTCCTTACGGCGAGCGAACGTCTCCGAGCTCGGACCGTCCGTTATTCGACGCGTTCGAATAAAACGAAATTTCGCGGAATAGACTATATATAAAGGGAGGCGGTCACGCCGCAACGAGCAAAAGTAAAACGCTCGCAGCGAAGAAAGGCGACGCGGCGAAAAGCGTTGGCCACTCGTTAGGCGAACGCTTCCAGACGCCTGGACGCTGCAGCGCTTAGCAGCTTACGCGTTTCCACTTACGAATATCGCGAGACACGTGTCGCGAGCGCGCAGACACGACACGCGTTGAAAGAGACGAGCACGAGCGGACTGACGGACGATACGTGCGGGACTCGACGCGTTTCTCTACGGAAGAAAAGCATTCTCGATCGGGATGGGTAGGCTATAGAGAGGTATTCGTGTAAAAAATTGAAAAATCAGGTAGCGCGAACGAGCTGGGAAGGAATACGCGACGACGGACGCATTCAGGTTGCGGCATCATTCGCGAATCAAAGGGAATTCGTCGAACGGAAAAGGCCGATCGAGCGGTCGGAGCGTGGCATATTTCAGTAGTCGCGCGCGTGTAACGACGACGCCCGAGTAAATTTCAAAGAGGCCTATCGGGTTGTACGTCGCCTGCTCGAAATATATTATCCGCGTCTCTTGCGTTCCACGCGGGTCATCAAACGCTGCTTTTGCCGGCGCCGAAGCGTTTTACGCTCTTTCAAGCACAGCCTGCTGTTGCACGCAACTCGCAATGGAAAACAGACGGAGAAAAAAGCGAAACGCCGGCAGAAGAGCCATTTCCTGTCGAAATACACGTCGCCGGATATTCCGCTATCAACCACGATACGCTATCTATTTGTCGCGATGACATCCTCCGAAAGTTACCACCCTTTTCAGCTTTGTTTTTACTTCCATTTCCCGTTAGCTGCATTTCCGTGATTATCGCGTTTGCGAGACCTATCGTTTTCCGATTGCCACGACCGTTATCCGTATTACACGCGATTACCGTGCTGATGCCGATGCGTCGGTTCGTCCAAAGGTGGAATTTCTCGGCGAAGAACGTTCGCAGAACGACTGGCACGGACGAACGGGAGCCACGGTTCGCGCGTAACCTTGCGAACGAGTCGGGCCTTGCCAAAGAAAAGAAGCCAGCGAAAGTGACGCGGAAGAGAAAATCTTGGAAAGTGTTGGACAACGAAGCAGAGCTTGTTTACATGGAGCACCGGTAACGCTTTTTCCATCGTGCGCAATTTTTCATTTTCAACGAGACCCTGGAGAAAGCGACGAGGTTGCGGTGGCGAAAGTTCGCGCGACCGAGGAGCAGGGAAAGCTGGTAATTTCGCACCGGAGGATATGGACTCGCGAAAGCCAACGACGAGCGAAGCGCGGGCTGCTGCCCTTGCACGATGTGTCGCGGTTCCCCGAGAAAAGCGTCGTTTTCGCCCTTTATGCGTAAATAGCCGCATTACGCGCGGCCTCTGCTTTTATTCGCTCTCTTGCGAGTCGTTCCACCAGCCAAGGGATCAAAGGGCTAATACAATTTTTCTTGGTACCTCGGCCCGTTGCCCTGCAACACTCCCGTCCGCTCTCGCCACCTTCTTCGTCGCGCGCGTTTACCGGCTGCGCGCCACCCGACCGGCATCACGGTTTCAGAAACACTTTAGGACGAAAGAGAAACAGCGCGTGGATAAAGAGAGGCACGACCACGCGGAAAGGAACAGAAACAGAGAGTAAGTAACTGCGAGGTTGAATAACATTCGGTGTATAAAATAGCCGTGCACGCCGGCCCACGGACAAAGGGCCTTTAGTGGCAAGCAGTGTAAAAAAGACGTAGACAGAGAGCCGAGAGAGGAGGACATCGAAGAAAGAACGAGAGACGAGGCTTGCCGTCGATGGCGAAGGAAAGAGGTGAAAGGGAAAGAGAGAGGAAGACCGAGGAAAAAAGGCCGAGTGTACTGGTACCCCTTTTCAGGGCACAGGACGTCTCCGAACGGCACGGCGGGACGGTCGTTCTCATCCGTAACCCGAGACGTGTAATTAGGAGCACCGGACCAAGATGAATAGCCAAGTGGTCGGTACCGGGGCAACAGGCAGAGAAAGGAAAAGTGGGGCGAAGCGGGGATACCGGCGATATGATCCATCCATCGGCAACCACGACACCACGTCGAAGAAGAAGCCGTGTGCGGTGTACGCCATCCTTGCATCGGCTTGCCGATCCATGCCAACCGATTCGATCCGATTCGACTGGGTTCGAGAGAAACCGATCAAAGTCCCGCGCGAGCCTGTTTATGCCGCCGCTGCAACATCGCCGTGAACGCTCCCTCGACCCGCCTTAGATCGTTATTTATGAACACGTATCCAACGTGTTTTTATCGGTAGCCGGTTTCACGCTTCGCAAAAAAGCATCCGCGTAGCTAAATAATTTTCAGAGGCGGGCACGATCGAAGATGCAGCCCAGATGGTCCGAGTCGGCAATTCTATTTGAACCGCGGTCCGTTCCATCTTTTATAACGAGTCCTCGGCTCCAATCTAAATTTAAGCCGCTGAATCGTACCGCAATAGCGTAGCTAAAAGTGCATTTTGCAATCGGAGCGAAGATCGATTCGAGGCGCTCCAAATACGTATTTACAGATCACGAGATAAGGGCGAAACGAGGCTTTCAGCGAAAGAGCAACGAGTTGCTCGTGAACGGTTTTGTAAACAGAGGCGAGAGCACGGCGATAAATCGGCCGGTTGTTTGGCATTTTTTTAAAGGCCAGAAAAATCTCTCTCGTATCTTGCACGGCCGGTGTCGTCTTTGTCCGACTAGTGTTCGCAGCCATCGCTACTAATTACACGTGCAGCCGCACGTATACGACGTTACCGTCGATATTAGGTAGGTGGATACGTAATATGGCCCCCCTTTTCCGCCGAGTCTGCGTATATTCGCTTTCTAGGTGTGCATGGCTATCGAACCGGTTCTCCTCTTCGAGAGGGAGAGATGGGGGGAGAGAGAGAGAGAGAGAGAGAAAGAGAAGCGGCAGGAGTGGGTTACCGGCCGGCATCATGGACGATGGAGAAAGATCGTAGCCAGCATCCACCCGACTACCACGCTGCCAACGATACACCACCAACACCACTAACCATCAGCAGCGCGGCATTGGCATCATTATCAACGACGTATCGTCGTACATCGGCCGCGCAGAGATCGGCAGGACTGATTCGGCCTACCGACTGCAAATTGCAGCTACAACTCGTTCTTTTCGAATGGCGAATTCGCCGACGGTGTTAAAGGCCCATCGATACGGCTTTGCCACCGCGCTCCTCTGATTATCAGTCAATGCTCGATATTCTTCCTCCGTACGTTCTTTCCATCCTTTGATGTTCCGTTCCGGGAATTTGTATACCCTCGGATGGAACGTTCGTAAAAGACGCGCGCGATTAACGATGACATGAAAACAAGATTATTTACAAATAAAACGATCTGGAATAAACGCTTCGGCACGGAATTACGTTCGCGGAGAAACGTATTCGTTGAAAAAGAGATTGCAGTAGCAATGAAATTGCTCGTTGCGGTGGTTAAGACCAATTAATCGTAATTATAGCAGGACCGGCGAAAGAAGAAAGCAATGGAGCACGATATAGGACCGACGAGTTGTAAAACTTGGGATAAACGATTTCGAGCGACAGACGAAACCGTTTCTATCGATAATATCGTTGCTCTTTCCCCATCCGTCTTTTTTGCGATTCACTGACACCAACAAGGGTAAACCTCGAGAGAGAGAGAGTGGGGAAAGAATCCTTCGAATCGTAGTTACGTGCGTATATTGTACGTATATACGGTACTCACGAAAGCAGAGCAAAAGCGTAGTTGCGTCGAGACGCCACATCCTTTCGATGGCTTCGACCTGAAGAAACACGCGGCTCGAAACTCGCTCGGGGAGAGACTGAACAGGAAGACCGTTCCCGTGTATCAGAATTCTCACGTCGCTGTCATTCTATTTTTCTTCCGTGTGAAGCTTGCTTGCCAACCGACCAACACACTACGCGAAACCGGGAACAATCCAACCGAACACCACGGAACGACGCGTGATACTGAGGGCCACTAACCCACGCCGCGTCGTAGCGACCCCTGCTCGCGGGGTTCACGGCCGATGCCCTAAATCAGCCTGTTGCCGCTAGATGCTGCTCTAAATCGGCGTGTCCAACTAGTTACCGACGCGTACGCGAACGGTTCTTGTCCACGATCTAGTGCGCGATATTTCAAATTCAAAAATTTCCATCGAAACGAAATCGCTAAGTGCGATTGCGTGTTTCTACGAAATGGTTTCGGATCGTGTAAAATTCAAGAAAGAATATTTAAAAAATAACTGAAAAAAGAAAGTTGGAACGGTGTGAAGATAGTGGAAAGAACGATAGAGATTACAATTCAAATTTGATATATTATTTCATACATCTTATTACACGTACGTCGTTGTTGTCTCTGTCGATAATCGTAGTATCGTTATCGATAATATTTATAATAACAACCTAAACGACCATATTACTTACATCCCTACGTTTACTATATCCTTTTTTTTTCTTTTTTTTGTCACTTTACATATTGATTTTTATCCCTCGACCTCTTTGTTACGTATAACGTACCGATCTCTGCGTTAGTCGAGGTGCCAGTGATTGCGCAAATGAGAAGTGACATCTCGTTTCTTACATCGACCTTAGTGAAAAGGATCGAAAAAGTGAAAATATAAATTTCGCCTAGCACTCTGTGTTGAGCATGAGCGCAAATTTTTTTTTTTTTTATTTACACAGTATTATATTCAAAGTAAAACGAATTAAACCCCCATCATAGATTTATACGAATACTAGAATTAAAATAGCGACCTTTGGATAACGACGATCATCCTCGAAATGTCCTATCGGTTCGTAATTACTCTTTAGAAAATGGTACATATGTACACAGATGATCAGCATGTCCTTGTGTATATATAGGGTGGTTGGTAACTGGTGGTACAAGCGGAAAGGGGGTGATTCTACGCGAAAAAAAGAAGTCGAAAATACAGAATAAACATTTTTCGTTTGAGGCTTTGTTTTCTAGAAAATCGACTTTGAATTTTCGGTCGGTACGCGTGCTCTTTATCACTTCTCGTTATAACGGATCTCACTGTAGATCGTTGTCTCGATGGAAAAATTAAAAAAAAAAAAAAAAATTAAAAAGAAAATTTTTGTTCTATATTTTCGACTTCTTTTTTCGCGTAGAATCACCCCCTTTCCGCTTGTACCACCACCGCAGTTACCAACCACCCTGTATATATATATATATAACTTATGTACACGGTACGTGTCATGGTATTCGTACACGCGCATATCCGTACATAACTTTTGTTTCTCGAGAAATCTTTAACGAAGATAACGAAGGGCCGACATTATTTTGCCGTTGCTTTTTGCAAAATTCTACCTAGCTACGTTGATTCTTCCAAACGGCGCAAGCCTATGTATATTATATACATGAGAGTGTCTCCCTGACACCGAAAGGTTCGATCCTCTCGCGAACGATTACCTTTGGCACAGTATACAATTAGAAAATTCGTGATTTCGCGCAACAAGATACCTTCAGTAGATGAATTCCCGTGTACAAACGGTATCACATGTGTGTAACACTGACTGTAAGCGGGGAGGAGAGACGACGAAACGCGATCGCTCCACTCCCTCTTGCCCTTCTCGTCCGAAATGCTCTCGTCGATCTCTACTCTCGAGATGACTAGGGTAATAACAAGCGAGCGTACATACAAAGAACGGAAAGGATTCGTGATAATCGTTATCAAATTGCACATTTTAACGTAGAGGAACGATAGATCGAATATACAAAGTACCAAGTTGCATCTGGTTAAATCGAAGGTTACGTCGAGACAGCTAATTTTAAACGGTTAACGTTTCGAATACTTCGCTCGTTCGCTTCGTTCGCGTTACAACCAGTTACTTAGCTCGTACTCTCGAAACGAACACGCCGATTTAAATTCGACTAAGTGATTCATTGGAACGCAAGAGAACGGATATGGCACTCACGAGCCATACGGTAAAGTACCGAGGTTCAACGATATGTCTAACACGAAGGGGACCGTCTTTGGCCGTGTTTCGCGTGCCAATAACAGCGATTGCCATTGACTGTCGGAGTAGTCCGTTTAGCTATTGTCGATGATATGTACCGAAGCCTTGATGTTTCCATCAACCGGCGACTCTGTGATTCACTTCCGATCGCCCCATCCGGCGCTGTTATAAAACCAGGACGAAGCACTTTCGTCCCTCGTTTTACTCCATGTATTGTCTAAACCGCTTCCACCACCATCCTACGCATAATTCAAAGAATTTTCTTCGTATATGTCACGAACGATAGATTCTTCGATTCGTTAGATACTCGTGCTTACCACGACGTTTAATTGATGCGAGGCGGGAGAAAGATAATCCATATTAGTGTAATAAGAAGAGTAATTCTGGTAGCACTGTTGTTGAGACGTGGTTGTGGTCCACGCTAACCTCTGATGGTCACCGGGGAATCCTCCACCGCTCTCCGTAACAGCCGGGCTCCAGATACTACTGCTACTGCCTCCACTGCTGTACACCGTTCCCCCTAACTGAAAAGCCGGCAACTCTCTCAAGCCCTTATCCACCGCGGGTAAAAAGTTTTTAGAGAACGTGTTTTTGGTCGATAACTTACGCTCGGCGGGGTCGTACTGGTAGCCAAGAGCAAACTGGTTGCGCTTCCTGCTGGTTTGTACTGAGGAGAATCCCTCAGAAGAGCCGGGGAGCTGGCCGCTGAACCACCTGTACCTCCGCTTCTACACAAACAAATTAAAACTATAAAAAAACAGATGTTGCAAATCGATACTCGACGAAGTGGAATGACACGAGTATCTTCGAAAGTGATAATTCAAGACGCGCTACACCGATCGTTGTCGTTCGATCGCCTATTAATCTTTGCATTCGTATCGAAAGAAATTCTCTTTTCGTGAAATAAAAATGACGACAGCTCCAGCTTCATATATAGAAGAAATATATCAACGTAAAGCGATATTTACAGAGGTGTTGTGGCAGGCACCGCCGCAGCAGGCGTGGGCGTGGTAGCAATCGAAGGACTTTTTCCAGAGGGCGGATTGTTGCTTGGATTCCCGGAGGGCTTTTTCGACCTCGGTGCTTTGTCCTGTTGTTGTTGCTGTTGCTTCTGCTGCTGCCTGCACTTGGCCCTGCGATTTTTGAACCACACCTACGGCACGCGCGACTTAAAATTTATAATCGTTTCATGGAAGAAACGCGAATATTCGAACACGCGTATTTTGTCCGATCAGACATAGAAAACGAAATACCTCCGTTTACCTACTTTTTTTCAATAAATGGCTGAAAGCAGCTTTCGATCCATATTTATTCCCGTTGAATCGCGGCGAGGTGCAGGTCTCATAGGAAACGAGCACGGAATGGTGTACAGAGCTTTCATAAAGCTGGCGTAATAGCCAATTATAAGGGAATACAGCACCGATGCAACTATCAATTACCAATCAAGCCGGCTTCGATAACACGGAGAGAAACCGACGCGTATCGTACTTGTTCGCGTCCGCTGATGCAACGAAATGACAGAAGGCAAACAAGTTGACGCGAGGGCAAACTTTCGCTGATGGAATAATTTTACCAGCTTCTGATTTTTCCTCCCAACCCAGATACCTCACGCGCGCTTTTCGTTATCATTCACTTTGACCATCGGTCCACGCTTTCCATCGATGCTACGAGATTAATGCGCGGATCACATCACCGACGACGATGGCGAACGAGATCACAGTTAATAGTCTGCAAATCGTTCGACGAACGTTTGTATAAGTTCCAAAGTCGTCGTTCCCGACAAGCGACGAGAGGGTTCAAATTGCTCGTAATTATTTAATCGAGAAACGACACTTTGATTACAGACATCTATCGACGTTGATTTCGCTGTCGGAGTACGCGACAGACATGGTTCGTCCTTCGATCCGTCGTTCGCCCTCCTAGATTTCCAGAACGCGAGAACGACCTTTGCAGAAGGAGAAGGAGAGTGAACGAAACGGCTGGAAGAACGAAGAGGGTGAATAAAGAGACGAGGAAAAGGGAGGGACGAAGACGGGGGGGGGAGGTGAGAGCAAGGAGGAGAGGGAGAGCAGAGAAAGAGAGGAGCCTAGAGAAGCCCTGCGCGATCAATGTTAGAAGCGGAGAGGTGAGCTTGGGTTTCTACGGATTTTCTGGGGAACGACACGAGCAACCCGCGTTCTGCCACTGAAGCTGCTCCCTGGTGTATGTTCCTACGTACTCTATACGAATTCCCTAGTTTTAACCCATCCTCGTTGCACCGCTAAAGACTTTGCTTTGTCTCGTCGCCTCTGAATCGCAACATGTGGCACTTACGATCGATGTAGAGAAAAAAAAAAAAAACGAACGACTATCGCAAAGATGAGTGTTATACAGGCACGTAAAAAGCTATTAGGAGACCGTCAGATTCGACGGGAAGCGCGATCACGTTGTCCGGTGGTTCGGTTCAATTGAAAAGCCGAGCAGGGGTCAGAAAACACGAGTCGTGAAGAGAAGGTTCCGGTTTTGCAGTCGAGGACGAACGTGCGCAAGACTATGGACCCGGTTGGACCCATTCAATTCATTTACGGGGCTGGGACCAGGTGCGTTGGCCCGCAATTGCGGATGCAGCGCGCCCTTTCCGCCCGTGATGAGGGTGGAATATGCACGGACACGTTTTCGGAGATTGTTGGCTTCGAAAGTCGATCCGCACGACACGAATTCGTTCGTGACAGTGTAGCGATTCGACGATTCCACGAATCGCCGTACGTCATTCAACCATTTTTGTCACGGAAGTTTCCTTTTTCCATTCGGTCAAAGCTGCCGAAACAGTTCGGAAAGCGTCCCGACCGATGGAATTCGATGGGAATTTTTTTCAACCAACGATGCGAACGCACTTACGGGGTAAACCTAGTAACTTAGTTAACACCCCGTGTCCAGGAAACACGAGCGTTCGGTAAATCGATGTTGCGTACGAGACACTACTACTATCTGCATGCCGACACTACAACCCCTCGGTAACGAAACACCGAGCAACGTCTCCCCGTATCGTTTGGCCGCTGGCAGAAACCGACATCCTCGCGCCTTGCTTTAAAACTATTTCGACATACCTGCACTCTCGACTCTGGTAGATTGATCTTCATCGCTACTTCCTCCCGCATAAAAATATCCGGGTATTTGGTCTTCGAGAACAGTCCCTCGAGAATGTCCAACTGCGCCCGGGTAAACGTCGTTCGCTCCCTGCGTTGCTTTCTTGGGTTACCTTTAACAGAAGACGTCAGGATCGTGATATATTTGCGCGCGAATCTGTCCACTCTAACAAGTATCGTTAAGACTAATAATAACTACAATAGTAATTCGATTAAAACGATTTATTAATAGTATAGAGAGAATGAGGGGCACTCACAGTAGTAGGACTCACCGGCGGGAGTACAACCAGGGTAGCCAATGGTGGAGTGAAGTGCCTCGATAGGCGGCATACCAAGAGCGCTGACGTAAGGGTTGGTCTTGAGGGCGCCGTAGGGCCCGGCCGCGGATGCCCCGAAAGCGGCGGGCCCGAATAGATCGGAGGCCGAGGTGGTGGAGGCGGCGAGGCCCCCGAGATCGGTGGCGCCGGCGCCCCCGCTGCAGCCGGATGTACCGCCGAGGCTGTTCGGCCACATCACCACCCCCTCGGCCCCCACCACGACCACCCGCCCGCCTCGCGGCCGAGTCTACGCAAACCTCCTCCGCTCCTCGCAATTAGCTGCTGTTTCTGAAATTCAAATTCACAACACGGTATTTGCAACAGGCTAATCGCATCCCCTGCCATTCATCGTCTCTACTCTATAGCCCAATGTGGCAGTGGAAACGTCTAAGTGGTCGTGCAAATCGATCGTTTGCACGCTCGTATCTACAACGTAATCGTAGGGAAATTCCAAATTCTTGGGAAACGATTATCATCGGTTAAGTATCGGGTAACTTAACCGCCCACGGAGGAACGAACGTCGCGTTAAATGGAAATCGTGGACAATGGAATGTCGCTGGCCGATATATACGAATATCGAAAGCGATCGCGGAACATGGAAATAAGAACGACGCGGTTGACAGGTGGCTACGTCGGATAATCCAAAGAAGATGCAACACGACTCCGTCATTTTTCGAAGCTGTTCCCTCTCTCCCGTTGACCCCGTGGACGACGACGCGGAGGCTAATTCCGAAAACGTGCCGTCCTCTCGAAAACCGAGAACGACGTCGAAAAGGGGGTGAGCCCGCGGATGTTTCGAGATACGCGTCGTAGCCTTTCCGTTTCACGTTTAGCCGCTACTTAAGCCGCGTTTTATCCTCTCCGATTACAAAGTCAAGAACGTCGGTCTATCGGTCCCATTCCTCTCGCCTTTCGATCTCGTATCCTCGCTTCCATCCAGACTTGTATTAATTTATTTGTCTTCCCATTTATCACGTCCTCGCGTCTCGCATCTGTAGCGGCGTCGCGTCGCACCATCGGCAATATCGTTCTTCGTCCACGTCGATGTGTCCAAGGCGGGGAGAGGCTGCCGCCTAGCATGTGTTTCGGATTAAGGTAAGCTAATCGCCCGGTAATTAACACGTGCAACGTGAAAAACAATCGGATGACGACAACGGCGCGGAAGGCGACCAACTGTCGTCTCGAAATTGCTCGTCGCTGGCTCGCGAAACGAAGACGACAGCGGTCCGCGTGAGAAAAACATTCGTCGAACCGACACGCGTATACAGCGACGAAGGATTTCTATTTGCGGCAGAAGCAATTTCCCGGTTCTCCGTAGATCGCGTTTTCAATGGTGCACTTGCTCGAAATGAAATTTCGCATCGATAAATCCACTTTAATAAAGCATTGTTTCCATTTGGATGGTCGTTGCAACGGAACTACAAGTTTCGTATGAAAGGAACAACGACGCGCGAAGGGTGCTCACCAGGGTACTCGTACGATTACTCGAGCGAAAGTTGCTTCGCTCAAATATGGATGAGATACTCGAGTGGCGCTCGATTTTCGCAGTATATCGTAGCCCGCTGCGTTCGTGATCGAAAGTTGAACAGCGTTTCCGAATTGATCGCGAAACCAGCCTTATCGCGGGTAAAAAGCTACGGTCGTGGAATCGAAAGAAGTCGAAATTTCGATCGATTATAATTCGTCGGTTAACGAGTTATCTGTCGGTGGTCATTGATTCGAAAAAAAAAAAAAAAAAAAAAAAGAAAAAGCGAAAAGCACAGAGGAGGATGAAGCGTTGTTCGAAACGGTATATTCGCGATAACTTGTCCGTTTAATTACGTTCTTTGCCGGAGATCCTTCCTCCGAAATGAAGTTTCAGCTCGGTGAAAGAGAATCCATAAAGCACGAGCTTCCCCGTGACGCCTCTTTCCCGGCACGCTATATTAAAATTTGGCTCACTATGAAAAGAAGGCCAGCGAAGAAAGGGCGGCTGCTCTCGAGGGTCCTCGTGAAGTAAGTCAGGCGCGAATCTCTACCTTTGTGCACTGCTGCGCTTTACACTAGCCACAAAGCACTCGTTACAAGCCTGCCGACGCGACGTATGGCTGAGAAACGTGCAAACAATCATCGGTTGGCAATATTCGGTGTGTGGATTTTTCCGCGAATCACTCGCCCCTTCGTACCTGTGGTTTCTCGCGCTGGACAAGCCGCGTGCCGCCAATCCACCGATATCGGCACAAACGTTTAATTCAAACGAGCGGTTACGAGTCGGAGAAACGATTTTAATCGCGGCTGACCATCGACAAGGGGGTGCTACGGTTTTCGAAACAAAGACCGATGCCTATAGGGGTGTGCGACTCTATCGCGAAGCTGCCACACTTATTTACACTGTCGTGATATTAAAAGTACGCCGCGAACGCGGAAAGTCGAAAAAGGGGGTGAGGTGCTCGAGAATTCTCTCTAGTCGCGGTAGCCAGAAGTAGTCTCTTTATCTTTGTGCAGTTCGGCGCACAGGACAATGCACTTGTTACAGACCGCCAAGTGTGGACAAAATGCCCAAGTCACCACTCGATTGGCCCTCGAGGGCACTCGAGTAGTCTACGACCCTGCTGTAACGCAAAGGCAGAGAGAAACGGTGTGAGTCGGAGAAAGATGGAGAGCTTGCCTTTTCCACCCCCGATGAATCGATCTCCCGCTGCAACCAGTCACCCCCACCCTCGCCCTTCGTCAGTTCGGCCCTACTGCAAACACTTTGTGTTACCAATCGACGTATATACCGGCACGTTGTCCCTAATGACTGTTAAATCCCCATTATTGCGTATCGCGTGTGCGCGCTGTCTCGGGGGTTGCGCGTACGCGCTTAAGAATTCGAAACGCGAATATTCGACGTATAGTATCTGCGAATTCGATGATTCGTTGGCGATGGCCACGTGCGCCTATTACTCGCCCTCTCCATTTCGTCAACCGAATTCCGCCAACCGTGCGGAAGCGACGCGCTTCTTCGACGTTTAATTAATCGCGATCGGATTAAAGGAAGCGGATGCGTTCGCGAATGTATGGAAAGCGCGTATTCGCTGAAACGATAAATCTTCGATGGAGCAGGACCGATTTCTCGCAAATGGCTCGCGCAAATGCGGTTGCGAGGCAGCGTAACGCGATCGACGGAAGAAATACAGCGGACTTGGAGAAGTCTGCGAGCAGAATTTCCGCCCAAGTTATATTCGGCCGCACACAAGAAGCGACTCTAGCGAAGCTACCGCGGAAAGTTAAGTTCCGGCCGCATTGTTTCCAGGAGTGTTTGCACACAACCGCATTGTTCCCGAAGAGCACTCTCTCGCTCCGGGCGTCCACAATGGACGTGTACCGTACGTCGTATAGTCTGTGCGTGAAGAGGAGGGCGGTGCGCGCTGGTAGCACCAGAAAAAGCCAGAAAGTACTCGTCGCGTATTAACCGATTTTACCAAATATGCATTTCAACGACTGGTTGCTGCCGACCGCGATCGTTATTGCGAAATCTCTTCCCGTCTTTCTCCTCGAACGACGGTCGGAATCGCGTCACGAGGTGTCGGAGCGGCGGAGCGTCGGGGATGTCACCGGAAAGACTGCGTTGCGCTTCCAGAGATCGTCCTCCGGCAAGAAAAAAGATCGCATCTTGGTGCTTCAAAGTCGAGGGCGGGCTTTTCCACGGAACAAAAACCTGTCCGCGGGCGTCTTGTACAGAATCGCAGTTGAATACCTCCGCTAAGAGGTGGTATCCACCTAGTCACGAGGAAACGTTTCTTCGCCGAGTCGCATTCAATGCAATTTAGCCCGAAGGACGCCGTTGTTGTGCGTTCATTGAGCGTAAAACTTAATTCCCGTGGAAATACCATGAACTAGACATATATATGTACGTATATACCTATCTTCGAAGCTGTTCTCTCACTTGGATAGTTAGGTTTTATTCTCGGTTGCAAGAAAAAACATTCCAATGGGGTTGCGCTACCCTCTTCCCTTCGGGGATCAGCTCTTCCTTTTTTCTTCCAGTTCTTCCGTTTCCTTTCTTCTTTTGCTTTCACTATTCCCGTCTTCTTTCTACGACCGACCAAACTTACCGATCTCGAGCCAATTTCGAGAAGGTTCCTGTTCCTTGCCGTTCACACTGTGGCCGCGTCTTCTCCGCATCTTCGCTTCCAGGTTCTTCGCGCCATCTTAAAACCAATCACACGTGACACGCTCCGCTTCTTCGAACTCGTCGCTGACACTCGACGATCGAGATTAGCATCTTCGTTCTCGTTTTCATTCTCGTTTTCCCTCGTTCGTTCGTTCGTTCGTTCGTACTTCGATACTCGAACGTTTGCCAACCGTTTACCACGTACTATCGCTGCGTTCTCTCCGACAGACGCCTTAACCTCGTTCTTAAACTTTTTACGTCCGTTTGTTCCATAGGAGCGGGAAAAAGGAACGACATAACGTCCTCGATACATTGCGAAAACCTGATGCCGACTAGAATTCGAAGCGTTCTCCGCTCACGGGAAGGATGTTTCACCGCGTATGCACGACGAGGAGACGGAGGTCCTCCTCGTGGAAGGCGGACCTTAACCGGGAGGGAGGCAAGCCAAGAAGATTACCGTAAGCAGATTATTTCCGTGGAAATCCTGCTGGCCAACTCTCTCGACACTCTGCCACGGTCGAACGTTTCGGCAACCGAATTGTCCCGTGGAATCGTTTCCGCGAACGGACGTTCCGTCGCGTCGTCACGATTCGCGCGTGATTTCCCCTCGAAAGTTCTGTCCGCGAAACGTACGCGTTTCGTTACGACGCGGTGTTTCAGTTTCGCTCGACATTCGATCGACAACGAAATCGGTAGACTCGTCGTACGTATCGCGTTGCTATCGTTCATGCAACGAGACAAACTCGGTACAATTCTAGAGAGAAGAAGTTACTTTTTCACGCGATTTGCGAATCGTTTAATGGAACAGTGACGCGAGAAAAAATACGAGCGGATTAAATTTTTTATGACAACGTCGTGTGGTTATTTAACTGCGAAGCGACAACAGGGAGAAAATACCCGCTAACCGATACCGGGTGTAATTAATAAAACGTGTACCGACGCTTGCGTGCAACAACGCTACCGATGGAATGTTCTTTTTTTTTATCGGCATGTTATTTTATATAAAAATAAAAAGATGAAACTACCTATTTGTAAATTGTATCGTTTTGTGGAACGCTGAGTAGATTCTTCGATGGTGTTTTTTTTTTTATAAAACAATCGAAATACTCAGTTTTCGTCGCATTGCTACGTTTACCGCGAGTATCTATTATATGCATATAGTTGCAGATATATTTTATTTATTCATGTATATATATATATATATATAAATACACGGGCAGCTGGAAGTTGCAACGCGCAGTTATTTATGAATCAGTGTAATTTGCCAGTGTTTTTTCGTGATTCGGGAAAAAGTTCTCTCGTTGTTTGGGAATATTGCAGGGCACGTTCGTCCGCGGATTTATATTCCCTCTTTGGTTGAATGAAAGCTCGGCGTACGCCTCGCCGATTAAATGCCGGCATTTTCGAGGTTTTCGCGCACCGCAGCGTCCGAATTTGATTCCATTGGTTGGGTTTGCCCCTGCCCTCCGGCTATCTGTCGCTTTTCTTTTTTCCCATTTACCGCGAAAAGTACTCGTACAGATAACCATACGTCTATAAAAATTGATACCGTACGATTCTTCTCCCAGTCTCCTGGAGACATTCCGTGGGAAAAGATTTTCGTAGCCAGCCGCGAATCGATCGTAAGTCGAAGCAAAGAGATATTTATCCACGCGAAACGTAGCGAAACGATATCGCGTTCGAACGTTACAAACCAACGACTATAGATATTCGCACGCGTAAATTATCGTCGTTTACCTTGCGAGCGAGCTGTGCCTCGTAAATTGCTAGATTCCGATGTACTCGCAAAGGGAAGCCCAGTTGCTATTACGAAACGAGTAAACATCCGATCGATAGACGAACGTCGTTGGCGATTCTTGGTCACCGTAACGCGCTTCGTGTCGGCGTAAGCGTTCGCGATTCCTACGTCGCGAATATCCAAACGATCTTTTCTTTTTCTTTAAATCAGACGCGCGATCTCTCATCGGTACGGTCGACGCGTTAGATAGGCACGATGTTACCGCGGCAATCACAGCGAACGAATCGTCCAGCTTCCCGAACTCGATCTCGCCGGGGTCCTTCGATCGACGCTCGCAGACGACGCTCGCTGACGACACTCGCGGACGACACTCGCGGGGCGGAATGCGGTCACTCGAGGCTGGTCTCCGGGTGAAAATAAACAAGCTACTTACCCGTGGATCGTAGAAATGGTCGGAAGCGACGTGGACGACGGTGTTGCCGTTACGAAAGGGCGTAATCCTCGATAAAGAATCGGCTGAATGCGAGGTGGAGCCGGTGATGCCGGTGACGTTGAGCAGGTTCGAAAACAAAGGTTAGGTATCCAGTGGTTGATCGGTCGCACGGCACACACGCTCGTCGCTACTGCCGCGACGTTTCGCACTACCGAGGATGCCCGATAGAGTATATCACGAATATGTAGACCGATAATGACTATTCTATTCCCTAATCCGGCCGCGTCTCTGTCTTTTTCTCTTTCCGTTCGCGGGATCCCTCTCTGTTTCTCGGCGGTCGGCACTCGTTCCGTTCGTGGCACTGTCTTTCTCGCTCTCTCCTGCCGGCAGCGTTCCGTGTGCGGGATGTGGGACAAACCCGGGACAGATGGACAGGGATAGACGGTAGGTAGAGAGAGCAGCGAGCGCGGCGGCTATTATAGCAGGAGGGCGTAGGAGAGCCCAGCTCAACTTTTCACGAGAACTTTAGTTGTTACGGATCGCTCTCTTGGCCGAGGGGTTATGCGCGAGGGGGGCGCTCGCTCGGTCGCTTGGCTGTCGGCGCGGGAGACCGGACTACGTACCGGTCGAGGGGGGAGAGCCGAGGGGGAGTATCCAACCACGGAAGGGGATGAGGTACCGTTCGAAGAGGGGGTAGTTCTGCCAACGAAGGGAAGGACGGACGAACGACGGAGATGGAGAAAGAACGAACGAGTTGGCTGGTGGTGAAGGAACGAGACGGAAAGTTGGCTGCGTTTGCGCGGAGAAAGAGAAGGAAGGCGAACCCGAATGGGAAAGAGAACGCGCGCGAAACTGGCTCGGATAGAAAGGAGTAAGGGTAATCGAGGGAGAAACGAAGCTACGCCGAAGCAAAGTGCGAACGAGACGAAGGCCCGACCGACGTCGAACAGCGTCTGCTCGTGGAAAGTTGGCGTGGCTAGGGCCGTGGCATCGCGACCTAACCAAAGTAGTGGGGAACCAATGGATACGGCCCGCACGAACCAACCTAACCAACCGCGATGGCAACGCTTCCTCACCGTTACGACGCGTTACGTACAGTCCGTCTCTAAAAATATAACCGAGCTTCCAGTTCCTCTTCCTCTCCCTTCTTCACCCCCTTTCGCTCGTCCCTTTCTTTCTGTTTCTTCCATCTATCCGGAAAAGATACGCGAATAGATTCTAAATGGAAGAAAATGGACGGACACGGTTGCCCGCACCGTTCTCCCTCCGGGTCCTCGCCAACAACGTCGATCGCCACGCGAAGATCGCGTTGCCTCTATCGAGGGGGGAGGGGGAGGTGAGGCTGCGAGGGGGAAAGAACGATCGCCGATCTACGAGACGAGACGAGACGAATCGCTGACGATTAGGAAAGGGATCGGCAACGCGGTTGCAAGGATGCAGATCGACTCGTAGCGAAGACGAGTTTTCGTTCGACGAATAACGCGTTTCGCGAGATCGTCTCGCAAGGCGAGGAACGTCTGGTTCGCGCAAACGGGGACGTTCATCGAACTTGGTGTTCGCGATTCTCCGCGTCGTTGTATCCGTCGAAGTCGAAACGTTCGCGGTTAATCTCGTTATACAGGCGAAAGAGGAACCCGTTCGACGAACGCGCCAGCTAGTTATCTTTTTCTCGAAACGTCAATCCTCGACTGCGATACTCTCCTCCTTTCGTTACGGCCTGTAGCCAGGTGATAGCTACATAGCTGGGCGTATACCCACAACATAGCAATTTAGCTTGCTCACGTGCGAGCGGTTAATGCTCTTACGGGATTTCGAAAAGATCAGCCAGCATTACTATGCTATTAGCGTAGCTAAAACCGGCTTGCTTCCATAAACCTATACTAACATGCAGCCACTTTATTCACGCCGGTCCATTCATGAACTCTTAGCCAATTTTCCTCATTGACCGATTGACTCGTCGCTCGACTCACCGCCACGTGACACGCGCGCCTGGGCCACCCAAGTTTCTTATTTTTCGCAACCGTAATCCGCCGACGACTCGTTGGAAATCCGTGTTTTGACTCGGCATCCACGACCACACAAAAATGACCGTTTCTTCGCGATTCGTTCCTCTTGTACGCCTGTTTTCGTTCTCGTTTAAACGGTTTCTAGCTCGCGCGAGTCAACGTTATTACAGAAGCCTTACCTGCCACGTAAAGAGTCGAAGAAACGTCCCTGTCGCTAGACGGATCTACGCGTATGCTGGAAAACACAGAGAAGAAAACGGGGTGTTCGTTCGTTGGCGAGCCCGGTTTCGTACGATCTTCGTCGCTATAATTACGCTTAAATCGAGAAAAAAGATACAAAATACTCGCGTCACTTTCGCGTTAAATCGTACGATTATGCATAATGCATCGAGATAAGAAGCGAATATCGGTTAATCGCTGATAACGCGAACAGCGATGGTATCCTATTTTGCGATATCGCGTGATTACGATTCCCCCGTAAATAAAGCATCGACGCGTAACTCGCGTCAACGGCTTCAAGTACCTGGAACGTCATCGAACGCTGGACGACGCTTCGGTTGGGTTTCATGAAAAACATCACCGGCTCTATACCAACGGGAAATCAGTATCGGAATGTCCGCTACTTTCGCCGTGTATTTTGACGCGTAGGCAGCTCGTTACTGGCGACTGCATCGAGCGAACGTTCGCGCCCTCGTTATCTTCCGCACTCGTTCCGCCGCGCCGATTTAATTATCGTAACGCGGCGCTTAAAGATTATTACAAGCGTGATCCAACAGCGGAGGATTAGCCGAGTCGTGTCTCGTTCTGATTTAAAGAACGCAAGAGTTCGCGGACAAACGTGTACTCCGTCTGTGGGACGATTCAAAGTCACGCGAGTAACTCTTTCGCGTGAATCTTCGTCAGCGGTCGAACGTTTCGAGAGATCGACGAGAAAAGAGAGGACGCGCGACGGAACGAAGGGCGACTCTCTCCGAGGCGCGATTCTGATCGGTAAAAGAAGGATAACAACGGATTTCGAGGTGCGGCGATCAGTCAGGAAACCTTCGGACTCTGCACAATCAACGAAGGGCGAGACTCTCGTTAAGCGATCGATGCTCGGCGTCCCGTGGCACACCGCGAAAGCACATTCGTACGAGGCTTAAAGTACTCTGCCAGGTTTTATATAGAATGTAGTTCATGCTCATCATCCCGAAGATCAGCCGGCTGAGCCGTTCGACAAACGGTTCGAACAAAAAGCACCGAAAAAAGACAACTCGGTGCAAATAACCTTTGCTACGTTCTCCGACCTTCCCCCCGGGCCTCTTCCTCGCTCTGTCTCTCTCTTCGCCCGCCTTTCCATCCCTTCCGATTTCCCTGTTCTCCCATCTGTTTTCCTCTTTCTCTCTCTTTTCCTCCTTTCTGTCTCCGTGTAGCTCCTTTTCATCCCGTCGCTTCTGATAGTACCTAGTTGCCTCCCTCTCTGGCTCGCGGTCTCGCAAGGCACACGGCTCTTTGACGAATAGAGAAAGACGGACAGAGGAGACAGGGAGAGAGGGAATTTGAAACTGAGGCAAGCCGCTTATGAGGCTTTCGTGTAAATCACCGGTGAAAGTCACCGAGTTACTAAGTCAATGAATTACTCCGTTCGCCGACCGAGTCAGCCGGGGTCACACACGTCTCGGGGTTACAGGGTATTATCGGCAATCTTCGCGATCAAATCACCGATCGAGGGGAATATTTTTCGATCGCAGATGCCTTACGACGGACCGAACGCCTCCGTATTTTCCCAATGGTCTGGTTTCGATCGATCAGAGAAGACACTTGTCGTCCAACGTTTTGATGTTAATTGGATTCCACCGATGGATCCACGGTGTTAATCCCGCCGTGGATTATCGTGCCGAGATCTTTTATCAGACATCTCGTCGGTACCGCTTTCGTCGTCCGACTACCGTTCGATCCACCGAATCATCCATCGTAATGTAAATTCGATCGACTGCACCGACACGACCGAGTCTATTACGCGCATTATGCGCCCGTGGAATCCTCGCGCGACGTCTCGTCAACCAACAAATCCCTCTACCTACGGCGACAACGAACGCCATTGATAGTGATTGATCGCGCACCCGTAGATAGAATCGCTACGAAGGAAAAGTCATGTTCAGGTGGATCTCGAGACTCGCTTTCGGACGGATTGCGCGCTAGATAGACCGGCTTTTCTTCTGCCAGCCGCTTTTGCTGGTCATCACGAAACGCCCCACGGGAGTCGTCGACGGTCACAACACGTTTCGTGTCGCAGGTGTTACGAGAAACGCGAGAAAAATCGCGTTCGACCGCGTGACAACGTCGAATTACGCGCAAAAGCAACGTTCGATCGGTCGTCGATATCGAATCTCTCGTGCCAAGAAGACGTTTAACTGGCTCGAGTCAACCGGCGCAACTTGTTCCTTGATCGACGTTCGTTTGTAATTCGATTTCTTCCAAACAATGGCTGATCTTCGAGCGGAGCCCCTGCGGAGGCCTCGATCCCGTCGTCCATTCACGTAATTCTGCCGCGTAATACTCGCGGGAACCGAGATACCGATCGGTCAATAAGAAATTGATTCTCGACAGTCACCCGCGTCACCGTCGTCGGCCTACCACGAGCTCCGATCTCCGTCGAACCACAAATATGTTTTAACGTAGACCGACCGAGCTTCACCACCGTCCACGAATTTCAACCGTGATGTTTCTTTCCTCGTTGTTGCGCGTAGCAACGAGAAGTACGGAAAGGGGAACGTGGATAATCGCAAAGAAAAAAACTCGGCTGCTTTAAACGAATCTTGTCCCGATCGCGGAGATGGCCGTAAATCGCGTAATACCAGAGGCAGGAAGAGCGGCCGAATAAAGGTGGCAGAAGTGGGTGTTCCGAGGGCGGAATCCACGTTCCCACATTTATTATCCTTGAAGCCAAACCGGGACTAACGAGTTTTTGATCGACGCCGTCCGTGTCGGTCTATAGACACGATGGCATCGGTACCGTCCATCTATGCCTACCTGCTTCTCCGTCTCTTCGCCTTTGTCCTCGGCCTCTTCCTGTCGCCATTGTCCAAGGAATCCGGCATTCCGCCGGACGGGAAGAAGATTTCCTTCGAACAAAGCAAAACCAACTCTCTCGACCTTTCTTCCTGTTCCTTTCTGTGCGATGGCAGTCGACTTTTCGGGCGACGAAACGAACGTTACGCCGCGAACGTTAAACCGTGCGCGGGACTCCGTCGAAGAAGGTGAACGAGAGTACGACGACGCGATTAATCGTCGTTGCTGAAGTTGCAGCGGCCGAACGAGCGGAGAACGATGCCGGGAGGAGCGAAGCCTTCGAAAGGACGATGCAAGGGGTCAGAAAAAAATCGCACGGTGCTGATTGAACGGAGAAGAGCAACGATCCATTTTGCAGGGTATACCGTCCAGATTTCCCGAGGGAGTTTAACACGGCGTAGGGAAAACGACGTCGAGGGAGGAGACGGGACTTGGACTATTAGCGATCACAAATAGGCTATTACGGTCCCATTAATACAGCGCAACGACGAGACGTGCGTTGGTCGAAACACGAACCGCGGATACCAGACTTCCATCAAACCCGCGATCTTCCTCCCTCTCTCATCTCTCTCCTTGTCCATCTATCAGCCTCTAGCTATTCTCCCCAGACGGCGGTACTTCTCTGTTTTTACCACCAACCGATGGTATAGGGTTTCCACGAGCCCCAGAGACCGGTAATCCGAGATTCACTTTGTGCGTAAGGTTCCGCGTGCACGTAAGCCGAGGGCATGCTCGAGAGCGTATGCACGCGTCGCGACGCCCTACTCGCGTCATCTCGCAGTCCACGGGCTCTGGCCATTCTGCGCCAGTTTCGATCGTTCAATGGAGAAAAGCAAAAAAAAAGAAAACAGAGAATAAAAAGATAAGGCCGAGAGAGAGAAATATCGTTCGAAATACCATCGACCCACGGAAGAGGGCAATGGCCTGTAACGAAAGCAAAGACAATGAAAAGAAGGGAAATTCTCGAGAAAAAATGTCGAGAGGGACGTTAATTTAAAGCAAATAGAAGAGTGGAAGCGCGCGTCGAGAGGCGAAACGCTGAAAGGAGCAGCAAACGAGGCGAGAATAAACGTAAGCTCGGCTAATCGACTAGGCAGCCGCGGAGAGCCCGTGCCACGTGCCGACTGGCAAACGTTCCGGTAGCAAACACCGCGACGTTGTTAGCCCAGTTAGTCAACATCGGCGCCTCGGATGTTAAGCCGATCCGTTGTAGCACCGACCGACTCATCCCCGACGTCTCCCTTTCCTGCGAAACGCGCACACGTTCGGCCACCCCATTCTCTCGGCGGGATGTGCGGCTGCTTAAATTTTAACGGATCGTCGGAACAGCTTCTGAGAGCGGCCGGACGAGAGATCTCGTCGCGAAAAACACGCGAAACACAACGAAGATCCGTGAAGAAGCGAACCCTGGGAGAGAAATTTCTTCGGGGATTCTGTTTTGGCAACGCGTTCGAGTTCGCTAGCGTTAAGCTCGTTTGCGCGCTAGAGTCGATTCCTCGACTTTTAACTCGGCGCTAAAAGGTTTCCCGCGATCGTCCTTAGAATCGGGTGCCGCGGGTAATTAAGCGGAATTTTCGAGCGAACTTTCGGAAGAACGAGCGACTCGATCGGTCGTGAAAGCTTAGGCGTGAGGAAAGTTTGCCCTTTATCGAGTGGCAACCGTAATGCGGTTCCCTGTACACGCTGAAGGTAGATTCGCTCGACATCTTTCTTCGCGACGGCGATTAACAGGGCAAGAAGCTAAACGATCGGTTAAACGTTCGATAAGCAGTCTACGTTGTACATAGACACCGCAAATCCTTTGCAATTCGTACCAAAGCGCCAATCAGTCGAACTGGATTTGGCTCTCTTCCGTCTAATCCCGCAT
Organism: Bombus bifarius; assembly: GCF_011952205.1. NCBI lineage: Eukaryota > Metazoa > Arthropoda > Insecta > Hymenoptera > Apidae > Bombus > Bombus bifarius. Next base: position 346,561 of record NW_022884533.1, read on the forward strand.
TCACGCAGAAACAATGCCGGGAGCAGCGGAGTAGCGCGTGCCGCTCATTAGTACCGATCAATGACTCGATCGGACCGAAACGATAAAGCTGTATCGGGGCTCCCTGTATCTCTCTTGCTCGGAGCACGAAGGTTCGAGACAGCGACGCGGATGTAGTTTAACGGAGCAACGTCTTGGAGATGTTGCGCGCGTCTAGCTTCGCCTCTTCCTATCACTGCGAACGGGGACCCTTGACGAAGGGTTGCCGTTGAAGGGCGAACGAAGGCTGGCCGGAATCTCCTCGGTCGTAGAGAGGAACGTAAAGAGGAACCGAGAGCAACAGCGCCAGTAGCAGCAGAAGTAGTAGGTGGAGGAGACAGAGAAGGCGGAGAAGGAGGAAGAGGGTGGTGGCGGTGGTCGTGAGGGGCAGCAATCGGGTGGTGAAGAACCGGAGGAAGGTAGATGCTGCAAGGGCAAGGGGCTAGGGGAAAGCAGGCCGTGCGGCGAGGAGCAGGGTGAACGGGGGTTGTAAGCGGCTTACGCCCGCCGAGCGGAGAGCGACTCCTCGCTAATTATTTATAGGACCCTCTCCCGGCTCTCTCTTCTCGTGCACGGAAGATCCTTTGCCGAGAGGAGTTCTCTTCCATCTTTCTTCATCCTCTTTCCTCTCTCTTCCTCCATCTTTGATCTTTTCCTCTTTTCCGTCTCCCTCCACCCTCGCTTTTCTCTCTTTCTCTCCTTCTCTCTCTCTCTCTCTCTCGGTCGTTCCCTTTTCTTTTCCACCGCCTCTTCTTTCTATACTCTTCTGCGTTCTCTGTGCAACCAAGTTATATGTACACGGTCCTTTTTACGCTGCCGGGGACTGTCCTCGAGTTCTTCAAAATGGGAAAGGTTTGATCGTCGGAGGGTGAAGCACCGTTCTTCCTCAACCCCCGACTTAGCTGTCCTAAAAACTGCAAAAATATTGAACGGCGAGCCCAATTTTTACGATAGATAGAAAAACGTCGTCTCCTACGACGAAAAAGCGAAACCGAAGGTGCGTGCATTCTCGCAACGTATTCGTCGAAAATCATCGTGGACTAACCGCACAACGTCTCGGGCTGTTCTTTGTTTCGAGGTAATTTATGGTGCGTAAGAAATACTCAGGTAGCATATGCCATTCCCCTGAGATGACGACGAACTTTGCGGTGACCCTGCTCATAATTGCAATTTTTGTACGTCTCGTAGGTTCACAGAAAATCCGCAGGTACTCGTAAAGCTTGTGCCTATTCCTAGCCGTTGGGACGCACCGTGAAAGAGCGTCGATAGAATCTCCACGTGTACCCGACGCTATAGCGGCGGAAACCAACTGTCCATTTTTTAGGATTACCTGTAGATGCTTCTCGCACAAGCTACGTGTGTACGACCGGGAAGCGTAGCGCGAGAGAAAGAGATCCGCTGGGAGAATCGAGCAGATAGGGGGACGGATAGAGTAAAAAGGTGTGTTGGTTACTTGGAAGCACGCCGAATGTTTGGACAGAGGGAGCTTAACAATGCATTCGCGCCCCTTGACTTCCTGCCGGAGCTTCTGATCCCTCGATCTGGCCGGCGAGAGTAATTGGGTCGAACGAGCCGCGATTCAACTAAAAAACTTCCCGCTCGACTTCGTACGCGATCGGCTGATTCGACTTTCACCTTCCCTGAGAATCGATCGACAACGCTAGAAAGTCCATATTCGGAGGAACTGTGGCGGAAGGTCTGAGATTCCTCGAAGGTTCTGCTATCGGAAAACAAAGTCCGAGGTTTGTATTTAAAGACAACGATGGACGTACCTGAATAGCAACGATAACCGTTATTCGTGACAAGGGTAGGTAAGCGGGCTGCAGGATTACCACTACCGTTAGCAAATGTCGTTAACCCTTTGCCATACTTTTACAAGTCTGAGTCATGACGAGAATTTTCAGACAAAATGGTCTAATTTCCTGTCAAACCTTCATCTCGAGCCAAGTACGAATGCATCGAATGGTGTCTTTTATTTAAACACAGGCGCAACTATCTACGCACTTAGTCGCACGATTTCGTGTTTCAAGTTCGGCTCTTTCCCTGACCATTCGGGCGCAACGTTCGGACCCGAACTCTTCTGAGTTAAATGGTATGGTAAGGGCTTAATTAAGAAAGCAGTTGCATCGGTCAAAGTACGACGCAAGCGAATTTCTATCGGAAGAGAGCGCGGCGCGCGGCTCGAACGTGTGGAAAAAGATCAAAGCGAGAAAGTCGAGGCCACGGACGTTATACGATGCGCACCAACTAGCAGAGTCCTCCAATTGAATTTGCAGCGCGGCGCGATCTCGATTCGTCGCTGATTCGATTTCATCGAGTTTAAAACGACCGCTTATAGAGCATTAAGCAATCCTCAAAGTGGGAACGAGAAATCTAGTTACGAGAGCGCGAGCTGGCCTCTTTGATCCAGCCGCTTCCCCTCCTTCGTTTTCTCTCCTTCTCTGTCTATCCTTTCTCTAACCCCGTCTCTCCTCGTCCCTCTCAACCCCCAACCGCTTCTTTCTCTCGTTAGAATATTGCCAATCGGGGAAATTCCCCTTCGGACTTTACGGCCTTCCAGATTGCGTGAAAATTTCATCCGCCAACATGATCCTCTTCATCGGTGAGATCGATCTTTCCGCTCTTCGTTTCGCCGTAAGTAAATTAATTTTCTATCCAGAAAAAAAAAAAGAAAGAAAAAATAATTAATCGATCGGCCCGGTAAGAATGGCATCGTTGGTGGCTGTCACCCGTTTCGTAGGACGTCGCCATAATTGCCAACGTTTTCTGCGCGATATACGAGCCAGGATTTTGAAGCAGCGGGGATACTTGCCGCGGCGAGACGTCGTCGAATTAACGAATAAATTCGCGCAAAATTATTAAACCGATTCTCATCGATGCATTATTTATACGGTTTGCCGTCGCCGGACCCGTCCATGTTGCTCGCGATCGGATGAAATATGGGAAAGCAGCTGTAAATGGAGTTGCCGGAACGTTTAACGCGTAACTTTTCGCAAACGCCGTACATAATATATGATTTACTCGCGTGTCAACCTCTGTCGATGGAAGTACCGGGCGCAGGTGAAAAATGTAATACACGTAAATACTCGAGCGCAAATGCCGGCCGATACACATTTTCACCCGTGATCCCATTGAACTAAAAGAAAAACAAAAAATACGGGTCAAATGTCGACGAACACTCGTATAATCTCTCTTTTCGCGGATTTACCTCCGGGCTGTTTATCGCTTCGAACGAGTTCGAACGTTTAACAATGAATAACGACACGTAAGCATGGTCCAAAGGGCATTCCATTTTCTGTTGACAGGTCCAAACGACATGGTCATGCTGTTCGACGAGCAATGGAAAGTGACAAAGACGGTACTTATCGATCCCCGAGGTGACGAGGGTAGTTCGTAAATATACAGCACGGTAGCAAAGCAGAATCGCTAATTGCCCTGTGCAATTTTGTTTCACTGTCCCGGTTGGTAAGCAGTCGGTAGGTCCGTAGGTTTCCGTAGGTGAAAGTTCACGAAAAATCCGACATTCGAAAGTATATGAACCATCGTAACAGCCGTATTCTTCAACCAAGTTTCGGTAGGTATGGCAGTAGAGTATAATGGGTATATTAAATTGACATAGACAGAGAGGCTGTAGGAAAACGGGTAAGAGAAGTTGGTTTGCAAGGATAGGTAGGTAAGTCGGGGCTTAGCCCGGTGACACAGTGAGCAGAACCAAGCCATGAAGCTTACGGCCGGCTCTGAGTTGTTATAATGGGATCCGGCTAAACGCAAGCCGATTTTAACTCTTCGCCGCAGCACTCGGCCAAGTTCAAGGCCATTGTCTTCAACATACTGAAAGTGAACGGTCGACGTTCGCAAACCCATCTAAAATGTCTGCAGAATATCTTTCTAAAGGAGCTCGATTAACCCGTACAGAGAAAACCTCGAATAATTGTTTCGCTTCGACGCTTCTTCCCTCGTCTTTTATCCCTTTTGTTCACAGCCTATCTATACTTCGACGCGATGTCATAGCGTTTGCCGTAATATCATAGCGACCGTTTGAATTTTATAGGAGGCGGGTTCGATAAGTCTGAAAGCTCGCGTAGCGTCTCTGTTTTTAAAAAACTTTTGCATCCCTTCGGCAGCTGTTCCGTTTCCGCATTTCTTAGCGAACGATTTCTGACACAAAGACGAGAAATCGCGCAAATTAAGCAAGCGTTTTGTAAATGTATTACTTTCGGCTAAGGATCGGAGTACGAGGAATCCAACAACCACAAGAGGCTCAACGAACTCACGGTGGATTTGAAGCCAGTATGCGAGTAATTCTGTCGTTCACATAGCCTATGAATCGAGAATCTCTTTTAAAAGCAAAGTCGCGAAGGATTTGCACCGCGTCTGTGCAAAAGGGGCAAAGGATCCAGGCTACTACTTAGGTATACCGGCTGATTTGTTATAGCCCGTTAATTTGATGAGTTAGAAAGGGTGGCGGATTACGACGTCAAAAGGTAGACAGGTACGCGATCTGTCCAATTAGCCAGGTACAGGCTGACCTGGTGCTGCCTTCGGTAGCTTGGGGTTCTTTGTCCCCCGAGTTTAGGCCACTTATGAGATACGCCGCTTTTGCCACCCTTCTCTCTATTAACGACCAACATGCTCGTATGCTTCACCAAGCCGTATATATACCACGTAGTATACGCAACCTGGTACACCTGCGATCCTTTAATGGACCGTCTCTGAGCTCTATGCATACGCGAACCTCTCGATCAGCCTGTCTATCTAGCATCTCTCGCCCCTCTTACACGCTCGGAACTTTGCTTGATCGTATCAAAGAGAATACGGGACGTTTCACGATAATAAACGGTGCCACGATGAACCTCGTGCATCGACCGCCTCTCCTAACGCAACCAATTACGCGCTGTACTCGGCGAATAGTCACCGCTTTCGATTCGAAATAAGAACTTTGAGATAAGCGGAACGGGATTGGATGGTTTAGCGAAAGGACGGAAAAAAGTTTGTTAGGAAAAGAAACGATAAACCGATATAAGGGATAAACGCCGACGGATATTAGCTGTTTCGATGTAATCTGGGGGCGTGAAACGTTATTTCCGGGTAGAGGGCCGATAAATTGGTTACTTTACGTCGGCGAGCGAACGTTTTTTAATTTTGTGGAAAACAGGATAACATCGGAAAGAACATGCGACGTGTTTACGCAAATTGCACTCGCGATTACGACGACCACGAGTCTGTAATTAATAATGGCTTTTAATGGTTTGCGATCGATACGCCAGCCCACTCGAATAATGGGACGCGGGACCGTTTTAATGTTAATTAATTTCAAGTGCATTAGCAAAATTACAGCCCGCGGCAGCGAGAACTTACGCACATCAATGTGATTAATAGAAGGCTGACTCGCGATCTATAAGCTGGTTGTGCCGAAAAGAAATAAGACGGGCCGCATCGAATCACACGGTGCGCGCGAACGTTACGTTAATTAGAGTCGGACCGTGATTAATCGTATCGCTGTGACACGAAGTCGCAACCGTTCGTTATAGCTTGTACATGGTTAAATAAATCAACAAATTATTAATAATATGCGACGATTTATTTTTTGACGTAGTAAGATTCTCTTCTTACATGATAGAATAATCATGTACCTTATAAGTTTAATAATTATGTACAGCTTGCGTTGTATTGTTACAAAGTAACTTAATTCTATACGCACGATAATCAATTACAGCGTACACTGCCATTTGCTATTCTTAAATTTACTGATATCTCATATTTATTTTCTTTTTTTATTTCAATTAACTTTATGTTTCAACTCACGATAGTATACATTATGGCTGTGTATACGCGGAATATACAATAATACCTTGCAGATCGAGACCAAAATTGGTCGTAACTGCAAGAAACGATCTATAATTTAATACCAGTTTCCCTTGTCACGAAATGGAACAGATAAAGTTGGATAGTGGTAGGTATGCACACTATCTAACACTCTCGAACCTTTTCGGCTTCGGTAGGCTCTCTAATACTACTAAAAGTTAGAATAAGAAAAAAGATAAAAATAGAAAAAGAATAGAATAATTATAATAAGCGTACATAAACTTTATGAATCCAGAGATCAACGACCACACATGATTTCCTCCCAGCTATCGCAATTGCACTCTTTCATTTTTCCCGACAGTTATTGCAGTAGGAAAACGTATCTCTACTACGATAGCCATATTACGATCGGTCGCGAAACATCGTTGTGGATTCTTATATATCATAAGATTGGAAATAATTCGAACGTTATTAAATTCTTAGAGGCGATGAAATAATCGCGAAAGGAGTAATTAAATTAATCGGAAACCCATCCAAGAGAACGATCATAATGGAAGAAAGGAAACTTCACTCTCGCGTCAATTGTAAAAACGTTTGAATTTCGTTTCAGCTTCGAACGATAAAAATAAGAACACGCGTCGAATGGAATCGAGTTGAACGGGTCAGGATCAGATGTTCTTTTCCACTTCCGATTGTAAATAGTTGCAAAAGATTTCCGTGCTTGTGTTCTCGATCGCCTGGTATTTGCTCAATTACAATACAAGCAACGAGAAACATGCGGTAGATAAATGATAACGAAACATCGTCTAATTTCGTACATCATTTAAATGTTCATCGTGATTTGTTTACTCTTACTACCCTTACTCAAATCGTTCCCAACTTAAAACTTCAATGAATACATACTACGGAAATAACGATGATACTCAATGCTCGTATTCAATTGTTAATCAATGTTCGTCGATATTTATATCAGCTACTGAAAATTTAAATTACGAATAATTCGTTTAGACATGTTTTTGTCTTCGAACATGCGGTAAAATTCAATGTCGAAAGTAATAATTAATTACCATCGATCCGTTAGTTCTTACCGTACATGCAATTAATCTATTACGATCTTAATTTGGATTGTACCCGAGGATTCTATTTTACAATGTGATCGGCACTAACCCCAACATCTTTTAAAAATGAACACCAACTTCGAGAAGGTTCGAGAGGAGGATATTAACAAAAAAACAAACACATCGGGAGTTTTTTCGTTTTATTCTACTCCTTCTCTACATCACTCCCGCAATGATAGTCGTAGAAGCCAGTCATATGAATTATGTCTTGTAAGATTAATGAAGATAGAGGTATTAATTAATGAAGATAGAGGTAATTACAATCAGTGTTGTTCAATTCTCTTACCTATGCAACAAATGGTCTATATAATTTGTCCTTATTCGAATCTTCTTCTGTCGAACAGGAAAATGAATGTGAACAGGATTCGTGCCTCTGTCAATCATTACCGAAATAGGTTTCAACGCTTTGATGCGATTCACCATTATACTTCGGAAGCAATCGCCAGTAGACCGCGAATCTTTATGCAAATCTATACTTTGATAAGAAATGGATACTATTTTGCAGCCTGGACAGAAATTTGCTTCATCATTAAATCGCAACAAACGAATTGTCTCGTACATTTCTTTTATATACCTTGCGTATTTTCAGATGTCACGATATCTGCATAAAGATTGACGATCTAATTATAAGTAGCAAAGGACCCAGTAGTAGCGGTATTTTCCTGAGTGCGGTGAGAGATGCAGGAGTTTCTACCAGGCCGCTATACCATCGCCTGATATTTCTGGTCAGATAGTATATAACCATCGGACTCCGGCGAAGTAGCCATTTCGTTGCTGCCTGTTGGATTCAAATGATGACTGGTCAAGTGTGACATAGAGGACGTCAATGTCATGTTGTGGTGATACTGCGGATGGTAATTTCCTTGCGGGCTGTGGTGCATGTGCGAGATCGGAGTTTGATAGTAATCGCCGCTGGTGTACGGATTCTGATAGGCATTGTAGGTCTGCCCAGGGTAACATTGGCTCGGGTTCACCGAGCCGGGCGACGATGAACTCCAAGCGAAACCGTAGTCGCCGTGATGAAGTTGATTCATCGGTGGTGGATACGACGATGGCGGCAACTGACTTGCACCCGGAGTCAACGGCGGAGAAGGTGTAGTTAGTGCGCTGTTTGCTCCGCTTCCGCCGGTTGGCGTCACACCCAGACGCGGGTACGTCGAGGTCGTCGATAAGAGAGGCGAATTCGGTCCTGGTGCCTCTTTCCCGCGTGGTGGAGAAACCGGCGATGAGCGTCTACTGGTTGACGCCGACGAGGTCGTCGGCATCTTGTTGCTATTGTTGCTATTATTTTGATTCTGGTTCGATCTCGGCGAACCTTTGGAAGGCGAAGTCTGTTGCTGTTGCAATTGCTGTCTGCATTTCGCACGACGATTCTTGAACCACACCTACGCAAAGTAGAAGATATTTGGATAGATATTTGGTTAAACAAAGTGTCTCGGAAACTTTGAAATATCGCATATCGTCGATGAACGAAGATCCTTTGAAGGATGGCAAGGACGAACGCAGCCAGATCTTTCGTGGGGAGTCTCCGAAGGTTTCGTAGAAACCATCGCCCGAGGGATCATGGAAAAGAAAAGGCATCCCGTCACGAGGGATGGAACCGTACAAATGGAGAGTTAATCGGTGCAATGGGAAAGTAATCGCGGGCGGACGGCCGTAACATTTCATTAAATCGCAACAATAACAACGGACTGGAGCAGGGGTAGTTGGAGGGCTTTTATACGCGTACGTGTGCTAGTTTTAGTGTACACGCTCACGCTTTACGTACGCGTGTCCCTCGAGATTCGCGTTACCGATGTTTGTCGGCACGCATGCGCTAATCAAACCGTATCGAATACACTATAATTGCTTTCATCGTGTTAGCGAAGGTGGAAAAATTCGCGAAAAGCTCGTGAAAAATTCGCGAGAAACTCGTAAAAAATTCGCGAATAGTTTGCGAAAAAATCGTGAAAAATTTGCCGATAATTCTAAATAATAGATAGAATAATAGATAATTCTAATAAATAAGCAAACTCTTTAAACGAAGTAGAAAAAGCGCGTAAATTTCGTAAAAGAGCGAGTTCTTGCTTTCTCTTCCTTCCCGAGCTAGAGATAGGCGCGTTCCAAACACGGACAAAAAGTATCCCCCGGTAGGCCGCAAGTACGCGCACACGGACCCCCTTTCACTCCCCCTCATGCACCCTCCATAATCCCGGCACACAATGTGGCCAGGGGTGCGATCCTATGAATCTATGCCCGTGCCTTTAAAAGCAAGACCCGCCGTCATTGTTGTTATTATCGACAGCATTGTAACAGTTGTTGCGAAGAACACGACTCGCCGAAGCGAACAGGAGATTTTCAGTCGCCATGAATTTCGTGTTAGTTGGCTGAGTTGAGAACGAGGGAAGGACGGAGGCCTCGGTCCCGTCGAGTAGGGTTGAAAAGTTAAAATTAACGAAGCGTAAACAAATCAGAAATTCGAACGACCGCCAGAGATGTTACCGATAAAGGAAACTGTTTCGGGTTTTATCATTCGTCGAGGCAATAGGCGGATTCTCGTTTCGCAAGCACACATCCTTGGCAAATGGGGTGCGGAGATTGGAGACACGTGAAACGTGGATATTGCGTATCAACCGTAAGAGAAATGATCCCTACGAGGAAGAGGAAGAGATGGATCTACGGGCGATGGGGAAGAAGAACGAGAGAGAAAACGCCCATTATCGCTCGATGTTTGCACAACGACACCCCCCTCAGCAACAACACACGGCCGGAGCAGCTACCCCAAAAACCAACCAACAGTCCGTGGTGTCATCCGGAAGCCCTCAGGGGGCAACCACAGCCAGTTCTACTGTGTGTATCGACGGCTAGGTGTAAATTGCATCACCATCTGGTTAGCATCCAACGCGGAAAACCAACCCATTGGTCATGAGCCGGAGCAGCTGCGTTGACGTTTGGTTATGACGAATATATTTTCTTATTTGCGCTATTAATACGATATCGAAGCTGTTACGCGCCTATACACACACCGTGTTAGCAGAAACGCGAAACAACGTCCATCCGTCTGTTCGAAGACACGGATACCGCGTCGAACCAACCGTAAGGGTACGAGAACGCTAGAATACTGCCTCGATAACGTTCGCGTGCGCGCCGATAACGACGCTTAGGAAAATTTTTAATTTATCGTACGAGCCGTTTCAAGATCCGGATATACATATTTTTTACGATAGTCAAGATTATCGTCGAGCAGAATTTAATACGTATAAATTTGTAAGGTAAACCTGTTCGCGAATAGAAGTTTATCGTTTTTCCTGTCGGATACTACCGCTTCTGGAGCCGTAGGCTCTTCTCTTTTTCACCGAGAAAATAACGTTTTGACGCGTTTCTCGATCGTAAATGATGGACGAACGACCTGGCGCATTCAAACGTAGCAAACATCGCGCGCAGCTGTGTCGTTCACTCGCAGAGACGAGCGTATAGAAACTCGCGAGCGAGATAGAACGAAGGGCTATAATCCAGGAACAAATCAACTATATGTTGTGTTCCATACATCGTGCTTCTGTGTTCCTCTAACTATATACACCTCTATCCCATGTCGAGCTCTGTCTCTGTCTCTGTCTCTGTCCCTGTCTCTCTGTTTCTCTCTCTCTCTCTCTCTCTCTCTTCTCCTTCTCCTTCTCCTTCTCCATTGGAAACTTTTAGATCCACACACCCCTCGACCTCTACTCCTCCCTTCCATCTCTTATCCACCTCTCTTTTTCCCCCTTGGATATTATTCGTTCACGTGGGTACGCCTCTACAATGTACATGGTGCACACGTGTGCTCCCGTGACGTACGTGCAGTTGCGCCTTCATTCACCAGGGGCTTAACTTCGCGTGGAAACTCCGGCTAGACGGAATTTCCTTGCTTTGTCCTACATCTAGCGATGGCGGTCGTTGGTACCACCGAGTAGCGAGATTACTTTACGCGTCGCCCCATCGAATTCGATGACACGTAACTTATCCCCATATTTTAGAAGATACACGCTACGACGATCTGCCGAGTTCGCGTTCCAATCGAATCAGAAATACGCGCTGGTGATTAAACAATGGCGATAAACCAAAGCACCGATACATATAGGGACGTATGGTGATCCCAGCGGCAGAAAGGAAAGAAGAGGAGAGATGCGCGAGGGGATTCGCGAGCTCTAATATTCCCGTCACGATCGTGACTTCGGGATATCCCGCCACGAAATAAAGATGTTACGAGGACCGCAATAAAAGCGTCAACGAGCTCGTCGGCACATCTATCAATGTACAGCGACGACCGGGACAATGGCGAAACCGGAGGGGCGTAGAGCGCGACGCCACGTTGTGTAAATACCTTAAATCTCGTCCACGCTTGCCGAAGCACGGAACACTCTCGTTCCCTCTTCCTCTTCTACTCGCTGCTATCGTCCGCCGAGATCGTACTTGTTCCTTGTGACTCGTGAGATACCGAAACCTATACGCGACGGATAAATCGCGACGAGTCTCTCGACTCGCCTAGGTCAATTTTCACGTTCGCTGACAACCACGGTTTTCCTGTAACCCTCGCGATGAGGGGAGAAACAAGGAGAATAAATTTAACCAACTTACCTGCACTCGCGATTCGGGCAAGTTGATTTTCAGTGCAACCTCTTCGCGCATAAAGATATCCGGATATCTTGTTTTTGTAAAAAGTGCCTCTAACACATCTAATTGTGCTCTGGTAAAGGTTGTTCTTTCTCGGCGTTGTTTACGTTGATTCATTCCTGAAACAGAAATTGAAAGATCGCAGCGGTAGCGAGAATTACATGCAGTTTAAACATTTGACACGATCGGGAGAATCGTGCGCTAAAAAGGTAGATTGGAAACGCTTGTCGAAAGGACGAAGATGAGTCGCGAGGCTGTTCAACTGGGGAAGGGTAAGGCATCAGTACCGCAGGCCGGAGGACAGAAAAGGGGGTGGCACAGAGGGGTGTAAGCGTTGCGAGGTCGCGATAGCGTAATTTTGAACAGTTCCCCGCTACGACCCACCCTCCTCTACCTTCCTCGTGCCATCGAGCCTCGCTTGGCTCGTTCCGGGACCCACGTAATCCGCTTATGAGGGGGTCACAGGGGGTGGCGAAGGGAGGAGGACGGGGGACAAGTCAGGACGGCGGAACGGGGACCGAGGAGGGGTGGGGTACACCCCGGAATACACGACCATCCAGAGGACCAAAGTCGCGGTTCGTTCCCAGCTGCCTCTCTGAAAACGATGGTATCCAACACGCCAACGTACAACGTTCCAACCAATAAAAAGAAGAGGCTGGAAAACTGCGCTTCGCCAGTGTCTCTCGGTTGGAAGTTGAATCGTAAAGTCGAGAAAGGAATGGTAGATACCAGCCTGAAAGGATCGTCCGATGTCCCACGATCGACCAAACTCAGTTTTTTAAGACTCGACTTCGTAAACCTCTGCTACGAATCACAATCTCTGCGTCCGCCTCTCTGCTCTCGAAATCGTCGCTCGTAAACCGATTGTTCGATCGAAAGTTGCGAGTTTTGTCTCAGCGATCGTACCGGCGTGTAAAGTCAACTGCGGCGAATTTGAACAACGACCACGAAGTCGCGACATCGTATGCGTAAAAAGAAAAAGCATCGGAGGCATCAGCAGGCAAAGAGAAGAACGCGAGGGAGGTGAAGAAAGAAGAGGAAGAAGAAGAAGTAGAAGAAGAAGAAGAAGAAGAAGAGAGAGGAATTAAAAGCAACAACTCCTACCGCGAAAACAAGTTGGAAGAGTGGTTTACGACGAGAAGAGGAGGCAAGCGTGAGCAAGACATTGTATGCGCCGTACATTTGCATATTTCTCCGCTTTAAATGCTTTAACGCGAAACCACTCTACAAAGTTGAAAATAACAATTATGTAACGAACGCGTGTTTGGATACGCAACGATCAACAGAGTCTACCGGATAACTCGAGAGGAAAAAATCGGAAGAAACAGAAGCGCGAAGGGCATCGTCGATGAGAAGCGACAGCGAAGCGAACCATCTTGAGAGGGGAGTGGTGCGCGAGCTCTAAGAGGGCATCTGTTGTATCGGTCGTATCTCTCGCGCTGACCCTGCAACTGTTCCTTTAAGCTAAGAACGATATGTAACAACAGGACGTCGAAGTAAAGGATGATGACGATGACGCCAACGATGATGCATACACGCGATCGAATGGCTAACGAACTGGTCGAGTGGGCTATCAGCATGGTAGCCAGGTAGATCGTCGAGAGAGATTGCGCCGGGCACAATGTAAAATTCCATGCCGGTTGGCTACCGTCGCAACGATGGCCACGACACGCCCGCGATCATTGAATCTATGATCCGTATCTCCTGTTCCGTTGGGTGTGCGGTGCGGCGCGGATCCGAGCAACGGAGGTTGGACCGAAGGGATGAGGCTCCTGGCGAAAGAGAGGAGAACAGATCCAGCGAGAGGATGCTTGATTGTCGAGTGGGCGTTAGCGCTACCGTTAACGACGGCCTTTGCCGGCTATACATCGGTCCATGTGAAAGCCAGGCCCTTATCCAGCAACGAGACAATGGAATTCCGATTATGGTCTTCCGCCTGCTTCTACACGGCGTCGAGTGGGCGCGAGGGAAAGCCCTTCGTTTGCTTGAATTCTACGCGAGCACAGATTCGAAACTCGAGCGTCGAGATCCTCCATTGCGCTTCATCTACAGTTTTTCATCGACTGTACACCTTTCGCTGTTTGCCGACAAAAGTGCTGCCACGAACGCGAAATTGGACGCGAAAGTTTTTCGGCGGGAGGGATGGTAAATTCGAATAGGCCGGTTTGCCGAAAAGCGGCTAGCTAAGCAGCACTAATGGGACGGCAAACACCCGCTGCGTCCTGAAGTATGATTCGATTTATTATCGTCAGCGCGAGACGAAACCTGGGGTTGATACAAGGGTTGCTTTGGCTCATTGGCCCACAACAGGATCAGACGCCACCCTAATAGCAAATTCGTTTTCTGTTTATTGGATTCTTCCTTCCCTCGGCACAGGGTTTCGTGTTTCGAGATCTCGAGCGGAATGGAATCCGTGGAAGTCAATGAACCGATAACAAAATTTTACAGTAATTTGTCTCGCCCGCTGGAATATCCTCGGAACACGCCAGGTACCGAATGGAAATGCTTTTCGATCGATCGATGCTTTTCCTCGAACATACAGCGCGATCGTTCGGCGTCGCATCCAGCAAGAGATTACACGGAGTAACGAAAGGCTACTAATTAATCGCAACCTGTGAATTTAACGAATTACCCTGGCCGTACTCGGACACGGTATACGCACGTTGTGAGTCGACCGTATGAATTACACGACCGGTGCTTACTTATCTATCCGCGATACCATCTGAAACTATGCTTGCGATGAAATATGGCGCGTCTAGGAGACGCGGCGTGATTATGCTTAACGTAGAATTTTCCTAGGCGTTTGTCTCGAGATTGCGTATGCGCGCGCGTTATTGAATAATAAATACCCGAGATAAGACGAGACGCTGTTACTTCGGGATGCTTATCGAATTAAAAAATGCGAATTAATATCAATTACATCGCTCGATCCAGAGAGCCGAATACGAAATCTCGTAATTATTGAATAAATTAAGTGGCTACCACGCGACAACTCATTCGTCAAGACGGCTAAGATCGCGAAGAATCATAAATTACTCGCAAGCATCGAGAAATCGGAAGAGAATCGAAATTAGCCGAGTGCGACAAACTCGTTTCACGAGCAAGCGGTTACTTTGCTATTCATAGAGCGCAAGATGCGACGGTAGCAAAATTCCAAATCGGTGAACGATCAAGAGGGATGACCGACGAATATCGAAGGAAAGTGAATACGCTCGGGAAGGGAATCGAAAATTAATTAAAAGCTAAAATGCGAACAGGACGCTAGACGGCGCAAAACGTAGGCGGAGGGATGGATTATTCAGGGGACCGTGGGATGATAGCACGTGCCACTGCCGATGAGAGACGGAATTCTAAAAGGCCATCAGTTACGAAAACATTTGGCCGACTTTGCGTTTACAGCATGACCTCCGTGAAATCGCTGCATAAAGCAGATAACCGCATCCAAGTGATTTGCCTCTCGTGCCTACGAAATCGTAATATCCTCTTCAAACGGGAGCATATTCGAGACAGAAGTTCGATATCGGGGAAAAAATGTGCAAGGTTATCGAAAACCGAGCATCTGCGCTCCAGAAGACCACACAAAGTTTCGACGGAACGAACGGAACGAAACGCGTGTGGCCTTCGTTCCTAGTCGTTCTTACTTGGTAATCTAGCAGAGACGAGCATAAGTAAGTAACGAAATACCAACACACATCCGGGACAAGCGAATAATCGGATAAGCTTCGTGTTACCATCTACCAACCGATGGCTTTTTCATTCGCTTCCTCTTCTGTTCTACCTACTTATCGTCGGGGTAACTTATCTAGCTATTTGAAAAGTGCATCAAAATGAAAATAGCCGAGAACCGATCGATAGGACTACATATTAGAAACCAACGATGATTCGACCTTTGTCCACCGATCTACGCGATACCAAGTTCCAGAGAATAGAAACAAGGAGCAGAAATGGAGAAGAGACTGACGTATCGATATCGTTGTACGTGATATTTCACTCAGACTCGAGTGTTTATCCTACAATTAGGACCTGGACCCGTATTTAGATCCCTCTGTCGAAGACGATACCATCCGCCTACTCGATTTACTCGCGACACGCGTCAAACGACGCGAATCGTTTCGTATTTGATCGACGATTTCTCTCCGATATTCGCGCGCGTGCTTGTTTAGCTCGATATTTTGTGGCCACTTCGCAACGACGATAGAGGCACGTGTTGCCGCCACGTGCCACGCTTAACCTGACGTCTAATCGAGTGATTGAAATTCTATCGAATTGGCAGCAGTCTGCCAGATGAAAGATTAAACTATTATCGTGCTATAAATTTTGAAGACCAATCCGACCGACGAGTTTACGCCGAAGAAACTTTCCAACTTTTGTTTCCCCGTTCCCATTTGATTATATTCTGACGTGGAATTGAAATCGGAGGCGTGGATGTCTGTTTACGCGTGCCGATGCCACCGAGAGGCGGAGGAAGTTAAGTGGACGGGCAATTTCTCTGCGACAACAAATAGTAGTCGTCGAATGAGAAAAGGGAGAGGCATGTGACGCGATTCCCACGTACCCGGTGGCTCCTGCAGCGTCCCTGTACATTGTACATCGGGGAGAAACCTCGGCGCGTTAACGACAACGTTTCGACACCCCACCTTTTTGGCACCCTTCGTTCCGCTCCGAGTTACTACTTTTTTTTCTTCGTCCCGCCCTGACCCCACGCCTGATTGCATAATAAAACAAATAACGTCGTTCGACGCGTCCAAACATTCTTCGACCGCGCTACGAAACACCCAACACGGACTGTCTCTTTTCGCGCACGCGACGAATACATGGTTTCACGCGTGGCCACAACCGCTCTAACCTTAACATTCTATCCCGGTTCCTTGCCACTCCTTCGCGTAGCTCAAGGTTGCAGACGGTCGTTTAGCAAGATTCATTTCCATTTTAATTTTTCATTTCTCACCGAGAGAACGAACGTGCCGGCTCGTGCATTATGTATTCGCTGAATAAAAAAGAAATTCGATTCACGTCGGAGGCGGGTGGAAGGACGAAGACCGCGAATTTACACTTGCGGGCGGTTCGTAAGATTCTTGGCAAGTATTCGGTATTACGATCGATGAAATAA
Source organism: Bombus bifarius (assembly GCF_011952205.1). Taxonomy (NCBI): domain Eukaryota; kingdom Metazoa; phylum Arthropoda; class Insecta; order Hymenoptera; family Apidae; genus Bombus; species Bombus bifarius. The sequence goes on from NW_022884533.1 coordinate 363,241, forward strand.
TCCAAAGTACGACACGACGAACGGCGATGAATTTAACGAACGCGATCAGACCGTAATATTTAGTTTTTAATTGATAAAGGAACGATAAAAGGGGAAAACGCGTCTCTTCGGCGCGGGTCACCGATTCGCTCGTTTCTCGCAGCCGCGAGCCTTGTTTCTACCCTGGACTCTCCCGATTGCCTCTTTCGCACGAACGCGTATATAGACAGAGGGACACTCAGTTCGTTCCTCTCTCGTTCCACGGCTTTTCGTGTAGCGGATACGCCTACAACGGATAGGCGGCTGGACGCGGGTACGTACGGACCTAACGGACAGATCCGTGTTTCCATGGAAACCCACCTATCTGCGTTGGTTGGACCTATACTGCCTGCTGCCACCCTGATAAGCGGCTTACTCTCATGGTTCTCTCTGCTCTTCTTCGCTGGGGCATTCCAGCCCCTTCCTCCTACCCTCTTGCCGCGACTCGAATCCCTCTGCTCTCCCTTCCTCTCACTCTCTCTTTCTCTTTCGTTACTCCGTACCCCTTTCAAACCACCGTGAAAAAGACGAAGGCGAAAAAGAGAAAGTACGCCAATTCTGCGTCCACGTATATTCCTCAACGTACGCGAACACGCGTGGAAGCGCGAAGGAAAAAGGAGAACGTTCGTGCGTCTAATTGAAATATGCTCCGCCTTTAAACGTTTTGTCCCGATGCGATGAAAATCATCGCAAGTCGTTTCCATCAACGATCGACATACGAAACGATCGAACTTCAACGAGAATGTAAATTTACGATTTCTATCGTGCTTGGACTGGGTACTACGTTGGATTGGAAGCCGGTACGCAAAATTGACGAAGAATTTATTTGACTCGAGATTCGCGATATAAGAGGAATTTTGAAATGAAAAATTCGACCGATGCCTTAAAGGCAACGTTACGAAGAAATGCAGTGGAGCGCTTGCCACAGAATGATGCACGTTGACTATAGTTAAGAAGCCCTGAGTTTACTTTGGCCTCATAGGGCTTCAGTCGATGCATCGATTTGCATGGCAATCAATACTGGCTAGTACGGCGGACAGATCAAATACTTTTACTAGGAGATAACAGGCCGTATGATACGCGAAATATAAGAAACGAACAATGGGATCGAGGGAGTAAAAGTTGCGTGAACGATAGGAGATGTTTGCAGCTATCAAAGCCTGCATCGAATAATCCTCGGTTTCGCCATCGAACGAATGCTCCTTTTGCGTCTCGAAAATGAAAGAAAGAAATGCAAAAGAATAATGATTTTAAAGAATATGCAAATCTTTTAAATCGTACTCGAAATTTGGAAGAAAATGAAGCTGTTAAGACGATAGAAGAAAGAAAGAACTACAGGCACCTTTATTTGGTACTTTCCTAAAATGGGAAAAGTAGTAAAGAAAATGGTACCGATGCCTATTTCGTTCGTCAAGCTAGAATCGGAATAACTAGAATTTAAAGGGAAAGGAAACGGAAAAGGGGAAACGATGGAATTCGATTTTTCAAGAAAAGTCTTTGAACGAGAACAGCTAACGCCACCTGTAACGACTCTGTCTTAACACCTACCTGTCTCAAATTATCAATATTCCTTCTCTCTATTACCTATCGCAACCATTCAACGATTCAAATGCTTGTGAGAAATAATAGCGCCAATACGGATCGCGATTCAAACGCGACATTAATAATTAACGGTATTACAGCGCTACCGTGAACATACGCAAATTGTAAAGCGGTGATCGCGTGCCTCTGGTAATTAACCGTGATATCTACAGGTAGAATACAGAGTTTTAGGAATCGCTACAAGATTTGAATCGTCTCGCGTTAGATTAATCTTTTTGGTATTCAGATGCGACCATGTGGAGAATGTTTCAACGACCGATTACGATCATTAATTAATTCAGATTATCTCAATCGTGTAATTTTATCGTACAGTTTGTTATTGCGATTAATGTTTCATCATGCAATATTATCTTTTTGTAATAAAGTCAATAATTTGCCAATGCTTTGTTGTATTGTTGTAAGAATAATAATATGTAAATGTATGGTAAATATGTAAGCGTATAACGCAAAGAGTAACTATAATTGGGATAACCCATTGATCTACATCTCTGTAATATCAATTTCTGATAGTTCATGCGAGTAGAAAGATAAATTAAAGGAAACTAACCTTGTGGGAAGGCAGCTAGTCCATGTTCCAGAGGATGAGGATGCGGATGACCGTGAGTAGCGAGTGCAAACGGCGACGGTAGTCCTGGATGTGGAGCTCCTGGATGCGGGTGAGAATGCGGATGTGGATGGGTGCCGACTCCCATTGCTGGATGACTGTGGGGATGGTACTGAGGACTACTGGTCGGAGCGCAAGTGGCGCCGGTAGCCTTCAGGTACCCCGCCATGTAACCCGCGAGGCAAGCCAGTTCACCCGCCACTGCGGCTCTCGTATCAGAATGCCTTAACTGTTGATTTACCTCCTCTGTCGTCAACCAGAAATTTTCTTCGCGGCGATTACTCTCACTCAATTGCAAAGGTATCCTGGCGTTGTTCTCAGATAGGCCCGGTGTCGGTTCTTGCGGCACCGACACGTTTTGCCCACTATCGTTGGCTTCGTATGTCTCCACCTATAACGATAATTACATCACGTTGAAGCTACCTTTCGCTAGCACTTTAAGCACGGAGTCAACTATGATATCGCCTTATTTCTTCATAATCCAAATCAATTATTGTCGAAATTAATTCTACTCAAGTTCTTGTTAATAATCAATTGCCCTTTATACGCGTGTTTCTCTTGCACTTTAAGGCGTATCGTGAGTCTGCGAACGTGTGTAAGCTACCGACGATAGTGCTTGCTATTGTGCCCGGTTACAATAAGGAAATTAGCATTCTTTTTGTGTTCCATGTCTATTGTTATGGACAACAATTTTCGAGAAGATAGGCGCGTACAATTGCATTTTAATGCAAAAAAAATACCAAGTCATTGAATCGATATTAAAACGTCGAAAAATTAATTTTGCTGTATTTCGAATCCTCTCATGCCTTTCATTTATAAACCTTTTTCAAACTCTATCCGTTACGTTAAGATATATCCGACTAAAATGTATTTAGTGCGACGTTTAATGTTGTAACGTGTTGTCACTCACTGACGGTTGATTATACTGCCACATTCACGAAAATCCAACGTGTACTCGTATTGCGCTATAGTCATTTTATATCACACCACTGAACATGAACTATCTTATGTACTGCTTGATAACACACGAAATATGAAATATATTTTACCCTGAAATAATCTATTTTTAACCGATCGCTCGACGTTGTTCGTTTCTACTTAAGAATGCACATTAGAATTAACTACTGCACTAGCTCAAGTACGGACAGATACTGAGCCCCTTGTAGAAATATTCAGCCGAACTGACGGCTAACCCCCCTCACTGTCCCAAAGTAGTTAACCAGGCTCTACCTGAATCCCTTCCATCGGTCTCCACCCTCAAAAATAGGGGTAGGGATTTCGGAACGGGCCCGGCAGGAGTGGGACTATTCGTACGTATGGCCTGCGCAGAACTCTTTTCAAAGTTAAGGAAATGTTGCCAAGTTTCCAAAGACAAACTGGCTAATTGCAGTTTCCTATCGCTGTACTTCCCCTGTAACTTGGAAATTCTAGCATAGCAAATAGCATAGAAAATGACTATCGCCGTAACATAATTTACACGAAATGTTGAGAAACGTATTAACAACTTGCATTCGTACGAAATGAATTACTAAACGAAGAGGTTCTGTGGGGTTAATAGGAGGAGAGAAATACGTATACGACGGTGAAACGTGAAATAACGGCGCGTGCTAAACCGGAAGGAAACGAAGGGAAGCGCGGCCCGTGCTAAAAAGGTGGCTTATCCGAAAAACTTAACTTCCCACTAGACGCTAAACGGCTAAATAAACTTCCAAGTTTTTATCCAGTCGACGGACCATGGACAGAGGGAGATACGATGTGTCAGAAAAAGATGAAACGGGGGGAGGAGAGGAGAGAAGGATGATGCACGATGGTAGGTATGTTTACACGAGGGCATTATGGCGGATAATGTTTGTTATAGGCGTCTATGCTCTAGAGCCAGGAGAGGCGAGACTATCCGACGTTAAAAGGCCAGCCTGGTCGATCCGCTTACGGCGGATGAGGCTCAAATTGAGTGAGAGATAGTGAACTCTAGTGCAACTCGTTGCACGAGCATCACACATGTCTCGATGCGCATACCATGCATATTTATATACAAGTAACTTCACAATTTATAGCATATCGCGTAATAACTTCGTTGATAAGCCAGCGTGTCAAGTAGGAATCGATATCATAATATGTAAACAGTATAAAGCATCATTCGGTAATATTTTATTGCATGATACTGTGCTATTATATACCGAGGAATTCTTATGAAAAAAGAAATTACGTTTTCATTTTATGTTCTATACTCGTAGAAACTGTTAAAGTAGAACGATAAATAATCTTATTTTGCCAAACAATAGGTTCATATGTAAGTGTAAAATCAAAGAGTTTCAATGTTACATCTGTAAATAAATAATTAAGTAAAATAAGAAATTAAATAAATAATATATTATAAATGAATGTAATATAAATAAATAAAAATAAATAAATAAAATATAAATAAAGTATTTTTACTAGCACGCTCGCGGAGAAATAATTAGAATGGAATTATCTATGAAAATATCCAATAACTATGTCCTGAGAATAAAATGTTCAGAGACATTGTCGAAGCAGGTGCCAACAATGAAAATTTTTTACCTGCACCGCAAATACACCTTACCGTTACCAAAGTATTAATACGACTGTACGTAGACCCTCAACCCTCAACCCGCAAAACAGCATGACGGGATTACGGTTTGTGAGAAACTCTGTAGGACAGCAATTTCTGCAGCTCACAGAAATATCTTGGAAAAACCCTACAGTAGTTGCCTATTTCACCTGAACATTGTCTGCTAACGCTCCTTGTCTTTAAACTATGCACGACAAACATTACAGTACGCCAGTGGTCAGTCTTAAAGAATACACACAGTTAGTACCGTTATATACCTGAGAGCTTGAGTTTAGACAGAATATGGGACACGTGGTTCCTATTCCTCTTCATTATCATCTACTTTTATCTATCCTTACTCATTCTTAAATATTCTACCCTATGTCGAAATTACATTCTGTTAAAATTTTTCCATTATCGAAATAATGAACAAAGCGTGGGAACTTACTTTTTTTTTTTATTTAAAATTTCACATTCACAATTTGTCCAATTTGGACATTTGGTAGAATTTTTTATCTATTTGATTATCATGTGGGTGACTACCCCCAATGGGGTACCATCTTCGTGTTTGTTAAGATATATCCTTTGTAAAGGGAACTTACTTGAAAGATTGTTCCGATAGCGAAAGAGTTTTATGCATACATTTATGAATCCATGTGGAACTTTCTTTCAACAACATCAGATTTCCATTTGTTTCAAAGATGTTCGAAAATCCACTGACAATTATGATTATTAACATTTTCAACAGAACATAATGAAGTAACTATTGTATACTAGCAATTATATTGATATAATTAATAAGATTTCAACATTTTCAAATTCATTTGAAAATACATAGTTTGGAGGCAATCGTCAACCATTCTTCCCTAATTCCTTAAATAGGATCTATCAGGATAGTGTAGGAAATACTAATCTTATTTTCTTCGATACATGTTAACCACAATTATATCTCCTTAGAGCATCTGCGATTAATTATCTGATAATATGTGCTCGCCTAACGAACGATGAATAACCAAATTAATAGCTAATAATGCGTTGCAGGTATCTCGATAGAACGTAACAGTAGGTATTCAAAATTTCGCGGGAAAACAGAAATACGAAAAATGGCCGCCGCGTGATGTAATCCGCTACGTGCATAGTTACGTTCGGTAGTTTTCGCGACATTTTCGTTAAGAAATCGTGTTTCGTGTGGTTTTCTCGTGATCGTATTAACGAATTGAAACGAAAGAAGACACGAGTCTTGAATGTTCATTGTAATATGGATTATTGGGAGCGAACGATCTTCGCTACCTGATGTCATCACGCTATTGTCTTGTATACAAGGTAAGTAAACACAGACACTTGAGAATAACAAAATACCACGATACATGATACACAAATCGTCTAAGAGTCAAACTATGAAAGTAATACTCGGAAATATGTAAATGGTGAGAAAAAATGAGAGCGAACGTAGTAAATAATGATCGTGACATTCGTAGCGTGTTACTATGCTCCCGGCTGAGATATAATAATTACATATATATGTATATATCGCGTTCTACTTATGTTTCGCGTACAATCCGAATCGATTCGTGTAACCTTCGTCATCTTTACAATCGGAAATTGACTCGTCTATGGATGATCGAGTATAGTGGCGGTATAGTTGAACGATAGGAAAAAAGAATGACAGAGTATGACTTACGAGAAAAAGATAGGTTACATAGACAAGTTTGCGCAAGCCTCGTCGAGCGAAAAGAAGAAGGGTCGACTAGGTAAAAAATCTATATAAAGGTGAAAAGAGGAAAACCGGATGGGGTGGTTGGCTTGAAAAGTAAAGCAGGAGAAACGAGAGAGAAAGAGGGCGGCGTGTATCGAGTTTGCGCGTTTTATTCCTCCTCCTATGTTCAGGCTCCGCCCTGATGTTTTCACTCCTCCAGCTTCCCCATTCGCCCTTCGATCCCTCCTGGACCACAAGGGATCGTACTTTGTCGTCATTTTGTATCGAAATTTTAGTATCTAGATGACGATAGTCACATCATGGAATCGAATCAGTCTTGACGCGATGAGTTTACGTTAGTTTTGCAACACACTCGACTCGTTCTCTTTCCCTTTTCTATGTTTTTCTTTTTACCGATCTCATCTTTTTGTGTAAAAGAAAAAGAATATATACACTATAAAAAGGTTTTGCCTTATGACTGCAATAAAAGATTATATTGAGGTACACGAATATTTATTGGGATATTGCTCCAACAGTGGGCTCTACCTCGCTTTACAGGCACTTTACGTTGCCCGTAATTATGGTACAGCTGGTACGGTAGGAAAGCAAATTTCGTTGGTATTGTAAATTTACCGAAGTTTTATAATTTAGTCGCAGTATTGTTTGGTCTTCGCTCATTGTTGCAACTTTCATACCGAAAATGAAATACTATGTAACGTTTAATTTGGTATCAATTTATGGTCAAAATTTATGGTTATCATAGATAACTGCTTCTCGGTAATATATTATAAAGTATTTCTACGATTTACGGAAGCGCAGAATTAGCCAGCAACGAGATGCAGATTAACCAATGGCGTCATCCAGAAAAATTGAAGTAATCGTCAACGGCTAATCAATTTTTATAGCTGCATCGAAAACACCTTGCGTCTAGATTCGATATGTAAAAAGCTGGTCCGCGTGGCATGCTTCATCGACATCATTACTTTCACTGGAATTCCAATGGCGTTCGCGTAACCGGTTTATAAACACGCGGATTTCTTCGATGCGCCCATCCTGCGTCGTATTTTGGTACCGAATTCCACTCATATACCTATATCAATCGGTCGATACCGAGTTACGTAGAGGGAGAGCGTCGGTCGAGTTCATTGTAGCTATGGAAAATAAGTGGCGTATAAGCACGTGGACGTAGCGCGCGATCGCATTCTTCACCGGCACACTCTAACTCGAGGGAAAAATAAAAATCGCAAACCCGCTGATAGCCGGACTATGTTTTTTCAGTTGGTCGGTATAAAAAATGCGACTCCTCTCGGCTTTGTCGTCGTCGTAATACCATCGTGGAACCGAGATCTTCCTCGCTCTCTTTTATCCCATTTGTTGGTGCACGTTGATCGTGCTACCTTCTTCTCCCACACAGTGTCTTCGCAGAGGCACATAAGCGGCGGTAAATAATAAATGATCTGCGTCGGTGCGAGGCCGCACACAGACGGTTCATGGATAGCATGGAGACAACACACGCACAGAACGTTAAATACAGTTGCGTATTTACGACGGCTTGTGGGAAAGAGAGATGGGGCCGATCGGTCGCGTCGGCTCGCGGGATCCCAGCGGAAGAGTAAAAACCACGAGAGAGCCACGGTGGAAGGGGTCCAGGCTTCCTCGACGAATTTATAGAGGAGAAATTAGGAGGTTTATAGAAGCTGTGCGCGGTAGCTAACCGTAGATCATCATTAGAGGACCAACTGGGCTGCTATGTGCGGATACATATATGCCGTAGCAGCACATATTTACCAGCGTGCCACGGCACACCGACGCGAGTTCCACTCCGCTCCGATCCGCCGCTTCAACCTTCGCTTCTACCGAACTGCTTGCCTTTTCACTGCGTGTGCCTCACCGGTCAAGTTCCACTGTAAGGGGGCAAATATTTTTCTTCGATGCGTTTCGCCATGGAACCCGACCACCGAATATTTCTGAAATATGCTTTTTAGAACGTGTGGAAAAAATCCCCGGTCATCTAAAAAACGTAGCTTCGTTATCGAACATTCTTTTCGACGTTGGCCACTACGTCACGCCACTCTATCACAGGCAGGTTTGGTCATAAATACAGAATTTTCGCTTACTCGGCACTTTCAGTAGACAATAAAGACGAGGGTTATTGGCACTGTCTTACCTTTTACTATTCTTAACTGCTTTTCGTTCCGCTTCTAAAAGATATATATATATATATATATATACACATCTTTGGTATACATATATATATATATATATATATATATACCATATAATACTTACAAAGGAAAGTGTAGACAAAAATGTAGCCGCATGTTCGAGACTCAAACGAATATACATCATTTCAAAACCAAATGAATCATTTTATGAGAAATAGCCATAATTTCAAGAGTAATTTATAGTACTTCAACTTCCGATTTTCTAGTCAAACGCGATCCCTGTTTCGTTCTTGTGTCGAACTTTCGCAACCAGAGTGTTCGTTAATGATCATCTGTTAGAAAAAAGGAAATTCACCAGTCTAGTATTGCTGAATCGAGTAAAAGCGTATAAAAATCCGAGGGTGAGCACGATATTCCGTTGTGCAATTATAATCAGAGTCTTCGAAATTAAGCGAAAAACTCGGACTAACAATAAGAAATACCGTGTAAGAAACGTAGTAATAAATTCCCGTTATTCGTGAACGGAATGCATAAAAATCTTCAAGGGTTTACGCTCGTTGTAATTTCAAGTAGCTATGTTTGAACAAGTGTAACTATGTGTATGTATTGTATGTGTATGTCCTTCCTGCGTGCAAAAACGACCATTTTAAAGTAACACTTTTGGTTAATGGTCATGAACCACGCCCCTAGAATGCTTACCGAACTTGACCTACTTTCTTTCAGACATTTCCCTGTAGTCCTAATTGGACAAACTACTGTTGCAATAAAAGGTATAGTTCGATTTCAAGTATTTAAGATCTTTATCTCTCTCGTTTAGAACTTGTATAAGTTTCTACTCTAATATTTTAATACACAACGCAAGGACCGTTGTTCGTTTTTCCTACGATTTAATAGAAGATTTATCCAGTATCTATAGTCGAAGGTAATCTTAATACTCGAGCGACGATTAAACAAAGGAAACAGGTTGCAGTTCGTTCCATTCGCCGTGGAAAACCGATGGTTTCGATCGTGCATACATGTAACACATACCTCTACCTGGCCGGTGGTCCGAGGACGGTTTGCCGCAGAAACAGTTAAATCTCTCGTGGTGGTAGCAAACACCATCAGTGCTAAGCCACAAATCCTGGCTTAACCCGAGCCTATGAATTGAATTGGTTAAAGCCCGCGTTAAACTAGGTTCTCTTCTGCGCGCAGTCAGCAAGAAGAGCTGCACCGTCTTTCTTCCTGCGTCGGCTATGTTCGTCCTCGTTTCTTCTGTTTGTTTTTCACCACGGTTTGCGTCCTACGGTTCCGGTATCGTCTTCTTTACCCCTTTGCTAGTTCCGTTCGACCAAGACCTAATTGGCAAAACCAGAAGATTTTTCGACATCTTAACGCGACTACCAGGAACACACTTATTTTCTTTCAAATACAGGACAAAATATTGTTCGACCAGCTAGCTGCTACATTAAATACATCTTAGCCAATATTCGTTGACGATCCTTCGAATAATCATGCCTTTGAAAAGGTCCGCTTGAGAATTCTTTAATATACGCCGTGTCCATTATTATGCGCCGGTCTTACTTCCCGAAAATTTGGTTATTCGGAAAATTGGAAAAATCACAGCCTGAGTTTGGAACCATCGATTGTTCCGATAGTTACCGTAAGATCATATCTTTTTAATAGCGGAACTCGACTCTCCGGAATAACGACGTTTCGTTATTCGGGAAAATACGTGGTCGATGTGCAACACATTAAAAAATAAAAAAGAGACAGACAGACAAAAACTAAGGAAGGTTTCACTTTTTACGAGGGTTTGCATTTTAGTGAAAAAGGCCAAGCCTTGTCGGAGGGGTCTCCGCGCGACGTAGTTCCTAAACAAACTTCGTTTACTCGTCAATCATCGCAGACTGGGTAAACACAGTTTACAGGGCCCGTACAAACGAAATGCCAAATTGTAACAAACTGATCTATAACTAAATTACACGGTCTCGCGTGTATACCTCGCCTCTCCCAACCTCTCGTTCTCTGCAGCTATATAAACACGTCAGCAGCGTATTGTGTCGGTCTCGATCCGAGGATCGCAGTCTCCATTGTTGCATTGGTAACGTTGAAAACGCGACCGTGTCCCGGCCCTTCGTCCTCCCCATTCTACGTTTCTTGTATATACGTATACACGCGAGAAGGGTATGTGGGTATGTAACGTCGGTAGAGTCGGCAGAAGCTAGGCGAATTTCGAATTTCCGGGCCTGCACAAGGGCGTTCGCTGTCTTTCTCTGCGAGCACAGGTGCGCATCTCCACGTAGGTGCGAGGAATATCGCGTCAGGCACCCGCTGGGCGATCTCACGGTAAATTTGGATCGACCATTTTTCGAAAATCACGACCACCGGAGAAAGGCGGTTGATCGGTCGATTCGATTCGACTTCCGTCTTATCTGACCAAATGCCTTTTCTTCCTACGTAAGCTATTTCTCGGCTAAGCCTCGACGAAGAAAACCGGGAAACTGCAATTAAACGTTGCGCAAATTCGTCTAATCCCTTTAGAATATAGTAGGTTCGAAAAGAGAAAGTTCTAAATTTTTGTTTTTCCACTGCCATAAAGAAACTACCTTCCAAACGTCATAAAACATGAATAGGGATAGAAATCTCACTTCTGACAAATAATGGAAAAAATGTGAAAGACAGTAATATATAGCGTGAATGCTCGAATTATTAATTGCACAACTTGGAAATTCGCAACATCCTTCCTTTTCAGAAAAGTTTATTGTCGTATATAATTTGTAAATCAATAGAAGGACGAAAACGAACGATGTTCGACAAACGATTAGTCCTTCGCCTCTGCTGCTCTCAAACCTCATTAAGATGTCAATGATCTGTGATAATTGAATTTTGATCTGATTGCTTACTTGTTGTCGGTATTACTGTTATTTTATGACCATTTGAAGGTCCATTGCAAGACAGAATTTTCGTCGAAATTCGTTTTAACTTCCGAACTTTCTAATTTTATGATCTGTTGGGAACCCATCGGCAATTTTGTTAGCATAGAATAAAGCACCATATGGTCATACGGTATTTTACAGATTGTTTGCCGAATAACTAAATTACCAAAAATTGCTATTTTATGAAACTATTGAAACTTTTTGTTTTACAAGGTTTTTGTTACATAGGGAATGACGTTCAAATATATTAGAAACGCAAAATCCCTTTACCTTTTTCGTATCCTACTCGCTCCCAAGTGATCTTTCTTGTACTGCTATCGTATTACACGGGGACGCGCGTCTAGCGAGACGAATGCATGAAAAGCGACGGGACTAAAAAGTGACGAAATGGAGAAAAGAAAGGGGCGAGACGACAGCAGCCGGTGACACGTTGGTGACGCGACGTTTCGATCGAGAGACACCACACGGTTATACGATATAATATACCCGTGTAGGGCACGATATTCCGAGATTCACCTGTCCAGTTGGCGCGTATAACGCGAGGGCGACAGGTACAAACGAGATCGAGACTAGTCGAGAATTTTTGGTGGAGGTGGCCCACCCCTCTCTGAAATGGATTTTTTTTTCTTCTCTCTATTTTTCACGATAGTTTTATAGAACGACGGAAGTCGAAAGTGTGAGGGTAAAGCGGACGATCACGACGGTCGCCCTACCAATCGAGTTCCCGGACCAGGCGTATCCCGAGTCTTTTAACCATTTGACACCGGCGACACGTAGAACACATTCTGCAGGCGTCCCTCGTAGGCGCAGATTCCATCTCACGCGTCAACCTGTCGGAGCGTCGCGTTTCTCGAAAGCTGACGGGAACGAGCTCATGGATGCGCGTTCGACCGTTGCCGGCGGGACGGATATTTTTTCCTTTCTAATCTTGTCCAAACTTGATACAACGTAATAAGCATAGCAGAAAAATTACGTGAATCACGACCGAACGATTCGTTGAACGAAAGTATATAATTTAGGAAAGAAGACGGATGATTTCGTGCAGCATATGTTCCGCCGGTTGAAAATTCCAAAGGCGTAAACGACGTTAACAAATTTGCAAGGAATCGACGACTGGAGCAGTCGCGATAGGGAGATGAATCGGGGGTTGACATTGCGGCCTATTTTCACGGTTGGTGGCAGGGGGCCATTGTACCGCGAAGGCCGTTTATAGGGTATTTGCGGGGGGTTTCCTGCGCGCAAAGATTAGCACTCCCAATGGGATTAAACATCCCTTTTCTCTATAGCGTATATCGTGCCACGTGTGTGTTCGGCCGTCGGAGCATCGTGGCCGACCAACGAAAGAGAAAGAAAACGTCGACTGGAAACGGTGCTCCGCAGAGACTGCTCAAAGCCTTCATGGGGGGTTTCTCACCGCCCCTCGGGATTCTCCTATCTCTCTATGTAGTTAATCACTGGCAAACGACTCGTTTATTGGTAGCAAGTTACCTAATACCCGGCTCCATCCCAAAACGTTAATAGAATACAGAGATTTTATCACGAAATGGAACCGCGAACATCTCCTCTCTGCGAATATCTATCGTTGAAATCGTTTTTCTCTTTATAACGACCGACTAATTATCATGGGGTGCGAAATAGGCCGAATAACGCTCTTTGAATAGTCTTAGAACGAGAAATGAACGGAACATGGAATACGCCAATGCGTATGTACCGTTCCTGCAAGTGCATGAAAAATTAATGTATGTGCTAGGTAAAAACACGCGTCCGGTTCTCATAAAGTAAGGTTAGACTGGACAATGAAGCTAAGGGCGTAGGATTTATGGTCCTGCCAAAACGATGAATGGAAACCGAATGGATGCCCACCCTCTAGCACATCACGACATTTACCCCTAAGGGACGTTAAATTAATTTATATTTCCTGCTTAAGGTGACAGGATGCCTCTCGATCAGGTGACTCGACCTTGTTCTATTAGACATCCGCCTAAAGGATGTAATCTCATTCGGATTGTCAAACCTGTGTCATTCCGATTCTCGTCGTCGCTTATCAACGATCTCGCGGTACTTCGTTCAGGCTTCGAGCTTCCATTCATGGAATCTTAATCGATCCGAGGAATACCAACCGCGAGATCCATCTTACGAGAGCACGTTATGCTCGCCTTTCCGTTCGACGAGATTCCGATCTAACTAGTTCGAAAATCTGTCGTTCGAGTTGCAAGTGGTAAATTTCACCGGTATTCCGTTCGGTAAAAAAAACACGTCTGTTCTTAAAGATCCTATGATTTGAAAAGCGTTTAGAAATGTGGTAGCCCGTGCTTACAACATGCCCCATCCCTGTGGTCGCCTGCAACCGCGTTTTCGGAAAACCAACGGCCGTGAAAACGTTCGACGAAGCGTTAAGTGATGCAAAGTACAAAAAGGTACATTTGTCCCATCTGCAAAGAAAAGGGGATAGTGTGTTCTTCGGAAGCAAGGGGAGGGAGCTAAGTAGAAGGCTCGCACCGCAGGCGTCGGTCGTCAAGGGACGCGAGGTCCTCCAGATTGGATCTCCCTTCGAGTTTACATCGTTTTCCCACTAAAGGAACCGCAAAAACCTCCGTAATCTCCACTGGTCTGTTCCGTAGATTTCGCGCCGAAGGACACGGTTTCCCGACGCTTTTACCGCGATCTTCCAACTAGAGTTTCTTCTATATCTTTTGTCCGAGTTCCAAAAACTTCTCCGTCGATGTTACACGTTTAGAAGTTTTGGTTCGCGTAACTATCGACGATAGCAACGCCCAATTTCAATCGTCACGGAACCGGTTTGATTCGAAACTCGTCGCGAGACATACGTAAGACGATTCCTTAATTATTCCATCGTAAATTTAACCCACAACAAACCTTTCTACGCGGTCACACAGTGAGCAACGAGCACGCACACGGGCTCGACGCGTTCGTTTGAACGCCATCGCTGATAATTTGATTGATAACTGAACGTCCAGATCGGACAGGTATCGAGATCAACGACCAGACCGCACGCTTATTTTGCCATGGAAACTGTTTGAAATTCCATCTCACGGCTGACAGATGTCCTAAAGGTAAAGCGCGATCGAAATCACGATCACAGTCACGAGCGATCACCTCCATTCAGCCGCTCTCTTTTCGTTTTCCTTTTTCATCGTTTCTGTGCTTATCGCGACTAGGTGGATCGGAATGGTCGCTATCTCGTTCGCGTTTTATATTCGACGCTATTCGACAAACGTTCGTCAATGCGCGAGGAAGCCGCAAGAACAAAACGAGTCCACCGATGCCGGCGAATCTAAAAAAGAAATCACGATAACGAACGCGTTTCGTAATTACCGCTCGTCACATGCCGTACGATATTTTAACGCGGTTACATTTACCGAGCGCAAGGTCGTAAAAATCTTGATTTATTTCGTAGCAGAGGAGAATCAGCGAGTCGTTTAATTAAACGCGCAGCGATAAACGCGTGACTCCTTTATTAGGTAGCTCGTCCTATCGATCCGGTAGCCCGAACATTCGGCAACGTTAACCTGTTCTCTCGTGACCGTCGAATTATATGGCCACGTTGAAAATCGACAGGCGCAGTGTGCTCCAGTGCTGCGAATGAAAAGAACGCTACTGTGCGCCATAATGGACGAGGCGTTGTGTTTTGCATCGCTGGGTTAACCGCTGATTCGTTGGGCTCAAAGCAAGATAAACTGAGAGAAGTAAGGGAGAAGGAGAAGGCTCGTCCATTCTTCTTTTTTGAAAACGCTTCGACAAATTACCGTACAACACTGTGCACCCTGGTTTGTCCTTCCACCGCGGTGTTCGATTCTCTGTCGGTCTCTGTCGGTCTATTTCTCGCTTATCAGATTTTCGACCCTCTCGTTTCCTGGAGTTGCTCCTATTTTTCTTCCGCTCTTTTCCTTCGATCTTTTCGCTGCTAATGCTCCTCGTATTTCCTCTCGTCCAAGGAACCGCCTCCGTCTTCGTCTTCGCCTCTGCCTCTGCCTCTGCCTCTGCCTCTGCCACTGTCTCCGCTTCTGCCTCTGCATCAACCTCGTTTCAGCTCTTCTCTCGTCGGGTTTCAGAGGATGCTTTTAGAAGGCATTAGACGGGGTGCTCACGGTTCGTCGCCCGTAGTCGCTTTGCATTAAGGATTCACGCAATGTGCTCGACGCGATCTCTCTGCCCCGTTCCCTTGATCATGGTCTCTCCTCTTCTTTTTTTCCTTTTCTCTCCGTCGATAGATACCTCGTAAAGAAGTTGTTGCGCACCGTGTTATAATTCGACGATTCGAGTCGTAAAGGAAGATTTTTACGCGCCGGCACACGGAACGTTTCACCCCTCGGACAAAGGATTAGTAGTCGGTGATTTTTCCGCGAGATGCTTCGACGTGGTTGGTTTGCCCGGGACAAGCCCCGCTTTCATCCGCGAAAAATTAAATTGGTAGCAGCGACGGTGTTCCCGCGAAACGGGATGCCAAAGAATTTTTCCACGTCACAGAATGGACGAAACGCGATAACGTACGAGAACTTTCACCTTATCTTCGACCGAGGGATTAAGGTCGTCCGTGTCCGAACGTTTTCGCCGCGTGTTCGGGTCGCGCACAGGTCAAGGTCATTAGCATGGCCGAGCCACGAAGAAAAGACATATTCGCGAAAGGGACGGCAAATCGGTGGCACAATCCTTAATTAAGGGATGAGGCACCCGGTGGCCCGAGTCACAAACCACGCTCATAAATTCTTCGGCAAACGCAGCCAAAAAGTAAAAGTCCGGTGGTCGGGGAAAGAAGAAGAGCGATCGAAATAAAAAGGAGAGCGAAGGTGCCGTTGCCGGCGATGATTCCGACAAAAGTACAGTCCTCGTAAGAATTCGCTGCTAACTTCTCTCCCCGAAGCGGTCGAAATCGGCCATGCTTCGAACGTTTCGCGTTCATCTCGTATCGTCCTTCGAGTCCGTGGCTATTTAAACGAAATACGCGTGCGAGTAACGTCGCTAATGACCGCGCGTTCACTTTGAAGCCGATTACGATTTACCGCCTCCGTTCCCATTCTTCAGTTCGTTTCGCGAAACAAATTTCTTGAAGCGTCGCTACCTCGGCTCGTGCTTACGCTCTTCTTCGCAATAAGACGCGAACCATGACGGTTCGCAAAGATACACGACGCGTTATCTCGGACTTGACAAGGGCGATAAGTCGACTAGACGTTTGGCAGCGAAGTTCTTATGGTGTTGGCTGTACCATGTATGGCACCCCGCGTCTATATATAGATGTGGGACAAACGCGCACACCCATAAAGGACATTCAACGTTAGCGTGGAACGAGCCTCGAGCATATCATGGTAGGAACGGAATATGGGATGGCATGGGAGATGACACATGGTCTGGTCGCCGGTTGTGCGTCCTGTATTGCCGACCAAAGTGTCAGAGGGAGAGGAACGCGCGTATACGCTATGGTCGCCGGTAGAACGAACAAGGAAGCTTCTATAGAAGCACCGGAGAGAGGCCACCGAGCAGAGATCAACGGAGAAACGGAGAAAGATAGACGAAGAGTCGAAACAGGAGTGAGACGAAGGGTAGGAGAGCGCAGGAGAGGCCGGTTAGCTCTCTGCCACAAGCCGCCGGCGCGAGAGCACAGTAGCGGCAAATACCCATAAATATAAAATATGTCTCTCCTTTTCACCCTTTTGCACGCACACAACCCTACCCGTGTAATATATCGATAGCGGGATACACGCATCCACCGATGCAAAAGGTTCCTCCTCCTTATCTTTCTCGCTGCTTTTCCTTCTCTCGTTTCCCCCTTTTTCCTTTCTTCGGACGTTTTCTTCGCTCTTCCATTCTCGCGTACACACGAGTATCTACCTCAACACCTTTGTGTACAACATTCCTTGACTCTTCTTTCTCTCCGTACTACCTCGTCCTACCTCGGCCGTATCTTGCTCTTCTCGTTTCGCTTTCCGTCCGAAGCTCGCAGCTTCTCTCTTTTCCCCTCTATCGTCACTATCGCTCGGCTACGTGCGATCCGCGACTCCTTCTACCGCTGCAGCATCGGACAGTCGTCCGGAATAAAGGATTCCCCGTGGTTTTTACAATCTGCCGAGCATGATTACGATACGTTAGCCGCGGTAGAACGTTTTCGGTAGCACGATCCGTTTCAACGCTATTACCGCGGCCCCGTTTCACCTCTGCTACCGTGGCTTTCGTTTCACAGCTTCTGCCCCGTGCTTTCGTTTCATTTCGTCGGCCATCTATCATCAACGCGAAACTTAATTGGCCGACGCTTTTACCGCACTGAGCTAACTGGCTCGATATTTTCAAACATCCAAACTTTTGCAAAGCATCCTTCGAGATTCAAGACTCCAGACTACGGTAATCTAGTATCAAGTTACTCGGCCGTACTAGCTGTTGTTCCAACGTTTTCGTTTAACGGTTTCGCGAGACGGACGAACTGCAAACTCGGGCGAAGCCAAGGTCGATTCGTAGGACCTAACAGGGGCATTTTACCGCGATCGAAATGAAAATTGGAATTGTTTTTATTGGCCGGTGGATCGGTGGTTTGGCGCAGTTATACGGTCCGGTAAGCGCGCATAATCACGCCAGGAGGAGTGGCAGAGGCCGACGGATCGGCTTGCATCAGAGAAACGCGCGGTAGCGGAGAGCAGAGGGTTGAGTTCGGTGCGAGGAGGCAATTTAACAGGTACAGTGACACGTCTCGTTTTGTTGTTGTTGCCGAAGCTGCCGGCGCGGCACGGCACGGCACGGCACGGCGCGGCGCGGTGCATCTCGCGCGCATATATGTATATAAGGCCGAAGTAAACGGAAAAAGTGGAGGATGAGAAAGGACGAGGGGATGAGGAGCGGCTAGTCGTGAGAGGAGAAGAACTGGAGAGCGACCGAAGGACGAAGAGCGGAGAAGCGGAACGACGACGAAACCCGTTCTCATTATTATATTCATATTCAGAGCCGCGCGATGTGGCAAACCCTCTCTCCGCCACCGCCTCCGCCTACTGCCCTCACTGTTCACCTCTTTCTCCATCTCCATACGTGCTCGTTCGTTCGAGCGCATCTCCGACGGCGTAGAGCGGTATAGATATAGCCGTATAAAAATCTCTATAAAAAGTTGAAAAGTGCCGCCGCCGGAGTTGAGGGGCGACAATGGATGAAATATGCCGCTCCGTTCGACCCTACTGGAAGCCTTAAGGTGCCGGACACCTCCTTACACCTGCGTGCGGCTCCATATAGCGCCTTATTATAAACCGACCTGACCGAGAACCGCTAGGATACAACCAACAACGATTCACCAAATCGATACGTCCTTTCTCTTGAATTATTCCTATTACGATGATTCGTCGGGTCATCCTACGGATGCGCGTCCGTAACCGCGAGTCAACCTTCCCGCCGTTCCCAATCTTTCCCTTTCACGAGTATTCGATGGGATCGTCGGCTCGTCGCAGCGTCGTCTAAGCGCGCGGTGAACAGGTTCATCGTCGCGACGTACGACTGCCCTTTGGTCGGGAAGCGCGACGCTAACGCAAGACGACGACCGGGGAAATTTAGCAGACGTTCGCGTTAATCGGTTCGGAGATCGATCGAACGTCACGATATCGCGTCGACTATTTATTCGTGAAAACGATGTCGTTTCGTTCGAAGAGAGAGGAAAGTGCGGGGCACAGGTTAGTCGAAAGCTGCTTAATAAAGATCCAGCGGTCGCGATATTTCAAACGAAACGGACTACATCGGTCGTACAATGCCAGTCGTTAATAATGATTTGTGCTAGTCACATCCTGATCCAGAGTGCCGCGCCAATAAAAGTCGTCTTTTTAGCCGACCGAGACAACTTTTATTTTCTACGTTTCGCTGGCGCGAACGTTCGAACGAGCCTCTGGCAGCCTGGAATATCGTCGTTCGTTAGAGCATTGGTTTTATATCGCGGCACAGAAATCTAGCTGGCACGAGCGAGAAGCGGTCCTGCGGAAAGAAAATGAACGATGAGGCGCATCCAGGTGCTTTCAGAGCAGGCTTCTGCTGGCACCTTTTGCCGGATAACTGGAACCCCCGGTGAGCTTCGACGAAACCACTAATTGGTGGAAAGGAAAAGAAAGTGGCACTGGATAGTGCAAAAGGGAAAACGTGTCGAGGACAGTTCGCTTGGAACTAGAGAGGATGAAGCACGGCCACAGTAAGCCGAAAGCTGTGTTTGAAAATGACAATGAAACTGATTATTAACCGGTCCAGGGGGCCTCCGTTGTAGTTATGGACCCGCTATGCCGTATTGAAGGAAAGCTGTCTACGGTCTTTTCAACGCCAAAACCGCAAAGACAAACAACCGAAATCTATTTGCAAACCCATCAAACGTTTCTCTTTGAACGCAAAAGTGCTCAGTCGCCTAAAGGGATATACTTAATACTAATCTCAATAATTTCTCCAATATCACTTGTTCGGCTAGCAGAAATTTTTTTGGAAAGGGCTACGCGTTAACCAACAACGGGCCGGCAACAACGTTTCTTCTCCAGCTGTCTGAAACAACAAATTCCGTGTTTCTCGTTCTCGAATTAGACGCGGTCGATAGTCGGAGCGATCGGGTTTCTTCGAACAACTTCTCCCAATGAGTATAGTCTGGACTAAATTATTCATCGAAGAAAACTTTCCACTCGAGCGGAAGATGGTTCAAGGCCCTCTGGACCAGTCCACGTATTTCAGCTGTTTCGTTATCACCGATTCCTCGTAACAGTTTGCCGAAGATCGCGCAGCTACGTCAGAAAAATACACGCACGCCGCGCCGTAGCGCATTTCTGATACAGCCTATTCCCATTCGGCGTGTCATCGCTCGTAAATCACGTACCAACGGCACATACCGGTCAACGCGCGATTTAATTTACGACCGCATTACGACACACCGATGCATCGAATCGGTGTTTCGTCGTCGATTTCGCTAAAAACGTCAGTGTACTTTGAAAAAGATACGTCGATACGTCGTTGACTCGCTCGACGACCGGTACGTCCGTCGACCGACGTGCGAGTTTACGCGGAATTTTCAAGCATTTTCGAAGAAATTCAACGAGTAGAGAAGAGACGTTCTGGTCGATCGAAGCGATTCGAATGCTAAGAGGTACGCGATAGTTTAGCGCAAGAATTCAAAGAAGGCGATAAATTTACCGAAGGAACGGGGAATCGCGGTAGCTCGAGCATATCGTTGCATTTGGAAACGTTGGATCGAGCCAAGACATAGATTTCGATAGAAACTTTGAGAAAGGTCTCTCGTTTGATACGACGTCCGACGGTCTGCCAGGCTCGTCGCTGACTCACTCGACTCGGTCGGCGAGAACGCAGCTGGTTCGAGGCAACACGGAACGGTCAGGTCGAACCTGACCCCGTCGTAGCCGTTACCGTTTCTGAGTGACGTCTTCATGTCTGGCTCTGCGGGGCATTCCTCGTTCTCATTGTCCGTTTGTCCGTCAGTTCGTTCGGTGCCTGGACTCAGGACGAATATCGCCAACCCCCCGTTGTCGGCCACTTCTTGCCACGAAAACTTATCCCCGGCAAGTGTCCCGCAAAAAGAAACAGAAAGCCACGAAAATAATCAAGCAGCTCGCGCGCCATCGCAAATTCCGGCTATTTCGTATCTCGTATCGCGATTCGTTCGCCTCTGATTCCGTCTGGCCATGCTCGCGTCGCAATTCCATCCAATGCGTCCAACTTGCTTCGAAACGCTTCTTAGCGCTACGAAGTGGAGCGCACCGAACGAAACGAAGACGATCTCGATAGCGCAAGGTGGATAGCCGACCGTGCGTACGTTAGCGGCGGGAAGGTTCGAAACTGCGGGCGCGCGTACAAAAAACTGTTACAAAGATTGATGTCTTTTGCATGCGGCACGCACTTCATTTTCACCAACGGTGGCTGTCTTTATCGAGAAGCCACGTACGCTCGTACTTTTCGTGACGATTAACGGAGATGACGTTGCGCTATTCGGACAAATCTATACGACGGTTTACCGCTGCTTCAGAATGTCCGTTCCGAAAGAAGACGCAAAACCGTTCGTGAATGGACCCGAAAGGTGATAAAATACCACGGAAAAGAGAGAAGGGTGTTTCGTTAATTGGCCGCAATTAACAGCGTAAACTCGCGATTCGCTACCGTCATTCGTTCAAACGGAAATCACCGACCGTCCTTTCAATACGCTCGTGAGATTTTCTCTCTCGATTATACACGTTGGTCGAATTACGAACGTTTTCATACGTATCGTGCAATTAAAACGAAGAAGGATAACGAAGATCGAAAAGGTATCGTGTACGTGTAACGCGCACAAGAGGCTGATAGCTTTCGGAACGTCTACTAGAATCGAAAAGTATATTTTATTTCGGAGATAGAACGTAATGGATTTCATTCATCGGACCTAAGCGTAGGGCGTGTCACGATGTCGACGAAGTTACACCTAATTTCGTATAATAGGCGCGATAATATTTCAGTTTAACGGTCGATCGTCGAATGTTTCTTGCGAATTCTCACGGTGTAGATATCTCAGGCGTACAGATCCGTAGCCATTCTTCGATAGCGATATTTATATCGTTGTAAAGGTAGTGGAAAGCAAAGTACGATAATACAAAATGCGTTAACGATTCTCGGTTCTCCTAGATATTTCTAACTGTTTGATAATAGTTCGACCAAGGGAATGTTATTAAACACGGGCTGTGACCCGTCCTCGTTTTCATAAGAACACGTACACGGGATGTTTACCTGAGCTATTTCAATATAGCCGACCATGATGTTGCAAACATTATATCAAACATCATTCAGAAGTATTTCCTTAGAATATAGAAACATCTGGATGACGCGTTAATAAATCTTTCAAGGAATTTTCAAACAAATTCGGAATAAAGGTCTCCAGTCCGCTACGGAAAAATTGTCTGACCTTCCTATCGTCAGGACTAATCCCCGTCTCGTTAAAAGTACGAAACGGAGAACCACGTATTTATATCGAAAAACTGTAACGGTAATCGTTCCACATGGAGAGAAGCGAGCAAGAATGAGAGATTTCCTCTTACCTTTCCGATAATTACCCTCGACTTGCACCGTCCTTTCCTTTCTTCGTAGATATCCTTTGGTCGTACCGGCAGTCCCGTTTTGGCTAATACCGCCGCTTCTGTGTACGATACCGGAGTCTTTGTCCGGCGTTCCGTAGGACACTCGCGAATTCGTAGGCCCGTTCTTCGGAAATTCTATTCGTATCACACGCGTGTCACGCGAATACAATTCGTAACCGGACGTTTGTCAATCTGTAACACACGTAATCTGTAGCCGATTCGCGAAAGTGCCGTAATTCGATGTTGGCTTGTGCGAGCTTGTTAACTGTCGTTAAAATCAAGAAACCAAATCGTTGCTAACATCGACAGATCGTGCACGGTCGTTTCGTGAAACTCACTTGGGCTCACGAGCCCGTGTATTTCGTTTAAAAGCGACCAAATCTCGGATAGTCCCTCAGCGGTGGACTTCTCTCTCTCTCAGCGGCGACGATACACGGCGGTGACGACGGACGACGCCGTTGCTTCTTGGTACCGCCACTCGATAGCGCTGCCTTCGTCCTCCCAACTCGTCCTCCTACCTTCTCCCTTCTAGTCCCCACCAGCTCCCTTCGAACCAGCCTCTACCACATCCACGGGGAACACATACGCCAACTCGCGAGGCTCGGTGTGTCGCGGTCCGTGTTTCGCCCAGGATACTCCCGTGATGTCCGTGAATTCGCTGGCTAACGGAGACGAGGATAGAGTGCGCCCAAACTTCTCGCTTATTCTTCTTCGACTTTTCGCGCCCCCTCGTCCCCCTCTGCCCTTACAGCGCGTGTTATATTTTTCTCTTTCTCGCTCTCGCTCTCTCTCCCTCTCTCTCTCCCTCTCTCTCTCTCTCTCTCTCTCTCTCTCTCTCGATCGAGCTACTCGATGGAACACACACGAAGATACGAGGGAGCGACGGCTCCCGTACGTCCGAGAAGGAAGGCAAACCTCCAACGTCGGAGAGAATATCGCGGACTCTCGTTCGTTCTCCTACCTTCTCTCATCGCATTCCCCACCAAGCTCGTGACCAACCTCTGCCTCGATGGACACACGCGTACGCCTGATCGGACGCGCGCTGTCTTTCTCGCGTGAACACCGACGCGATATCACGTTGGTCGAGTCTGGACGGAGAGCAGACAGAGAAGAAAGAATTAAATAGGTGTGTACGGACTCGTGGTCCGTCCTCCTGCTCGCTCCTCTTACCCCCCTCCGACCTTCGATCCACGATTTGGTTCGATGCAACACTCGCCGAGAATTTTAACAGCGATCGTATTACGCGTTCCACGTAACGAGGAAAAGGAAGCGCGCGAGTCCTCCTGGCAGAATGTTCAGCGCGGACATAAAAAAGAGCTTTCCGCCGCCCGGTGTCGCGTCGAATATTTCCGACCAAGCGTTACCGGACTATCGACACCTCCAGATACCCGACGATTCTCTGCGACCAGCTAGAAATTTGCGAATGTCATCTGTCAGTCACTGGGAAATAACTTGGCTCGCGCAACCCTGAGCGGCGTGTTCGTTTCGTTAGGTAATCGTCGGGCAACCGGCACTTATCTTCGACACGCAATAAGAAAACTCGTATATATTTTTGTAGTTTGATACGAAAGAGGGAGAAGCGATACCTTCGCAGCGACCTCCTCCTACTACTTTCCTTCGCTCCCCACCATCGTCGAAGGATTCGGTCTACCTCGAAATCCAAGCGAGCGCACGACCTCGAAACGACGCGACGTCTGGGCTTCGCGAACCGCGGCAAACCGAACGACCTTACCGCGACCGCCAGCTATCGGAACGTCGCGCGTCGAACGATATCGTTTAAACGGCCGCAGCTAGTTCACCGTCCCCAAATTCGGGAAAAATTTCGCCAAATACTGAGCGAACTCGGTGCCGCTGTTCGCCCTGTTCGTTCCACGCCCCACCACTGGTGCACGCGTATCGCCTCCACGAAACGCACTCGCGCGCAGCATCCTTCCACGGAACACTCATACACGCGAAGCTGACGGTGGGAAGCAAAAGACAAAGACGGCAAGTAAACGCGCAGCCTCCGCATGGACCAAAATGGCCGGTCGCTAGCCGACCGATTGGCGGGATGGAAACGATAGGGGCGTGGTGAGGTTACGCCACGTACCTTCCAACCGGTCGACGATAAAAATAAAGATCTCGCGACCAAAGTGGGGATGAAAATGGAGGGGAATCGAAGAGAAATACCGAGCAACAGCGTGGAAAGGGGAGAGCGGGAGTGCAGGGTGCACGTTGCATTCGTTACGCGTTTTCGAGGGGCGAACGTCGCTAGCGGGGTAAGGATACGGTGAGTAGGGGAAAGGACTTTTTTATAGATCCCCTCTGTCCTTTTCCGTCGAGCTTTCCTCTCTCCGGGCCTCTCATTCGTCCGTTTCTCTCTCTCTCTCTCGCTCACTCGCGCGCGAGCGCGCGCGCGTTGTTTCGAGCTTTCTCCCTTACACCGTACCGACTGTATCTCTGTGAGAACGTATGCGTCGCGCGAAACGTACCATGGACAGGGTATATACGCGCATGCATACGCGAGAGTACGGTGAACGCGAAGCGGGATCTATATGTTGGTGCGTGTCACGCGAGCGCGCGTGTAGATCGGTGATCGTCATTAAGAGAGATGCTAATTGAAGGTAAAACGCGGTCGAGCTGTTGGCTCGACCGCGGATATACGCGTATACCGTCCTCGAATTGCCAGCGATATTTTTCCATGTTCCA
This sequence comes from Bombus bifarius, assembly GCF_011952205.1. NCBI lineage: Eukaryota > Metazoa > Arthropoda > Insecta > Hymenoptera > Apidae > Bombus > Bombus bifarius. The sequence goes on from NW_022884533.1 coordinate 388,567, forward strand.
GCGTATCTCTTCCTTCTCTTTGTCTTCTGCCTTTCTCCCTCTACGCTTCGTGTCTACGTTACGTATCTACGTTAAGAAATGTCAAAGTTCGTCCGTTTTCGTCTCTTTGTCGGAGGATAGCGAACGATGAAAATTTCCTTCGATATCGGTTTTTTTTTTCTCTCTCTCTCTCATTCGACTGGTTCCTAACGTTGACAGGAGGAAAACGTAAATAGCTGGTTCGCAAAGAATTCGACGAATCGCAACCGGCATAGAGACATCGTCGGTGAGAGTCGGCTGGTCTCGTGCGTGTCGCGTGATCCTGCACGCTTTCGATGCCCATTTTCGAATCGGTGAGCTACGCTTCACTTCCGCGTACCTATAATTTTCTAGCGCGGTTAACCTCTTTCTCGTGCACTCGCCCCGTGTAATTTTACTCGAACAGATATGTTTTCGTACGGTTGATGGGTCCAATTGTATTGGTCGTATCGATACGATACACATTCAGCTGAGTGTCTCCGCGCGACGATATCCCTTCTAGCGGGTGTCGGTCTCGTGGACATGGCCAGGCGACCGTTGTTGTTTGTTTGTATACGCTATACGAGCAGCCGGGGCACGGCCGGTTGCATTGGTTGCAATGAAAAGAGAAAGGGGAGGTAGATGCGTATATCGTGTTCCATTCTATGAATACAGGCGTACGATGTGTGCGGTTGGGGCACCACGTTCTAGCCTGAAAATTGAATGTCAGCCAAGGAAGAGATGTCACAATATTCCGCATGCCTGCTACCTAGCTACGTTTCTATTGCGTCTCCTTTCTATCTTCTTTCCTCTGCTTCGCTCGTTGCTTGTTTTCGAGAATACAAGAAGAACGCGGCAGACCGTCGGGTATTCATTTTCATAGGGTGTGTTTACTCTCTCGGCGGTAACATCGGAGGGTAGCTGCGAACACAAATAACCGCGCAACCAGGAGAAAAAAAAAAAAAAGAAAGAAACAGGCGAACGTGTAACTAAAAATATGCGAGATGCCAGAGGCGTTTAAACGTAGCGCGAAATGATAGCGGAACGGGTGGTGAAAACAATAACGAAATATAACGTTGCGTGCAATGGGAATTATATGGTCGAGTTAGAATAACCCTTCTTCTATTAAATAACGCGTAATATTAGGATTTTATGCAGGCATAAATTTCACGTTGCCTTCACGACCTCCCAATTTGCTATCTTCCGAGTTGACGCTTAAATCAACGATCGCCTCGTTGACCGAGAAATCCTTTCGGCATCTGCGCAGCCTATTGGCCGCGTCTTTTCTGAAAAAAGCGTGTCCTGCTAGGACACGAGGTTACCGCCGTAATCCGACGTCCGAATGTTTGACAGAATAATTTTCACGTTAGCAGGGTGCATTATGCTCCTTTATGCTCGCGCCTGGCCCTACGTATTGTCGCCGAAATAAGCCGTATCCCACACCGTACGCGCCCCCTTAGCTTTTATGCGCTTTTGCGCGTATACCGTGACCTCACAAAAACCGGGGAACCCCGTTATATAGTTACACTCGACGAGACACGAAGAAAGAGCGACGAAGAAAGAGAGATTAGAGGACCTAAGCCAAACCTCCGTCTCTATACATATATACGTGCATACGCATACTTGTACAAACCATACGTTTCTTCCTCGATACTTCTTTTTCATCCTCTCGCCGACTTCTGCCTTTCCTTTTTTCACCAACCTGCTCGCGAAGCTGCTTTAACATTCGCGCACGCACGAACGATTCTCTTCTCGTCAGGCCAATTAACGAAACAACCGTGGCGCGATATCGTTGCAAGCTTTTCGACGAATCGACGTGGTCGATCGGTTATTTCACGAGCGATCCAAAGCTCGAGCGAAGAACGTCGGCGGAGAAGATGGTAAAGCTAGTTAATCGCGTGAATGCAACGAGATAGTGGCTCCGTCACTCGACACCAAATCAGACAGAATCTGTCAAAAAACTGTCACCCGACGACAATGGACCGACCTCTGGCTCGAAAATTTTACCTACGAGGTGAAACGAGACCGTAGAGGAAGAAGGACGGGACGCGACAGGAATGTAAGTAGGAGGGCCTTTGCCACCTATATTTGACACCTTTCAGTCCAATAAAATAAAATGGTTCGGTGGAATGTGGTCTCCCGTTCGAGACAGAAGTGGCGTTTCTACGTCAGCCGTATAACGTCCCTACCAAGCCTTCTCTCCAACCATCTTCTCTGTCTACCGGCCAAGTTCTTCTGAAAGCCGAGGATAATATCTCGAATCCTTGATAAGGGTTACTTCCTTCGTCGACTTTCACCTCGGAATCTTGACGTTTTATTCCTTTTCGCCGGATCCACGTACGTAATTTTCGAAAAATCGAGTTGTCACGAGAAAAGAATTTCGTAAAAGTGCGAAGCAACGTTCCACCGTAATGAACGCGATCCGAATGCTTGTAAAAGGATTAAACACCAGAGAATATAGCGATAGCTTAGAAAGCTGCGTTAGTTACACATCCAAGTTCGGTGAACCGTGACTGATAGCACTGCGGTCAAAGCATTATCGCATATACGCGTCTTTCCTACGATTTTAATATATCTTCGCTATTGATTTTTCATAGAGACTGCAACAATGTCGTCGCTATTGTGAACGATAACAGTAAGCCACTGGACGATAAATCGTAGCGAATTTTTCAATCTGTGTCGCGAGTTACCGTTTATGAGACGATAAAATATTTGCAATAAAACGTAACAACTTTATGCCGTATCGAACGGACCTCGAGTTCGATGAAAACATCGTATAAAATTAAATTACGGCCTTTGAACGTAGCATTGTTTGGTTCTTTTCGAATGGACCGTATCTTTAAAATTTCATTGAATGGAAGAAGCACGGTCGTAGACACGTGCAACCATCATCGCGCATATTTTACGATCGATCTTTCGCGGATTTTCAAGATCAACTCGACGAATGACTGGACGAAAAACACCCTTCGCATTTCCATTCGTCCTAATCCGATAGGCATCGTTCCTCCAGATGTATAAACGAGTTGTTTGTATTGAGATGCGTGGGACAGATATATAATCTAGTCAATTTGACACCCTCCTCGAGGGTCTAATGGGTGCTTTCAACCCAGAACGAACCAGTTATGTAGAACTTTGTTATGCCAAATGGTCGAGCAGGACTGTGCTTCGATGCTTATCGCACGGCGATTCGTTTGTCTTCGAAGGTTCTTAATTTTATTAAAAACTTTCTTTCGCCGTAACGTACAAATTAATAGTCGTTTAGTTGGACTTTATGTATTCTATGAACACAACGTCAGAGAGAAGGAATAAAAGCAGTTACGTTCGTTTTACAAATTCAGCTTTTCCATTTCTGCGTTCTTCACCAGCGTGTTCGATATCGAATGCATTGGAACCTCGGTGTATTTTTTCGCTGGTAGAAATCTGAAACGACACAGCCATGCTCGTGAATAGTTTTGCCATTTTTCATCGAAATTAAAACGAATATATTTCCATACCTCTGAACTATCGGTGGAAAATGATTTCTATCCACCTCGCTTAGATCGTTAACGCCAAACAGAAAACTGACTATCGTTCCGACCACCATCGATATCAGAAAACCGACCAAAGCGTAATACATGAACGATATGGTAAACAAAATAAACGGTTCGTCGTCCGCGCTCGATAGAATGTCACCCGTATTCATTGTCGTTTGGTTCGACGCGATCTCCGCGTTTAAACAGTCTTCGGTCGACGTAGAAAGCGGTGGGTAAATTAACCGTTTTTGAATCATGTTCACTTGAGCCCCGACTATGATCCAAACCATGGACAACATGGAAAGCAATCCACCAGCGATAGCACCTTTCGACGTTGCCCATGGTACCAACATTCCCAGGGTGAATATACCTAACATCGCGCCGCTCGTTACACCGTGCAGGGTCAAAGATACTCGAAAAATATCGCCTAAACGATCTACGATGAAAACCAGCGACATACAAATTAATCCTACGACCACTACGATAGCCTGGAAATCATAATGTTGTTAGTTGTTACTTTTGCCCAAAAGGACGAGCAAAGATCGTACTTTATGATGTACCTTCATAATTTTCGCTGCTCTCTTCTCTTTCTCGTTACTATCGGGTAAACAAGGATCGATAAAATCCTCGTAAATTGTACCAGCAACTGTGTTCAAATTAGCACTCATCGTCGACAGACCAGCGCTGACAAGACCGGCTAGAAAAAGACCAGGTAGTCCTGGAATATCTGCAGCAACGTCCAACACATAATATGGAAGTAATTGGTCGCTTCTGGAAATTACCTGCGAACCAATTGAACCTTTACGTTTCTTTTTTCTTTTACAACAGCGGATGTAATTAATTTCTGTTTACATAGGAACGAATGGTACGTACGTGTGTGCTTATAGGATCACATTTATGGTATCTAGCGTACATTATAAGACCGGTAAAAACGGATATCCATTTTATACCTACCATACATAAACCCATAAACGCTATTGCCCTAACGAGATAAAAATCTTGTTTGTCAGAAATTTCTTTCACCTTCGAGAATTATTATTGCGATACTCACTTGTGCGCTTCCTTGATATTCGGCACGGCTAGAAATCTTTGCATCGATACTTGACTGATACCGAGCCCCGATAACCACGTCATCGACATACCAATCGACATGCCCCAAAAAGAATTTCGAACGAACGGACTTGGATCCATGCTGCGACGTGTGATAAATAACAAATTAGGAAGACGCTTCGATACGAGGTAATAATAATAATAGTAATAATAATAAAAGTTCTATAGACGATCATACTTCCAAAACACTATTCTGCTACCCTCTTCCGATATTCTCCAAGTCTCGAATATACCGCCTACAGCCATAGTACCCAATATGAATACCGCGAATAAACTTCCCAACGTTACGGTCATTTGAACAGTGTCAGCCCATACAACGGCTTTCAATCCACCCTAAATATTTTTCAGGAAGATATTCATTATCGAAACGAACGTATTGGTAGCGTTATTGTTCACGATGTGTCGTGAGATGAACCGCTTTTTACGGAATATTTACATAAATGTTGTAATTGCTGGCCGTATCTGGCGATAATATTATAAGCAGTGTAAACATTTGACGAAAATCGACGCGTCAAGAAGACGGCTCGTATAATTCCATGTTTAATCGTAATTATATTTTATTCCTATCTCCCATATGATTTATCAACTATATAGTCCCTTATATGCGATAACGTTGGACATGTTTGTAAATATCGCGTATCGTCGCCTGTCGTTCCCATACGATTCGCGTAATTCCCAGCCGTTCATTTTTTCAGCCGATGAAAACTGATCTTCGCGTGAGAACGTTTAAAGATCGTTCAACGATCCAACTAATCGAGCCTATATGGTAATAGACTGGAGTTTAGATGTTATATGCAATTTCGTTCTTTACAATTTTAAAGCAAAAACCGAGTACCTTTGAAATGGTTTAGAACGATTATTTAAGCGTAACCTACAAGAAGACCATTGAACTTTCCATACTAAACTCCGTCGACGCGAATAACTGGTAAGTCGAGAGTTAGTTAGGCTAGAGTTCGATTCGACGATTCTTAAAAGCTATTTAAAAGGAAAGTAGGAAGTGTACGTGAAATAACTTACGATAGTCGTGTAGAATATGCACACTGTACAAATTATCGGGGTGATCAAGTGAAGATTGATGGACGTTGCCTGGGAAAATGCTAACGCTGGTACGTATATGATCAGAGGGACGTAAATGATCAAAGAAAGCGTGTAAAGAAACGAGGCGAATGTCCGAACGGGCCTCGTAAATCTCATCTCCAGGTATTCAAACGTGCTGGTCAGTTGTAATTGATAAAATACTGGCAAGTAAATAAGCGAAATGAGAGCACACGATATAATCGATGTAAAAATGCAGGCAGCATATTGTGTACCATACTGATATACTTCGACAGGTACAGCGAGCAAGGAAACTGCCGATATGTGACTGAAATAAATCAAAGAAAACAATTTCTAGTTTCAACATCGCGAAAGAATTATTTTTATCAACGCTTCGATAGAATCGCGTGCATTCGTTAGAAAATATAATTTCCACGGCGTTTTACCTGGCAATTAAACTCATGCTAACTGGGAAACAGGACATTGTTTTCCCTCCGAGCAAATACTCGGTAGTGTTATCCTGTTTCTTGCCAAAACAGCCAAAATAAATCCCTATGAGGACGCTGACCCCTAAGAGACCAGTGAACAATGTGTAATCAGTCCATCCGAACGTAAGTTGTTTCAGTTCTTGTCCGAGCAGTGATCTTGTTTCGTTTTCTGCCATTCTAAAAACGATGAAGTTGAAATTGAGGATTAACTCACGATAGAGAACGTTCGTTCGCCACTTTCGTTCTCGTCCACTTAAACTAAACTCTGCTCAGCTATTGCAACGGACAAAACTATTTCACCTTTCTTTTTATTTGCAGTGTGATAATAGTCGATGTAGCACGGTAAACGATTAATAGTAGTCCAATATTTGTCACACTCGTGTATTGATCTATTTCTGTTACTCGTTATCGAAGATCGAATTCATCGATACGTAGCGTGTTAATTCAGGAGATTTGCGAAAAACGTCGACTAATGGTCAATCTATAAATATGAAATTCAACGATTTCGTAAAAAGACGGAAAAGTACTCGATGCGAGCTACATTCTCACTAATAACGATAACGTTCAGCATAATGTTATATGTTTAACTGATTTTGCACGAACATCTGTTTAATTTATGATAGGTAGATAAAGTTCCATCTTTCGCAATGTTATGCAAATAGTTGAGTATCCTTAAACCAGTCTCTGAGTTGAATCTTCAGTTCTTCCGCTACCGATATCATTCCCATCTTGTTTGCTAAAAATTTTCAAGAATCTTTTTCGGTCATATATCCTTCATTCTAAGACGGAAATGACGACGAACGTTAGGTCAAACGAACGGGTCCTGTCAATACGCATAAAAACTGTACTCGCGAATGGAAATGATATGGAAATACGAGCAATAAATTCCCTGGACGTTGAACAAATATCGTTCCTATCTAGAGCGAAGTAGCTTGTAGAGAAAGAACAACAGGATTGCTTTATAAGAATCTGCATATATTCCTTATTTTTGTAATTTTTTATAATTTTATAATTTTTTTTTCTTTTTCTTATAATTTTACAGAATTAAATCTTAAGATATTCCATACAGCAACCATTCAGTTAACTCTCGTATTTTCTGTTGTTTCTCCATCTCGGTACAGTTTCCTAGGAGATTGTCTAAAATTTTCTTTTCTTCGGAATCGAGTTCGTCCATGGGATTCAAAGGCTTAGTAACCATACTTGGAAGTGTAACATCGTAATAAAGAAATATCTGCAAACATTAATACTTATAATTTGTTTGGTTTACAAACGAATAATAAACTTTACCTTATTATTGAAACTGTTATATACGAGACAAGGTGTTGGAAAACCAGGAGTAACATTATAGTTACCAGTACAGAATGCTCTAACTGGTTCTTCAAATTGAAAACGTACGCTATTGCGTTGTTGATCTAAAATGTAGGTTTGCCCGTCCCATGCGCAAGCAACTATTTCGTCAGAACCATCGCCGGTTACATCTAATCGACATAGAGCGAATATTTGATGATCTACTTGCATCGACCTAGAAAACATTATGTAACCTGTATCGTTGCTAAATATTTGCAATTTTGAAATCTTACCATAGAATGATTTCGTCCTTAACTAACATTATTGTCCCATCTAAAGTAGCAAGAGCGTAAGGTTTTCCTTGTAATAAATTATCTCGTATATTCGCGTCAGTTTCGATTTTACCTTTTCCTTTTGCATCTTCTATCTTATTGTTACCGCTATTATTTTGACACGAAAAATGCTTATATGTAGGTAACAAAGAATCCTTTTCCGACTTAATGTCGTAACCACCAAGAATTACGTTGCCTCCAAGAACATTACCATCAACTTGATCCCGACTAGAAGGATCAGTAGTTCCAAAAGCTTTATTCGTTTTAGAATTTTCGGTCGTTGAATTTTTCCTACGTCCTTCCATGATACTAAAGCTACTTTTCCTTATCTCTGATTGCGAATTATTTTTCTTAAATTCTAATGAGACAGATTTCAAGTTCTTACCACACTGCACTTCGTTTAAAACACTCGATTTGAATAATAACTCTTTATATTCGTAATTCGACTTATTTTCTACTACACACTCTAGATCTCCGATGATTTCCGTTGAAATATTTTGATTGCGCATTCTTGATATTCCCAATGTTTGATAGTCCACACAGCTTGCTGCTGTTTCGTTACTTTTCTGATTAATTTCGTCTTCTAGATGACAATCTTCTGGATTACATTTAATTCGCATGAACGTTCCGCCAGGTTGAGCAACTAACAACGTTGGTGTTCCATCCGCCATATGCTAAATAAAAACATCAAAATTCGTTATTACCATAGATTAAAGAATTCATCTTTCTTTTATACAAATTTACTACACCTGTAATGTGACTGTTCCTATTTGATTGGCACATTCCCATTTATTCAGACCAACTAACTTTCCTCTACCTAATTCTAGATTACTTGACCATCTGTAAGATCTAACTACACGATCGGTCAAACCAAGTACCATTTCATTTGCACCATCTTTATCAACATCCGCTACTAAGACCATTTTTGTATTAGTTGGGATTCTTTGTACATGAACACACTCCATTTTACCAGATAATTCATTAATTTCATTATTGCCATCTATTTGATCTAAACTTGAAGAACTTGTCATGTTAACACCTGTTGCGATATCCGTGCTTGGATGGCCTATGATTTTTATCCAATAATATACAAGTTATAATTATTTTTAAACAGCAATACAAAACACAATAATATAATTTGCAACTCACCGTGTTTTATGTTGTCTTGATCAATTGGTTCCTTGATTAATTGTTGAGTAGAAGTTACGTTGCTCATACTAGGGTTAACGGATCTTGGGCTGTAAAAGATATGTGCCCAGCCATCTCCACATATTACAACTAACGCATTTCGTCCATAATTAAAAATATCTCCTATCGCTACACTAGTTATAAGGCCTAGCCCAGGTATCTTTTGCCATAACTCTGAGCCCTGTAATATAATAATTTAAAATAAACAGCGTAACAATTCGTGCCAATAAATTATTAGTAAATTAGTAATATCAATTCACTTTAAAAATATAAAGTTCTCCCTCCGCTGTACCAATAACTAATTCATTGTCACCATCATTGTCAACATCTCCTATTGTTAAACCATGTCTACATACAGTACCAGGTAAATCCCATTGAAGTCTTTTAACAAAACTAACAGCCCTCATTTTCTCTACAACAAATTCTATCTAGCGGGTACTTTTGGTGAATTTAGTGGAAAATTATGATTTGTCATAGAAGGATAAAGATATCGCCAACGGCTAGGTGGCCAGACTATGGAGGTAGCTTTAGCAGTTATCAATCCAAGAGAAATTGGTCCGAAAGTATTAGAGTCCATGGAACGTCCAATATGATCACCTTCTATCCAACAATGACCTTCAGGTATCTAACAAATAGATATGAATTTCCTTATTATTCATAAAATTCTATAAGGAAAGATTTATGGAGTGAAAAATTCTCAAATACCTGTAGAATGTCTGCTTTATAGCCATGTGTGCGTACAATGTCTCCAGAAAGTCCTACAACTCGCTTAATCAAAATTTGTTCTGGAGTTTTTGGAGATTTTACAGTTACTATTTCGCCGCGTTGAATATTTTGTGTACGAACTGCTCGGCGATTCAGAAAAACATAATCAGGATTTCTTTCATCAGGGTTTAAGGTTGGCTGCATAGAAACTCCTTCTACTTTGGCTATGTAACCAACTGTATCCAAAAAAGTGATCCCGATAGGGATGCCTATAAGGATACCCGCAAAGAAATGTCGTACTTTCATCTATCGCATTTATCGACTATAAATAATAAAAATATTTTGAATTAAACATTTATAAGTGTACACAAAATTACATTTATTGATTATAATTTTACAACAACAAATATGAAGTTATACTTTAAAGAGAAAATCTATGTTACTTTTTCATTATTGTAAAATTATTAACAAAATTTTAATATAGTTCTTTATTCATAAACTGAAATAATCTTTTATAGGTTAACATATAAAGTTTAAAACAAAGAATTTATTTTAGTCACAAATTTTTTATAGCGTCCGAGGATTTATATTTATAAAACTTTCATGATTTACAAAGTATTAAACAGATCTTATTGTTTGTTAAACTATGAACTCGAAACAAGTAGAGGTTACAAAATAATTTTAATGTCATACATTTAGGTTAGGAAAACTAATCTTGCTACATATACATACATATTTTACATATACATAGATTGCAATATCCAATGCAATTATACAATGTTTTAAATTATAAACTAAAATAATTATTTAGTAATGATACTTGTTCTTTGTAGATTATACTTAGTTCCATCATAAGCCTAAATTATTCGTGCAAAATAGGTAATTATATCTTGTTACAAACAGATTTAAGATCAATATTTTAGTTTTAGAATTCCAAAAACAAACGTGAATTTTGATATAATATTATTTATTCCTTTAATAACAGCGATGAAGGTAACTGATATTACTAAAATGTACGAGCTTAAATAACCTATCATTTAATGGACCGGCATTTTTATTAATGAACGAATTATCATTAAAAAATGCTCCTACTTCCACTAGAATTTAGCTATACATACATACATATATATCTTAAAGCGATTATTTAAAAAAAATTAGTTAATTATTATTAAAGTCATTTATATCAAACTTGTTTTAAATGTTGCATGTGGGAACATTTTTAACATTTTTACGATTGGGCGTAATTTTTAAACTATAACTGGATAAACATTTACGAGGTCCGCGTTTTCTTAACAGTAATACATATTACAAAAAAATGCGCCAACTCTGTATTATTGACATAAAAATTTTTTAAGATATATTTAATAATAGTTTACATTTAACATTATCTATTTATATAGACATCATATAACAGTACTAATAACTTCATCTCATAATGGCTATTAAAACATGATGTGAACATTAAAATACGTTATTAACATTATTATGGAAGATCATGCAATTAAACTCTTTAATTTTTATACAACACTGAATACGATTTCAACTTGTATTTTAATATCTTTCATTTTTACATAACGAACGTCAGGGAATTATACATAATATGATGAAGAGTGTTTGCATTCAATATGGAACTGCATAATTAAACATAGGTATGAAAATGACAATGGCTATACACTAAATGGTTTTATGAACTACATTATTAAAAAATTCTCAGCTAAATGTAACTCAAATACTGCATACAGAATTCCATATAAAATTTAATGCGATAAATAAAAAATGAACAAGAAATTAATAAATTGCCAGCATAATACAAAATTCTAGATAACATTAAACAATTGGTATGTGTACAAGCGTTATACGGATCAGTGCTTGCCAATCACCATACCTGATATAGGATTAATACCACAGTAATGCATATTAATAATTACTTAGTGCCTATTGCCTGTGCTTGAATTCTGTGGTCATTATTGCACAATGACTTTATCAGATATGTGCACGATGCACTGCCTCTTACTTGGCCCCTCTGATTAGTAAATTTTTGATCCTATGAAATATAAATATAAGATACAATAGGCAAAAATGTAATCATATAATAAATTCGATTCTTATGAACATATTAGGTCTTTGGCAGTGCTTAACCAAGATCTATACCATTCGTGACTATTTTGTTATTTCTTTCTTACTATAGTCTGCAAATTTTCAAGATTGGTAAACACTGATTCAATCAAACGTTAATTCGTCATTATAGTTTTTCTTTTTATCCTGAATTGTCTTTTCATTATAATGTAACTCATTATTTTCATCTTTAATCTGTTCTATTTAATTTCCCTTGTCAAATTTTTACAATTTCGTTGTTCTTACAACTGTCATTATCTTCTCATTTACCATACTTGTTTTCTCTCACTGATATATTTAAAGTAAAATATATATTTTTTATATATTTCTTCTATTATCCTGTCCTTTCTCTTGTTTTTCTTCCATTTCCTATTCGCTTCCCGTCACTTCCTCTTCCTCCTCTTCGTCATCCTCTTCTTCTCCCTCTTCCTCCTCTCTATCATCCTCTTCTTCTCCTTCTTCCTCTCTCTCTTCCTCTTCATCCTCCCCCTCCCCCTGCTCTTCCCCTTCATCCTCCTCGTCCTCGTCATCGTCCTCCTCCTGCTCTTCCTCCATCTCCTCCTCTTCCTCTTCCAGCTCTTCCTCCATGTTCTCCTCTTCTCCCTCGCTTTCCACCACCTCCTCCTCCTCCTCCTCCTCCTCCTCCTCTTCTTCCTCACTCTCCTCCTCCTCCTCCTCCTCCTCTTCCTCTTCCTCTTCCTCTTCCTCCTCCTCTTCCTCCTCTTCTTCCTCCTCCACCTCTACATCTTTATCCACTTCATCTTCCTCAGTCTGTTTTTCTTCTTCACTCTCCTCCTTGTCAGTTAATTCTACTCTTCCCCTATCTTCTTCACTTCCCTTTGCCTTTTCAATCTCTTCTGCTTCTTCACCTTCTTTTACCTCTGTTTTTCCACCTTTCTCTTCAATTTGTTCTTGTTGGTCATCTTTAAATATATTTTGTTCTATATATATTTCTTGCTTTTTTTCTTCCCCTTTTATTTGCTGTTGTTTTTCTTTATAAATTTCTTTCATTTCATTAACTTGTAGTTCGGTATCTACTTCCCCTTTTCTATTGGTTGTACTAACCTTTAGAGCTTTTTCTGTATCATCCATATTCAAAATTGTTGTATCTTCTGTATTTTGTATTTTATGATCTTCTACCTCAGATACCTAAAGTAGTGGGACAATATTTAGTATCTTTATTTTTAGTATGACATTATAATGTATGATTCAATCTAGTGTAATAATTATAAATTCGGAAAGGGATAACTAAACAGTGTAACTAAATGTAGAATGATTATGTGGATTTAAATAGTTCAGGCAAATAATATTTGCTGTTATTGTAACAAAGTTATAATTAAATATTCAGTTATTCATATGTTAGTTATGTAAATGTTATTATTTGTAATAGTGAAAAAGATGTAATATATATAGTGTATGCATTCTAGTTCAAAACTAATACATTAGTAATCCATTTAGTAGATAATATAAATTAAATATTAATGCTCAAAATAAATCACAGATTAATAATTACTGATGCGTAATAGCACATTAATGTTCAATTTATGTTAGTAATTATTTGAAAAAAATAATGTTTACATCCTACATAGTTCCTGTGATCTGCCATTTTCATGTTAACTAATCTGTACAGAAGCAAACAATTAAATGAATGAAAGAATCACCAAATAAAACAAGGCTCCGCAGATTCATTTGATTCTGTTGGTAATTCTAATATTTTCTTACAGCTGCATTTTGGTCGAGACTGATGAGAGAGAGGGTCATTTTGCCTGAAAGTACAACAGGTGCCTCTACATCCTCTTCTGCTTTTTGAGCTTGCGTTTCTGAATCTGTTACAAGTAATTCGCATTGTGGAGGAAGTGCACCTTCTAAATATATCGGTTTTGGTGGTGTTTTTTCTCTCTCAATATGACTGAAATAGTTCCATTACATTTATTAAATATGCTATATTGTAACAAATATATCTTTTCAAGATGCTTTCATTACCTTTGTGAAATTGGGATTATAGGAGTAGTAGGTCTACTACCCTTACCCTCACAACTAGCTGTCATTTCCATACCTATGACTTTAACAGTTGGCGAATGTTCTATGTTTTCTACTTCTTCATCTGTCATACTATGTTCAGCCTGGACAATGGTATCGTTCTGTAAATTAAATAATGCAAATAAATGATCTTTTGTATTATACTGCCTTAAGGGAATAATATTTTACTTTAAATTTTTTAATATAAGATATATATATATATAATGTATATTATGAATACTGCATTATGATGGTTAATACTTAATAAATAAATGAAGTTTTTAATCTCCTTCTTTTTACAAATACAATACAGCATTTGCTTAAAAATTCACACATTTTAAAACATTGTTTAAAAAATCATGCTGTTCTGTTAAAAAAAACTTACAATGTAATAGTAACTAAATTAATGGAGCTATAAATAACAATAGTTAATTTATAAACATGCATTTAAAGTTATGAATTTAGTGAAAGAGATTATATCTAAAAAAATATACACTACCGATAATTTTTAATATGTTTTAACATGTTTTAATACATCATAAATACTCTGAAACGTTGTTATTGCAAGGTTGACTCCTTAATATTAGAATTTAAAGATACCTAACTGTAACAGGTTACCTTTAAATGACAAATATTTTTATTTCACTGAAAATATTACATGTTGTAATCATTGACAATCATTTCGTTAACTTCAAATTTTTCGCCGAGGATATGTACTTATTGCCATGTGTTATAGTCGACAATACGTCTTTATCTATATACTCATTTCCATGTATAAAAATAATAATGAGGCAAAAGATAAAAGTTATTATGACATATTCACGTTGTTACTTTATTAATCGCCGTAAGTTATATACCTGAACAACTGAAATGATTGTCAATGATTTAAAGGCAACCTGAGTATAACAGATTTATTATTTGTGGAAAAATATAAATTTAGAGCAAGCAATTTCTCTCAAACTTTGGTTACTCTTGTTAGGTAATCTTTGAGGCAAAGAATATACCTTAGATGAGCGATCAACCCCTGCCAGGCCTTTGGACTTTGGAGGCCCATCTACTATTTAAATGTAAAAATAAGAACTATAAATTCTATCATTTATAATATATTTAATAATTTAAATGCTTTTAACGAGTACTTCACTCAGCTAAAATATGAGTATGCACATTTTTATATGAAGATGAATATATAAAAAGTGATCAATAATTTAAATATAGTTATACAGAAGCATTGGAGAATAAGAAAAAGCGAAATGTCGAAGATCTCATAATGTCGAAGATCTCGTAATGAATATGTATATAATGTACAACAGGAGAGGTAAAACTTGAAACGCAATCAGAACACAACAACGTGCACATTTCTAAAGACTAAAAAACTGAAAATGTAAATTGTTTCATAATTAGTCTAGTAAACCTTGAGTTCTTGTTGTGGGCTTGGACTATGCATAACTGAACGTGATATGTTGCCCATCTGAACAACAATTCTTTCCATGGCTGCTTCCGTCTCGACCAAACGTCGTCTCAGTTGATCTATCTCTATGTCTCCTGCCGCTTCTTGTGTTCCAGCATGTATAACATTACCAAACGTGTTCAGAGAATATACACGAGTACTTACAATATTTTTAATTTTAGTCTAACAGTTTTTTTGTTAAATTTATGATATAAATACGTGTGTGTTCTAATTGTGCAAACCTTGCATCATGCAACACCATTTAAAAATCTGATTAGATACTCAAAAAAACATGTACCTTATTTTTCAGTATTTCTTTAAAGGAACTAGCTTTCAAGGAAAACACTGCATTAATGATAATGTAAATCAAGTGTTGTCAATATCTCTCAAACATTTAAAGAACTTACGGTCCTTTAATTCCTCTATGGTAGGTGGCCTTTGTGGTGATGGGGACCTCTCCTTTTGATAATGCATTGTACCACCAGTCATTGCAGTAGCAAAAGCTTCAGGACTAAATACCATTTTCCGAAATTCTTTCTCCGCTGCAGCTCCTGGATATTCTGAAATGATTTCACTATCCGAATTTTTTCTCAGCACCTAATAAAATAAATTACAATAAGATTTCATAAAATTTAAATAAAGTTACCTAAATATCCAAATTTTATAGAATATTTTACCTTTACAATTGTATATAGGAAAAATAATACAATGCCCGAAGTATATAATGGCATAATAATTCCCATAGTACCATTTCCTTTTGGTGCAGGAACAACATGTCCTGCACCTCCTAAAGGTGGTCTCATCTTTGGCACAACATGATCAGGTCTATCTGCTACCTTTGGTACAATATGCGAGGAAGGAATAGTTCTACCACGTTCTCTTAATGCAGGATGTAAACCACCTGCATGTGGAGGTGTACCTCGTTCTTGTTTTATGGTACCTAAAAATACAAATATTATTTTTTTAAATATTACTTGAAAAAAAATAGCATGTAAAACAAACAGAACTCAAAATTCCTTGTAATAATTCCTTTATAATTATTTCAAGTTTTATAGAAACGTTAGTACATTATCATTTTAGTCTATTACACACATTTAAAGCTATAACTATAGGCCAAACTTATTCCCATCTACTCATCTCTAGTTATACATACTTGTTCTTTTGGCAACCTGCCAAATAGAAGAGATAACTTGAATCTCCTTTCCATATATAATTGGTTAGTTTAATAATACCAAACTGATACTCTTTATTAGAAGTAATTACTAATTCAGTGATTCAATTCAAATGGTATAATTATGTTAATAGTAAAAGAAAGTTACTCATGCTTGTTAGTAGCTAATGTCAAAAGTTTTAAATAAGACGTTTTATAATTCTTACTGTGCGGCATTAAAATATGATATCTGATTAGATGTGGAGTTCCTAGTTGAGAAAGAGCTATACCAAAATGTATTTTAAGACAGAGGGAACTATTAAATGATCTGATTTCTTCTAAAACTTGTTTATAAGATTTTCCCAGGCGTTCTCTTTCAGCAAGAAATGTAGATAAATCTATACCACATCTAGCTAAAATTTCTTCTCTACACAAACTTGCACCTTGTGGTGTTAATTTTACAGTTTTCAAAACATCCCTTACTCTTGGATCAATTTGATGATGTTTCAGTATATTCTGACATATTTCATACATAATATCAGCAGCAGTGACATCACTTTCAAAGATTACATCGCAGCATGCTAATAAACATTTGAGAATTTAATTCATTGACAAGAAAAAAATATAATTTTTACTTTTAAATAATTAATTAAAAGAAAACAAATTGAAGGCAACAGAAAAATATATGTGATTGTAATTAAGTAGCTAGTTTTTTTAAATTCAATATAAATAAAATTTCTTCGTAATATCACGTACTCTCTTTTATCTTCAATGAATTAGATATTTCGATAAAATCTTACCCGAATTGTCCGACGTATAATGTGGACTGACAGATGTTGTGAACATAGGATAGAAAATTTTCGGCCACAATACTGCAAAACACCCGATTACAATTGCTAGGACAAAAATCGCCTTTCTTGGACCGAAATCCGTTATTTCAGCCATATTCGTAAATTTGTCGTTCGTATCGTTCTCGCAATTTCGATAAATGGTAAAACAACTGTAGTTCTTCCACTGGCACGTCCAGGGATCGCGAAAGTGGATGGAAGACGCAGCGCACTGTCGTCTGCTATTTCTGTCATGGGACAGGGCTGTGTCTATCAGCTTTTACTCCCAAAACGTTTTTCTTTAATTTATCCTTAACAGAATTCGCAAATACATTTATAGAATCAAGTGGCAAAGAACATATTTAAAAAGCGTAAGTCTTTCCAATTTGTTATACCTAACTCAATAAATATATTAAAAAGATTAACATAAAAGGAACTGTGTTAAAAAGTTTGAAACATCCTTATATTTAGAAGCTGACTAATTTTTAATGATAATACTAATGTAACAATACACAAACATTATACCGGAATAACGTAATTTTACTGAACTTTTTTTTTGTCTAGGATCAAAACACTCTATCTGTTACAAGAATAAGCCAAAAAGTAAGCCAGAAATAGCAGGTTCTGGCAATGTCACATAGGCAAAGAAAGACCTTGTCTGATAGATGGATGATAAAAATATATACAATTTATAGGTTATTGTTTTGCTGGCATTTATTTACAGAATTGTTTATACAGAAAAAGTGTAATAATACCCTAGAGTTGATAATGTTCTATATATTGAGTACAGAGTTGATAATTCCCAAAGGAATTTATTCTGGACCACCTCTCTGTAACAAAAAAGAACTAATTTAATAAAAATTTGTTCCTTTTCCATTGCATATGGATTTCAGAAAGTATTACATGAATATAAAGATCATAAATATCATAAATTCATCTAAATTCTAATAATTTATGTTCTATATGAATGGCAAGTTTGATTACATAAAGTCACTGATAAAATAACAGAATACTTACATTAATATATGCAATTTCCTTTTCATCAATGGGTCGTCTTTGATAGCGTGGAGGAAGATAAATATCTTCTATTGTCGGTAAAACCACTACATCAGGTCCTGTTGCACCAATACTTTTTTGCGACATAGTCGGCCCTGCATGTACAGATGGTGTGGCTGTACCTGGAATAACTAACCAATAACAAGGATTTCAGTCGGCTTTTTCAACTGAAACATTCAAATGTCAACAGTAACTCTTGCTTGATATTATTACCTCTGCCACTTCCACCTTTACGAAATTTAATCAGAGGCACATGTGGTTTTACTACCTATTAAAATTTAAATCTTGTAAATTGAGTGATTTTATTATAGTCATATATTAACATACGGTATACTTTTTTTACGATTATACCGATGCACTGACCTTCCAACCTTTGCTTGCCATCATAATTGTTCTTTAATATCTTTCTGCTGTGTCTCATTCGAAGGCCAAGTTTTACTTGCAACAGAAGCTTCTTTCGATCGCTTTAAAGCTTCAAGTAGATGGCGTGTTTTGACATACTTTAACGAGGACAAAATAATCGTCAAATACCTGTGTGAAATTCATTAATTTCGCGAAGCTAACATCATATGATATCACCAGAAATTAATAAACAACTTTTCTACTTAACTTCGCTTAAGTATATCTAATTCAATTCAAATATAAATAGGCAAGAGGAATATGTAATGCAATGTATTGAATTTAAAAATTTGTCAAATTTAAGTATTAATTTAGGTTACTTCAGCTAATATGTGACATTACGAAATAAGTGTGTCTAATATCTAATATTTTATCTCTAGAAATTTTCGTAACTACAACGATTATTCATTTTTTTTTTTAAATTTTTGCTATGTGTAGTAATATATTATGTAGTATTTAATATGGTAGGTGTAGATAATAAAAATACATATATTTATTTATATATATAATATATATATATATATTGTAATAAATTTTATTGTAAATTTTACTTAATTCCAAAGTATTTGGTATCAGACAATTTCGTTTGTAATACCACATAAAACGTGGTTATTTCAGCAGTCTTCAATGACTACAATGACGTTAAGCATTGATGTCATATTCAGATCTTAAACTTAATCTACTTCTTCCATTCGTGAAGCATCTTCTGTGTCTCCTTCCAAAGGAGGAACTTCTTCTGTTGTTTGCTCTTCTGGTATAGATTCTTCTTCATCGATACCAAGACCCAACTTGATCATTCTATAAATTCTTGCAGCGTGAACTTGTGGTTCATCCAATGTAAAACCTGATGAAAGAAGTGCTGTTTCAAACAACAAAATTACTAAGTCTTTTACTGCTTTGTCACTTTTATCGGCCTCTGCTTTTTGATGAAGGGTTTCGATAATAGCATGATCCGGATTTATCTCAAGGTGTTTCTTTGCTGCCATGTATCCCATAGTAGAAGTGTCTCTAAGAGCTTGAGCTTTCATGATCCTTTCCATATTGGCAGTCCAGCCATATTGTGAAGTGACTATACAGCAGGGAGAATTAACCAATCGGTTTGATACTACAACTTTTTCTACTTTGTTATCAAGAATATTTTTCATTACTTTACATAAATTTTCGTATTTAGCTTTGTCTTCTTCTCTTTTCTTTTTCTCTTCTTCGTCCTCGGGAAGTTCCAATCCTTCTTTGGTTACAGATACCAATTGCTTACCATCAAATTCTTTCATTTGTTGCACCACGTATTCGTCGATAGGTTCTGTCATATAAACTACTTCAAAGCCACGTTTTTTAACACGTTCAACAAATGAACTGTTTGCAACTTGTTCTTTATTCTCCCCAGTAATAAAGTAAATGTGCTTTTGAGTCTCTTTCATTCTGCCTACATAGTCCTTAAGAGAGCATACTTCGTCTCCAGAAGCTGAGGTATGATACCTCAAAAGATCCGACAATTTATTACGATTAGAACTATCTTCATGAATACCCAATTTAATGTTTTTGCTAAACTGTTCATAGAATTTCTTATAGTTATCCTTGTCCTCTGTGAGTTCTTCGAACAATTCTATGCATTTTTTAACCAAGTTTTTACGAATAACCTTTAAGATTTTATTTTGTTGAAGCATTTCGCGAGAGATATTTAGCGGCAGATCTTCGCTATCCACTACTCCCTTCATAAAATTCAAGTATTCTGGAATTAACTGTTCACAATTGTCCATAATGAACACTCTCCTTACATACAGTTTAATATTATTTTTCCTCTTCTTATTTTCAAATAAATCAAATGGCATACGCCTTGGTACGAAAAGTAAAGCTCTGAACTCCAACTGACCTTCTACAGAGAAGTGTTTAACAGCCAAATGATCTTCCCAATCGTTTGTCAATGATTTGTAGAATTCACCATACTCTTCTTGGGTTATATCATCAGGATTCCTAGTCCAGATGGGTTTTGTTTTGTTCAATTCTTCATCTTCGGTATACTTTTCTTTAATAGTCTTCTTCTTCTTTTTCTTTCCTTCGCCCTCTGCTGTTTCTTCTTCCTCTACATCCTCAACCTCTGGTTTTCCATCATCTTCTTTTTTCTTTTCTTCTTCTTCTTCAGCCTCATCTTCGCTCAGCTCCTTTTCACGTTCCTTCTGTACTACTAATTTAATTGGATAACCAATGAATTGAGAATGCTTTTTTACAATTTCTTTGATTTTACTCTCTTCTAAGTATTCAGTTTGATCTTCCTTTACATGTAGAACAATCTTTGTTCCTCGCCCTAATGGTTCTCCAGTATCGTGCCTAACGGTAAACGACCCGCCAGCACTAGATTCCCATAGATATTGTTCGTCGTCATTGTGTCTGGAAACAACAGTTACCTTATCTGCTACTAAATAGGCAGAATAAAAACCTACACCAAATTGTCCGATCATGGATATGTCTGCACCAGCTTGAAGCGCTTCCATAAAAGCTTTAGTACCAGACTTGGCAATTGTACCAAGATTATTTACCAGGTCAGCTTTGGTCATACCAATACCAGTATCAATGATGGTCAAAGTGCCATCGTCTTTATTTGGAATAATTTTAATAAACAATTCTTTACCAGTGTCAAGCTTAGTAGGATCTGTTAAAGACTCGTAGCGTATTTTATCAAGAGCATCGCTAGAGTTTGAAATCAGTTCTCTCAGGAAAATTTCCTTATTAGAATAAAAGGTATTGATAATCAATGACATAAGTTGAGCAATTTCTGCTTGAAAGGCGAAAGTTTCCACATCTCCCGCTTTTGTCTCCATCTCTGTTGACATCTGTAATAAATATTAAAAAAAAAAATTAAACTTATATTAATTCTTTTTAATCTTTATATAAAAAAATCTCGTGTATTTCTTTTATTTTTTCTAATATGCAATAATTACATCCATGTCATAAACATGTGGTATGCACCACATGTGTATATATACATATAGATGCAACAAAGCTTACTTCACTTTGTTAGTTTCATTGCGAATTTAATCTAGGTGTAGTAAAATTTTTAGAAAGATACAAAAACACATACGTGTGAATAAAATACACGTGAATTAATAATTTGAATTGAACAAAAAGGATCGGTAATGAAAACGTTAACATAGTTTAGCATAATCATAAAACCATAGAAGTTTATCAATTAAAACATTTATTAAATATGTGAATTTGATATAAACTTACCATATATTTCTTATCAGTCAATTTAAAGCAATTATGCCTTAATGTCCAGTTAAATTGATATAACAAATGATACACTTAACAAATGACACAGTACCACGTACCGGCAGCTTGTAGAATGGAGTCGCGCAATGACTAGGATTCTCTTTATATACTTGCCAAAATTCTAGAATGTTCTAGAATGTTCTAGAACTTTTTTACCCCTTTGAATACTCCATATCCGGTGGAATTTAAATCTATTTCAATGATTTTTAATCAATGAATCGCTTTTGTCTCTGCTATTGGTATCGGTCGCCTGCCAAGAAATAGAAACACATAATTTTCCTCCAATCGAACAAAAATACGTGCTGTTCAAACGATAAAAACGACAATGATTCTTTTTCTCCCTAGCGCGGTACTTCCGGAATTTGTTATGAATTAATGTATCCAACATTATCAGACAAGTGTACAATTAAACAAGTGGACAAATCATTCATATACTAGTACTTTTGTTAATTATGATTAAGCTGTTTTATTAGCATCATCAACGAGCATGCAAAATCGGAAAATTTCATTTATAGTTACTTTAAATAAAATGTTATCGATAGATATATCGAATTGAGTTATTAACAGTCGTATTAAATTTTGTGATTTGATTGTTTTAAATAAGTGTTTTCGCAGTAAAACTTTTCCAGTTAGTTTTCGCCGAATAATTTTGTCTTTAACATATTTAAGAAAAATCTTATCATTTTAAATGGTTCATAGCGTAATTATCTGTATGGGTGAGATCCTAGAAACGATTCGTTCTTTGTCATTGTAATTTACCTATTATTCCGGTAGAATGTTTTAAGAAAAATATTCATCTCATGAGTCATAGCATATTACGCATATTTGTTGCGACCTTAAGAGAATACCAAGAAGTAGATTGCTAATAATCGATAAATTAAATCATCAAAAAATTGTACAAGTATGAATGCATACGAGTTCTCCTTTACGTATGTTATTTTAAGGATTTCGTTGTTGAATGTTTCAAAGAATCAAAGAATGATATATATCTAGATCAACGGTGGCGTACGAAGAAGCGTTTATAAAAATTGTGAAAATCCAGTCGGTATCGGATCGTACTTCTCCATGTATTGGAACGTGGCGCCCCCTAAGTTTATTGCAAATACACAAGTCAATTTTTTGTCTAGTCTCTGTTAGGAGAATTAATGGAATTTATATTTTATTAAACAAATATAGTCCTATGTTCAACTCGTTTCTCCTAGGTAAGTGTATATCGGTTTACAATTCTTTTTACTTCTTTCTTTATTACCGGCGCAATATAAAAATGAATCTATGAGAACATATATCTCTTAATTCGAGAACTTCTGTATAAAAAGAGCATAACTGCCTTGTTTTATTCGCCCGTGTTCGAATTTATTTTTAAGACGTGCCGATCGATAAGACAATGCCGAAGTTTGATTTCTTGGTATACGAAATATGACTACGCAAGAAAACGAAATATCGATGCTTGTAAGTTCTGAAATGTCCTTAATTGGTAATCGAGTCACGTGGCAATGACACTACTAGTATAATTACAAATGCCTAACCCGTAGATTTTCATGCAGAAGGAATACAGAAATGTTCGAAGCATGTAAGGCGCGATCTTTCTCTATTCATCGTGTTTCGATGTTGTTTATTCTACAAGACATCTTTCTTTCATCGATATGGTCAGTAAGTATTTGTCGGGATTTCTGGGGTTTTAGAAAATATTTTTATTCTTTCTTTCTGAAAATTTATATTTATTTACAATATATATACATATATGGTTTTTTCAAAATACTTATGGTTATATGTATTTAAAGATTTCAGTCATTTTTACATCCATCGGTTTGCGGTTACTTGAGTAGCAAATCGAAACGGGGAAGAAGAATCGGCGGAGTTGATATGGCGAGGAGCTTAACTCCGGTAACCTAGCTTTATGATGTCGAATAATACTCATACAGCTAGATAACCAAAGAAAATGTCCGCGCCAAGATCTTCTTGTTACCTCGAGTGTTGAAATACTCGCAAGGTTAGTCGTGCCAACCAATCAAACCGTCGAGAATCGAAAACCTTCTTTGCTGCCGGCCAATTCATCCGACAGTGTCGGGCCTTCTATTCTCGAGATCGTAAAAATCGGTAAACATACGGATCGATCGTTAACGGCTGTTTATACGAGCGAGCGTCTCCCTCTCGATCGAAAATCCACTATTTCCCGGTGCAGATAATGGCATGCACGTGTCGATGGTGTCCCCACTCTGTAACAGAAAGAACGGAGAAATCGGAAACCGCTTTACAACAATCGTCCCTTTGTCGCGTAACCACGAATTGATTGATATGCGCACGGGTTTGAAAAGTGAAACACAACCGTTGACATTTCGGAGTGAAAGTTAGTCGGTAAGACGGGCCTTCGGGTAGAGGATAGCCAGAGGCTACGAGCGTATATCTGGAAATTTTTCCATCGTTACCAGGCCAAAGTCATTCTCTTCCTAAAAGCATGATAATGGAAAGCACCGAATGCAGAGAAAGCGGCGGCCATACGGTCACACGGTGTAACGTTTTCGATTTGTGTTGCTCGCTCCAAGTCGTTTAAGTGAAACGTAAATGGTCGAAGAAACGAGGCGATACGGTTTTGCTGAATCGTAGAACGCGCAACACGTTATATGGTTGCGTCATAATTACATTGGCTCCGTGCATCTTGCGGTATCATCGAGTTTCCTGGTTGCCATTTCCGACTGACTGATTCACAACTTTAACAAAAGTTATATCTGCAGAACACGAATATACAGAGATAAACTTCAGATTGCGAGAAATATCACGTGTAAATCATAAGGCGCACGTAAAATGTGGCGAATGTTAACCGGAGGTACTCCACTCGAGTCGGACGATATTCGTTAGAAAGAAAAGGAGATTCATACGTTGAATCGTTGGCTTTACCGTCGATTATTATTCGGAATGTAATCTATATTTCGTGGTCGTAGCAACGATTTTGATACCCAATGCTGTGCTTTTCATTCGGTCAGTCCACCAGTAGACCAGTACGATGTTTCGTAAGAACTACCATTTGGAGAAAGTTATGATCTCACGCTGCAGTACACGCGTGGCTGACTTCTATTTTATCATCAAGCTGTTCGGTGCTTCCCGCGCTTCTCCTCGCCTCTTTATCTGTACAACTTCTCAATCTCGATATGAAATACGGGCATGGACGTGAGTAGAAAAATAACATGAACTTTTCGGAAGACCACCGGCTTGCACAATGAGGATCTGACACATTCGCCAATAATTTTATATTTAAATAACACGCTTATCGAATCTGATAGGCGGGGAAGTACGCCAGTATTAGCCGCCTTATCGAATTTCGCAACAGATAATTTAAAAAATTGCGACACGATCTTTTTGCTCTTTTTACTTGTTCGTTGATCCGTAATTTTTGTAAATGTAAAAATACGTTTGCGAACATCAACGGTGAAATATTTGTCTGAAATGAAATCGATGGCGGTCGATGGTTCGATAGAAACGATGCCGCGAGCGAATATCGTACTTACATCTCCGTGCACGCGTTTTATCACGAGAGTGAAAGTGCAAAAGATCCCATTAAGAAAAGAGTAAAAGATAGAAAAATAAAGAAGGAAGAACCGTGGTATACTCACCTGAAAAACTGCCGGTTTATTTCTGGTTCGCTCTCGTATCGAGCGTAACAGGAAGACTGATCAGAAAGATTTAGACTCGATTCAACGATAATCCCCGACTTTCTAAAACTCAATTTTCTTTATTTTTTCTCCCTGTTGAAAGCTGCTACAGCAACAAAGGCAACTGAGATTTCTAGCCTACTTTGCCGCTGGAATGGCTTATCCAAGTTGCACAAGTCCATCGTCACGTACCTACAGCAAATATGAGTAAGTACCTATCTTTCATGATAAGCCGACCTTCGATTCGTTCCATTTGTTCGTCACGGCTTGTTGTTGCACAGCTAACCTGTGCAATTGTCGTTCGTTCTCGTAGGAAAAAAGGCCAGTGCCGAAAACCAAAATCCGTAGAAGCGGTTCGTAGCTCGTTACCAAAATTGCGCCGAGAATTCGCTAAGAATTTTGCAGTAATGGGGAAGATTTCTTGCAGGTGTCGGTGACCGTTGCTCGAGGCTGAAAAATATTTTCGGCGTTGAATCTCAATGCTGGTCGGTTTAACGGTCTAATTAACAGTTCACGATTTAATTAACAATCTGGTGTCCAACCGTGGCATTACAGGGTCTTTGCACGATACGTCTTATTAATCGTACGTTTTATCGAGAACTTTTCCGTTCCGTTCCTGAATTCGTTGCGCAACAATCAGAGATTCTGTTCGTGGCCATTACGCGTCGACACGCGTGTTTTCTAAATCGCTAACTTACCCCCGCGGTGAAAAATCATGACGGCAGCACGTTAACAGTCCGGTGGACAGAAATTTCACGAGCTAACGTTTCGAACGTGTACCCGTGGTAAATTGGTTTCCTAACGAGGTCGGTTTCCAATGCGACTTCCAATCGTTTACGCAAACACAGCTGTACGAGTACTTGAGATAATCGGGGCTAATGTCGCTTCACTTATAGTCATTATCACTTCGAATGTAGTTATCGAGCTTGATTTAACTTCCCTGCCGCGCTGCAACGGATCCAAAGGCGCGAGAAAAAGAAGCCTCTCGACGAGAAGATTCGCGGCATTTTCCTCGTTATTTCCTAAAATATCTTTCGCGTCTCGTGATTACTCGTGACTGACGCACCTCTACGAAAGCTAGTTTCCTCTGTTTACTGTGAAAAACAAATTGATAGAACGATTATTCGACAAAAATTTGTGGAGCCTTAAACAACGAGATTAAAAATAGAGTCGCTAAACGTCAAAGAGGCGGACGACGTTTCGCAGATTCTGGCGGTCGAATCCTAAAGGATGAACTAGCGCTTAAGTCAAGCGAAAAGTAATCTTTTTGTTTAAGTGTTTGTATTCCACAACCGAAAGGAGGAAACGTCACGGTTAAATAGTACCTGTC
This sequence comes from Bombus bifarius, assembly GCF_011952205.1. Classification (NCBI taxonomy): domain Eukaryota; kingdom Metazoa; phylum Arthropoda; class Insecta; order Hymenoptera; family Apidae; genus Bombus; species Bombus bifarius. The sequence continues at coordinate 415,478 of NW_022884533.1, forward strand.
TCGTTATTTACCTAACAAACGGAACGGTTTAACTTGCAAATTAATTTACAGTCGCCGATTGCGCAGTTGTTTGACTTTATCTCCTAATATAACGTAGGACCGGTGAAGTTACCAAGGAAAGGATCGAAATTTTCAAATTAAAATTTTGCTGTTTTACGAGGAACCGGTTATTCGGTGACACTCGGACCCGTTTCGTCACTCGCAACGAATCGAAGGATTCGCATCACCAACGTTCCATATACACGCGGTGCAGTCGAACACGGCTATGCATATGTGCGTTTTATTTCTCGGTCGCTCGCTCTACCGTGCAAATCTCGAATGCATTCGCCGGTACGTTGAAGATCGTTCGCGATACAGGCTTCCGCAATGCCATAACGCTACCGCACCGCCGCCGCGTCGCTTCTTGTCGCGCCGATCTTTGTAGCTGTGACGCAGAAAAGACGATCTTTTTTGCTCCTTGTCGAGTATAAAAAAAGAACGATTCAAACAGGTTTGTCGAAGTGGACGAGCGAGTCACGTTCGTGAGAATCGATTGAAATTTTGTTTTCGAAATAAGAGGAGAACGATCGTGGAGACGCCGTATATTCATTAAGTCGTTTAATGGTTGATACGTTGAACGCTATAGCCGATGCGCCTGATTAATTACGCGTGACGGTTATCGGTTATGTTATTACGTCCTCGCGCTAACACCAGTTCCAAGATGAAGACGGTTTTCGGTTAAGGCTTCAACGTCGATAAGAACTTGAAATCGCTGCGCGATGCAAATTTAAAAGTCAACTGCGACGATTCGAGGTAAAATTTGAAAAACGTCGTTCGTTCGGTTCGAACGAGCATTTCATTTTCGAACATCCGTGCGGACGAAATCTGAAAAGGAAGGACGGTATTAGGAACGTCGCGTAAAATTTGGAGCGTATGGGGGAACAAGAGCGTTCGAACGGCGGTTATTTTTCCACGGTAGTCAGATGCAACCTGTTGCTAAGAGGCTCGAGGAAATTCGCACGCGAAACGGTGCGAATCGGCAACGGGTAGACTCGGCTCGGAGCAGCGCGAAGAATCGAGCGAGGAGAAACGTCGAAGTTTTCGAGTTTAAATCGCGAAATCTCATAGATCAGAAGGGAGAGAAACAGAGAACGGTGGAATGGCCGCTCGAGGACAGAATAGACGATAGAAAGGAAACGGATAGCCAAGAAGCAGATAGGTAAGAACGCGCACACGGCGATTTTCGCCTTGACCTTGTCGAGCGATCGTGTTCACCGGTGATCAACAATGAATGCGTTATTAAATATTTGAATTCCAATAGAAAGTTTCTCGTGCTAATTTATCAGAATTTCGTTGTTAGAATTCGTCGTCTTTGCGGAGATAATCGTTTCTTTGAACGAATCGAAGAGAATTTGATTGAAGGTAAGCTGGTGCGAAATTAAAATTTTCTTTGGAATCGAAATTTGGAGTAGGATTTAGAGGTTCGAAGATAGAATCGAACGGTGTCGGAATCGGTGACGCGGCTATGTCTTTTGGTACGAAAAAGAGAGGAGAGCATACCTGTTGCTCGGAGTCGAGGACACGGCCGAGTCGATACGTGAATTTTAAGTCCGCTACTGCTTGCTCCGTCTTACCAAGGGCACATAGACTCGGATCAAAAGAAGAGGAAAGAGAGGAGTCACACCTGGCGCGGTACGAGATGAGATCACTACCGCACTCACTGATCAACTGGCCCCGCGCCCCACGTCCGGGGCCGCACGCACCTTTCGCGTTACCCCTGCCCCCTCGAACTCCGGAACCTAGAGCTCGTTGCCCCCCTCGGGGTCCTTTCGGCCTGTTCAGTCCCCTCTACATCCTTTTTACCTCTTCAGCTTCGCTTCGAACGCTCATTGGTCCGTTCAAATCGACGTCGTGACGTCATCGAACCGAACTGCCGGTATACGTACGAGATTCTCTCTCGAACGAGTCTCTCTCTTCTCTTTCCTTTCCTCTCCTTACCCCTCTGCTTTCTACCCCGCTCCGTTTCGCTGCTTACCGCTCCACTCCCCCTCGCGGACCCTCCCTTTTCTTTCGTCTCTTCTTTCCCCCGTGTGCTCTTCACTCGGTCTCTTCTTTCCTCGAGCCGACTACCTGTCCTCCTACCTATATACATCCGTCTTCTATCGTTCTCTTCTTCTCCCTCTCCTTCTTTGGTCGGTCTTCTCGTTTGGCCGGCTCTCTCGCAACTTCACCGCGGCATCCCTGTCTTTCTACCTGGTTGATTCGTTCTTTATCGTGTTGCCTCGTTTGCCTTTCCTCGCGCCGGCATCTCGTTCTTCTCGTTCTCCTCGTTCCCGAATACTCTTCTGGTTTGCCGCGAGTTCACGATCCTTCCACGCGGCGCGGCGTCTCGTATATTCCCCTCTTGTCTCTATCGTTTTATAGGTATCCGTTGACCCGCGTGCCTTTTTCCCACTTTTTGTCCTCCAACATCCTCGTCGATTCTTCGAGAGGAGGTTGCGTTTCGTTCGCCAGTGGGTCGCCCCGTCGTCTCGTTTTTCTCACTTTCTTCACTGTCAGTTTGGACGCTCCAATTTCCAATTCCTCTGTTCGGCACGATGTACGACGCGATGTTCGATGTTCGAAGCTCTCTTCTTCGCTGTCTATGGCTGACGTGTCGTTGGCCGGTGCGTGTCGGCGACTCGAATCCGAACGTTCGAAGGAGCGCGGATCCATCAAGTCGAATAGTTGTTTCTTTCCTGCGGGTCGATCGCGGCTATACCGGTCGCCGGCCGACGAGATTGTCCGCAAGAGGTTCGCCGCCGTGGTTGCCGCCACCGTCACCGCCACCGCCACCGCCACCGCCACCGCCACCGCCACCGCCATCGCCACCGCCACCGCCAACGTCGTCGCCACAACGGAGCGAGAGTAGCCCGCCAGGTATATAGGGAGACAGAAAAAGGGAAAAAAGGACGCATTCCAACGGCTATAGTCGGTCCATAACGATTCCTATACGTTGAGAGTGCGCAACGAACAACCAATGACCCCTCTACCGATCTCTCGCGCCTCCTCCTTTTCCCTCCTTCCCACCCTCCTTTTTCTCTTTCCTTTCACATCCTCTCCTTCTTCGTTTCTCCTCTTCCTTCTGTTCTCTCTTCTGCGTTTTGCACGTTTCCACGTGTCTCGTCTCGTCTTGTCCCTCTTTTTCTTTCCTCTGTCTTCTTTTCCCTTCTCTTCTCTCTTCTCTTCTGTCCTCGCTCACCGGTCGTTTCGCTCGCGTACCTGTCTACGTACGTTTACCTGTGTACGTGTGCGCCGCGTACACCGCGATCGAGGTGAAGGCTCGGCCTCGTACGTACCTCTCTACGTAGCCGGTCTGTCCTCTCGTTTTTCGAAGAAAATTCACGACGTCACCACAATGATCGCCGACGAGTCGAATATTTCTCCAACGTCCGAACCACCTCTGTTACTTGGCCCTTCTCGAATATCCTCAACGAGCTGCTCGGCTTTGCGCTTCCTTCGCCAATCCAATCGATGCAACGTTTGGTGCCTTCTCATCGACCATCTATCCCAAGCCCGACCCTACCTACCTGCAATTACACGACCTCGTCGAGAAGAATTCGTCGGGATTTTCTTCGTTCCGTTTGCTCACGAGCAAACTTTTCGTCGGCTTCTGTCGAATCTATTAGCGATGGAACACGAGAATTCGTGGGGACGATCCAGCAGCGCACCTGGCGTGGGAACTCTACGTGCCTCGACGATACGCGTTTTTTCTCGATTTCTCGGCAAAATTTCGTAACGGAATAAATCGTTGCGCTTTTATCTCGAACACGGTTGCTTATTACCTTCGGTATTCTCGAGCGACGAATTCTTTCTCGAACGTGGGACCTAATAACTCGTTTCGAGGTGCTACAGCTACTTGGCCGTCCGATACTTTAACCCGGATGCGTTGCTCCTGCCGCAGAAAAATTGCCACTCGCAACGTCTATCGTCTGCTCGTCGCCATCCGCGTGTCTTACTCGCTAATTGGCGGTACGTGACGTCGGATGTAAAATATATTTTCAGTCTCGAGTTTAAATCGCACATTAAGCGTGGCGTGCCACGAAAACGACGGCTATTTCGGCCACGGCTCGGCGCTCGTTGTTCCAAGGCAATCGCTTTCTTTTTTTCCTTTTTTTTACACGACTGTTTAGTTGGTTGGAGAATAAGGGCCCGCTAAAAGTAACCCTAAAAATAATTAGTTTCGGAGGGAAGATTTCTTTTCCGTCTTTTTCCTTCGTTCAGACGCCTTTTACGTTCAAACGCATTTATGCACCCCAAAGATACGCCTCCTTGAACGATGTAGAATCGGTTCCGCTGTCTGAAAGTACGTCCTGGGAAGTTCCGCGACTACTACACGTGTCATCCATTTTCAGTTTGTGGGAAAGGCAGCGCCGTGACGGAAGGCATGTGCACGAGCGGTTTGACGTACAATTGCAATTTCAGCGTTGCCAAAGGTCACAGGATGAAAGATCGATGGTTCGCGATTCTCGAAAATAATTTGGTCGTAGCGAATAACAGCGAAGCGCTTCGTTATTCACGCTTCGTAGCCGCGAGCGTGGCACTTAATTTGCTTTTCGATTCTTCGATTCGACAGACGCAAACTAACGATTTTCTTTTCTCGAAAATAAATTCGTTCTTTATTCGGTTGAAACAGCAGGAAACAAAGAACCGGCGAACTTTCGGACCCCAACTTATTCTTGGAATGTTATTGCAACGTTAAGCCGTACGTGACGCTTACGTGAATGAAATTTTGCATGCGTATCGCTTTGCCCTGGAGTGGCAGGACCTCGAAGGTCGAATTCGATATCGCTTTTTCGGCTTCTACCACAAATTTACAACGGCAAATGGACGACATGTACCGCAAGAATTCCTGCGTTTCTTCCCTCTCTTTTATCAAGCGTCCTCCGTTCCACGCAGGTACGAGATTATCGATGGAAAATCCAGGATACGGTCGACCATTTCTATTCAAGATCGGACAACTGGAGAGAACAGAGAAACAAGCGAATGAATTGTGTCCGAGGATCCTAGAACGTAAATGGAAAATCTGCTTAGATACTACAATTTGTGACAAAGAATTTCCTCGCTTAATGGCTGCTTCTGAACCTTAACCGAGAACGGTGGTCGGTCAAGGACGATTTTTATTGTTCGTTTCGAAGAGGGATCCTTCGGGAGGATCGGTACTGTTATATCCCTGTTCTGGTAACTCACCTGCGTCTGTCCAGGTATAAAGCTGATTCCGCCCTGCGTACAAGCGTTGGCGTCACGAGCTGACGCCCTTCGACTTCCGCCGGATGTACGTCGTCCTTGCGTTTCTCCCTGTTTTCCTTGTATACACCTGACTTTTTATTACTTAAATCAGCCACTGCTACGCGCCGAATCGTCGATCGGCCATCGAATCTCGCGAGATAAGAAACGATCTCGTTCGTCGGACGATTTCGAAACTGTTCGAAAGTAAAGAAAAATCACACTTTCCTTGCATGGCGCGTCCAATTATTACATTGAGAATACACGCGTATACGTATACCTGCGAAATATACGAAGGCACATGGAAAATAAAACGCTCTGAAAATCGTGGAATCGAGGTTCTCATTCGCATTCGTTACGATTACGCGGAAGAATGCGAAACGATTTACGCGGTGGCCATGCGCTACTACCAATGAAAGCAATTTGAATAGACGCAAAGCCGTTAATCGATTAGGCGTGCAGTTCACGAAATCGTAATCGTAACAAGAAGCGAAATACGTTCCTTACGTTCGGAGATCTTTTCATGAATTTTTGATCGCTTTTGGTTGCCGTTAATCGTGGCCATTGTGCGTGATAAACGACATAAGCACAGAGGAATATAAAATCGTCGATAGAAACGTTTTTCTCTGCGTTCGAAGAGATTTGTTCGACGGAAACCGCCGTAAAGCTCGAACCGTTGGCACGATGAACGACCGTTACCGGGAGAAGACTATAGAAATCGGTTCGCACCTGCCTGGTCCGGTAAAAAGAAAAACCTACCCAGAACCCCCGTGAGCCTCGAGGTCCAAGGTAAGTTTATGGATGTCTCGCCCCTTATTCGTGACGGCCCCGGCACAGGTTTCGGGTTTAGAGAGATTTCCGACGCTCCCGTGTTTTCTTATAGGGTTGCCGCTGTCGCATCTTTCCCTCCGTGCCTATTCCTTCCTGGAATAATAACAATCCCTGCCTATTCCATAAATATTTCGCATTTTGTGTTCGAGCTTCACCTTCATTTTCATTGGATTGCTGTACGAAAAATTACACCGCCAGCTATCGCGTACCGTGCGTACAGCTCGAAGATTTTAAGACGACGAGGCTGGCAACGACAGATTACGGCAAAAGGAACGGATGAAACATCGACGACAAAGTCGATTTCGAACGGTACCCTATGTAGATGTCACGGTTATCCACAGCGAAGATTCGTACCCTCTGCTGCGAGACGCTGCTTGATACTTTCCCAATGGCTGTACCATTACGACGGATCTAATCTTTTATTTTTGCAGAATCGTTGCATTCGTTACGCGACTCGGCCGAAGCTTCACGAAAGATCGTTCGAGTTCTTTTATTTCCTCCACCTTTCTCCAGTTATCGTTGCCTATCTTGTACGCGTGTATTTGGAGATGTATCTTCGACTCGATCGACCAATCTCTTAAACTCGTTTCGATCCTACCGAAAGAAGATCGCGCGGTTTCAACGAATAAACGCGTTGGTGGTTTCACGAGAGCATTCGGCCTAACGTTTTCTAAGCGATACCGTTTCACATTTCCATACGATTAGGAATCTGAAAGGCTAATCCCTCGGGTTAACAGCTTCATTCCGTCCAGAGTTAACGATCTTCGAAACATCGCGGTCGATCGAATTTTACGATGCGTTCGAGACGATGTTTCCGTACAACGCGGGAGAAAGCGTAGGCAACGATTCTTACGTCGAAGTAAAACGAACGTCGTTTCCATCGAGACATGAAAAATTCGATCGATCGGAGCTCGATTCGACGTTGACGGAAGATACGCGAAAGAAGGTCGCGTTGTCGAGAAATCGACATCGCGGTTGCGGGTCTGCAAGTATCGAAGTCTCCGAACCGCTAGATAAACGACGAACATGTTACGTCTCTTACGCCGTATGGCGATCGATCTTACAATTGTAATTTCCTAGAACGTTTTAGCTTAGTGGAGCTCCTCCCACGAGGATAGCGAAAGTTTCGAGTTTCCATAGGACTTCCAGAGCGTTCGACGATTGGTAAGTGGAATCGGAAAGAAGAAATGGCGAACGTGTAGGAAGTCGGCAACGGCAGAAGCAAGAGAATCTCAGTTGATTCTGACGGTGAAACGTGCGGAACGGAAGCCCGAGAGGTTCGAAGAAAAATCGAGATCGTTCGAGTAGGAGAGTTCTCCAAAGAGTTTCGAGAGTAAGCGAGGCTTCTGCCGAGAGAATGACTCGAGGCAGAACACCGATGATGTCATCGGTCGGCGGATACTCGCGCCTACGCTTTTCTCTCTACCAGTTTCACTGGCAGGGATACCGCGTGTGCTCCTTCTCGAAGCCACTCTACACGAATATCCAACCTCCACTGCCTCTATTCCCCTTTTCGCTTCTCTTCTCTTCTTTGCCGTTCCATTCGCTTCTCCGCGCTTCGTTTCTCTTCCTTCCACCGCCTCGAGGTCCCTCTACACTTTATATTGTACGAGGACGAGGCGAGCGATATAACGTGCCGAGGACATGCTCGATTCTACCTTCATGCCAGTCTACATTGCCGGTATATACCGGTTATGCAGATGGAGCTTGGTCTGGACCCCCTCGGCAAACCCTCCGACATAAAATCTCGTCTCTTATTCTTCTTCTTCTTCTTCTTCTTCTTCTCCTCCTCCATCTTCTTTCCTTCTCTCTTCTTCTTCATCATCATCGTCGTCGTCATCATCATTATCGTCATCGTTTTCATCATCGTCGCGTTCATCCTCGTTGTCGTCCAGTCCTCCTATTTCTTGTTCCCAGTTGTTCGTTTCCTTTCTTCCCGTCTTTCTTTTCTCCTTGTTTGCCGTTCACGTGTAAGCCGCCGTTGTCGCAGTTTCCGTCTCTGTCTCGCGACGAACAACGTTGCTTTTCCTTTACGCACGATCATCCGGATATACCTACGCTCCATCGTCCTTCTTTCTCGACTTTTCTGCTCGCCCTTCGTACTTCGCTCCGTCCGAACCTCTTCCTAGACGTTAAAAACGGTTAAGGTACTACGCTATGAACGAAGATTGCACAGCTTTCTCGAAGCTATTTACAGACGGATTTTTTCCCTCAAACAGGTATTTCGCCTGATAGCCGGTGAAGCTGCTTCGGACTTGAAAATAAAGAATACCGATCGATCGACATACCTATGCAGTCTTAATGTGATTTAAGGAATCACGCGATTATTGGCAGATCGGGATATTATTCTTCTATTCGATATATAATATACATATGTGTGATTGTTAAGAGGAAAATTTCAATAATTTTCTATCGTTGTTTCAACGATCCCGATAAAAGAAATAAGAAGCGAACAGACAGAGCCATTCCGCTGTCGCTATATTCAGGTGCGACAGATCCTTTTTGGGAAATACAATAGCTTCGTTGATCGCGAGCAAGTCAACTTCGCGGTTGAAAGAACGGCGATTAAATCGCCGCCATCTACCGTCACCCGTACTCTTTCCAGTGCCTCGTTAAATCGACACGACTGTCCCATTCTTCTTGCGGACCCATTACTTTTCACATATTCCTTGAAAAGAAATCACAGTTGGACCGAGCAATTAAAAGACACCGCTCCACGCCTTCTTTGCTTCTGCTTTATCGAGATTAATCCCTATGTAATTTTTGTCGCGTGAATCGACGCACGTATAACGCGTTGCTAGCTTAGTGTTAAAAAGGCGACAGCACGCCTGAATTCGCGATAGCGTTTCATTTCGAAGGGACAGAAAGTTCCGCGTCGATCGATCGACGAAAGGAACGCGCTGTTACACACGGTCGCAGCGTAGAAATCTTTCCTCGAATTCTCGACGTTAAGCGAAAGAACTTGTAGCGAACGATCGAATATCGATCATTGTCCTCTCTAACAGACAGGAAACTACGTTTTCTAACGGCGTTGTCGTCATAATGTCACGACGACCGCAATTATTCGGCGCAACAGATCCCTTGCCTTAAGTGGCAGCGGATAATTCATCGCTTTCGATTTGACCGGCGTAATAGTCAAGTTGGATTATCACGACAACGAGCGACAACGTTAACCAGTCCTCCGTTTCGTAATCTCTCGAAGCAAACGACTATGGGAGCACTTACGTGTCTACAGGATGACAATGTGTACGAGAACTTTCAAGCAGCTGAATGGCAAGAATAATTCGACCTTTTTTCGCCTGCGTTCATGGTAATTCGGGAATAAATGAGAGAAGAAATCGTCGTACTTGACGACAGCTGTCGAAAATAACGAGATCGAACGTAAAGAATGAGGAAACAAAATGCGTAGGAAAAGGAAGAAATATTAAAAACTGGTGCCTCATGCGCACGAATGTTCTCGGTTTATTTGTTGATACGAAAAACGTGAGTTATTGTGCAAATAATTGCCGCGGCTGTCTACGCTTGTCACGGCTGCTTACGAGGTGTAAGCCGTGCAGACGATTACGGCTTTGCAAACAGAAGAAGAGAAAGAGAAAAACGGTGTGCACCTTTTCACCGAAATTTCAAAGAAACTTTGAATAGCGAGTAGCGTGTATCTCCTGCCGCGAGACAACGTTATAACCACGCTTCGACCATTAACGAATCAAACTCTTTTCCTCGCTTCGTAAATTACATGTTTCGGACACATTTTGATTTTATGTTTACACTTGTTCCTTCCTCTCCTTTTTTCTTCGTGTGCTTCCCCCCTTCTCCATTCGTTCTCGGTTATCCCGAACCGATAGAAGGAAGCCGTACGTTTATTTGCCAAAAACGTGGAAATCACATGATATTCCACGGACGATGCGAACGCTTTCGAATGCGCGAAACGTTCGTGGAATAAATTTAGGTGGTACTTGAGCGGAAAGCTGATCTACCGGCCACGACCAGTTGCGAAACTTCTTTGAGTACCGTCGCAAAATTTTACTCCAAGCTCTCTGTATACACCGGTTCGCCGTTTCGAGAGCTTCGAATAAAATGCAACGTGGAATCAACGAGGCGAATCATCGACGATCAAGAGCAAACGCAATTTCCAGCATATTATCGGCACGAAGACGGTACGAGAGAAATATAATTGCGTGTACTTTGCGAAACTTCGCCGGCCGATCGAGCGCGTACGATTCCTGGCAAACGTTTGTAGAGAACGTCGAATCGTTAATGCAAGACGAAGGCTTACACGCAGCAACATCGCGAACGTATTGGTTACGCATCTTTGAAGCAACTCGTCGCATTGTCAATGGATAGGCTCATAGTTTGCAGGCATTTTTATCATCCCGTTGTCCGTACGGGGAGGTAATCGTAGCGGCGAAGTCGCAATTGCCTTAAACGATTGCAACAGATCGAGATAGACCGGCGATAATATACGCGGCTCCTGTCTGGCCTACCTAAGCCTGCCTAATCGTACGTTGAAACGCATAAATCGCATTGGTTTCGCGTGAATAAATGACGGTTCGTTCCACCGAGAATAGGGAATAAAACGATATCGGCTGGTTGTTGAAGCGTTTCGATATAGTGGACATGGAATATTAGGGAGCAGCAGGTACTCGAGGGAACGTCAAAAAACGGCGCTCGCCTCGATTACAAATCTCACGGCGAAGATGTCCGAAGATAGCGAAAGAATATTCGAGCACCCCAATGGGGCCCATTAGGATCCGAAGGTAGTTGGGCCAGTCCTCTATCTGACTGTCCTTCTCTCTCTCTTATTCTCGATGAATCCATGGTAGAGGAGGCGGGGGATGGTTGGCCGGTCAAGCCACATTCCGTTGGCCAACCGGCTCCTTGGAACCCTTCCTCCCCCTCTTTGGTAGACGGTTCTCTATATACAAGCTCTCGCCTTCTTATGCACCACTACGATATGTGCCCACAAGACCGCCAATATTATTTCGACTAGACAGCGGTCGACTCGACGCAACCTTGTCAGAGAGCAATGCATAGGTATCTGCTTTCACGGAGTGAAACGTTACTGGGAAGAAAACCTCAAAGGTCGAGTTTAACGCGCATACTGCGTGTTTGCTCGCCGCGCTACTCTCCAACTTGTAATTTTCGAAAAACACGAGCAACGCGTCCTCCTTCGCGATTCCTCTCTTTTTCTTCTATCCTTTACGTCAATTCCATTCGATCCGATTCGTTCGTGAACGCCGGTTCATCCTTCTCGCTTCTCTTCCTCTCCGTCTATCCTATTATTCTATCTCATATATCGTATACGATGCTTCTCCCGCGCGATACGTAACATTCGACCAACATCGACGAGTAACATTCGAATATTGACTATATTCGATCACCAACGAAGATCTCGAAGCACTCGAAGTTTCGTTATTCGAATACAACATACTTTAGCGGTGAATGGCTGGTATTTTTGTACTTTGATCGTTTGAATCGTTTAAAACTTCATCGTCGATTAAAAACATCGAATCGAGCATACATGTACGTTGGGAATGAACGAAAGACGGATCCCGGAATCATGAAAGTATATTTCGAGCAAACGATGTCACCGTGGCGATCGTGAGGTCGAGGTCCCGAGGAAGGTTCGAGAGATCTCCGGCGAGAGAACTCGCCCACGTAGGGTGCCGTAAAAGTTTGCTTCGAATCTGCCCTCCACCAACCGCCTTCGTCGCTATCATCCTCCAACCGTTTCCCCTCTTCTTCCGTTACTACTCTTAGCTTCTCTTTCGTCTTCTTCGGTTTCTCTCCCTTTTGTCATTCGTCTGCTCTCGCCACCCGCGATCTTCGCCTTTTCTCTCGTTCCTGTTTTCCTTGACTTTTTATCCCGCCTTTATCTCGATCTCTTCCTCTTCACGATTGCTCTCCAAAACGCCGTCGACTCGCGATCTCGTCGAGACGCACCGCGTCGCATAGCGTCGACCAGGCTCAGCAATATACCTATACGGATAGCTTGGTATGGAAGGTGGTTCGCTGAGATGTTTAAGGGGAAGACTCTCCCAAGAGCGGTGATCTTCTGCCGAGCGCAAGAGCGAGATGAGTCGAAGAGATGAGGAAGGGGGCTCGCGCGCAGAGGGTGTCGACGGTGGACCCAGGAGGCAAGGGGGCCTCCTCGGACCTCGAGGGCCTGTGGACGAGCCAGCAAGAAGAACGGTAGGGATGCGAGCGGGGAAGAGAGAAGGATGAGAAGTGACCGGATGGCCTTGGTCCCAAGACTTGGTTAGTTACCGCGCGGCCGACTATAACTGGTCGAGAACTTCGTAACACACAGGGCGGTATCTCCGACTTCGACCGCTTTTTAAGACCACGGGCCACGGTACCGCGCAATGCCACATCACAGATACGAACTAGCCCCTAAAACACCAACGACGATACCGGACAACCTGATCGTTTTTATAGACGATCGCTTGTAACATTTTTTCATTCTCTGGATGACTTTCTTCGATCGCGCCTTACAGTGACACGCGAAAATCATAGGCTTTTACCCTTTCTTTTCTTCTCCTTTTTTCTTGGTTCCTCGCTCAAAACACCGGCGTCTTGTCTACGCCGTGTTGCACTACTTTCCGACTATTCGCGATGGTTTGCTGAAAACAGGAACACCACGCTACGATAACGCTATCGAACAGGCAACGTTCCAACTATATTTTTGAAATATCCGGCTTTTCCTTTTTTTCTTTTCGGCTGATTTTCTTCCATTTGTTCTTTGTTATACGTGAAATTGATTTATGCATCTTTGTAAAGGATACGGAACGTTATTGGAGACTTGACTTACAGAGTTACAGGAGGTTCCTGTCTGGAGTGAAAATGAATGGCCTGGTTATTTAGCCAGCATTGCTCGTTATTGCTCAACAGGGGCAACTTATGGGGCCGTATAAGAAAGTATATCTGTGACTGGCAAGAAACTATATGGTAGCGCTTCACTAAGCGCGTACAGATTCACGGAGCTAATAATTATACTTGGTGAGTTTGCAAAACTTATTGCCCGTGGTACTCGCAGCGCATAAAGTATCAAAATTGTACCATCTATGTTTTTCAAACGCGCTAAACATCTCGATATCTGAAATTCGCAGACAAAGTAATTTTTTAATACATATGCATAGCAAAAATGAAAAGAGTAAATAAACGTATGTGTTTTATTGACTGGCAGTAAATTTTATTAATTTTCGACAGCGATGAAAATTAAATTCTTATATGGAAAGTTGCCACGAAATCTGAGGCTCTCGTTACGACATGTTCAAACTCTAGATAGGATAAAACACCGTCACCGTCGATGTCGCTTTCTTCCAAAACTTTTCGACACACAGTGGCCACTTCGTCGGTATTCAAACCATCTTGAACCAACTGTCGACAAGTTCGTTCTAAATCATTCAATCCCAATACCCCATCTTCGTCAAAATCTGTTCGCAAAAAATTATAAAACGTTACCACGATTCGTATAAATTTCTGTTCGAATGTCACGTCATCGCGAAAATGATAGAGAATATTATGTTGGAATCGTTTGCATTACAACGTAGTATATAATTAATCGTGTATGCTAGAAAATCGATAGTTCTTTCGTGCAAATGATTCTCTTGTGTAACGCGAATGTCGTGTCTAGACAACGTATATACTTCGAATTCAATAGCATAGTTATAGGTACATCAGACACGACCTCGAATATTTCTCACGATCCGTCCAACTGTCTGATTCACATGGTGATTCGTACCGTAAATCTTAAAAGCGTAGAACACCTTCAAGTCTCTGGGTGCGTGTTCCGAAAAAACCGACATCATCTCAAGGAACTCCTCGAAGCAGATTCCTTCGTTTGAAACATCGGACGTTGACAATCCCGAATTCTGGCATTTTGCGAACACCTCTGAAATTCGTTGTCTAAACGGATTTTCCTGAAACATGATCAACTGTAACTGTTCGTCAAGCACCGCGACGAGAACCTCGCGCTCACGTGTGAAAAGAGTTTTAACATCGAACGAGGGCAGAAAGATTAATCTAAGAACCTTTAATTCTGGTATGCGTGTCAAGCAAGACAGTGGTATACGAAGTGTCGATGCCTGTTGAGGCGTCATGGATCGTGGAACTGCCCCAGGGTCTCCCATGTCCCGAAACCGTTTATATATTCTAAAAAGGTATCGATGTACAAAAGAAGGATCGATAATTGTGTATACAGATCGTGCATGCAGTACCTTAAGATTTCTTTTCGGGTAAAGAACGTGCAATCTTGATAATCTTCCAATTGTTCCTCGGTGAATGTAGCTACTTTGTTTCCCATTTTATTTAATAGTAACAATGCTCGACGCAAATGCAACTGTTAATCTATCGGTTATACCGGTGTTTCATTTACCAGTTAGAGCTTACAACTGAGTTTTCGCACCTCCAATGTTCAATACGAAATCTAATAATCAGGGTGTGTCTTGCCGCTCCCACTTTTAGGGACGTTTCACTCAGTAATTTGCGGGAAAAAGGTCGAATTTTCCATACGTTTACTTTTCTCGTAAGTCCTACTAATTTTTTCCCTCGCGAGACTTTTAATCGAATAGCCAACATTGCGTAATGGAAATAGTAGGGAGTTAAAATGACAAATCTTTTATAAATGAAAAATTGTATTGTTATAGAGGAATATGAAGTTAACCGTCGATAAAATTGATACTATTTACATGTAATGATCTTCGTAATTTTCCTTGCAATCGAGCAAGTGATTGAGGCATTCGTTAAACTCGTCCTCTTCCAATCCAGAGTCTGTGAATGCATGAAATTTCTTTATACTTTTTATTTTGCTCAGTTGATCATGCAAAGATTCATACATTGAACTAAGACCGTTTCCGCTATGTAAACCAGCCATAACAGGAACGGACTGAACATCTAAAAATAGAAATTGATAAATACTTGATACAAGTCGTACATTTATAGTGATTCTAAAAAATAGGGAATAGAACGATTTAAATGACTATAATTCAGAAACACACCTGTTCCTACAGGCCACCCAATAACGTCCCCGGTTTCAGTAATATTGTTATTGAAAATTTTTGGATATGGAGGTTTTATGTTCAGTGGTGATGAAATGTTCGATAAATAAGTTGCTGATGCATGACAAGTGCATGCTAAATAAAGCATCATCATTTCGTGTACAGTAGAGCATCTATAGGCTGGTTTTGACATTTGTTTCATTGCATCAGAAATAGGTCGTTTTAATCTTTCTTCGGAAATTCCACGTAATACTATGCTTTGCATATTTTTATCCATTGGTATGTCACAATTTGGTGTCAAACTTGTCCACAATGGTCCTTCAAGTTCGTCCAGGACGTCGATCAAATCTGCTTTAGCAGTCATCGGGAACGGTAAAGTTAGGCTTGTTGCGACTGCCTTTCGACCCAGTTTATTGAGATCCGCACATAAATCGGATAAAACTACATTTGGATATTCTCTTCGTCTGTATCTAATAGTTAATGTGTCCAATGCAGTAGCTAAAAGTGCACTGCTATGATACTTTACTTCAGAATTGTACGTCAAATGATTAAATATACGCGGTTCTCCAATTTGTGGCCAAGCTGTTTCTCCACAACATAGTGGACTAAATAATGAAGCATATTCTCCTACATGTTGCCAGCATAAAGCTGTATTGAGTATTTTAATCACGTTGGATGTAGAAGGTTCAGTCTTCTTACTGTCTATACATGGAAATGACACGATACTTTTTCCATATTCATCTCTTAGGTGTTGTATACACGATGCCCCGATTCCAGCAAAACAATCCATAGAATCTAGAATTATCTATATTTCAAAATATTATCAATATTGCAGAATAATATAAAAACTATGTATATAAATATAAATGACCACATGCCTGAAATCCTTGCATTAAATCGCATTCTTCGACATAAGCTCTTATTCTTTCAGAAAAGTCGTCTGAGAATTGTTCTGTATTCCATAAATTTTTTCCATAAGTAAAGATACTAAATGGATACATTGCTCCATCGTGTTTGTGATGCTTAATGACATTTAATGTCCTGGGATGAAACCTAGGTAACAGATAATCTACCCACGAGCCGATGTTATTTTCCAAATTGGGGGGTGACGATGTTGAATTTGATGCTTCAGAAGATTCATCTAAGCTTTTAATAAATGGAGTTTTATCAACTGCTTCTTTCTTCAAGACCTGTACCTTTTTATCATCCCATAAACATTGTTGGGCTCCTTCCGACTGAGTAACATCATATAAAGTCCCTTGTTTTTTCAGATATCCAAATGCTTCTTCCAAATCTATAAGTAGCAATCTAGGAGTGTAAGTAACTTGTTTCTGAAAAAAAAAAGATATTCAATTGCCCTTAATAACAAATTGTACATTTTTATAGCTTTGTTCTAAAAACATATTACTACACATTTATACCTTTAAGTTTTCACCTTCTCTGTATAAAACATCATGATTTATTTCAGATGGATTATCAGGATCATAAGAGAAATTAGATTCCTAAAAATATTTAAAAGAAAATTAAACAATTCTAATATTCTATGACTGGTATATTTCCTCTAAATACCTGTATATTCCACCAATGACTACCGATAAAATTGGAATAATGACCTAATTGAATAGTTAATATTTCTCGAGATGTCATCTTGTATTATGTACGTAATATAAATTTTCATACGATGCGATGGTTATCCGCAAATAAGGTTACACCATCAAATACTACACGTGCATTGTACTAGTTATTTATTGTTTCTTATATTTGGGCAGACATACTATTGACAAAACATTAGAAACGAATCCTCAAATAACAAAATACATACATATTGCATACAATTACGTATTGGCCGAAACTGTTATATATGTCATATAGCAACGCGTGACGATGAATGACAAGTAGAGCAGAGCGTAGTACTGGATTGTCTCTCTGTATATGTACATTTTATGCATTCTGTACCTGTATTTGTATATACGTAGTATAGTGATGAGTAATGAGTATATATAATATACAATAACAATAATATAAACAACAGTAAATTTTAGTGAAAGAAAAATTTAAGTTTACAATGTCATTTAAAATACGTAATTTTAACGGACCTGTACATGAAATATTCAGTTTAGAAATAGTAGGTAATTATAGTATCAATGATGAGAGAAAATATTCTAATGATATTACACAATTAAAATATTATAGAAATGAAACTCAATTTTATGTTGTGATGGATATTAGGCAATTTCGACATTCTGAAAATACAAGACTCAAAGAATTTAACACAACGGTCAATTTCAGATTTTTTAATGTTATAAAAAATCGATTTGATTATTCTGTCAACATTTTTTACGTTATATACATGATTATTAGGTTAGAGCCTGATCTTGTTTGCTTAAAAGGAATATTAAGAGCTTTGTTATGTACATCACATGAAAGATATTATGGTTGGATTATGTGTGCTTTAAAATTGGAAGGCACAATATATTTATGTAAATTTGACACAGAAATAAAATGAAAGTGAATCGACAAAAAGTGATTTTCTTAAACATTGAGAGAATTGGGGTTACAAATTTGAGCAATATATGGTAGCACCTAAAATAAATTATAAACAGATAAACAAATCATTATTCCACTGCACATTTTATCTTTAATAACATAAAAAATTGTTTATTATAAACTTTATTTAATATTAAGTTACACCATTCACAGATCCTGACATTTCAAAATGTATGAACCAAAATGAAGAATTTTCTTGTATATTTAAGTCAAAATTTAGTTAAAATATCTTGCTTTATGTAGCTGAAGCAGATGGAATCTGTTCTCAAGTAGATAGTGGGGAAGGAACTTGAATTAATAGTATTAAAAACCATTTATCATAAGGCACTTTCTAATGGGCTACCAAACAGCAGCTTTAAAATGTTGAGTTGGTGAGCTCAGTGTTATCCTGTAGGTATTAAAATATCATATATCCATGTGGTAAAGATAGGTGGTAAAAATAAGGAAGGTATTGTTACAAAAATAGAAGAATTGAAGAGAAGTACATTAGAACATTGTATCATGGTAATCAGGACAATTTTAATAATTTAACAACATCATGTTATTTTAGATCTCCATTCGTTGCTTTCTATAGGGTCAACAAAAAGGGGTAGAAGCCTTTGTATTGCATTTTTAGAAAAAATAAAAGAAATTGTTTGGGAGGAGCAAGATAAGTGTTTATATAAATTTACATATGATCCAAAACGAAATACAGTTGCTGTTTTTAAACAGAATCCTAATAAATCAGAATATACATTTTTACATTCATGGTACATTGAGAACATAAATTCGTCCGTATTCCAAGGAAAAAAATTAAACAATTACTAAAATTATTTAAATGACATTAACGCACAGTTTTTGTTACGATTATTATTTTCTTTAATATCCTTATTATATGCATTTAAGAATTTTGACCTAAAATTTGTTTTATGACTGACATTTCTTGATGAGACATGGGTTGTAACATTAAACCTGGAACAGGTGGATTAAGTTCTAAATCTCTCAATTCATTCACTTTAATTTTTAAATTGCTTCTTAGTTTATTAATTTCAATGTTACATTCTCTTTGATCTGTAATGTAATTGTAATGTAATAAATGCAATTAATGTAGTAATAAAAATATAATTATTATTTATTTTATAAAAACATTAAAATATATAAAAGAATGACGTAGAAGTACCTTCGACAAGTAACTCCTCTGCAGTTTTGGATGGCATCTTGAGCAATAATGGTCCAATAGTTACCCAATGTTTCTCACAATTCTGCTTCTGCAGTGCTCTCATTCCAACTCTATCATTGTTTCTTCTTTTATCCAAGGCAATTATTTCTTGCCGATCGGTAAGGATCTCATTAGCTTTTTCTTCTACTTGTTGTATATGTTTTAAAGCCTTCTGCTGATCAAACTTCATCTATAACAAGAATTATGATTAGTTAACCAAATATTATTTCACATTCCAAAATACTTTTGCAAAAATAAACATTATCATTAAGACTAAATTATAATACAGAAAATTCACATACGCATTTAAGATATATAAAAAACACAAATTACATTGTATTCAGTCTTAGAAGTATTATCAAATATTAATGGTTTATGAAATTCTTGTATATTACTTTATGACAAAGCAATGCGCAGTGCTCTTTCTTTTCTAACTTCCCTATTGAGTAATTTTTCCCTGTCTTTCTTGTTTAAACACTTTGATTTAGATGTTTTAAAATCATTAACTGCTGTAGTATCTCCAGGTTTAAAATGAGTCACTCTGTATTCTTTCTCATTGGACTGTCCTATTCCTTTTCTATCGGATTTTAGGCAGGTTTTAATGGGATATTTCATTCCTTTTCCTGTAGGACCAAGACCACCTTGTTCATCCCATCCATAATTTAAAAGCATTTGGTAACCTTTATTTTGTTTTGATATTCCATACATTATATTTGTTAATTTTGGTTTACTATTGAAAATATGAAGTGTGGATGTCTCGTGCTTTTTCCAAGTTGTTTGGTAAAAATTAACTTTACAAATTTTACAGTAAAATCCTGTACCTTCACTGGAACATTCTTTTCTATCATCATTACCTTCATGGATAATATCAGTGCAATTATTCAAATGTCCTACAAGCTCCGACCTTATCTGTAATGGAACATCAATATTTGTTCCAGAAGCGTTTGTAACTGTTTCTGGTAATGTTTTGTTAGGTGTAGGTTCTGATTTTTTCTTCAATAATGCAACTATATTTAAATAGTTTTTTTTTAATGCCAATTGTGCTGCAGTAAGACCAGATCTTTCTCTAGCTTTTCTATTGGCACCAAGATTTAATAAAAATTCTATAACATCTAAGTGACCACAATATGCAGCTGACATGAGAGGAGTCCAACCAAAATCATCCGACAAATTAACATTTTCCCACGTCACATACTTTGATAGAAATTTCAGATCTTTTTGTTCTACTGCTTTCAATATAGCATTAATTGTCACTTTTTCTGTAGCAATTTGATTGTACTTTGTCCTTTCATTTGATGAAAACTGTTTCGCTGTTATAACTTGATTGTTGAATATTTTTGATTTGTAATGTTTTTGTTCTGGATGTGAAGTCTCATCGCTTTTTTCATTTGTAATTTCATCATATGCCTTTCTTGCTTCATCATTTTGAAAACCTAAGCAGTGATCTTCCTTTTCTGTAGATACTGTTGGTTCGCAAGATTCTCGAACGAATGTTTTCCATGTAACATCGATGTTATGAGAGAAAAAGTTACTTTGTTTTAACATTTCACATTTACATTTAGTTTTTATATTTACGTATTAACACTAAAATTTTACGTACGTATTTAATGGTTAAATAATAATGGGTGATATTACAAAATAGCTTACTGTTGCAAACTTTTTCAATCAAACACAATTACCTTTATAACCACTGTAGTTTTATCCTCAACTCCACTGTTTTAACGCTGTACGTAACAGTCACACAAGCAGGTCTCGAGATTTCGACACTCGCTAGGGAAAACTGTCCGAAAATTGAGTCGTAAAAATTCAGCATGGAAGATAACAGAGTGGTCGTTGTACGAAGCAGACAGAGATGAGTAAAATGTTTCTGTCTCTGTTTAAACATTCATAACATGTCACGCATGCGCAGAACGAGACCTTTCTTGTTTTTCATGTTGATTTTTCACGACTTAGTTTTTGGATGGTTTCTTCTATGGTTTTGTAGTACAGTCATGGACATAATTGTCCATGAGTATAGTACTTCTAAATGTTAGACCAATTATGTAATATAGAATTTACTAACTGTTTCAAATATCCTAAATATTTAAATTATTATTATTATATGATAAGTATTTAATCTTTTTAAGTTTTGTCAATGATATTATTAATTATTATTAGAAAACTTTTCAATATATAAAGGTTTGTGGAAATAATTCAAGTAATTCCATGCTGCCATGTGCACTAGAAATACTTTTGATGTTGTCTTCCACCGGCACTGTATGTTCTATCTATGCTTTGTCTATGTTCAATGTTATATGATCGTACTACGATCGTCGTAATCACATGGTCACGTAGTGGCATGAGTGAAAGAAACCGTATACTCGTATGAGCGATTGTACAGGTATATAGACGATTAATTTTTAATGTAAGAATATTTTGTAATAATTAAAAGAGAATGGCTTTGCAAAATGTCACGAAGATAGCGATTGGATGGTAGGTACGTTGATATGAAATATAGTAATCGCTGTTTTGTCGTAATAGTCTTCTTTGTTGGTTAATTTTTTACTTGAAAACTCGTAAAAGATAAATACTTTTATTTGAAACTTAGTAATATTAATATTTCTTGAAACTTATTATTATCATTGTTACTATTATATATTCCATATCCACCATTGAATAGTTCTTCTTTTTGCAGGGCTATATCTTCTGTTATAGGAATATATGCTTTTACGTATGCGAGAAGAAGTGTACAGGAAAAAAGATATCAGGTTATGAAAACAAAGCGAATTCAACAAGATTCTGATATTGCTAACTGAATTATTTATCCATTTTAAATATTACTAGATAATAAGCGGTAGTTATCTAAAAAATGGCTGGATTGCCTCAGTTTACCGAAGAACAATTGAAGCTAGTGCAAGATATAGAAATAGAAATGATGACTGATATGTTTCATCGCATGACAGCAGCATGTCATAAGAAATGTATTCCACCAAAGTATTACACTCCAGAACTAAGTAAAGGTGAATCAGTGTGTCTCGATCGTTGTATTGCTAAATATCTGGATGTACAAGAACGTATTGGTAAAAAGCTTCAACAAATTTCCATGCAAGAAGCAAGTCTGCAGAATAACCAGAATGATGTTAAATAAAATGAAATAAAATATTAATTTGTTAAGATAAATATCAATAGAAATCTCATTGTTATGCATTTAACAGCTTTCTCTTTGGGAGATGTACAATTTTTTTGGTAGACGCAATTTAATGAAAAATGAAGTTCTTTTTGCATGTTACGTAAAATACTAAAATAAAGTGTAGTAACAAATTTATTCTGTATTCAATTGTACAGTATGAATAATGTAAATGTAATTAGCAAATCACTTAATATTTCAAAGTGATTAAATAAAAATTCAATTTGTTGCTGTCTTGTACAACAAAAACGAGCTTTTTTTTTTTGTAACATGATTTGCAAGTAGAAAATTGTTTATTTCATCGTAATACATAATTAAGTAGAAAAACTAACAATACAATCAAAAACTCAGTCGATATATAAACACAATGATATTTTTGGTAGCACAAAAAATTATGTACAAATTTAAGTATCATATTAATATTGAAATTACGTTATACCGTAATATTCGTATTTTCCTCTTTAGTGCAATTTTTGTTTAAGGAGAATGAAAATTGTTCTTCTCCTTTCGTTGTTCAAATTATTATCACATCATGTGTGAAACAGTTCAAATTTCAATTTAAGGAATTATTTATTGTTAACCAGCAGTCTTCTCCTTTACCGGATGAATTGTCGCTAATGCTAGTGTATGTTGTCCTCCACCTGCGACTCGTATCACTGTTTTCCCCTCCAATTGCTTTCCTTTGACTAGTGTAGGTATCTCAACATCTTCTTCTTCTCCTGTACCTAACTGGCCACTTGAACCCATACCCCATGAATATAAATCTCCTGTATACAAACGTATGATAATACCATATGTTTCACAAGATGACAATAATAATATTGATAAAGAAACAACAAAATAATCTATAATGGTATCAAAAGAAAAACTTTACCTAATTCAGTAACAGCAAACGATTGGGCACTGCCTGCTGCGATGTCAATACATTTAAAGGAACTTAAGCTAGGAACTAGTGTTAATTCTTTTGCATCCATACAATTAGATCCGAGTCCAAGGCGGCCATATTCTTTACGGCCCATAACAAATACTTGACCAGAATCATCTAGAGCAATTGTATGATGTTGTCCACTACTAATGTGCCTCCAGGTCTTTCCACTAAAGGTTTTTGAAATTTGTGGATGAAAGTGAGTAACAGGATCTTTCAAGCCTAAAATTTTTATGTAATATTTAATTAAATCATATCATAATGATTTTTAAATCAGTGTTATTTGTTAATATTTTGTTTGAACTTACCAATTTGATAGTAATTATTTAGTCCAAATACATATATATCTCCCTTCTGATATTCTTTAGCAAATGTACAGTATGTTCCGGCCCATATATCATCAAATTCTAATTTCTTAGTAACTTTAAATTCAACTAATCCAGGAGTTAATAAAGGTCCCATACCATGACGGGTATTTCTACTAGCTGCTCTAGCAGCTACTCGTCCTAATTGACCTTGTTCTCCACATCCACACGTGTATATATGCCCATTTTTATCGAGTAATACTAAGTGATCAGCACCAGATGCTATTTTAACTATTTTTATATTAGGCAGCATTTCTATCGGGAAACGTTCGTTTCCATTTAGAGTTAGACCCATGGTACCGTGAGAATCCTAAAGAGAATATCGTAATTTCTTGTCATTTATTTCTTAAAATCGATAGTGGATTAGTAGGTGAAGCAAAAGAAAATTATACCCTAAAGGAACCCCATGCAAATACTCGTCCATCTTCTAATAAAGCAGCACTATGAGAATCCCCAGCTGTCACCTGAATGGCTTTGCCAGGTAGGTCAACAGAATCTGGTTCAGTTTCAGAACCATCTCTAGACGTATCTCGTCCCAACGCTCCTTCATCATTGCAACCAAACGTTAATACTCCTCCAGTTTGTCTTAAGCACACATTGTGCATACCACCAGCTGCTATAGATACGACATCTTGATATCCAGGAACAGTTGCTGGGCGTGTTTTTTCAACAACTTCCTCTCCTAAACCAAGTTGTCCAACATCGCCTTGTCCAAATACTAATATTACGCCGCCAGTCGCAGATTGCCGTAAATCGGGTTTCACAACTAATTCTGTGAAATGCATGCAAGTGTTTAGCTATTTTACAGTATTTAATTTAGTGACGTATACAATTATATTTGTGCCGATCGACATTTGTCTTAGGACACGAAATATTCGCGGCACTATACAGAAAGATTATTAAGACGATCTCACGAAACTTTTTTTTGAAGATACTAGTATACTCCCAGCTGCCAACTAAAACGGAGCAATAATTATCGATCGTGGAACACATTGCTTAAACACATGTGCCTCGTGGTTTTGCACTTTCAATAAGATTTTTTGTGCTAATAAATTTTTCACCGCCAAAAATATACTCGAAAAAATATTAGCTAAAATTGAAGAAATAACAACTTACCTTGTTTTTTCCTTATCTGTTTTGGCTCCCGTTGGCTTTTTGCAGGAGCCGAAGCTGGTCGTTTTGTTGCTTTCCTTGGCGGCACTAAAAGTATATCAAGGTTATGTTTACAAATATATGTATAAAACCTATTTTATGACAGTCATGTATGGAGAAACAACCGATTTTAATATCGCCACTTATATACGTACTAATTTTGCAAGATAATTGTTTTAGAAATGTAATATATAGCGCCTTATTGTTGGTTGGCGCCAAAAAGTTACAATGCTGCTGAACTCGTGGCTGTTGCGCAACTCACCAGAGGCGCTAATGTCTGGATTTTTTTAATACACGAAAACTCGTCACGTTTTATATCTTTGGCTGATTTTCAACTATAGATCTCACTTCCGACGCACGAAACGCAATCTTCGTAACGGAAATTCTATCCCTTCCTTCTTCGATGGACGGTTCGTATAAATGGAAATGTTTCGATCCGGTTTACTTTGGTCCGGTAAACTGTTGAAATTGCAACAAGTACCTTTCATTGGTAAGAATCGCTTATGGATAGAAATCGATTATTTAGTAATCATTCGGTTGTTCCTGACATACTCGTGCATTTACATTATCGGGTTATAGTATAGCTTTGCTTTTCAATTATTCACTTAATTTTTTCTATATATACGAGGATGATCTTAACGATATGTCTAAGTAATTTGTAATTTGATAAGTATTAAATATGTAAAATAGAGTAACATTTGGAATATTTTTTGATAAATTTATAACACTAGGTTATAATTTCCTCTGAGATTCTCGTTTAAAAAGTCGTTTCTCACCTTTATTCTTTGCTTGATTCTCTCGATAATTAGAAACATAGTGTACGTACATTGTGTTCGTGTAAACGAAGAAAAGTCTCGAATACTATCGAATACGAAAACTTCAAGTGGAATACAGATTAATTTAAGTGTACGATTCGAATTGAACGATAGCACGGACTAGTGATAGTCGACATAATGCGTAGTTAGATTCTGTGCCAAACAATTTCCATTGCTTGGTTTGCCACGGTACTCGATAAATTCGCACGATACGACGACACGAGGCGACTATCTGGTAAACACGTTTACAAAGATAGCGAAGTTCTCGCGGGTCCTTTGGTTATTCGGCGCGATAAATTCATAATTCTTTCAGCAAGGTGGTGCGCGGCCACGATTCACGCTACACTGCGAATTAGAAGAGAACAGACGGTAAGGAGTCTTGTCGGAGTTGATATCTCGTGGATAACGATATGCACCAAGAGAATCGACGAGAGAGGGAGTCTAGAAAGAGGAAGAGAGGAGAAAAGAGGGGTGGATTTGAACCAGAGGGGGGCTGGCCGGTTATCAGAGGGGTCAGATACGTTGGTGCGCGCCAGTCGAAGCCGAGACTTCGTCCGCGCAACTACTCGTCGAATTTCTCTGTTGAACGGTCTTTTCCGTTCGAACACTTTCCACTCGTCGATTTATTGCTTCCCCGTTGTCGTTTCTTTTTTTATTTCCTTTACGCCCTAAGGATACGGTTTGCGCAATCGTTTACGTATACTCGATCGCGATCGAAAAAAACTTCCGACATTCCCGACTTTGTGTTTACTTTTAATTTACGTTTAAAGGAACGAACAAATTGCACCAGTTTGGACAGTCGAAGGTTTTACGGTGAGGAAAGCAGTTCATGTAGAAAAATCAAGAATCATGACGAAAGTGCGCCAATACAGATTTCTCTCGCTACTCGTGCACATCCTGCTTGGCGGTGAGTTTAAAAAAAAAAAAAACATTGCTTTTCCACTACGATATCCTGCTAAAAGTCGAAACGTTTCTTTTATCTTCTCTTCTTCGCTTCTTTCAAACGAGAGCGAAACTTGCGACGATGAAGCGTCACGCGAACAACGAGAGTTTAAAATTTCTGATTATCGCGCGTGTCGAAATCCGCGCACCTTCGTATTCGAAGTATTCGTAAAATATTTATCGCGGTACTCGGTGCCAAGCACGCGGGTCGTAAGCGATAAATACGCGAATTTGGAAGTTTCCGTCGGTTGCAGCGCAGCGCATCGATCGTCCAATTCCTATGACTTGTTGAGTCGCACCTTAAATCTTACGCGCGAAGTTGCATCTACTCGGCAAGAAACTTATTCCGTTCGACACGATCTATTCGGGGATCGTCTTTGATCGAATCGAATAGACTCGACCATGCACGGAGATCTGCTTGAATTCTCTCAATCGAGTTAAGTGGCTTCCTAAATGCGGTAAGCTGCGCGTCGTTTTACCAAGGCTTGCACGTGCTTTTAAGAAGCACGATACTATCGTGGGAAGAAGGTAGTAGGACAGATTCGCCGTACTTTTCCACTTTCTATATCTTCCACTTCTTTCCAGCACCGAGATCGTTCGCTTCCGAGCGATCGGTAGGAAGCGATTTTCGAGACCTTTGCGTACGAACTTGAGACGTATCTTCATTCCAGGCCTATCTTCGCTCTTCTCGTCTTCCTTCGATTTTTCGCGATCTTCGTACTGTCCGTTCGAAGGGAGAACCTAAGAACACCAGTCGGAACAAGGCGATTATTAAGCTTTGTTTCGTACGACGTGATTTCGTATTCGACGTGGCAATGGGAAACACGCATGGTAGAAGGTAAACGAAAAACCAGGAAACGCCATAGTCGCTCGTATAAATATATAGAGAGGCGGGGGCAAGGCGAACGGGCAATCGGTCTGTGAAAGTACGAACAAAGGTACCGAGCGAACAGGGAAACAAAAAGGGGGAGGGGTGGGAAAAAATAAATCCACAACCCAGTTTTCTCGTTATCAATCATCCTGCCGATATTTTGAAAGTACGATCAACATCGGTGGAAAATCCACAGGATGGACGCTACGGTCCAGATAACGTTCCCGGGAATTCGATAATCGTCCAGAGGAAAGAGGATGAGAAGCTTCGGCCGTTCGGCCTGTCTCGCGAAATTCTATTTCTCCGAGAATGTTTCCGCGTTAACGAAACTTTGAGGATCGGCGAATATTGCGGTCTACCTGGCGTAACAGTCGAATGGAAGTTGGCAAGTTTATTTTATTTGATCGCGGTGCCGACCAGGTCGACTCGATTTTCCTCACCGCAGAACGACGTTCTACGTTCTCTGATTTTTATCGTCGATTAGTGCCGGTGCCGACCGATTTCCAGAGAAACCATCGGCCGTTCGTAATGGCAATCGGCTGCAAGTATCTGCTCGTTTGTCGAGATTCGAATCATCTTTCATTCAACGATAAAACGTTAACCGGAGGCAATGGCGAGAGAGAAATGTATATTTCGCGAATCGCGGTGAGTTAAGAGTCGAAGGAGACTAATAGCAGGTGCGTACGATTCGTGCGGGGCAAGATCGCGGACTCAATTAATATCGAGGACGCGCTTCACGGCTTAGGATCGGATTACTCGCTCGAGAAAAAGAGAGAGAGAGAGCCGACTGTTCTTCTTCTAGGAAAGAAAAACAACGTGGAAAGAAAGGAGACCTTTGGAAGTAGGTGGGAGCGGAGGACACAGGGTGGAAGGGTGTAACTGGTAGGAATAGGAGAACTCGCTGAATATGCATGAAACAATCGCATATCTCATGCAATTAGCCGAGGCAATTTTTTCCTTCTTTCGTTTTCTTTCGCTCGCTTCAGCTTTTCCCAACTTGTCTGCCGTCTTTCCCTTGATCCGTTGGTTCGTCTCGTTTTATTCGAAGAAAGCAACCGAAAGCTCGACTCGAATATTCAAATTGCATTTTGAATAGCGTTGATACTCGGTTTCTTCCAGTTTCTTTGCCGCTAAACTTCGCCTTTGCTATATCCTTCTTTCTCTTCTTGCCGTGTTTCTCTTTCTGGTTAAAAAATGTTGATTGCTCCAACTTTCTCGCAGCTGACCCAGTTGATTTTTCGTAGAAGGGCAGACGCGAAAACCCTATGTCGGAGAACGATGGAAAGTATCGCGAAAAGGCTCGGTGTCTTTTAAACATTAACCAGCTTAGAGCGCGC
This sequence comes from Bombus bifarius, assembly GCF_011952205.1. NCBI lineage: Eukaryota > Metazoa > Arthropoda > Insecta > Hymenoptera > Apidae > Bombus > Bombus bifarius. Next base: position 443,867 of record NW_022884533.1, read on the forward strand.
TTTAATGTCTTTCGTCGGTAGAGGAAGCAAAGGAAGAGAGAAAACGGACGCGGCACGAAAACACGTTCCGTTGACTCGGCAAACATTTTGTTCGCGGCCCTCCATCGATACCTCGCTGCCACGGAACCCGAACGCTTTCGCGTTTTTTCCCGGGAATCTCGTTCTTTTTGGAGAAAAAGGCGGCTTTTCCGTTTGGTAAAAGAGCACTTCGTGACTCGCGACTTACTGTGTTCTCAGAAAACATCCATCGCGTGTTCCATCGAGCCAAAGTTATTTTTACGCGCGCTTCTTCCCCTTATCCAACGTTTTCTAATAATTTGTCCGACTTGTCCGGATGCTTTTAACGTCGATAATCTGCCAACCTCTAAGAAAGATATCGTCAAACAACTCGAGGCTCGAGTACGAGATTTGCTGGCTACGTTCTGTCGTTTGGAATTTCCCATACGAGATACGAATTCGAGGAGAACGACAGGTAGAAGGTTCGGCTCGAACAACTTTCTCTGCGATTTTGTTGGAAATTTGCGGCCACGCATGGATGACAAAATAGCCTTTGTGCCAGTACCTTGCTGTTAACGAGTATTAACTCTCGCACGAGGAAATATAGGTCAAAAGTTGGCCGCACAGTGATGAAACGGGCCGCTGGCCAGCCGGATGGGACCACGAAACGGAGTTAGCCGTGATTTTCCACCGGTCCTGGTAGTTTCAAGTCCAATTCCGAAGTCTATTTTCGCTGCTTCTGTTTTTTTCGATCTATGCAATTTTCCAGATTTTTTTCTAAATATTTCCGTCTCGATCTTCTCCGAGTTATCGCGATTCTCAGACGTTTCGCGCCTGTTCTTTCGCAACCTCGCGGTCGTGAACATTTCGTTCGAAGGTTAGAACGCGAGAATGCTCCGAGCTAGCAGCTCACGTTGAAATCGAAACGAGTTCTCGTCGGTATACGATTTCGCGTGGAAGATCGAACATAGTTTGCTGTTTTTCTCGACGAGAGCAGCGCTTTAAAACAGGATATCCGAAACGCGAACAGGAGGACATTAGATGCGCGTCCCAGAGGATTCGAAACAGGATTGAATTTTCCGAACGATGACAAGGACCACGATGCTCTTGCGCTTTCATCGAACCGATTCGATCGAGAGAAGATTGTGCCCGGTTGTATTTGGGAGTAGCGACGCAACCTTGCGTCACAGCTGGCGCCGAAAGAGTACGTAGGTCTGAAAGTTTGATTAAACCAGGTCGGGAAATGCGCATTCGTCAACACCACCTCGTACTCAGATTTTTTACTCTCGCGTTAGTTGCTCGCGTGAATTTCGTTCTCCGAATGCGCGTATCTCCTTTGAAGCGACGAACCAAAGGCGGTCGAGTCGTCGGAGGACAGCTTTTCCTTTGTTCTGGATGCGACGCGAGCCATTTAATAGGCCGTAGCCTGTCTTTGTCTGCTTTAGTTCCGCGGAACGGACATATTCCTCCGGTTACTGCGCGTCGTTTCTTCCTGAAACTGTAAGACGACGACCGACGACACGATCTCGTCGAGTTAGCTCGGTAACGAAGAGTCTGATGTTTTGTTGGTCGATCTTGGTTCGCTGGCCGATTCGATTCCCTTTCGTGCGGAGTCGTAAAAATATCCGCGTGACCGGTGAGTTGGAAACGCGCAGCGTCGGAAACGCTGGAAACAATTACATGGCCGGGAATGTTGGTAGCAGAGTGAATTATACGGGAGCCGAGGGTGGAATATGGCGTTATCCGGCTTGTCCGGCAATTTGAAAGTCTAATGCGAGCTAGAATGATTTTTCTGAAAGGGGTCGCGCGGCCTGCCGTGTTTCGCTTCGTGCCATCGCCACCTGTTGGGAGTGCGAATCCCATAAACTCCCCCCAGTTAGCCATTCTGTTCGTAAACAATTGAAAGCTTTTAAGTAATTGCTACGCTCGTCTTGGAAACAAGCTCGGAACAATCGCATCCCGTGCTCTCTCGTCGGCGATGGTTCTTGCTTCGTTTCGTATTCGTTCGAGCCTGCAGCCCCCACGGACGTGCAATCTTGTATCCGATTAGCCTGGATCTTGAAACGGAGATAAAACGAACAACGTTCTCCGTGAATCGAAAGGGCGATCGTCTTCCTTCCAATGAACTCTCGGTACCTGTCCTTGCCTCTATGGACATCGGACAATCGAGTTTAGCCCGTTAATGTTAATAGGAAAACCTATATTCCTCTCTGTCTCCCTGCTCCTTTCTCTCTCTCTCTCTCTCTCTCTCTTTGTACTTTAATGAGACACGTTGTAATCCTCGATTCTGATTTTCACGAGCCGATATCGGCGGTGGTGGTCGACAGTGTTTCCATGCCAGAAAATACCGACGGATCTACAGGCTTTCCTGTTAATCAAGTAGCGGTTTTAAACGGCTTGTTCGGTTTACGCGGCAAGCATTATTGTCGCGGCTTCTATCGATTTGCGTGCGTTATTTGCTTCGTTTTGCCAATGTGATGAAATACCTTGCCTCTTGCCGGTAGAAATCCTATGGTAAATCTGCACAGTGTATAACGAAGTCGTAAATTAAATCGTCGAGTCGTTCCACCGATCGGACAACTAACACCAAGGGGTCGCGCTTGGTATCCTAATCATCAATTGGGTCTGACGGATCAGAGCGATTTCAACTCTCAAAATCCATCTCGCTGTGGATAAATAGCGGAAGAATCGCAGGATTCTCTCGAACGAAAATTATCTTCGCGAACGTTTCCCGTGCAGATCGCGATCCGACCTTTTTCTCTCTGCTCATCGCGGAAGAAGCATTCGCTCGTTTCGTCGACCCGATAACGAAAGGAATGCGAATAGCGCAATGTCTTTTTACGAAGTTGGAAGTAATTTTGAAAGAGAGCGTGCTACGCGCGTCACGTGGACGATACAACGTCGATAAATGTCTTTGCAGTAAATAAATTCAAATGGATGCCTCGTAAAATAGTTGTCTGTCCCGGGGGATTGTACCTTTTTTTTTTTTTTACGTCCAGCGCGGTTTTATAGCGAAAAACGAGCAACTCTCGACTGCAGCAGCACATAACGGCACGAGAGCGAATCAGAAGTCACCGCGTCGACGACGCAAACGTCGATCGTAACTTGCAGTTTGCCGTTCGACTTTGGCTAACGCCTGCATCCAGACGAAATGTTTCGATCGCGTACTTTGTTTTCCATTTCCTCCTCTCTTTTTCCGCCTGCCTTTTCCTCTCGCTCCGTACTTTCTCGCCCTCGTTCCGGCTATATCCTTAGCCCGATGTGTTGCGCTTTTCCAAGATATATATTCTCCGGACAGATTCGGTCGTCGCAATACGAGTTTATGTCCAAGGAAACTGTAACTGTAGTTTCGAAGTTGCGCCACGTGCTTTCGGCCGTAACAGCTGAGCAAACAATCGACAGACGCGATGTATCAGATTCTGAAAACGTGTCTCGCTTGAAACGCTAACGGCGCGAACGCAACGAAGAAGTTTCCCGGTCCGACTCGGTTCTGACTATAGTCCGTCGCGTTGTCGATAAAGTTGCAGATCATCCGTCGGAGTTGAGAGTTTTTTTACGAAACCGGGGAAAAATCACGCGACGCGAAAGCAGGAGGCATGAAACTTCGATCTCCTAACGGAGCAAACGTTTGCGCGAAGATAATAGGAACTCGCGGTAGGTGGATTTAAAGCGGGCAAGGAAGTTTACGTAGTGGCGTAGCTGCGGGATTTAAAGTTCTCGCTAGGAGGTTGTAGCACATTCTGTCGTAGTTTATGTCTGTATGTGCATCCAACTCCCGTTTGGGACCGCAACAGCTGCGCCAGCCTGCGTCGTGTCACTGGGAATTACGACAATTTTGAAAAACTGTTTTTCCATGTTTATGCGACCATCGCGCGCTCCCTTCGCCGCTTCTGCCGTCGTGTTGTCGATGGAAATCGTCTCCTGTTATACGAACGCGAAACCTTCTGTGCAATTTCAAATTGTAACGTGATCTAGAAGCCAGCACGAACCACAACGATTTTTCATCTTCCCTTAACGCGTTTCGACGCAATTGCATCGACCACGTGTACGCGTTCTTCGTGTTTCAAAGGTCGATTGGCGAAAGGAACGCGGATCTCACGGGGTATAGCGTAATACCGTTGTCTTCTCTCATATAGCTAGTTTCAAAAATAGGACGGTGCAAAATTGTCAAAATTGATGCTTAGCCCTTTGATTAATCGCCATCTCCGATGATAGACGCAACGTTATCATTAATTAATCGCGTACGCGATACGAATCAAATTAGGGCTCGTTATATAAATTTACGTGAAAGGACACGAACGGCGTGCTGGTGCGCGTGTAACGCCCGTCAAAGAATATCCTGGACACGTGAACAGGCGATGGGGACGCGAGGGCTACCGAAAGTCCGCTTTGCGAAACTTTCGAAGGAATGTGTCGGTAGAAGGACGAAGCAACCGAGATTGGCGAATAAAGAATCACGCGGGCCGAACTATGCAGTTCAAGTACATCCTCTTCGAAAAGCTTGGGAATTTCAAACATTTCCAATAGGGTGCGCCGGACTGTGGCACCGTGATTTATAATTCCTAACGCGCGATGGAATTATTAATGCGAAAAGTTCTCGAGGAATTGGGTCTCGTCGGCTGTCGAAATCAACGCCAGGTATCTTGCTTCCCTTTTCGCGAATCCGGCCCCGAACTAGCTTTTCGTTAAATCACGCGAATCGTCGTCGTCGTCGGAACGTGGCGGAATTCTACGCGAGATAAAGCGATCGAGATGGAATACAGAAGAGGTGTCTTAGCTACTAATCTGAAAATTTGCCACGTTGACGACGTTGAACGACGACTGTGGCCAAGTCGCAGCAGGCAAAGGGAATCCGGAATAACGCGCGCTAATTAACGCAGTAATAAAGTTTTTAAGGTTCGTAAACTGTCCGATAGCAGCTGGCGGATCGTGGTTCTTGGTAGAAAGTCGGGTCGGTATTGTCTCAGAGGGGACGCGGATTCCTCGCGGTGTTCCAGGAATCTCGTTCCTCCGATAATTTTTCCCAGACAATACGATGATTAATTTTCTCCTAATTAGGTCGAAGGCTTTGCTGGTAGACGAGCGTCGGCTGAATGTTGCGGAGCATGTGCCGCGACGTTCCTTTTTATCTTTCAACATACGCGATCCGTAACGTTCGCACGACAGGGATAAAATTACAATTCCATTTTCACGTTCTTCGATCTAGTTCGTTCAGCTGACGGTTTTTCAACCATCAGCCCCCTCGTTCTTCGACGAATCGTTTTTCGCTAGATGTTTACCGGCGTTTGGAAGTTTGACGCCGCAACGTCAACCGATCGGATGATCCGGTTGGTCCTGATTGCTTCCTGCCGAAACGTCGTTGTTCGCGGTCCAAGAGCCACGACCTTACTATATCGAAATCGAATAGAAAAGTCTCGTTGTTTCTCTCGTTTCATCGGACATTTCCACTGCCGGGCGTTTACAATTTCCAAGGTAAAAGGAATTGAATCGATCGCGTTTTCGTAGAATAACGATAACGGGTGGCGAATTGCAAGTAGCGAGAAATTATTCGGGGCAATTGAACCGTGTTGTTTGATCGAAACAAACGGGCGTTCCCGCGTTTCGGGGTTAGAGGAACGCGAGTAGCTGTGCCATTGCATCGGCAAGCTGTTCTTGGCAAATACGAGCAATCGGTGGCAGTCGAGCGAGCTTGTTTCCGGGGAAGCAGTGGGCAAATCGAATCGAAGACAGCGACTGGACGAATCGTATAAATTCTTAAGTTCGTTGGGTCTCGTCTGGTTGGAAGTTTGGAGCTGTGCACGTACCTTTTAACGTTTGCTCTTGCGTGGCTTGCATCCGGTCCCCGTTTCGCTTCGACACACTCGTCACCCGGTTCCAGATCGATATATCGACGGACCGTGAAATCGTCGAGAACTTTCGATCGATCGTAGGTCTCTTTCTCGTTCGTGAAGAAGCGCGCGCGAAAGACGGACACAGTTGCAATGAAAGTGGTTAGCGACGTCCGGACGATACAGCGACGTTTCGCGTTTCCGTTTTCCACGCGAACCGATGATCGATCGGTGGCGCAACAAAGTTGCGGAGGGACGCTGGAACCGCGAGAGGAATCGGACAGAAATGAAATTACGTCGGAGGTTGGTCGAAGCGGTTGCAGACCCGCGTTAAAAGGAACGTTCGGTGTCGATTAATCGAATTCTTTCTGATCGCCGTGGACTGCGGAAATTCGCGTGAGTCGCGAGTTTACAGAGCTCTGTAAATCGACCGAGTGCAACGATGTTTTATCGTCGAAGGGAGCGAAAGCGTGGGCAGGCAGGCGAGTGTTGTAACTTTTGTCACCCGGCGCGAGCCCGTTTGTTTGTTTGCCCCCGCGTTTGCTCGGCCTCGATCTTTTATATTCCCCGTGGAATTTTATTTATTCGTTCGAAAAATTCTCTCTGTCTCTATCTGCCTCTCTGTCTTCCTGTATTTCTCTCTCTCTTTCTCTTTCTCTTTCTCTCTCGTGACCATCCCGTTGAAATAAAATAACTTCTCGATCCGCGCGAAACCTTCCGGCCAGCCCGACTCGATTAGTTGCTCGTCGCAATTTACGACGTTACGATTTCTATTTCTATTTTCACTACGTTGCTGACGGATCGTTCTGTTTGATCACAGCGACGCGAATACATCGCGAAAGATTCGTATACTTGGGAGCGGCGAGCGCAGGTTCCGGCGATCGGCGCGGATCAATCTGGCGACGATATTGTGACAATGGGGGGGCTGTCGGGTTGTCGGGGATGCTGGGGTTGCGAAGTGTGGGCGCAACGGCGTTCCGTCGATTATCGGAACGTCTGTTTTCCGAGCGAACGATTATCCCAGCCAAACGACGCATTCGGAACACGTGTTCGCGCTCGGTCCCTCGATCCCTCTCGCTCCTGCTCGCTCCCGCTCGCGCCTACCACGCATGAACGGGGACAGAGGCATTGTGCGCCGCTGACTGCCTCTCGCGACCGGGATAAACTGGCTAATGATCGCCTCCTCGCCTCGCCACGCCTCGACATTCAATTTGGCCGACTTTCTCGCGATATGGGTCGAAATCGAGCGACACGCTTCTCCCTTGGACGTGTTCCACGTGGAAAGTTTATCGAGCGATTTTTCAGCAAGAGAATAGGCGTTTCGTGGCCAGTCATAAGCCAGTGGCAAAAACATCGAGAGGGAAAAAGCCCAGGCCAATCCCGACTTTCGCTGGCTTCGTGACCTTTCGAAAATTCGATACGTGTTTCGTTTCGGTCCGTTAGAACATGGACGATCGCGTAAAAAGCGCCTGGATACATCGATCAGTGCGATGTTCAAAGCGATTCTTTTGCCACGTGTTTCGCCGGTGGCAAGGGACGGTTCTCGATCGTAATAGAATATTTTTGAACCGGGCCAAAAGAATTACGCTCGAACGAGGTTTACAAAAACGACTACACGATGGACGTGACACGTTTGGGTTGGGTAGATGTGGATGGCAGGTTCACGCTGATCGCAGCTTCTATAAAATCTCGTGTCCCTGTAGCCCAATCACCGGCGTCGAGTGTTATGTAAATTTCCATCGGTACAATCGTAGCCTGTCTATGACGCGGCAGATAGCGGTAATCACGCGATGTCGTTCATCGATAAACCCTTGCTGTATGCTGCAGGCAACACCTGTGCGTTTCTTGCGTCACATCCGAGTTCGGGTGGAATCGAGCCGCGTGAATTTTGAAAACCGTGCCCGATGACCGCCGTGCTCCCTTCATTTCGAGGAAACGCGAGGATACGTCGAACCGCGAGATTAACGACAACAGCGTTTACCGATAAGCGGATCGACCGAGCTTTCTGGTGAAACGAGGAAAAACCGGAAGATCGGGACGACCCGCCTTCCTTTTTTTTTTCACAATTCCGCTGACGAGGAAATTGCATCCATAAGGGCTCGTTCGGATTACAGGAAGGCAATAATCCCAAAGGAAGCGGCGAGAAACGTTCCTCCGGTTCTCCAACACCGCGCATCATCCTTATCTCGATGTTCCTCGCGCCGAATGCGAGCCGCGATAATTCGGCGCCGTTCGAAATCCAGCATCCAGGCTCGATCCCTGGTAATTGAGTTAAGAACGCGTAGTATGATCGATCGAAGCTGCGGTATAACCCGCTGCCGTGATTTAGTAGACGTTCGTCCAATCTTATCCTTATGGATCTTTTAAAGTAGCACGTTGCTACTTGAACGTATTTAGGCGAGTTTAGACGATGCACAGCGTCGACTTATCGCTAGCTGGTTCGCGTTTCCCTTGATCACAGAGACAGCTCGGGAATTCTAGGAAATACACCGTTGGACAAGAACAATCGAAACTTGGCCGGCAAGTAATCTAGTCGTTTCAGCTTCGCGGCCGAGGCTGGCTGCTCGCGGCACTCCGTCTTCCGTTAAACGGTTCATTTCCCGTGGGGTGTAAATCAGCATTGTCGCCGGTATCCGTGCACAAGCGCTTTGCTTGGAAAGTTTGACGATCCCGGAGTATCGGATTAACGAGTCTCGAGGAGCTAGACACTGCGCGGATAGGGACAGGTCCGCGTAACGCTCGATCGCCCGCTCTCGTGCACCAAGGGAATCGATAGCCGACAGCCAGCAAATATTAATTAGCCATCGAGTGGGAATGGACGCGAGGCAACGCGGCGTTGTGTAGCGATCCGAAGAAAAAGAGGCTCCACCGATCGTCTTTCATTCGCGCTTTTCATTTCGAAACTTTACGATACGCCGATCAACGTCGTCTGGTTGGTACGTCTCAAGGATGGCAACATTATCGTGCCACCGACACAGCTCGCTTCTCTAACTTTCGCAGCCAGCCTTAATGAAGAATATTTCTGAAATGAAAACTGTCGGTACTCTCGTTCAGCTATATCGCGTCCCCGGGAAAACAAGATGATACTCCATACAACGGCCAGTTCTCGTCCGACCGTTTCCAGACGATGCTCCTGTATTTATTCCATCGGGACGAAAATTTCGGTGCACTCCGCACACGTCCTCGAGCAGTTAGTTCGCGTTCTTTTCTTCTTATTCTTCTTTTTCCCATTCGCATTTTCCCTCTCGTCCGTTCCGTTACGAGGAAACGTTGCGTGAAAGAAACATCGTCTTCATCGAGAAGACCGGAGAAGACGGCGAAAGCTATACGAACCGATGAATCTCGGTACCTGGAATCGAGCCGGAATTCAATTTAGGTATGCCGCTAATTGGTCGGATTAGCTTCCGTTCCGCTGTGCACCGGTAACGATCCAAAGCCGCGCGAAATTCGCTTTATTAGATGAGCAAATGAAGACACGAGGCAGACGTAAATTTGCGTTTTCCGCGCGAACCTCCGTCGCTGAATCTTCCCTCCGCGTCTTCTTAGCGGTAATTGCCCGCTCTTAGAAAAGAAGTATCGTCCCTTGCCGGTGGTACCGTTGTCGCGAGTGAATTTTAACTCGACGAAGAGCGGTCAGCGGTATTTCAGTAATTGGCATCTTAACCCGATATACCGTTGCTGTTTCGTCGAGAGTCTCTCGGACGCAATGAGCAAACCTGGGTTCGCGAAGCGCGCCCTTTTGTCTTTCCCTCCTTCTAATTGCGTTTCGTTCCTTTCTCCCGCTTCGAATCGCGCAACAATACGCCAAGACAAAGCGGTGGCCGTTCCTGGTTCGCGTCTTTCAACGTTCTACGGAGCTTTCGTGGCATGTCGAGGCCAGACTTTGTGCGATCGTAGGCTGGTCAGTGACCAGCCAAGAGAGGACTGGAACTCGTGGCAAGGCAATGAACTCGAGCGAAATCCGTGAAAACGCAGCCAGGTCGCGGCGGTGTTGCGATTCACGAGACCCGGTTAACGCGTTGGGTGGCAAATTTATGACGTCGTAACGCGAGCGCGAACCGCGACGCGATACGCCGGACGTGAGATCGTTTCCTTTCAATCTGTCTGCCAACGCCACTATACCAGATTAAACTACCACGCGTGTATCGCTCTCGGAGACACGCAGTTCGAGCCAAGCATCCACGACTCGTCCACGATCACATCGCGTGAATTTCACGCTCCAACTTTCCAACGTTTACGAAACACCGTATGCGTCACGGGAGATCCTGACACGGCCGTAGGAAAACGTACAAAGGAAACCCGTGACGACGTAACGGTCTTCGTCGAAGCAAGACGTTTCGTCGAAAGACTCTCGAGTGGATTGGTGCATGCGTGGCAGAGGGGTCTCTTTCTTCGATTACATCTCGTTATTTGCAGACCGTAGGAGGCGTAGTTTGCCGAGTGCGCTTTGTCGCCTGACAGAGCAGCCGACGGTTCGTATCGACGATAGCGGATCGCGTCAACAGGAAGTCACGTACAGGGCCGTAAATCACGCGAGCTTCGAAGGGATGCGAGGTTCGGCCACGCTGTTTAGCGCACGCGAAGGGGCGAGTGATCGCTCGTCTGCCTTTTGCATATTTATGTACACGTACGTATTTGCCGTCTGATTTTTGCTGCTGCGCCTACACGCGTTCCACTCGTGTCATTTATAACCCGCGGTCTCCTTTCCTCTTCTCCTTTTGTTTTCTTCTTGTTCGTCCGCTTTTTCGGCGAAAACTTACCCCGGTGAAAGCTTTCTCGGTGAAAGAGCGAAAGCACCGCGGGCTAAAGAAAGAGAGTTTGGAATTGAAATGGTGATCTCGTAGTCGTACCGTTTCTATGGATATCTCTTCGCGGAGGAGACTTTGACCGGTTGGAAAATTATGCGGACCTTTGGTTAAAATTCGTGCTCGATCGTTTGCAATGCGGTTGTTTGTTTAGCTGAAGAAGAGAAGCACGCGAGCAAAACGGCCGCCACCTTTCGATCGAGCATCGCCGTTCGCGAAAAGTTCCCATTACGCGAATTGATTTTAATTAAAACGAGTTAGCTCGGTTGGAAAATTTTCTGGTTACGATGCGCGATCTATTTGCCGGAGTATTATTGGGCGTCTATGAGAGCGGGAAAGGGGAGAGAGAGAAAAAAAAGAAAGATCGCGCTGCCCGGCAAAGCGATTTCGTTTTAATCTCGCGGCCAGAATCGTCTGGGATACTTTGTGCAAGTGCGCGCCGGTAGTAGCGTTGGTCGCACGGCCAGGCAATCTCAAAGAAGTCAAATGAAAGGGAATTAAAAACCCGGAGGGAGCGAGGAGAGAGGGAAGTTTTAATGGGTTCCGAAAAAAAACAAAACAGCTGGAAGAAGTTTCTCGAGAGCGAAAACAAAATTTAATTAAAGCAAGCCGACCGTCTAGCGGCTTAAAGAGCTTGCACCGGATATGCCGCTATTAAATTCAAACCCGTGAATCCTCTTTGCTCGCGAGACCGGAAGCTTCGTCCAGAAGCGCGAATAACGCGTCGTGCGGACGTTATCGTCGCCGTCGTCCGATATCGTTGTTGAACGTTATCCGTACACCGTAGAGACGCTATCGAGCAGTTGCCGCCCCCGGGGCTTTTTCACCCTCTCGATCCACTCACGATTCCAAACACCCCGCAGTTGAAACATTGTTCCCAACTTCCGTGCTTGCGACGACTACGAGCATCGGTCCGCCACGAGGGTAAGAGAAACCGAAGGAAAGTGGCAACGAGCAGCCAAAGGGTGGTAAAGTATCCAGAAGGGTAGGTGGTGCGTACTCGTGTACACCCTAGGACGCTAGCTACAAAGAGGGATGCAACATCGTTCCCGGTGAAGGTACCTAGCTGAATCGAACCGTGCGGGGGTTAGACACATACGAGTGCGTTAGATCCATTCTATATAAAAACAAAGGGCTGATATTTTTCCTGACGCGCGCGAGCACGTCGATGCGCCATCCCGAAGCGACTGTATCCTGTCGGTCCAAGTGCGCAAACATGTTCCATTTTGTTCACGCGTCTACGTATACGTACACACGGCGCGTATATACATCTGTACGTATACGTTGATCGTTCGAGGAATTTATTCGAAGAATTCAGAGCCGAGACGGGAACCTTAAAGGCAAGATGTTCGAGGATGACGAAACGGTGTACCGGGGGTTAAAAATTTGTAAAGAAGCTTCGCATATCGTTCGCATATAGGGCTGATCGATTTAGGCGAGAATGGAACTTTGCTATGAAAATTCGTCGTATGGCGTCTTCGATCAACGCGAGATCCTTCGTCAGCTTCGCTTCATCGGGACGAAAGTCCGTGGAAGATGTTCTAAAAGTCCGGCCAACGCGGCGTCGAGTCGTCGGCGCGGAGTCCGGCGAAATCGATCTCGGTAGCCGGAGCGTAGAAGAGGCGCGCCGGTTTTCGAGGCGAATACGAAAAGTAGAGACGAATCGAGAGGGCAGGAAAGCGGGCAGCTACGGCGAAAAAGTTGAGCCAAAGAGGAAACCGCATTTCCGCCTTTACGCTCTTCCACGGAACTCCCGAATATCGCTGATAATTCGTGGTACTTGGACGAAAGTTGCGCGAGCCGGAGCTTCCTTTCCTTCCCGTCCCTTTATTCGCCAGATTACGAGGGAAGGCTTTTAAAAAAATTTGAAAAGCCTGACGCGAAGCGCTCGGCCCCGAGAGCGACCAGGCCCGACGCGTCGATTATCCCACCGGTAATTAAACGATCCGCCGTTCGATACTTGTCAAATTAGTAATTATCGAATGTCCCGGTAATTATTCGCCGTTGTCGTTGTCGCGGCCTGGAAAATCGGTAGGCGGAGCGTCGTTTTGCAAAATCGAAGCAGTTCGTCCGACAGCGGATACGTGACGGGTCCAATCTGAAAAATGTAAGAGTCGCACGTAAAACTCCTAGCGCAAGAAGCTTTCCAGGCTTTTCCCAGGGAAATTCGTTGAAAGAGAATGTCGGGCGACGCATTGCCGCGCTGATTCTACGCTAGTCATTTCCATATGTATAGCACGGGTCTCGAGATTAACATATTCTCCCGCTCGTTACAAGTCTCTCTCCCCCGCCGTCCTCCTTTTTTGCTAACGTTTATTTCGCTCTTCCGCTCGGATCCTTTTAATTCTCTATGCGTTCCCTGTCGCTCGCCATATTTTGCATATTTATTTGTACGCGTATACGTAATTTTCGGTATCAGTCGAGGGGAAATTTTCATCGAATTCTCGATTAAATTGGCAATAACGAGGAAACACGGCTCGAAACTATACGGAGCTTGCGTCAACCGTTAGGTATCGCGTTAATATAAAACTTCGTGGCAACCGAGTTGTTAAATCAGCCGCCGCGTTACGACGAGTACCAGCCACGTTCGTTTCATCAAAATTCTTGGTTTATCGTTCTCGCACCGGCTTTTTCCTCGCGTAATACGCGGACGTTCGATTCCGGAGACGATCGTTTCCGCGCGAGCAAGCAGCTCCAAGATTTTCAGGATCTCGTGTCCCTGGAGTATCCTCTCGAAAACGTTTCAATCGTTCGTTCCCCACGCTGCCGCCTGCGGGAACGATGGAGTGCGGAATCGTGCGACGTGGAGAAGGAACGAGCGCGCTAAAAGCGTTCGCCGAAAGAGAGACGTGTGTCAGAAACGGGCCGCGTCCTCGCAGTAGGAGAGCGCATCGTCGAAGAGCATTCCGCTGCATTTTTCCGAACGATCGACGCTCGACAAAACTTTTCCCTCTCGTTCGTCTTTTCTCTCTGCCCCTTCCTCAAACCCAACTCCCTCACTCACTCTCTCTCTCTCTCTCTCTCTTTCACTCTTCGAGCCCTTCTTCTTCTTCTCGTCCTCCTATTCTTCGGCACCAGCGAAAGAGCGGCGCGTCGTGGTGCGCGTACGTGACGCTGCATTTACATAACACCGCTGCAAATTGTCAATGCAGCCGGCTTCGAAAATAAAATATGCGCTGCTGTTCCCCGCAGAAACGGCCGAGTCTAGGAACATCCGCTGCCTCCGACCACGGGGAAGTGTCTTGGCGCGAGGATAGGCGGATGGAACGAGGGGGTAATGGCGAAAGGGTGCGTCGTGATTCTGGGCCGAGCACGTGGTTGCCATCCCCAGCTGCAACGAAGCAGCCGGAAGTGTTGGGGGCTTGGTACCGGCGTTCCCGTAAGGGGGCGTGTGATTTAAGGGGTTGTGCAGACGAATAAATTTCGCCGAGTTTCAGCGGCCTTTCACGGAAAAGATGCCTAGAATCCTGCACTCTCCGCGAAAAACTACCTTCCGTGTGCAGTTTCTATTCGACATGCGTATACTTACGCACGCGTCTACGATTATCGCCTGAAACGAAGGAAAATGGAAAGTAAGCTGCGTACGATTCTCTCGCGTGCCGCTTTCCACCGCGTTCTTGCGCCGTCGTTTCTCTCGAGGCGTCCGTGTTCTCCCGCTTCCAGCGTTTTTTTTTTTTTTTTTAGACCGATGGAAGGGAGAAGAAGTTGGAAGGTAGAGGTTGCCGGTGGATGGATTTTCGATTCTCTACCGCCGTTTGTTTCTTTTTTCAGCCGGCCTCGCACCATATCGTGCAATTTTTTTCAAACTTTTTAACGACGAACGAGCCACCTCCGCCGTTGTTTATCTTTGGTCGACGGCCGTGCACAAAAGCTGCGCGAAACTTGCACGCCGCTATGCCTGCACACCTTTGCGTTTTTCCATTCTCCCTGGCCGTTGGCTCGAGTCTGTCCGCCGGAAACCCACGATCCCGGGCAAAGTTCGTTTTTCTCTCGCCTTGCCGGGTATTGCAGTCGCGTTTTTTCCACGACTCGTTCACGGTCATGGCAGGTTTACGGCTATTTTCCGCGACGATCCCACCCGGACCCCCGGCATGAACAAATCGGAGCAACGATAAAAGTTGAAACGCTCGGGCTTTACGAGCGGGTAGTCGACGACGAGTTTTTCCGTCGCACCTCGCTGGTCGAAGGTCGCAAAAAAGCTCAACGACACATGCCGAGATCCCCGCTCGGCGTTTTCAGGGTTTCCCTGAACGCACGCGTATTTGTCTTCGCGGGGCAAGATTTACGCGCGAGTAGCTTGGCACGCGGTTCGACGCGAGCCAACCGGGCGAACGCTCGTCGCGTACAGGTGAAATTGAACGGCTTAATCCGTGCCCGACCTCAAATTATACCGGCGCGGTTACCGGCCGTGCCTCGGGACACGGTCAGCCACGACATCGGCATTCGCTGGTTCTGTCCTGCTCGGATATCGTTTCCACAGATCGAACCTCTCTTTGTTTCTCCGGATAAAATTGCACCGCCTGCGTTCGCGCTCCTTCCGACGAACGAACCTCTCTAGCGCCGATGCAGCTCTATAATCCGAAGTATCCGGATTTTAATCCCCTATCGGAAAGTTTCGATCGTTCGATCGTAGGAATTATCGTGGATTTCGCGCGAACGCATCGAATGGATTCGAAGCTCTCGTGGTTAGTTGGTACCGTGACGTTTTCGACGTGGCTGGCACCTCGAAAGAATTTGGAGGAGGAATATCGGGCCAACGCGCCGATGAAACACGTAGCACGTCCGTTCGAAGCTATCGACGTCGATGGCGATAGGCTGGGCCGGACAATCGCGTCGATGCGAAGGCGGTCGTATCGCGATTTATCCGAACGGTTCGCAGGCCGTGTTTCGTATAGACAACAACGGCGGTCCGTTTTACTTATCTGCGCCCGATGCGTCATGCACCCTTTCAATTCTGCATGAATCGCGCTCGTACACGGTCGTCGTGGTTGCAACATATAAAATCTGGCGAGCGTTGCTGGCTGGATGGTAGAGCAGAGTGTGGTAGACGCACGCGTCGAGGTTCGGTACAGCCGTAGACGTGTGTCGGGTTGCACGCGTGGTCCCGCGGTACCATCGTGTTGCCATACAGAGCTGACGATGCGTTTAATTAAACCGGCTGTCGCCCGTCTCTTGGCATTGTTCCCCGGGCCTGAAAAGTTCTGTCCTGGACCACCGCCCCATTGTTAAGCACAAGCTCTCGTTTGCGCGTCCGCCGCGCGCACTCCGCTCCCAACAATACCCTGTTATTTGTTGCTCATTTGACGGACAACAGAAACATATCAGTCAGTCGCTCTCACTCGCCAGTCTCCGTCATTTCGATTCGTACCGTTTGAACGAGTAACGCGTTTCTCCTCTTCTCCCCTGTATCATACTCGTTCGTTCGTTTATCCGTTCGTTGAAACGTTTCATCCATCCGTGTGGGATCGATGTTGCAGGGACCGAGGGGCTGTGTCGAGGATAAGACGAACTACGCACGTACTGTCGAGCAGGAAAATTAACCGACTGGTTAACTAGCCGTCGAACGTGCAGCATCTCCGCTTCCTGTTTCTCTCAATTTTCTCACGACGCGTTCGCACGGTGCTTCGTTCCCCGGTACAGCTTGCGCTCGCTCGTGAGAAGTCCGTGCTGTTTGACCCGTTCTCTAGTGTCTTCCTAACTTTGATACCTTGTTCCCGGACCTACGTGTAAGCGCGTTTCGGCTCAAGGACAAATTACAACTTTTCCCTATTACGTAGCTATAGTAGAATGTACAGTTCGCTCGCTTCGTCTAAATGTACAAAATTGCAGGACGAAAACGACGTAGAGTCTAGAACGCTTTTATTAAACATCTAGCTTCGAGCAGTTGCTCGTGAAAAATTGTTCCGTTAATCCGCGGTTTCGGAAAATTGTTCAAACAGTTGCGCGGGACGAGATACTCGATAATTGCGAAGAAACAATGGATCGGATCGGAGAAACGGATGAAAACGCGGAGAAACACGTTTGCCACCAGCTATCGTTCATAAACGAAACGATCGTTGCAGCTACAAATGGCTGAGAGCGGGTTAATGGGAAATCGAGTAGGAAGTTTGCGTGTGCTGACGAACTCGCAAACCCATCCGTTTCCGTTCGTTCTCCTTGTAAGGTGATCGAATAGCAGAGATCGTGCAGTTCACTTAGCTTACGGATAACGTTTCGATTGATCCGCCACATTCATCGATATCGAAACGATTCATCGATTAATCGCCTATCTTGCCCGTGAGATAGACGATATGCGAACAGCAATATGGCAACGCGACAACGTTCTCGGCGCTGCGGATATTTGAGAACGCAAACACTTGGATCGCGTTTGCTTTACAGCCAATTCCGTAGCGTTAGGCTACAGAGTAATTTCCATTTGTCGCGAAATAACTTTTCGATACTCGCGACTGAATCCTCGGCTTAATATGTATTCCTTTTATTTTTTTTGCCTCGCTGTTCTGTTGGCCGGTCCAGCGAGTTCGTTACGCGGCATTCAATCGCGTATCTGGGTCACCGTCGAATCCGACAGAATTGATAGTTAATTGAAAACGTTTGCTCGAGGGGAAAACTCGGCGTTGCGTCGTCGAGCGCGACCAGTTTGCGGACTTTGTGTTCCTTTGATTTTTTTTATAATTAATCGGTCGTTGGTTATAGTCCCGCGAGTAATCGAATATTTCGAGAGTAGTCCACCGGTGCAAACGCAACTTTGTCCGCGTTGTTTGCGAATTAGCGCGTAGCAGTCGGACGCGCGTAATAAAGAGGTTGAGCGCGATGCTCGCCCTATCGTACGCTAGTTGCTCGACGTTCGCGCAACCGACAATCTTTCGCCCTTCGAACGTGGATGAATCGTCAGGCGGGTGGAAATGGCGCGGTTCGAAAACGCGATTTCAAAGCACGATCTCGGCGGGGTTCTTGGTCGAAGCGTATTGTGTTTAATAAACGGTAGACTCGGTTCTGTTTGCAGTCTTTCGAGCACCGGTTTCAATACCGTGGGGATAAATGCGACGCATCGAGTTAACGTCCGCGGAACGAGCTTCTGTTTCCTTTGCTGCGTCTGGTTGCTTCTAGTGCACGCGTATCGGTGCAACGTCCTCGAGAGCAGGAGAATAGTCGAAGCAGGGGAAGAGCGAATGATCGTAATTGAAAAGAGTGCCCGATTAAGGCCTGGGCTCTTTCTCCGGCTCTTCTGCTCCAACCCGATCCAAACCACCGCGTCACTCCGTTCGTTCGTTCGTTGGCTCGCGATTGTAGCGTCGTCATATCAACGCAGGTGTTCCGTCATCCGTGTTTAATAAGGACTTTGAATAATAAGGATTTTGTACGGCGTCGTGGTCGTAATTCGCGTAACATCGGCCCAGCGTTGGTAAAGCGATCGCGTAATTACGCGCGTTTATCAGCCGCGCGATCGTACATCGACGAAACGTCGACGAGGCAGTTGGGTCGTTTATCGCGTATATACTGTGGCGTGCAGGAAGATGAAGAACAGGCGAAATCGGGTTACCTGTTAGCCATCGGTGCAAGTTCTTTCTCGGCTATCCATGTATTTCTGTCTCCTGCGAATCGCCGTCACGATAGCAAATGTAATAATTAGAGGGCGAGTTAAGGTACGGAGAAAACGTATGCTACTTATTGGACGGGAAAGTTGCAGTTTGTCGAGTTAGACTGGCTGGGAGTCGATAAAAGTGGGCTAGGTTTGGGTACCGATGTAGGTACACTGGTGGCGTGTCGGTGCAGAGACTCCGCTGGATGGTTTACGAGTAGATATGATGCTTTAACTCCGCGCGTTTTTAACTTTTCGAGAGCACTTTGCAGTTCGACGTTCCATAGAAAACGACGTCGCGCTGCCGGAAGCGTCGCCGACTTTCCGAATGCGCCCACGGTCTCGCGGTAACGACCATTTAGCTCCTCGTCTCGCGGGGAACCGTCCTTTCGTCCAACTTTGTTCGTGTTCCTTGTTCGCCGATCGTTCGACGAAAGACAAGCAACCAAGTAATTATCGAGACCTCGGTACCGCTCCTAAGTTCGCTCATAAGCGTCTCCATTTGGCTGCATTCGCGCGTCGATCGAGAGAATTTGCCTGGAGGTCGGTTGGTTCGCTCGAACGGTGGCTACGTCAAGTATAAACGACGAATATTCTCGTAGTCATTTTTTGCAAACGATCCTCCGCAGGATGTAACGTCGGTCGTTCGCTTCGCACCGGAGTACAGCGATTTCGAGCGAATCGCCCCGATTCGATTGCGTTCGTTTGGAATTAAAAATCACGGCGAGAAAGCGACCGTGCAATTAGAAGGAGAGCGTGGCAGATTCGTCTTTGATTCGATGACGCGTGTCTAGAGTTAACGAGTCGTCTCTTATTCCGCGGGCGGTTTTTGTACGCGGTCGAACAGTAGATGCGTCCATCTCTCTCGACTTTTAATTGGCGCACGATACCACCAGCGCCGTTTCCCGGATTCTCTGATTTTTTCGGTGTACGCAGAGCTTCTGAATTTGACAGGACAGTGCGTCATCGGCCGACAGTTTACACGGGACCGCAGAATGGACGGGCGTGTATGTGCATGCAGCCTCTAATATAACGGATTACGATGCGCTCTCCCTGTCGTTGCTGGTCTGGTCTCTGGCCTCGAGTCCGTCGGTGCTTTCGGTGCGGATGCCGATATGCACGGGAGGACGAGCCGAGTCGATGCGCCCGGGGACTTGTTCATCGTGTTGCTAACGAGCCCGGAAATGCACGCCGAAGAATAGCCTTTTGCGCATCGTAATTTGCGCGGTTTGCCTTGCTAAATGACCCGTGTACCGCGTTAAATTAAATCGATGCAAAAGCCCGGTGCAATATGTAGCTTGATTTTCTGGTTCAATTAAAAGGCTCGAAAGTGGAATTTACGAGTGGGAAGAAACGAGATTCTAACGAGAGTTTGCCGTTTTTTCCGCTATAGTTGCGCTATTTCACTCGTTTGATCATCCTTCGAGCTTCGTCGCGGCGACGAGCATATCGATAATTCGATTGGACGATCGCGTTTCGCCTCGTCTTCGGTTGCGCGACGATTAAACGGAAAATATAGAGGTGATTCTAACCTCGTTGTCGCATTCGCCGCGAACGGTTTTGGAGGCAGCGAGAAGATCAAGTGGCGCATGGAACGCTTAAATCACGAGACTACCGTAAGTGTACTACACTTCGATGTGCGGTGAACGAGGATGCAGACAATAGCGAAGTCTCGAAACTGCGGAATTACGACGCGTCGAGAAACTATCTAGGAGAGAGAGAGAGAGAGAGAGAGAGAAAGAGAGGAAGAGAGAGGGAGAGAGCGGTCGGTCAGGCCAGGGATGCAAGGTGGTCGGTGTTTGCGCGCAGTTTTGGGAATCTTCGTTTACGGATCGCGGCTTTCGAGAGTCGAAAGGACGAAGACGGGGAGAGAAGAGAACGGTGTAGAAAGGGTAGCCGGCACGGCAGAGAGGAGGCGACGTGTCGGCGAGAAGGAGGCGGGGAAGGCAGAAATCGCGCGGCGAGAAGCTACAGACGTCAGAGTAAATGCAATTACCCTCCACCTATGTAGCAAACTAAGTTAAACTTGTGACCGAGGCTTGGTCCAAACTGTTTGCATTATGTATCCGTGGTCCTGCTCTTATGTGGCACATGCTGCATGCTCGTTACACGCGCATCTCTCGCCACACGGACGCCAACCATCGCGGTCCAATCCTCTGTTTTCTATACTGTCCTCGCTTACTCGAATAGAGACGCGCGAAGACGAGTCATATACCGACGCGCGTTGCCACCGACGACCACGACTCGGTTGCACTGGAGTCGACACGACTCAACGGACGACCCGACACGACTCGACCAGACCGAGTCGACTCGGGTGCTCGTTGGGTGCTCTCTCGATCAAACGGTAGCCGCGTGCACCACGTAAACACAGTGGAACGAGCGAACGACCGTCCAAGCGAGCAGAAGGGTGGAACAGAGAATATAGAATTCGATCGAGACGTAGCACGGCGCAGCTAAACTTTGGAAACTCTGTCCTTGTGCCGCGCTCTCTCGCAACCACCGTCAACTTTGGCCAACCGGGGCCCGTTTCTGCTGCCACCGCAGTCCTGCCAGTCTCCTCCCGACAAGATTTACCACTTAAGCGAGCCCTTCTCTGGCCAACGGCCTCCCTACAGGGCCGAAACAAAGAATCCAGCGCGTACTACCTTCGATCGATTTTGCTTACTCATCCGGACGATCGGACTGCATCGGATTTCTTTCTTCGGATTCGACGTCGCTTTACCGAGAAAGTGATTAAAACTCGCCAGAAGAAACGGTAAAGCGGCCGAGTTGAATATCGAGAGAAAGGGTGGGAAATCTTGAGAGTCCTTTCCCTCTTGCTCCTCGGGATCCCATAGATTTCACGAGTCGTATTCTTCCCGCGAATACGCCATCATTCGATAAGATTGCACGCAATACGCTAGATTTCCCGTGTATATTCGTAGATATGGCAGTCGATATCGGGCCAAAAATGTGGTTTCGCTCCGATTTAGTAACACTGCGGCGCAGTATATTTATATCCGAATAGATCCAAGCTAGGCTACTTTCCATGCTTTCTTTCTCGAGCTCCGCTTTCCTTCTCTCTTAGGCTGGCGATCGTATTTTTTTCCGTAGCGATACGTATCGTTTAACGATATGTCGGTATCGGATTTTATTGTCTGTTAATTAACCCGGTGCCCGTACCGGATACTATACGTTGCTCGATTGATTTACCGCCGCAGTGCATATAAATATCTGTAATATCCGTGGGAACTCGCGAAACGTTTCCTGTATCGACGAATTCGAACGCTCGCTAAATACACTGCACCTTTCGATGCTCCGACGAGTATCCGCACCGACAAAGAAAACCGGCGATGAGATGCTTTTTTTCGCGCGAGCTCCATCTTCCACGAATCGAGGAGACAAGGAAAATCCTGCTACTGCGCATTAAATAGCGAAACGAGGCGAAAGACGATCCTTGCATCCCGACTGCCAACTATTCCGTTCCGCGTTCCCGTTCTCGTGCCTTTTCCCCATCGTCACCTCGAATTAGTAACTCGTAATTAAAAAGAATCGTTTCGACGGTTTGAAACGTCGAGGATCGCGTCGTCTCGAACGGCCAGGACGAGAAGGAACTGTCGATTTCCAGTTGCCCGTGCTCCGAGCCTGTCTTTTGTTCCCAACGATTAAGTGGTCCGTGAACCGTCTCGCCTAACGTTTAAATTAAAAAGCGGTAATCGAACGGGGAAACTGGCGCGCCATTCGCGAGACCCGCGCGGCCCCTCAATTCAGTTTCAACTTTCTCTCGACGAGCTCGCGAAACGTCGCTGCCGTGCTGTTCCGTCGGCGACGGGGAATCGTTCGATCGAAAAAGAGGCAGAGAGGCAGAGAGAGAGAGAGAGAGAACGAAGAATCCGGTGCTCCTGCTAGTTTTAATGGGTTTGAGGACCGAGCGAAACACACCGGGGAGTTATTCGTGTTTAACGATTTGAGCGGAGCGCAGGGAAATTCGCGGGGCCGCGGTCTACCTATATTTCGCGAGATTAAGCCGGCGCAAGAGTCCGCCGTTGCGAACAGGGGTCCACCGACAGTGTTCAGAATTCCTCTGATTTCTTTCTATTCTTTTTCCTTTTTTTTTTCGTTTTGGAACTCACTCGCGGCTCGGTCTACGGCGGCGTACACTCGACTCGGTTTGCCGAGGTTAGTCGATAAATCAGACGACGGCTGCGGCACGTCGACTGCGCGCCGCTTCCGTGCCACGTTTTTGTCGTTCCTCCTCCTCCTCCTCCTTCTGCACCCTTTCCCCTGTATTTCTGCCGGTAAGCTGCTAAAATTTGTCGCTACGCGCCGTAAAATCTGCACACGTGCTCGCTGCAGAATCGTAGGTCGATGCGCGCCTACGAATTTCTCCCACCGGATTCTCCCCGTTTCCCTCTTTCTTTTCTTCTCGCGTCCCATCGACGTGGTCAGTAGGTTAAATATCGCGCACGTATCCAGATTTTGCCAGGTTTTCGCCAGAAGAAATTTTTTGAGCCAGGGTTTTGTAACCGTCTCGGGATGCGTCTTCGAACGTACAGCAAAGTGACGTATGCGATATATACGCAATCTTATACGAGGATAAAGCCATATCCACGTGATTGCTGTGTTTTACGAGCCGCAACACCGAACAGCAGACAAAGTTTGGACAATATATTCGTGGCGACGTGATTTCCCAGAAACCGAAACGACTCGTTTCGTTATCGATTTTGTCCGTGCCGGTCGAACGATCGACGAGCAGCCGAAGATGTACGCGCGTCCCGTTTCACGTAGATATATTTTCCCACGAGGCAACTATTTTTTTCCCCGCGGACAATAGCGTTTCGACGAATTGTAAATCGCGCGCCTCCAGACGAACTAAAAGACACGAACGAAGCAGACAGCGTACGTATTTTACGTTTATTCGATCGCGCGGTCGTTTGAATCATTCATGACCCTGCGTCGAACTTTCCACCCTGTGGCCGCTCGTCGGCGAAGGAAACCGTCCTGGTCTCTCCCTTTTCTTCGCTTCGCTCCAATTTTCCCGAGAAACTTGGTAGCAGCTTGTCTCGTGTCATCTCACCCTTCGCGCTCCTCGTTTGTCGAGATGAATATTAATAATCGTTGCCCGATCCCCATCCATTATCTGGACTTCATGGGAATTGTTTCAACCGAGTACAACGTAGCCACGTTATCAGACCGTGGAAACCGTGCGGTATCGCCGTATCTCCATCGCCGAATTCACGCAATTCGATGGGACAGTTTCCTCCTTTTCACTTTTTTTTCTCGGATAATCCTCCGTTTTAATTGGCACGCGATTGAAATTCTTGAGACGAGAGAGTCTTATCTGCATTCCGCGTAACACGTTCATTGTATTTTCCGGAAGAAATTCCCTTTCTCCATTTTATTCCCTTGGCGAATTCTTGTCTAACGCGAGTGTAATTCAATAAGGGCGCAAACTTTGCGGCAGACGAACGAAACGTCGCGTTTTTCCGCCATCGTCTCTGGCTCCACCTCGAACAAAGTTTCTCCGGATGGTCCGAAATTCTTGTTCGTTTTATCCGGTTCTCGCGATCATCGAGCGCGTTACACGATTCCATTGGTTTCGCGGACGAGCGGCGTAAAGTTGGACAGTAGCCGCGGCTTCGTCGTCGTCGTAGCGAGTGGATGACGCGACGAAGTTGCGAGGGCTCTCGGTTTTCGATGATCGATGGGCAGAGCAAAAAAGGAGATGGAAACGCGGCTATGTCGCTTATTGTCCGTGTCGATTATTATGCAGCTAATCCCGATCGATGATTGCCGTGGGTGTTTGCGCGGCGCTTACGTATTTGCGAATGGAGGCGGATCATTAGGGCGGCGGCGTTGGCGACCGATTGTCGACGGAGAAGCCGCGCGCTCGTCGGATTAATATTTAATAGACATTACGTACAAAATACCGAGCGGTTCGTACGACAGGTCCTGGTGCCAAACCACCGGTGTCGACAATAATCAGCGCATTACGCCAATTCCGGCTGGCTCAATATTGACCCGCATTTAAAAGCATTACCAGCGGAAATTATCGCAATGCGGCGACGCTTTGTAAGCTCCCTACCAGTTTACAAACTTTCCTCGCGCTCTGCATCTTCGCCTATATTCGTCCCATCGCTGTATCATCGAGATCAATGCGCCAAACCGATGGTAACATAGATTCGCGCGTTTCTTTCGTCGCGTTGCTCTTTTCCGCGTGTCATTTACATTTTTATAACGCGATGCACCGCGACGGCTGCGAGCGAACCGGTCGTAAAAGTTCGCAAGTACGTAACTCTTGAAACGTTTCGCGTTAATCGTGGAAACTCGCGGCTTTGCACGTTAGGATTTCCGTACGATTACCATCCGCGAATACGTTAAGAGGAATTATTTATGGCGAGAAATCCGCACCTAACGAGAACGCGGTAGCTCGATTTCAAACGATAGCAACGATTCGTAAGCTGCGTGAACCGGTTACAGGAGTATAAACGTTCGCGCGATTGCAGTCCGAAGCGCGCGAAAATACGGGGAATCAAATTATCTGTTCCATTATTGCGAATCAGACACGTGCGCGTTCCGTACGGTAGCCGAAGTGACGAACGTATTCACCGGAGAGAACGAAATTGATTTAGTCTGGTTTGAACTTCAGCTTCGTAACGGCAAACTAATCGTAAGATAATCCGACAGGCGCACGGGAAACGGGAACCTCGACGATAAACACTCGCGGATTGAGTTGCTTCCATCGTATACAAGCGTATATATATATATATATACGTATAGAGCCGAGCTATCGGTTAACGTAACTGCGCTGCACCGACCGTCAGGATCGAAACGACGACGACTAGGACGAGAACTAAGCTCGCAGGCAACCCGATCGAGCCGCGTCGATTTCTACCTCCGTTCCCCCATCTGCTCGTCGGATATTCCTGAATGCGTCTTAATTAATTAACCACGATGCGTCGCGAGTTACGCTGCCGAGGCATGAAATTCGCTAAATCTCGACGCAATTACCGGCCACTCTTGTCTACGCGACCGGCAGACTCGAAACTCTCCACGTTTTACAACCGATTTCCCCTCTCCTAGTCACGCCGTTGTTCCCATTATCCTCGTGATTGATCGCGCCATCGCGTGTCGCTCGAATTACCCCGCCAACACCGACCTCGCTATCATCATACCAATTATGTTTTTCCCCGGCACTTCGATTCCATTCGGTACCGTTCGGTTCGTGACTTTTCCGACTTGCCGTGGAAGCGGGTTAATTCCCCACTTTACGACCACCTTCGACGCTGATTGTTATCGACTGCTTTGAACGTGCGCGAGAGAGAGAGAGAGAGAGAGAGAGAGAGCCGTATTCTCCGTACGGACAGCTGAGCAGGGCGAGTCGTTCGAAAGCGGCACGACGACACGCGACGACGCTGCGAGAGACGGAAGAAAAGTTGTCCGCCAGATTCCGGCGATCGCGGAATCGAGCAACACCGCCAGAGAGGATAGAGGGAGTCACGTGGAACCGTAAATTAAAAGTAAAACGAGCAGTTTCGATCGTAACGCGACGATAAAGTACGATATATCATCGGCGATAGGCAGAGCGGACGAACGGAATAGGCGAGCAGCAGGGCTATCACGGACCGATTAGCCGATATCGCCGGTTACGAAACTACGAATCGACGCGGTCCGGCTAATTACGGATAAATATTGCGCGTCCTGACTGGAATAATAAGCCGTGAAATGCAGCGGACGGTTTTGCCAAGGGACGCGACCGCGTTACGCCCCGCTTTAATAACTGTAAATTTGCGATTCAATATCCGGTGCACACGGTCCGTTTCACCGGCGTGCTCGCACAAAGAGCTCGCTAATTATGGTAATTAACTTTTATTTCTCCGCGAAAGGAGCTGCGAAAGGAGCGGTTTTACGAATTCGCGAGAATGGCTCGTTGGTTTCGGCGTGCGCACGTGCTCCTCGTTGTTTCCGTCCACGTCGAAGGGAAAAACGAAAACGTCGCTCGGCTACGGGAAAGGAAAAGATGAGTTACGACGTGACCGGGACGGATGTCCGGTGCGACCATTTGTTTCGTCCGGATTACGCGATTTCGCGAACGATTCGAGCACAGAGAGGCGAACGTGGTTATCAGCCCGACAGAACGAACGCGGAGAACGACGACTATCGATCAGATGGGCCGTGCTCGTTAATTGCGCACAAATGCCGGCCATAATCTCGCCAACGTAACAGGTAATTGTGTTCCTCTCGAACGTTCGGAAAATAAATATTACGCAACGAGTTACAGACTGGAGCGCGATCTCTCGTCGAGATTAACAGGCAGAAATCTGGTCAAGGGGAGGAAAAGAAGGACGTGGGACGAGTCGACGATGATCATCCCCGGTCATTTTTATCCGAAAAGGCACGATCCTTTGGCTGTATCGGCGCCGACTGAAAACACCGTTGCGTAACAAATATCGCGCGCTGGAAATGCACACATAACTGCGATTAATCGACACCGGTCATCCATACGGGTCAATCCGTCGTTAATTACCAATAAATATTTAACGTCTAGTTGCCAGTCCCGCAGCTGCAACCCCGCATCGCGACTTTACGTTCGCCTATCTGCATTTCGTACGTTCGTTGCTGCTAAATTACATCCTTCGTCTACATTTTCTGCCCGTCATACGTACGTTTAGTAAAATATTCGCACTCGTGACGTTTATTCTACAGCAAGGTGTTTCTCCATCGTATAGGTTTTTCCATCCCATTCCCCGAGATTCGTTCGTTAACGAACCACGGCGTATTTTGGCAGCCGCGTCCTCTCCTGGCGTTAAGAGCTGCAGCTGCACCGAATGGTTGAATTTCTTCTGGACCCGATTGCGCGTACACACGGTCGAGAACTTTGCGATTTCTTGCCAGCTGCCGAGAATCCGAGGAAATCGTAATTGCCGTGGTTTCCCGACAAGCCCGTGGCCAATGCCGAAAACGTGTCTTTTAAAGCCGGATAGAACGTTTACCCAAGCAGACCGGTCGATCCTGCAAACTAAATAAAAGAATTGCAACTTAGAAGGCTGGACTAGCTCGTCCCGTCGACCGATCGATCGCCGGCGTTATTTCAACGGCGGGAAAAAGTGGAAATTAAGGCGGAAGAGCTCGTAAAAATAATCCAGAATCCCGGGTGGAAGGTATCTCGCGCGGTCGGCAGGCTTCCCATTCTCGGGAATGTATGCATGAGGGCTCAGGTGGCTCCAAGACGTTGCTCGCTCGGCTCGTGTATCGTCTCCGTTAAATTTATAATCTAATTCCTTGCTAGAGTTTCCCACCTCGGCACGCATCCTCCCCGGGGTTTGCATCGTTGCCGGTAATCGAGTTAATTGCATCACGACGAATCACCGCGCCGCGCCGCCTGAAACCTTGTTTCGCGGACCGATTGTTCGTCGCATGTACCGATCGGCGAAATTATATTCCGACCGGGCCAATAATCACCGCTGTTGTTCCCTCGTTCCACTGTGTTCCTGGTGAAACACCGGAGGCAGTGCGTTTTCGACCTACGTCCGTGCACCATCGCTCCCGATTCGAATCCAGTCGCGCTATAATGTGCGGTCCCTTTATTGACACAGACATTCCAATTATTACTGGCAGGGAGTACCGATAGGCTCGTATTCTTGTCGTACGAGCTCGTAGAATCAACTTGCCGCTGAAACCATCTACCATCGGACCACCGCCACCGTTCGATCGATCGCTCTTTAGCGGCCAAATTTTTTCACGTACAGCGATTCGTTAACCCGTCACGGGTCTTTGGGATGTTGTCAGACCAGGGTCGCTTGTTTCTAGGTGATTCCGAGCGTCTCTGTTCTTTAGCCAACGCGAGCGAGACAGGAATATCTGTCACGTTTGTTTATTACGCTCTAGGAAATCGGTTTCGACGACTGATGGGCACAGCGACGAGAATTCAACTCGGTATTACCGCATTTATCGCGAGATACAGACACCGCTCGAGTCTATTCGGAACGCGAGAAGCACCAGTTTCGTGCTATATGGCAGTATATTGCGAGCTGCAAATTTTTAACACTCGCGGCCAAACGTAGCCGCACGGATCCGACGTCGTTCGATCCTCACGATTGCGACGGTATTCGTAATAATTAAAATCATCCAGACGAAGCGGGAGAAGGATAATATCTGATACGATGTTCGTCAGCAAAACAGCTAAAGATATACGTCCGGATAACGTCCATCCGTTCTTCCTCAACGTATCGTCAAGGAGCTTAAGAAGTCACGTGCACACTGAGCAACATCGCTCATTGTACGGATACTTTACTCGCATTAATCGAATGATCAGTCGCGAGAAGTTTTATCATCCGAGTATCGATATCTTTGGTCAATCTATGGCATCCTTAAGACATTCCCTCGAGCACCTCTTACGACGATATCCTACATTTTGTCCTGTGATATTACTTTGTTCTTGTCTCGTTACTCCACATATATATAAGAGTTTCTTTCGTTTTACGAGGCAATAATAGACGCACAATGTTTTTTGTTTTATATTATTACGTACGATCCAGTTTGTTCTGTTGAGATAAACACCGCGACATTTCACAGACTTGGTTTCGCGTTTGTACGAAGGTGCACCGTTGTAAAAAACGCGTTCGCGAGAGAAAGACACTTTCCGGACAACCTAATATACGTGTCTTTTTTGCCATTTTTCTTTTGTACTCATATATGTATCTATTACTCTATTTCCTGTCTTCTTAATCAATCTTTCGTATCGAAGAATAATATTTATCTCCGTAGAAGCAAGTAAATAAAATAAATTTGACTACGCATCGTTCATCGGGGATGGAATATTTAGCGATTCAGAACTCGCGTTACACTTTTCTACAAATCGAATACCTAAATGATAAATAACTATCTCGTCAGCCGGCAAAAATCGTTGAACGCGACATTGTCTGTAATCTTATGCCGTTATATCGGACGTCGTTTGTTCGTCGAATTGTCTCCGTTTCGGTCAACGATTTATTGCACTCGCGACTCGTTCCCAAAATACTGACAGGTTGGAAATATCCACGTTGGAAATCCATGAAAATCCGTGGAAATTGAGATCGCGAGTATCCCCGGCACGACGTTGTAAAAACGAGAAACCGGAAGCTTGCGAATTTTCCATCGTACGTGCCACGCTCCGGAAAAGTTTATCGCGAGTTCGGACGACCGTATCGTCAGGTCGATACCTCCACGGTAGCTTGCCGGCTTTCAATTGATTACGGGGATACTCTGGCCGATTACGGGCCGAATTCACTGACCTTCCGACACGACACGGTCCGCTACTTGCTCGACCTCCGTGCTCACGTATCCCCCGCGGGATCGCGCGTTCCAATTGCCCGAATGGTTTAGCGAATCATGGCAACGGGTTTTCTTTCTCATTGCGAGGTAGTAATCGTCTCGAGAGAGCTGGACCTCCTTTCGGTATTGACAAACAGCAGACTTCTTCGACTTTAGAACGAGCGACCTAACGTAACGAAATGGTAGCAGCTGCATTGAAAATTTAACGTCTCGGCGCACCGTACATCGGTTCACGAGCAGATAGTCGAGAAATACCTAGCAACTTCTGACCTGTCGCTGCGAGCATCCCGGTGACTGGAAACTGCTGAACGTACCAAAAATTGGCCAAGCGAGGGAAAGAGCGGCGAGCAGAGGGTGGAAGAGGCGAGGGTGAAGCGCGATGGCAAAGCAGGCTGGGAATGTCGCTCTGCAGCGGACAAGTTTCCGGTTGCCACAGCCGAAAGCCGCATAACTCTCGTCGGCCTCTCGCGTATCCTTCTGCCAGGTAGGATCGCGTGAATTCGCAAAGAACCGTGGAAAATTGGAGCGCAGAAGCAGCGGCAATGGTAGAAGGAGGAGAAGAAGAGCAGGAAGTGTAAGAAGAAGAAGAAGTTGACGATGGAAAGGAGAAATAGGGTGAAAACGTCGGAAGAGGACAAGATCCGTTGGTAGATGGTGGACGACGATTCGAAAAGTTTTTTACTACTAGCTGGTCCAGCCGTGTAGAAACTTTATTCTTCGCGCGAATACATCGGCCGGTTGTATGGCTCGTAGCCATACAACGCTGGCCGCGGTATTCTCCATTAAAATTCAAGGAAAACCCTTTTCGCACGAGCGCGCGTTTCTAATTCATAGGGTTGTGGCAGGGCTTGTGGGAACGTGGCCAAGTACGGACCTGAAGGCGGCCTTGCTACCTTTGACCAAGTCAGGATCCAGTCACCTCGGGCGATTTCAGAGAACTCCAATTATATTGTATATGTATATGTATATATATGTATATATAAACACGACCGCGCTTTGTTAGAAGACGCCATTTAGCGTCGTGCTTTCGCACACCGGCGATTGTTCTTTCGGCGTTAATTACTCCTACATTCCTCGGTCGCCCTTTGCCGGTACCACGCGGAATACTCGGTACTTGGAGCGCGAACCACTTCTTTCGGCGATCTTTTCAACCACAGTCTTTTGCAGCGGTGTATGTAGATCGCTGTCGCCAATAGAGTCTTAACAGAGTAATCTCGGGAGTAATGGTCGGAGGACGGGGTCTCGGCGCATCGAGTAAAATTTGAAAAGTTGACGGCAAGTTTCGCTACGATTCGTTTCGCCGCATCGTCTCGCGTCGCAGTGTGACGCGGTGCAGGTCGGTAGCGGAAAGGCGGAGGAGCTGGTTGCGCGGTTCGCGCTCTAAATTTTAATTCGAAAGAGGAAATTCGTGCGGACGCGCCCGGTTTGCTGTCCCTAGGAGAGAGTTCGATCGTTACGCGACTCCTTCGTGCCGGAAATTGAGTAAATTCCGAAGCACTTTGCAGCGGCAAATTAAATGAAACGGATGCTACCGCTGCGATTGTTATTCAGCGCGTGCAATGCTCGTGGCTCGTTCTCGTGATCATCGAAATTTTTAAGCCGCGCGAATTCCTTTTCCTCTCGGTCCTACGATTCTTTTCGTTTTTACATCGACGCGTGTTGCTTCGCGCACCGTATCCCGAACAACGCTTATTAAAGGGACAGCGTGGAAAAAATCCAATTTACCTAGCACGCCAGTCCGCGGAATTAAACTTACGTCGCGGTCCGTTGTTTCTCGCGTACCCGTTGCCGGAATAATTGCGCGGTGAGTAATTGAAGAATTCCTGCACGACTTCAGCTGTTCCTAGCGCGTCTCAGATACTTCCGACAGCGAGTCGCTCGATGGGTTCGCAACACGCCGATTCATCCTCTCGTAAATTCACAACCTGGATCATCTACTCCGTGTAACTCGAAGTCTTCGACTCTGCTGTAATCGCGAGGCTCTAGAGATTCTACGAAACATTTGACACAGCAGATCAAGTGGAGAAAGCGAATCGTGAATTTTGCCTGTTGTTGAGCGTTACGAGCCGAACGATTCTCCGGCGATCGATTGGAACAGCAAGGTTTTGAACCACAACGTTGGCTATCCAGAATGCACCGTCAGTGGCAGATCGAGGTCCACCAAATGTTTCCCTGGATTGCGTAATGCAGTCTATTCGTGGGGTGGTCTGGCTCATTGTTCTGTAAGAATGTGGCGACGTGTGCTCGTGTGCGCGTAATTCAAGCCCGAGCAGAAGTGAATTATGCAGGATACGCACTTTGAAGTATCAGCCTGCGGTACACCCTCGAGTATAATCCGCTGTGCTTAAATGTTTCAATGGATCTCGTTTCCCTACGGCGAGGCGAAAGTGAATAAGAGAAAAGAATTTTTATACTCGTAGCGAGTCACGCGAGAAACTACCAAGTTTCTGAAAACGATCGCGCGTTAACGGAATAAGAACTTTAACATCGACGCGATCGTCCGCTTCGACGATTAAACGAACGATTCCGCCGTTTGATTTTTTATTTATCGTTGCGCTCGAGTTTCCTCGAGGTTCGTGAGCACAATGGCCGCTAGAGTGGTGGCAGCCTCGTCAAACAATGGAAATTGCAATTAAGTCGTTGAAAGGGTCTGGGTCGTGCACCCCTATTTACCGAGAATATTTTTAGAGCTGACCGGCGCTGGTTTCGCGTTCGCAGCTGGTAACCGGATTTTTGGACCGTCTAGTACGCTACGCCGGACTCTTCTTCCCTTCTGCTCGTCTTGCCGGATAGACCGGGGTGGGTTCTCTTAAGACAAAGGACGTCTTAATTGCCAGGAACCCGGCCGAGTGGAAACCATTTATAAGAAATTAGTCGGCAAGGCTGGGTACGATCCTCTTACAGGGATATAGATATCGTATATTGAGAAGAAAAATGGACGAACAGACCGAGAAGGAATCGAAGAGGGCAGGCCCGGGCTAATTGAAAATGCTCCGTTTCATTAGCGAATGGAAATTAATCGACCATTCGCAATGCACTCTGCACGTAAAAGAAATTTGTCGTTCGTTCGTTGCGATATTACCAGCCGTGTAGAATGCACGTACGATCGTAGAAACTGATCCTAACGTCGAACCGTTGAGAATCGTAGGCTGCTTTCAAAGGAAATGAACGTAATCCCTGGCGCTGGGGAACGTTGCCGAAGGTTCGATAGATTTTCGTCGAGCTTCCGTTGCCGTTACTTTCCAAGTTGCTGCTTGCGGTGCGCTCTGCCGTTAACCACGCTATCCCTGCGGCGTTCGCCTCAAAAAGGTGGCGAAAAAAGCGAACGGTGGATCGATGAAACGTTTCAATTATCGGGCACATCCATTAACGGTGCCGGTCGTTGTTTGCAGCCGGCGATCGTAAGTGCCGCGTGGAAAAGTCTGCCGACGACGCGCGTCGCTCTCGCGAGAACGTTATTTGGACGGGCAACGGGTCGGACGAAGTTGGCAAACCGACAGGACGAAAGAGAGAGAGAGAGAGAAAGAAAGAGGAAGTCGAAAGGCAGGTTGGAAGAAGGGTTGGAAGGGGGCGGATAAAGGTGGAACTGTTTTCGCGGTCGTGTGGCCATAGCGTGTAACGGTATGTGTTCCCAATGAAATTCCGACCGTGTACGTCGACTCTTTCTTTTCCGCCCCTTGTTCCGTACACACAACCCTGGCACTCGCAGCACGCGAAATAATTTTCCGCGTTCGTCGAGCTCTATTTCCTGTTGGCAACTTTGCAACCGCAAACGCGTCACGCAAGAAAGTCCCTCGTCTCGAGTTTTCTCACCGGAGATTATTTTCGCCGCTGTATTCACCGACCTGCCATACCCTGTCGATACACGACGTTATAATAGCGCTTTTCCGCTCGGACGCTCGTTAAAGACGTCGAGGAGACGCGAGTTTTTAAACGGCGAAACGATCGTTTGCGTAGGTGGCCGATGAAATCACGCGGTTCGTTAAACACTCGGTGCTGGTAAATCGTCGGAGCCGCTCTTTCTCCCTCCAGTTTTATCCTACCTTTCGTTTAGTCGCTTAATTCTTTTCGTCGACGTTGCTTCCATCGGTCGTATTATTTACCCGCAATTATTTTCTATATCCGCGAAAGAAATCTTATGGCGTATCAGGTTGCCATCCGTTGCGTCGAAATCCGATAGTTCGTCCGTCTTGGAACCTTCGTCGTCGTCGTCGTCGTCGTCGTCGTCGTAGGATTCCGTCAATGGAACTTAAGTTACGGGCTGTCGTGACTAACAGATAGCACGGTCTTCGACGTGGTTACGCTCTCGTGCTAAACAGTTAGCTCCTACGTGGAATGGCGATCGGTCGGCGCAACAGTTTGATGCGGTGCGGGCAGTGCCAACTGATTCGAATACATCCTTCTCCGCTGTCCGATTACGGTACATCAGTGTCCGCTCGGAGCCGATCAGAGACCGCTGATACGGTAAACGGCGCGCGTGTACCGCGCAGCTGTCTGACCAAGCCTGTTCTAGCGCTACTGACAGTGGAAAACCGTTTCGTTGAGCTGTCCGAGAAGATCGACAGGGTGATCGATCGTGCAAACGACGGCTGTTTAACTTTGTATCGCGGTTCGTGCACGTTGACAGTAGTAGCCTCCGCGGTATACGCGAGGTCGTGAAATCGGCTAGGCGTCGTTCAAGTTTACGCGTGGCTCTCGTGCTTGAACGAACGACTGACACGACGAGAGAAGCTTGTCGGAGTCGCGAATTTAACTTATTCGCGTCGGATTAAATGAAACTTAAATTTACGATTCAGTTCCTAGCCGTTGCTACTGGATCTGCCAATTCTTCCGGTCTTTCACTCTGCGCTTCTTTAAAGACGCGACGTCGTTTTCGGTGCAGCATAGTCTTTGATATCCGAGACTGGAATTCCCGCGCACTTTCAACACGGTAAGTGCAGAGAAGTAAAATCCTTGGAAATATCCGCGTACAGCGTTGTTAAACGTTGCATTCGAATACGCAAGGATTAGAGTTCCGAGAGCGGATAACAAATTGTTTTCGAGAGAGGTTGGCGATCAAAGGGCGCGATTTTCGATTAATTAAGCGGTAATTATTTTACGGTCGTTGGTTCTACCTGTGAACAAAATCCGAAGTTCTGTTCTCGTGGTTTCCGAAGCGTAAACAAACGCCGGATGGTTGAAACGCGGAACACACGGCGAGGATGGAGCCTGTCGTAGTTTTCGCCTCGCGAGACACTTCTCCGGTGCTCGATGCTTGTACGGTGACCAGGTAAAGCCGCGGCAACGGCATTAACTTGCGCGGAAATTAATGCCCCGACCCAACGACGACTAACTTAATTACCGGAAAAGCCGGTAATATGCTTAGGATGTGGCGCATAACGAACCGCGCGCGTGCGCGTCATTTAACTGGCCACGGAAGATTTTTTCTCTCTGTCAAATAGACGCGTTTCCATGGTGTCGTCGGTGGGAATTTTCACCGACTCTTTCGTTGCTCGAAACAGTTACCAGCTACTGCTACTGTCGCGAGCCAACATCCGACAGATTTATGTACATCGTCGCACGTTTCGGATGTTAATTAACAGAGTCATGGGCTTCGACGTATTTTTTTTCCAAATATTTCTTTACTATTTTTATGGACGCACATCCGCGTCCTCCGTATACCATGTGTTTTGATTAACTGATAAATGGGGAATTTTCCAACGACAAACACGGATCGATGTTCCAACTTCCAACAAAGATATTCAGAAATGTTAAAACAACACGGAGAAGCGAATCTCGGAGCTTTCACGAGAAACATCAGAGTTGTTCTAAATATGATAGCCGTGGTCTGGGAAACGACCGAGGAAATGGATACCATCTAATGATTATAAAAATCTTCAACGTATATTTTTGTTCGTTAAGTGATATTTGCTCTGAAACTGAATCAACTTCCGCCGAGAGAGAGAGAGAGAGAGAGAAAGGGAGCGAGGGAGAGGAGAAAGAAAGGGAAAATGCTGGTATAATGCATTTTCGGTGAAACGAAGGAATATTAAAATTCCGCCAAGTCTCGGAAAAATTCGAGCTAGAGAACTTGCAGAGAATATGGAAGAACGACGGGACGATAACGATTCGTTCGAATTGTTAAATGGGCAAAAAAAGAAGACAGTCGTGTTTTTTAGCAGATTTCTTGGTCGTTGCTTTTGGTAGGAACACGCGGAGCGGTTCGGTGTGAATGAAGCCGAATCTTTCGCGAGCGTATTACGAGCGAAGCGGAAAACTAGTTACTTGGCCGACGTTTCCTGCCCGTTATTAATTGGAAAAAAGTCGAGCCGTTGCCCCGGTAGCGCCGACACCGCCACCGCCACCCCGAGAACAGCTGCGAGTGGTTCGAGCCTGGAAAAGCGAGCTCATTAAAGCGATAAAATTAATTTAACCCTCCACGCGCACAATCTAATTATTTTTATCGGCTCAGCGAGCTGTATTACGTTCGACACGCGTGCAATTCGAGAGGAGGACAAATTTTGCTAGCCGTGAATCGAAAAAGTATACGTAAAGGTTGACTACGACGACAACGACAACGACGATGATCGTAAGCCGAAGGGGAATCGAGAACGGATGTAGGCCGCGACGCCACACGTTTGCCACGGTCTGACCAGAACGCCCTTATTCCACTGACCGGCAGTTCCTAATCCCTCGCTCGCCGCCGGCTGTTTTCCAAGAAAGCCAGAGGAATTCTCAGACTTCGCGAAGAATTAAAAGTTTCCCTTAAGCATGAAACTCATATAGCGCGGGTACACGCCTCGAGCATCGTTAGTCCGCCAGGCGTGTTCGCGATATTGGTTTTCGTTTCCCTGTGAAATAACCGATTATAAATACAGCAGGCGAGAGGCAAACCGACTCGCGATCTAGATTGTCCACTAGCGAAAAGAATAGAACAGATCGACGATAAAACAACTTTTATATTGATTACAATTGGATACACGAACGTTTGCGGTTGACGTTCTTCGAAATCTTTGAAAAGAAATATCGTCTACGAACTGGAAATTTCGTTGCATTTCGTTGCCTCGATATATGTGATTTTTATTGTCGCGTCAATCCTGCCTTTCGATCGGCGATCGACGTTTTTCTCGGCAACGACTTCCTTCTCCGCTTGCTTTTTTCCCTTGTCCGCTTTTGCCACGGCGGCACAGGCTAATTGCTTCGGGCTGCAAGTTGCAGCCGCCACGATCGGAAACAGGTTGCTTCGTTATTGCGCTTCCGCTCGTACCTCGCGCTTCACCTCGCTTCTCGTTCGTTCGTTCGAGGTTCCGTGCGCGAAAGAAATGCAAGCGTATTGGCAGAACACGCGACTCCAGCGAAAAGGCAGCGTTTCACCGCACGACTTTCGAAATTATCGACGTTTCGGATAATATATTTTCGCAGGTTCAAAGGTTAATGGCTTCTCAGGCAAGCTGTTGCGATAGGGAAAAGTTGATTTCGTTATCGTCGTCTTAGAATCGCTTTGTGCTTCCTTTCTTACCGTGGTCGTTTCGATCGCGCCATTGTCTGACAAGTAACATCGCGCGGAGAAGGTACGCGAAAGAAGAAAAGAAGCAGCAGAAATTTCACCAAGTATCTGCGCCTCCGTTCAACAAGCGTCCCTTATGGCGCTAATAAATCCGAGGAATGTCTCTAGTCGAATTTTTCTTCTCGTCGAATCTCACCGTCTTCTATCTGCTCGTTCTCCTTTCTGTCTGTGCTTGTACCGTTCGACGCGGCAGCTAATTGCTTTAAGGCTCGAGACACGACTGTACCGATCGGCTACGGCTTATTTCATTAGCTTCGACCCATGCCCGCCTCCGCCTACCTCCTTC
The DNA here is from genome assembly GCF_011952205.1 of Bombus bifarius. Lineage (NCBI taxonomy): Eukaryota > Metazoa > Arthropoda > Insecta > Hymenoptera > Apidae > Bombus > Bombus bifarius. Next base: position 481,200 of record NW_022884533.1, read on the forward strand.
TTCCTGCCTCCGTTTCTCCATTTTCTACTTTTCCGTTGCTCGCGCTCTCTAATCCTGCTTACTCGTTGACGATCGCGTAATTCAGCGAGTGGAAAAGGACGAGCCAGCAAGAAGGGAAAAACGAAAAAAAGAAGAGAAAGAAAAAGACAACCGTCCCTGTCACCACAACGGAAACGTATCAACACGAAGCAGAGATTATCGACGAGGAACAAAGCCGACTAATCCTCGTTGCTTATTAACCGTCCGTTCCTTCACACGCCGACTAATCGCTTCCGCGCCACGATCGACGCAATCGCACGTCACACTTTGCCTCTTCCGCGATTTGAAATTACAATATTATTGCAATTTCTCGCTCGTCTCAGATTCTACTCGGCTCGATCAGACCTCCTCCTCATATTTTCACATTCGTGCTACGATCGCTTCGACGATGGCTAATTCCCAAATCGACGAGTATCGCGAGATCGAAGAAGCCAATTTCGAGCGCGAAAGGAAGAGTTAGAGCCATGCGACGTGGTAATGACCGCGGCAGATGGAGTACCACGTACGACCTACATGCTGAAATCAATCGAGCGCGGGTACCGGGGGATGATCGCGTGGAGCGAACGGCTCGAAGGGGACGCGGCTCTTCCTCTGCGCTTCCGGTCGGTCCAGGCGCCACGATACACACACGGTCAGATAGACACACACACACACACACAGCCAGCCACGTTGGATCCGTGGGAAGCCTACAGTCTGATTCTCGCGACATTTTCACCTCGCTTCCATTATCCTCCACCTCCGGCGGCGTATCGACAAAACGTCACCGCGTGCCAGTTTTTTTTTTTCACGAGCGAGTCGTCGGTGGAACTACGGAGATTTCCGCGAAAATTCGTCCATATAGGCGCGTCCCACCGATACTTTGTTTACGTTCTAGCAGATGCGACGATATTTCGGTATCGCGAAATTAACGCGAGATGCACGGCAGGTCTGGAGACGCGCGTTGCTCGATTTTTCGATAGCATGGGAAACGATAAAGGCTATCGTACTCGTCGTTATTGCGAATTCAACGTGGCCTAATCGACCGAACGTTTTATCGACGTAATATTCCGACTACCTCGTTCGATCTTACGCGGCGCGCCTCCTTCCGATCGGTTGAAGCTTCCACTCGTTTCTGAAGAAATTTCGATCCGTCTGTCCGTAACATTGCGCGATTTATGCGTGCGAATTAACGATACCACGAAATAGATTTACGTTCGTAGATTGCGAATTAGAAGGAAGAACAAATTTCTCGGCTAATGCGATTTCGCGAACGTGGCTCTAAGCAACTTCCGCTTTCGTAGGGACGAGAAATCTAAACGAAGAAATTATTCGTCGGTGTATGCTCCGGGAGATACGCTAAGGAAATCACGAGTTGTTTGCACAGTGTAGCGTCATCCCGCGCGGCAACAGTTCCCTTTCGTTTTCACCGCGGCAGCCGACGGATGTCGTTAGATATTCCGTGTTCGTGGCGGCGGAATATGAAATACACGGCCCGATATCGTGTCCTACGGTAGTCGGGTAATATCTCTTTTTACTTCGTCGAACTTGGTATTCCAAATGCCGGAGAATCCTGTTCGTAAGCAAGATCAATCGGTACGTACGTTTATCTTGCAACGGGAGAATGTAAACCGTATCGTTTAACGAATATCGCGATTCGGAAAGTCGAGCGTTTCGTTCGCTCGATCGATAGATTCGATCAAATTCCTAACTGATTCTCTCTCTTAATATCGTCGGATATCCTTTAAAGCTCGTAGCGGGAATTTCTTCTTGTCATTTTCCTATCTCCAGCTACTCTTATCGTTCCATAGATACGGCGATTGTTATCGTTCCATCTTACGCGCTAGAAGCGTTTGTACGCACGATGTTTCGCGATTACGTCGATCTCTCGAGCATCGAATTCGCGATACCGTCGATGCTCTCGTTACGATATCATGCTCCTTGTAGGTTCGGAGAACCGATCGCTTCCCGTAAAACGATTACCCTAACGTCGAATATTTCCGCGTGTTTAAACCAGACCCGCAAAATTGCTTTGCCCTGTTGCCACACGAGAAACTCACCACCCATCGTGTTACCCTTTTCGCATCAATTTCGCCGCACCCTTCGGCTTCGCAAAAGATATATATATATATATATACATATATAAGCCGCGATTACGACATTCGATGGTCCGGGTATTTTCGCCGGTTCTTTTTTCTCCGGTGCAACGCTGAAAGCGGAAATTCTCTGGAGAAACGCACGGATGGACGATTAAGCGATCGCGAAACGAAACCAGAGTTTCCGGCAGACGCGAGCCATTTCCAGATGCACTCGATCCGCATGGACAAGCGTCTCTTTGCGATACTCTGCCGCGTTATCGCATCCGCGATCTCACGGATCGTAACGTCAGCCGCGGTTTATAACGTTAGCTTTGAACGCGTTCGCGTCGAATTTGACCGCGTGGTTTACCGGAAACCGCTCGCTTTCATCGGAAATGTCGAACTGGCCGTGTATGACGAAAACAAAAGAAGCGAGCGAGGTGTGAAGCTGCATGGACAGGTAAAACATCGAGCTGGATCGACGGCAATGAGTCTTCCGGAACAGGTTCACGCGCAACCGACGCGACAACGCCATTCGAATGGAAACAAGCGAGGCGACCATGGAATCGCCGTCGATTTTTGCGGCGATTTAACGACACGAGGCCCCTTTTCGGGAGATTTACGGCGTTTGGGCGCAAAGTCGCTGGAAAATTTTGGCCCGTGCGATCGGTCGCCACGCCGTGCCGCGTAGACTCGCTTCCCGTGACCCAGATTTTGCCGATGCTGGGTGCGCGAGGGCCGCGAATCGCCAGGATTTACGAGTTACATCGACGCGTGACGCAATTAAGCGACGCGATTTTTCATCGCCATAAATTTCACCGGCGAGCGAAGCTCTCGAACTCGCCCATCGTGCATCGACCCGGAAGAGCAAAGAGAATATTAAGCTTGTACCTGACGAGTGTCGAACTTCGTTCCATTCGCGTAACTACCACGTACGAACTCGTACGCTCAGGTGCAATTACTCAACTATTTCGAACCCTCGAAACTATCGTCCATACAGCGTTCGATTCATTTTCCACGCGGATGAGCGCAAATTTCTTTGTGCGGCCGGAGCGTAACGGTGCCAGGGTCGGCAACCTCATCTCCGGCTGGTTTAAGCGCGCCAATGGTCTGCCAGTCGAAGGAGAAGGAAAAATCATTCGCAACGAAACACGCGGCTGGCGCTAGCACGCCAGATCCACCTATTACGGAATTATTGTTAACGTATTCCGGCCGCGTCTATGTCATTTGGTAAAGTTCCAATCTTCGCGTCCTATTGTCGCCGTGGCGCAGACAGTGGCAATTACCGGCCAATTAAGCCACCTCCGACCTCGGGTGCTGCACCCGTTCGCTCGACTTCGTCCTCCGGCCTGGCCACCCCGACATCCACCACCTACCAAACCTCTCATCCTCCGCTATTTCCGGCATCCGACGCGCGTTACCCGGAACACGGTAGAAACAGAGGGAAACAGACCGAGAACAGCAGCGATGGTCGCTTAAACCCAGCGTCGTCGCCCGATCTTTCTTTCGTCCGCTTGAAAACGTCGTTCCTCCTCTGTTTCCCAGTTAATCGACGCTATTCCTTTCCCCTTTGCATCCTTTCTGTACTCCATTTACTCGTCCAGATATTTTCTCTCCTCCGCTTTACCTCGGTTTATTCCGAGTTCGCTATAGCGAGCGTGGCAACTTCAGAGAGCAAATTTCAAAGAGTATCGTTTGATATCGCGCTCTTCGATCTCGTTCGTCACGGTTCCTCGTTCGCATTAGCCTCGCCGACACGCCGTGATTAAATCATCCTCCTGCCAAACGTCGACCAAATTGAACGCCCAGTCCGCCGAGCGGAATCTTCGCGTAGTTGTGCGTCGAACGTTACGAGTTCCATTCGCCTCTCCTCCTTCGAGCATTCGGAAGACCAACGACGTCGGATATCTCAGCGAGCCTGCAATTGCACAGAAGAGATTTAACAAAGCGTAATGGTTTACGCGGTACGTGGTGGGCCGCGAGATACCGTAGACTTCTTCGTACGGTGGCGCTTTGATCTTGCACGCGACTTGTCAGCTTCTGTACGAAAACAATCCGTTACGGAATATCGATCGCCACGCATGGACGCGCTACCTAGAGCAGATGCTGGCTCCGTGTCACGCCGCGAAAGCAACCGACACGCTCCCATGAATCTCGATGAATTTTTTACGGTGAACTTGGGCTTTGCGCGTGGTCCGTGCACCTTCGAGAAACCTACGCTTCCAGCATTTTTACGAACACCGTTTGCGATTTTGAAATTGCCGCTTCTTCTACGTCCTACGAGATTCACCGGCTGTCCATCGGTTTGTCGAAGAATATACGGCGACGCTCTACAAGGCGGCGTAAATTAACTGGAAATTTGAGGCGAATTTCGTAAGAAGTTGGAAAGGAATCGATCGAGTCGAATGGAAGGTGGATCAGGGGACGAGCAGAGACGTAGCCCGCGTTCGAGCAGATGGAATAAGTTTCCCCGGCTATTCCCACGGAGCTACCTTGGAATGATTTTGACGAGGATGAGAGACGAACGACGTTCCGGCAAACTCCGTTATATTCCTTTATATCCGGAAACAAATGGGACGGGGAGCGGATCGAAAAAGCTGGCTGGGATAAATTGATTTCGATCGCGAGGAAATCGTCCGATGGCCGGATCGCTTCCTTTACCGATTAATTCGGAAAGCTCGTAAATAGTTTACAAGTAGAGTGTTTCGAGCAGGCCGAATAAATTGCGCCGTTACCGGCGGCACTTTACAGTTGGCGAAACTTTATTCCATCGAACGATACGCGCGATCAGAAACTTGAAAAACTACCGTCAGAAAAGAACTGTATACGCTGTATAGGCAGGTTTCAGCGTTCTGCGAACACGGGGCTTCGGTATCGCGCGGTTTTATAGAAGCGCAAGGACGCGAGCTCCGAACTCCTCGCCAGGGCGTAAACGTATCCGCCGACCGCGGAGTCTACGCGGTCGTTAGCTTCAAAGTATATTGGCTTGGAAACTGAGTGATTGCGGATTTTGTCACTATGTGGTAATAACAAAACCCGCAATCATTTGGTTTCCAACCCAATAGATAAATTAGACGAGCGATCGGTGAGATCCTGCGAGACCCACGACGCGATTTACCGACCGACGATCGACGGACGTCGCAACGTATGGCACGACCGTCTGGTAATTTACAAGGACAGCTGGTCGTCGGTCGTCATCGATACTTGTTAGCTTCCTTTCGACGAATAAGGTAACTTTCGGTCACCGAATCGTTCGACTTCGCGTTCGTCGAGGCGTGCGATGACTCGGTTTCTCCCGCGGTGTACGATCGACGCGTAATTAACAGGGTCGGGAACGATACGCGATCGCGCGTTGCCGTAAATCCAACAACGCAAACTGACGCGTGTCCGACTCGCTCAAGATCAGATACGTCGGTTCAGGTAGCGCGCTTCGAAACACGACTATGCAAATACCGACGATTTATTCCCGCTTTCTCGTATGATTCATCGCCACGGATAATTATCGTACTTATTCTTCGTCGATGTCTGGTCAACGGACAACGCGATATCGTTTAAATTAGTCTCGACGGGCCGTCGATCGCAAGCCTACGATCTCGTCGGATCGTTTTCGTCGAATTTTGGGAAGAAATTTCTTTCTGGAAAAGATAGTAATAAAAGAAAAAAAAAAGACTTTGTCTCGCGAGGAAGACAACCGGAGCGGTCGATAAATTTCCGATTTCCCGTTATTCGTAACTTCTTTGCCCTTTGCCTGCTGGAATTCGCGATGGATGAGACATACCCTTGCGTCTAGGTGCGATAGAAATGGTCGTGATTTATCCGAGTTTCCGGACCGCCTAATAGCGCTACGAAGACAAAGTTGGCGGCTACGGTACGGAGTTGGAGCCGCTTCCACGAGAGGAAAACGCTCGCTCACCGCTCCGAGGATCTGCTCCCATCGCTTAACCGCGAACCATCGCAGCCTCTCGAAATTGACGTTCACCCTCCGTCGTGAATCTTGCCCTGGCTTCGGTTGCTTCTGCGATCGTAGGCGGTGAGAAAGATGCCACCCTTGCCGTAAATCGTATCAATTTATTCCAATCTCCGCGGCGACTAATGGGACCGGAGCGCAGGTCCTTGCACTTTGCGCCGGAAACACGTGGCGTACCGTTTCGTCTCCACGGTGCGTTTTCTTTCACGGCAGAAAGACAACCATCGGGGAATCCGGACTTGCTCTCTAAACGAGGGTTAATGAGCCACCGGCGAGACTTTCGTTCCACCGTGATATTTTATCGTTTATTTTGCGCTCGTTACAGCGAATCTCGTGCAGGAATTTGTTCGTATCCCTCGAAATTACCCAGCGCCGCGTTATAGTGATTAGAGGAGCTTGTAACTCGGGTGATATTTTCCTTTGGTAATTAACCGTGTCGGAGTTACAGGCCACTCGCCGTCCAAACGGCTAACGAACGTTCCTTTGGAAATTCGTATTCTTCCTTTTCTCTCGGCTGGATCGGACAAAGTTTTTCGATCGCGTTAAGAAACCAAAACGTTACTCCGAGAAGAAGAACCCGCACCGTTTCATATCGCAAATGAAACTCGTCGCGGTTCGATTCTCGCCGCGGACTCTCGAGAACTTTGGCTCGGGTCGTTTTAGTCCCGCAAAACTTTCCCGTTTCGCGTCTTGAATTCCACGGCCTTTGCGCCACTCGCCCGTGCCACTCTCGCCCTTCCTAGTATCCTTGAAAGATTGCAGCGCGAATGAAGCGACGCGGCACGACTCGCCGCGCGATCCTCCTACCCTGGTCCATTAACTCGAACGAACGAACCTTCAAAGACTACATCCTCGATCGCATACCTGAAATTCCATTCGAAGAATTCCACGAACCGTATGCGGCCGATCGATGCACCGTGGCTGCGCCATCGAGCCACGCGATGCTCGACTTTTAAGATTTATCGTCACCGTTATCGTGAAATACGCGCTCGCGGTCGCTGTGTCACGACCGTAGAAAAAAGTCGCGCGCCACGTACGACGATGAACCACTGTCTGTCGTTTCGATTCGAACAGTTCTCTGCTTGTCTGCGAATTCCCGATGCTCTCTCGGGTTCGTAGTCTGTCGGTTCTGCGATGTTTCGAGAAGGTTGGCGAGTTCGGTGGTCGAAACGAACGAGACGAAAAGATCGTTGGAAAAGAATAATCGATACAGGAGTAGGCTACGATAGGCTCGGGCACGCGGACGTTGCTGCTCATTTTCGCCCACGAGTCCCATTCACGTTCTCCCGATCAAGCAGTTTTCATCAAACCACGGCGGCGCGACGCAACGAATACGCACAATAAAATCAGGAAAAAAGCCAATCACGTTCGACCCAGTTTTCCCAACGTATTGGTCGAATGTACCACGGAGAAAAGAGCGACGGGACGGAGGGGTAGCGTGGTGCGTCGATTTTGACCGGGATATATCGGGCTGCGTGATCCTCCACGAGAGAGTTTTCACCGTTTAATACTTTCGGTTCTCGTTCTCTTCTGCCACCGTTCTATTCACCGTTCGTACCTTCGACCGCGATATCAACGTTATCGTCCCGATATCGCCGATATCTCGAGCTCTTGCCGATCCTGGCTTTCGCGAGATATCAACCGGTGTCCGTAACGCGTCGATCGAACGCGCAACGTCCGTGCGCTGAAACGCGTCGCGGATCGTAAATAATTTCATCCGTGCTGCGACCGGTCTCGCGTTCGACGCGCGGCATTTGCGGTCGCGAGTCGGCGACTTAACGCGCGTCACGTCACCCGTCAGGTCGCCGCACGCATCGTCGGATTTTGATCGCGAGAACAACGAGAGAGGCGAACGTAGAGGAGGACGAGCGGGCGAGGATAGGCCGGGTAGAAGCGAGGCGGAACGAAAGGGAGCTCGGGGCCTGCATGTAATTAACAAGCTCAGGCATTAAGCTCCACTCTGCATGATGAGTCACGTAATTCAAAGCTTAATGCGCGGCTATCCGATATGTATGTATATCGAGTTGAGCCATCAGGCATCCATCGTAGCTGGCTGCGAGAGAGTAACCGGCGGATCTCGACATCCGCGCCGGTGGCGGCGAGCCACGCCGGAGTAGACGCGCGCTGCGCTCTCCTGCACCGCGTCGTTTCGCATGCATATGCAAACGGTTCCCTATTTGTTGGATGTTTCGTGGAAATCTGCTTAGAACCGTATCCGCGTCGACGAACCGGCATTCTCGGACCTGGCCAGGCTTTCGTCCTCTTCCACGAGTTCCCGTCGTACGTCCTCCTCGGTGGACAGCTATCGCGCGAGGACAGCGACGTTGGGTTGTCATCTAGCGGCGATGATTTTTTTTCATGAGCTTTTTAAGGTTCCAATTGTTATCGTTTGCAAGGCGGAGGGGAAGGTAGAGCGACGTAGAGCGCGAAATCTGCAAACGTTACGACAACGACAGAATCGTAACAATGGAACGTAGCGGGAGAACTCGATACGATTTGCGAAAGTTTGCGGAGTATAGAAACGGGATAGAAACGCGTAGCGCGTTTTGCGATCGGTCCGCGAGGCACTCGATCGAAGAAGAGAATCGGAGCCGATAATAAAATCGTGGGGCGCATGGGAAAGCGGCTTATTGGCAGTGCTCGTTCCGCTCCATTTCTAGCCGCTCGCGGGAGAAAGCGTTCACGAACGATATACCCGAAGGACCGAATCGTTCGAGGGCCCTTCGAAAACGTATAAATTTCTCACTGTGCCTTCGTGTTTTCGATCGTTCCGATAGCCTATTGCTAGCTGGCGTGGCTGAAAGTATCGCGATCGACTCGTTTCGACCTCGGCCTGTACGCGCGCGAAAATCAACCCATTGCTTTTCATCCGACACGCGAAGATATTAATTCATTAGCGGAGCCATCGATCCCCGAGGGTATTAATGAAATTAGGTACGCGTGACGAATATGAAATTGCACTGTGCTGTTCGGATCGAGGTCGAGCGGATTATTCGAGCCTCGAACGAAGCGAAAGATTCCGACCGAGACTCTTTCCGAGATCGCGTCCGGATAAATCGAGAACGAGCGTTGGCGGCCAGCAGTGCGCTCGTCTTCCGATTTAATTGAATCCCGTGAAACCGTAGCGACGCAAGGAGGAACGGAGGGAAGGATTTTCAAACGATAAAACAGCCGAAGCAATTTCTCGGCTAACCGACGTCGATCGGCGTCCCGGGTCAGGTGTATCGATTTATCGGCCCTTTCGCCGACATAGGCGCGTGCCGTGGATTTCGCACGCGAAAGTAGACGAAAATCCGACTCGTTAGAATGACGCGCAACACCGGCGAAACGAAGGTGGAACGAGAGACGCATGTTTCGCGACGGCAAAGGCGGAATTCTTAAGTCAGAGAGGCGTTTTCCTGGTTGCCGGTGCAACCAGAACCTACAAATGTATATCGCGCGTGGAGGATCAAACGACGAGGGGGATGGAGACCGGCATTGCACTTTGTGGTAAAGACCGTCGATAAGTCACGTCGCCTTCTTTGACGTTTCCATCGGCGGGCTTACTCTCCTTTCTACGGATCCGCGCGTTTTGAATAATTCTTTCTCTTTTCTTTCGACGTCGCGATATGCAGAGGCGCGGTTTCTTTTTCTCCCGCGACTAATGCAGCCTTTATTACCCTCGATGGAGCGACAAAAGGTTCCACTCGTCTTGCTGCAATTAATTCCTCTTCTCGAGGCGTCTCTCACGTTATGGAAATAAATACCGGGAATAATTTATAATCGCGGTTTCAGACTCTCCGGTACAGAGATCGCCGTTCAGTCACGGACGTTGCTTCTTTTTTTCTTTCGGTTGCCATTTTTTCTTTTTTTTTTTTCTACGTGACTGGTCCAACGACAGAGAATACAGTGGATCGTCGATAATCTCGTTGGCAATTTTCTTCCCTTCTTGGCACTCGGTTCTTTCCAACAAAAAACCTTTCCCCTTTACGTCCTTCCTTTTGCAACTTGTTTTCGAAACCAGAGATTTTTATGGCTGCACGCGATCCGATCCGCGCAAAAACACCTCGCGCAGTCATAAACTTTTCAATGTCACTCGTCGCGCGATTTCCGCCTCTGGTCATTCATCGTCGCTCTAGAACGTCATCGCTCGCGCGTCATTCCCCGTCCCTTCCCTCGTTCTTTCCACGTTGATCGTCTTGTCGCCTCGAACGAAGTCGCACGATGACACGATCCTCGTATTTTATCCGATAAATAATAAGAAACCGTTTCGCATTGTTTTAATAGCCGATCGACTCGAATCTTTGACCCGTAGGTCGTTACGCGCCACCCTCGTTCCACGTTCGTCCGCTCGTTCGTCACATTCGCGCTCCGCCGAACAAACGGCCCAGTTTTCGCTCTTAATCGAATCCGTCCACCGAATAAGCAAATAAACGAACGATCGACCTACTTTCTTAAGTTGGACCGGGTCAACGTATCGCGTTATTTCCTGAAACGAATACCCCGAGACGCGAGTGCGTGGCATTATACGTCGGAAAACGCGCGTTTCCCTTCCTTCGTCCTCACCCCCGTTGTTTATCTCGCGTTTATCCGCGGTTGCGGACAAGCCGATGGATTATCTCGCCGCGACATTTAACATTTTGTAATATTTATTCGGCCCGTTCGCTGCATTTATTTGTCTCGTTTATTCCGTTGCTGTTCATCCGAGTGTGTATCGGGTTTTTATCCACCTCGTAGGCTTTATCGTCGATCCCTGTATCGGATCGAGCGTTGCTCGTCGGCTCTGTCACCTAATTTGTATTCGACGTTGTTCGCGGTCGCGTCGCGCTCCGCGGATTCTGCTAGCGCCCGTTCCGCCGATGCGATATTTATCGCGACACACGTCCGTCGTCGAACAATTGCGATCATTCGACAGCACCTTTCTACGGTTTCACGCGGTGCGAACTGGCTCGATCGTTTCCCACTAGGAGAGCTAGGTAAGTACGTAAGTGCGTGTCGAAGAGGCGGTGATTAAAAATCAAGGAGGAGGAAACTGGTGGAGCGCGTATCGGTTTCTGTCGCGCTGAGATTCTCGTCCCAGTGGAAACGATAATCCGGATCGAAACGGATCCCGTGCGACGAGAAAGAGTTGGTCGAGTGACCGCACGAGTCTTCTCGGTTTTCGTCGAATTAACTTCGGCTATTTGTTTGCGTAGCGCTACCAGCGCTGTTTGAATAAGGTTCGTGTTATGCGAGTTAGAGAGCCGAGTATCGCGTCGGTAGAAACACCGACCGAACAAATTCGTCCATCGCCGAGGGAAGGCTGAATCTTGTCGAAAAAAGATCGCGTTAGATTCTAGGTGAAATGTTACATTTATAGGAAGAATCGGGCAGAACGTTGGACAAACACGCGCGGAAATTACAGTTGCTCTTTAAGCAGGCCACTGCTTTTCCTCTTTCCGCGATTTCATCGATAATAAACAATTCTTAATCGAGCGAAGTGTTTTTCCACGGTATCCATCCTCCACGACCTTACACAGTTTGAAGCCACATAGTTCTCTGGTGAAAAAGCGAAAAACCTGATTCTCGGTAGTGCGATGTTTTCGTTGGGCGTCCAGCGGAGAGAGAGAGAGAGAGAGAGAGAGAGCCAGAACCAGGTCCCGATGAAAAATTAGTCGACGTCGAGGTCAACGTTTTCCCCGGAAATCTCTCGGTTCCGAATGCATTCCCGCTCGAGCCACCGATTCGTTTGCCGGGTCATTAGTAACCCTCTTTGTTTCTTTCTGCCGCGAACGCGCCACGTATCAGATACCGTTGCTGTCGGAAGACATCCACAGCCCTTCCCACCCTCGCGCATTCGCTCTTCCACCCTTGTTTTCGACTCTCGGACGCAGTCCCGTCGAATGAAATATGTTCCGTTCCGCCGGCCGAGGGGATCATCGATTTTTTCCTCCATCCGCGCCAGCTTTTCCCCCTTTTAACGAGACGCCAGTTTTAAAACGATCTCACCGGCTCACGGCGAACCATCGATCCGCCTCCTGCCTCCGTATTTTACCCCGACTAATCAATTTCGCCGACTAATTCCCCGAAGGAGCCGCGCCGATAAAATTTACAGCAGCGCCAAGGTTGGCTTTCGATTCGTTTTCGATTCGTCCGCTGCGTCGACCGGCGGAATAGCGATATGGCTTCTCAAAGAGAAACCCGCGTTTCTTTCTACGGACGAGACCGACGACGACGAAGACGATTCGCTGGGGTCTGGAGGCAAATCACGGCAATGCCAGCCGGAGGAGGCTCGCGGGACGAGGATGACGCAGCAACGCGAGCGAAGGAAGACGGCGCCAGCAAAGCCGGTATATCGATTATTTTGCTCGCATCGGGAAGATTTTCTATTACTCGGGCCGGGATCTTTCCGAGGAAATTAAATTTTATTCGGACGCGCCGAGAATTCCCTCGGGACGATTGATTCCGTGAAGGAGGAACCCGCTTCGTGCAACGACCGATTCCAGTCGAGTATTTGTTCTCGGGACCGATATATAATTACAGGCTGACGAACGCAGCTACGTGACTTCCACCGACTTGTCGAGGATTTCAAATTTCGCGTTTCTGTAACGCGCACCCGCTTTCGCGATGCTTCGACCTAAGTCCATTGCACCGAGCGAGATAATCTTTTCCTCTGCGGTCGTAAATCGTTGGAAAACTAGAAGTTTCCTCGATTAACGACGGATTTCCAATCGCTTACGACCAACACGCCGCGTCGTCGTGCGCGTTTCTAGCAGAGAAAACGAGAGAAGTAATCGGCGCCGTTGATTTCGTAAGTCGCGCGTCGCCTTTTCACTCGCCACCGAAGGTGACGCATCGTTCGTTACGGCCCTCAGTCGGCGATCAGTTGCTTCGAAATCCTTCGATTAGACTCGCGAACCTTGCACGATATTAACGTGGTTTAAGGTGGAGGATAGATCAAAGAGTTTTAGTACGATCGTGATTTTGTGTTTCTTCGAAGCGTCTCTCCAAGTGTCTTGCCTGACGTGTTGTACTCTGACCGATCTGACTTCTAAAGTACGAACCTAAGCGTTTAGTGTGTTCGAAGCGTGAGATCTGAACGTAAGCGTCTAGTACGAAATCTGTGTGGTATAAAGTTCAGTACAAAGTGAAGTATGAAGTTAAGTTACTACTTCTGTTCTCAAACCAGTGTGTTTTTCCTGGCCGAGGGTGCGTAGCGCAACGTCCCGGTAGGCACTTGGTCCGCTGGCCTACTATCGAGTTCTCGTCTGGTGTCAAAGTTTACGACGCGTCGTTTGCAATTGAGCGAACTCGTCGGCCGCTTAAGATGCTAATTAAGCTGTCGACGCGGTCCGAGTTGTAAACTCTGTAACGTGCAATTTGGAAATTCCAACTTGCCAAAAATAGCCAGATGCGCTGCTCGTGCCGTAAGCTTGAGATAATCTTATATCCTCGACGCGCATCCTGGCCCAAGTAATACAAGCGCAGACATACGCATCGAACCGTTTCGAAGTTGGCCCTCGTTTCGCGGAGTCATTTGCATTTGGAAAATAGCACGCGGTACCGACAAACCAACGCGTAAAATCCCAAAGCGCGCGCGCGCGCGCGATACGCGCCACGGCATACGTTCCTCGTTTCTGTGGCGGGGAAAAAAATCGCGGCAATATCTGAGCCAGCGTGTGTAGCCGTGCACGGTTGGGGACAATGGCGAGCCGTTGGCGAATTTTCGTTGAAATAACAGTTGAAAGCACGCGGCTCTGTGAAAAATGTCGTTCCTCACCCTCGTCACCGTACCACCGCTCCCTCTCCTCCCGTGGCTGCAAAGCAAATAAAGTAGAAAAGGGGGCGGGGGGCAGAAGCCGCCGCTGTAGCCGCCTCCACCGTCCACCGCTGCCACTCCGCGTGCTTTCTCTTTCTCTCTCTCTCTCTTTTTCTGTTTTTTTTTGTTTCTCTCATTCCTACTTCCTCCTCACCGCCCTACCGAGACACAACCCTGTGCCACTGGGACACATTGGCGTAGACGCGTTTCGCGCACCGACGTATTTAAAGGGAACGTGTTTTCCCCGGCAGACCGTTAAAGGAGTCTCGATCGTTTTGCGCCTCTCGGCACGGCTCGTAAATAAAGCGGGGCGGGAGTAAGAATCGGTAATCGTAAATCTCGGCTTGGCTCGATTTAACGGGTCGCGAGATTCCAACGAGCTGGACCGGTGGTTTTGCGAAAGAAAAGGACTGGAGAAGAGAGAGAGAGAGAGAGAGAGAGAAAGAAAAGGAGAACACGACGACGAAAGCTAGCCGGGCGGTCGATGAGAAGCGGGGCGGGTGGAGGGTGGAGGGATGAAAAAAATCCTTGCCGGGTCGCGGTTCGATACCGAGTCGAATGGAATTTATTAGGAGTCCCTTTGTCCGATAGCGCGGAGCGTTCCAACGTGGAAAATGCCAGCTATGTCGAAGCGCACCTATGAACATCGGCGGCACGTGCCTCACATACGCTGCTGTTCGTTTGATCACCTAGCCGGAACCACGTGATTTCCCTTCCGCATAGACCGGACCCGATGGTTTCCTCGTACGACGCGCATTCGCGTCATTCCTCCGGCAACGAAACGGCCTGTCCTTTCGTTTCGCCGCGGCTCGAAATACTAAACGGACGAGAAAAAGGATAGCATGGCGGGTCGAGGATTCGCGAAGAGACACGAGGACCGATGCTTGCCGGGTGCGTAGAAAAAGGATACAACGAGACGCGAAGGGGCGGAACAGAGCGAAAACCGATGGCAGGATGGTGCGTTAACGTTGTATGTTTTTATTTTGCATTCCGAGTGCGAGGCCGCGTACGTAGGCGGTGGTCGTATGCACTCCCATCTATTTCCAACCGTGCAGGCTGGAAACGCGGCTTGAATAAATATTCAACGACTCTCGCGGAGCGTGCTCGGAGATTTTTCCCGTCTCTGCGCGAGAACTAAAATCAAGGGGTGCAAAGAGAGGGGGTTGAACGATCGGCGAGGGCTGCCGGTTTAATGGTTTTCTAAAAGCATCCGTCGATGCTGATGATCTTCCTTTCTTCCTTCCTTTCTTCGTGGCCGAGTATCCATCGCGAGGTATCGGCGTGGGTCGACGCGCTTGCCGAAAGAAGAATCGCGTTTCGAAGCCGCTGCTAGGGAACACCGTGCACGAACCTGCGAGTGGTTCGTCGCGACGTCGTATCTCAATGGCACAAGACCGGCGAGATTAATCGAGCGAGATATACCGTTTTACGATACGCGACTAATCCGATGGTTCGTACGTGTTGCTACGTAAGATGCAACAGCGGCAAGGTAGCGCGAGACGGAAGCAAGAAATTCACCGGGGTGCGGCATCGATATTTCTCCGTAACGAACCGTTGGCTGGGAACGCCGCTAGGATAAATTCCACGTTCGTTCGTGGTTAAAATATCGGTCGGACCACCGCGAAACACATCGGCCCCGTTTTTCATTTCCCACGTTTTTCCCTCGGTTCGTCGTCCGCCGGCTTATCCGTGCGATTTAACGGAATTAATATCCGCGCGCGTGACCAGATCGTTAAGCCTGTCGCGTGTGTACCGACCTGTGTACACGAATAATCTACACATTGCCTATACCGGCCGTGCCTGGTCACTGGAATGACCCGTTCAATCCAACGGGAACAGTCTGCCACTGCAGCGAACCAATCGTATCTCTTCGGAGCGACCTTATTTGTCGCATCGACAGCATTATGGCTGGATCGTACGTAGCTGTGAACGATATCTAAACACCGTGCGCTCTTCCTTTTACCGAAAGAACTAGACGCGAAGAACGAGGCTGAAAAATCGTCGAGAAAGTTCGCCTTCTAAGGAGCGGCCAATGAGAAAACTTCGTGGGCAAATGTTTGAATAATTTTAATTTCAAGGTATTCGTAACTTACGCAAGACGAGCCGTTTATTTTTCAATTTTGCCGAAAACAGATTTAAAATCGATCGGACGTCGCGATCTGGTGTGCGCGTCCGTGAGCTGAAATCGAGCTTACATACGAGCGAACTGGAAGCCGCAGTCTCCGGGCAACTACTTTGATACTTAATATTAATTACCTCGGGGATCTAGCCGAGGCTAGTCCATTCACGCGCACCAATAGGAATACGCGAACACGCGTGATCGCGTCGAGTCTGCTGCGGCTGTACATTGTATATCGCTGTTAAAGCCCGACCAACGCGCCGCTCTGGGACGACCGACGCATGGAATTACACGCGCGTATATTTGCGTGCAGTTAGACGCGTTGCCGTGATAAATTTCGTCATGCGACACAGATTCAACCGATACAATAACGGACAGATTCGTAGCACGCGGCGTGACTAACTGCAGTAAATAGGATCGTCGATCGGTATAAGGGATTCGGAAGAATTATCGCAGCGATCGAGTATGTAGGAAGTATCGCTATCGCGAAGTTTCACGAGCGCTTAACCCTTAATCGGCGAGGCGGGTTTAGTGGAACCTCGTGAATTCCTTATAAGAGCGAAAATCGAGTACCCAGCCACGTACTGCTTCTTGGTGATCCGGTATCTCCCTCGATATAGCCCGGTCTTTGTAGCCAGGGTAGAGGTAAAAGGCGATAATATGGTTGCACAGCTCTATATCTCTTGGTAAAATCCGATTCGTAACTTTAACTGCTTGAAGTTTTTGCGTAAAACGTTTATAAACTAGCAAGACGGTTATCTACGATGAAAGGTGAAAGTAAATGAAAAAGAATTTCATTGAATTTCGCGTGTTTCGCGCAGGTAAGACATCTTTGCAAGTTGCAGGAAAACGAGGTTAACGAGACTAATAAAAGTCGGAAAAAAATCTTTCTTTCGTACGTCTCCAGATCAAAAGTGAATACGCGAGGCAAATTCGAAATATTCTTTTTTTTTTTTGCGCGCGATGTGCATTCGCCGTATGCTCGTTATGAGACGAGCAGACGTCGCCTTACGACCTGATCTCGCAGAAATATTTGTCCGAGGCGTGTTTGTACGTTCATAACATAAATAAAGGATGAAACAACGTTGATACGTTAATAGAGAAGAAAATGATCCTCCGGGACCGTATGACCCTCCCCTATAGCGTAGTAATTACGTAATTTCGAAAACGTTAATTGTATTTGCGAAAACATCAAAAACAAGTGATATATTCCAATGTATTCCAAATATACTCCAACACTACGAATACTTTATCCGAATTAATTTTCAAGAAATATGTCTTTTTCGGGAGGACGGAGAACTTGTTTTTCAAGCTATGCTATTTATGCTTCTCGTTAGCAGAAACAATTACACTCCGCTATCTAAAGTAAATCTGTTTCTCTACATGTAAACGTAGTAGATGCAACGAATCACGCCGTTTGCTGTTAAACGTGTTTCTTGGAACATGGAAAATCACGAGGGGGTTGCATAACCAACACCAACCCTTCCACCGCGTAATCGTCGAACGATCTGAAGAAGTAACACCTGTAGGGATCGGGAAATTCCGCCTGGTCGGGTAAGATTTAAAATTCCTCCTCTCGCACGCAGTCGTTGGAGCAACTTTACGATGGCGCTTACACTTTCTATCCCTGGGAAGATTTGGTCGCGCGAAGACGCTTCTCGATAATCGTCGGCGTCGATATCGACGCCTGTCTCCCCGCCATCCACGTCCAAGTTGCCGGAACTGACGTCGAGTTTATCCGGTAACTCGGAAAATTACACGGCGCCCGTGAAACTCGGTTACGAGCGAGCATCATCAGCGACTCGTATTTTCTTTTTTACGCCGATGAAGTTTTCTAGCACTTCGGAAAGTGGCGGAATATTAAAAGAAGAGAAGCAGGGGCAAGAGAAGCGGCGGCGGAGGGTGGTACACGGTTCGCAGCGTAATGCGGAGCGGCGTTTACGACCAGTTTCGTCACCGTCGAGCGACACAAAGCGGCAGTTTGCCGCGAATCGCGCATAGCCGCACGTACGAAACGACAACGAGCGGAATAAAAATGGTGTCGCGCGTGCCGGGCCCGCGTCTCTAAAAACGTGCACCGGTAGATCCGCCGGATTCCCGGCCTCCAGCGACCTCCGTATATCAAGGCTGTGATATAGGAGACAAACCGTAGGACACGCGCTCGCCCCGAATCACACTCAGCATCGTCGAGGTTCGTCGAGCTTCGTCACGTACGAGCGCATACCGTGCCCCATTTTCGCGACCACGAACCTCCGCTCTGTCGTTCGCTCGCCACTCTTCTCCTGCCGCTTTTCGGTGTTCGGACCTCTCGGGGAGGAGGCTACCAGCTCCGCGGGACATCCATTGTGACTCGGACAAAGATCGAATATTCCCATTTCTCTCGGTTCATAGACTACTGCCGCGTTCTGTCGTTTCGAGGTATACGCTTCACAGGGACATTGTCAAAATACACTCGTCGTCATCGTCGTCATCGTCGTCGTCGTCGGCTGCCACTGGGAGATTCGCGCGTTGGGATATATACGCTGGCTGTTCTGTGAGCGGAGGGTAATCGGGTGTCGAGGTATTCGATCAGAGACGACTGTGCATTGTTCCCTCGTGTGTACGCAAGGACTGCCCTATTTAATAAAGCAAGCGACAGCTAGCTCGGACACGAAGTAGGAAAGGGGAAAGCGTCCGTGGCTGATAAAGACATCCGAATTCGAATGCACGCCAGGATTCGCTGGATATCTCCTCCCTCTTAGCTATGGCGATAAGAGGGAAAAATGATCTCATAGGCAAGTTGGCTGGGAACGAGCCGATGTTTATATCCTCGAGGCACTTTGCATGGAAAGGAGCCTTTTTTCAGGGACGATTACAGGTTTCGTGGAAAGGTAAGGAGAAAGGAGGATCGCTAATTTCATGCAGCTTCCCGGAAATAGCCTTGCTTGTTCGTTAAGCGATGCCGATAGGCGAACTTTTGATCTTAATTACGTCGAACCTCGGCAAACCTGTCTCTCCCCTCGCCCAACCAGCCCGTGGGAAAACGATCAATTTTTCTCGCAGAACCCACCAACCGAACCAACTTTCGACTCGCACGCCCTCCCTTTGTTCTTCCGCCCGTGGGTCATCGGCATTCGGGAAAAATAGAGAACGAAGCGGACCATCCTATTCTTCCGTGGTCGCTCCCTTCGATCTCTCTATTCGAGCGTTTCATTAAAGCGCTCTATTAAAGCGTTTCTGCCGGTGGGGTGGAAATTTTGCCTACTTCGATGTTTCCCTTTTTTCCACCGTTTCCCGTCTTTCACCGCCGCGCCGTTTCGCGAACAAAAGCACGGCGGCAGGCAAAGGGGCGCGCGATTCCACCGCCCGGTGTCCTCTACAGGCTGTTTTAAAACGAACGACCAAACACCCCGGATGAAACGTCGAAGCCTGAGCGCAATTCTCCGCAGCTTCCCTGCGGAAATTCTTGCACGCGCGCAAAGAAAACAGGAAAAATTCGCAAGCGATTCGTCTTCCTCGCGCGTTCCGATCGATCGAAGAATGGGAAATTTCACCGACCGGTTTAGAAACGTCTCGTAGCGCCTCGCTGAAGGATGAAGGATGGGTGGTGAACAAAAATAAAGGGGTGCGGGAATAAAAACGCGGGGTAGTAGGAGGTGTGATGAAACGACGTGGACGGGCGATGCTCGTCGGAGGGAGGAAAGGTATGCGGTGGAATTTAAAAGGTACAGCTGGACGCAGCCGTGGCGCAAGAGAAAATCTCGCGGCGTGAGACGGCAAGGAGGACAGCAACGAAAAAGGGGTCGGAGGCGAAAAAAGCGCAGGGGAATAGGATCAACAAACAGATTAATCTGTGTTACGTTCTGGACGCGGCCCGTTACGGTTACAGGCGGTACGGAGAAAAAGAGAGCGAGATGGTCCGGTCAAAAACGAGGAAAGCCGGCTGTTGGACGCTAGGAAAATGGGTGGGGGCCGCGACTAACCGGAGGGGAGCTGGGAATTTAATTCTCTAGAGGTCGTTTATCAAAATACAAAACGTGGAATATTCTCGTCAGCGACGCGAGCCTTCTCCCTGTCGCGCCCCGCGCCGCTCGTTCGGTCGCGTCAACCAGTTTGTTCGGGCATTTTCAAAATTCGTCATCGGCGGCTTGTTGCGAACGCGAAACAACACAACGGCCGAGGTCTGCAGCGCCTGTACAGATGCTGTTGACAGCGGATGGTTCAATGGTAGTGGTAGTAGTGGTATTGGTAAAGTCTATTTAACGGCGTCACTACGTTCCATAGAAATTTGCTTCCCACCTATCTAATTAGCGTAATAATTCGGCAATTTTGGCCGATTTCGGGCAGTTTACGCGCGTTGTTTCGTCTACCGAGAATGGCTGTCACCTGTTCCTCTTATCGAATCATCTTCCTCGAACGAGATATCTTCCTCGTCCATGTTGAAATTCGCGGTTACTTTCAATTCACCTCTGCTTTGAATCAGGAGAGGGGTGGGGGTGGGGGCACGAACAACCAAAGCAACGAACAACGCAAAGTAGCGCGCGTATCCTCAAGTGTAACGCTGAAACTTCGATAGAACAGCTGGTTGCGACCGCATCTGGAACGCGTAAACGCAGCGAGGCGACACCGCGCCGGAAAGCTAAGTAGAAAATAGTTGGCCAAACGAGAATCGGTGGAATAGTTTGCAGGGGAAGGTCGAGCTGTAGGGACGTAGTCGGTGGTGTAGATTGCAGGAAAGTCGAAAGAGAAGAGAGTACGGTGTATAGGCTGTTTTCGTGCTAACCTAATTCGGTCCTCATCGGGGATACAAACCCGTTTAAGCCGGCCACCCCTTGGCCGGGCCGCGGGGACCTGTGCCTCGTAGGGGGTGGTGACTCCATTTCCAGAGGCTGCCGCTTCTGCGACCGAGAGTGAATTATCGCGTACTACAAACCCAGCCATCCCTTTCCCCCTTAACCTCGCACATCCCACCACGCTCGATCCTCCTCTCTCTTTTTCGCCATATCGTGCTCGTTTCCACGTATCGCGAATCCGTGCTCGTCCCGAGCCCTCGATCCCTGCGCGCTCGCCATTTTCATTACGCGATTTCGCTGTATCGTGATGGAATAGCCGGTTCTCCATTGTCCGGGACAATCGAGACCGAACTGAGAACGTTAAACGTCCGAGCGGAAGATAAGCGAGCGACAGCCTCGGCGGACGAAATTGTGTAGCGAGCTTGCACCAACGACGATATGTATAGCCGGAACGTAGCGCGTGAATCGATACGTTCGCAAAGCTGTGCAAGTTTTGCTCTCGAAGAGGAAGGAACGCGACTCGAATCCTACGAGCAACAAGTATTCGTATTACGCGGCGAGTGAATATTCTCGGTGACGGCGCTCTTTACGAGCCATTCGAAGGTGTTGATCGAACGATGACGAGCATAGCGCGACGTGGCGTCTTTTACGCGGGGATCGATGGAAAATCGAAAGAATCGCCCGACGCATTTGTTACGTACAGCTTTGTACGCGAGACGATGAATGGCAGCGAGTATGGGACGAACAATGGCATCGACGATCCAGACGTTTAAGAAGGAGAATCCAGAAGCGAAGCGAGCTTCCGCGCGTCGCTCGCAGAGAAAGTAGCAACGCGTTTTTCATCGTGAAACTCTTTTCCCCTTGGCTCTTTCTCGCGCCTTTTACAAAGGCTGCGCGATCCTCGTTAACGAGGAGATCCACGCGAGTTTTTACCGAGAGCCCTTTTTTTTCGCCCGACGACGACGCCCGACTCTCGAAACACGGAAACGTCGTTACCATGGACCGTGCATCCGGACCCGAGACACGTCCTCGCGACCGTCAGCCCGTGCGAGCGCGCGATATTTTCTTGCACGCGTTTTTCCTCTGAATTCGAGGCTTTTGTAACGCACCGTTTCCGGAATTCGTCCTAGACGAGCGACGTCAGGATCCGCCGGCTTCCAAGGAACGCAATTAAAAACGTGCTCGCACAGCTGCCTCGTTAACCGTGTAAAGGGCGCGGAGAACACCATCGGGGAGAAGTCGTAATTGTGGAATAACAATCGGTCTAACGTCCTTCTTTCTCGCCTGTTTGAACGTTTAACGCGTGTCGCGTCGCGACGAAAGCACGTGGAAAGCTCGTAACTCGGCTGACGCGATACACCGAGCGCCCATGTGTGCGCCACCACTCTCTGAAATGGCGAGAAACTTGGCGTAGGAGAAAATGAAAATCCCACGTTCGATCGCGATCGAAACGAACGCGAAACAGCCGGCGGTGATTACTTAAAGGAACGTCGTCGTGCCTTTCGGGATTCTCGCACGGTATAGAAATAGACGTTGCAGGCAGATGTGGCGCGAAATCGGGCCGAACAGATTGCACGGCCTGGAGAATCGGGTCACGCGCGTCACAACGGAATTTCCCTGGATGCGTTTTACGAGAATCATGAAAAAATATCTTCGGTTAAAACTTGGATTCGTAGTTGGTCCGTCGCCTCTTACACGTAACAGCGGAAACGCGACCGACATTCGCAGGAAACGTCGAAATAACTCTTGGGAGTACGACGTGGCTCGACGCGCTCATTCAAGATTCATGATTAAACTTCGAATCCAGCGCCCGTCACTTTTTCGATTAAGTCGCGCCGTTGTTCTCCACGCGGTCGCAAGTCTCGCGATCCAGCAACTTTCGCGATCGATCGTGACGCGACGCGACGTCGAGCTGGATACGACGAAAACGATCGTTCGAACGAACGGATAACGAAACGAAAGGCGAAAATTCGTCGGCAAAATTCGCAATCGCGTTACACCGCGATGATTACCACGTAACGTTTAATGCCGCGTTTAAGTCGGTTTATCGTTTCGGTAACGGAGCGACGGCGACCGCGCGTATTCCACATGAAAATTGCGATGGTCAACGATGTTCGTGGAACCGTGGCAGTTTTCAATGATCGTTCTAATAGCTTTCATTATATATAGGTCGCTTTGGCCAGCGAATTCCTCGGGGATTAATGCGTTCAACTATTTCGGGGCTATGGGGGAAAAAAAGGAAGCTACGCCGATAGAGAGAGAGAGAGAGAGAGAGAGAGACAGGGGAGAGATGGGATGGGTGTAGATTAAATTGTGGAGCGGACCGTATGAAAATTTCAGGCAGAGAAAAAATTCGACTGACCCGTTCTCGATGACGTTTTACGTCGGAAATGCGAAAGATTAAATCGATCGAAACTGTGGATTTCAACGCGCGCCGCTGCACGGGATACAGAAATCGCGGAGGATCGCTGCCCGTTTTCCCTCGCCGCTCTCTTTTTTCCCCATTTATTTCCTTTGCTCCTATCCCCTATTTTTTGCGCTGAAAAATTTTTTTCGCCCGTCAAAAAACCAAGCTAAAAACGGACTCGCGTTAATTAGATTTCCACCGACACTCCTCGAAAAGTGCTGAAACGTTTCCTACGAAATTTTGATACGGCCCTTCCCTCCTATCCTTTACTGTAATTTAATACCCGATCCACGTCACTCGTATATTACACCGGCCTGGTAATTTTACGCGTTCCTGTAATCCGAATTGAAACAGAAGTTTGCGCGGCACTGCGCTGTCGCGGCCACCTTTTTCCGTTTCAGCGCGTTTAACTTTTCGCGACGACGACGCGACAGCGCGATCCTTTGCGTTCGCGCGATTACGTTTAACGTTACGGTTTATTCCATGGGATGGTCAACGATTGCAGTTTGAAAAAACCGTACGCTAGCGACACACACACACACACACACACACACACGGTGACTTTTGTCATTGTTGGCAATAAATATTTTTTTCGTGCTAGATACGTGAGGAATCGACAATCCGTCGGTCGAGTGTTTTATTTGCATAGTTTTATTCGTAAAACAGTGAAACGCTTGAATGAAAATTGCAACAGATATGAAGAGCGGTAACGGTTGGTTTTACACGATGTGCGAAAACAATTTTGTCAGAGCGTATGGAAATATTTTGCCTCTGCGGAGGGGCAAGGGGCGTCGATCGAAACGTACTAAATGTTTTACGATAAAATCATGACGCGTAAAAAAAGAAGGGGTACCGACAGGAATTATTCGTTACGATCGTATCCTCCGGCGAGTATCGCGAAAAAAGTTAATCTACTCTCAGCGGAGACGGCGGAAATTCGCAGAGAAACGAATCGTTGCCGATATTTTCCAATAGTCGTTGCAAACATTTCTCCCGGAGTGCCGTCCAAATAAAATCCGTTTGCCCAAGCGCTGTCCAATCGTGGAAAAAACTATCCTACTTGCCAGAAAATAAATACAGGGCTGCGTATCGCCATCAGACAGAGAGAATCTCCACCGGGTGAAAGGATCGTCGTGCCGCGTACGCGTTGCGTGAAAAACGAGAAAGCTAAAACTGCCTGTAGACTGTATCAACATAATTGGAGGGGAAGCTGGTCGGTGAAACGCGTTCGCGTTCGATGCGCGAAACTCGCGCAGGCTGTGTGTCGACCAAATATTAAGACAGATAGCCTTTCATAAAGCCGTGGCCGAGGATAAACGAGGGAAAACACTGGACGACGTGAAAACCGAAATCGCGTTCTCGGCGTCGAGTTCAACCGGCTTCCGTGCAAAACCTTGCGCGTTCCGTTTCGATCCCTTGTCGTGGATAGGTTGATTTGCCTGACAATTACCAAAGAGCAGCAGTTGGCGACGATCTCGCGACATCCCGTGACGTCGACGTGAATTTGCTTTACGCACGGCCGCTGCTGGAAAACGCGGAAAACGCCCGGAGACCAGTTAGACGAAAAACAACGAGGATTACCCGTAGCTCTTTGAAACCGTAATTTTTCGGTGGAGTGGCTCGTTCCGGGCGAGCGTGTTTGCCGCGTAACCGAGGCAATAGAGGTAAGAGAGGCCATCGAGAAATTTTATTCCGCGATACTCGGTCGAACCGCAGAAAGTGAACGGGGGAGGGGGGGAGGCGGAAAAGCGCGGCTCTGTGTGCACGAGCCAACGCTCGCGCTAATTCGCGCAACAATTTAATTACCGATCCGGTGGATCGAGGCGGGCATTTAAAGGAGGTTATTCGCCCTTTACGAGCCGACGCCCGCCGAGTTTCCACCTGTGAATTCGTAATGCATCAGCGACGGTGTAAAAATGGCTAACAAGCGGCGAAGGGGCAGGGGGGACGGTTAAGGGACGGTGGGAGTCGTCGATGCTCGTCGATTACGTTCGGTTGCTATTAAATTTGCGCGTTTCGCCTTGGCGAAATTAATCGATGAACGATGAAACACGGGTAGGGAGCGTGGATGGTCGACGCTAACGCGACCAAGGATGTAACAAGCCGTCGTGGCGATAAAACAATTTTCGAACGGTGCAACGACACGGGTTAACTGGCCGATCGTCGGCCACGATACCGATGAAAATGTTGCGGCGATACGAAATACCATGGAGTCCGGCAGATCGGTGATGATCGGATGCCAGTGACCCGGTCAAGTGGCCTCGTACGTAGTTTCGCCAGTTTCGTAATTGGAAAAATTTTAGATAACTCGATATCGCTGGCCTCCGATCGTGTTGACATTTAATCACGATAAAGCGCGACATCGCGCTGCCGGCTCGCTTATTGCCGCCGACACAACGGTGAATTTAAATTTGCAAATCCTACAAGCTGTTCGTATTCACGGCAGATACGTTCCCTTCCCTATTCTTGTTTCGCTGCCGTCGATAACGTAAACGAACGTTCGCGCCCGAAGGGATTGACAGGCCCCACGCGTACGCGCGTAAGAAGCGAAAGGTGACTTGGCAACATTTTTGAAAATTGGAAGGCCGGCCCGGCCAAAACGGATCGATATCGAACGCTATTGTATCGTGGCACTCGTATCGGAAGAACGCGGTGCGGCGCGACCAACTCCGCGTGTATCTCGTAACGGGTTCGATACGTATCGCGTCGCATTTAATTCGCAACAACATCGACGAGCGTCGACGAAGAAAAGGTATGTACCACCGTGTGGATATATGCAGGTCTCGTGAATATAACGGCAACATCGATAGAGGCAAAAGTCCGACGCGAGTATGTACACAGCGGGGAAAAAAAATATATGCGGTGTTCGAGTAGGAGAGAATACGATGTACAGAGAATCACCAATAACGTACTTCTGCGATTAAAAACTGTCACAGGTCCGACGATATATTGACACTAGCAGTTTTTTCTTCTTCTACCTGCCTGCAACCCCTTGCCTCCTCCTTTTTAATTCACCCCCTTTGCTCGAACATCGCTGTTTCATTTAACCGGAGAAGAAACGTATCCTAACGTTCGTTATTCGCGAAATTCCGCCGAAACTGTTTCGGCTGGAGAAAATAAATTAAAGGGAAAAGCGGTGCGGGCCGAGAGCTGTTGTGTTTTTAAAAGTTTTTTAAAGGAGACCGGTTTCTACGGCCGAAGAAAATATATCCGACGCGATTTACTGCCTCTACTGTCGCGTTGATTCCGCCTCGCTCGTATTAAAAGGTGTTGAGATTATTCGATGTGTAAACAGAGAAAACTCGTGGATAAATTGTGAGGCAGAAAATATACCTAAATAGAAGTGTAATTATAAGCAAGAATACAATTTGAGCTGGACCAGATCCGCACGCTAGCTGCGTTACCCAATAACTGAAAACCCCGAAGACAACGTCGCCTGTCTACCGTTTATGGTCTGTCTTCGTCGCAGTCTTTTGTCTACACGCTGTCGATGGCTTCGGTGCTTGAGAAAACTAAACAGATCAGATGTAGAGTTTTCTTAGAAGCGGTAACCACTTCAACAAAGGGAAAATTAGGTAGCCGACGCGTACGTCGATCGTACGAACAAAGATTTTTCCATGCGCGCTTTTATCTAAAACCTTCTCCCCTTCTGGAAGCTGGAAGCTCGAACGTCGCAACGTCGCTCGCCAAGTTACGGCAGCCGGCGCATTTGTTATCCCTCGCGCAATGTAACGTTCCCTTTTTTTCCCCCGGCCTGTTTTCCTTTTTGCTTCTTCCGATCGACAGGTCGAAGCGGAAGTGCTGCGAAAACGTTGTCCTTTTAAATTATCGTTCCGCGTACCGATGGATCGATGTAAATGCGCTCGGGCGGTAACCGGCTTTCACAGATCGTCTCTCTCTCTCTCTCTCTCTCTGCCTCTGTCTCTCTCCCTGTTTATCGGAAAATCGTTCACTGTAGTTGCGAAGAATTTGCTCTGCAATCCATTCTCGCCGGTGACCAATCATGGCGGATTCGTCGGTCCGCGAGACGCGAGTTAATCTCGCGGAGGAACGCTCATTTAGAGAACACTTAAGATGCCCATTCGTTTCCTCGATTCGAATAAAGTATTCACCGGCTGCATTAAGTAGAAAGGGCCAGAGCAAAACGAACTGCGAAAACAACAGGTCGTTAATTTTTCCTTGCTCAAACACGTGTTACAGAAACCTTTTTCCGTCGCGCTGCTTCTTTTTGTCCTTACGTTCTTTCTACGTTTCCGGAGAAACGGCTGGAGCAAGATAATTTCTCTTTGTTCAGTTCGATGCAAGAGGGAGAGGCGGTCGTAAAACTTTGCGGCAAGTACCGAGCTCTGCAAATGCCGTATCTGTTTTACATTTTCGTAGAAAGATGTCCGACCGACGAGTAGATCGGAAAAAGCCATCGTACGGACACGAAGCTCTTTCCAACTGGCTCGGTTCCCCATGTTTTCGTAATTCCATCTGTTCTCGTTCTTTTAAATCGTTTCGGATTCCCCGGGTATGCGTAAGCGCGAGGATAAAAATTGGTCTTCTCTGGAAAATTAGCTCAGCCGTTCGCGCGCTCCTAGCTAAGACGTTCTCCGAGGTACTCGTGAAATATTCCGGGATATAAGTGTATGGTAGCAAGATAATGGCCTCGTTACCACGACAAATACCGATAATTAATTACGTCGGGCGGCCGACAGTGCCTCGAAGATTTTCCGAAAATGCCTGGCGGATTCGTTACCGAAGATAAGTTCAACGATATTTCAGCCGACGTTCGAGCGCTAAAGAAACGAGTATTTTTCTACGAACGAGTTGAAGGAACCTCGATCGATCAAGAAGATCTCGCGATACGAGAGTAATAATAAGCGCGCAGGATCGGTCGGCCGGGTCGGAAACAAATTACGAACGGTCGACGATGTCGAAAAGGTCAGCTCTTTAGCCGATCGGACACGAGAGAAGCGGGTATAATTGCTTCGTAATCCGCGGGTACAATCGAACATCGAATCGGGGCGGGAGTCGCTTGGCGTGAAATTGCTCGCATTGACGGCATTACGTGGTTCGTTCCTAGACAAGGTTCCGGCTTTTTGCCCTCTTCGATCGATACCACGGAGCATGTCGATAAGATTAACCCGCCATACTCTTTCGGGCCGAACCTTCGAAATTAATAGAACAGATTTGGCACCGGTCGGCTCGATCGAGCGTACGCGATTAGCTCCGGCTAGTCGGTCGCGAATCCGCCAAACGACTGCCGCTAAAATAAACGGAGAGGCTCCTTTGCGATGAAACGATTTAAAGAAGGTGATCGTTTATCGTCCACGATTAAACCGTGCCCCCAGCGAGATATGAAACGAGATAACAGAGAATCGCGGGAAGCCAACGACAGACACGGCTGGTGCTTGGCCCACAAACTTGATTAATACGTACAGTCGAATGATTCCGCCAAACGACCTATCACGCGCCACCTGACCGGTTTAGCCTTCCATGGAAAACCAGATGAGAGATTAATAATTGGACGATTCAGAAGCCAATCAGTACGAACCAGCGAGACGGAAAACCGTAATACGGGCGAGCACCGAAAGCACGTCGACGAATCGAGAGAAGAGCGACTGAAACGCAGGAATCGAGAAAGAGGGAAATACCGGCCCGCTACTAATAACAGGATAAAGGATTTTTATCGCGCGATGCTCGCGACATCGCGTTGATTCGCTTGTTCGCGAAAGGGTCTCGTAAATTTCCCGCTGTACGCCAAGTAGAAAACACGTCGATCGTTTAACTCGGTCGCGTATCGATGGCGCGATTTTCCTACGTCGACACGAAAGCTCTGTTGCGAATTCGGAGTATCAGTTTTGGCCTCGAAAAGCGCGAGATTCTTCCTATTCGGCCGTAAAGAATCGACAAGGAAAAACTGCAGTTCGTTTGTTTCCTTTCAACGTCGATCGTCGTGGATCGTCAAATTTGCTGGATTTTGTTGCAAACACATTTGCTCTGCTCTGTTCGAAACGGGCGATACAAACTCGACGAACGAGCGGAACGTAAAGCGGCTGATGGGAAACCTCGAATTTATCCACTGGCCGACCTGTTGCGAAACTCCTTAACTTTTACCGTAAACAGGCGATCGGCGATCGGTTCGTTTCCTCGGGCGCCGTTCCTTGCCATCCGGCTCGGCCGGAGATTCTACGAGCATAGTTACGACGATGAATATTAGATTTTATTTCACCGTCCGATCGATCCGATTCCTCCTACCTCGACCCGAATATTCCGCTAAAATATTCTCTCCAAGTATTCTCGATACCCGCGATATTAATTCATAAGCCCTTCGCGGGATAACTAGCCGGAACTCCGCGAATTCCGCTTTATCTCTGCCAGTCGGTGAAAATAAGTCGGCCAGTTCGGCCCGGGAATGCATAATTCTCGGCAAGTTACGCTGTAACTTTGGCTAAGGTCTTTGTCTCGGCCGTGAATCACCGCTATAAATTATTTTCCGCGAGTCCGCCGCCGGCTTATCGAAGATCCCCGCGAACTCACGCCTGTTTGTTCTCGCCGGCGACTCGCATTCGTTGGGACGGTTTCAATATCCCGAGCGGGCCATCGTTTCGCGTCGTCGTGACGCGAAGTGGCGCGCGGAAGGAAGGTTGGTTGGTCGTACGGTCGTTTCGCAAGGTAACGTTCATTTTCACGGCCATAAAACACGACGGGACGGGGACGTAACGGTACCGGCACGGCGGTTTGTTAATTTTGCAAAGTTATTTTCGTGGCCGCGTAACCGTACGCCTGGTGAAAAAAAAAACACTCCCATCTCGGTGAAAAAATTGAATTTTTAACATCGCAATCCGACGGGAACGATGCGGCCGTGGTCGCTCGCTCGCATAAAATTTTCACGTCGCCGACGTTGCAAACGAAACGTCAAATGGACAAGAACGCCACGCATTGAGCGGTCCCTCTGGTCGTTCCAGATTTCACGCAGGATTTGTCATCGAAAAATATGAATAACAGACGACGGTGCTTATCCGCTTCTATTGTCATCGGAATTGTTCCGTTCAGCCGACGTTCGTTATTTACCAAGTAGAATTTTCAGATCCGACGAACGAGTGACGCGCGCGTCACCGACACCCGTTCTATTTTAATCAAAGTAAAGATTCTCCATCGTGAAAATTAAGGACGCATCGTTTTCACCGTCGAACCCGATTATCCCGTTGATAGAATTTATCGGGAAGCTGCGAGATGAAAACCGAAGGTCCGGACTGGGAACGGGCGAGTTAAACGAATTTATCGAAGTTGCGAATTAAATAACAACTTTAACGAGCGCCGGTCTGCTTTAATACCTGGATAAACCGACGCTTATACGGTTGCTTCTGTTATCTCCTCATCGCTTGAAAACAAAACTTTCCATTGGTTCGGCCCCGATGCGAGAATTTCTTTTATCGCGCGTTAAACTATGCGAGGAGAAGTTGAAGGCGCCCGTCGATATCGTTAAAAGTATCGTTCGCAAGAATCCGTGTCGGAGTTAATGACTTCGCTTGTTCGCTTGCTTACAGTGTGCCGTGGCATTCAGCAATTCGAAGAGTCACCGCAATATACCGAGGTGAATCCCGGCCAAGACGCCAAGATGATCTGCCGCGTACTCGGCAAGAGAGGACAGTGTATCTGGCAGAAGGATCAAAAAGTAAGTACGAACGATTTATCCGCGAGTTTTCTTAACGGTAGAACCACGCATCGTATCGATATATAGGTATATATAGGTCTATTATTCGCCATAGCTGTCCGGCATTTAGCCCATCGACTGTGAATTCCATTTTCATCGAATTTGCCTGTGAAATAAATCGGCGATCCTAAACGGTTGCGTGACTCTCGCCGTTCCTATCCTTCGAATTTCAAAACGCACGTGAAAAGAGCTAAAAGAGCTATTGAAAAAGAATATTAGAAGAGAAAGAAGGATACTGGCGCGAAAGGAGCTTGAAAAAATTTAACCCACAAACAGGACGACGTGCATGGAATTAGAAAGACCAGTGTGCTCGAGCGAGGTCGAACCGTCGGTCTTTCGAACGTCGAATAATAGCGTTGAACGATGAAAAAAAGATGATGATGATTGGACAAAGATAATTAAAGGTTGTGTCAGCAGAGAAAAGGATAGAAGTATTTTTCCTTTTTTAGAACAAAAAGTTTCTACCCCTCGTCGACTTGCGTTCCAAGTACGACGGTCGAAGTACGTAGAATTTGAAAAATCACGCATGCCGTTATCTCTGACCGAGAGCACCCGGGAAATGGAGAGTGGAAGAAAAGGACCTTCGTCTTGGCGCGCCCCCGTCTATCGCGATTCCGGATAGTTCATTGTTACCAGCACTGTAACCTCCTGGCAGCCAACTTTTCTCCGTTTGCCTCGGTGCCAGTAAACTTCGCTCGAGATAAGTTTCTGACCGAAAGTGGACGTTACGTGTCTACCGACAATAAATACTTGTTCGTCGTTGACTGCGAGGCAACCGAGTCGACTGCTCGAACTTAAGTGAAATATTACGACGCATCGTATTGTACGGACGCATTTACGATCCAGCGGGGTATAGACGAGTCTTGGAGAGTAAAACCACGAGAAAGCAAGCTACAAAGTGATTCGAAGTAAAGAAAGAAAGAAAAAAGAGAGAAAATTAATGCGAAACTCATCGTAGCGCGAGGTTGAATTTCAGGTTGAAGCTCGTGTCCGTAGAGTGTAATTGAGAATGGATAAAAAAAATAAAAGGGAAATAAACGCGGAAATACGGTCGAATAAATACTCCATAGATTATCTGCCGTAACCTGGCAAGTACCTATGGTATTTCATGCGTGTGCACGAACATTACCTTTTAAATTAACAAATACACGAGGCAGAAGCAACGGATTCGATTAACCGACCTCTATATTGGCTGCCGTGTAAATCAATTTCAATCGAATCCCCGCATGGTCAAAGTTTCCATAAAGAATTGAAAATCAAAACAAAAATTATTCGTATTTTTATCACGCACCATTGACGATTACAGAAATCTGTTGCGATCGCGTACGATAGCCCTACACCGTTATTTGCCCTTCCTGCCCTATATGTACATATCGAACACGTGCAAACTACACAGCGTATATTCGCATAAGCGCTTACGGATCCTTAAACGAGTCGTCGTCTTTTCAGTTTTTCGAAATCTATTCTCAGCACCAGGTTCTTACGTCTAGTACGGC
Organism: Bombus bifarius; assembly: GCF_011952205.1. Taxonomy (NCBI): domain Eukaryota; kingdom Metazoa; phylum Arthropoda; class Insecta; order Hymenoptera; family Apidae; genus Bombus; species Bombus bifarius. The sequence goes on from NW_022884533.1 coordinate 513,533, forward strand.
GTGCCGCACAGCTGCTGAACAAATTGCCGAGTGAATGCGTCTACGGTTAAAGAAAGTACCGTGTCGGTAATGCCGGTATTCAACGTGGGCGCACGGATTATCCGTTTAAAAAAATTTTTTAATTAAATCCGAGTCATCTTTTCAGCCGCGTCTACATTTTTTACCGCGTAACTGCGCGAGTGTGCGGCCATGGACCACCTCATTTACTCGCAATTACCTACTTAAAGTCCGCGAGGAGCAGGCGGTTGTTGCCACAGGAAGGTATTCACTAACCACATCCGCGCTGCGTATTTTTCTCGGAACGAATCCAACGAATTTGAAAAGATCTAAGAAAGCTCGTTCCGCTCGAAAAGTCTCGACTTTTCTTGGCTGAACAGCGCCGCCGTTAGCACGCGCGCTCGCCACTGGCAACGGCAACGCGATTCGTCTTCTTTCGAGGACGACAACTTCTTTCGAGTTTCGTCGCCGAGCCAATTGTTTTTGGAAAACAGGCCAGGTCGTTTGTATCTATACGTCGCCTAATGTACGTACGGCCACCGAGGGACCGAGTCGCGCTACGTAAGAGAGGCGCGTAACTTTTCCTCGCCGCCTATGCGAGCCACGTACGTCGAAGGTAGCGCGCGAGCGTATATTTATCCGTCTGGCACGCGATCGAAGACGAGATGGTCTGAAAGCGTTGGGAAATTCTCGATGCTCGATGGTACGAACGCAGGAATAGGAGAGACGAAGGAAGAACGACGGTTGATCGAGCGACGCCGAGAGTTAGGGCCAAAGTTGTAGCGTGCGAATAGGACGAAAAAGGGAGAAAGTTGGCGATGATACGACGTTTAACAAAGGATGCAATTTCCTGCGAACAGATTTGCATCGTTCTTCGTCTGTGTCCTCTTGCGGTCAGTGCAACTCGTCCGACCTCGCGGTCGCTTGCGCGCGACATCGCTACGCGAAACAGTTGCCCAAGTGCAATTTCATAACTGGAACGCACTCCCTGCGTGAATTTAGATGAGAATTCGCTGTTCTACCATTCAATGGGCCGACGTTATCGCTCGCCTAGGTACAGGACCAGGCACGAAATTTCCACTGGAATATTTATGCAAAAAGCTGACTCGTCGATCTGCGAGACCTTCGCTTCTTCCTGCGAAATCTTTCGCTCGAGAAAGTGGGAGGGGTGTAGCATCGTTTCACGATCGAAGGAAAAAGGGAACATCTCGCGAACCGGTGGAGAAGAAAAGATTTCCAAGACTCTGGGATATCCGACGTCGAACAATGATCGTCCGTCCAGGTCGTCGGTGACACGCGGCTTCATTATCGTCGTTATCGTTAATCCTGACGAAACTTTTTATTCCGTCGCGCAACTGCCTCCGCAAACCGGCCGACTTTCCTCGTCTCGATCCTTCTTCTCTCTACTATCCCACTTTCTTTTCCACTCACCCCTCTATTCGCGTAATCGTCTTTTCCTTGTAATTAAGTTCTTCATGGTCCTCTGCGCATTGCCCAGACGATGAAAAGACCCGGCGGTGGCTAACAATGGAGGATAACTGTAGCACGATCTCGACGTCAAAGTTCGAACTGTGCGATATTTTCATGCGCTTAATATATCTGTATGTATATATGTATGTGTATATATATATATATATTTTTTTTCATTTCATGTCATCGTGTCGAGAGTATCGCGACGTTACCGCAAAATTATCGAGTGGCGTCGATCCGGCTACGCTTTTTCATCGCACGAAACCACTTGGCGCTTCAACGATCGTTCGCGATCATCGAGAACTTTGAATTTGATCGGAGAGTCGATTAACGTTTTCATTCGACAAGCGGAAGTTTTCAGTTTTCATTAAATTTTCGAACGGGAATGAAGCGTTTACACGCCAGGTTGAAACGCAGCAGAGAGGAAAAAATAGAGTTTACCTTTGCCGCGTTGCAGACGGCTTGTAAAATCGTTGAACGCGGTGATGGCGACAAGGAAGCGAACCTGGTGAATCAAAATATAAATGCGCTACAGTTGCGCCGAGCCCGCCGCGTTTTCCTCGGGCCGTATTGTCGGGCGGGTCAAGAGCCGTAATTTTTCTGCCGTTCGCGCCAGCAAATTACGCTTTCCAGGAAGCTGGGTCACGAGAAAAATACTTGGCCGCGCGTTCCAAAATTTTCGGAAGAGACGCCGTGTAACCGCCTCTTAATCTTTTCTTCCTTCCGTATTCCGTTTTCCCTATCCCACTTGTTTCCCGTTGAGCGCGATAAATTTTTCCTCGGGTTTGTTCCGGAATAAACAAACGCGTTAACGCGCTCGTGAAGGCCGCCTCGTAAGAAGAAACGAAGGAAAAAGGGACGATGCCGCGTCTCTTCTGCAAGATTTAATGCCAGACGATTTTATTACGGCAATTGCGAAGCTAAACGCGTCGTTCAGCCACGTTTCCGGCGAGTTTCTTGCGCCGCTTCCTCTTCCTCTGCGCGTCCGACTCGCGTCCACCGGTTTCCGCTCCACTTTGACTTTCTTCCACCATCGCGACTCGTGTCCCTTCTCGCCTTTTCCTTGTCCGAGAGAAGAGAGCGAGTCGCGAACGCGCCTTGCCTCTACGCGACGAAAAACTTGCTTCGTCGCCGTTTGTCGCGACGCGTCCTGACAGAGAAAGAAGGACGAGGGGCGAGCTGGCGCGGAGGGACAGGGGTTGGTCGTGCTCGTCGTCGTCGGGTATGCTGCGAACGTACCTCTAAATTGAAGTCGTTACAACGGCTCGACTGAAAAAAAGTCGCCAGCCAGGGGTGAAAAGCCGGCCGCGTTCGAGCAAAAAGCGTGCCAACGAGAGGGTGAGAAGAGGACGGTGATTGTCGGAGAAACGAAAAGGGCGACGAAAGGTCCACGAGTTTTCAGACACGGGCAAAGCTTTTGACCGAGCCTGCTTGGGAGCAGATCTTTGACGCGATTTCTTCTTGCACGCGTATTTTCAGCCCCTTTTTCACCTGCTTCTTGTCCGTGCGAGCACGCGACTGCATCGAACTTAAGGAGGCGGTGTACGGTAACCGGCGCGCGAACCGCCTGATTAAACGGAATAATGGCGGTGGAATTCGAAGTCAGTGAAACATCGTGTCGAGAAAGATAGCGGAATCGTTGAACTTGGTGGTAAACGATTCGCGGATCGACGCTCGCGTTACCTGGCAGAGCGTCGTCCGTTTGCGCGATAAGAAGACCGCCCTTACCACTTTTCTTTCTCTTGTCTCCACTAATTAAAGAAGCAAATACACGTTGACGCTGCAAATCAAGCGGAGAATGTTACTCAAAGCTTGTATCGGCTACGATATTACGAGGTGTACGATATTAAAGCGAGTCGAAACGGCTTTAAGAGAAACGTCAAAGTAAATTGTTTTCCTGACAAAGGTCGGAACGTTTAATACCAGCGAGACACATGGAAACAGCGTTCCCGGGCAAAGGAACAAAAGTATCGTTTAAAACCACCCCGATGAATATCGATGGAGCGCGTGGACGAACAAGAAGGAAGAACAGGTGCGCGTGTACACTACAGCTGCGTTTTCTGCAATCCTGATGTCATTAACCCGGATTATCAGTGACCGGGAATTAATATCGAAATTAATGCTGGGAAATCGACGGCGCGTGACCGTGAGCCACAAACCCGATCGAAATCTGGCAGAAAGCGATCGATTCAACGGAGAGAGATCGCGCGTATAATCAAAAGCCACGCCTAAACCGTGTTGGCCGATATAACGGGAAATGATTATGAAACTGTATTTATTACGTATCGGGGAATATTCTTGAAACGGACGGGAATAGCGACATGACGGCAGAATGTGTATCTCCTGGCGACATTTCCCCTAATCCAAATGTCATTAAAGCGGATTACTCCGGCGAATTAATATGTAAATTAATGCACACATCGGTTTTATATAACCGAGAGAATATAGGCACGTATCGGGACGTGGTGACCAGCGGCGTCACTACCACCGGTGTTATCGTCACAAGCAGAGCGGAATAAACGCGCGTGTGCAGCGTACGTGTGCCTCGCGTTCTGTGTGCACGCGAAACGAAACGCGTACACACGGTAAGAGATACAGGACGCGGCGGCGAGAGTGGAGTCTCTTGAAACGCATTTAACCGCGGGCGACGAGACCGTCCGTAGACCACAATGCCGTGAACACCGCACGGAAAAGATTAAATGATAAATTTCCAAAGCAACCGGCGACCACTCGACCGCCACTTATCCGTCCACTTTGTACGCGACCCCTTTTTGTTTACCCCTCGAGGCATCGTGAAAACCGGCCACTCCGCTTCTTTCACCCGCGGCCTCGTTATTTGGATACAAAGCCGGAGCACGTTTGTCTCTTGCCATCTCCTCCATGCCGACGAATGTATAATTAATTCGCGTAATTAACCAAAAACGATCAAGACCGAGGGTTAAGTCGATGAAGCGTGGCCCATCGTCCATCGAATGCCTGGAAAATCGTGAAACCTTGCGACTTTTCCATTTCATTCTCTCTTCGTTTCATTCCCGCTCGACGAAGCTATTCAACCGCCTCTGAAAGAAGCAATCGCTAATCGATCGCAAAGACAGTTCGCTCCCCAGAGAATTACCGGCTCTAAATACGAGCTCTGTCGACCGGAAGCAAACATATTTTTGCCCCCTGATTCGTCCGCGAATCCATCTTCATTATCGAGTGATGCGTCTTCAGGGACAAGACCGCGAGGGCCTAGATACTGCCCGAGACAAAATCATCGTTAAGATTTATTCGCCATCGTGGCCCGTAATTTTTCAACGGTGAATCGCGAGAATTTCAACGTGAGAGATTGGCTGGCGGTTGTACGCGCCGATAGTCGACCTAAATCCGAGTGACGCGCGCGCCTCTCCAACAATTCGTTCTTTTCCATCCGAAAGAGCTTCTTTCCGTGGCAATTCGTGCAGAGATACGTTAATTAAAAGGGGCAGAGAATGCGAGAGTAAGAGCGCGAGGCCCGTGCGATTTCGCTTCGTGCGGTTTGCACAAGGTGGTCGATTATATTTACGTGGAAGACCGGGAAGACCGCGCGAATTTCTCTTCCGCTGCAAGAAACGATAAAAAGGAAGAATGCGGAACAGGTCGGCGAAAAACGCGCGCCACGGAAATTGAAATAATTTCAACCGCTTCTTCCGCGGAATTCCGTTCCTTCGTAGTCGAGCGTTCCGCGTCTGTCTACGGTTTCGAAGGGTGACGCTGATATTTTCTGATTTCCTCGCAAGATCCACCCTTAAACGTTTCGCGATAATTCCGTCAAATCGATGAGACGTTCGGAAGGCGGATGATGGATACGAAGAGACAACCTTTCCACGATGTCTCTCGTGGACAGCCGATATCGAATTCCTCTATTTATTATCGCTAGTGGAATTTGCGAATTCCCGATAGACCATCGGGGTGCCGAGTGTGTGCACAAGCTCCGTGCCGCATTTACGTTTGCTCGGTTAAGCCGCGAATTTCAATTGTAAGTCGACGTCGAACGAAGACGGCAGATGGTTCGACAGACTGTAAATAAGTTTACCCCTAGTTACCGAGTTCGAGAGATCCGAAGCGTAAATATGTACGCTGACGGACGAAGCATATTTAAGATCCCTTCCGCTGTTTCTGCTTAATCGTTTCCCGATGAAAGCACCAATCTGATAGCCGTAATAAAATTTCGCTCTCAACAAGTAGTCGCGAGAAGAGAAAACACGGCGATCAAAGGATAGCAGAACCGCGAGAAGTTCACGCTGGAAACGGAGAATCTTTTTTAAACGAATCTCGCCTGGACCGGGAACGAAGTGTTGGCGCGGAGGCAAATTTTTCATGACTTTTCGGGGACAATGATGCAAATGGTATACAGAAACAGAGTTTCCCCTGCATCGGGAAGCAGACGGGGACGCATTTCGGTGGCTAGAATATCGTTTTACAGTGTTAGGCAACAAGCTGCTAGCAACCCTTCTCCCAGTAGGTGATCCTGAAACGAGATCGCCTCCGAAAGCCTGGAGATTTATGTCGTTCGTGGTCTCTCGTTACTTTCTGCTAAACTTCTCTTTTTCTCCGTCTCTCTTATGGTCGACTTCTAACCCGGAAACTGATCCTTCTTTCTTCGTCTCCCCTTCAAGGCGAATATTTATGAAAGATGTAAATAACGAGCGGGATAATTTTCTCATGAGATCCGAGCTACTCTTGTTTACAACGGGTGCCTTGCGTAGTACTCAACCGAGGATCGTATTGTTTTTGCTTGTTTGCGACTATCGAGGCGCTGTGGCTGCAGGAAAATTGTCTAGAAAATTCACTCGATTCGCGTTCCACGCCGTGAGATAGAACGTAGAACACGGCGGAAAGGCGGTGTGTTTATTTTACGGGAAACGAATTCGGATCTCCGAGGATAATAGGCAGCTCGTATCGTATTCCTAATTGATTTTTCAGACCGCTCGAACGAAGATAAAGCAGAATTTGCATTTTCGTACTGACCCGACCGGTCTTGACTTACGAACGCGGCAAGCACCGACTAAAATTTCTGCAGAGAGAGAGAGATAGTTGCTATAGTTCGGCTTACGGCGACGGCTTGAAGAAGGATTTTCTGTTCGCAGAAGTAACGCGGCACGTAATACAGGAATTAGAAGGGAACCGGACACGCGTACCAGCTTCACGAGATGCGCCTTTTTCCGCGCGATAGAACGAAGAAAGAGCAACCGGCAAGTTTCACGGAGACGCGGCGTGATTCACGAGAAAACGTCGAATCCTTCGAAGGCACGAAATCACTTTAGCGAAATAGGTGTACGGAATCGTCTTCACCGGATTACCAGAAAGCTCTTTTCCGCGCTCCGCCCCTTCTCTCGATTCTTTCACCGCCGCTAGATCCTCTGCTTCCCTGCCGTCTCTCTTCGCCAGCTTCTTCGTAGCCTCGTTTTACCTCGAAGAACATTCGGACCGGGCGAACCCTCTGCCGCGCCTTTTACGCTTCTTCAAACCCCCGCAGTCTCCGCTCGCCTGTGAACCAACCCTTCCAAAGGCCGGACCCGCTCCGCCACTACTCATACCTCCAAAGAGCCGGCAATGAATCTTCGAGTTAACAACTTTTTCACCGAGCGAAAGGAGCTTGATCCGTTGGCTGGCGTGTGCGTCTGAGAGCGAGAATGAGACAGAAAGAGAGAGAGAGAGAGAGAGAGAGAGAGCGGCGAAAAAGAAAAAGCCGAAGAAATAGAAGGTAGAAGAAGAGGAGGTAGATAGAAACAGCGCAACGCGACGCTGGATGAGCTGATAGGGAATGGAGGCGGTTCGAGAAAAGGAGGTTCTTGCGGAGAACAGGGGATGCGGCGGAGGGGTTGAGTAACAGCGTTCGGAGAAAGAGCACGGGTTTCGCGCGGCATCGATCCACGTCCTGCGATCTATTTCGTTGCTCTCCAAGAGATTGCCATTGCGTCTGCATTACTCAAGCTCGTGTTATCAGGGCCTTTGGCCCAGAGGGTATGTACTCTGGCCGTTTGCTTCTCCGCCGAGCGGATTCGTACGTGTACGAACGTGCACGTGTCTGGATATCGGTATGGGTGTTCGTCGATGTGAGGTAGGCGCGCGATTGTGTAGATAGAGAGAGACAGAGACAGAGACAGAGAGAGAGAGAGCCAGAGGGAAGGAGGGGCGTGTCTGCGGATGCATTACGCTGATTGCTGGTCGCGGCCTCTCCGGAGAACATAGTCACGAAGGCCGAGAGAAACGAAAAGGCGGAAAGGTGGCAGGCGGCAGGCCGGTGCCGGGTGTGACGAAGACAGAGCCGACGGTGAACCGACCGAGGAACAAGAAAAGGGAATAAGGGCCCTTCCCGGTTAAGTAAGTGAACGCTCGTGCATCGGCGGCGAGCGCGCGGTTTTTAATCCTTTAAATGAATGTGACGCTGATTCGCCCTCTGATCCTGCTTCTTCGTCGATCCTTCGACGTCCGGACACGAAGGCGGTCGAGCTCTCCGTCACTGGCGTCTGCGATATCGGTCTTCTCGTCGCGGACATGTTGCGTGATTTAAAAGCATCGCGCGATACCTTGCGAGGCGACGAGCATATCGGTTTAAGTCGAATTCGTGCTCTCGAGGACGGATGAAAAAACAGGACGAAGGGGAAAAAGCGAATAGCACCGCGTGGGCGGGTAAGACGCTAATATCCGTGTAATTGCGTACGCGTCGCTTCGTCGGGACGGTAAACGTCAACGCGCTGGCAACTCATTATTCTTCTTGTCCTGAGGGCGCGCCACCGCCCTCCGCCTTCATCTATGCGCAAATAATCATCGCGAGAGGAATCCCCATTGTATTATTGTGTCTGCCGTTGAATGATAAACTGCACGCTTGCTCGGGAACTGCGTCGTATTCATTACTAATATAGTCGCGGCACGCAATTCCGGATGCGACCGACAAAAATTTCGTTTCCCCTTGCAGAAACGCGGAACAGCGAACGCGATTCGTATTTCGCGTGGAATTGCGCGTTGCTCGGTTGACACGTCCAATCGGAACAGGTTTGCCAGTAATTACGAGTTGCCAGAAACTTTCACCGTTAAACAAAGAAAGAGTCGTTCCCCCGACGATTAACGTTGTTGCGAACGTTCGAATCTAAAGCGCGGCCAGCCACGCGCTGGAAAAACGGCGTCGCTGGAAATTACTTACACAGCGCAGCCGATGGGGCAGCAAAAAAATTTGCAATTCCCCAGAGGGGTGCAAGCTGGCGTTAACTCAAGAAGGATTTTCATGGCGCGGCTAGTCGGCCAGGGATTACGAAAACTCGTTAACCAGCTAATGGCCTTAAATGACGAACGACGAGATTTTTCCGGCCAACAGGAGAGAATTGAACCGACGTGCGGCGCGATCCAGTTTCACACGGTACACAGATAACGTACAGGGAGCGTGACTGTGGCCTGGATAAGCCATCGTTGGAGAGAGCTAGGGAGTGAAAACGGTCCTTTAAAACAGGAGGCAGAGGGTGGTCGAGTAAAACGAGCAGATAGATTATATGGGAACCCCCGGTGGAGAATCGATCCTTGAATTACGGTCACATTATGACTGCGAAACTTGCTAAGGCCGCACTTTCCTACCAGGCAGCGAATTAATCTACGCGAAAGAAGAGAAGAGCCTCGAACCCGGGAGCCGATGATTCATTTCGGATGGAACGCGCTTAGAAATCGAGGAGGAACGGAGGACGATGCGACGGCAGAGAGGCGAAACCAGTGACGGAGCTTGAGAGGATCCCGGTAACGAGGAGCGATCCGCCAAGTCCCTTCGTTCGTCGATTAAACGATCGCGCAAAACGCTGACATACGCCGGTCATTGTCTATAGAATCTATCGATGCCACTCGGTTCTCTTTACTTTCCATTCGTTTCCCATCTGCCTCACGACGTACCGTCCGACTCGCTAACGATTCGTCTTCGGATCATTCGTAAACATGAAACTATTTCAGATATTCCCATCTGATTACCATTCGCCAGTCGAGTCTGCCGCGACGCAAGATGTTCGTTGAATCGAGGCAACGACGGTCGATCGATCGATCTCAAGACGAATCTCGATTGTTTCAGCCGATCGGCATGCACTTGAAGAAATACGAGTGGGTAGGACGGCCAGACATCGGCGATTGCTCTCTCTGGGTCAGATCCGCCACCCTGGAGTTCGACGACGGTCTCTGGCAATGTCAAGTCACAGCCAGCGATTTCACAACGCAGGACGCGTTGGCATCCGAATCGGCGAGGCTGGTCGTCAGAGGTAAAAATCTTCGATTTAACGGCAACAGCGCTTGCTTCGGTCCTACGAAAAGCTACGATCGTTGATCAACGCGTTGAAACATTTCGTGCGGACTAACAGGATTATTCTCCCACTTGCACGCATACCGTTTCTATTCGAGTCCCGAGTATATCGTCCGTCGATGAAACCAGCGTGCTCATCAAAGCCACGTTCGTCGATTTTCATCGTCGTTGTACCCATTGTGACGAAATTAACGCGTTACTCGTTCAGACGGCTAGTATCGCGGCAGGACAATACCGAGCCAAAGGCAAAGTTCGAAACTGGGCCGTCGCGGAAAATTCCATCGACGATCAAAGCGTTATTATTTCTCACGCGTTGTGAGCTTCGCGTAAGGTGAGGTACGCGTAAGAAGCGGCGTTTTACGACGCTGCTAGTTCGCGTTGCCCCTATTAATTCGTAATTCGTCGATCGTTTCGACTACCTATGTCTTTGCGCGTTCGCGTGATCGAAGCGATGGAAAAGTTGTGCGATTAATTTTCAAAGTCAAGAGCGACGTTGTCTAAGAAAACGAAGTTTATCGCGCGCGATCGTGGAAAGGCAATTGAACGCGCGTTACGTAGAGTCGTGACGAACGATCGATGGATCTGACAAGGGTAATCAACTACGAAGCGATTAAATGATAACGCAACGATAACGGCCGACGTCCAGAGAAACGTCAGAGCGCATGACTCGGAATATCCAGTCGCGCGACGGCCAAATTAACCTCTGCTAATTTTCTCTCATTGCAGTCAGCCCTCAGCGACCGCAGATAGAGTACGCGGATCGTCTAATTCTACCCGGCAGCAACGTGACAGCCCGAGCAGGTGAGATCGCTACGCTCACTTGCAGAGCGCGGTATGGGAATCCTTCGCCTCTAATTAAATGGTTCGTAATTGTTGCACCGTAGATTCCGTACTACTTATCGTCTTGCACCAGCCCCTACTCGTCGCGGTCTTTTTCCCCCCTCGATTCTCGCGTTTCAGCTGCCTCGAATCCGTTCGGAGCCGGAAGATCATCGATTCCGTTGCAACACAATGTACGAGAATACACTGTCGATCCTTGGATCTCCGTTTTCGTTCGATTCGAGGCCGCCGCTCACCGTGTTTGTTCGAATTTCAGCAGCAGACCGAGCCGAAACGAAGCGAACCGCGCCACGGGAATTTCGAGGAGCCGTCTGTCGCAAATCGAGCGAGATGAAAGAGATCGGCAAAAGGTCAAGCAGGAAATTGAAACGTAGTAGCTGGTGCCGGAAGGATCCGAGTAATAACGTTGGTTTCCAAGAGGAAGCTTTGAATGCTTTTAGATTGCAGCCGCTTTCTAGACGGTGTGCTCGCGTTCAATCATCGTCGAGTAACGCTGCTCCTTTTCGGGATTGATTCGATTAGCTCGCGCCGGCTCCCAGTTGATTTCGCCTCGCGGACTTTCGACAACTTAATTCCAGCCGTATCTTTCACGCGCTGCTCACCGTCGACACAGCACGCGGATGTCGTTTCTCGGTAATCGAACGATTACCGTTGTAATTGCTCCGAGTTGCCGACGCTCCAGACGAACGCGCGCCTCGTCGACTATGGGGGGTGGACTAAATGGCCGAGTCGCGACCGTACGAGCCGGCAGGAACTGCACAGAGAAACGCGAAAAGGATCGAATCTAATTTTTAAATTGAATTCCCGTGTCGCAACGAAGTCACTTTGTCAATCGTAAAAAGAAACGGAGCAGAGTGTCCTCCGTTCCGGAGCTATTATTTCGAGATAGAGAGATAGAGAGAGAGAGAGAGAGAGAGAGACTGTGCTCTACCGAGTCTCGTCCGATACATGCACAGTCTCATTTGTTCGAGGAGCCAGTTAGTTTTCCCTGTGCGAACATCCCAGTCCGTAATGCACCCTGTGGATCTTGCCGATGGTGGCACGGCTCGGTCGGTTGCCCATGAATAATCATGATCCATTCCGACCGGTATCTAGACGAAGTTAAGAGGCTACCAGGGTTTGCTTGCACCCCAGAGGCGTAGAAACAACAGAAAGCACGCGACCGAACGAAACCAACGGTTCTAGCAAACGCGATAGCTTACGCGAGAAACGTTGATTAACTTGTAGACGAATTACCAGACCAGGCTAGGAACGCGGCAACTTCCACGTCGGTCTATTCAAGTTCGGGCCAATGTCGCGACAAGCATCTCTCTCTCTCTCTCTCTCTCTCTCTCTCTTCTCGTAACGCCTCGCCCTTTTTCGCTGAAATTAGACTGATCGATAGACGCCAAGTGTATGCATAAAACGATTCGATCGTTTCCGAGTTTAGGGACCTTGCGTTTACGGCTGTGGTAGACTTCGCGATTACTGCAACGAATCGACTTTGCAGCCATGTAACGCGATCGGTATAAATTCGTAAGAGACTCCGGCAGCTTATAATTTAAAGGACTTTACAATTTACGAGCGCTCCTTTTTTCTAGATGACGCTCGTTGTCGCGATCGATCGCAACGACGAAACGAATCGTTCGTCGGGTACTTTGTCCGCGAGAAAAACGACTCTGAAAAGCGATCGAACCTCTAAGTCCAGTCGCGTTTATAATCCTCCGTCGTGTTTTTATGAAAACGGTAATTCATAAACAGAGAAGTACGTACCGCTCTTTATATTTAAATGTTTTTGTAGGAGGGAAGAAAAATGGTTCGATCGGTCAAAAGGATGCAACTCGTGCCATCGGATGAACCAACGGAGAACGCTCTTTAAAACCCGAAGAATTGATTATGCCCGTTCTTTCTCTCTTACATGCAAATCCGGCAACTTTGTACACGTTACACGTATGCGCACCTTGCATTTCTCCAGCTCTTCGAGTATCCTCTTCTTGGCCAGAAATTCCAGTCCACCTTCTATGCACCGCCGGCCCACGTATCGACGGATACGTTCGCGTTGTTATTTATCGGAGAAACTGCAGCACAGCGGCGTGCGCCGCGTCCTATCAGCACGATAAATAATCCGAACTAAGTAGATTCAGCCGTTTTACAAAGACGCGTGTAAATTGCCGCGTCAAAGGAGAAATTATGGCGATCGTCGGGTTTGCCCGCTCGCCTCTTCGCCCCATCGATGTTTCTCGCGACGACGCAAAGGCTAGAAAATCGCTGCTTTCCTCGAGAGATACACCGTTCGCAACAACGATGAAATCTCTGCTTCGCGACTCGAGATACTCGGAGATTTCGGAATGGCGGGGCAAACTCGGGCTGATTACCTGCTTCGATCTTTGGTTTCATAGAGGAGGAAAGGGAGCAGGAGAACGGGAAGACGGGGGAGACAGGGCCGGGCAAAGAGAGGCAGGACGATGTCGAGGGAAAAGAGAAACACGGTGCGAGTCTGCGAAGAAGGTCGCGGCGAGATGGAGGGCTCGGTGTCCGTGAGATTTCATTCCGTGCAGGCTTGTTACGAAGCAGCCATTGGAAATGCAAATTTTCGGGCGAAATGTTCGTAGGTACGTGGGCGAGACCGAGGTGAGGACTCTGAGGCCTCAGGTAAACTCCACGGAGATAGACAACCCCCGCACCTGGGCTACCTACAGCATCTGCGAGATTATGGCGGAAAGATCGCGTTACGGGCAGCCGATTCGATGCGTCGCCATTCATCCAGCTTACGACAACCCGACCATGTCCTCGAGCACGGAAGTCAGGTTCGACGTTCGATGTGAGTATGCCTTCTTACGTTACGTTATTCGCTTGGCACAGTCTTGAAAAGGAAAAATTTGCCCGAGTTACCGAGTTAAGAAACATTTACGCTCGTAACTGTTCGACGATTGCGGGCTCGCGTTCTTTCGAACGAAGGGAACGAAGTTCGATTGCACAGCTGAGCGATAATTTTAATCGACGCGTAGTCGATACTGTGAACAAATGTTGTTTCTAGAACGTCTTATTTTAACGTTGCAGCGGGCAGCGTGGCTGGGCGCAACGGATTAAGATCGGGGAAATTAATTCCGGAAACTAGTTTAACAAACGATATCGAGTTACAGCGACGTCGTAGCTTAATGATTTTAGTATAAACGGAATTTAGGTTTGCCATAAAGGTTAGCCTTATTATAAGTCCTACCATAACGTGCCGGTCGCTCTCGTTAATAACAGGGATTAGCAAAGAGATTAATATTTAATAATAATCATCGTTATCCGACCGGCTCTCGAGGATGAAGATACTTTGCGGATCAAGCGACCCTCGAGCCAACTTTCCACCGAGCCGCCAACTTTTTTAACGAGATCTCCGCGGTTGGAAACAATTTTTCGCGATGCAGCGAAATCACGTCGGTCGAAAGACGCGCAAGTAATTTCGAGATATCCACGGAAGTTCGATCGCGCTCGGCTGGCGTGCTGAATTTGTATGCATTCCCGTGAACCGACGCACACCGGGCAAACCTAAGACGAAGAGCGAAATTAAAATTCTAGCGATGCTTCGACTCGTGCAGAACAGACAAAAGCGGAGAAAAAATGGTTCCTTTTAGCCACCTGATGAAACATTGCCCTCTCCGGCATTCGCGCAACCAGCCGCGCTTCCATATCCCGGTTTCCGACTATCCCGCGTACACATGTACGTTGAACGTTTTAATCAGCACTCGTTTTCTGCTTTTAGCCGAGCTGCTGATACGCGAGAGTCCGTTACCACGCTGTCGTTGTAACGTTGGTGAAACGTTACGCGTAGCAAAGGTGGAAGCGATATACCGTGCGGTATCGTTGATTAATTGCGCTTATCTAGAAACGCTTGCTACGCGCAAAGACGATTACGAAGGATATCGATATCGAGCGAAACGAGGATTATTCGAAGAGTTGGTTATAACGTTAGGGCGTTCAATGGCGATACGATGATTTGGCCGAGGCCGCAGAGTGAAAAAACATGGGCGCAACAAATAAATCGCTGTTAACGGGAGATCGACAGGAAGGGTGCGTGTGCTGACCTCAACCCCTAGCGGAGCAGGAACCTCCACCAAGCCAACGATTTAACTGTGTACAGAAGCGCTGGTAACCGCGGTACCCTCATCAATCTCCCTCAAAACGCGCCGCCTCGACATCCTGCTTTTCGACCTTATCGACAATTCCAGCTCCGCTGCATCGTCCAACAATTTTGAATCGTTTTTTACGAAACATCGCGACGAACAACGATGACTAATGGCCGGCGAATCGATTCGGCCGGCCGAAACGACGCTTCCAACACGCTTTCGTAGCCTCGGGCAAATATCAGCCTCGGGCGAGCAACGATCGAACAAACGAAACCAAGGAAATATTAATAATCGAGATTTCTGTTTCGCCAACGGCGAGCGATCGACGGCTTTCTCGATCGGCGCTCGAATAACGCGCGTATAGCAAAGTATAACCAATCCACCGCCTGTCACCCTCTTCTCCCTTCTTTATCTCGATACCCAATCTGTAATTTAACCGCGACCAACTGTCATTCGTAATCGAATTGCGAATCGATCGCAATTTTTCTTCTATTAATCGGTTCCGTGCCAGCCCATTCCGTCCAACCCTCGAACTCAAACTCTCGACCCTCTGCCATCGACGCCAAGTAATTCGTTTCGGGTGAAATCGAGTTGGAGCTTGAGTCCTCGCCCGCGATTCCTACGGGAATCCTGCCGACAGTAGACGCGCGAGATGCGGTTTACAAGTATTACCGGGCAGAAATGGAGACACAGAGGTGGCTTGACGCGTATATTGATTAGGGGCATTAGCCGACTGGGACTTTCCGAGGCAAATTGAAAAGTTCGCTTCAAAGCGCAGATATATTCCATGTTCATGCCGCGTCGATCGAAACGCCCACGGGAATTTCGAATCACCCGGTCGTTTCGCTATCCTCGCCCCGTCTGACCGTCCTCTTCAGACCCGCCCTCTTCCCGCGCTGTTCAATCCAGGCCCGATGCACCGTTTACTTTGCCACAACGACAGCTTGCAGCGCGTTCATGCACTTTTCACCGATCGGTCACGACCAATGTAAGCGGATCGACATCCGCTCGTTTCCGCCTACTTCGGACGCACGCTTTTTCGTCACAATTCTATCAAATGTATATACGATGCATGTACGCTCTTTTGGAACTTTCACCGCGCGAATCGATGGCACGGAGACACACGACGAACAAAGTGGCATTCGTTGCGTGTCGACAAGCGTGGCAACGAGCTTCGTGCGACGCTCGTCGAATTAGCAGCTTCCCGGTAACGATAATAATTGGATTTTTCTGAACAAAGGAAGAGACGTACGGTCAAGGAGATGTAAAGCAAACGCGTCTAAGGCAGGCTGACACGAGAATCGGTTATTCGTTGAAGCGTATTTCTGGCAGTCGTTCTTTAGGTGAACTTCAAACGGGTGTGTTTTTATAGACGGTGATGACGTTGGATCGAACAAAAGGTGGGAAGGGTTGAAACAAAGAGAGTGAAAAAGCGGAGGCGCGCGAGCGGCCGGCTTTTGTGTCGCGAAACAGAAATTTCCGTTTCAAGCCGCTTCCCCTTGGAGAAAATTTTTCATCGCCGACCCTCGCTAATTAACCCACCGTACGCGAATTCGTTAATTAACCTCTATCCGATGTATCATCTACAAAACAGGCTGTACACGCGGAACGAGAAAAACGCCGACACGCTGACAAATATTTAAATATTGATAAAAGCATATATTTACCGGCGGAGCCAAGATAAAATAACAAAGTGAATGTAAATACAAACGTTAAAGTTCCTCTTTTTCCGCTATATCGTTTGCCGCGTGATGGTGCGCCGGACAATTTGCAAACAAAGCTAAAACGCTTCCGACGTTCTTTATCCTAACCTTGTGCCTCGAAAGCGAATAAAAGATAAAAGGGGACCAAATATCGCATCGCGATGTTTCGAATCGAATCGCTGCGAACGAACAAAACGATCGGAAATTTTTCGTCGCGCGCTCGCAAATTTATCGTCCCTCCGCTTCGTTCCCCCAGCGTGATAATGAATTTGTTTCGATCAACGTTGCGCTCGTTTGCTCGTAATTTACTGGTACCGATGCTGATCGAATATTCATGAAGCATTGTTCGAAAACGAATACCGAGCTACAGAATTTATTGAAAACTCCAGGAGAGGCTGACGCGATTTATGCACCGGGCACGTAGTTTTCCAATGTACAGCTGACGGGCCGGTGTGTTTCCCGCAGTCTTCTGCAAACTTCAAAACGGTTGCAACTGTAACACAGCGTTGTAGCACGGGAGCCGCGTGGTAAGCCCGGACGCCAAATTTTTTTTCCACCATCGATCGCCTCTCGTTGCTTTTCCTCCGCGTCCATTTCCACTGCGCTCCTCGTTCATAATCGAAAACACGACAACATCGAAAACGCAGGACCGATCGACCACACTTGTTTCGTGGTCATTATGGCTTCGACGATCGAAACTCTATACGCGGCGAAGAATACAACGCTACAGTGTCCTTGGAATCTTCAGCCAGAGGCGAATTTACGAGCAAAGAAATTTACAAGACAGCGGAAATATAATCGTTCGGTTGATGGCGAGCGTCGAGAGGTTGTCGATGGTGACGTGTCAAAGGAGAGACCGGAAGAACAGAAACGACAACGACGAGGCACGCGTTCGAGGATGCCAATCACGGCGGCTAACGTTCGCGTTTGCGTCTCTCGATGGGGAACAAACGCGCGGAATAGAGTTCCAGAGAACAGGTGAAAGAAAAACAAAAGAAAATAGGTTGGTCGATCGAAACAGCTGTGCAGCCTTTTCCGCGGAGAAACACGCGGCGCAACCAAATAAATAGGGTTGACCGGTTTGACGCACACTGGCAGAGGGACACCTCTAGCGTGCACAACCACGCGCACAGCGGACCAGTGTCCTATAAAACACAGACAGCCACGGTAAAAAGGGTAATAGAGGGGAAAGGGAGCCAGAGAGAGGGAAAGGAAAATGGGAAAGGGTGGACAGAGCGAGCAACAAACAAAGAGAGGACGCAGTTGAAATTGTGAATGGGTCAGCGAGTGTTCGTTCGCGCGTATTTCGAAATCATTGTTACGTGAAATGAACAGCTGCGCGAGCTACCTGCACTCTACCTATACGACGATTCGATTCGACAGCATCGCGCCGACCGGCTTTTTTCATTTTCCACATCTTCCCAGGACGTTCCGCCTTCACACCTGAACAGTACGGGACCTGTCCGCTTTTCGCGAATTAATCCATCGGCCTTGCGATTAAAAAAAAAGAAATTCCACGTTAACGTGCGTCACCACGCGTCTGGCGTTGCTTTTACAACGGAGGTTGCTGCACTTCGAAATACAATTTGTAGAGACGCGATTCTCGTCGTTTCAAGCGCGAAATCGATTTTCGCCGTTTTAAATTACCGCCGCTGATCCGCTCGTCATGCTGTCCATCGAAAATCGTCTCCTAAATCGTCACGGTTCATGGAAAGTTTAAGTAAGCGCGAAAGGATCGTTCGATCCTAACCGAAGTAGGTAGGATGTTCGTTAGTTGCGCGACAAAAGAAACACTTAATCGGAGAATCGAGTTACGGTGTAGCCGAGTTCTCGCGAGACACAGGCAAGAGACACAGGTTGGAGACGAGTTTGTACGGGCTATGTCTATCCGGTTTAGCCGCTTCTCTTTGCGAGTTGCGTAATCGTATTTCCAAGTCTGAATACGAGCTTGTTATTTTTGGCCCTCGGGGAAATAGGTCGGCACTGAAATTATTAATTAATACAATTTGGATCCGTATTCCAACATTAATTAACCATCATTTGTGACGTTTCCCGGTGGCCGCCGCACAGTTTCATTGGTTTAAATCAACGGGAAGAGCCTGTAGGTAGCCAGGAGGGGGTAATTGTATATTAACACGGTAAATTATTTTCCACGTCCAGTGCCTTTAATCGAGAGCTTTGTCGGGATCAAAACCGGACAAACGAGGGTGAAAAGCGAACGACCCTCCCTTTCGCGATATTCTTCGACGGGCCTTCAACCGTAACCCCGTCGATCGATCCCTTCAACCGCGTAATTGCTTTCGTTGAAAAATACAACGTAACGCGTCAATTCAATGCAAGTTAATCGAATACAGAGAGAGAGAAAGAGAGAGAGAGAGAGAGAGAGAGAGAGAGCGCAGTACCGACTAGTTTGATAGACTGCATTTATCGAAACGTGATTTCCAGTAAATCCATTCGATGCCTCGACCGATGCATTATTTCATCTCGGTTACAAGCTTTGCCTCGTCATCTTTTATCGTAAGAGACCAATTAAATTTCCCTTCATTTTCCTTTCCCTTTACGCGCGGCCGAAGGATTGATCCGTCGATCGATCCGAATACGTCGATTCAAACCGAAACGGGGAAGAGGGCAACAGAAGAGGCAAAGGAAAAGGCCGGTAGGATTTTCCTAGGCTGGGACGAGATCGCGCACACATCGATTAACCAGAAAGACCGGAATCAGCCAGTGTGCTGTTTCAGCCGGTTTCTCTGTTTCTCCCGTTTGGAAAACAGCCGCAGGATTAACTGCGCGCAGGTGTAATTGAATTTTTCGTGAGCCGCGGCTAACTAATTATTTCTGACAAGGAATAACGAAACGGCGGGATACTGGTCCAACTTTGATTCATTATTTCGAGGTCTGTACGTTAGCTTGCGTGCTCTTACTCTCTTTCTCTCTCTCTCTGTCTTTCTGGGTGTTACGCTCGCGTGCCATTGTTTTCCATTCCATTATCAGGTTCTCTCCGTGTGTTGCCTTTTTTCCTATCGGCCCGGAGAAACACCGAGGGAGAAACATCTTTGTTCGGATCGAACGCGAGAATAAACTGATCGGACGGGCGGTCGACACGTAGCAGTCGTCGGGCCAACCCTTCGACTCCATGTGCCGCTTCTTTCAGATGATACGATCCGGATCCACTTTTAATTACGCGCTCATTAACGAAGGATCGAATCTGAAAACTTGCTACTGCAACCAGCGTTTACTCTCGCAACCGGTGTTTATTTTTCCGCCGTGTTCCGCGAGCCGGCGCGCTATGATTAAAGCTCTGATAGCAATTCTCGTCCGCGATTTCAATTAAACTCTCCTCTCTTCGCCATCGAATCAACCGCCCTGCCCCAACCACCGACAGTTTTTCTTTCCTTTCTTTAAGGAGAAAATTAATTTCCTCGCCCTAGGCCGTTAGGTGACGAACGTGTAACCGCGAAAGTATAATTAAAATTTCGCTTGTTGGAAAGCGCGGCGTAACAGGATCGGACGAAATGAAAATGTTTCAGACGCGCCCGAGACGAGACTGGTCGGTGTGCCGACCGGGCAACTGGAAGAAGGTCGTGATCAGTTGGAGATTCGATGTCTAGCCGACGCGAATCCCCCGGCCTCGATCCTCTGGAGGAGAACGAAGAGCCCAGGAGTGGCCGAAGTGGCGAGTATCGGGGAAACGCTGCTATTCTCGCCGATCTATAGGAATCACGCGGCCGTCTATATCTGCGAAGCGGCCAATACCGAGGGTGAAAGCAGCCCTGTGTCCGTTCAAGTGTCCGTCAACTGTAAGTGTCGTCGGCCTCGTTTCCACTTTCCAAGCTTCCTGCTACTCGAGGTCTGCCAATCGTTCTCAAAGTATCAGCGATTAACCCTTCTATACTCGAGACAGGCTTGTAAGCGGCCGTATACTTTCAACCGCTTTGTGAATAAAAATAGCGTTAGAATCTCCGGCCGGTGCTCGATTATGGCTCGATAACGCGACCCGACCGCAAAGACGATCGACCCCGGGACACGATAATCATCGAAGCGTCGAAACGCGTTCGCAAGTGGCTGGCTGAATAGTTTCGAGACGGTATTTGCGTTAGAGCAGCGAGATACTTGCCGGCTTTCAGGTTGTTTTCAACAGTTTCGGTTCCTCGCGCTACACAAACTTTCCCCTAGCAGCTATCGCGGTCAAGAATTAGTAAAACGAGAACCGTTAAACGCGATCATCGTCGGCACTCGGTTCACGCGAACACGGTTAGCGAACATTCCAACGCTTATTCCGGATATCGACGAACGCGATCGATAGAGCTAGAGAACCGTCTGGTTTTCACGCAGATCCGCCGACGATCAGCTCAGTGGGCCCGGATCGACTGACTACGGCGTTACTTTTTTCCGGAGCCTCGTTCGAGTGCAACGCTGACGCGATGCCACCGGCTGAATACAGGTGACCTATTCGTCGATTGCTTCCAACCCTCGTATTCTTTTCGTTTCTTCTCGTTCCAATCGTTTTCTTTTCTTATCCTCCAGCTTTTGCCGCTTCGCTTTCACCTTTGAATCTTTAGTTTGCACGCCAACACGCCGTCAATCGCCCTGAAAATGGACTCGCTATAAGCTATGTATGATTTACCATTTTATCTTATTTGTTCTGTAAACGTGTGCTTGTCATAATCTTCGTTTGTTTGCATACTTGTTGCACCTTTACGTTCGCCACGTGCCACGGACGTTATCCGTATTTACGAGCGTCCCGAATCACGTGGTTAAAATGATTCCCGCTAGTGCAATGGTAAACGTCGTTGCACGCGGTAGTTATACAGTAGCGAAAGAGCAATGGGTGAACGTGTCGAACTGAAATGCGACTATGGCTTTTTCAACTCCGCCCCAGATGGGCCCAGATCTTCACCGATGGCCGGATGCCATTGGAATGCGGTACCGGACAGCGATTGATCCTGACGAACGTGACGTACGAGCAACAGGGTCAATACATATGTCTCGCCTCGAACAAGATCAATGGCAACGTCAGAGAAGTTAAAAGCGATCCTGTATCTCTGCAAGTGGTCGGCGCGCCCAGGGTAAGACGCAAATCAAACTCGTTACGTATAGTACGTTATCCTCTGTCCTGTACGCGTTCTCGAAAGGACGACGCGGCGCTGAAACGATGCAATCGGACTGCGAATTATTACGGGCGGATTAACTGGAAAAACTCGCTTCGAAGGAAAATCGAGCGGAAAAGGACGATGGTCGAGTTAAAATTGAATCGATCCGCGAGACACGCGATGCACGTCGAAGAAGAGAAACGCGGAAGTTGACCGATTTTTTACCGCATTGCGATTATGCATTGTCCGTTCTAGGCTTTTATTACGAAATCAATACGATCGGAAAAACAAACGATCGCTATCTGCGATTAATTAACAAAATTATGTTTGTTCGTTCTACGTGCCCGTCGATCTGTTGACGCAAACCCGCCACTACACCCCCCGTTCTGACATATTTAAATATGGAACGAGAAATTCGTATTTGTCCCGAGCTCGTGTACAGGGGACGAGGAAGTGGAAAAATATACGTACGCACGTGCATATACGGGGGTGGAGTAAAACGTCATTTTCACGATACATTCGTCGGTTGATTGCAGTTACACTGGTTTCATACGCTCCGCTACGTTTTGTGTTCCATGATCCGCGCACCACTTGTGACCCCCGAATATTCCGTGTAATCGACGCGAGATATTTCACTCTTGCGCGAGAACGCCAGCCACGAAATGTTCGTCAAATGATAATCGTTTGGAATAAAATTTGGAATAAAAAAGAAAGAAAAGAGGGAAATGAAAGTCAATTATCGACGGTTCCTTGCCGGTAACCGGACTCGTGCGCTCGTAAACTTTCGTGTTCATTAAAACGGCGTGTAGGTGGAAAGTAGAGCGGCGAGAACGCGATAGAGGACAAAGACGATGGAAGAACATTGAGAAAAGTAGGGTAGAAGGAGTTGCTTAACGTGTGTCGCAGGTGGTGAAACCGGCCATCACGGAGAAGTTTGTCGTGGCAACGACCGAAGGGAGCCCAGCGAAATTAGAGATCAGACTGTGTTCCGACCCGAAGCCCCGGCTCGTGGCTTGGGAATGGGGCAGCACCAGACTCCACGCCGGTTAGACTGCTTCCTAGCTCTACCGCCAAAAGTATTCGAGTCTTTGGTTTGCTCTTTCAGTTTTTTTTTTTTTACGTACGTCTCTTCTCACTAATTGGCACTCCTTATTACTGAAAAGTGGTATACTCGCGATTAATTAATTCGAGCATCCCTTTAGCCGCAAGCTCCTCTTTAATTACCCGCCTTTTTCTCGCGTCCTCCTCAACGAGCCGAACCTCCAACTTCCACGACAAGCCTTCGATCCTTCACCAGATTCCCCACGTTCGACCGTCTCTTCATTCTCGAGATCACCCTATGCTTCGACCCTTTCCACGCGTTAGTTCACACTTTTTGTCGGCCGTTGTTTAAGTAGAACGAGTTTGCATTTTCGTATTTTCCGTTCGTTCTTTCTTCCTCTTTTCGTTTCTTCCCTTTTTGGTTGTTTCCCATACAATTCATCTCGTTTCAGCGGTCCGTGATCTTACGTTGACCGAACGTTTACGATTATAACGATAACTCTATCGGATCTAATTAGCCGGGAAATGTTTGCAGGTGAAGTTCTGGAATCACGATATCGGGCGCTGGATCTGGAGCCGTTAGCGGTCGAGGATTGTTATATTGCCGTCTTAGAACTGACTAGCACGGTGAAGGAGGATCAGAGACTGTACCACGTAATCGTGGAGAACGATCGTGGAAGCGATCGCCGAGCCCTGATGTTGAAAGTCGACGAACCAGGACAGGTAATTATAACGATATCTATTCGACGTGAAGGAAGAAACCGACTGGCCGACGCGTTTCGAGCGAACGTTCTCGCCTGTCTTTTTCTCTCAACTTGCGAGAACAGATGGCCTAATTAAATAATTGAACAGAGTCTGTTGGTATTTAAATTAAATGTAGCCGGGAACATATATATTCTGTACACGCGTGCTCGCTAGAACGCGCGCTCGAGACAATGTTTTCTGGGTTGCAGGAAAAAGCTCTTTTTTTCCTGCCGCGTATTTGTTACAGATTCCACTCGTTATCGGCGCTGTCGCTGGGTTTACGGTGCTCTCGGTGCTGGTAATGGGATTCGTTTGTTTCCTACGCTCGGATAGATGCTGCGTGGCCAGAAATACGGTGCCTGCGCTGCAGCAAGTGCATTGGTAAGCACACGATATTGCGTCCCCTGGTGATTTGCACGAATAAACGTCGAAGCAATTTACATGGAAAACCTGGAGAACTCTTTTCAAGGAGACACATCCTCGCGGAGCACGTGCGCGTTAATGAATTATTCGACTCGCTATTTCCCTCGGTTGGCTTAATTGCTGGCGTCGCGAACCGACGTTAATTCGTCTCTGAGCGATTTTACGCGATCTTACGCGATCCAACGCGACATGCTTATCAACCGATCGAATCGAGGGGTTAGGCGAAAGCGAGAAAGCTAGGAGGCTAAAGCAGCCACAGTGGAGAGCGAAGCAGACAGTGGTGGCCTGTTTCAGCACGAAGGCTTCGAACACGATGATAGAGGATCCTCGCTTAGCCGTGGACACGATGGAACGCAACAGCCAGCAGTACGCGTCCGAGAAACGACCGAACCACGTTTTGAAACCTGTCCCGTCGCAACAGTATCAGCAAGAGTGTTATCAACACGATCCACCGCACCAACAGCAACATTATCAGAGGCATCATCATCATCACCACGGACAGCCTCACGGACCACAGTATACGCTTCAGGTCAGATAAGTTGATAGACAGAGAGACAAGAAACAAAAACTATTCTCACAGAGTAGAGTGACGATGTCGCTGAGCGACATCCCGCAAAACGTTGTTTTATTCCCTTTTCCTTTAGACCTGACTGTCTCTCTCTCTCTCTCTCTCCCTTCGTATAGCTGAACGAATGCACGAACGGTACACAATACGCACAGCACAACTTCCCTAGACACTGTGCTTTTCTTGCTCATTTTTCGAGCGAATCTCTGCTAACGGAAACGTACACGACGCAACACCATCCCCCGGGCAGCTCATTTTAATTTTCCATTCCCAACAGCGCCTAGTCAAGTTTTTCCATCGATCCTTCCGCTCTTGATTTTTCCCGGGATCTTCCCACGTTTCCTTTCTTTTTTTTCTTTTCTCTTTTATTTATCTATTTAAATCGCTAACTCGGGGGAAAAATAAACAACGAAACGAAATTCCCTTTGGATTTTTATCCGATGAGCGTTGCGTTCGGTCCATTGCAGCCGTGCAAAGGTACACGTTAAAAGTGAAATTTTTTTGCTCCCGCGAAAACTCGAGAAACGAGAGTGAGCTAACGTACGCGAAAAACAACGCGTAGAAGCATTCGGTCCGTGGCTGCATTCAAGTTGCTTCGGTTTTCAACATTACCGTATCATCTCGTTCGATGCAGGATACCAAGCACGATCCCTTTTCTTCTTCTTTTTTTCCTTTTTTTTTTTTTTTTTTTGTCAAGAGTTTAAAGCTTCGAGAAAGATCAAAGATCTTTCAGCGTTTTATCGTTGGTTGTAACACAAGAGTTTCATATTCGAGAGTTTAGCATCCGTTACACCTTTCAGATATTTACGCATGACTTGAAGGCCCGCAAGACGTACAATTTCGTCTGGCACGAGAGAATCCATCGGTCTAACGGCTAACCAAGAAATTTTTACATCGTTGTACGTCTTGGTCTTGACTGAGCATTTCGCAGACTTCGTCGTCCTTTCTCGTGTTCGCGCTTACCTTAGAACGATCTCACGATAGTCGAAAGCATCACGCTAAAATGATATATCGAGAACATTTACGGCGAGAGTATTACAAATACACATGCTCGACTCTCGTGTCCCATAACGCCAGCGAATAAAAGTAGCTGGTATCAGACCGCGATGATTTCATTCCAACTATTTTTACGATATCGTCGATCGCGTTGTGTTTTCTCGTTAGATACCATTCTATCGGTAGTTCGCTCGTTCAAATTCCATCGACGTATGAACGAAAAAGGAACGATCTCAAAGGATACGCATGCATCCGCTATGCACGAGACATGGTGTAACGCTTTACAAAAATAATACATATATTATGCAATTACCGACCATCGTTCTGTGAACTTGTATATACACATACACGTCGAAAGTATGTCGCATTTTCCGTCTCGTATCGCAATAACGCCACGTTGACAATATAGACCTGCACAAGTATTGACCACTAGCCGCTGTCCCTACCCCGATCGAGATAGTCGTTTGAGTGATTTATGCGGCCAGTAGGGTACATTACGCATGCATTTGGTTGCATCTAGACATCGCGGTATCCCTCTGCCAATTACCGCAACGTCCTTGTAGGTCGTAGGTAACGTCATTTAGATACGTGTACGTAAGTAGCGGTTGCAGCCACTTTTGCTTTAACGCGACTGCCACTTTCTCAAATCAGTCCGACTATTAGATCCTTTGCTTGTTAATTAACGGTGAACAATCGAAAGAATAATCGGTTCGCGAACGTTTTCTATACGGTTCGTGCTACGGGGGTCGGACTGTGTCTTGGAAGTAACGGCAAGTAGAAACGAATGTTGCAGGTCGGCCGCAAAAAGGAAACGAATCCTAATTTAACTTTTCTCTCGAGCCATTTCGATGATATAATCTGACCCACTTCCGCGGGGCATCGCGTGGAAAACATACAGCTGGTAAATTAAGTATTAGAATTTTGAATGTTGTCTCTGTATTACTCGACAGAAACCAGAAATTGGTCGCGCGTTATAAGAGAAGCGACTGTTGTACCGTGAAGAACGAGATTGGGTTAGGAGTTTGATTTGGTCCATTCGGCTTGCATCTTTCCCATCGCTTTCGTTTCGTTCTTGCATCCAAACACCACTATTTCTAGGACGAGCGCGCGTTTGTCGGCGTTGTCGTTTCTAAACGAAAGACAGACTCTTATTTTAAAAAACAGTATACATACGTATACGTATACTTATTTCGTAAGTATACCATCGGCTGAATCATTGCCTGATCACTGTATATCGAGGTATCAAGGAGACTTCGAAAATTTATATATAAATATAGATGGTACTGAAGATAATTACTTACGATAAATCTCATTACCGACAGATTTATTGTTATTATAATAATCGGACGGCGAGCATCCGCCAATGTAATTAAAAGCCACGGATAATCGCATGTTCGATTACCGATCTATTCGTTTAAACAATCCAACTTCGAATAAGCGTATCAGCGATTACTGAGAATTACCCCTTCGAACGATTGGGATAGGTTACAGTAATGCTAATTACTAATCGAAGTTTACGATTATTCAGAACAATTCCGCGGCTCGATAACGTTAAGTTCCGTCTTGTACACACGCTTAACTGGTTTCTCCGAAAATCGATGGACAAGAGAGCAAATTGCTATTTACTTAAACCGAACCGTGAAAAGGCGCAACGTGGGCGCTATCGCTACCAAACGAACGAAATTTACGATGTAATTTAATCGTTCGAAGGGATTTCCCCTTGATTTGCGTTCCACGACGATTATTACCGAGCATGTTACGACCTCGCAAATTCCGCGTGCATGCTGACATTTCTGTGTACATATCTTTTACTTATCTTCGTTGAGACGACGTTTCTTCTCCCTCCCTCTCTCTCTCTCTCTCTCGCTCTCTCTCTTCTCGTCACATTCGCGCTTCGTCTGATCGCAACACGTCATTGTCATCGTTAGCACAGGATCATTGTAACCATTAATTAGCCTCGCTGCTTGCGTTTCGAGACTGTCATCGCCGTCGGTGAACTTCGTCCATGCCTGTAACCAAGCAATCTACGTGAGACGACGCTGTATGACGCTCTGTGTAGAAGCAGCTCGAACGAGCTTCGAGTACTCTCTTTCGTGTATCATGTTGTCATTAAAAAATAATCATACAGATGCGTGTGCTTGTCCGTTTGTTATCAGACCCCGTAATATCCCTTTTACCATCGCGGAAACGATCGCGAGCATGCCACGCAAGTACATACCTATACAAATTATCGATATCAACCTGTTTGAAACCGTGTACAGTATGTGACACGTTTGCGTAACATCGAGCACTGTTTGCTTCACTTTCCTAGTATATATATATCCCCGTTTGATATAAGAATCCAAACGAACCCAGGACCGTTTTATAGGACGAGAAATCACGATATTTTTTCTTTTTTTTTTTTTTTTTGTCCTATCCAACCTGAAAGAACAAATATTTTGATCGAACGAAAATTCCAACGTTTTATGAAATTTCGATTACCAAACCAGTCTAAATATTTATTCATAACGTTTATCAGGACGTTATTTACATCGATGTCGATAATATTAACATGCGCGCGAATATTTATTCGGTATTTGCGGATATTCGAAACTCATTAGACACGTTGAAAATTATGTCGCAGCTGGTAACAAAGTGATGCGTTTTGAAAAATTTCATTGAAACAATGCGATTAATGCCTACTTTATTCGATGACAATTTTCAATTGGTAATTGCTTCGTCCAATTGTCACGATATTTTCCTCGTCAGCAGCGTATTTACATAATAAAACGCATCATTTTGGCAGCATTGCCGCGTCAATACCGGCGCATCGTAATGAACGGCATCAATAAATATCTAATAATAACGTGGAGAACAATGAGCCGATCATAACCCGAAGAATAAAACGGCCCTGTTTCTTTCTACGTACATATCAGAATATTTGCACAAACCGCACCTACATATATTCTATAGTTTATTATTTCCGACTGCTAAGTAATCACCCGTAGCATATACTATCCATAGAGTTTTATTACCCAGGCGCTTACGGTTACGCGCGTATTTACCTTGAATGCGATCAAATTCGCAATCTCTTAACCCATTAAATGTCAATGGCAGATCCAGTGGCCTCTCTTGGAGGAGGAGCGAAATGCGCGCAAGATTTAAAATATGCTTCATTTATATTTCGTAGGTAATTTATGTTTTAATATCTCTATCTGATATTCCAGATCAAATAATTCAATTTACATTAATTATATGCCTAACAAATTTTTCAGAATGTGATAATAGTGATATATTTATATTTTATTATTTTTGAAGGTTAATCACCCTATCGCCCCTCCTCTCGATCCGCCACTGTTAAAAGTCAACGTTGTGTGAACGCAACATTTCACTCGCAATTTTTCCTCTCGTTTTGCTTTCTATCGTTGTGGTTGTGAAAGGAAATTCCATTTGCTTGATATTCTTCTCTTCATCGCAGATCCTACAATATAATGAAATTTTGAAAACGTTAAAGTAGATATTTACACCACTATATATTACCTACCTTTTTCTATGGACTTCTGTAATATACTTTAATACACTTTTTGTATCTTAAGAAAGGATTATATAAGTTCAGTTGTTTTCAATAATGTTGCGTTTTCGCAACTTTTGTGCATTACCTCGCCGCTTGGTCCTTAATGGGTTAAGATCCTTAAGATGAAAATTGTGCAGGGGGAGCAGCTGTTTCTCAAACCAGATCGTTTAGCAACCCTGAAGCCCCATTGCAAGATCGAGAAGCCGCCGCAGTACACGACGTTCAAGCCGAGCTCGAACAACTGAAGAGTTTACTATTTCTATTTTCTATTGATGTACACATTGATCGCACAAACATACACGCGTCCTATGGGGAACCGGAGGCAAACAGGAGAAACGAGAAGAAGATAAAGATGGAGATGGCAGAAGAATCGATAGGACGAGACTGAAAAGTGGCACGCAATCAAAAACAGACAAGATTTACGAATAATTCGCTCTCTACCTCTGCCTCTCTTTTCTTTCCTGTCCCTATTTCGTTTGTATGATTCGGCAGAAAAAATATTCGACGCAAAGTGAGATGTTTTGCATCGTCGGTCGATACTTCCAGTCAACGAACTTTTGTTTTGATTTCTCTTTCTTTCTTTCTTTCTTTCTTCTTTTTACGTGACAGATTTCCCTTTCCTGTACACAGATTCGACGAAGAGTACGCTCGAACGAACGAGAACACTGAATACGTGCCATTCGGTCGGTAATGTTGGCGTCGATAAAATTCGAGACTACCGAAGACACCGATAGGATTGTGACTTTTAACGTTAATCGATAGATTGCATAATGAAAAATCATTTTCTCGCAACTAATACTGCCAATATGTTCTAACAAAGACGATCTCTACGATTTCAGTACCAATCAAAATGAAAACTATATCAAAAGGTATTTATAATGCTTGCGATAATGTTGTTAATAAAGCGGTGATTTTTAACAATTGCTGGTTTTATTAATATTGTGCGAACGTCGAGTCTAACTTACGCTCATGTCTGCGAGTTATCGAACGTTCGAAAAATCACGCAACGTAACGATTCGTTTGAAAACGTTTCTCTTTCCTTCGCATGACTGTTGCCAGTATTATCAAAAGACTTTCAATAAAGGAATTGTGCAAACATCATTTGTCTTCGTTAATTGTAAGCACCGACTAATGATACCTGATTGTTGCGTATTATCGACTAAAGAACAACCGGTCAAGTGAAATCGATCGGTCGATATCGCGTACCTCGAATGACTTAACGTTCAAGGTGGATGTATTTTCGACCAATCGCGGGGATTATTTGAAATTTTTTATTTTATTTAAATTATCTTGACGTACTGGATTAGCGATGTTACTTCTATGGAGACTGTATAATATAAGTAAAAAAGAAAGTGTTAAATGCATCATTGTTATTAAGCAAACGTAAGTAAAATTTATCTGATATAATGATGATTAAGTTGTCCTAGAAAAAATATGCTTTGTTTAGTAACTTCGTAATATGTTTTTGGCGAAGCAATTCGTGTTTAGTTTTACCTCAATTTCATATACAAGAATAACACAATTTGTATTTTAAGAGACGCGAACGATTTCAAATGATTACATGCAATTACGTATACAAGTTGCTACATAGAACAGGAAGCTTGTGGTAAATTTCGAAAGTAGCTAGTTGCAATGTTCTATCACAAGAGGGCAGACAATGGCTCGACCCATGTGAACGAGCTTTTCACATGTTTAGCCGTCCAGTCATGTGATAAACCTCGTGCTATCGTGTAAAGTGTAAAACACAGGTTAGCGTGTATATCACGGTGCATAAACACTGATTAAAATCTAACATAACAGTTGCAAAATTCTGGTTGAAATCACAATAAATTTATAATCATGGCGGTACGTGTACAATTTGAAAATAACAACGAAGTTGGGGTGTTTTCCAAGTTAACAAATTCTTATTGTTTGGTAGCAATCGGTGGTTCCGAGAATTTTTACAGGTATCAATAAGAATGAGTCATTATCACTTTATCTTCAATTATACTTAAACTTATGTTGTGCAATACAATAATTTTTTCCGACAACTTGACAATTTCATAACCCTGCATTGTCAACATGCGTTAACATAACACGTATTATGTTTCTATAATTCATAAAACAAATATTATTGGTAATTACAGTGTATTTGAGGCAGAATTAGCTGAAACCATACCTATAATTCACGCGTCAGTTGCAGGATGTCGTATAATTGGTCGACTATGCGTAGGTAAGCACGATATGAGGGTTCTAATCTCTAAAGTTTGAAATTAACCGTGTTATACCGTTGAATAAAAGCTTTAAGCATGAAAAGTAAATTTCAACAGGAAACAAAAATGGGTTATTGGTGCCAAACACAACAACAGATACAGAGCTACAGCATATACGAAATTCCCTGCCAGATAATGTTAAAGTACAAAGAGTTGAAGAAAGGCTATCTGCTCTGGGCAATGTTATTGCCTGCAATGACCATGTTGCTTTAGTACATCCTGATCTTGATAGGGCAAGTATTATACTAAGGAATAATCTTAATTTCTTTTCTCTAGGAATACTTATCATTGATATTATTTCATAGGAAACAGAAGAAATTTTAACTGATACATTGAATGTAGAAGTATTTAGGCAAACTGTGGCAAGCAATGTTCTTGTAGGTTCGTACTCTGTATTATCGAATCAAGGTGGTTTAGTACATCCAAAAACATGCATACAAGATCAAGATGAATTATCATCTTTGTTGCAAGTACCACTCGCGGTAAGATAATTTCATATATTTAAAAAATAGGACATAAAAGACAAAGAAGTTAAATGTTTAATTACCAAAGTAAAATACCATGTACAGGCAGGCACAGTAAATAGAGGTAGTGATGTTATAGCTGGAGGAATGGTTGTAAATGATTGGGTTGCCTTCTGCGGTATGGATACAACTTCGACAGAACTTTCAGTTATTGAAAGCGTTTTTAAACTTAATGAAGCTGTTCCAACTGCTATTACGTCAACTATGCGTGCGTCACTTATAGAAAGGTAATGTACATTAGGTATTAATGATAACGTTAACCAGATATGATAATATTAACTAATATCTTCTACTTGTTTCAGTATGTCTTAATCAAAGCAAAATATATAAATAATGTTTAACAGTAGACTATGTCAATACTGCACAAAACAATAAGCATTATGCATTCAACAATACAGCTGCAGTAAATCCACTTTCTGTATAATTCCGACACAAAGTAATTTATAATTGTAGTAAAATTCTATATTAATATTTACACTAAATGTATTATTAAGTTCTTTCATGGACCATCCAAACAACTTTTACCGAATGAAATGTAGTCTATTGAATGGAATGTATCTAAAAAAATATCTCGAAATAAAAAATAAATAATGCTAAATCATCAAATCAGATAGATAGAAAGAAAGTAATACTTACCTTTATTATATTTAATTAAAGAGATGAATTCTTGATATTATGTGTAATAAATTATTTTCCCACTAAACTTCCTTAACTTTGTTAATATTTTTTGTATTGAATTGATGTATGAATTGATAAATATAACTGCATATAAAACGGAAATATTCTATTGAAATATATTTTAATCCGTAATATTCTCTTTGAATACAAACATCTGCGTTAAAAATGTAAATTATTTCGATTATGACCCCAGCTGTCTTACTTAGTAAATGAGCCATTGTCAATAACATTGTGCGGACCAGCCTGCTAATTAAATCTATTACAAATAAAAAGGGGCAGCCTGGATGTTAATAATTTTGATCAACAAGACTAGAGTAATGGTAATTGTTCGGTATGTAACAATTCGGAAGCAGCTGCAGAGTCTGCACACATAACTAATGTAATACCTGCTTGATAAGATGCAGGAATACGAATATGAGTTACACTAGTAGTTCGATTCTTAAGTTGGCGCCTCTGGGTATCGCGTATCATATTTACAACTTGACCTAGTAATAAATGACAAAAGAATAGTGTTCATTGTTTACAATATTGGTTCACAATTAATATAAATATGAAACATACCAAAAACGTTGAGCTTTCGCCACTTTTGATCCATAACAGCAAGTGGTGTTAAATCCGTATTGGGATTCCAATGAGCCAAAACATCATCTCTTCGTACTAGTAAAATGCTAGGACTTACAAGTTGATGCCAGACATACTAAAATTGATAAAAATTTACATATTATTTAAATAATTAACTTATTTCGTTTATAATCTTACCTGTTCAGGTAAGCATTCTAATGGATTAGTTAAATAAATTCCTGCTTGTCCTACACCAAATATCATTTGATGATGCCATGCATCTGGAATATCATATCCTCCTCCACAATGTTGCAAATTCAGCGTTGCTATCGGTACAGCACCTAAAATAAACTAAGATGTTTATACTTTTTCCAAAGCATATTTTATCGATTACGTACCTTTTGATATCCAATAGTGTAACCAATGGGACAATGAAACTTTTCTTTCCGGATAAAATGCAAAAAACTTTGTTATAACTGACCCATTTGTACATAAAGCTATACCACGAGCCAAATCTCCGTGTGTCGATCCAGCTATTGATCGACTGTATAAATATCGCGGTAGTGGCGTACCCAGTTCTCTTTGCCTGGTATTGACACCTTTTATTAATGTTTCTAATGAAAATGGTACATTTAAAGCCAACTACAAAAATCATTATTTAATTAATTAATTGAATCACTGTAAAAATATTGAAATAGCACAAATATTTGATAATAAACATACTAAAGCATTTATCGCAGCAGTAGCACCACATGCAGAAGTTGCTATTTGAGTTACTTGTTTCACTGTAGCTTCTTGTTCGCTCCATAGCATAACCTTTTCAACTATTATAAGGCCATCTAATCGTTCATTAGATAATTCGTTTTCCTAAATGTATATGAATAAACACTTGCATAAATTATTACAGTTGCACGTAATAGATAAAAATATATCAAATTATAATAAGCTGTATTAACTAGATTTGAGTCACCACTCTGATTAAATGCAGCTTGCTTATTGAGCATCAATTTCTTTGCCATCATACGATGATAAAGAGTTGAACTGAGATTCACTCTCCGAGAGCTTAAATTCGAATTTTCTGGAACGGAAGCTGATGAAGATTCAACCCACAATTCAGCATCTGAATCTCTATTGTCACCTGGTGAAATAAGGTCTCCGCTTGTACTATGATATCCATATGATTCTTGAAGAGGACACTTTCTCTTACAATGTATTTTAGTAGTTTCCCATTTTCCTATAGATTAACAATTTAATACACTAATTTAAACAAACTGTATCTTCTCAAAGTATATTGATATAACAAAAGTAAAGTACCTGCTCCACTACTACTAGTACTTGGCATCCATGGTGAAGGATAATTTGGCTGTATGCTTGGTTCAGGAACAGGTGGATTACTGCTGGAACATTGCTGAAGCTCTGCATTATTCACATTTTGTACACTTTGCTTTGGGTTTTGAGATGTTGCTGTAATTCCTTGTTTAGCCACAACTTTACCACTACTTAAATCATTTAATACTGGATCTGGATCTACATTATCTAATGCTATATTCTGTATATCTTCATTTATAGAGGCCATATCACTGTCTCCTGTATCCTATATTAAGAATGTTAAAGTAACTAGTGAGAGAGAATTATGATTTTCTCATCACAATTCAATACCTGTTCACAAGAAGGCCCAGGATCAAAATCCATTTCCAAAAAGTCCATCTCTGGACTTGATCTACCACTATGACATTGTTCATCTTCCTCACGTTCTTCCACTTGTCCTTGATTTATCTCTTCCTTTTGAATTAAATAAACTACATCATCATTTCCTTTGTATATGTAAATACAATAATCTTCTCCATCCGACATATCACCTTCATTTCCAGAACTTGAATCCTTCCTCTCATTCTGTTCTCTTTGTGTATTCTAGTTAACAAACATGTGAATTTATAACATATCATATTATAGCACAATAATAAAACTCACTTTTTGTAATCCACTTGGTCCTGGCACTTCCCTATTCCCATTAATGTTAGGTCTTAAAAAACAACATGTTCCTTGACTTGTTGAACCTATACTACCCCCTATATTATTTAATAGGCTGTTAGATCCATAGGACCTTGATGCCCAGACACTGCCCATTTCAGGACTAGAATCTGAACTACATGACACTTTTGATGGACACTTTTCAATTCCAGAGATATAATCTACATTATTTTTCATATCAATATCCTCGTTTGGTTTAGCTGTTGATATATTTGGCTGTATTGCAGATGAAACTGGTGCTGAATTATTTAAATATAAAGTAGCACTGGATGTAGCGCCAGTATTAAAAGATCCTGATATACAATGATTCACATGTGTGTTATTTTGACTGGAAGATAAATTTATATGCATTGGAGGCTTAGGCAAGTTCAAAGCGCTCGTACTCATTACAGTCTTATGCTTCAATTGACTTGTAACAGCAGTATTCATAGTTTGAGATTTAATATTGTTGGTATTTAAAAACATGGAAGATACACTTGCATTCAATATATCTTGACTTGTATCTTGGTCCATACTATTGGTAAAACTACATGTATTACTTTGCATAGATCTTGTACCATTAGTAAATGCAATCGAAGCTTTTGAAGACAAATGATTCTTGGCACTATTGTCTCCTAATTTATTACTTAATTTTGCTTGATCTCCATTTAATTTACTTTCAAGTTGTATAACTTTAGATGATTTAGTCGGCTGTTCAATTGATTGATTACCATTTTTTTTTAAACTTTCTTCTAATCTTGTTTCATTTTTCTTCTGACTGTTACTTGCACCTTCTTCAGAACTCATATTATTTTTAAGATGATAGCAGCAAATTATCTATTAAAAAGTGGACTAAAATTACTTTGCTTACTTACTTTAAATTATGAATATATCATATAGAAATATTACTAATTATAAATTATTTTTTTAGTTAATGTATAGTTGTAAAATTTTATTAAATAGAACTGTTATAACTGTCTTATAATACTGTACATCACAAAAATGTGTTAGTGAATACTATTTACCTCCGAATTATTTTATATTAATATTACGA
Organism: Bombus bifarius; assembly: GCF_011952205.1. NCBI lineage: Eukaryota > Metazoa > Arthropoda > Insecta > Hymenoptera > Apidae > Bombus > Bombus bifarius. The sequence continues at coordinate 549,421 of NW_022884533.1, forward strand.
TTATATAGAGTTTACAATTACTTTCTTTCCAAGCAAGTCTAGATTACAAAATGTTAATCGTGTCAGTCTTTGATGCACAAAATTGTCAACAAATAAAAGATTTGTTTGCTTCTACAGGTATGCTGTTCTGTCAAGTGAAAAGAATGAAAAGCCTCACTAATATTTTCTCTCGTATTAGTTCCGGAAGTCAGCTGATTAGTAGAAACAAATGCAGCTACACACAAGTTTATTATTTTTGCACGTTTCTTTACGAAAAAGCTATCTATTCGTTTATAGCATTAGATAGTAATTCACATTGGTTTTATTGATACGAACACAAATGACTTTAAGAGAAAATTCTCTTGTCTTGTCTTCACATTAATAAAATAATCAAGTTTTCAATATTTACAGAATATTATCATACGCGTTACAAGTTACGATATGTTAGATGATTTGCCTGAAAAGAAATATTATATAGAGTCTCTTTTAAATCAGAATTCGTTAGAAATACGCAATACAAATAATCTACTCTTGGAGGTCAAGGAAAATATCAGCCAATCGTAAAGGTTCATATGTCTATTTGTACATTTAATAGTAAATAAAATTGTTCTAATAATAGAAAATAATTAATGTAATTTATATATAAGTACTTAAATGTTATAACAAAACAATGTCCAAATTGATAATAGGTCCTATGCAAAAATCTGTTACAAACTGATACGCTTTTCACATTTAAGATATATTTACGAAATATTATCTAGGAATTTAGATAATGTCAAAAGAACGAATGTGTGCAAAAAGTCCAAGATCATTAGTTTTTAGATCACAATGCTTTGTTTTGATTAAGAGCAAATTCAATCATTTTTTATAACTAATTCTAAGATTGGTTTTTAATTATCAGGAAGAGTAAAATTTTATTCAGATTTCGAACGGGCTACTAGAATGAACAGAATTATGATTTTCTATACATAAATAAGTAAAAAATTATCGAATTTGTGTATACGTGGAGCATTGGTTTGATTAATTAAATAGTATTCATAATGAATGTTGTTCGTATTAATTCGAGAAATGTGATTTTTATTCTTCTGGCAATTTTCTCGACTACTGCCAAGCAGGCTCATATGGGTTATGATCATGGTAATTATAGTTCGCTTAAGTGTTTGTACAAATTATTTCTGAAGATACTTACAACTAACAATTTTGATCACAGAGAGTGCAATCAAATATGCACAAAAAGAAGCTAATGTAAACTCAACACCAGCTTACACTAGTACAAAGGTAATATAAAATTTACTACTGCTATTTTAATAACAAGAAATTGTCTAAATAATTATAATGTTGATAGGAAGAAATTTTAAGATTATGTCCAAATGGCATTGCTTGTTCAGAATTAAGTGGAGATTGTTTAAAATGTGATTTAAATCCCAATTGCGTATATGGTGCTGTATATGTAGCTAATTGTTCTGTTTTAGAGAATATTGATTGTGTTGTAAGTAACAAGATAATATTGTTTATCTTACATTAGTATCTGATATGTATTTATACTGATTAACATATGAAACTTCCAGGGTGAACAGTTCTTTCAAAAGAAGTATATATGTCGTTACTGCTATCAAACAGACCATTGGGAGCACGAATGTCAACATAAGAATTCATGCAGCTCTATAGCTTCTCCACGACAGTATTATAGGACAAATTGTACAGTAAAAGATGATATATTATGTCTTGGAAGGCGTAGGTTTATGAAAAATTTATTATGCAATTGGACTGTGGGATATCGTTGGTCTGTTGCTTTATTCTTGAGCATTACTTTAGGAGGTTTTGGTGCCGATCGGTATGTTATATTTAGTACATTAAATGTTGACTAAAATGCTTCTTATTTTGAACACGTGTTGCAGATTTTATTTAGGTCATTGGCAAGAAGGTATTGGTAAATTGTTTAGTTTTGGAGGACTTGGAGTATGGACATTAATTGATGTGATGCTTATATCTATGAGATATTTAGGTCCAGCAGATGGATCATTATATGTTTAAATAGATGTAATAATAAGTATATTGTATATAGAAATAGTGAAATTTATAATTTTATAAGTTATAGATTTAAGTAATTGGATTTTATTGGTTACTCAATCAGTATCTAGAAGAAGTGGAATTTTTACCTATCACTTTCAAAAGAACTGAATTATTATGTGATATATACATGAAACATTAAATAGAAGCCTTTCATAAGCATAGAAAAAATTATGGTATTGTCTAATTTGTATAATCTTCTGGATAATTGATATAATTTCAAAATTATTAATGTACACTTTAACTTGTGCAATAAAACGGTATTTTATTGTATTGTTTTCAGTGTTTTATAATTGATATTACTTATTACATGTATAACTTCTAATTTCATTCATTCCGCAACTATAGAGGTGGGGGGAATCTTCAACAACCTCTAGCGGAGTCGTTCAAAAAATCCGTGCGAATTTAGTCAGTTCGAGGAACTAATATCGCTTTGGGTGTCTGTGAATCGCGAATGAGGAGAAGGCGAATATTTAACAATGTATGTACATAACAAAATAAATAAAAAGCTTTACTTTTTAAATATGTTATAAAGTTTTTATCTTATAAATTTAGTATAACATCGAATACTTTGGATTGTAACATAACCTCAATGTAAAATGTCTAAACACAGGAAGGACAAAAGTTTATCGAAACTTGATAGCATGGCAGATGTCCGCGATATATTAGACATCGAGGTACCTACCACAAGTGAGCTCACGAAGGAATCAATTATAGGTAGTGACAAGAAAAATCGTAAAAAATATGAATACAAAGTGCCGAAGAGACCGGAGGGCATGCATCGTGAAGTCTTTGCATTGCTCTGTAAAGATAATACCGACGTACCTCCGCTATTTCCAACGGATACCGCAAAGGGATATAAACAAGTTAGAGCTAAACTTGGTATGAAAAAAGTGAGACCATGGAAGTGGACACCATTTACTAATCCCGCTAGGACAGATGGTGCTGTTTTTCACCATTGGAGACGAGTTGCAGATGCTGGAAAGGAATATCCTTTTGCTAAATTTAATAAAAAGGTTCCTATTCCAACATATACTAATGCAGAATATGTTCAACATTTGGTTACAAATGGTTGGACAAGGGCAGAAACCGATCACTTGTTTGATTTGTGTAGGAGGTTCGATCTAAGGTTTATCATAATCAAAGACAGGTGGGATTCTACAAAGTTCCCTACAAGATCCGTAGAGGACTTAAAAGAAAGGCAAGTAAACATTGTATACTTTATAATTTCTATCTATAGATTTGTATAATCGTTTAGGTATTATCAAGTGTGTGCAGCTTTAACAAGGGCAAAGTCTCACAATGACAAGGTTTATGTGTTTGATGCTGAACACGAAAAACGCAGGAAAGAACAGTTAAAAAAATTGTTTGAAAGGACACCGGAACAAGTAGAAGAGGAACAAATGCTATTATCTGAGTTGAGAAAAATCGAACAAAGGAAGAAGGAGAGGGATAGAAAGACTCAAGATTTGCAAAAATTAATAACAGCTGCTGATCACCAAGCTGATCCAAGGAAGAATGAAAGAAAACCTGCAAAGAAGAGCGGAGCTTCTGCTCGAAGTAGACCAAACAAAGCTGATACCTCTCATGTAAATATTTTGTCAATGATCTTAACTGTGTTTATACACAAGGATGTATTATAAATAATTTAAAATTTTTAGACAGTAGAATCCGCTGGAATTAAGTTTCCAGATTTCAAAAATAGCGGTGTTTCCCTCCGTTCTCAGCGAATAAAATTGCCGAGTAGCTTAGGTCAAAAGAAAATGAAGGGTATCGAACAAATGCTTAATGAACTTCGTATAGGTATCTTTAAATCCAATTTATTTATTGTTTCATTTTTTCTTCCTTTTTATATTTTACTTTAATAATACGGTTATATTTCAGAGTTAAATCCACCACCCACGGAGCAAATATGTCAACAATTTAACGAATTAAGGAGCGATATCGTTTTACACTATGAACTTCGAAGCGCGTTATCGACGTGCGATTACGAGTTGCAATCATTGAGGCACCAATACGAAGCTTTAGCACCAGGGAAGGTACATTATTTAAATAAGGAATCTCAATTGTACCAAGAAATAACATTACGTTAAATTTTCAGACATTAACGATACCACCTGCCTTGTTACCGAAAAGCGAGCCGGAAGTTAAAGCAGACATAATAGATGTGGTGGGTTCACCCAGTATGCCATCTGTTACTCACTAATTTCTATAATAGCTTAGAAAGATAAAAACTGTAAATAATTTCTTGTACGATGAAATGCGATATTCAAATTATCGAGTACGCTTAATCGATGTTTCTCTCTTTGTATTATTTCTTTTTACTCTTTATTAGAAACGATTAAAAGTAATTTAAGAGAAATGGCAAAATTGAATTATCTTCCTCTTCCATAATGTCATCACCATAAAATGTATCAAACGAAGAATGAAATAACTGGAACAAGGCGTTAATTACTTATATATCTGTGTATTTTATATTGTCGACAAAAAGTAACAATGTACGGTCAAACCGTATAATTTATCTACAACAATCTACAATAGATTACAATATGTTATCTTGTTTTTGTTGAGGGTTAGAGGGAGGCAGGAATATTAGAATAACGGGAACTGGGTTTTTTTTTGGAAGGAACGGGAAATCGGGTTAAAAGTGTGGAGGAAAGATGGTCGATGCAGGCCTTTCTTCGTTCGTGCTCCGTTAATCGCGATACAGTTGACTGTTTTAATTCTATATTAAATTACTCGATAGCTCTAGCCGTACTTGGTACGGAATAATGCATATATATCTGATTCTTAATGATCGATAACCCACCGCCCGACTTTTCCATCTACGCCGTGCCGTGAGGACTCTCTCGGTCAAAGTTAAGTATAAGGAAAAACTGGTCACAACGCTGGCTAACATCGTTGACCCGCATATCCGATTCATTGTTCGCGGATCGTGCATCCTCTCGTCTCTTTTTCAACTTCTTATGCCATATGCTGACGTTTCGATCGCAATTATCCCGATAGCACGATATTTTTTAATTTTTAAGACTAATACTTTAGGACGAAAAAATAAAAATATCCAAGAAAATATCTTAGACTGGAATGTCATACTCGATTAGCTCTATTAAACAAAATAATGGAATACTTTTTCTAGTTTTTCATCGTCCAATTTGTAAATGGAAAAAACCTGGAACGCGAATCGTAGATAGATACAAAGTACAAAGTGTTAAATATTTTTCAATAAGCAAGGGAAGTGATATAATCGTAGCGATGGAACAAGAGAAAGCAACTTTAAGAACTTGAAAAGTGATTTCAAAGGAACTTTCCTAAAGATATGTATGTACATTCTACATGCACCTTTGCGTGATGGCATTCTCTAGAGAAATACATACATACTTTTATAGGCTGACGTCTCAAACGAACAGAATAACGAAACATCGAGTATGCATTTCGGTAATCGTTTCGTCTTTGAACGCAAAATGAAACAACTAACATACTCTAACTTTTTGTAATTTCATTTTAAACGAAAAAATCTTTAATTTCAAGAGGGTGGCAACGAAACGGAATGATGAACGATTGAACGCGTCAACCTATCCCGATGGCATCTTCAATCGCATTTTCATTTTCTCATATTTCGGCCGGTTTGTTAATCGACTTGTAGATTTTTCTGTTGTGACGAGAAAAGCACGATCATTGGCTGTGGCATAGCAAGTGGGTCGGCTGGAAAGAGGGGAAAAAAGTTGAGCCACGAATAAAGGAACACCGCGGCTGGCAAAACACGCGTAATACGTGTCTATATGTATATACACACTGATATACATGTATACATATATACACATATCTGTAGCAATAATAGTAATAATTATAATAATCGTAGTGATAATAATAATAACAATAATAATGAATACGAACAACTTGTAATGTACAGAGTATATGCGTACATTCCTCAACGAAAGTTCCCTTCGCCTTTTCTCTCGTGTCACGTATTCCTTTCTTCCTTTCCTCTTTTCTCTATTTTTTCTCTGCTTCTTTCTTTTCTTTTCTTTCTTTCTTTCTTTCTTTCTTTCTTTCTTTCTTTTTTTCCGACACAACACGGAATCGTCTACAGGATTATTGATTCGACAACGTTCGAGCGATCCTGCAACTGACCGGAGAAGAGATTTGTCTCGTTATTATCTTTTTTTTTCTTTTTTGAGTTACTTTTGCTGCTTCGTTTTTTTTTTCTTTTTTTTTGCTTCTTATAACATGTAACATGAGAAATCGTATCTTATTCGTTAAAGACATTCCCTACACAACACGGCTACGGTAATGCGTCATGGATATGTGCGCAAGTGCGTGTGAAGTAGAATGGAGGGAGACACAGAAAGACAGGAAGAGAAAGGATGAAGGGAAGGGGGAGAAGGGATAGATGGATGGATAGATGGATGGATGGATGGATGGACAGATGAGGGTGAAGGGGCAGAGAGGGGGATAGATGGATGTGAGAGTTGAGGAAGGAGAGAGAGGCTGCAGAGGAGGGTGGTTGGCTGGGCAGGAGGTGGGAATCGGGTGGATTCGGGGTTGTCGAGTGTCCGCACGTACGCGCGCGTACGCACGTGCGCACATAGGCACACGTTCTTTAAAGTTTATATGTATAGACTTCTGTATATAATGTTAATCATTGATTTTTTTGTTTTCTTCTGTTGGTTGTTGGTTGCTTTCAAGTAAGCAGCTTTCTCGAGTATGTATATATATACACATAGGTATATGTACAATACATATATATGTGAATATATATATAGTTGCTATTACGTAATAATAACATGTACGCTCGTCAATTGCATCAAATTTTCTCCTCTCTTTTTCTCTCGTCTCATTCGCATCTCTTTCTCTCCTTCTTTCTTTCTTTCTCTTTCTCTAACACACACTCGTACATCGTTCATACGCGTTTACTCTCAGTTCCATTACACTCTCGCACTCGTTCTCCCTCTCATTCGCTTCGGCTTGCCTATAATTTCCTACCTGTATTGTATATAACTACAACGCTATGGTAGACAACAACAAGTAATATTATCCTAAACTTGTTTTCACTTGTTTTCTCTACATCGTATTCGTATATGCCGTAAAAATGTTGTATATAATGATATTAATATTGTTTACATATTCTGTTTTATTGCACGCGTTATCGGTCGCGATAGCACCGACACGTCGAACGAAAGTCGAGCATCCGATCGATCGTTGATTCGGCCGATCACCAATTTTCGTTAACGATCACCGCACGACGTTTAATTAAAATCCCCCGGCGAACTGTAACAGACTCCAAGATTTCGATATTTCGAATAAAAGAACAAATCGTGCAATTTCGATTGTAATCGACGAGATAACGTGAAATATGTTTTTACGATCGAACAAGACAGAAGAAAGGAAAACGTTGTAATCGGCTACGTTCAATTACCGATCCTAAATGTTCGTTCGCTATCGGTCCTACCGCGACATTTCTCTTTAACATCAGCCTGTTGTATTTTCATTTATTTATTTATCTTCCTGCGAGATATTCACTGTACTGATTTTTTTTCCTTTTTTTCTTTTTTTTTTTTATCTTGCATGTAATATCCTCGTTAACGTTCAACTCGCACGCGATCAGCGATTTCTCTAGATATAAGCCGAAAATCATCCTGCGTGAGGTGTAAATAATATGGTCGTTGGTGCAGCATTTGTCTTGTCTCCGTTGAGAATACTCTCGTACCGGTATCCGTACGAAATTACATCGTGACTGAGACAAACGAAAAGCGTGGTCGTCTATCGAGAAGATCGATTTGCCGTTTACATATTTGACAGGTATCACAAAAATCGTCAAATCGAACGCTTATCGAGACCTCGTTGTTTCCCGATCAAATTGCACGTGCACGCTGCAATCCGTAGTAAAATTCATATTTATATTTATACATATGTGTATATTTGTGTATGTGTGGTGTGTTGTACGTGTACGTCTGTGTATATGTGAAAGTGTATATAATATATATATATATACATACATATATATGCTCGTGTGCGTGTGTATGTGTATATATATACACGTATATATAGATACATCTACATATACATATACATGTATATATACGTACTAGGCTGGTTTCGTCTAATCGCACGTATCCTAAATATCCGCGAAAAACAGAAAATCGACCTTTGTACGTTCCAATTTAACCCTAGTACTGTCGTCATTCTCCAACTCCACGCTTTTCCTTTAGAAAAATTTCTTTTCCTTCTAATTCTCTACGTCGTCGTTTGTACGATAAAAACAATAGATAAACGTTGATATAACAATCGGTGAATAGTAATTTAACAATGTAGCTTTGAAATTATTCTACGGTCGTGTCGCTAGAACGATAGTTTCGTAAAAATATTCTGTTTACCACCCATAGATCGAGTAACGGAGAAATAAGTTTAGATCGTTGATCTAACGGCCCTTCTGTTCCCGAAGCGCAGAGTATCGCGACACGATCTTTTCATCTACTCGCATCGTATCGGGGAAGCGATCAAGATCCACTCACCGATGTAAAAGGTGTGTAATTTGGAAGGGAACGATCGCGGGGATATATGGCGCGCGTGGAGCGAATACTCAAGGGCAGAGAAAGGGTTAAGAGAAGAGCGACAATTATCAAATATATCCGTACGCACGAGCGAAAGAAAGCGTTGCCGTAATAAAATCATCCTATCCTCGGACTCTCTCATCCCGACGTATACAACGTTAGACCTTTACATATTTATATGCGCCTTTATGTATATAAGTATGTAGATAATATATGTATATAATGTATAATAGTATAATTATTTATAATATTTTGTTACTTTATCCATTTTCATCTAAGATTCTGCGGTAACCTAGGTTTCTCTCGTCATCCGTTTACCTCGTAAAATCCGAAGTACTTTTTCTCAATTACGTCGTATCCAGTACGTCTACTACTGCGGCGATGGACGGGGGTAAAACCCTATGTAATGCGACGAATTCAACAACGACAATCATAAAATATATATATATGTATATACGTATATATATATATGTAAATATATGTATATATATATATATATATACGTGTGCTTTGTATATAACATACGTGAAAAGAAAAATCGGAACGAACGATATCACACGTATATGTATATATTTATATATATGTGTGTGTGTCGTGCGTACACGCGCACGCGCGCGCGCACGTTGCAAGCGAGCACCTGTATTGTTGCGTGTAACTAATCGTAAGAGAACGTATAGCGTACGCCGAAGATCGATAATTAACTGGCATCTTTCACGCGTGCAACTTTCGCACGCGCGCACACACGTCTTATAGTATACCTAGTGCGATGTGCGTGTGTGGGTGTGTGCGCGCGCCCGCGCCCGCCACTGCGTGTCCAACAACGATCTGCAATCTGCATGCGATCGAATCGTTCGACAGGCTGGATCACCACCCGAAAACAGTATATGTATATATAATATCTATATGTATATACATATAGATGTGTACCTATATGTGTATACGATATATATACTATATGTACTGTATATATATATATATACTATATATATACATATAATACGTATTTAATAATATAATCTTTAATCATATATAGAAACTTTGTAACACCTTTATCCTTTTCCTTTTTTTCTTTTTTAACTTTTCCCTAAGTATCTTACAATATAAGTATCTAATAATATCGCTAAGTATTTAGTTACTTTATTAAATCGTCAGCGTCTCCTTCTCTTTGATATGTGCGTTCGCGCCTTGTCATTGCCAAGAGAATGTATTTTTAAGCCTTTGTAAGCGGAATTTCTGTTCTCTTCTGTTCGGTTTTCTTCCACAACCCCTCCCCTCTCCTCCCCACCTTCTGTCCATCACTCTCTTTCACTCACTCATACCGCTATCTACATACGTTCAAGCTCACAATTATTTTTCTCGTTCTCTCGTGCGTTCTGGTACGCGCTCGCGCTCTTACTCCCGATCCTTCTCTTCCTCATTTTCTCCCCGTCTCCTTTCCTTCTTTTAAGTAAACCATATAACGACAATTAAAGCTACGTTATCGGAATGGAAAACAATATTTTCGATACGACCGTACGTCATACAGAGGGAAAGAAGTTTGTCCTCTCGTATCGCGAAGGATGCAAACCGTTCGACAGGTTTACGGTCATTCGGCTCTATCGTCACGGCATTGCGTTTTGCTCGAAAGTGTTTCGCGTGTCACGTCCGAATTCCCTCGATTCACATTGGTACTCCGTTTGTGTTATTTGACGAAGAGCGACTGTCCCCGTCTCGTTATTTGCGGATGCTCGAAGAATCGCGACACGAGAATAGAATAAAAATTTCTCGAACGAACGACCCTGATCCCGTGATACGAATTACACAACGGTTGTGTAAAGAATCAACCAACGGAGTTTGACGCGCGCATATTTTTTTTCTTTTTTTATCGCTGCCGTATTTAGAATACAATAACGAAAAGAGACGAGAGCGAAAGGAAAAAGAAAAAGAAATTAGGGCAACCGCGATGACGATCGCGTTGAAAAGAAAGTGGGTCGTAAAATATACTTCGATAAGATCCTTCCTTCCTCGTTCTCCTGTTTCCATCGGTCGAACAAAAGGAACCTTTTCCATCGGCTTAGATCTACATGCGTCCCGAACACGGCGAAAGAAAACGAAGGAATTTACTCTTGAACCATGAACACAATTCGCAACACACGGTTTCGGTCAACACTGGCACCGGTAGCATTCGTGTACCGACGTCTTCGACAACGCAAGATTCGACTTGAACGATCGCTCTTACATACGCGTATTTGTTTCTTTTTTTGTTCCTTTTTTATTTTCTCTTTTAATATATAAAAATGAATCTCGAGCCGTTAAATATGGGATCGGCCGCAACGATGTGTGTCCCGTTACGTCTCACGGCGAGACGCGCGTCGAAAATTCAAAGATTAGAATTGAAACTCGATGTCCCCTTTCAACCCTCAACGATGTTTATCCTAAAGTATTATAAAGTACAAATTACGAGCGCGATAATACCCCGAGCTTCGAGCACTTCGCCCGTTCGACCTTCGCCTTATCACGCGATTTCCCGTTCATCCGTTTTCGTTTCAACGAGAACAACCTAACGAACTCTCTATTTATCGTTACCCTCTTTTCTCTCTAAGGGCACGAATACGTTAAACTACGTTGCGTTCCGTTTTGTACAGGATTTCGATTCGGGACGAGAAATTTCCGCGAAAAGAACGTACGGAGTTTCGTTACCCATCCGGACGATTCGCTTTCACATTTCTCGTCGTTGAATCCAGGAAGAACATTTGTTTCGTAGAGACGATGCTCGGCTTTCTTTGTCAATCGTTCGTTCTCTGTCGTTGATCGAATGCAAGAGGAATTCGTACGAGAGGAAGGCCGGAAGCTCGAGGGATTGCGTTACTTCGTTCGCGGCCTCGGCCACACCCGTGCTCGACGCAGGTCGGATCGCTTCTGCGACGATCAAACGTCGCCAGCGTTGAACCTGTTGGTTGCGTGTGATTTTTCTATGTTTCGACGAGCTTTGTATAATAATAATAATAATCGATCGTTACGGTATCAGTACGCGCTACGATAACAAATGTTTGATTGAAAACGTTTATAATAATCGAAGCTACACGGAATCTCTCTCTCTCTCTCTCTCTCTCTCTTCCACATACACACTCTTTCATTCTCTTCCTCGGCGTGGTACTAAAAATGCTAAATTGCAAAAAAGAGGCGCCGCCGTTTGTTTCTCTTCTTTCCATATGTCTCTGTACGTGTCTTCGCGTATATGTGTATATGTGTGCGTGTGTGTGTGTGTGTGCTTGTCCTGTGTATGTCCGTGTACGCATGTGTGTGTATGTACATTTTCTGGTATCCTTTAATCGTTTTGTTAATCGGTGATCGGTACTTCGGGAAGATCGTATTGTGCATCTTTCGCTACTTGCTTCTTGTAATCGTTTACGAAACTATTAAGAAACGCTACGTGCTACCAGCTACTTCGCGCTAAAGGTTCCTCTCCTGCTTTCGTCGTTATATTTACGCGCTTGTTATGTCAAATCGTCTCGTGAGAAGCCGCTGCATTCACTTTCTCATTGTCCTTCCCGTACCTTTCGTTCGGACGCTTCGAGAACGCTTCGCCTTTTCCCGTTTGATCCTGCGATTTTCTCGATGGAAACTGGCACGATCGAGAGCCCACTTTCGAAAGAACGATCCGCGGATGCGAGAGGATCGATGAAAGCCACCCAGCGTTTGGCGAGCATGTGCGTGACGAACGCCTAGTCCGTTCGTTTCTCGACAGACTACGAAACTTCCTCGTTGAAGTAGTATCGGTAGACGATAAGGCGAACACGGCTGACAATTAGACGCGACGCAGCGTAATAACCACGTGACGATCGGCGATCGCATCTATTCCGATAGAACGTTCCTCTTCTTTCTTCGAGCTATCGCCAAGTCGGTCCTCGAGAACGCGTTACCACGGCCGATCGCCACGGATCAACGTAGAATTATCGTAATAGTAGTAGAAGCGTAAGATTAGTTCGATGCTAGAAGATGTAAAAGTCGGTGAAACGCGAGAGTCAAACAGCACCCGGCTACGGACGTTTTTCGTAAGAGTCCCGTAGCGAAGAGCGAGAACGAGATATTAACGAGATGTAGCAGCGGCTAAAGAGTAGAACAACTACGATTCGTGGGTACGGTGAACGCGCCGCAAACACGAGCTCGCTTCTTAGAGCGTAAAGCTGCTTGAACCGTGAACCGCGATGGTTCCTCCTCTTAGTTTCGATAGTCGAGAGTATACAAAAGTGTGACAACGTTTGAAGTATGCGCGAAGTGAATTCTCGTTTAATTTCGTTACCGAATCGGTTAGGTTCGCTTGTCATTTTCTACTCCGTTTCTTCTCCGGTTCACCGTGATTTCTGATCTCTCCTCGTTACGATTTGATTCTCTGCATCCGCAAACAGCATTTTGCGTCGTGCGAGTATTTCTTTTTTTTTTGTGTTTTTTTTTTCTTTTCTTCTTTAGTAAAAAGCTAGGCCGCTGTTAGGCGTTCAGGCGGTTCCGGATATATACGTCGTTCCTTTTAATCCTCTCGTCGAACCGCAGTCGCGCTGCGATTTCGCCTTCTCCGCTTTCAGTATCCTTATCTTAGTCGATATCACGTTTATACCTATTTGTTTATAATCTACGCGCTCGAAACGTACGTAGCGTGACATCGAAAACTCGAAAGAATGTCAGCGAAAGATAGCTTAGTGAGAGTCGCTTTCGTTCCGGGATCACGGAACCACGCTCTTTTCCCTCCTTTTTCCTTTAAGTAACCAAAAAGTCTCTTTTTCGTTTTTGCCTCGAGCGTTTCACTCTTCTACTTGCCCCGTGATCTCCGGTATTGGAGGTTCGTTAGCGTTACTCTTCTACAGAGAAAGAACGGCGTGCAGCGACTCGATCGTAAACTGAATACCATCAAGAGAGAGGTGCAGAGCAAGCGTCGCGGGTGTTCGTTTCGAATGACGTTCGAGTCGACTGCACGACGACTCTCCTCGAAGACTGCGTTTCGCCAGTTTCGCTACGCGTTTAGGAAGATTCGACCTCTTCTCGTGTCTCTTACGTAGATTAGTTGAATAGCTATTAATCGAAGTTAAAAACAGGCACGCCGGAAACCGGAGGCGCGTGTTCTACCGGTAAAATCGTTGCTGAAACGAGGGTGGTCTTTTTTCGATTTCAACGTCGGCGATTCTTTTCAAATACCGAAGATATTCTTACACTTGTAGAATAATTAGGAGAGAGATAATCAATTTTCTATGGTCGAAACGATCGATCGATCCACCGTCGTTTCGGCGATTCGCGATCCGAATCGGCGCTTCCGTTCTCTGCGTACAACGTTAGAGCGCTGACGATCGGCGGATTCGTTTTCGGTCAATGAAAACGCGACGCGTGGCCGATCGATTGAAGGCGAGCCGGAGTTCGCCGCGTTTCGTCATGGTTCCGACCCTCGCGCGCCGTCTCTTTCCTCCCACGGCTACTGTTTTCGTTCGCGAGACAATGTAATTTCGCGGAGCCGTACGCGGAAAAAACGGCCTCGGGGGATAGCGTTAGGCGGAACAATGGTATCGAGCAAACACAACGCGGATCGAACGGCTTTGCGAGTTTCGAGCGATTAATCGAGGTGACACGCTGCTGGCCAATTAGCCGGAACGTTTGTCACTCGCATGTTTTGTCCCTGAATGAATTTTTCGCAACGTTGTTCCGATAGTTGCCTTGTTCTTCGCGCGTGACTAAAAATACACGGCGAAAGGGGAACGTTGCCTAACGCTATCGCGTGTAACGAATTCGAAAACGAAGCGTCGAGCGTCGGAAGCGCGTCCGTGCAGATTTTACGAACACGACAGAGTAGATTTGGCTAGATCCTACGGTTATAGACGAAAAGAAAGTGTTGCACTTTATAGAGAGAAATCAGCGAGCCGTCAGGCCGTCCACTGTGCAACGAGAGATCGTCGATCGCTTACTCGGCGGATGAAATCGCGTCAACCGGTTTTAGATCGCGATCGGCAACTAGCGGCACGAATCGTGGATTCGTTCGATCGATATATTTTACTTTACACGGTATCGAATTCATTGTTTCCATCGTGAAACAATTTGGCAGTACGACTAACGCCACTTGACGAGTCGCGTATCAAAGCGAAAACATCGACGTATCGGATGCCTTCTGCCGCGGGTAAACCGGTAGCTCTAAACTCGGTCGTGCGTTCGACGATCCTCGAGAGAAATCGCGTTGGAAAACGGCGTTTCGTCGAGCTTCGAGCGTGCGAGAGTCTAACGAGTGGCTTCGACGGGCGAGTTGTTCGAATCGAGACGCTACATCTAGGATAAGTATCGTGGGAAGAAACAACGTGGTATAAAAGCAGTAGAATAGGAGTAGAAGTAACAAGGAGTGGAATTACGGAGAAGAGATAAAAGAAGAAACGGTAGGAAAAGAAGAAGAAGAAGTAGCGTCGGAGGAAGAAGAAATAGCAAAAAGGAACGAGATCGTAGCGATCTGTTTCTCTCTAGATTACGCAAACGTAGATACAGTTGGCGCGATCGTTGGCACGATTGGCCGACGCGCTCGCTGTGTTCAGACAAAGCGACGACTACGGCTGTTCGTCGAACAGAATTCGCCGCTAAAATTCTTAACGAGACGAGTATTTTGTTTCAGGTATTTCAAGGTTTTTACAATATTTACACGTATCTCGACTAGAACAAAAACGCTTCGTAACCTGGGTGACGTGTAATAACCGTTTAATCGTTAAACCGGCGATGGGAGAGTAACGAGATTCTTTAGGGAACGAGGGAAGGGGATGTGATGCATCAACATTGTTTCGGTTGTTATTTCGGGAAGGCTGTTGTCTGTCGTTCCTCTTTCGATCGATGCGGCGCTCGAGGAAGATTGTTCTCATCGGCCGTGGACGATTCGCCGACGACGATGATAATGACGATGACGAGACCCGTAAATGTGCGTCCATCTACCGTCTCTGCTGGACCTCTGGATCGCTCGGTTGGTCCGCGTTCCTAGGCTGGACAGACCAGGAACTCGTACTCGAACATCAGCGAGACGGCAACGAAGACGAAGTAGAGGAGGAACATCGTAAACCCGAGGCCCTTGTTCATTCGCCACTTGAAACAGGCGATGCTCATGATGACAAACAACAGCATGCAGAAGAGGATCGCTATGCTGCACACCATGCCCACCGAGTTCACCTCCACGGGTTTTCCGTAGATCAAGCCGTAGAGTAGCCACGGTACCGGAAGCCTGAGGACAGAAATACAACGGAAAATCCAGTCGAATTTCGAATATCTGTTAATCCAGTTCTATGGTTTTATCAACTAGCTAGAGGAAACGTCCTATATTTTTGTATCTACATGGGAAATATTTTGAAACGATCCACGATTCTTTTCGATACGTAAATATTTCACACTCGACTATTTTTAACCAAATGGCCCGTGACCTCGTTCTGCCTGACGATGAAGCAAATCGGAACTTCTCGGTCGGAAGAAAGATTTCCCAGCATCCGGTACATACGTCATCCTCGCAACCAAAGGATTCGACCTGGCCGAATTTTCTTCATCCCGTCGCTTGTCAGTTTACTCGTTACCTGTTCCTACTCCTGGCCGCGAACACGGATATTAAAGGAAAATCGACGAGCACGGGCAACGCGGCAGAAACGCATTTGGCAGACGCGGCTGTTGTTTCACGCCGAATCGTCTTGCATTATCTACGCGTCCGGCCGCTTCTAATCGCAATCTTCAAGGTAGAATAGCGTCTTGCGCGATACGCACGCGCCCTTTCGCATTTTACCCCGTTTTCCTCTCGGGCAACTTGCCAGCTGGCGCGCCTGCAACGGATGCGTGCGAGCGAATCGATCTTCCATCGACTAGGCCGCCGAATGTCGAATCCGCTGGCCAGCAAATGCGCGCCCAAAAACGGTAACCTTCTTCGTGGCTGTGTTTAAGAGAACGCGCACGTTTGGTAAATCGCGGTGCCAAATTCATGTCGAATAGATCGTCGCGTCTCGTCGCGTCACACGCGTTCTCATCTGCAAACGCGTAACGCTTCGGTGGATTGGAGAAAGAGGCTGACCGGTCGATTGGTTCAGGTCGAGAAAAAATTCAGCCACCAGGACGAAACTCTGTTTGCGTTTATCGTTGCCGCGAAGCAGGCGTGCGCGTAACCAGCGTAATTTCGATTCGAGTTTGTTATTGTCTCTAAGACGATTATCCGCAGCATCAGTTCGGATTCCGCTTGGATATATCGTTCTGGCTGATAAGGTCGATTCCCTGAGCCCTCGAATCGCTATTGCCCCACTTTCCAGACAAACTTTTACCCATCGAAGTTTATCGCCATTAAGACGATTAAATTAATTAACTCGATTACTCCTAACAACTCTCGCGGTCGAGCTTCGATTATTTGTTTTTCTCTGGCGAAAATATCGGTATCGGGAGGAAGCACGGAGTACGATCCAGCGCGTCGTAACCGAGAAAATATTTGCGGACGAATCTAGCGGACGAGGGGATGATTCTTTGGCAGAGGACGAAGAAAAGGATCGTCGAAGAGCCTCTCTGATATCATCGTGGAAAATGAGTCGCGTCTGGCATTGGTATTTCTGCTATTTCACGCGCCAACGATATAATAATCCCGGCGAGGATGTGTGCGCGTGTGTGCTTGGAAGAGGACGTTTGGAGGGAGAAACGAATGGCGAATGGTAAATCGCGAACGTTATTACAGAGGAATAGCGAGAATACTTCAATGGGCTGGCGCAATGACCAATTCTACGCGTCTCCTCTTGGCTTCGTTTGATCATCGGTGAAATTCCAATTTATACGCTTGAATTCTGTTCGTACAATAACTAGCTAACGGCCGCGCGATTCTGCCGCTTTCCGAGTTTTCCAACAATTCGGCTCGCGCGAACCCGAGTCGGACCAATGTGTCTCGACTCGATGGGAATTTTCAAAATCGCGACACATTTAACGACTTGGAAGAATTTCAGGCGCACGAGAGCTCTGCGAGTCTCGAAACTTTGTAATTTAATCATCTCGAATCTGAATGTCATTTAACTACCGCGGAATAATGGATATTTAAATCCTCTGGCGGTATCGGTCCGCCCAAGAAGAAAGATAATATATTTTCCAAGTTTGAAGGACGATTTCTTTCTTTATGTTGGCGAACAGTTTCCGATACACAGCAACCCTCTTTTAGAAGGATTGTAAACGTATTAAAAATCGCTTACGTGGATCTTCCGTCCAATCATGTTATTTATCTTCAATGATATCTACGTTTTACGTTATAGAAAAGCAATAAATGCAAACGAAGTACGCTTAGTTTATCGTATGCGGTAACCGTAGCTTGTTAAAAGAAAAGTATACGGAACAGCGTCTATATAGAGACTGATTTCCGTGTGAGTCATAGCGTAAATGAAAAGTTCATAGGAATTACGTCAGTTCGATTACCTAGCCAAACGTTCGTGTAACTTTTATCGCAGTTTCTCGTTTCCAGACTTTGTTAAATGATTAAATGATTCGAGAATACTTAAAACAGCCCGAAATTCTATCAAGACTCGAACCGAAGAAACTTTTCGTTCGCCGATAGCGACGACCTGAGGTCAATGTCCCCCCACCCCACCGCCTATCTGTATTATACAATTAAATAGATTGTACCGGTGCACATGTTTCCGATATTTCCAATAGGTGGGCGATCGGCGAATCTGTCGGAAGATCGTTTCTTTGGTTCCTTTCATCGGGTAATCGTTCCCGACGTCGAGCAATTTCCGTTCCCTGAAGACACCTTCTTTCTCCGCGGCCAGATCGATCGAAAGCCTTAAGAAAACTTCGCGTGTTATCCGACGTACGAAAGGAAAAGTCATGTAATCGCGTGAGCTATGTGGTGACTGTGGCTGAAAAACTATGCACGATGACGACTACTCTTTAAGTTTTCTTCCGACATATCCGACGAAAAATCCCAGCCACTCTAAACGGCGAATATAATTTTCAAGAAAGCCGACGTTTTCAGCCTGCTATACCGTGTCCTGGTCAGGTCTCGTTTCATTCTTCCTATATTACTCGATCGATTAATTTCACAATTTTTGTTAATAGGAGAATTTACATAAAGTCAGACGAACAGAACAAATTAAATTAAATTAAATTTTCTCCCGTCGATCATCGGACTACTCTCCGATCTTAAACAGTTTAAACCTTCAGACGCTTTAATAAGAATGTTTAATTGTTGTCAATAAAATACTTAATGGCATGATGAATAGCGAGTTAAACGAATAGCCGAAATTCGAAGATAATTCTATTCATGGGCATCTCGGTCCTCGAATCGTGACCAACAAAAATGTCCAAATTTGCAAACGTGTTGATCTTTGTTGCGAATAAATCAACTTTTCCCGTGCCTTTCACACCTTCAGGCGTGGCTCGTTATTCGTTCTCTCGAGATGACTACTTTTCATATCGTAACAGACAATGTATACTACAAGGAGTATAGCTCCTATGTATATATATAGATATAACAATAATTAACGAACATTGTATTATCGTATTATCGTTATATTATCACGACACAACGTTTAGAACGATGAACGAGACAAATGTCTGCAGGATTTTCCACGTTGACTTTCTTCCTGAGTCTCTGAATGCGTCATACAACTAAGATCTCGATTTCTCTGAAATAATCGTAGACAAGTATGAGACCCGGCGAGGATCGTCGTAAAGTGTTTCACCGAGATGAATACCGGCTAACGAGAGATTCCACTGGCTCAAAGTGACGTAATCTTATTACTCGCGCCTTAACCGCCTTCTGAAGAATAATGCGCCGACCATCTATCTCGACCCATCTCCGTCTTTATAACGTAAATTCCCGTAATTGTGATATGAAATAGACGCGGTTAAATTTCAATTGGCGATTCTGTGTGCAAACGGGAACGTTCGTGCCAGAGGAAATACGATCGTCGATGTAACGCGTACACGATATCTTCATTGGCGATACGTTTGAAGTTAACGTGTACTAGCTTGGCAACTAAGTGATTGCGGATTTTGCCATTAGGTGGTATCGACAGAATCCGCAATCACTTAGTTGCCAATCCAACAGTATTTAGCTTGTCTGCGAATCGTTTTCGCGGAACTTTAAAAACGTTGGAAATCGATGTTCCTTCATCGACGTTGGGTAAAGCGCGTCGCGATTTTCCAGCAGCTTTATCGTCAGTGGCAGATTGTGTGTCCCGCATGAAAATTGCCATAACCGATGTCCTCGATAACGTCGAGCGATGGCCGTTTACGAGCAAGCCGTATAAATCCATATGCGACCTACATCGGACTGCAGACAAAACAAGTATCGATAAATTATCCGGTCGAATCGAACCGAAGAAACGAAGCTCTTGCGTTTATTTGTCTCTCGCAGTTTCCTGCGTCGCTTCCCTTACCCATCGTTACGACCAGTGCGCGTTGCTTTCGTAACCGATCTCCACGCGTGGATAAGTCGACTAAGAATCCCTAAGATCGAAAGTCAAGCTATCGTACTCTTCTTTCAATTCCATTTATCCGTGTTCCGTGCACCAGCTTCGAAAGTTTCGCGCGTGGTGACAGCTATGCACGCGAGGATATCGAAAGGAGACACGAAGAGAAGAGAAATACGTTGTAAGATGGAAAATATAGAGCTCACCCAACGGTCACGTCGAAGATGTTGCTGCCAACGGAGCTGGAGACGGCCATGTCGCCGAATCCTTTTCGCGCGACGATGACGCTGGTGATCAGGTCTGGGATGCTGGTGCCGGCAGCGAGGAACGTCAGGCCCATCACTTCCGGCGGAATGCGAACCGTGTCGCCGGCGATGTTCGCCCACCAGACCATCAGGTACGAGTACGCTGCGATCCAGAAGATCGAGCCGATGAACGTCACCGCGAAGAACTTTTTCCCTGCGAGAAAACGGACGAATTGACCTCGGAAACGTGGCTCTTCGCCCTCCTCCCCCCGTATCCGGTTAAAAGGATATCCTGCTTAAATCGAATCCCCTTTCTTTCCTTTGGAAAACTTCGCGTTTGCCGTTTCTCCTTTCTCCTCTCTATCTCTCTCTCTCTTTTATTTCTTTTTTTTTTTTTTTTTGTGAAGCGTGTTTGCTCGAACATCGAATTTAGAATATCGCGGCGAACTTTCGTGAGAGCGTAGGCTTTCGTGAGGTTGGTTTAAGGAGAGGGAGTCGATTTGTAAAGTACCACGCCCAAGACTCTGTATCGCGACAATCGAAATCTAAGCTGGAATCTTTGCAACCGCATTAAGGTGGATAAGAATCGAAACATTTCCTGCCGGTATTAATATTATTGCTACCGAGAACGAGCTTTCCGTCAGATCGTTTATTCTAACGATAGAAGCGAAAGAAAAATGAAGGGACTTAACGAGACTCAAGCTCGCGATTCTACGCTCTTTCTAGCGAAAGAAGGTACAACGAACCCTCTTTCTTTCTTTTCTTTTCTTTTCTTTCCCCCTGTCTTCTCTGTCACTCGTTAATTCCTCCGCTTCCTTTCACCTTTCACCTTTTGCCACCCTTCCTTTTAATTGTTCCCGCTCCTTTCTCATTTTTTTTTTCCTCTTTGAGATATCAAAATTTGATACGCATCTGTCGGATCGATAAGATAACATCCGCTGGCAAAATTTCTCATTGTTATTATCGTTATCATCGTTGCCTTCATTCGGTAGCCACATAGATCCTGTGCTGTTATTTCTGGCTACAATTCATCACGGTGAAAAAAGGTTGATCGCGAGAAATCTGACAGAATCGTTTCGTGCGTTCGACTTTGGCCCTCTTTCCCTCTTCACGAGCTTGCAGAAAAACGGACCTTCGCGTACTCGCGCAGCGCCCCTTAATTATTACCCTGACATTGAGATTCCAATTAATCATCGGGTCCAATTTATATCTAACGAAGATCGGTGGCGAATACCTGCAGAACGAGGAAAAGAAAACGAACTGCTGGCATTTAGAAAGCGTGCAGGGAACAAAGCTCGGGCATGAATTTCTCGAGTTAACAGTCCCTCTTAAAGGAAGTTGTTTTCTCGTTATAGTCGCGTGTAGCCACGGGACAACGGAATAACGTTCGAGACGATATATCGAGATTTATTTCAGTGGCGATCTCGAACGGGTCAGTTATCGCGGAGAAACGAATGTTTGACGACTCCTGGGGCAAAAATTGAAACGAAGAGGCCGCGGCGTAATTTTCCGCGACGATGAAAAGCTACTGCTCGTCGCCGCGGCAGGCTGAATGCCAGCGCGAGGTAACAATCAGTCGTCGATTCGAAATTAGCGTGTCAATATCATCTTTCGTCGTTGGCATTGTGTCGCGTTCAAATGCAGACCTGTTAATAGGCCGTGATAATGCAGCACGTCCGTGATTGATGGCAGCCCAGGAAACCGTTTTGAATAACAGACGCGCGTGCCGCCTGTCGTCCATCTTGCAGCGCCGTTTAATTGCATCGTTCGATCTCGATATCCATTCGGCAAGTCTATGCGTTAGGCGACATTGAAAAAGTTCAAACGTCACGAATGCGTCGGTATCGATCAACGAAAGCGAGTGAAAACGTATCTTGGAGCGTCCCATGGGGAACGGCGAACGGCCAACGAATGCAAATTTACCGCCAACGTAAAGCCATTAAACATAAAACGCGATAGAAAGCAATAGAGCTGGGGACGTAACTCGGTCGTAAGGGAGAAAGCAAAGATTAATAGTTGAAAATAACAGGTATCCGGTCGAACGTGAAATACGATCGAATCGCTGAAGAATAGACTTTTTCGAAGACAATGGAATATTTTTGCGTAGCTCGCCCGATCCAACGATCCAGCGTTAAATAATGCAACACGCGGACGGAAATATCCGCTTGCGATTATTCGTCGCACCGCCAAGTACGGAAGGAAATTTCGCTTGTTATTTTTGGAAAATTTTATTATCGTACGAGCGAGCACGTTCGACGTCCTAACTAAATGCCCGAGGAAGAAAAGAAAGGAAAACGACGAGCAAGGAGAATGGTCCACTGGATTATCGTTCTAACGTTCTACAGACCCAGCAGCGAGTTTCCTTGCTCGTGAATCGACTAACCGCTCGCCTACAAAGATTACATCATTCCGCTTGAACGGCGTTTTGCTTTGCCGATACCGCGACACGAGAAACGTATCATACGCTTGCAGCGCAACATTTTCGTTCGCGATGGCCATGCACAGAGGAAAATGGATCGTTCGATCACGCGCTTGATTAAAACCGATACACGTCAAAAATTTCTGCACACGGTAAACTTTTATCGTTGGTCGATGATTTAAAAAGTTAACAACGACTCGTCCTTAAATCGATGCCTGGAATATTCAAAACGATTTGTTCCGACTTTGCGAATCGAGTGTCAAAAACACGCCGCCGTTTAATATCTCGAAACGTCATGTTACGCGTTTCACGCGTGGAAAAACGGTACTTGATTTCGCCTACTCCATAAATGATGCACCACCGCATAAACGAGAAACAACGACCGATTTAGGTATTACCTTTATCTGCGTTGTCGATATTTGCTGACCATATTTAACCATAGAAAACAAAAAAACGACGCATTAAAATCGCCGTCTCTCGATATCAGGCACGCGACCAATTTTAAAAATTCTCTAAAATATTTCACTCGTTTCTAGTTATACCGCAATCTCGAACACGCATCTCGATTATGGAATCCGGCACGATCGAATCACGTGAAATTGTTTTGAGAGCGTGCGACACAAATTTCGAAGATACGTCGCCTCCAAGATTAACGAGCCGATGCTCGAAACTTGTCATAGCTATGAAAATACTCTTAACGCTTTGAATATGCTCGATATAGGATAAGGTGTGGGATCAAACCTGATCTTAGATTTTTCAAATTCTCGATCGGTCCGTTGACTGTCCAGAAATTCTTCAACTTTTTAAATTACACGTCGCGTTTAACGGACTAGTTTGTTAGGCAACTTCGACCGTATCAACGATACGCTTTGCTCGACCGCGAATCTGCTTTAAAGCATCCGTGTTAACTCGCATGAAATCGTAACACTCGTCGCTTAAAGTTAGCGCTCGCTCTTTGATACTTCGGTTCGTGTACCGATGCGTCCGACAGCAGCAAACGGTCCATGGCCGTCGGATACAAAGATAATAAATAAAAATCAATAGAAAATCTACTTACCCTGGAAAATAAGACGCGAGGTTTTTGGCAAACTGAACGAAATGAGAGGAGCCTGCTCGGCGAAGAATCCCCTGGCTTACGGTTAAACCGTAAACTCGTACGGATCCTCGAGAGGACTGTCTTTTACGGCGAACCGGAGTAGAGCAAACTATGCCTTTGATATTCCTCTATGAAACTGAAAGCTAAAAATTTACTGGCTTTGGACGGAACGAGGATGCAGCAGCGCGCTGCTCTCGTTTCGTCCAACTGCTGCCGCTGTTTGAAACAATGCACGCTCCTTTCCCGATAATCGAAACAAAGTCTTGGGTCAGCGGTAGGTTAAAGGATCTGAAGGAAACGACTCTGTTGGAAACTCTGCACGAAATCCAGTGTGTCGTTTCATCTTCCGCCGGCTTACCTCTGGGTGTCCTTGTGTCTGGTAACGTCAGCCACAGAGGGAACAGAATTGGCGCGACCAAAATGTAAGTTAGTCTTTTCCTGGGACTGCTGGGCCAGCCCATGTCCAAGGCTTCCGGAGGTTCATCCTCCTCTCCCTGAAACAAGCATTTATTTTCAAAGGCAAAATTCCCTCTGGCAACCTCGCGTCGTGCATCTTCCGCGTTCGATTTTCTCTCTAATTAACACGCCCGCTTAATCCGTTTGCTGTATCCGGTCGGATGGAGTTAAGAAAGAAGCCGAGTTTTCCTATCCGCCGTACACTCGATCGCCGTTTATCGTTGGTAAACACAATGAAGCTGGGCGGTGAAGCGACATAGGCTTCTAAATACCGCGGGTAACTCGGCAAAGGCACAAAGCAGATCCCTTAGATCCATTCTCGGCTAACCGCGACACAATGGGCCGGTTCATGTTTGGATTTTCCAGCTGCACTCGTCTCGCCACTGATAATTGCCACCGAGAGGCAACAGCGGCGATTAATTCCCGCCGAGTATAGCGATAATTTTACCGCGCGCGACTATTTCGCGCAGTGCGATTTCGGCTGCAGTGAGAGAAATCGGCTGTTCCACTGACGGAAGCGTCGACGTCAACAGTCGATCCCGGTACGCGCGTGCCAGCGATTCGACAAATACGAGGCCGAGAGACGCGTAAAACGAAGAAGAGAGATCAACGAAGAAGACAAAGGAGACGAGACGGAAGGGAATAATCGCGGAAGGATAAACGAGACCTTGAAGGGCGAAATTTGTAGAGAAGAAGCGGGCCGTTGCTAGAAAATGCGGAACTCGGGCGGAAAAGCCATTGCCTGGTGACTTTGCTTCGATTATCCGAGAGTTAAAAGAGGAACTGAAATAGGCAATGTGTAGCGTAGCGACGCCGGGTGTAGCCAGAATTGACCCAGATTCGCGGTGCATTCAAAATGAAAAGGCCTTCTCACTCATTTAGGACAAAGAGGTTCGAGAATCCCCTGCGATCCGCGCGCGCTCCCCACCACCACCAGCTAATAACGGGCGAAAGCTCGCACCGCCAATTTCTAAGTCGCGGAAAATCGGCTCGCGTTTCGATTTCTCCTCGAGTTAACCCACAGCACCATCCTTCGTTCCATGCGAGTTTCCAGAATGGAAATGGAATGGCGCGTCTTTGCTCGCGACCAAGACGTTTCACGGCACTTTATTTTCGCCAATCGGAATATCAAGAGCAAGGAGGAGACGCGAGCGTCTCGACGATGAACGACAAAGGACGGTGACAAAGAACGTCGAGTCGAAAGATCCGTTTGGATCGGGACGGCAACTTTGACGGCGAATCACGCGAAGACGAAGGTCTCGCTTGGGAAACAACCACTCTCCGCAATTGCCTTGTTTCCAACCCGATGTCCTTTTGCTATACAGAACGGCCCAATTCTTGAACGCTCGGCCATTGTCAGCCGATGTTTCTCGACTATAAATGTGTTCGTTACCGCGTCTCCCTTAGCCGTCATGTCGGAGGGAAGATGACGCTGAATCGTTTGTCAGAGACCGACCGCTCGGAAAATAAGGAATTCCTCGGTTCATTTTTCCTATCGCATCGCGTCCATCCGAATTATCGAGCATCTATCTCTGTCCGCAACCAGGCGGTTGGAACGCCAGATAGCGCGGGAAGAGCGGCATGAGAACGGCGATATCGCTGCTGGAACGTTCGAGTTGAGCGACAACCGGTCGACGCGAACTGGCTACCATCTGCCACAGGAAAATGGCCAAGAAATATTTCCATCGCGTAGATAACAATTTATCAACCGTTATCCGTTTTTCGAAAGTGCGTTAATCGCTCGTGAAACCTAATAAAAATTGCGATGGCGCGCCAATCGATCACCGAACACCGTCGCTCGCTTTTTCTCCGCGACGAGACGCAAAGAAACGAGAAAGGACGCGTCGCGACGTACCGAAAGTCGGACGGTCCGGCGATTCGCCGTACACTGGCCGTTTCGTTTCGGTTCGATCGATGGACGATAATTGGCCTGGTCGTCGAATCGTGGCGACAGCCACTGCCGTTATTTTAGAAACGGCCACCGAGGGAGAGCTAGAAATCAGAGACGACCGAATTTCCCAACCGACCGGCCAGGAAACGAATTCAAATTACCATCTTGCGTACGCGGATCGTCGAGCGAAAAAAAAGAAGCCCCGCGGATTCTTCCGTCTGTCGCCGCGTTAACGTCGCTCGGCCTCTGTCGACTTTTCCGTCTCGGAAATGGGATCGCCAAGGACACGACCGAATTAACGTTTTCGGGCCGCCGCGCGGCCATTGTTCCTGTCATTGGACCACCCAGCCTCTCGGCTGCGACTCCTGTCTACGTGGAAACTCGATCCGACGTTTCGCCAGCATTGCGGGTATCGTCGTCGGCTCTCACTTGGCACAGGCGAGGAACGCGTCTGCTATCGGTCGCTGCTGTTGTCAAACCACCTTCACGCGTCTTTCGCAAGCTGTCGATAAGGACACGCGCCGAGATTCCAAGCTCTCGCGTCTCTGATCGAAATCGCGAAACTGTCCTTTGACGTCCCGATCGTCCTCGAACGAAAAGGGAATAAAACAGACTTAGGGGAATTGGACGATGGCCGCAAGGATCGGAAGGACGAGATGGAAGCGATCAGGCATTCGTCGAATTTGACAATTACCGAATCGAGCCCCGCATCGAGGCCAGCGGCTATACCGCCATTGGGAAGTTCCTGGATGCCGGCGGTGGTGCCGGCGGTGGTCGTCGTCGTAGTGGTGGTCGTGGTGGTGCCCTGGGAGCCTTGCTGCAGCTGCAGAGTGGTCTCTCTCGACGAGGCACCGGAATAATGGGCGGCGGTCGACGTAGCAGCGCCGTTGTGCGGCCTGGTGGCATCCAGTAGCACCTTTAGCGAAGCTATCGCGTGCAATTGCGTCGCTTTCTCGTCCACTTTGCCTGAACAGCACCAGAGATGCAGGTTAACGAGGAAAAACATCGAGTCACGCGCTACGATCAAACGCTTTGCTTCTCTATCTATTCTAGCAACTTTGATCGTCTATGAAACTGGCGTCACAGGCATCGATGGTATACCGGCAGGCGTTTCTCTCTCTATACGATTATTTACACGCGAGATCGAATTACAACTAATCGTACCTACAAGTTTTCGGAGCATCGGCTATATAGAAATACGATGTTTTTACGTCCGCTCGGAATCGCCATACTCCGCGGAATATTCTCGTTCGTAAAAGAACGATCGTTTTATTCCGCGGTTTAAACGACCCGATACAAACAAGATATTTACGACGTTAGTTGGAGTAGCAAAATGATCGACGCCCATGACCAGTATTTACGATGCTACAGAGTGCAACTGGCAAGCAGAAAACTTTTTCCACGACCCACGCAACTAAATTCCAACGTCGAACGGGATCTGTGCATCGGACGTCGTAACGGCGATGTTGGAAATTTGCCGTAGGTATCGTGGATATACGTACATACGTTCCATTTAAGCGTGCATTTAAAATCTAGCTAAAGCTGAAACTACGAAATAATAATGAGCTAGAGTCGTTCAAAGGCGTTTTCGTGCGCTTCCTTGCTACGTTCTACTTCGCCCGATTACCTAAAACAACCTTGTGTTACGTAACAGTTACCGTTTTCTGGTCTATTTCGCCAGCCTACCGACCTTAACTGTTAACGATCTGCAAATACGTTGCTCCACGAATCGCGCTAAAGCCACTTGCGCGTGAGAATCTGCGTTTATGGAATTGCCCGTAGCTCGCGTAGAAAAGGCAACGTTGAGAAAATGCCACTAACGAATTTCACGAGGTACTTTGCCGAGACTTGGAGTCGTTTGTCGCGCTCGTATAATAAGTTTAACTCGCGCGATCGTCACGCAATTGGATTATCCGAGTGGAATGCTATCGCGCGTGAGTAGATCGGCCGGTGAATCGTGTTTAAGAAAATTACAGCGAGCGGATTAACGGTCGAGTCAGTGAAATCCATTTACGATTCGTGTTGAGTCGCCATGCCCGGTAAGAACACGTTTAAACCATCGCGTTACAAGCTACCTTCGCCAAATGGCGTGTCTTTTTTATCTTCGCAAACGACAAAGCGATTGCCACTTTCCAAGAAAACGTTCGCACGTCCGTTCCGAATTTAGCGAGTAGCGAGTATTCGACAAGACGGAAACCAATTTCTCCGCCGTGAGTTTCCCTCGTCTTCCGGGGATGACGTTAATTAACAGCGAACAGGCAAGAAGCGATTCCGACGTTCGAATCATCCGGAACTTCCGTCTCGTTATCGTAACGAAAACGTCGACCAAAAGACATGGAAAATTCTCACAGACACTAGACACGTGCCGTGAAATATTACTGCAAGATCCGCTCGTCCTTCTTGTTTATTCGTTGGAATAAATTGGTAAAAAAAAAATGGAATGGCGATTCAGAAGCGAGCTTTACGTCTGTACCGTGACGCAAGTATTTGCATCGTGTAATATTCCCATTGAAATCGCGCTTTCGCGATACTCCGGTATAACGTGCAAGCAGAAGAATCTCAAACGGGCAAGAATCCCACTCGGCGTATAAATTACTGTTATCTTTTCATCCCACGGACGGAATACGCAGCCTCTGAGTCGTCAAATATTTTCTTGCTCCCTCGCAAGTAAATTCCCACGATTCTCGACCTCGAACCACCATCTCCAGTGTAATTCCTCCCTCTTAATTTAACCTTGTAACCGCGATAATCAGGGCCGAGCGTCGTGATTCGTCTTTAAATAGGTAAAGTAGCGAGGAAACAACCGACATGAGGCACTCGAAATTCGTTCGTTACCGAGGCTACCTCGTTGCCACGATGCGAGCCGATTCTGCGCTTATTCGCACGATACTAGGTCAAAGAAGAAACTGAACGGGTCGGGCAAGAATGGCGAGAAGAACACTGAAAAGTGTGCGCGATACGAAAGTATGTGTCTAGCCGGAGGCTACCTCGTTTCCTATTTATCTCGTTTCTCTTTCACCTTTGTTCCCCATCCCCTTTCTTCACCCTTTTTTTTTCTCATTTTCTCGCTCCTTCTCTCGTCTTCTTTCTATGTATATATATATATAAAATACGTTATACACCAGCCGCCTCTAAGAGTTTCTTTTTTTAAGATACATCATTAGTCGTGTTTATCGATTAACCCGACCGCCGGTAAACAGCAGAAGAGAAACTTCGCTTAACGCGTTCCTTTAAATATTTGAACGTCAAGCGACGTTGAACGCGGTGACGGATAGGTTTTGCAATAACTATAATCTGATACCGCGCGGAGCAGCGTTTCGTGCGAGCAATTCGATCGTTCGTATCGTCTTTCATACGAGGCATTAAACCGAACGTTCTTCCGTTAATTACCGACTTGCTCCAAGTTCACCTTTAGTGGCAATTTCGCTCTCGAGCCGAGGACTAAAACGAACGCATGAAATATTGCGAGGCTTTGATTGCTTTCGATGTGAAAGGTGAAAAGCGACAAAAGCGAGCAGACTCGTACGCGAAGAAAAGGCCGCGAGGTAAAGGAAGAAGACGTAATTCGGCGATTAGCTTGGACCAATCGCGTGTGCCCGTGCTGATGGTACTAGGTCAAAGGGGGAAAAAGCTGTAGCGAGTGGCCTTCGTTCTCGAAACTGGAAACGTGGCGAGAAAATAAAGGCGTAGAGCCGTCGGCGAGAAGTCGGACCGCGATGAAAGTATCGACCCTTGGGTCGCCTCGAGCGAGATGGAAAAGTATAAGGTAGAAGAATACGCGAAAGGGAGGGATTCGTCCGCGATGGAGAGCGAGATAAAGGAAGGAGGAGGTGCCTATCGGGTTTCGAGCTGTTAAGCTCCGATAATTTTGTTTACCCTTTGCGTTTTCTACCTTCCTCGAGCGGTATAATCGTTCGCGTAGAAAAAGTACAAAGACACGGTAAAAATAGAAAGAAAGAAAAGAGAGGAAGAGAAATCGTTCAAAGGAAGAGCCACGATTAGAGAAAGAAATCAACGACGCTGCATTTGATAAATTACAGTTAATGGCTGGCGATACGAATCACGGGAAAGGAAGCCTCGTGAAAGAGCGAGTATCGCGAATAAAAGAGCGTTAACAAACTTCCGAGTGGTAGAATCTTGTTAATTTCTTTATTGTAGACGAATTAAGACGCGGAGAAACGGCGGGATATTCGCGTTCTCCGACCGGCGATGGAAATTTTCGAGCGAGACAAAAGAAGAGGCAAAGAGAGAGAGAGAGAGAGAGAGAAGGGAGGAACGACGAATCAAGTAGAATAATCCCGTGCGGGTCGGCCCAAGTGCTACCTATTAACCTACAAAGCTCGATCAGCCTAGGTTTGTTAGCGGACGCGTTTCGGTTTTGAGGACAATTAAATCGAAGCGGAGCAGCACCGCTTTTCCAACTGGCAATTGGCGAAGGAGGACACGAGACAGGCATTTGATCGAGCACGGACCGATCGTTTGGAAAGCAAACAAGTGCTTTCGCTCGTGAAACACCGAAATGGCCTGTGTATAATAGGTATACGGAGAAAGGACGTTGGATGAAGCGATCGTTAAGAACGGAGATATAGATCGGTGTCCTTCGCGCAGCCATAAACCCGTCTCCTAGATAGAACGAATATCTTCGCGTTCGTCAGATGGCGAGATAGCGTTCGTCGCGTGGCAGAAGGTCAGCGACGAAGAAGGACAAGGTAGCGCGACTTTCTCCATCTCGTAGCTACGGAGACAATTTCATCCGAACCGAGCAACAATTTCATTGCACTCGTTTTCTTTTCCTTTCATTTCTTCTTGGTTTCCCGACGTGACGGCAGAGAGCCGTGATACGAGCGAAAGGGACGCGTAGAAGAAACTAACGGAGGAAAGTGGAAAGTTTACCGAGAAAAACAAGTTGCATCGATAGCCCCGAGAAGAGACGGCAGACGACGCGACGGCGTCGTTTGAACGTTCCGTTCTCCTCCGAGTAAGTTTGTATTGTACGTTCGGTACGGCGGAACGACTGCCAGATCGAGGGCCATTAAGTACGTTAACGAGGCAGCGATGCGAGATCCGATGAAAAGAGCGATCGTCGTTTCTCGACGGCGTGGCGTACGTTTCAATAACTTTGTCTTGTCTCGGCTGCTAATCTGCCATTAAATCCAGAACGACCAACGTTGGAAGATAACGAGTTCCGTTGTCTTCCGGTGTCGTTCGGCAAATTATCCAGAAAATTAAGCCCAGCTTCGAGTATCGCCATACCAATTTTCCCTCGGCTTTCATTTACAGCAGCGAAAATTGGTTTCTGCGAAGGGTACAACGGCGAGAGAAAAGGAAGCTATAATTTCCACGCGGGAAGTTGTATGCGTGCGCTGTAGCGCGGTGTTCAAGGTGAAAAAAACAACAACGAAATCCAATTTTAACTCTCGTCGGAGTAACTGGAAGATATTGTGCGCCAAACTGCTCGCAACTCGAGATAGCGCGATATTGGCTAAATATTATCCAGCGAATACGAGATAAGAGATGCACGAGATACACGTGATATTCCACCGAAAAGTAGCGTAACATCGAAGCTACGGGAAGCTTCGATCGATATCGTTCGCTCGAGCCCTTTTCAACGGTGTCAGATTCTCGCAAGGGTTCTTGCGTGTAAAGGATTAGACGCGGCTAACGGATAATTGTAATGCAAAAGCTGACGTGATTGATGACTCGTGGTTGGCTCAACCTCCATCTGCGAAGGTCACCTCGATTTCTTCGCTCGACTTTCCATATCGAACACGGGATACCTCAGCCGATGTAATTCTTTCGCGATTCTTCCTTCTAATTTCTCCGGCGCACAGATACGAGCGCGTACATACTTTCCGGTTTTTTCTTGTATTCTGTTTTTCTCTTTTTTTTTATATATATATATATCAGGCAAGATAAGGGAGGAACTCGAACGAGAAACGGGGGGAGGACGAGGTTGACATTTAGGACAAACTCGAGAAACGTTCTTCTGTAAATAGAACGAAGACTATAAACTATAAACCGAGAGTACCACGGGAATTAAGCCTAAGTGTGACGAGACGTTAACCACGGGAGACGAGTTCGAAAATAAAGACGGGCAGAGGGATTAAAGCAACGCGGTCCAATTTGTTAATATCGTTCCTAACGGAGATGGGTAATCGTGACTGCACCTCGGGGAACGCGAGCGATGGGAGGATGAGGATTTTCGATAAAATGACTCCGAGCTATATAGAAACGTCACAGGGGATTTCGATTGGCCTTTCGCCACGATGCCGCTCATCTGCCTCGTATTCTCTGCAAGTTATTAAAAAACCTAACGAACCTGCTTGCGCCACGTTCATTATAAATAACGCGTTCAATTGGGACGAGATTCGAAGCGGATGTCGATGTCAATGTGGACGACGGCAACGACGACGACGACGACGACGACGACGACGACGACGAGTGACGTACGAAGAGTGCTACTTCGGAGAAAACCACTCAAACGAGACGACTAAGCTCTGCACGTTAAATACGTACGTGGGAACGAGCCTCGTTATAGATGGCCCGACCTGTCAATTTACTAAAAACTATCGCTGCTATTTCGGTGCATTTTCCTTATTGCTATGAGATCGTTTAACGACGACGGAACAAATTTCCACGTCTTCGCTCTCGCTCACGTAGAACGAACAATGGGAACGCGAAATCTATAAAAGCACGTCGCGCGATCTATCGTTCCATCCTCTTTCGAGTTTCCAACTTGTTTTGGAAAATGTCGCTGCTGAGAAAGAAATCGTATCGCTCGAGGACACTCGGGAAGAAACTCGATAAAGCGAAACCATGTAGGCACCCCGGATATCTGATAGGTGGGACGCGGTATCGCCGCGTCGTTGAACGAAATCGCGCTCGTTTACGAACGAAGGGCTCGGCCACGAGTCGAGCAAACGACGTTTAAAGTATTTCCGCGAGCGGGAACGAGTAGAGCGGTGAGTGGAATCTTTCAGGAAGGATAGTTGAATATTATCTGGTGTAGCGGTGCAAGGTGATGTCTGGATGACGTTAAAGGCCCGCAGCTAAAGGAAGGGAAAAGGAAGGCGAGCCCCAAGTGTGGATTCGCTAGTTACGATCGATACGCGCCGCTTTCTAGGTCAGGGTCCCGATACATACTCGCCACTCACCGCTACTCAGAGATACATGCTGAAAACGCGTCCCGCAAATTCATTCGAAGCCAACCATCCGGCTTTTCCCGTGTTCCCAGAAAACGCTCGCAGCCGACGCTGCAGTTCTCATTCTCGTCGTGATCGTCGTTGCCATTGCCGTTGCTTCCCCTTTTTTGCTCGTGTTTCACTAACACGCGAGTGGAAAAATCGTCGGAAAGAGGAAGAAAAGGACGCAGGATCGAAGCAGAGAGCGAATCAGGGACGAGAAAAGTAGGTGGCTGTTTCTCAAACGCGCCATGGAAGAAGCGTGTTCGTCGGTACACGTACGCACCGACTGGAATATCGAAGGGAAATCGTGTATCGGCTGTTTGTCACGCGATCGAGATTAACGACGTCCTTTCGTGGGCGTGTTCTCTCGATCGGCGGAAGATAAAGAGGAGAAGAAAAGGAGAACGAAAACGCGAAGATATATAGCGACGATCGACAGATTTAAACGAGAATGTGGGATAAAGCTGCGGAGAGGAATTATTGCTTAAAATAACGTTCGCGATAACGAGTGTCTTGATCTCCTACCCTTAGGCTAGGTTAACTACCATTATTTTCAGCAACATCGACGAGAGCGTCCGGTTAGACAGAACGATCCTATGTGCGGTGTTCTCGAACGTTATATACGCGCGGTCACTGTTAAGTTACAACGAGGCCATCCGGGGATCCACGCGAAAGAGTCGTCTAATTGATGATCGCCCTTTTCTTTCCATACGCGCGTGACCTGACCCATTTATATAAGCGACTCCGGTACACGTAGGTGCACGGGCCGAAAATCAATTTCAACGTCGAGATTATCGGGGAGTTACCCCTTCTGGATTAAGATTCCTATCGATCACGCCAACCGCGATCTTTCCCTCACTCCAGTTTTGTTACGTTCGCCGATTAACAAACGCCCGTCCAGACACTCGTACAAATTTCATCGGCTGGCTCGCGGCCGAAAATGCACGCGATCCGTCCTCCGACACGCGGAGCGAAGCGGAGCCGAGCGGCCAAGCGTAACCATTATTATTCGCCACGGTGACGGGGAGTTATCGATCGATCGATCGGAATTTCACGCGGGATGGCTGTAAAAGAATTTACGATGTTCGTTTCGCGAGATGTCAGGAACACGATCGCCCCTTTTACATCGACGATAAACGAAACCGCACTGTCTTTGTCAAACTTGCTGCGAGAACGTTTACAGAGGCTTTTCCGTCGAACGGCTCGTATTTCCCTCCTAATTTCTAGGTCAATCGGCCGCTCTAATCTCTCCGATCTATACCGATCTACGCGCGAGAAAAGAGAACGCCAGTTTGGGGGGAGGAGGAGGAGGAGGAGGAGGAGGTGGTTAGAAACGCCACGAGAATGCGATACGCGGAATCACAACGGTAATTACCTTTCGCCCGTGAGATTTCGAATCAGTCGCGAAAAAATACACGGTCCGATTCTCGGAACGACGTTCAGCGTTTTATCTGTCGTTATTATACGTACAGCGTGAAACATGGACGGCGCAATGAAAAATAGTATCCTGGATTGGATTTTTTCCCGCGATGAGGCCACGCTCTATAAATACGTACAAAGGACAGAGGGCCGGAGTAACGAGCACGTTTTCTCATTTATTTACCAGTCATCGTCGAAACGTCGCATTAGCGTTTAATCTGTCGTTCCTATCGCTAGTCGATACGCTGATAGATGCGTATCTACTCCAGTGTCATAGTTGTTATTCTGTCTCAAGGTTTTTGGCGATCCAATAGCAAAAAGAGAAAACGCCACGTTGGTTGCATCGCTTCGCCGCGAAGCTTATTCGACGATCGCGTAACGAGTAACGTCTGATCGTGACGGCAGTCGTTCTACTGATCTCTAAGTGATACGTGCATCCAATGGTTGTATCGTACGCAGGCTCCTAGGCACGACGTGCACGACATTGAACTTCTCGTGAGCTCGTTATCGTCGAGTACTCGCAACGTTTAATTACTTGGTCCGACGCAACGGTACACAGTGATCGGTCATGCAACAAACCAGTACAGCTAGATGGACAATTACGCAAATGCTACTATTCGATTTGCCGCGTGTTTCCCAAACCGTAGACCGTAGATGGAGGAAAGAAAAGAAGGAAATGTTTTTCACGGAACGTAAAGATGTCGAGGGGTCGGCGGCGAGAGAGAAAAATAGAATGGCATCTGTATGTAGGTTAAACGAGTTACGAGCGCAAAGTCTCTGGAACGACTTGCTTCGGATTTGAATATATTTCAATTGGGATTTTAAAATTCGTTCCATCATCCGCTTAATGATATTCATCCATACGGCTACCAGTTAATTAACGAAGTTAGTTTGGGAAACCGTTTGATGACACGGAACTACCTCTACAATTACAGACACTACCGTGGAACTCTACGTATTTCGATATTTTCCGAATCGCGTTTCGATGTTTCGTGACCGAAAGAAACGTTCCCCGATGCGTTACACTCCGGGTTAAGGATTACGGGCTTGACCTGCCTGTCGATAGAAAGAAGGAAAGAGGCTGAAAGAATGCCGTCCCGGAGGTCTTCGTAAGCATACCCGTGACTCTACATTTAAAAGCACTTTATCCGACAGAGCTCTCCGAAGGTTTGCGGTTGGTCGCGATGTTTCAACCGCGGATTTCCATTGCCGCGAAACCAGACCACTGCCGAGCGTTTACGACGTTCGTGCCAGGAAAATTACCCGAATCTCGTCGAAACTCGTAAAACACCAACGTCGTTTCGATTACGCGACTACCGGTTTCTCTACCGGGTTCCGCTTAAAAGTCTTGGCCGCGAGAGTATGGTCCGATTGTTCGATCGTAGGACGTCTAAAAAGAAAGAAAACTATGGCTAAAATATAACGACTACCAGCTAAGAGCGTGCTGTCAGCGCTAAGGCAAAGCGGCAAGCGAGAGTGATAGAGTGTGGAGTTGGTATACCGGCGCGGGACTGACCGTCGTGGAGCGGATCGATCGTGTGGATCATAAGCTGTAGCAAGCCGTGCCTGAACTTGGCGTGGCTCTCCCTGGAATGAGACGAGGAGCCACCGAGGGCTGCCTGCTCGCAGCCCTGTCCGGCCGTGCCACCGGCACCACTGCTGCTGCCACCTCTGCTGCTGCACCCGGCCTCTCCACCCGCCGGTATGCCGCTGCTTCCGCATGCACCCGACACGCCACCCACGCTCGTCTCGCTACTGTTCGTCGCGTTCGGATGCTGCTGGAACACACACGTCATTTCGTCTCTCAATACAACATCGATCTCCTTCTTTCATCCGTTTCTTACACTTCTCCTTATCATACTGTTTTTTTATCGCTTTTCTGTTTTTTTTTAATTTTTACTTGTCTGTTTCATATTTTCTTTTTTTTATTATTATTACAATCGGTTGTTATAACCGCCGCAATTCGTCGTCGTTCACTGGGCCATCCTTTAGCCCGACTACCCGATACCCCGTGTTTACGAACGGTGCTTCAGATTCGACTACGGATCAATCGGAGCGCTCTGCTCCTGTCTTACCTACGCTTCCGATCACCCTCGTGGCTTCGATGCCTCCGATTCCAGCGAACTCGGACGATATCTATACTCGGCAGACTTTGGGATCGATGACTTTACCAAATAACACAGAAGTACACGTTATCGAGGCGATCGCGTGTCTAAAATTTGCTCACGCCATCCTGTTGGAAAGTCGAAAAAACATTGTCCCTGTAAAAAGCTGCAGATCTTTCGCAGGCTGGAAATTGCAGCTAATCAAAGTGCTACCCACGTCGTTATCCACTAGACACGTTAACGAGATTAGACAATCGACGCGCTTCTACGTTCCTATTCAAATCGACGTTTCGCCAGACAATGAAGATCGTAGGGGACTGAGATCTCTAAAGCAGCAGAGACATATGCGCGAAGCAACTCGAGCGTCACTCGCGTTCCAACATGTTCGAACATATAGACGCGCGTTCGAGCGATCGCGTAGAATGACGCGCGTCTTCATCCGCGACACAGTTTCTTTCGCTCGTTTTTATTCCCTCCCTTTGCCTGTCCTTTTCGAGGCCGCAAACGAATGACTAGTAGAATGACTTTTCTCGTCTACTATGCATGAAACGTTAAGGGATACTCGACGTGCAACTCCCTCGAATTCCTCGCTTTCACGATGCTCCCGGGTGGTCGACTAACGCGCTTTGGCCACGGATCGCGAGTGTCGCGCCTATTGCTTCCAGTCTGATACACAAAGTTCCTGTCCTTTTGTTCGTTGAGACGCGAGTGAATCGAGGTTACAGAGGCAGCCGCGACTTAACCGCGCAACAATAAGCGCATCGCGAATTAGCGAAACGGTTTCCGAACAATAGTCTATTCGATTTCCTGCAGTTATCCTCGACCACGTACAGTTAGACATTCCTAAGAAGGTGTACTAACGATGCCGACGATATCCTACTCGTTTTTCCATCGTTCGATAAACAATGACGTTAATAGGATACAGACTCTGTTCTTCGCGTTCTACCCGACAGATCGATCTGTCGAGAACGATACGGAAGAGGAGGAGTAACGAAGAAGAGGAAGAAGAAGAAGAATGGGTGGCCGATCGAAGAAAGAGAGCCACCATGAATAAATAAAGAGGCGGAAAATACGCGACACGTTGACGCGATGAAAAGTAATTTCGCACGGGCGAAAAATATCCAGAGGCGATGAAACCGGGATCGTCGAGGGACGAAGACGGAAAAGGTGGTTGAAACAACCGTGATCGAATAAATACGAGATGTACTTCTTCGTCCTCCTTCCGTTGCCCTGCCTCGTACCCTCGCCTCCAATTTCTTTTCAAATTCGAGAAACGCTCGCGTCTCTATTAGTCCCTCTGTCGCTGTTACCTGTTACGTCGTACAAGGGTTGCCCGATGTTTACGAATTCGTCAAGGGTCGTGTTTTCCGCGCGCATACTCGCGACGTAGTTTGCACAGAACCGACGAGATGAGCGCGCACACTCCACGGAACGAGATAATGATGCGGTGTAGCCGACGCGTATAAGCTGGATAGCTCGTAATTCCGCGACGTCGCACTGCATCCCGTCGCGTTTGCCAATTACGTTTCCACCCTGGCCGCAGATGATTGTTCCGCCTATATTGCCGGCAGCTGTTTTTCCCCGCTTAATAGTTGCTGCTTGCTGGATGCGAATGATCAGGCGGATCGGAATGGATGTCGGTTGGGACGAGGTTGGTTAGGTCGACGTCGTTGGGAAGAGCGAGCGGAACTTTGTGATATGGTTTTCCGTGAAAGGAACGAGAATCTTAAATTTGAAGGCGCGTCGCCGACGAGTTTCGCTCAGGAGCCGCCAGACGGGTCTGGGAAAGCTCGTTAACGAAGCGTTTGAATTGAATTTCCCTCCTCAATTATCATTGACTATCGTCCGATCTTTGATTCGAGGACTTTCTCTCTGTCTCTTTTTATCATCTGCCGTAGCGAATTCCCAGTTTCTCACGATATACGCGTTGAGAAGAAATACAACCGTTCGAAATTTTCTTTGCGTCTGCTCGTGTTTCTCTTCCCCCTAACGATAGGTGCGTGTAGCTTCTTTAGACAAGGCGCAGAAAACGAGCAACGCGGTTCTATTTTCCTTTACGATTTGTGGCGAGCTGCAGAGTTCGAAATGGTTTCAACGTTGATAGAGGTGGAATTGTTAGTGGCTACCCAAAGATGACACGGATAAACGCAGACAGTCGTGTAACCGAAGCTGCGAGTGCCATATTTCCGCTTAGCCGTCAACTCTGTCGTCGGAGTACGTCTTTATGTGTGCGGGTATGTGTCTGTGTGGCTGGTTGTCGTATCGCGTCGACGAGGTAATGAACTTTGTAATTAACGAGATGGAC
This sequence comes from Bombus bifarius, assembly GCF_011952205.1. Lineage (NCBI taxonomy): Eukaryota > Metazoa > Arthropoda > Insecta > Hymenoptera > Apidae > Bombus > Bombus bifarius. The sequence continues at coordinate 588,546 of NW_022884533.1, forward strand.
TACGAGGACCGCAACGCATCCCTTCACACGCGAGCATCTAGAAGACTGAAACCGTAACCGAGTAACGAAATCACAGACGAAATATAACAATAATAACAAGGGAAATGCGCGCGTGACTCGGTTTATAAATTCTTTCTCGGCGGGTCTGCGTGATTTTCACTAGAATGGTTTTATTTGAAAATTCCTGATTTAATAATTATTCCGGGCAACAATTGCTGCCGTGCTGAATCGTGTCGGAATTTAATGACGGTATTTGCGCTACCAAAGATGCGGTTCGTTTGAAAATCAATAATATCAGAGTTTACTTTGGCTTCGCGAGCGCCACAGTGGAATATTCAATTTTCTTTCCAGCGAAATCCACGCTAACTGCAAACGGTGTAATCTCTCGTCACAGATTCGCCTGCGATTCGTCGCGACTCGCGTTTTCCAGTTCGCTGGACCACTTGGGAGTAGCGAGTCACCTTCGAGACCGAGACTACTTCAACGTTGCGTGAATTGTGATCCATTGGTGAAATGAAACGGTTAAATAATGTACGAGGTGAAGCAAATGGACGAGGAATTACGTAGCCGTGTCGAACGAGACCGCCGCGATATTTTTGAAATCGCGTCAGTCAAAACTCGTAACTTTCGTTAGCAGACAGTCCAGCAAGAGGAAGGAAAAACGCGAGCAGAGAGCAAAGAGAGTTCGTTTCCTCGCGTCTATCACCGAGGCCCACTTTCCGCTAAAAAGTACCCTCGACTAAAAGTTCTGTTGACTCGCCGAGAGTTTCGTTGCGTCTAAAATCACGATGCCTGTTCGCTCAACTTTCTCTCCTGTCGTCCTCTCAATTGTACGGAGCAGCGGTTCCGAACCTTTCGCTAGTTTCCGTTAAATAATTCTTTCGTTATCGCGACTTTGCCCAGACTTCACTCAAAATTTCAATCTCGTCGATAAAATATTCGTCGACTGTTCATCGACGACTCGTAAATTTCTAGAGAAGAGATTTATCGTAAATAAATAGGAGATAAAATACTTCTTATTCAAACGATACCATAGTAGCTTGCCGGTGACGGACACTTCGTGGTCCCCCGTGTCCGTCACAGGTTAAGAACCGCTGATACAGGGCGTTCTATTAGGTTGCCCGAAAAGTTTCTTTCGTTTTGTAAGGAAATTATCGATGCACAACATTTTCTGTTTTATATTATTTTATCGAATTACGCATGGTTCATTTTGTTCTACCAAAATAAGGATCACAAGGTTCGACAGATTAGATTTCATGTTTGTATAAAGATGCATCGTTGTAAAAGACGTGTCTGTAAAAGAAAGACACTTTTCCGACAACTTAATATAATCCCTTCCAAACGACGAAGATCTCTCGATAACTGCGCTTGATCAGCCACGCTTCTCGTACATTTCTCGTGTGATTCATGGGACCGCATTAAGTCGATCGTTTGCACGGTCGCGAGACGACAGGACCAAAGAATTCGTAGGATTTACGCGCGGAAAACAGTTGCCGAAACTGGCGCGGAACGGCACTGCTTTCGACAGAGGAAATTTCTTAGCGGACCCGTGCCAACGGAGCAGACGTCCTTCGATTTCCAGCCAGTGAGCCTGCGGCGATATTTGCTCGCGTTGTTAAAAACTGCACGAGTTCGTTCGGGTTAAAGGGCTTCTAGTGGAACAGCAGTGGGTCGAGTGACGGAAACCGACGCGACGTCGCGAACTCTCCACCGAGCTTCGGGGCATCGTGGCCAAAAAATTGGTAAAAGCACCGCCTGCAAGCTTTCGCATTCGCCAAGAACTACTTCGTGTCGTCCGAGACGAATCTTCGCCGACTAAGCGGATTTAAATTTAGCCATCGAGCGCCAAAAGAGACGGCAGGTGTTAAATATTTATCAATCGCGAAATTCCGAGGAAAAACTGGCGGAGAAACGACGACACGGTACGAGTCGGTCGTCATCGACGAGTTTTATCGCGACCTTTGTGTACATCCGCCGCAAACTGCCGCGGGAAGAAGGTTCGCTCCAGAAAATCCAGCGTCTCCCTCAAACGGAGAAAGCAGCTACGAAGAAACGCAGAGTAGTTTTCCTCCGCGACCATAAATACTGGCCGCAGTGCCGGTATATTTGCTAACGAAAATGTCGGTGAGGTAAGAAGGTTCGCGAGGAAGCGTCTCGATCGAGTAAAATACGACTCGCCCTGTCGAGACGAAATAACCGGCCGCGTACACGCGTACGCGCACGATAGAATAGGACACGCGAACGAGCACAGAATCGAAGAATAATAAATAGAGCGGAATAATATTCGGCAGACGTATCGTGACGCGTCGTATTCATCTGGAAATATAGGAAAATCAACCCCTAGTCGCGGATGGTGTATCATGGAAATGGGCGTGGCTTTTGTTGTCGTACCGTTTTCTGGTTGGTGCGTACACGATACACGGAATGAAAAACGGCCAATTGATATTGTTAATTGGAAACCGCTACCATGTAGATGTACGTCGAACGGGCTGACTGTGAGTTGCGCGTTTGCACGATCGCGTGCTAAGTTAAGCGCACGAGAGGCGGGTAAGCTGCTTACTCGAGCCGCTGACAAATTTATACGAGTTAGCACGATCGCTGTGCTCGTACGTCGATCGAGCACTCTTTCCTTTTCCTTCGAAATTTCTTCAGGATAACCCGAGCTCTGCTTGTGTCGTAAATGGCTTGCTATTTCGAGACGCGGCCAATTCGTCGGTATCGAGTGCGTTTCGTATCGAACGGAGCAAAACGCTTGGAAAAATGACCAATTATCGACGAATCGTAAACGAACGAACGGCACGTTTCGATTTTGCCGACGAAAGTAAAAAGGAGAGAGAGAAGCGATCTTTCGCGATACGCGAGTATCGTGACATTTCGATCGATCTGGTTTAATTCAGCCACGACGGAGGGCCGAAGAATCGTCTGACAAATCACGCGTCAAATTTTTACCCATCGTTTCCGACCATATCGACGATTATCGTTTTCGCGTGGTGGAATCGCCGTCGACGGCCAGTTAAACGCCAGCTGCGCGGCTCGATCGGCAATAGTAATTGAATTTAGAACGGAGAGAGAACCGATTGCCAACTTTCTAATCAAGACGCGCCATCGACGCTGCGAGATCGTTAACGATCGCGGAAATTGACCAATTAACGTCGAACCAGAAGCGGTAGAGCGCGCCGTGACTTGTGTTAGCGGCGCGTGTCGTGTCACGAATATTGCCACGCTGAATTTCCGTCTTTCAAACTTTAACCTACATACGTAATACAGCTTTCCGCCGTGGCCGGTCGCAAACGTCAGCCGGTCGAGTCAGTTTTACGACGCTTTCCAAGCGTTTTCGTGCTACCGGCGCATATTCGCGCTCGTGTGTCCTGCGAACGTTGGGTACCGGCAGCCCTGACCTTGACCCACTTTCGCCGAAAAAAGAAACTGGCAACTCGAGCAGGACGGAAGAGAAGAATAACGGAGAAGTGCGGCGGACAAATGAGTCGGGACGAGATCTCACCGTGCAATTAACGACGGCCATGTATGTGCGCGGTCGTGTATGAATCGTCGACGCTCGACGAGCCAAGGGGATAAGCTGAAAAACGAGAAACGGCCCCCAACAAACGAACACGTCGAACCGAAATCTCGTCGATTTATCTGATCGCTTAACGGCGATTTCGTCGTTCAGAGGGTACGGCAACGATCGTATTTAGGTGGTGAGACCAGAGCGCGAGCAAACGAAGGAAAACGAGAAGAAAACTCGCGTACATCAACCGCTACGAGTAACGATCGATCGCAGGCAGCAGACGCGGTTAATGGCCTGTTACCGATAACAGCGTTATAATTAATTATACGCAACGTCGACTATTCGCTGACAGGGGATGTATAGAAGGAGCAACTGCGAGCAAACTGGGTTGAGCAGATCAAGCAACAGAAATATCGCGTTTTGGCAGCGATGCCGTAATTGCAGCCTGCTATTCGTCTTTATTTCGTCAAAATTTCCTCCGAGACTGTTCCAATTACCAGGAATCCTAGATTCTTCCAGGACGAGCAGAATGGCGGCGTGGAAGACGAAACGGAAGCCGGGGAAATCGCGAGGAAAGTTGGAGGCGTGCGAGCGCGTTGCACTGTCGATACGTCGATACGCGCGAAAAACAAGTAGAACGTTTGAAAGGGACAGGCGGCCTGCGAATGTTTGAGCGAATAAAACGAGTATTCCGGTTGCCGCGTACACGCGTTCTCTCCATACACGAGTCCCCCTTCTTTTTCTCTCTTCGTTTTTTCCCCCTTCCGTCCTTTTTCCTTTTCTTTCGCGCTTTTCTCCCTTTTCACGACGTAACACGGCCGTTCGAAGGGAAACGGAGTCGCATTGAACGACGGTGTAGGCGTTCGTTTATCGCAGCTGGCAATATTTCAAGAGCGTGCACCGTTAGGCAAATGCGACGAGTAGGCCGAGCGAGTCGGATTCATTCTAACTCGGTTCTTCGTCACATTCGAACAATAGCCAGCTCGGCACACGATTGTCGGCGACATCTTTTCCAACGATTCGCCAAGGACAACGCTGTTTCGAACAAACAAACTTTTCCACCCCGATTTCGAGGGGCGCATCCGCGTTAGATGCGAAAACAATTTGGCCTGCAAATAAACCAGCAAATAAACTCCGACGTGGAAACTGAGATTCGCTTCTGCTGCTAGATATTTACGAGGTAAACGTTCCATTTTTTCCCCCGCGAGCGACATCCCGTCCGCGGGCCATCGATCATATTCGCGAATTTTCTCGCAGGCTCGATCGATTTTCCTCGGCGGAAACCGTGCCGACTCGTCGTTCTTTCGCATTCAACGACGAACCCTTAAGAGATTAAGGCCGTACCTTGGGTATTTCGATGTTTACCGCGCTATTTATGCCTTCGATTTAGCCAGCGGTCGAGCCCACCTCGATAAGAGAGTGGATCCTTGAAATTTTTAACCAGACCTTCGGTCGGAAGGGTCGGTATGGTCGATAAAGCGGTGAGTAACACGCTCGAACAATGGGTGAACTTGAAATTGTCAGCGCAGAGGGTGAAAAATAAAAGGGTTCGGTTGCGTGCCTATGACAGATGTCGTTGGATGACGCAGCACGAGGGGATTTCTCGGCTGTCTATCGAATCCTTTGTTTCGAAAATCGGTTTGACGTAATTGAACGAGAACCGGGGTTAAAATATTTCACCATCGATGCTAAGTAGGTCGAACAGTGGAAAAGTAAGCTACATTGAACGAGCTACTCGAACCTGGATGGGGGCAGGGGCGAGCAATTAGGACGCGAACGAAAAACTTTCTAATTATTTTGTGATCGTTGAAACGAACGATGGAAAAATCGTTAGCTCCAAGGGAAATATAAATAGCCCGTTTCGAAGGATGCGCGTTTTGCCATCGGTGAGCTCACTGCCGTGTCGTTCGCGCCTTTTCTTTCTTAATACGATCGAAATTCTCGAAGCTAGTCGCGATACCATTGAGAAGACAAATGGTGCGTTCGATGGATGACAATGAATCGAGAAGCCTCTTGGTAGCATGAATGGAACGGCGACTAATATTAAAGCATCCGACAGAGAATGTGCGCGTTAAGGCGTATCGAGACTCGCGTGCACTCGAATCGAGGGTTGCCGGAACATTCGTAAATAAATGATCGGCCGGCCGGCTTCGATTCACTGCCGTTGCCTTTTCCTGGCCATTTCCTATCTAGACAAGTTCGCGCGCGATCCTCAGGATCTCCCCTCGTCTCTACTTTCAGATACAAACTTGAAATCTTATCCTTACGTAGTCGTTTCTCGTAGGCCATCCTCGTATAATCGAGAGTCTATCCGATATCGCCTGCACCGATCGATATCATCGGTTTTTAATATATTCGTGTTTCACTTGGCCATCGTCTTTTTCGTAATTGTTCCCTCCGGTCCGGAGAACCTAATGGCCTTTACGGTGGTTTTATAGCTGTAACGAACAAGTGGCACATCCGCGAAACACGAGCGACGACAAAAAGTTATCGTAGGAAAACGTTGCGGTTTTTATCCGCGCCCCGAGCAAATTGGAAACGCAACGGACAAAAGTGGAGCGTTCGGTGACAATCGAAACTTTTACATTACGTTGGATAATATCGCGGTCTATAATTGACGCGACTCGTACGTCAGGACGAACAAACAGTCGTTCGCGATGCGATAAATAGCGCGGTTCGTAGAACGATATAACTGACACCAGCAGAACTTAATGGGACATTAACGCGGGCTAAATCGTCCAGTCCGATAGCGAGGTTCTTAACGCGATCGAACACAGCGCGACAACTTTTTGCACGAGCGACGTCGTTCTGCGGAATTCGAAAATCCTTCGACGAACGAGACGCGTCGCGAAGTACCGCGAAACGCGAGACAAAGCGATCCGTGGTTTCGTAATCGTCGTGTTACGAGCAGAAGAGTCGCGATTAAATCAACGCGAGGAAACAACAATATCTGGAGAAACGTTAGCGAAGATCCGCGCTGCTTCGAATGGCTGGAGAAAAAGTATGGCGAAGCGAGAGTTGTCGAGAGAACGGTGGATCGAGCGAGACAAGGAGAAATTAAAAGACGTGGAAACGGAGCGGCGAATCGAACTCCAGAGACTAGTGAATTTCTGCCGGCTCGATTTCTCCGCACGGCGGATAAGATTGTGAAAAAGAAGGAATAACCGTTCCTCTCGTCGTAGTCGTTCGCCAACGTCTCCAAAGAAAGTGGAAGGTTTCGAAGAATCTGCGAGAGACGAAGAAAACGCCTGCGAATGTTTCGAATCGAATTACGATTTCCGTCTCGACAGGATGTTTCAGCGAGCCGCGATAATGGGGTTTGTAGCGACGAGCTAGTAAACGTTATTTAAATTCGAGAGAGCCACTCGAGAATGTCGCAGCGGCAAATCAACTTTACACCGACTACGATTACTTTGCTTCGCGAAACTAGCACCGACATTCTCGTCTCTCTTACCGCGGTTCTTACTGAAATATACGTCTACGTATAGCTATGATGGCTTTTCTCGCTAGGGATCGACCATCGGAACCGATAGACCCGCAATTACACAACTTTTACTTCCGACCTAGTTTGCCTTGCCATAGAAAATCACTCGGCGCAACTTTTCTCATATAGAATACGCGATAAAGGACAACAGTGTCGCCTGGATTCTCGCGAATCTTAACGGGTAGTTGGTTTCTTCGAGGCAGCTGGGCGATCGGCTACAGGCCGATGATTTATCTCGCTCGAACTAGGTCGATCGTGATCAAATCGAAACATAATTGCGATTTTCCAGGAAAACGAACGCCGCGCTTCCAGGAATATTTCATCGATCAGGCATAGACAATCGGACGTCTAGGAAAGCACTTAATTTGGTTATGTACGGGCTCGACCGACCTCGTGAATCATTCACGTTTTTCTTCAAAACATCGGCCGATAGGATTGCAAAAGCGACGAGGGGTGGGGGCGAGATCGCGGTGGAAAACCAGCGTTCGGTACTGATTAATTCAATCGGATGATCAGACTTTCAGAAACGCGATTGCTACTTTGCATCGAACGCGTCTCGATTCGCCGAATCTAATCAAAGAGGAACCGATGACGCGGTCGCTACACGGCAAACGCACAAACCCTCTCGTATTAGTTTTCCATGAAATTCTAGCTTCCCTTTAATCAGTTTATTCGTGTACGCGTACATACGCGTGGCTCAATGCGTATACGTAGTTAACGCTGCCGAAACGAGCAACGAACGAAGCGTTCCGATCGGTTAAAATGTCCGTACCTTTGCGCACCTGTTCAAAGTGGTTTCGAATCGTTCGTAAGTACTTACCAGAGTTACGATGCATATTGTTATGGAACGAGACTCGCGTACTCGCGCAATTTCGACCGATCGAAGCAATTTCTCTTTTTCTTCCCTTTCTTGTTCTCTACGCGTCACTGTCTGGCCGTGTGTAAGCGTAAGTGTCTCTGTCGGTAGATGCGCGCATGTGTGTGTGTGTGTGTGTGTGTGTGTACGTGTCTACGTATCTATTATGCGGAAACGGGGTTGAGGGCGTGGATAAACGATTCTTTTTTGTCGCAGCTGCCACTTCTCATGCGCGGAGCGACCTGGCTGCATCGGTGCATCCTGAATCGACCAAGAGTGCTTGATGAAAGAGAGATAGATCAGAACGCTGCGGCGGCTAAAGTCGAAGGTGACAATGAGGCCGCGCACCGAAATCCCACGAGGGTGAACACACTTTACCCCTTCTACCCTTGAATATCTACGTACGTTGTTACCGCGATACCAATTTTCTTTCCTCGTGGTCTTGGACCTCGCTGATCGTCAGCGAATCTCGCCGATACCATTCGTCGAATCCGTCGATATTATACGATTAACCGTGAAAATAACGCGTGAAATTTCGGTCCAAAAGTGGCGCATCCCTCGCAAGCAAACTCGCGCGATAGAGAAACGAGCCGCGAGAGGTCTGCGCGACTTCTGGAACATTCGGTTTATAGTTTGATGCTGTTACGAATAAATACATCGATCAAAGGCACATGACGTGGCAAAGTACGAGACACAGAATCATGCATCGCGTCGACGCGTCAGCTGCTCGACTTTCGCGGGGCAGATTCTCGATCGAGGCTGACGTGTTTCTTCGTCGAACAAGGGACGGTCGTAAGTCGAGCAGCCGACGAACAGTGTGTAGAAAGTTTGTCAACGGTCGTGAATAAGAAACGCAGAGGAAATATAGAGATCGTAGAGATAGAGGAAAAAAGAGATAGAGACATGCGACTCACCAATGCCTGGGCGGCGCTCTGGTGCTGCAAGCAAGAAACACCCAGTTACAATCACAGTAACGACAATCGAGTAATTGTTTGTTGATGATTCGTGATTTCGCAAGCGGCACACAATCACACGAGAATGCAGTAATCGCGCAAGCGTTTCACATAGACTTGTGCACAGAGATTACGCGTCGCAAGGAAAGGAAAGAGTATGCGGCGTCGTAAGCTTGGCCGAAGGTCGCCGCTTAATTAGCGAACAGAGGTTGGAGAAAAAGAAACGACGGAACAACTAGAAGTAGAAAAGAAAAGAAAAGAAGAAGAGGAGGAAGAAGAAAAAAAAACAGAGCGGGAAAAAGAAGCGAAATCCTTGAAACTTACTTTCAGTCGTGCAAATAATTGCGACCTTCGATCGATACGACGGCATCTCGTTTCCCGAACGCAGTCTGTTTCGTTTTCTCCTTCGCGACATCTCGCAAGCTTGCAGAGGAAAAGCAGGGAAAGGCTCTTGTCGTCAACCACAACGAGTGTTTGGTTCTGCGGTAATTACGAGGCACGGTGATTGGTCCTGGTGTTCCTGAGGTGTTCGATATACCGATCGACCAAGTAATTGCGTCGCTGATTCGGCGCGGACGATCCATAGAATCAACGGCGTCGCGATTCTCGTTTCGTCGACGCGTTCGCGTGGCGGCGTGTTCGCGCGACCTATCTCGCACGGCTGCATCCAACGTCGCCACGAGAAGATCGAGATGCCTCTGCTCGTCGAAATCCCGGAGTCCGACCACGTTTCTCGCAACTAACACGTTTTTCCTCTTTGAGTCGCGAAGACGCTAACGCAAGCACGAGAATTTGAAGTCGCTCGCGTCGTTCCGCTCGCGAATGCGGCTACAAGTGCGAACTTTTTTCGCTTTTGTCTATTCCTTTATTTGCCTCGTTACCGGGGAAAGGAGTCTTGCCATTAACGCGATAAAAGACCGGTCGAATCTGAAAGAGGAGACGTAAATTGGGCCATCGGGCGGGGCAATGCTTCAAAGTGTCCAAACTACGGATGATTTAGAAAAAAAGAAAACGCCGATGCTGTTAAGACGGATCGATACAGAGCTTGGAAAAAAACCACTCGACGACCATCGCGAATATAATAAATTCCAGGACGAGATACGTATCGATGAGAAAACAACGGACTCGAAGCGCGTAACTCGACGCAACTGCGAGAGAAAATGAAATACGACCCGCCGTTTGCAAGAAACGAAACGAAAGGAGGAAAAAGTACGCGGTGGATTTTGAGTGTTCGACGTTTCGACAGCGTCGACCAGATTACACAGGCATGTTCGAGACGAGCAGGTTTTGCCTCGGGTGCAAGTTTCGCCGCTCAAAGTTTTCCTGCCACTTCCGTCTTTCGATAAGAACGAGGGATTTCTTAACCGCGTATTTCCCCGCGGGAAGAACCTAAATCGGCCTCGTATATATATCGAATCGTATATTCGCCGGGAACGTGACGTAACACCAGAGTCGATCATTTTTGCACGGCTCAAGTTTAATTACGTAGAAGATAAAGGTGGCGGAGGACAACAAAGACCCGAAACGAACTAGTCTCGATCACGGCCGTAACTTTCCTTCGTCAGTGTCTCGCGCATTGAAGAAAATCGGTTCAACTATGACGATGCACGAAATTTAATTAGGAAAAGTTTCAGAATTTCTGCAAGTATCTTCGCGAACGCGTTCCGCTTATTCGTGCCAACGAACATACGTACATCGCGATCCAGCCAAATGACGTTCTCCACTGAGAACGTTTCCTTGCGTTCGACGTACGCTCTACTTGTTAAGTGCGAGACGTTACACAAGTTCTCGATGTTCGATGTTACGAGTTTTCCACGTTTGACGTTCCAGTTTGTCGAAAAATATTAATTAACGCCATCTTTTCGACAAAGAAGTCTTTGATACGGAAAGACTAATATCCGGAAAGTTGACCCGAATTCTTTTGGTCGTTCCGTATAATCGATGTAACCGATCGGAAGTTCCTCGTCTAACCGTAATAACTTCAACGAATCGAACGATAAATCAAAGTAAAGCCGACCGAGTCGTTACCGCGAATCGTCGTTCGATTCGATTCGGCACGATTTGGCCGCGACCATCGCGATTTTTACTCGCATCGCGCGCGACCTTCGACGTTTACGAAAGTTGCCGAGCGATCGAAAACAAACCGACGACTGCGATTTCCCTCTTCGACGGTGAAACAGTGGCGCGTAAATATTTTTCTTTTCTTTTTTTCTCGCGACCTCCCCTCTCGTCTGCGTCTCCTCCTCTGCCTGTGCTTTCTCGTCGACCTGTTTGCTTTTACGAAAACAAGCGGACGTATCACGACAATTCGGTACGCCAATTTTCGGTACGCGTCGGCTCAATTATCGCAAGCTGCTATCGATCGATCGTCGTACGCGTTTCCGCGTAGGATCGTCTCTGCGAGTAGAGAAGAACGGCACCGAAAGACGTCACATTTTTTTTTTTTTTTTTTTTTTGGAAAGCGCGGAAATGTCACTGGTCAAGGTAGCGGAACAAATTTTCCAACCTCGAATCGATATTTCAACAAAAGAATGTCGGCCGCGCATTATCGTTAACCGACGAAAATGCCTTTCTCTCGGATGAAAAACAAGCGACGCTGGTTTGAAACAATTTTTTCCTTTTCCGAGCACCGTTTCCGAACAATCGTCCACCAACCTAACTGGATGCGCGGTTCCGTTCGATTGTTCGCCAAGACTTTTATTTCAATCATTTTATTTACCACCTTGGTCCGTCGAAGGGAGAAAACAATCGACGAAGAAGACCGTTCTCGTAATTGCGGCCGGGTAATTGTGCACGGTACAAAGCGAAACAAACCATAATTCGAACAGCGTCACTTCCGAAGGAAATCTAATCAAAAGTTACGCTTAATTCCAAGAGGTAGGCATCCCTAATTGCAAGGTAAATGAAACTTCCAACTCGTTCGCCCGGTGTGGACAGGGTACCGCGACCGTAAACGTTAATCCCTCGTGTCGAAGTACGATCGTTTCGCGTGAAACTTTGTCCTCGAAAGAACCGTTTGCTCGATAGAAACTGATCGTTCGCGTTAATAGAAAAATCAAGCAATCGGGAGATAACGAACGATATTATGTGTGCTGCGAAGGAAACAGCCGATCGAGACGCGAATAGTAGCCGATATAACGTCAGGAACAGGCTCTGCCGATTGATCGCAAACTCGTTTATCTCGAGAAAATTCTTTCCTTGGTCGGGGACGATCGCAATTTCGTAGACGAATCGGCGACTTGTGTTCCCGGCGCGAAACTTTTTACTTCCGAATTCCCCCTGGTCGAGAAACTTTCGAAATTTTCTTTCCCAGGCAAAGTTATCCTCATCAGGAATAGTATTTCTTCCTTTTCGTGGAAACATTCGTACGCGCCGTGTTACACTTCGAACGAATCGAGAGATGCGATTAGCGTGCAATTTGCTGCGCGCCATTTCGCGTACCATAGGCCGCGCCTCGCATTTTACTCTCACGATGGAAATCTCCGCTCCTCCTGTTCGACGCGGTGTACGCGACAATCTCGACGTTTTTCAGATTGAAATCGACGCGACTGATTGCGCATCACCGAAGAAGACCAACGAACGAACAGACCCACGATCGCTACGATTTCTCTCTCGACGAGATCAAACGCTTCTCCCTTTGATGGAACGACGGTACCAAACATCGTGATAAACGCTCAAGACTCTACGTGGTTCTTTGAACGCACGATTTCGCGTGTTCCCGGCGAGTAAACGTTGTCAGCCGGACAACGAGAGGCCAGACCGTCGGCTAATCATATTATTAGCATCGGTCTGTTTACCGGTCGCTGTCGAAACACTTTAGGTCGGTTCGGTCAATCGGGTTTTGTAGGCAGATTGCTAGCAACTCGAGCGTGCATTTGATCAGCGTACGTACGTTTTATATAACGCAAAGAGAAGGAAGGTGGAGCGTGCACGAGCTCGGCCGTCAGTGGTTGTATATGGTCGTGGCGAGGTTAAGCGTGGAAGGGCCTCTGTCGAATCGATTCGACGATGGGTGGAGGGCCTCAGCACACTGCAATGCCGTAACTTCCCCGAGAAGGAAGATTTCGCGAGGGCAGAAGCACCCGGCGTCCACAACCGGCAAACGATGGAAATGGGATGGACGAGGACGACGAGAGGAAGTACCGATCGGCTTCGGTTAAACCGCTGGCCAACTTTTCTTCTTACAGACTTTTCCGATCGCCCGTCGTTCGAGGAAATTCATCGCGAGGTCGACGATTTAAAACTGCTCGCGAGCCCCTAGCCTTCGCTGTCGAGAGGACTCGTGCGTTAATTAAATCTTTAATCTGTCGATTGCCTGCTCGAACCGCGTCCCGATACGATTTTTGCCTCTCGTTGCCTCGGATGATGTCGGGGCTAAACTTTGCGTGTCTCTCGAAGCAAGATTCCGCGTATTATTTATCCAGTGCTGAACGTTTCATGCGAATTCCCGGTAGTTTGAATAGCAAATCGATCGAGTAATACTTGGTGAAATTTTCGATACGCAAGGCGCACGCTACAGCGTATTGGCAGTCGATTATTCCAGGAAATATGTATATAGAAATAAAGACGAACGCGTGACAATTTTCGTGATGGTATTAAATCGAACGTGGAAATCGGCGAGAGAAGGTAAATTCCGACCGGTGGTTCTATCACTGTACAATTATGCAGTCATTAACGCATCGGGTTTCCGTTTTCAGCAATCACTAATCAATGTCAATAAGAGAATTGTATTTCACACTCTCGATATCGTGTCTGATTGACAGCGGAGTTTCGCTATTCTGCGATATCAACGACACGGAGAATCGCGGTGCGAGAGAGAAAGTGGCCGAATACGAGATTCGCGCGATAGAAACACCGGCTGCGGACAAAGACAAGACGAAGTACGCGTCAGCGTATACGTTAGTTAGCTTATGCTTATAACGTATTTCTATATCGATATACAAGATGGAGGAAATAACCGCGAAACGATCCGATATAAACAGGTGAAATCATGACTAGCTGATTAAAAGCGAGCGCAGAGTTTACGGCCCCGTCTCACGACAGCGAATCATTCGCTTTTGCACGCCGCTGCTGCAGCGATTGCCCCGCCGTTTTATCTAGCACGATCTTGATAACGTAATTAACGTTGTCACAGTCCACGCACACGATCCATCTTCCAGCCGCGTGACAAGCGAAATTTCACACACGATTCTCGGACCGTGTACGGTCGGTAGAAAATCGCTATGAAAATACAATCATCGAGACGAAATATTACGCAACCTTTCCCCATTACAACTCGCGATTCGTCTTTTCGCGTTTCAGTCTGCACGAAACGATAATAACAGCGACACCGATCGCACGACTATCGTTTTTCTAGCTCGTAGTTGCCCGACGATCTTCCGCGTCCATGGACAATCATCGGGTTGCGAAACAAGGACCATGAAGATTCCAGCACGGTCAGATATATGTGCCGTTATCCCAATTCTCAGACAATGTGTGCCGCGTTCCGATCGTTGAATACCGAGAGGAAGCGCGAGGAGACGAAAGACAAAGTTGCGCGATCAGCGGGATACAGTGAGCATAGGCTGTGCACATAGTGGAAATCGTTCGAGCACACCGAAGCGATCGATTTCGAACAGACAATAGAAAAATGTTTTTCGTATCACCCGCGGCATTTCCACGAAGGAAATACCGAACACGGTGAAGCGTGTCCTCTCGATAATCAATTTCCTGCTGATTTGTCCGGAGTTTGAAATCGATCGAGTTTGTTAGCAGTGGAGAATCGGTGGGTGATCGGCGGTTGTTAAAAGGTTCGATCGATAAATCAAAATTCCACCTTCGACGAAGGTAAATTACTCGATCGCGGAGAATTCAATTCGACCGATTGATTTATTCGCGTTTACATCCCGCTTGATCGAGCCATAAATTCCATCCGGCGTTCGCCGTCCAAGTTCACGTCGAAGCGTTCTTTGCCGTACGTGTGACGCGCGTGATCGAGCGTGCATCGTCTAGGATACGACAACGAAGCGAATAACTGGCGGAAGTTTAATCAGACGTAGATAGTCACGGCCGTGGAAGGAATCGATCGCGATCGAAACGCGTAATCGTTTTGTTATGCATAGCGCTCGATCGATCGTCGTCCGACAGAATCTTAACAGACGCGAAACGTACCGAAAGACGTGGAAGAAACGAGATCGACGTTGTTTTCGGTTCGTTGCTTCGCCACTCGTATCCGAAGCCGCGTTTCTCTAATTTCGAACTGGATACGCGTGGCAAAGTGTATTAATTAAGCGCGTCGTTGGATGGGGCGCGCGTAATTGGGACATCTTTGGCGCATCGGAATTTTTCGCTTGAATTTCATCGTCGAGATCGACCTTGCGCAAAGTGCGGATATGAAAAGCAACGTGCGATGATTCAAAGTCAAGCATTTACGTCGCAGCGAATTTCTTCATTCATCTGGTTCTCGGAACGAGAGATTTTCGAGGCCGTAGAGTTTTCTTTTCCTATCGGAAATACTAGTGCAGAGCATCGAATAGAACGAATCGATGAGACGAGCGACGTTCGAGCGAGGGATAAAGCGAACCGTTTGAAAATCCTATTCTATTATCTAAAGTACACAGAGGATACGTTCCGTGATACGAAGGAGGATCGGTGCGATCAAAAGCAATCGAGAGATGCGAGAAGAATAGGAGAGAAGAGGCGAACGATAGGGGAGGAAGTAGGATAATAATCGGTAACATGGCCAATGTCGCGACCCCGATGCTCGATCAGGCCGATCATCTGCGACGAGGGGAAGGAAAAGAAAAAAACGCGACCGATAAGAGGGCGAACGTGGTAATGTCCGTAAACGGGACAAAACACCGCCCACGAGTAGCCGTGCGAGTAGGCAAAGTCACGCGACTTTGTTCTAAGGACGGAACGGTGTGGTAGCGAGTAGCGCGATTAAACGGTCGTAGAACGTAGAGAACGTAGGTCGTAGATCGATTCGACGTAATGGAGAAAAATTATGGAAAACACGTAAAGAAGATGGATGACTAGGAGGGAGGATCGGTCTGGGAGTTCTGGTTCGAAAGAGCGTGTATCGCGTTCGTTTCAGTGTGCATACCGCGTTTGCGTTAGAAACAGTGTACATACCGAGGGCATCAGCTGATCGGTAGACCTCACCCGGGTCACCTTGTTCCTGTAGATCACTCTCTTGACCAGCTTTTCCATCGGTTGGTTCCACTTCATGAAGCTCACGTAAGCCAAGTAGAATCCAAAGAGTACGAGGGCCTCGTACCAGTAAATATAATTATCACGGAAGAAATAGATCAGGGTGAGCAGACTGGCGCTATAAAAGGTGCAGTCGCGAAATAGAGGCCACCATGTGAGGGAGAGCACGGTACGCGAGAATATAGCGCACATGCCGATCACGAAGAGAATATTGAAGACGGCCGAACCGACGATGGTGCCGATACCGACGTCGTCGAACGATACGAACACGCCGATTATCGATGTGAAGAGTTCCGGGGCCGAACCGCCGGCCGCCATGAAGGTAGCACCTGCAACGTCGTCGGCGATCTCCAGTTTCTCGATAATCACGTCCAAAGACGGCACGAAGAACTCGTCGCAAACGATCGCCAACGCGACAAACATGTACACCACACCGATTACGTGAAGTATCACGGCACCGCGTCGCCGTTGATGGACGGTGAAGAGATCTTCGGGAAACAGAGGCGCCTTCTCCTCGGTCATGTTACCGCCGACCTTCTTATGATGGTGATGATGGATGGTACTGTTGTATCCGTCCTCCGCGTGTGCATCGAACTCATCGTAGTTGCCGTTCGTTAAGACGGTACCATTCACCGTGTGCACGTAGAAGGGCGTAGTTGTCGTGCTGGTGCTCGTCTGCAGAATGATCGGATTGTTCGGTGCTGGCCTGTGTCCCTCGGTTGGCGCGGGACCGATCGCTAGGGTCAGTAGAGCCGAGGCCAGTACCGCAACCGCGAATCGGCGCCTCCTTCTCCAACATGTACGTCGATCGCCGCCTGTCACGATCATCGTCGTCGGTGGTGTTGCTGGTGCTGGTATCTTGCACCCTCGAGGACGTTCGCCGTCGTTAGCGAGTCCACCGTCCTCCTCCTCCTTCTCCTCCTTCGTCTTCTTCTTCTCCGTCCACCTCCTCCTCCTCTCCTCCGTCCTCCACCACCTCTCTGGCTTCCGCCGCCGCCGCCTCCTCCACCACCACCACCACCTCCTCCGCCGGCACCACCTCCACCTCCTCCGCCGGCACCACCTCCACCTCCTCCACCACCTTCTTCTGCGTGTCGTATCGTGTCGCGGCGCGGAGGGTGTACGCCAGCAGAGGTACCCTACTAAGGCTGGGTCATGTTGAAACACCGAGGAGCTGCTCTCGCATGCTCCTCCACCTTCGATGGCTCCCTTCGACGAGTGGACCTACCTTTTACTTTTCCTTTTTCCTCTTTGTTATTCCAACCTTTCCCTCGTTCTCTCTATCACAGGTAGAACCGGCGCTCCGTCTTTCCTTTCTTCGTTTCTTCGTTGCTTTCTTCTTCTCTGTACGCTCTTCCGTTGCTTCCACGAGCAACGCTTCTCAGCTTCTCTTCCTGTTTGTCTTCGCGCAGTCTCTGTTTCCGTTCTCTTCCTTTCGCTCTTCTTCTCTTTTCCCCTCGTCTCCTTCCTCCTTATTTACGTAGAACAGAGACGCGTTTGTCGTGCGTTTCGCAAACAATGACACTGGTTAACGTCCACGACGCACATGACATAATAACGAAGAAACGTTCGCGACGCGTTCCACGAATTCTAATAAACTCTATCGGTATGACTAACGTAGATACTGTCGTTTACGCGAAGAGTCACACTCTCTAGCCTTCGACGCGAACGATGTCACCGGGTATCTCCTGTTTCTCCTTCTCCTCCTCCTCTTCCTGCTTCCCGGCGGCGTTGTCGCCGTCACTATCTTCGATGCCGTCCATCTATCTTCGTATAGTGGTGGTTGTTACCGTCGTTGTCCGTCGTCGTCGTCACGCCATCGCTTCGCCGTCGCCGTCGTCGTCGTCGTCGTCGCCGTCGTCGTCGTCGTCGTCGTCGTCGTCGCCGTCGTGGTCGCTAGGATGCGGTAGATGGTGCATATAACTCTGGATGGATATACAGGAGCAGCAGAACGGCGCCCCCGCCGCGATGCCCGCTCGCTGCACACTGGAACAACCCTGTTCCGTTCCGTTCCTCTCTCTCTCTCGACTTTCTCCCTGCCCTCTTCCCACCTTCACCACCGCCTTGCTACGTAACCCTCTTTATCCCGCCCTCCGCCGCTATCGGCTCTCTCTTCACCCTTCTCCTATGCCCGTCTCCTTTTCGCTTTACACTGTCCCTCGAACCGTATCTCTTTCCCTCTCGTTTCTTCCTTCCCGTTTTCACGACGTGGCTGCTCGCATCAGCTTCTTCCATCTCCTTCATCGACATTGGACGTCCTCCGTCCTTCTCGCCACCCTCCGACCGCTCTCTTTCCTCGTCGTTCCGATCTCCGTCCCTCTCTGTTTTTCGCCCTGTCGTCGTGTCTCTTCGCTTTCGACCAGAGCACACCGGATCGTATCTTCTCTCTCGTTCTACATCCTATACCCCACCCTGTGCCAGTCTCGTTTCCACCAACGTAGCGTATCCCGTTTCTACTTCGGCGACGGTACCCCTTGTTCTTCTCCTTTGCACGCGTTCCCATCGTCCTCTTTCTCTACTTCTTCTGTCTCTTTCGTCGCTGCTTTTCGGCTGCTCGTTCCTTTCTCTTCCACCCTCTCTCCTTTCTCCGCGGACAGCGGCACCAGCCACCCCCTGATATTCGCCGTTGCACTCGCCGCTACCCTACAACCTGCTTTCCTCTTCGTTGCTCTCGAAATTCCTCCCCATCCGCGGCACGCGCTGGTGGTAGATCGTAGAGGTGGGAGACTGCGCACGTGTAAGCTCGAGTAACGTACGTGTACGTTGGTCGGTGAAACGTGTAGGTGTGCGCGAGCGCAACCCTCGCTGGGCCTCCCGCTCGATATCGGAGAGTCGACTCTACGACTACTCTACGAATCCACATATACCGGGTGTCGGCTCGGTCACTCTGCTCGCGAACGTGTTTTCCTTGCACCTCCCTCGATGGCCCACTCCCTACTTCCAGCCACGGCCGTGGCAACGGGTAGCTAGCTAATCGCGAGAACCCGACGTTCCATCGGCTGCAAGGAATCTCGTTGATGAATTACAGTGTGGTGAAACGACGCGCGTATCGCCACTCGGAGAAATCGTTGACCGTATTTCTGTATCAGAGCCGATCAAAGCCAGCTGTTGAAATTTCAGACGATAAACTATTTTCCAAGGAGTATTCACCTTTAACGGCGATTGTAGGTCGAAGCAAAGGGAATGGAAGTAGGCCGAGGGTTCGGAACGTTCCGCGAAAGAATCGTTCCCACGGAACCTGTATGTTTTCTAAACAGGACAGCGTTCAACCTTCATCCGTGCGATTCTGTCACAACGGTACGAGCAAAGCGACGTCTAATGTCCAAACTTTGCACGATACTTCGAGCACCGGCTCTCTCGAGCGATTCCGCGTTAAAGATCTGTCGTACTTGTGAGCGAAAGACGTGCGAGATCTCTTTTTCGTAGCAGCTCTGTAACATCGCCTATCGATGTTCGTAATAAACGGGAAGATATCTGGAAATGCGAGATACGTCCGTTAAACTGTAAGCAATGAGCCTGTCGCGCGATAATTGTTAGTCACCGCGGTTGTTATTACGCGCGTTCGCATCGAGTGGCTCAACGTATGTAATTCAACGAGTTCCTCGACGACGACGAGTTTCGCGTGATGTTAGGAATCGGAGAAATTGCTGGAAATACAGCATGCCGGTCACATTTCCTCGTCAGCCTTACCGAAATGAAATCACGTCGAGTACATTCTTCTTCTGGTTTCTCGTTATCTTCAAAACCGACTCAAAAAAGGAGGATTATGCAGGATAGCGGGATATCTTGATCGACGTATGGTTCGTGGTCGAAGGACAATAGAAAATTCGTAACTAGCAAACACGGAGTAATCTTATGGCTGTGTTTGCAATTTCTTAGACACTCGACTCGCGGCCTTTTTCTTTAATCTCGTCGCGAAAGAAGAATCAAGAGAAAATGAGAGGGTACGCGCGACCACAGCTTGATGCAAAGTTCGTGACGAAGCACGTGCAACTATGTACCGTGATGCGCAAATTGTTCGCTTGCTTCCTTTCTGTGGCCGACGTAGCTTCGCCGGTTTGGTGTCCTTCTTAAAAGCCGGCTCGTTATCTCCCAGAGGTCGTTACAATTATCAGCGAGTGACGCCGCGACCGGAGACTTTCGCCTCGTTTCACCTTTCTGCGACTTCCGCTTTTGCTGCTAGCCGACACGCGAGAGAAAATTCTCCGAGAAAAAGCTGTGCTGCTCGATTTTAAACGAAACCCGCTCGCTGTCGACGACGAGGTGCTCTTCTTCGCTTCGCAGCCTCCGAATTTTGACGATAATTTAGCGAAATCTCGCTTTACCTTCCACGCTTATCGCCCGTTCCGCGTCAAGTATCAACGTCTTGTTCTCGGAATAAAAAGTTTCCTCGCGGATCGATAAATACGATCGAGCGTCGTGAACAATTTTTAATATTTGAAAAAACGGATGGTTTAAAGGTGGCTGCGATCTTGCCAGTTCCAAAGACGATAGGACGAACCGGAAGACAAGCGAGAGATTACTAGCCGTGGAAAAAATGTATCCGCTCAATTTTCCGGTTCAATGGAGTAAAAGTCTGAAACCGAGCCACCGGTGCTTTTGTGCCAGACATTTAGCTACACGGAAATACGTCGCCTCTAATACGATAGCATCGATTCAGACCGACTTAGAGACATTCTTCAAATGCATTAACATAACATGAATTTTCGTTATCGTACTCGATGTACGGCGTCGTTACGTCATACAGTGGCAGGACGAACGGAATAGAAGAGTGAAGGGGCGGGGGGGGGCAGAAAGAGAGAGAACCAGGCCTTAAAATATTACATCGAGATTGAAGGGGGAAAGCACTCTTGTCGGAAAATAACGAGCAGATAATGACGGCCGACAGAATGCGGGAAATTATTACAGCTAAGTGTATCATTCTGCCGGCTTCGTGTAATTATTATACTAGCCACCGCGTCGAGATTCATCGGGCAAGTGCCATAGAAGTAATGACATTTGTTCACCGGCACTTTAGTCGCGAAGCCGGCATACGCGTAGCGAGTTTATTCCTCGTTGCCGATTCAAAAGTTTCACGCTTTTTTCTCTTTGTTTAAAGGGGCGGGGGATGGCGATGTCTCCTTTTGTGTGAGCGTTGACCACGGATCGGTCGGCTTTAGCATTTCGCTAGGTCTATCCTCCGATATCGACCACCGAGGAAACGGACTCTCGTCAAGTTCGTCAGCTGGTGACGAGCGGAAACTCGGCTATCGCGAAATTCTTTCTCACGAGATCGCAACGAATCCTCGCTGTGTCCCGTGACAAGAATAGTCGACTCTCGCGATCGTTTAATCTACTGTCGATCGGAGATAATGGCAATTACCGGAACACAGGTAGGAAAATAGAAAAATGAGGAAAAGTCGGCGATCCAATTACGGAACGCATCGGAGACAAGTTCTCCGGGCTTGTCGTCGATGAGAGGGAACTCGTGTACAGGGTGTACACGGAATGTGTACAAAGGACCAGCTGGTATCCACAGATTAGATATATACGCTACACTACCCTCGAAAGTTTCGACGTCTCTCCGGTCGAAAGGTGGAACCACCCCCATTATCGAACGTCCTGCTACGAACAGCAGTGTCGCCGCCGATTTATCCCCACGCTGCACGCGGCCTCCGAGGAGTTTCGAAACGCCTCTCCCACCGACCAATTTCAAAGAATATTCACCGGAGGGTTCGTCGTTTGCATCGTGCGTCGACTACGTCGCGAGTACAGTCTCGCGTTTTGTTTCTTATTCCCCGAGTCCAGGACGATCGGTCATCCTTGATTACGTAATGCAGCGTCCTAGAAAAGCCGGGAGACCGTCGTGCGACCGATAACAAACGCTGACCCAAATACGTTCCCGCCAAACTACCGTAAATCGTGCTGCCACGATCTAAGGTAGCAGCCAACTTCGTTCTACCCATCCCGCTAGCTCTTCTTAACATTTTTCACCGATTCGTTCTTCCTTTTTTGTCTTCCTATCGCACCCCTTCCGTTCCCTTTCTAACTCTGTCTCGGTGTTGCTGTCTCTGCCGCGCTCTTTCCATCTGCCTAGCGTTTTCCTCTCCTCGGTCGAAACGAAACGATCCCTTTTGTTGCCGCAGGAAGAAAGGAAGGAAGAGAAGGGAAAAAAGAGGGAGATCGTATTGGCCTTGCGCGGCTGTACGCGCGATTAGTCGAATTTTTCAGTTCCAGATACAGGCTTGCAGGCACACAGCGCTGGCTCCGTTCCGAGTTTTTAGCGGCGTGTACACGATTCTGTGTGCACTCGCGTCCAGCACAGACACGCTCGTGCCTGCACACGTGTAACGCAGAGAAGATGCGTTCGTGTGCAAACGAGCAGGAGTAGTGTGCGAGTGACGTGGCGCGGGCGCATCGACTTGGACGAGCTGAGCGCACGCGCCTCCAAATCGTCGCACGGAACATCCTCTCTTTCGTGGTCACACACGTCTCTCTGGTCACTGGCTGTACCGTTGGTCTGCACGAGCCACGAACTCGATCGCACCCTTAGCCAAACCAGCTTGAAAGAATGCCAGTTGAATCGTCGCCTATGTCCACGCGTATGCAACACGTTACCTGTCCGCGAATAACATCGTACGCGAAGCTCAGCCGAACCGCGACGAGACCGATAATTTCAAACGTTTATAATTCCCGGGCAATTAGTTGCATTTGCTTTGATCGCGAGTCGACTGTAAATTTATCTTTTCATCTTTTTCATCGCAAATTGCGTAAATATTTCGAACGAATTACGTTTTTGTAGTACGATGAAATATCTATTTTACGTGAATATCTCTAAACGAGAAAAACGGATTATCGACACTGATTGTGAGTCGATGTGCCTGTCCGCGTGCACACACTCGCACGCGCCAGCTTTACGTGGGCGTAAAATTGGCCCAGAGGCACGCATGCGTCCGTGCTGCACCATAAACGTTTCTCCATTCGATTTTTGTCGAACAGCTTCCAGTTTTTGATTACAGACGAAACAAATGCGAATAAGAGGCATGCTCGCGTTGTTTGATTACTCGCGGGAAGTAGATTACTCGCATATTTCGTTTCCCTAAACGCAGAGGATGCCTCGAATCGTGTTCGTTGTGCCGCAAACGACGATCGTGAATCAACACAACATGATTTATGAAAAAGCTAAATATCTGCGATAAGCGGTTATATCCGCGTAATTTTCCCTTTGTCCGTCGATCGTTATCGTGTGCTAATGGAGTTCTATTTGCGGCAAAGACGTCGTGAAACACGCTCGACCATTCGACATCTATCTTTCTCTTAACGCATGCGACCTAGTCGCGAGATAATCTTCTCGTATTTTGCACGATAACACGTAGACGCATTTTGGTTTTACGTGTTGCGAGTTGCGGTGCATCGTAAACGTTATCTGGTAATTGATCTTTTCCTCCTTTAAGAATAATCGTAATACGCAGAACTACCGATATAAGATGCACTTTTGGCTCTGTTGAAGACACGGACATACCAAACCTGCCACATTACGGGACTCGGTGTTCCGTTTCGTACTTAATCACGGAGCCAGTAATTGACTATGGTTTCTAGAATGAAACATATAACGCAAATACAACTTTAGAATATCGTAGTATTATCCGAATAGCGTAGTAACGATCTACTTTGAAATCGCGAGGAGTTAACAACGACACTTTCATTTGTATCTCTGAATACTTTAACGTAATAAAGAACGTAACAAGTTACCGTTATTAATAACATAATTGATATATGGGACTTTGCGTCTGGCGTTCTGAAATACCGGCCTCGAGAAAAATCAAAGTGTCTCCTTCCTACGCCCTCTGCGATTTGCAACCCGCGAATATAAAACCGATATCATCGAACGATATCACCGAGACTAAGGACAGGATAGACGTAACCGATATGACATTAAATCATTGTCGACGTTCGTTGTACCTCGTCGGTGTATGTACGCGTGTACGTACGTATATCCCACAGAGTATCGATTGTGTTTGGAAAGGACGAAACGAATACCGAGCTTTCCATCGAACGGTAACTACGCAGCTGAGAATGAAGCGAGTTATCAGTCGACGTTGAATGTGAACGATACCACAGACGATACCGTTGTCTCGGGACATTCGGTGTAGATACAGCGGGTTTGCCAGCGGTCGTAAACGTGAAAATTGACGATGGCAAAGTGAAATACTCGTATGAATGTAAACCGACGTAAACAAACGACAGTTTCGAATGTTCGTTTTCGTAACGACGAGACAGAGACGATCTACGAATTACTTTACACGAAAGGCAACGTCTGAAAAATCAATAGATGGTAGTACTCGTTGACTGTCGAAGAGAGATGCTCGATCGGTGGTGCCACCTTCGGTGTTCGTGTTTTCGATTAATTTACATGATATTCGTAGAAACAGAACTCTATTAAAAAAAAAAAAAAAATAGATATTACATGATAATTATAGGAACGTGACGGTAGCCGGAAAAATTTCTTTTAATTACGAATTATTAGAAATTACGTTGAATTGTGCCGAATGCAACGTTAAATAACAAAACTGGCAGGCAGGATTTATTTGAACGGTCCGAGAAAATATACAAAGGAGCGGAGAATGGAGTACGGAGTAACGAACTCGACGGACCCGACAAAACTCGCCGACGAGCGGCGGTTTATTAAGTTCGTCTTAATAAACCGCAATGGAGGTACACATAATTACGAAACTCTGGTTTCAGAACTAGCAGACTTCCCGTTAATTACCTGGTATTCGCAGACGTAACAGAAAACAGAATTTGTCGAGCTCGCGCGACAGCTTCTGCGACGGAAGAAGATGGCGAAGATACGGAGGAAATGAAAGCGATGATAAAGATTTACGCTGCATTTTAGGGGAATTAAGGGGGCATAAGAGAAAGAGAAGACGAGGAACGGGTAAACCGAAATAAAGTTCGAACTGCTGCGAAGCTGATCCTCGGTTGCGGCGAGAAAACAGGAGAAGCAGGAGGGAGGAAGGGAGGAAGGGCGGATGGGAGAAAGCAGAGGCGTTTAAAAAGGGAGAAGATTGGTAGAAGGGAGCCAGGGAATTATGTGTATTCTCGGAATGATTCATAAATAGTTTATTTTCGTACCGGGTACCGGAGAATCGTTAGTTACGAGGCGAGGTTACCGTCTCCATGTGGCGCCGTACGTTTCTTCGTGTGCGCCATATGCGTGCAACGCGACCAGGAACTGCACCAACGCGGATCAATCCGATATCCAATATTATGCACCGTATTTTTTTCCGAAATCCCTCTGCATAAATATAGATATAGAGGAGAAAATAAAATATAAGCGAGCAGAGGCGTTGAACCGCGAGCAACGTTCGTTCACCGTTGATACTTTTAAAAGAATATATAGGGGGATGCACATGGGGAGGTATAGTAAGTTTCGCTGTTTGAAAGATCAAGATCGGCGGCTGCTTACCAGCTACCTTCCACAGGGAAGAACTTGGAAATTTCTCTAGAATTTGTTATCCTTTTAAGGCAGCGAAATGGAGATGAAACGACGAAAGCTGAACGGATACGCGTTCAACTTATGTTGTTGTTGACAAACAACCAAACGAATAATCGATACATGGTTAAACAAATCGTCGAGGATGAATGGTTGTCGAACAAGGCGCAAAGAGAGTAAAAAATAAAGCCGAAAGCCAGATTAACGCTACAAAACAGCGGCCAAGTAATAAATTTCGTTCATCGGCTGCGGAACAGACGATATCTTCCGTAATTCCACGCACATATTAAACGAACGGTTATATCGATAATCGTATTAGCGATATATTATGGTCTCGTTAACGACCGCTCTCAAGCGGATCGGATAATATTAACTGTTCTTCTTGCATTCCGGTTTGTCGATCGATTAATCATCCGGTTCGATTCTTCTCGAATCGCGATTAATTAATTACTTTGCATCGTCTGATCCGCGGTACGCGCATAGGCATTTGCGATCGGTGGAAAAATGCGAAACACTTGTTGCCTGCGAGTTCGAGGAGAGAAGTGGAATTTTTTGACGAATTTTCAAAGGGGAAACTGCTTGCTCGCTTCCTTTCGTCGGCCGTTTCCTCGAAAATCGAATAAGCAACATTTTTACAGAGTGGCAGGCAGTCGAAGAATTTCAGCTGGCGCGTGGATCAACGCGCGGCCAAAGAAACTGGAACGAGTGTAATTTGCATATTTTCCGAATGCACAAACAACTCGGTCAGGTGACACGTAGCGAAATTTTATATTTCAGCCGCGATAAAGGGCGAAGAGAGGTAAGAGAGGTTTTGGTAGTAGGGACGCGGACAATTTTCAGCTTCGTCGAAATTCCATGACGTTAAAATATTTAGAAGGCAACGTAAGTTTTCTAATTATACCAAAGAAGGTTTACTCTTTCGTTAGTATAACCGGCCAGGGGACAGATTTACGCATACGAGAGGAGAATTTCCTCCTATTTTTTCCGTTGGTTTCGCGCGTGTACTCGCCGCCTGTAGTATTTTCCGGGCTACAATTATGCGCAATTTATGACGGTCAACAACGAAATAGTTTCAGAAAACGTTGCTCAAGGTCTTGAAATTACGACTGTACTAGCTTTAGTAAAATAGCGGCGGTAAACGGGTGGCCGAAGGGACGAAGGGGGTAGAAAGGAGCAAAAGAGATACGGAAAGAAAAGAACGAGGGTTCCGGTAGTGTACGAGCATTGTTCAATTTTACAAACTCGTGCCGCTGTTAACGAATCAAATAAAATAAAAAGCAGAAAAGGTGAAAGCAACACGGCCGTAGTTTTTCGATAAAACAAAGGCACAAGTACCCACTGACGAGAGAAAAATATTTTCAATTACGCGTTCTCTAATTATAACTAGTAAAAGCGACGATTGGAATGAAAGCAGTCGTTTCGAGCCAAGTATTCCTTCCGTGAATTTTTACCGATCGTAAGTTTTCTCTTTTCCCATCCTCGTCGAAGAAAAATTGAACACGGGACTTGATTAATGGCATATAAACGATAAAAAGAGAAAAGAGAAAAAAAACTTATCGTCTATTTCTCCCTGTCGGGGGCATCCTTTTTTCCCTTTGTCACGTTCTAAACAAATTAAGCGCGTTACGATAATCGATACGAAGCAGATCCGTTGTCTTAAACGCTAGTTACTCGTAACCCGTCACATCGTATCTTATAATATCGTATCGTATCGTATCGTATCGTATCGTAACGTATCGTATCATTGTCGTTGCATCGACGACGTGTCACGTAATACTGCAAACGCAGGTGTACACGATACTCGTACTTCCGTATGCGGTTACGACTGTTCAAAACTAACGTACGAATCTACGCGTGAGGCAACAGTTTACTACTCTGCTGCTAGCTCGCGGTTCAGTAACCAACATCCGTTCCCGTTTTCTAACATAGACGCTCTCCTCGTGATTCTATCAAAATTATTACCGAGAACTACTCGACAAATCTAGTCCTTGCTCTCCTCCTCTCGACTTCTTCGAAACTCGAAGCACAAAACAGGGAAAACAAACGCAGCCAGCTGTAATCTCGGAATTATAACTTCTTTGCGGCCTCGTGATATCGCGATATTAAGAACCGCATAAAGTTTCGATCACACGGTACCACTCGAACAGCCACTTCTGGCGTCGGCTTTTCCCTCTTCGCCTCCCACTCTTTTCTTTTCATCGCTCGAGACGCGCAATAAACCAGACAGTAATTGAATCGGTCACACAAGAAACCCCTGATGTCTAATTTTCTCAGCACAGCCAGCTAACTAAGGATCTCTCTTTCGTGAGAATACGCGTTTCAAAAGACGAACAAACGTCTAGCGACTTCGCCGCGTCTACGACAGACTGAACGCCAACGTACATCGAAATGGCTCGACCTTTGCTCGTTCGACCGGAAACTTTCCGAGGAAGCGCGTAAACATCAACGGAGAAAGAGAATGTTTCCTTTCGATATCAAACGAAGCAACGATGGTCGACGCAGTTAGACGAACAATTAGCAATCGACGAAACGGTATGTGACGAATCGTGCACGCGTGCTCCCTTCCATCGTGCTCGAAATTTGTTTATCGACCCGTGCCTCCGCAAGGGTTCAACCCGCTCTCCATAGTTCGTGCGTCCGACCGGACTTCTCCAGACATTACTTTGTAACGCGCGGAGCCGAGGGTCGCGCTGCGAAACCGCGAAATATTTATAAACTCTTCCTTTCTTTGGACGTGAGGTCGACGTACAAACCGGTCGCAAGTGTCGGCGGTGCCGCACACGCGTACGTCCCACGCGGATATGTTTACGCCGGCATTAAAGTTGCCAAAAGACTCGGCCCGACGAACGGGGAATCGCATTAGCATCATCCTGGACCAAGTGTTTGCACTTGGAGACGTTGGAATCTTCGCGATCATTGCCGGTGCAACAAGAGAAAACCGAGCGACGAGACGAAAGAAAAAGTAGCGGGCGTTCAGCCCGAGCAAAAAACACAGCGAGACACTCTTCGACGACGTCCGCGCGCGCTCGACCGAGCGTATTACTTCAAAGGTGCGGAACGCGCTCGATAATTTCTTCGATTCGAATGCAAGAGACCGCTTTCGGGCAGATTGGTTTCGGGTGGAAATTGCAATGACGTTTAACAGCGAAAAACCGAACGTTGGCCGAGGGGTGGAAGTCAGGTTGGAATTCGCAAGCGGGTCGTCGCGTTAAACGCAACTAGAATCGTATAAAATAGATAAAACGGAGCAACGAAAGAACCGTTGCGCCATGAAATAAGAAGAGTTGCGACAAGCTCGGCGTGGCGCGACGCGGGCGCGCCGAAGTCGTATCGCATCGCGGAACGTATTCCGTGTTCGGTGCATCGGTTTGTATTGCCTTGTTCGAGACGATGCATCCCCCGGGGCGAGTCAATTTCAGAATGAGAGAACGAAAATATCTGTTCTTCCGTATAGCAAGAAACTAGGCGGAGAAGCTCGGTATATAAATCAACCCGTTATGTACTTCGCTGACAACATAAGGAGATCTGTTTGCGCGACGAAAGTTTCGCGAAGAAGACCAGTCGATACTTGCTCGCTGCGAGTCGTGAGAAAAGCAAAGAGTATCGACACGAGAAATCGGTAGACGCGTGACGAACGTCGCAAACTATGCCTGCGGATGTGCAGATTTTCAGCCACGTGGCCGTATCACGTCCGAGTAGCATGTTATAGGCACGAACGTGGCTCGGTCATATTCGAAATTGCCAAATATTTGCAAATCGCTTTGTTTCATACGCGATGTGTTAATTACGGCTCGCTACAACTACCCCGGAACGCATTTAATAGCGCTCGTTAATTTTCCGAAAAACAAGCCGTCGTGCAACTATACTCGTACTTTCAATCTGCGTGTCGAGAGATGAATATTTGAAATGCCACGAACGATCCGGCGTATTGTCAATGTATTTGCTGCACGGCCGTGATTCATACGGAAATACGACGAAATTCCATCGATCGATGTACCAATAGATACGCAATAAATGCAGCTTCCAACGGCTTGCATTTTGAAAACATTTACGCTTTACGAGTTACGATTGCCATTCGACCGAATTTTTAACGAGGGCACACGTTCGCGAATGTTCCGTGTAATTTACCGATATCGTATTACAGGAGTATGTAACGATTCGTGAAACGTGTAGATGCTACGGAAGGAGACGGGGAGAGGGTACTAGCAACCTCTATTTTACGACAGAGCGATCTCGCAACTCGAAGAATTCGATTCGGCGGAATATGATCGCGAAGAGAAACGGATAAACGCATTTCGAGCAGTATAATAGGCTCGTTTGAACCCGCAGACGATTCGCTACAAACAATTTGCCTGAAATTGCCGTACGTGCGCGATTCGTGAAGATAAGCACTCGAGAGAACGGAAACGGCCCTCTTGAGAACGCGAACGAGCATCATCTCGGTAGCTCGCTCTGGTCTTACAAAAATTTCCCTCCGCGTTACTTCGTACACTCGTAAAGTCACGCCGAGTGCGAGTCTCGAAATTCGTGGCCTTCTTAGCCCTGGTAATCGTCGAATTATCTCGCGATCCAAAAGCGATGGCAATTTGATTTATTCCATGTCTTTTACGTCTTAGCCCCCCTTTCGCACCCTTAAATCGAGACTCTGTTATCGAGTCAGAAAAATATCATTGGACAACTTTCGACAAGTACAGCTTCGCCGATTTCCGTCTTTCTCTCTTAGCCACTCTCTTTCCATTCGAACCGTGTCCGTTATCGTTAAATGCCCGCGGAGAGTACGATTAACCACCGCGTTGAGTAAAAGAGAAAATAAAAAGGAACCACGATTGTTCCGTGGCGCGAGTCAAAGGGAATAGGTAAATGTAATTGGAAAAAACGTGGATGCACGTCGCCAAGTGAACGCAGATCGTCGTCGTCGCCTGTGTCCCTTTCTTTCCGACTCGCTCTTCGACTATTAATCTTCGGGCCGGAGGAGGAAAACGGCATAAATTTTGAAATAGTAGAAATTCATGGACGATCTTTTCAGAAAAAAGTACCGCCGGTATTCGGGTGTAACGCGGCTAAAAATTCCAGCTGCCTTTGAACCCGAGATAAACGCGTCTTTCTACAAAGAGAAATCCTAAAAGTTAGCAGCATCCCTATCTACCTCGTAGTTCGGCTTGCCACCGCCGCTACCTCCAACCCTCCTCCTACCACCATCGTCGCTATCTACTAGGAAAGTGGTAGACGGAGAAAGAGACGAGACAGGGAGATGAACGAGGGAAAGAAAAACGAACGAGGAAAAGAGAAGAACGGGGAATGAAGAAATTGAGAGAAAACCAGGAAACAAGAGGAAGAACGGGAAAAGGAAGCAAAGAGAGAAACGTAACGACACAAGCAAGAAGAAAAAGATGAGAACGATGCGGGAAAATGAGACACGTAAGAAAATAAAGAGGGAAGGAGAAAAAGAACGAAGAAGAAGCGAAAAATTGGTGGAAGAGAGGCAAAGAGGGTAGAGGCGGAGCTCGACTCGATTCCAATATGCGATAAATCTCGCGTAGCTGCGAATTCCATTCTATAGAATTAATTTCAGGACTTACAAATTTCAAAGACTCGAGTAACCTCTTCATTTGGGAAAAAATACTTGGAATGTCGAAAGGTTGGCGCGAACCAACCAAACAGTAACAATTTTAAGGTAAATTCGACGTGCCTACGTTGCGATATCTTTGTACGGTAACGTGCGAAAGATCTACCTTTCAGGTCTGCGATACTTTCCGAGCAGTACGGTCCTTTAACATTGCCAAATTCGTCAACGCATCTAAAATTCCTGGCGACGCTCTCAAAGTCGCGTTAATGCCGGATCTTCGTGTATCGTTAAGCAAATTGCTTAAAAATTCGCGACAGAAGGGATCGAATACCTATCGCTCGGGAGGAGGAAATGTCAAGCAGACGCGACTGAGAAGGTTGAGAAGGAAGAAGGGAGAAAGAGAGAGAAGGAAAGGAGAGCCGGGGTGCCGGAACGAGCGGGGCCGACCCTGCGCGCAGCCTCCCCAGTCCACCCCGAAGATTCAGTCGTCGTGCGGCAGAGGAGGACCGAGGAACGCCCGGTCGAAGCACGCTGCTCTTCTCTCGATTCGTCTCACTTGCAACCCTCTCTGTTCCTCCGTTGGTCGGTCGGACGCACGCTCGTTGCCTCCCTTCGGTCGGTACGGTGCGTGCTACGGCTGCGAGTGAAAACGGAGCTACGAGGACGCTTGCTGGCGTTTCGGTATATCCAACGAAACTGTCGCGACCAATACGGTAAAATCCCGACAACAACCGGAACATTCGGAAGAGAAACGATCGAAACATCGAAACTCCACGTCACCGCAATGTACGAAGCTCGATCCTCTGCGTGAATTCTACAATCGTACGAACATCGACGCCGGTCTGGGCTAGTCAACCTGTCTCCTCCGAATCTTTGCTTGCCTGTACCGTCTCTCTGTGTTCCTCTCTCTCTCTCTCTCTCTCTCTCTCTCTCTCTTTCTTTCTCTCTCTCTTGCTTTCGCGACACTGTGAAAGGCGAAGGGTGGGTAGTGATATTGCATGCCGCGATACTGGACACGGTGGTGGTAGTGTTTCTAGTGGTGGTGGTGGTGGTGGTGGTGGTGGTGGTGGTGGTGGTGGTGGTAGTAGTGATGATGATAGTGGTGGTGGCGGCGGCGGCGGCAGTGATACCAGGGATGCTGGTGGTAGTGACGGTTTAAATTTCAGCCGCGTGCTCGGGTTCACGTACGTGAGCCATTACACGGGTCCACGGACTTTCTCGCCAACCGAGTAGGATATACGAGCGCCAGTCACTGTTCGCGGATGCAAATTTCGGTCCAGCTCCTCGAGGTGCTGTATAATTTCTTTTTTGTTGGTAGCGCGTTGGTACGCGCGAACCGAGCGGTCTCCGCTGCCACTTCTCTTCCGCCAGAGTTGCCGCGTGCGTGCACGCGTGTCTCTTGTCCGTCGTATGGATTTCGAGTGCGTGCTTCGCCGAAAGGATCCACGTCCACCCGACGTCCGTGCGTATCTGTTTCGCGAACGCGACAGCGAAGAGATTCGATAGAGCCGGCACGAAAACGGGGAATACGACGTCCTGGCGGAGTCGCGTTCGTTCCCATGGCTCTCCGCACGAATTCGCGATTCGATGCACGTTCGTACGCGAATCGACGGGTCGAACAACCAGTTGCGAGGCAATCGCGAATTCACCACGATGAAAAAAGAATCGGCGAGATCGACCGATGTTTGTCTCCGTTCCGACCAAAGCCAGACGAATGTTCGTGAATCGTTTTACGGGAAAAAATCCGCCTCCAAGTATAATACATATATTCGCCTGCGCGCGAAGATGGAACGAAACCAATATTTACGTCGCTATGATTTACGCTCGCGACGACTTTCCTCGAATATCACGATCCACAAGAGAGAGCGGAACGAGACCGACTCCGTAGATGAGAATCGTACCTCGTAGGCATTTCATCGAACAAAGGTTGAACGTTGATCGTCTGCGAAATCGTAATTCAACGGTTTTCTCCAAGCTCGCGCGGTTTCAACGTTTACTTACGCGAGTCTTCTCGCGTAGCAAAATGCCCGCAGGTGATAACTCGTTGGAAAAAGAGTACATTTATATTACGACGTCGAACCGTTTCTCCTTTCTTCCCATTTCTCTGAACGGTCTGACATTAAACTTGCACGCCGCCGGTAGTTCGTAAGAGTTGGATTAAACGTAACATCATGATCGATTACGCGACGCGGCGGACACAATCATCGACTGCTCCACGCTGTCTGCTTCCTCGAAGACCAGGATAGAAAGAGGTAAAACAGAGACTATCTTTTTATCGGAGAGGCCAAGTGGCTGGCGGTATACGAACAAGCGTATTGTTCGAAAGCTTGTTACATTAGACGAAAGCAGAGCGTAGTATCGATAGCGGCGTTTTCTCTTTCTCCCTGGTACGAAACCCTTGGGTGGCGGCGAGCAATCGTAAATACGTTGTAAACATTACCGGTTCTCCGATATCGGAACTCGGTTTGATGGTGCAGTTCTTCCGCGAGAAAGAAAAAAGATACGGACGAGCATGTACAGACGGCCGTGTATACGCGTATGCATACTATACGCGCATATACATCGAGCAAGTTTGCATTATGGAAATCCACGGACTTTACGACTTTTCGAAGATATCGCGTACATTTCCTTATCTCGGTTTAAGGCTCTCCGGCAAACGTTTATCTCCGTGGCGTAAAGAGGATAGATAGACTCCGCAAAATCGGCAATGATCTCGTTCCGCAGTGAGATATAGCTGGTAGCCTCCTCCATTTTCCATCCCGTGAAATATTTATATTCACGGAGAGCAAGGTCGAGGAAGAGAGAATTTTTCCATGGAAACGCGGACGATTGTTCGACTCGTGGTCAGAACAGACAGCAGCAGATTCTCTGGGTATTTCGTGAATTGGATCCGCGGCCTTGCGCGTGTTCCCGGTGTCGTTCGATCGCGCGGGAATGAATATCGGTAACCGTGGGACAGAGGGACGAGCACAGAGGGTCGATGGTTTCCCGTCGTACTCTACCCTTTCTCGTTGAATAGAAATGCCAAACTACGCGCTTTTTTATTTTTTTATTTTTGTTCTGGCGTCGGGCGTTGTGTCGGAACGAACCATCGGGGAGAACGATTCGGGGGAGGGCTAGGGGTGAGAAAAATATGGCCCGGGTGCTACGTCGATCCAACTTGCCCATTTATTTATTTTTTTTTTTTTTCTTTCTTTCTTTTTCCGGCACTCGAGAATCATCGACCGTTCCGAATATCGGTCACTGTAAATGAGATTCGTAGAAACGAAAACGCAACCGCGCCAGGATCGAACACCGGTCCGACCGGCGCTTTCTTCCTTCGCTTGGCGCGTCTAGCGAGAGACTCTTCACAGCGTGAAAGCAAACCGAATCACGACGAAAGAAAAACGGGGAAACGCCGCGAAAGAGAGAGGGACAAAGAGAGCGTGGAGAAGAGGGTGGCAAGTGCCGGATTAACTAGCTTGTTTAAATGTTTAGATTGCCAGGTGGCAAAACTCTTCTTCTCCGTTCCGATGCAATTCGAATCGATCGACCGCTAAAAATCCGCTCGCGTTCGAGGTTATCGTCGTCAAGGGGAAGCTCCGAGCTTTTTCAACGGATTTAAATGCTCGACGGGTCCCAGAAGCAAATAAACCAGCGAAAAATCAGAACAAGCTCTTCGAGCGGTAGAATAAGAGCTCCGGTTTATAATTTCAGCATCGTGTACTCAAAACCTTTTCACACGAAGATACATCACTACCAATTGAGAAATAAAAGTCGCAAAACATCGTCGGACGCGAGCGGATTCCTCTCCGGAAGATGAAATTCCAGTCGCGATCGTGTCGTCTCTACACGAAGAAACACGCGGACGTGACCGTCCTGACGACGATGAATTAGACGGTTCGGCGAACACGAACATCACGGTAAAAGTTTCAATGTTTCGTCTCTTTTATGAGACGTTTGCCGCGAATGAACGTCTTTCGAGAAAGAAGTAGAATCCCGATCAGATCTAGCGAAACGAGTCTCGTTAAAAGAGGCAAACGCGGACCGCACGGTATCCTTTCTCGAGCAAGAAGAACAGCTTTAACCGTAAGAGCGTCTCGCGAGTAAAACGAGTGGTCGGTGAATAGAGTCAGCCGGAGTATACGATAGACGTCGCGTAATCTGAAAACCGTTCGGCTGATTAAATCGTGGCTAAGCGAACGTAGGTGTCGTTCTATAGCCGTGACCCGGTATCCTTTTAGAAACGAACGGATTCGCCGGCACAGGAAAAGGAAACGAAGAGTGTACGTGCACGATGCCAGCCAGAACGACGTCAAAGGGTAGAACGCAGCCAGAAGCGAGCGGAACGTGGTCGAACCGATACTCGCAACAACACCGTTCGATTTTACACTTTTATACGAAACGAGCTACGCCGATCACCGTTTCCGTGTTGTTTCGGCCTGACGGTTGTGCCTTTTGATTCGTATACGAAAATAGAGGCGAGTGACCGGTGAACGTTGACTAAAGCGCGCGACCATTGCCAACAAACGGAACGTCGCCGCTTGCCTCGTCGACGTCGACATCGGCGAATCAACGTTGACGCGAGAACGATACGGGAAACGGTGGTGATTCGAGCGGCGTGACTGCGCGTGACGATCGACGCTCCCAAATGGATGGAAAGAGTACGGCCGAGTCTTAACCGGCCTGTAAATAGTCTGTCGTAATTCTCGTCACGCGGCTCCGATATCCCTTAAGTGGCGATATCCCCGGTCGGGTTGTTTCGCAAGCGTACGCAGACTTTCTTTCCTTTTCGCGAGCGAAACGAACCGGAGGAAATAGTGCAGTCTCCAGATTCCAATCGAGAAAAAACGAGAAAGCAGGAAAGGAGAAAGGATATAAAAGGAAACGTCCAGGAAGGAGCCTAATGTTTCTCAACGACATGGAGCTGCTAATGTTCTTAGCAGTAACGGCCTCTCTTTTGGGTTATTGCCAAACAGATGAAAAAGGTAATGTATAGACGTCACTTGGACGGTGACGAAAGAAACGCGAGCTTTGCTTTCGGCTGTTACCATCGCGCGATCGTAAATCCAGGGATGCACGATGGAAAACCGGCAAACATCGACAGAGATTAACTTTTATGGTCAGCGAAACGAGTGGCCGCCGCGAATGTACTTATATCACCGATACCGACCTCTTTTTCAATGGTCCAACGATCTACCACTGCGCTTTTAATAACCAACGAAAACGCGCCAGTCGTAAACACGGGGATACGGCTTGCTCGTTCTACGATCAGTCGATCCAACGGTTCTTATTTTCCAACGATTCCTGGATCGACGAAGCTCGCGTGTATCCTTTTAACGATAATTTTTCGTCGAACGTTTGCTCGTTTCTTTCGAACGGACGCAAAAATTTCAACGATACAATTGCGATACAACGGAAAAAGGAACGCGAAAAGAAAAAGTGCACCGTGAGGCTTTACGCGCGTAAAAATGAATTTTCAAGGATCCAATTATTTTCTCGCGGATAATATCGCGAGAGAAATTTCCATTTTGACAGTAATTCAGAAACTGTTGACCGAAAGTATCGAGAAAGAAGCAAATGAACAGCGACGACGGAGTATCACTCCGTACGGAATCTCTGGCCGTTTTTAATTAGAGTCATCAATCGCGTCAAAACTAAAAAATATTTTCCTGTTATTGGATGATAAAGTAAACGAAACAGCAAATATGGAACGGTTAATTGCAAATATTAATTACAAAATTAGTTTGCTCCGTTTCGTTTCGCGAAAATTATAGCAAAGAGAAATAACGTAATAATATGAGATGTGGTTCGCTCGGTTCACGGTGACGCAGATGAAATACCAAAGTATGATATCTGCAGCCGCGGTTTCGATCGTCTCTAATTGCCACGATACAGTCCGTGATTCAGTGATTTTCGTCTCGTGTTCTTACCTATTTATGGCTACCGCCCACTTAACGACACATGAACACCATCAGATCGATATCGACTTATTTACGTTCTGTGGCCGAAAGAACCAACCTAACCCAAGTCTATGTTTTTCGAAATCCAGTTATACACACAGCGCGTCATTGCACTTTCTTTATTTTATCAAAACAACATGGGCCTATTTACGTTCGTTATAAATAGAAAAAGGATTTAAGTGGATGAAACTACCTTCAGTGGCCGCTGTTTATCCGTATAGCGTCGTCTTTTCGTTCTATTTCCTTTTCAACGATTTATAGTTAACGATTCGATACACAGAGACAACGAACCTTTCGGGAGATTTAATTTTAGCGGCGAGAGAGGGAAAGAAGAAACGACGATCGAATTGAAAACGCGGAATCGCGATTTTTCATCTTGACACGACTTTGATGGAGCGCGTAAAAAAACGGAACTAGCCACCGTATCCATCTCTTTATTCGAGGCTACGCATCACTAACCGATCATCGATGCACCGATAAAGCTTCAATTAATCCTCGTATAGAGCATACGCGCCGATCATTCGACGAACAAAGTACGAACTTGACCGATTAACAGATTTTCGAAACCTTTCATCTAAAATAACGTTGCCTGGAGAAGGACGCGGCGCGCATCGGATTTGCGTATAACCGCCAACATCCGCGAGGGTTATCAGTTTTACGTAAACTGTGCTTCATCTACTCACTTCGTGACTTTGATCGGGTATTAAATTTTAGCGAAAGGATACGAGGAAGAAACGAAGAAAGGATAGCTAGAAGTTTGCCCATCGACCAACAAGGTGTAATCAGTTTTTCATTTAACCGGCTAATCCATCGTTTAGCGGATATTGCGAACGCCAACGATCGAATTATATGAGGTAGAAACTTTTAGCCGAAGCTTGAAAAACAATTACCTGCTATTTTTCGTTGTAACTGAGTCGAAAACGAAATTTATCGCTATCGATTTTACAGAAACCATTCTTGATCCTCGGCTACGTATTTCTGTAATAGCCGAACGTCGAGGGCAATCTAGCCGAACATCGAAATACCATGATGGAAATAGCAATAGCAACACGAGTTTAATCAATTTCCCGTTTATCTCGCGTTCCATTTCACTAATCCATCATTTTGCTGGGAAATTAATGCTACGTCGACGCTCGGCCCGCGATCCGAAAGCGTCCGTTTTTCGAGCAGTCGACGCTTTCTCAGTCGAAAGGAGCGTATCGACAGATTTTGTTAATTAAATACGACTGGCCGTTTAACGGCCAATCATCGTTGAAAAGCCGAAATCTCTATTCAGTGCGGCATGCGGAAATTTCGCGCGTCGATTCGCGGAAAATCGCGAATATCGTGAAACGTGGCATCTTAATTCAACGCATTTCACGCGCTCCATTGAAAACCGGAATCCGTCGACGCGACAAAAACGGAATCGCGATACAAGAACAATATCGTCGTAGTCACCTTGCCGTTTATCCAGCTCATCTGTGCTTTATAGACTGCTATAGTTGTTCGTTGGAAAGTTCGAACCGACAGGTGCATCGCCGAGTAAAACCAATTCCACCGACGGGACGCATCTACCACGCGACTATGTACCGTGTACTTGTCTCATCTTGTCTCGTCTCGAATTCAACGTGGGATTACTTTACCGAAAAGAAGACGAATACGATGCGGCAGCCGCTCGATGCTTTACCATTCGTAATACGCGAGTTACGAAGAGACAAAGCCGAGTTCGGCTTCGATTCCATGAACACGTCCGACGTCAAGTATCAGCTAAGAATGACGTTTATTGGTCAGACCTGGGGTTAGCTTGCAGAAACGCTACCCCCAAGCGACTGACTTTGCGCCATTTCTCTGCCCTATTATCTTGGTAATTAGCGATCGATCAACATTTCCGATAAGAGAAAATCTGCTTGCAATTGGATAAGGATCTCGACCTCGTTTATTTCTAGGTTGTGCCTTGCGCCGATAAATTCGAACCGTGAGAACAATAAACCCTGTGCGTAAAAATCCACGGATTCTGGTTAACGGGTACGCGTTAGCGTCGTACGGTATCGTCACTGAACTCTGCCATCGCCAACCAAACTACATTCAACCGCGATACGAAGCTACAGGAGTAGTCTATGCGCGAATAACAATATTACGATCTACACGGTAACCCGAAATCGATGAAAACGATTCGCGGTCGACGTTAATGCTTTTATGCGCTGTTCGACGATGATAGAAAAAGAAAAGCGAAGAGAAAGAAACAGAGATGAAAGAACGGCCCCGAAGAAAGAGAAAAAGAGGATCCTACGTAGTTAATGACCCGTGCGGTTATTCTACGTACTCGACCGCTTTCTTAGATCATTTACACGCCACTGGGAAATAAACTCTTTACAAGTCTCAACGTTCGGTGTAAGAGGACGTCCGATTTCTCGGTATACAGCTAGATACGAGATCTCTCCTTCAACGGTCGTTTAAAGGAGTTGAAGTCGTTCATTCATCGGTCTTGCCAACCTTTTCAATCGCCTACTGTATTTTCTTTCTTCTCTTTTATCCCTCCTTCTTCTCTTCATTACGTTGTCCTCTTTCTCCGTGTTCGACACAATCGAAGTACATCGAATGATGGAAAATATGAAATCATAACGATCGACGACGTCAAATAAATTTTGCTCCGTCGTGGCGCGGCATCGGTCGTTTATTTGCCACGGCTATAGTCCTCCTTTCGCAGTTGTTTCGATTTCCGTAAAATTCCCCGTATTTTGCGAGGCTTCACCGCAGCAATGTGAATTAAACAGGTAAAAATCCATTTTCATACGGCTGCAAACGCGCAGCAGCTGAATATTTTACGTCGGTAAAAATTACACGATCCTTTTATTCACGATATAAATGATAAATAGTTTATAAGCAGGCTTTAACGTTATTAAGAGCGATCAATTATCGCATAGAAATCTACACTGGAATTATTACTTACTGTACCGAATGAAAAGGATTACCCGAACTGTGCCATATATACAGAATTTTCTAGAAAGCACCCATTACGCGTCTAATCACATTCCTCGACATAAATTATTTATCAAGGTTTTAATAACGTTTCGACGTGTATGAGATTTTTATACGAATGATATGTACGGAACAAACAGGCGAAAATTAAAACGTTGAAACATACCGTAGTTCGACAAAATCGAATATCAAATTCAATTTGATTGTTCGAGGAATTAAATCGCTTAAACATCTACGATATAAAGCGACGCGTTCAAAACGAACATTTTTATCGATAAAATGGAAAAGCGTTCAAACAACGCGTGCGTTCCTCCACGAAACGCAGAAAAGGAATAATCAACAATTTCTAAAGTTTCCGTTTATTTGCAATGTTTGCACCGATTCGTAGAACTCATCCCCAGCGAAATTAAGGGAACGGAAAATATGCGTAAACAAGGGTATCGAATTGTTTCACAGATTCTATTGGTTCGTCGATCGATCGCTATACATTGTCGTGATCCGAGATGACCTTGACCGCCAATGAAACGACCTCGATAACTCCCATGTCATTTAAACGACCTTAACTTCTAACGACGCACGATCCGATTCTCCAAACCTACCTTATTTTTTATTCGAACTGAAACTTTCATAGCAACAACGAGATTACCTACCACTGTTTATAACAAACCCGATACGACTATATTTCCGTTTTATCGTGTCGTTTTCCTCTTTTAAATCCTATCCTTTTAAGGAACGATTTTAAGAAACTAAACTGTACGTTCATGCGTCTGTAAAAATACGCTCTACGTTTTGTAGCTTATTTTAAGTAGAAACGTGTATGCCTATGAACGTGTTCAAAGCGTATACACCTTCCGAGTAACTTAGTACAAAGGAACGAGCAAACATATACTATACATTCATATTTCACGCATCGATAGCTGAACGATTGCCATCCGGAAGGAACAATAAATTTTTCAAATTTATTACAGTGTCATTTTATGGTGCGAGCTACATTCATCTTCCGGTACAAGAAGCTAAGGGTGCGACTGACATCAGCTTCCGGTTTCGAACTCATCTCGCGGACGCTATGCTGCTATTGGCCGCTGGC
Organism: Bombus bifarius; assembly: GCF_011952205.1. Taxonomy (NCBI): domain Eukaryota; kingdom Metazoa; phylum Arthropoda; class Insecta; order Hymenoptera; family Apidae; genus Bombus; species Bombus bifarius. The sequence goes on from NW_022884533.1 coordinate 629,566, forward strand.
AAGACGGATTACTGCCTGATCAAACTCGAAGCCGGCAGATTGAAGGTTCGTTTGCCCTCAATGCTTACTTCTATTAATAGGCTTTCTGTTTGGAGCTCCGTGGTCGCTCGTCGTTAACCAACCGCACGTGCTACAGTCCGACGCGACAGTCAGACTTACGTCCCTCTCTTCCTGTCCCCCTTTCCTCTGTCTCTCTTTCTCTCTTTCTCTTTGACTCTCTATCTTTCTACAACCGAGCTAAGAAATTAGGCTCGCTTTGATACATAGAGAAAGGGATGAAAAAAAGAGAAGGGGAAACGCATAGAGCTAAAACACTACACCGCGACCGCCATAAAAAATGCGAATGGTGAAATACGATTTTCATGCACACGTCCAACGATGACGTTTTGCCGGTTGGTTTTATAACTTCGATAAAAACCGTGATTTTAACGTCGCATCGTTGCCCCGTTTTATTCGAACCATTAAAACTCCGCAAGTAAAAACATCTTATTTATGTACGCCGTTGCTCGTGAGGAGCACGAGCAACGGTTAAAAGGGGGAGAAACAGGGCAGATCGATGCATCTCATGGCAGAATAACATTTATCGGCGAAAGAAGAAAACAACCATCTTTTTTCTACTCTTTGCCTATTTTTCTCTCCCTTTCCCTTTCCCATTACGTAAAAAGCGTTCGTAAAATTCACTCTCGAGCAAAGTTAACGCCTTCCTTTGACTTTGTTTAAATCAATTCCAGGGCATTAAGTTCTCTCTGAATCAGCCGGGCATGAAACGCGCCAAGCCAATAATGAGTTTCAGCGTAAACTTTGATATAAAATACATACCGTTACGACACGATTTTGTTGTAGTTAATAATCCATCGCGTAACTACTGTATCGGAATGATCTCTTTATACCAGGTGAAATAAACAATACGACATTACAACCCATCGATCGCCGTTTCACGAGACAAACAATTTTCGTCGCGTGTCTCAAAAATACAATAGCGGCTCGCGGGCCGGCGACTATTTTTAACTGAATTAAATATGACACGCCGGGATTTAACTTTCACGCGCACGCCACATGAAATAAAATATTGTAATTTATTTCAAAGCAACATCCTCTGTAAACTGCCGTGAAAATTTCTATTTGCAAATAATCGTGAAAACTGTTCTTCCATGGTTGTCGTTAAAACGCGATCGGCAGCGAAATTTGTAACGCGAATCGTTACGTTTTAACTTAGCAAAGAAAAAAAATACCAGCGTTCTATGTCGCACGGTCTAACGAAAAAGTATGGAAGAACACGAGATCGTTTCGTTCAATTATGTCGGGTCGCGATTACACGTCATAATTTGTGCCGTCGTGGGTTTCGTCGGAAACTTTTATGTTTGTTTGCTTCCGGATGATTTTGCTGTAACACGTTGAAGCGTGCCGATCGTTAAGGATTCAACCACGAGTTCTCGGTGCTCGTATGAACGTGCACGGTTATTAACGATCGCCGGTGACGCCGCGACGTCGGCCCGAAACGAATGCTCGTTGCTGAGGAATTAAACGACTCCAACGAACGTACCAGGTTGCATTACGAGGAACAACGATGCACGTGGGACGACAGTGCCCAGATGGACCACTTTGCTCTTAGATAGTAATCGTCGTCGAGCGAGTAGTTACAAATTATGAATCCGTGAGAAGAATCGCTATAAGTATGACGAATTGGAGCAACATCGCCACAAAATGCGTACAACTATCTAACGATAAATAGGAACCAGTTGTTAATCCAGCTACGCTCGTTACGTTTAATTCGAATATATTATATCCAGCGATCGCGTTCATACGATGCAAACGCTTGATAAGTAGAAACAAACGCGAAAGCCCGAAACATTTACAGAGCGCTGGCTATTAATCGTCTGTCAGCGGTTATTGTTACCTGGCCTCAGACAAGGGACATTAATATTCTTTAGCGAGAGGGGATTTGCAAACTTTGAATCGGTGACGCGTATCGTTCTTGATTGAACGTTTTAGACCGATTCTGGCATTAACTTGGGTTAACGCGATTAGCGAAAGTCGCGTTTCGTGTCTCTCATCCTTCGCAAACGCGTTCGAACGTGAATCGATAGACGCAAACGAGATCGTAACACAAACCACGTTTCACCGACGATGAATCTTCGTTAGAAATTGCGAACGTGTAACTCTCAATTAAGAAGCTACATAAAGGGAAGAGACGCAAACAATAAGCAACCGGGCAGACAAAACAGTCTTGACGTCCGCGGCGAGCATTTAACTGCCATCGTACCGTATCGCGCGATTATACGAATACGAGAGGAAAAATTCTCGAACGAAACTCTAATTCGATCTAATTCAGCAAGGAAGAAAAACGAGGAAAGCGCCAGTTCCTTCGCGAACTCTAATAAATCTAGAAAATTGCAGACCGATCAGCCTATTCAGCTGGCCGAGCGAGACCCTGGAAATGCGAATTGCTATAATTCAGCTAAAAATCTAGAACGTCGTGAAAGCAGTTCCCTTCTGGATTCGTCTTAAATCTTTCGGAAACGTAGAGAAAATTACAGAGCAACTGACTTCTTCGATACTACTACGCAGTGGTTAATGCGTGAACGTAACTGTCGGCCGTCTTCTAGAAAATTTAAATCGTCGAACCCGAGCCTTTTTGCGACAACCTTAAGACGATGACTAGGGTAATCCAGTATCGCGATAGAGTGTTGAAATACCGTCTAAGTGCATTAGAGGACGAGGAAAATGCCGTTTCTCGGTGGAGCGCTAGGATCCAAGGTGAAAACCGCGCGAATCTAATTTCGCGAAGGGTTAAGTCCACAGGTCGAACCATGAGAAGACGGGTAGGTGGTGTCTGAGCTTAATTAAATTTGTTAAGAAGATCGTTAAAGAGGATGAGAAGGGGGATAAGCGAGAGAGCAAAAAGTGCAATGGAATCGTTTCAGCCTTGTATGCCTCGGTACGCTGTCGGATCTGCCTCGGCTCTCGTTTCGTGGTTTTACTCGCTTAAAATCTTTTCCATCTTCACGGTTATTCAATTATTCGGAAATTGGGGCTCATCGACGAGAAGTATCGTTTACTTCCGATTGTTTCAGCAGCGCGTTAAATTCGCATGAAAATTTATTCTATTGCGCGTTACAGCGTTTATATTTACCGAATGAACGAAAAATCTCTATGAATTTAATCAAACGTGCATCGTTTGCTTTGTATCGAGAGTCCGTCGAAATGATTCGATGTCCGCCGAAGCACGCAATTCCGAATTCGGTCCGGTAGCCAGAATGTGCGAGAGAGAAAGAAGAAAAATATCGTCCTTTTTCTCCTGGTTGTAATCGACCAGTCGAATATTTGTCATTGTTCCCTTTCCAATCACCGGTGCTGCATCGATAATGCACCGACGTGGTCGTCTCTTCGACCTTCGAAACGTATAGATTCGCGTTTACACTCAACGAAGTGTCGTGTCTCTCGCGCTTATACATATTAATGGGTTCCTGCATAGTCATCGGACATCACGCTACTACCGGCTGAACTTGCAACTCGCAAAAGCTCACGCCTTTATTACGGAATCGATCGCAGAACGAGAAGAGACCGTCTGAAGCGTCGGTGTTACGATCGGCTTCGATGCCAATCGCGCAACCTCGTAATTTCTACCCGCCTCTGCGAACGATCGACTTTTCATTAAGGTACGATTCTACCACGGCTGTCTCGGTGGTTCGTTCCCCTGTTCAAGATCAACGACGAAGAGATCGTGGCAGTTACATCGAAGACGTAGCTATAAGTCTCGATCGGTCGATTTAGGTCGCGATTAAAGACTCTTTATCAGAGGCTGCCGCGTCGTCCCACGGCAAAGCGCGTCCCGTACCATCCTAACTCGATAATGCATTACTCGAACCAGTCTCATAATGTCGACCCAAGATGCCGCAAAACGGAAAAAAAAGCTTCGCGTAATCCCTGCCCGTTTGTGGCGTCGTACCGGGTACCTGTGCAAAAGGGTCGAGCTTTGGATTAATAAAATGCACTAGCTAGACTACTATGTCAACCGTTTCTTTTTAACCGGTACCTGGATTATCGTGGCCGCTTTCCTTTTTCACCGGACGGACAGTTCCTTGCAGATTTTAAACGAAGCAAGTGTTACGTAAATAGATGCTAATTTTTATTCTAATTTACTTAGATGCCGGAGTCAAGGAGTCGGCGCGAGTAAGTTTCCTAAATAAGGGAAGGATTATGCGGTGAGCTGTTTGCCTTCCTTGCTATTCTTTATGAATTATGTTCTCGGGTATGTGTTCTTCGCAGCTTTTCAAAAACTCGCCCACAGGTTTCAGAAAATCCGATTACGTGCCATCTAGTTAGAGGTAGAGCCTGATAAACGAGCAATAGATGGCAATCTGAGGAAGATCAATATTTAATACGTTTCTAGAGTATCCTTTTACACTACGCATGCATGAACCGAGGATGTGATTCTTGTTAAAGTAGGATGAAAAATGGGACGTTGAATCGCCAAGGGTTTCTCTCGGCCCGGCTTGTCGGAGAAATTTCAAAAAGTATTACTAGCACGAGCTAACCGCAAGAAATCTGACTCTTTTCACAGTCGCGTTTCTTCCGAGATAATAGGAATACATAAACCCAAAATTGTACACCATCGAAAGAATAATTCTCCTTCCATGCGTCACTTTATCCAAATTTCCAACAAGGAGCAATTATCCTTGGAAGAAAGTTGTTCGACTTTGGCCGAGCATCGAAGTCCATGTAATCCAGTCTGTCTTTAATCCAGCGACTTACGAAGATCGTTTCTTTTGATTTTTTTCACAGGTTCACATAAATTTAGGCGCAGGTGAAAGCGAGATGGCCAGTTCTCGTGGATTGACATTGAACGATCTGAGCTGGCACGAGGTAAACCTGACGAGACGAGAAGCGAATATCACGCTACAGATTGACGTGATACACACGACCAAGTCCCTTCTACCAGGACGTTTCTTCGAACTGAATATACACTACGGAGTCTTCATCGGGGGACAGGGTGACTTTAACGAGCTATTTCTAGGTAAGGCGCACCGGCAAGCTTGACTCACTCGGATAAATCGTCGCGCCACGTGACTGCACTAGCTTACTAACTTACGCCTCGTTTCCAACGCGAGGGCCGCACCAGCTACCGCGCATCGATTTTGATGAAGTTTCATGGTTACATCGAGAAGACAAATATTTTTTCCTCGACTCAATCCGTGATAGTCCGTGCAATTACTTCACAGCATTTAACGTTTCTCGTTTAAGATGTTTGTAACGTACAGCGACTTTCTTGCAATTTCTTTGAAATTTTAACGATACGTTGTTTAACATATTATCTGTATATATGTATACAGACGTATAAATATACATGATTCAATCTTTAGAGAGCCCAGCCTTAGCGAAATGGAAATATTCATCTTCAAAGTTGTAAGTTCTAACGCGTAATCCCTATAGAGATGCTGCATGCCGAGCTGTTGCAAAAATAACTTTTTGATGAATTGCAAACGAACCGTTCTTACGAAGTTCTTAAAAAAACTAATATGTAGTGTAAAATGATTAAGAGATTTTTTTTCAGAAAAAAAGTTAGTCTTCGCCCAGCCGTTTCCGACTAAGAGTAACGTGAAATATCGTAATATCGGTATTCTCCGCATCGAAATTGCCGTGTACATTACAGCGCGAATTACGTCCATTTCCGAATTATTCGTTCGTACGCGCACGTGCAGACAGCTACGAGATTTCTTCATAGAGAATCTCGGACACGCATGCTGAACATGACCTTCGAGTTTCAATGTGTTTTACTTTCAACAGATACGGTTGCGTTACAAATATCTTAAACCGTTTTCTTCCTTAAGTCGAACAAGACTACGATTTCGTTTCCTTTTGTTCGGTTGAACGATCGCCAACACAGCCTTTAACATCTATCGGAGTGAAAATTTACGAGTATCGTCTACGAGGCTACCTTCAACCAAGATTTTCACTGATAGATTTTTACTACTACCCCAACGATAAAATCCGTCGCGACCGAAATTGAAATAGAAAAACAATATAAGGACGTTCGACGAAAAATATTTCATTGACGCGGTCGAGTGGAACTAGATTTGACAAACCCCACTTCGATTCCACACGCCATTCGTATAAAAACTCATATTTTCGCAACTGCAAACGGATTATACAGAGACGACCAGAGGTTTGTGTTACGTGATCACGGCCCGGCAACAACCAGTTGGGTTCAAATATTCGTATTGCGTTTGTTGCGGCAAAATATCTACTCTATTGCAGAGATTTTCTCGCTCTACGTACAATGGAAGCAACGGATCCCACGATTCGGCAGTCCAGTGTTTCTATTTATTATTTCTTGTGGCACGATCGAATCCGCGAAAAATATTTCCACTCAGGAATTTTCGATTACGAACTGTTTTCGCGATTCTTCTACTCTTGTACTAATTGTGAAGTCGCTGATATATCGTACCAGTCAGAAAGCAAAAGAGAAAACGACAAACGACGATTACGTAGATAAGTAAAAATACAGGATGAATCACTCGAAAGCAATCGTTAGAGTCGCTGGTTTTATTTTCTTTCTTTTTTTTCTTTTTTTATAAAAATTAACGCACGACTCACGGATTTCTCTTCGTTTTCTCTCGAGTATCTTTGAGTGGCCTGGAATATCCTCGAATAGTTATTATTCGTCGTTGAATTCGAAGGACAAAAAGATACGAAAATTTTTCAAGAGGATTCTAGTATTTTTCGTGCTAGTAGCAACGAAGTTTCACTGATAAAAGCTTTCGATTTCGATCTCGGTCGTTTAACGATAAACAGCGATACAGAAGCAAATCGATAAGGCAATCGTGGGGGAAACGGAGTAAGCAATTAAAACAGCGATTCGCCTCATATATCAAATAGCCAGTCTGTATCTTTCGACATCGATCTAGTGAAATATTATTTAGTGTACGTCATGGGGGATATTTACTCCATCCATCACTGACGTGCGCACCATCAGCAACGGTCATTGAGCAAGATTAGCACGGAGAATATTCTGATAGTAGGACACCACGACACTGGCCGTACTCTCTAAACCTAATTTCTAGTCGCTGACGGATCGATCATCGATCTCCTTCCCCGACAAGATGAAATTATCGAAGCTTACCGGAATGGCCGACCCGTTAATCGGGATCGTGAAATCGTAAATTGGATGTGTACGGTGCGTACAGCTGACCGACAGAAAGGCCGGTTTCGAGAATGAGAAGCTACTCCTTTCATTCGGATCTAGGCATCCAGATGATATCTAAGTAGCTCCGACAAGATTATACCCGATGAGAAACAATCCAAGCGAGAAATATATGTTATGAATTTTGCTCCTCGCGAATTCCACCAGACTTCCGCGCGGTCGAGTTCTGTCTCTGGTATCTCTGTTGCGTATCTCTCGCAGCTATTTCCGCGGGTTAAATCACAGCGCAAGGATGAACGGTATGGTTCGCCTCAAGCTAAAACGGCAATAACTTGGATCGCAAGAGCACAGTGACAGCGATAGAGACCGGTTGGTTAAAAAGCAAAAATTCATCGGAAGGTGACCGAGGTGACGCGTTCCAAATTGAATACGATCAGTACAAACAGAGAGTGTACCGGTGACGCTCGTTCCCCGCCGTTATTCCCTCGAGCATCTCGTGCAACGCTCGACGACCAGCTCGAAATTCAATTTACATATTCATGACAATTCATTTGTACCCCATGGTACGACATAACCGTACCCACCACCCCTCCAGGATCTCTTATTAATTCCTGCTACCCCGCGAACCCCGTTAAATTCCCGGAGTCGAGGAATAAAGAACGAGGAAAATGGCGAACAGACCGTCTACGTCGCGCCAGTCTCGGACTATTCGTTCGTTCGTTTTTCGTATACAGAGTTCTCGTGTTCGTGCGCAATTTTAAGAAGAAAGGTCGGAACGATCCTACGAAGTCGCTTCTATGCGACCAGACCGTAGAAGAGTTGGCGTAAAGTTAGAATCGCGGCGACTTTTCATTTTCCATCCATCTCGCTGAAATATGCATGAAAACGGTATAGACTGTTAATCTAACTGCGAGGCTCGGATGCTTCCTTCTGTCGACTATCCGCGGATTAAGCCAACGACGATAAAACGGCTAAACATTAAAATAACTTTTCATTCGGGTCTTCCCGTTATACAGGTAGCATTGAAAATAAAATTCTCAGCATGAATTTCGTTTATCGAGTGACGTTTCCGTGGCTACGCGAAAATATAGAGAACACTCCCCACTAGACATACATCCGATACCGGGAAATCAATAAAAGTATATACCGAGATGTCGGTGTCAATGTTCTATCGCGAAACATTCGATCACGGTTACGTCCAAATAAATTGAACAGTCTTGAATGTGGCGACAGGGGAAATTATTTATTTTATGGTCGCTCGGCTTCACGACCGCGAATACGGCGAATCGTTTTCATCTGCGAACATTCCGATATCACCGTCTCCGCAGCGACGAAATATCGCGATACATATGAAAGCCAGTGCAGAATATTTTTTATCGCTCCCTCGCTCTCTCTCTCTCTCTCTCTCTCTCTCTCTCTTTCTCGTCGTTATTTTCTTCGACGATGCGACGAAAACTACTCCCCTTTCTTTAAATGAATACGAATACGAATTACCAGTCGCCGAGTAAAGCGGAACTCCTTGTACCTGTAATCTCTGTAGAGCGTTTTAGATTTCATTTCATTTCATTTTAGGTTTCATTCGCGATCACGTGCACAAAAACACCAAACGCAGGCGAGGTCCGTGCAAATGTGAAAGATGTTTGTAGCTAATTGGGAGACTGGGCTCCCCCGATAACCCGTCCGAATCGCGTTTTCTTGGTGATGATCCGCGGTGCTTGTACTGCCTTGGCCCGTGGACTCTTCGTCATCCCGTTAGAGCAGAGTCTCTTGGCCCAATTATCCGCGGGAGGCAAAGTAAGAGATATCCTATCCTCCGTTTGTTCAGATTCCTTCCATTCGATTGGATGCAGTGGATTAGGATTTACAGCCGCATGCGTATGTAGCCATCCTGCTCCAACGTGTCGATCTTTATCCGATGCTGTATCGTTCCGAAGTTGTCCCTTTGATATTGTCGACGCCTTGTATGCGATAACGTCCGCTGGTTCCGCGTAACTCGGACTGTTATGTCTAGAATCTGGTTTCAAGGGACAGTTGCGCTCTGAATTGCCCGGCATTAGGCCTTGTTTCTTTCCGAAAGGTGTCACCATGCTGGGTGTCACCTTGCCAGCGCACCGAATTATTTGCCAGCCTGAGCGGCAGAGCGACTTATTTTCCATCCCAAAAAATTCCATATTTTCATGAACTTTGCCAAATGAATGTTAAATATGTTGCAAATTATCGACTAAAGGTCAACCGGTCAGGTCAAACCGATCGGTCGATATCGCGTACCTCGAATGAATTAACGCTCAAGGTGGAGGAGGTTTAATAGATCGAGTGTTAGAGTAATCCAACACTGTATTTGCACTTATTGTATAAACGTAAAGTGTGATATTAGGAACACGGCGGTGTTAAGATCTTGTTAGGGGCTATATTTCACCCGTACGGTACGATGTCTGATGATGAATTGTCCTCCTACGTTGCTGATTATCCCTAACAGCCGTTGGCTTTCGTCTATCCCTCGTGCCCTTCCGACTATTCCTTTCCCGGGGTTTTCTACTTGACCTCGGAGTCATTAGGTTTACAGCTCGGGGAGGACATGTAATTCGGAATTTCCTGAAGAAGGGAAGGGTCCATATGAACCCCCTTGAACGGTCCCGTTCAAAAAATTGCTGGTAGTGGTATATATTTATTCTGTAGGTTCTTGTTCCTCGTCGTCGATAGGTAATGGACCATTTCATTGACCTTAAAACCCTGCAAGAGCGATGCGCAGTCTCTCCCCTTCGGAACAGGACATTTTCCAGTGACCTCGGTCCATTTTGCGGTTATCCGCGGTATCTTTAGCCGCCTGTAGGAAAAACCGTTCTCGAAACTTCTCCAATTAATATAATCGTGAAGCACGCGAGAGGATCACGTAGAATGGAAGCTGTGGCACGGTTGCGGCATGAACGATTTACCGCACTATGAACGGCTGGGTTTATTGCCGAGGTTTATATACCGCTACACCGGAAAATGTCATCACGAACCCCTGTCAGTAAACACCCGTACGGTTTTGCATCCTTGTGCGTCTCGTATTACCTTACCCCGGGTATATAACCGTCGTCTTTCACGGAACCGCTTCCACTATAAACGCAACTTTCAAGCCGACACCACCACGCGCGAACAAAATCGGATTCGTTCGATCGTACACCAAACTCTCTTTATCAGGAAATGAATTACCTTTGGTTGAAATTGCTACGTAGATCGGGCTCGTTCTAATAAATTAACCGAGTTACAGCGCGATTATTTTCGTGAATTATGTTTGACGATCGTGTAATGGAATAGGTGGATAGCTTGAGATAGGTTCGATAGCCTAGTTGGTTCCCTGGCAGCCAACGAAACTGAGATTATCTGGCCATCAACCCCGATGTGGTTTGCAACTGACGCTTTCATTACACCGCTCCTTCGCGAAGACCTCCGCCACTGAATAATACCTCGTGAACCGGTGCCAAAGGGTGCCACCGCGTTCTCTACGTTCCGCGAGACTATAAGAATCAGCCTGGCCATCGAATTTAATATCCGCCCGTTTCGTTATTTGCTCGTGCGAACAGTTCGTTCAAAGGGATTTGCAAACGCCGAATCCGAAAGTCGCGCGACGCTAACGACTCGAACGAAATCGTTTAGACCGTTGTTCCAGTCGATCACGTGAAATCCAGCGAGTTTCCTTTTTCAAATTTGACCACAGCGCGTCGACGATATCTTTTCCTTCATATGTTCCTCTATTCTCAGGGCACACGGATTACTTGAGAGGCTGTATGGCTGACATAATCTACAATGGCGCCAGGGTAATAGAATACGCCAAGTCGAGAAAAGGCCAGTCGGAGGCGACTGCCGTTGCGTGGAGCTGTTCGCCGGAATTCGACGCTACAAGAAGCACGGAAGTTAGTTTCGTGGAGGATGGTGCGTTCACAGCGATCCCAAGACCTATTCCACGCTCGGGCTCCAAGTACGTAGATAAATACGGTCCTTTGCGCCGTATGAATTACATCCAAATACTCAACTTGTGGAATAGTAGATAGTCAAATTAATTAACGTTCGAGCAAGGCCTGTCATAATAGAAACGTTATTTCTATTATTAACCGCTCATCGATCTTGCGCTTTTCTCAAAAGCAACAATTTCGGTTGCGTAAGTGCCAGTTCCAACGAGATATGCACGCGTACACGTAGCCGATTTTGTAACAGAAAATGAATCGACCTAGGACGATATTATAGACGAACGAGCCTCGCGCGTGACGCTTCGTCAACCGTCAAACAGCTGTTATTAGCGGTTTCAGAAATTATCGATAGACGGATGAACCGCTATGAATACAAACTAACAATAATATTTGATGCGTGTCTATTTAAAGCGTCGGGTAGATGTAAAATCTAGTTCCCAAGTCAATGTTAGTGCCAGTCTGTGAGAGACTGCGTGCTTATCAAAACTAATCGACGAGTACAAGTTACCCGGCGAATCGTGCCGAGCTTGATGAACCATTAATAATCGGATAAATAATTTAGCAAGCTAAGAAGGAGCTAGCAACACGGCACGACGGAGGTAATTTAATTTCCTCCGAATTTAAATTGCAAGATATTCGTCAGGATGTTTTATAATCGTAAAATCGCGGCGGTATCAAAGGTAGATATCTTTTACGGAACGTATCTTTGTATTTCTTTCGTAGCAGATACTAGTCGGGTAATGTTCTTAATGTTGTTGCAAACCTTTGACGAATGTCCGTACTACTTTCAACGACAAAGGCCAGCGAGAACGCTAGTGAAGCATTTCGGAAAGCTCCAAACAAAAACCGCAATCGCGTTACGACGAAGACGTCGCTACTAGTTACAACAATATCCGCGATTCCTCGTATCTCCTGCTCTCTAAGAAGTACTCACTTTGATCTCATTTTTCGGAATAACAAAGAGTTCCAGGAATAAGAGTTTTGATTGGTTCCACGAATCGCAACGGCAAACTTCTCTCTCTCTCTCTCTCGCTCTCTCTCTTCTTCTCTCTGGTTAAACGAAAGATAGTGTTCACGAAATTAACACTACTGGCAACTGTACTCGTAAAAGAAAGATCATAATGTACATACATATATAAGGTATCTCTAGCGTGTAATAGTTCTTTCGTTGAACTTTTAATCGGTATCATTGTGCATGAATTTTGCACGATATGCAAAAGAGCGGTACGGAATACAGGGAAATTCCCTTAGAACGACAATATCGCGAAAATCTTCCGCGCGATAATTAAAACACGACTAACCGAATTATCTTTCCCGATTAACAAATATACAGGAATATCCGAGCTCGATATTCTCGGATAGAATAGAATTCATTTCGCGAAGGACTGAAACAGCTTCTTCGAATTGCACGCGACGTAAAGAATGAACGGGCACCTGGAAGTCTTTGTCTCCCCAAATTAAAAACGAGCTCGTCACGATTCTTAATTCGAAGCTTGATACAGGGGACAAAGGGGGTACGGTACCTGTTGCGTATCGACGGTAACGACGGTGTCGAAACAATGCCAACAATCCTGTTCCCTTCGCCTCTATGTATTGTACGTGGAACATCCTTGGACATCGACGGCTGATGAATTCTGTCGGAGCGTCAGAACGAGCGGCGCGCACTGCAAACATGCCGGCGGAAATGAAAACGCTCGGTGTCGTTTAGACGGTCCTCTTAAACGCTCCTGACCGAATTCAACCAGAAACGTGTAAACAAAACGTTAATCACCACGGAATCCAACAATCTAGGACGACCATTAATTCCACGCGTCCGCGTCTTCATTGCTCTCGTCCGTGTTTTTCCGCGCATTTACGCCATCTTTTGTCACGTATCGTCGCATTTCGAACATTGCGTTCAATCCCGGGAAGATGACAGTCCTAAAAATTGATTAAAGAAACGCTTTTCAGTTTTACAGGAAAGATTTGACAAAAAATTTCAATTTGATAAAAGTACCGCGAGATACTCGTAAGCCGCGTGATCGTCCCGCGATTCATTTAACTCTCACTGGCAATGATATCGCGCCGCTTTTAATTCGTTTCCATCCGATTATTCTTATCGCGCATCGATACAGCGTTCGAACGCGCTCCCATTTCCACCAGCTAATAATTCATAAAGTTCTAGCAGAGGATTTTCAAGTATTTCGTTAAACACATTTCGCGCGAGACCTGCAAAACTTGGCGTAGGATAAAGGATGCGAACGATCGGGTAATTTCGCCGGAGCAGTTAAGAAAGTGGAAATTTCGCGTGGCGCTCCCTTGACGGTTTAGCGGGTCCCCATTCATAGGCGGTAGACGCGATCCGAACAAGTCAATTTACGAAATTCTAGCTCGCTCGTGAATAGAACCGGCGATGTTGTTACTGGAGTTTTAACGTTATTCTCAAATACCGTGGCTCGCTTCGTGTATCCGGGCATGTTGGATAAACGCGGTTTGACGAGTTCGACTCGCGTAAAGTAAAGTTGGACAGTGCCGTTCGGCCAACGACTTCCTTCACAATTTTGCCCTCTTCGATCGATCCTCCCCTTCCCTTCATTGTTTCGTAGATGGGAATTCGAGTTGAAGACCGGCGCGGAGAGTGGCCTGCTGCTCTACAACACTGGGCAATCGTCGTACGCCGATTACCTCGGGATCGAGTTGTTCGAGGGTAAAATTCGACTTCTGATGAACAAAGGGAACGGGCCGACCGAGTTGATACACGGCACGCCGGTGGCGGACGGCAAGTGGCATCGGGTGGCCGTTGACTTCAATCCGAGCGGAATCGGGATCACGGTCGACCGTCAAGAAAAAACGATCACTCTACCCTCCGGTGGAAATCGCTACCTCGATCTGGCCGACACCCTCTACATAGGCGGCACAGAGCTGAATAAACGCGCCAGAGCGCTCGGCAAAGGCCTAAAGTCCGGTGACGTGAGCTACAATGGTTGCCTGCGAAATATGCTGCTGGATAACAAGGAGCTCGGTCTGCCGGACGTTAAGATCAGCCAGGGTATCGTCGTTGGCTGCGTTTGGGGATATCCCTGTATCGATGCGGATCCCTGTGTTTCCGAAGCAGTTTGCTCGCAACTAGGTGTCAGCTCTTTTAAGTGCGACTGCGATCAACCACTGTGCATCAGAGCAAACTACGCCGAGGATCACAAGGTAAACGTTTACAAATTCCGCTTTCCGAAGAACGTTCCTGCTTTGCGATCGGATTTCTACCTCCTTCCGACGTATCTTCCATTTTTCCACCAATTCGCTCGCATCTTGTCACCCAAGGAGAAATTAGGTAAGAAGAGAGGCAAGGACCTTCGTGATACGCCTCAATTTCAAATTCCGTAGGTTCACTCGAGGGTAAATTTGCCCGTGAATTTGGAGATACTCTCGCTAAGGCCCTTGGTACTATCCGAAGGGGAACACGCGCTGCTGACGAGCGATAACATTGCCATGGTACTAGACATTGCTAAATATGGGATGGAAGAGGACGGTGTTATCTTCAACTTGGTAACCCCGCCCACGTACGGTACCTTGGCCCTGGATCTTTTAACGACCAGAACCGCGCATTCCTTCACTCTTCAAGACGTTAATCGAGATAAGGTAATGTGTTTCTGCTACCAGTACGCGTGGAACGGTTTTCCAATATCCGTGAAATATCGTAACGTGGAACGATCGGTGAGAAGGATGAATCGACGAACGGCAACGATCCAACAGGTAACCGATATATTAAAGCAACACAAAGAAAAGTGGAAAATCACGTGTTCTTCCAGTTTGTCATAAGGCCACGAGCTATAGATAGTCCGCGGCACAAGGACTAACTTTAGAACCGTGGGGGGCCGCGTAGTGGGCTCGTGTCGTCGGAACTCTCGGTTCGGTCTGTTCTTCTTCTACTTACACCCGATTTATCCAGCGACACTACGTCTATTTATAGACACCACCACCACCACTTATTAACGGTTTTTTTTTTCGAGGGTTAACGTCGAGCCGAAACCGCTTATCCGTTAAACGTTTTCTTCGAAGCTTAAAAAAGCGAAACTTTTTTCGAAAAGTCTACACAGAGAATAGGGCAGAATCGGTAGAATTCGCGCGTCGATTCAGTATGCTAATCGTCGATTCATAAGCTCGCCTCCGCCGCTTTAATTAATTTGAACCGCGGGCAGACGGCAGATTTAGCGCCGGCAATGATTCAACGACGGGAAAGCGTAAAGGGAATCTTTAAGGAAGTTTAATTTTAAAAGCGGAGAGTCACGCGGAAGGTACGAGTTTCAAGATATTAAGGCAGTTTATTGGTTCGTTAAGAAGAAAAGTTCTCCTTGCAGACGCATGTACATCGTGAATAAATCATGAAATAAGGTGAGATAAGTGTCTCGTTAATGGCGAATCTACGAACGACTTTTTATCCGTTTTTTGCAAAAATTACCATGCTCGGTGAATCGTAAAGACCGTTTGCCGACGTTGCTATAAATCGTTATCATTGCGTGTTTACACATCTTTAGATCAGAAACATGCATATTCATAAGTACTAAAAACATTGTCTACCACAGGCTACATTGTCTCATTAGTGTGACGCAACTCCTTGGCAGGTACAATACATGCACGATGGCAGTGAAACCACAGAGGACAGTATGATCCTGGATGTGAGATTAGTGGCAGGAGCTGGTTACACGTTGCCAGGCTACCTGCGAGGGCGACTTAGGTTTCCACTTCACGTCAACGTTACACCCGTTAATGATCCGCCGTTGCTCGAAATATCGACCGCGAAAGTGCTGCGACTCGCTCAAGTAAGACACAAAGACCTATAATTCTTCTATCGAACGGCCGCACGATTTTTCTCCTCGAAACGAGCCTCCGTCCGAGAACTCGAAAGCACGTGAACCTAATTGACGCGAAACAGTCTGAATGCTTCACACGACCCCACTAAATCAATTAATCGAATTGAAGAAATTATAGCCTGCCTGCAGTGTTCGTATCTTTAAGCGAGCATGGCGGTCGAGTCGTAACGAAATCGATTTAAGTCGCCTCCAGTCGTTGCTCCTAATTAACCACTTAGAGTTGCGATCTATCTAAATGGAATAACTTGCTCCGTCATAAAAATCGACCACCCTCGCCGCGTTGAAATCTATGAAACGGTTCAACTACAAATCTTAATGTTTCCATTTCTTATTCGGTTAGATAGAATCGAATTGACCTCTTTATCTGATCGAATCCGACGATAAATATAATCAGCCGTTTATAATCCGTAGGGCACGAGGAAAATCTTGACGAAAGAATTTATTTGGGCGATCGATGCTGACACGCCGTCAGACATGTTGGTTTACACGGTCTTACGTACCGACGCGGATGCTGGCTATGTGGAAAGAGTGACTTACCCGTCGCGACCAATCGACACGTTTACCCAGGCTGAATTAATGCAAGGATTAATCGCATACGTACACCGTGGAAACGGTAACAGCTTCATCGATATTCGCTATACAAACGAACATTATTGCCTGTTAATTGCCGTCTATTCGCAGCTACGCTTTATCAAACGTTCGCTTGAATTACGTTTTTCAGCGAAACCAAACGCGAAGCTGGATCTTCGAGTGAGCGACGGGATAGAAAGCAGCCAGCCGGCGAGTTTAAGGGTGGCAGCTCATCCCTTGGAAATCAAGTTGATGCAGAATACCGGGCTGGTCGTGGTGCATCGGTCTTACTCGTATCTCACATCAGCGAATCTCTCCTTCGTCACCAATTCCGACGACAACACTATCGATATACGTTACGATATCGTCTCGCAGCCGCAATTTGGAACGATTCAGAAGCTGAAGGACGTCTCGAGTAGTTGGATGAACGTCGACCGTTTCACCAGCAGGGATATCGAGCTACACACGATACGGTATCTTCACAACGAGGGCAGCCCGAATCAAGACGAGTTTAAGTTTCAAGCGAGCGTTAGAGAGGTAACGGCGCAGCACACCTACGACTTTCGAATCACATTCATCGATCTCGAATTGAAAGAAACGAAGAGGGTGCCGATTAACTTCACCAACGTAGCGGAGGTGTCGGTCACCGGGCAAAATCTCAAGTTCCAAACGAATCCATTGACAACCACGCTTAACAAGATCGCGTTCACCGTGACAACGGGACCAAGGTACGGTAATCTGTTCCTTTCGAGTCGAAAGCTAGAAACCGGAGACACGTTCACCCAAGAGGACATCGACTCCGGTAAATTGAAATATCGATTGTTCAAGAGAGCCTATTCCACCATTCTCGATGAATTCGCCTTCAAAGTGAGCGCCCCACAGTGCATCGATTTGCACTCGATCTTGAAGTTTAGGCACTACCTCAGCAAGAACGTGAAACCTTTGGACAGCCTGGAAACTCTGAGGGTGGACGAAGGCTCTAGAGTACCTCTAAGAATACTGCGAACGAATCCAAGGGATTACGGAGTTACGTCGCTGATATACAACTTGACGATAGTTCCGCATCACGGTTGGTTGACCGTCACGAACAGCTCCAAGTCTCACTCGCGGAACAACACCTTCTATTTTACTTCCGAGGAACTTTCATCCCAAAAAGTCTACTACGTGCACGATGACTCGGAGACCAGAGAAGACTCGTTCCAGTTCGTCGCTATCGCCTCGGACGCGGTGGATTTTATGTACGTGGGCTTGTTCCGCGTCGAAATCACAATGAAGAACGACAACGCTCCGGAGCGAGTGGTTCACAAGGTGTTTCACGTGGTGTCGAAGGGCGAAAGGCTGTTGACGAACAAAGATCTCGCGTATATAGACAAGGACATCGACACGAAGCCTAACGAGCTGATTTACACGAGAAGAGACACCCAGAAGAATGGAATATACAGGGTGACCAATCCCACGTCGCAGGTACATGAATTCAGTCAGCAAGACATCGACGACAATCAGATACTGTTTAAACATCAGGGCGATGATCACGGAAAGTTCGAATTTGGTGTTACCGATGGGCATTTTTACACGGCCGGAGTCCTTGAAATTCAAGCCAGTCCTCCTTACGTCAGGTTGAGAGAGAGCAATGGGTCCGTCGTACAATTTAATCGATCGGTTGCCCTCCGACCCAACGAGTTGGATGTTGAAACGAACGTGTACACCTCCGACAAGGATATCAAGTACACGGTGTTGGAGAAACCAAAACACGGGGTGCTGTTGAAACACGGTAGAGAAACAAACTCGTTCAACAAAGAGAATCTGCGTTATGGTATAGTCTTGTACAAACATCTCGGCGGATCTTTGGCAAAGGACGGTTTTAAGTTCAAAGTGTCGACGAAGGGAGCAGAGGCAGAGGGAATATTTCTAATTAAGATTTATCCCGAAAGCTATTGGCAACCGTTGATCGTGCAGAACAATAAAACTGTGTTCGTGGAAGAGGCCACTAGTATCTTGTTAAGCAAAAAGAGCCTGGAAATTATGCATCCCAAGATAGCGGATTCTGAAATAGTTTATTATTTGAAGGAATGGCCACAGAACGGGTATCTGGAGCTACAGATTCACGACGAGCACAGCGACGAGACACGAGAAGATTATATCGGAAACGCGGTGAAGTTTTTCGATCAAAGTATGATAAACGAGGGTCGCGTGTTCTACGTACAATCCGTGATGAATCAAACGAACGACAAATTTGTCGTCGATGTAACGAACGGAATAACTTGGCTGCGCGATCTAAGCGTGAACTTCGTGATCGTCCCGGAGAAGCTGTACGTCGAAACGAAGGGTGTCGTCGTGATCGAGGGAAAGAGCACCATTCTCGATGAAACGAACTTCTCCATCCTCACTCCTTACTATTCCGGCAAAGTGACGGACTATCGAATTCTAGAAAAACCGAAACATGGCGTGATTCTGGAATCAACCAAGAATTCTCAGGTGAAAAAATTCTCGCAGAAACACCTAACCGGAGGAATAATATTATACAAACACAACGGCGATGAATCTTCCAGAGATTCGTTCAAGATGGTACTCGTTGCCGGTGATAAAACCAGCGAACCCTTCGACGTGTGGGTTACGGTGCAACCCGTTAACGACGAAGTGCCCGTGCTCGTCAACAGAACTAAATTAACAGTTTGGCAAGGTGGTTCGATCGCGTTAACGCCTGATAAATTAGCCGCTGTTGATAACGATACCACGGCACGTGACATAACGTTCAACATAAGCGGAGTCAGGAACGGATTAATCTCGTTAAAATCCTCTCCGGAGCTGGATCTTTACAATTTCACACAGCAACAGATCGATGAGTCGAAAATCATTTTTACCCATACGAGTAAGCGCTTCGCTTTTTATTGTCCGAAATTTCCCGCGATTTATTCGTAAACACGAATTCTTTAAGAGACTTTATGTTCCAGATGGATCCGACGCTGAGTTCAATTTCGTGCTGTACGACGGAGTACACACCACGGAATCTTATACGATACTGATAGCAACTAAACCGGTTCGACTGGCTATCGAGCAGAACGCCGCACTCAATGTTTTTCCATTGACCAGAAAAATGTTATCGAACAAACTACTGTTGACGAAATGCTCGGATGAAACGCGAGAAATAAAATACACGGTGCGAAATGGACCGCATCTCGGCAAGATTATCATGGAAACGAGCGAGGGCGCGTGGTTGAACGTTGAGCGGTTCACGCAAAGAGACATCAACAACAGCAAAGTTTTCTACGAACATACTAAACAATTCATGGACTTGACCGCCAATGATTCGTTTACGTTCGACGTGGAAGCACACTTCGCGGAATCCTTAACTAATCAGGCGAGATTATGATCTTAAGACTCGTTAAACGTTTGCAAGGTGCAAGGTGTCGTTAACTGTGTTGTATACGTTTTCTGTTGCAGATGTTTCAAATAGATATTTCAGTCTCCAGTGGCGGATTAGACAGATACGTATCCGTGAAGAACGTGAGAGTGGAAGAAGGTGGTTCGGCTCAAGTCATCATGAACATCAGCGGAATCGTGTCGTTTCTTCAAACTCACGCTGGTATCGAGAATCCGGCGGTGCTCTCGAGACTGGTCAGTCAACCTAGCCACGGCCACGTGATGATTCTTCCAGATTTAAATGTCACCACTTTCTCCCAGCCACAAATCGAAGGTGGAAAAATCGCTTATTATCACGATCATTCGGATACGTTGGAAGATCGCATCAATTTTTCTCTTTACCTGACCCCTGGTCACATACTGCTGTGCAACACCAGCATTCCGGTAATAATCGAACCGGTAAACGACGAACCGTTCAAATTGATCACGAACGCGCCATCCATTACAGTGGTGCAAAATCAAAATCAAACGATAACTAGGGAGAACTTGTTGACAACCGATCCAGACACTCCGCCAGAGGAAATCGCATACGACGTGATATCTAGGCCAACGTACGGTCGTCTGTTGCTTCTACCATTCAACGAAAATATTTCGGAAGTTCGTCAAGTGAACAAATTCACTCAGCACGATGTCGACTCCAATCGACTGGTATACGAGCACAATGGTCCGCTTCAAGCAGCTTCCTTTTACTTCAGGGTGTGGGATGGACGTTTCAATCCAACGTATACGGTGTTCAACGTGTACGTTTTACCCATCAAACTGAACGTTACCGTTCCCGGTCCTGTGAACCTGCAACAAGGCTCGAACGTAGCTCTAATTTCCGAGAGCAACGTAAAGCTCGATACTAACGCGAGACAAGACTTGGTCATTTACGAAGTAACGGCGATTCCAAAGTACGGGGTGTTGTACGTACGCGACGGTGCGGCGGCCAGCTTTAAGCAAACAGACTTGCTGTCGAAAAGCGTCATGTTCATGCAAACGGACATGACCGTATCGAACGACAGTCTCGAATTAACCGCACGACTGAGCGGATTTGAACAGAAACGCATAAGAATTGAAATAAAGATAGTACCCTTGATGATTATGAACCCTATGATCGCTCTGGCAGGCGAAAAGACCAGGATAACGTTGCAATATATGGACGCTACACCGTTGGCGAAGTTAACGAGCAGTAATCCCATATATACCATCGTGAAGAAGCCGAAATTTGGTAAGATAAAGAGAATCATCAGAAGTTCTTCGTCTTCCGGCGAGAAACGTGGAACTCGAGAAAAAGAAGTGACGAAATTCTCACACCAGGAAGTGATGTCAGGTGTGATTTACATGGTTTGTAGAAAAATTCCAACGATGGAGTACGAGGGAGTAATCGATAGCTTCGTGTTCATCTTAGCGGCCTCTATCTTTCAACCAGCCGTGGGTGAGTTCGAGTTTCGCGTGAAACTCGACATGGACGACTATAATATGACGCTGGGTGGCCCGATGGATCCGGTGGGTCACGAAGGTGAAATGGCGATCGCACCCAATATGAGCAACGACTACCTGTTAATCCTAGGAATGCTTCTTGGCGTATTTTTGCTCGGTGTAGTGGTGATCATTACCATCAGGTGTAGGCATAACAAATACAAACATGCCGAAGAAGAAAAACCAGAACCAACTCCAGCGGTGGGTGTAATGCCCCTTCCAAGACCTCCGGATCATTTAATGCCTGTGACACCTCATGTGAAGCGTTACGCCAACGATCACAATAGCGTTGCAGCCAGTACACCGTTACCGGTTCTACCGACGATGACGTCCACCCTACCTCAATGCAAGGTGATACCTTTAAGCCCATTGGAAAGTATCACAGGATCCGAAGTGGACGTTTCAGCGAAATATCCGTACGGTGTCGCGGATGGGGACGAATGGAGCAGCTTCGACACGTCCGATCTACCTTGTCAATCGGCCACCACGCAGAGGACCAACAACCCCTTGTTAAGAAGAAATCAATATTGGGTCTAGCAAAAGGAGGGCTGTTCGCGATTAAAGCGAAACAGGCCGTAACACTTTCTCAAACCTGAAGACTGTTTTTGTTACAAAACCTTGAGACTAATCGTCGATTAACTATGGTCTTAATGTGCCTAAAGATAATAATTGACTCTGCGAGATGGGAGTATTACCGAAAGCCTCGATTTTATACCAAAACCTTGACGGAAACTCTTTTCCCGACACGCTCATGCGTAATCGAAGCGTCGATAAGAACATGTACTCGATTACGTTGCTATCAGTTAACGGTTATTCATACTCCGTAAATACTAAAATTGTAAGTACATTGTCGTTAACAATATGTCGAGCATCAGAGTTTCCATCAACTTTTTCGTTTTCTTTTTTACATCATAGTCTCCAACAAGAACGCTAAGTATACATATAATCGAATACCTAGTGAAAGAATACCTTTTTGCGTGGTCTGCACGTAAAATGTTTTGCGATGTATCTTGTTAGTACTGCAGAAAAGTCCTTGCGATTCCGGGTAAGGTGAATTCGTTAAATCTAAAAGAACCCAAGACTATCATCGCTATTATGGATCGAATGTGCCTAAGATATTATCGATTCTTGTAAGAATTTTTCCACGAGGCCTGCACGATGTCGATTTCGCTGTCTTTCCCCGGTTGGATGTCCAGGTTCAAAACGATGCTCTTTAATTCAATCGAGATCGTTTTCGAAACTCGTCTGCTCTCAGCCAAATCTACGTCACTCGGGATACTTCTCCTTCGATGCTTCATGGTGACACTTGTCTTCGTCGACACAAAATTATTGTTTCTCTGTGAAAACTAAAAAGAAAACCGTCACTGTTACATACACTCAATAAAATATCGAGGGTAAATGTCACGGAAATATTAACTCGAGAACACCGGGAGTACTTAGAGGTATTATCAGACGCGAAACATTATACATATGTATTTACTTGAAAAAGTTTTGTAAAGAAAAAGACTACAAAACCGACTGCGTATTTCCGATTTATATACACATATGACGAATATATAAAAATATTCGCGACTTTTCTAAAAAAATATGCACATTCAAAGCATGCAGTACAACCAGAAACACTCGAGTTTTCGCACATATCTTTTTACACGATTCCCGCGATTTCTACTATTCCACATCGTACAACGTCGAATTTTTTAATTGTCATTATATCACTTGAGGTCGCTCCCGTTTCTTTCCGATACACCATCTTACCTTTCGAGCAAAATCTTCCCACATATGTACATATAGAAACAAAAAGATTTGCAATTTCTATTGCCAAATTGAAATTCGGCAACAAAAGATAACTCGAAAAATATGTATAAAAAATCTTTTTCTATCCCTACAAAAATAATGATATCATTTTCTTTATACCTACCAAGATTTATCTCGTCGACGTCGTGAAGGTTAAGTTCATTGAAACTTGTCGATCGAACATGAATCCTCTTATGTGAATACTCTATGACGTTGAAAAATTTATCGTGAATCAATTTTCCAACAGCAACGACAAATTTTATTGTACCGTATTCGTAAATTATCGACCGGCGTACAGAACGCACAACAATGAGAGATACACACATTTTCTTCAGTATTATAATAAATTAATATATCGCTCGATCAATCGATATCAACTTGTTGATTCGCGCGCTCGCCGATTTTTCGACAGATATTTAAACGTTATGTCTCTTAGGGCTGCGCAAACTCACAGTGACCTTAACCACGATTTCTATAAAAACCCTAGGAAACGTATGATTAAGAAAATGCTCTAACGTCGATGTTAATATAGTGATAATGATAATAATAACGATAATTATTATTATTATTATATATAAATATATGAAATATATACACTCCTAAATAGAAGACACTGTTTCACAAATTCGCAGCATATGCATTAATATGATAGTTCCAATCGTGTGGCAAAGAGAGATAAGAAAACGTTTTTAACAGAGATACGTGTGTTGATTAATGAATATGCTAGAAACGAACAGTTAGGCTTTTTTACATCCCCAAAATGAATCGATCCGAGTGCCAAACTTCTATATTATGTAATATATAGTTATATAGGACTGTATTTTCCCTGCCGACTGAATGCATTACTCTTGTAATTCAAATAAACTGAATGTGCGATGTTATATAAAATGAACGAATCATAATTACCTTTATAGACCTGGCCATGATTAATCTATTCTTTGATCAGTTAATTTCATGCATCGAAGGAAGAAATATAACTTTGCTGTGTTGAATATTCTTTCCTCCTTTATAACTTTTCAAATATATTTTACAATAGATAATAAATAATGATATTTCCCAATTCGAGACAAAATATAGAGAATCCTGAACAATTTCTAAACTTGCCGCTCTGAAACGTAGATGGTATAACCATTGTCTAAATATAGAATAGATATGACATTATATGAAGCTACGTGTCTCACGTTCTGAAATACCGACTTCAGAAAAATCTGCGATTTGCTACAGAAAATACAGAAATCATATTATAGGTAAAAGGATCTTCGTTTCTCATCTCTGATTACATATCAGACTTATTTTATATCCCATCAACATATGTTAGTTAAACCTACTTTGTAGCATAACGAAATTTCTGATTTTTTGCGCAATCGGTATTTCAGAACGTGGAATACCCAGTCCCATAAGGTGATGAGTCTATTTTATATCTCATCTGTGACAAAAATCACTTTTCAACATGGCCTCATACGTGCGGTAAGTTACTTACTTTCGGCCTTTTAACCTTCAAAAAACGAAGTTAATTCTTCATGAGCGGAATACATCACTCTATAAATCATTCCGCACTTAATTCATCTTGCTTGTACAAAATAACAAATTAGGCTTCTTTATGTATTTACTTTTATAATCCAATCATGATTACGCTGACGTGTCCATGATAATACCGTGATTTGATTCGGCACGCAGCATTACTTTTCTCTGTTTAATTTGTTTATAAAAATGTTATTATCTGTTCAGAGTCATTAAAAACAGGAGGCCGTTTTAACGTAAAATGAGAATACAATTAAGTGTATTACAAAAGCAACAATAACAAATAACAAAATACATAATAATGTTCTTTCCGCTATTGTTCAGGAATAAAACGTAATTGATATTAACAAATTAGAGTATTTTTCATAACAGAAAATTTTATGAGCTTAATATTTTATATTGTAGATTGGGATTACTATTTCTATTAGTCTGTTCTTTCCTCCTTATCGATGCAGTTAATAGAGATGTATTTAAAACATGCGAACAGAGTAGCTTTTGCAGGTAAGTTTCCAATACTGTCTATCATTTCTGAGAATGTAACTAATTATGCTACTAATATTAATACTATATCAATATTATTAGACGTTGCAGAAAAGTTGAGCCTGGAAAAACACCATATCAACTTTTAACAAATACTTTAACTCAAAATGAATCCAGTATAAGTATAGACTTGTTTAATAAGGATACAAGAGTTCTTTATATATTGCAATTAACTGCATTAAAAGATAATACATTTAGACTCCATATCAATGAAAAAAATCCATTACGTGACAGATATGAGCCTGAATATGCTCTTCAGGATCAACCAAAAGTATCTAAATTAAATTTAATTGAAAAAACTACAGATCATATAACTATAACAAGTGGAGAAAACAAAGTTATTTTATATACTAGTCCATTTAGAGTGGATTTATACTCTCAGAATATATTGGTTGTGTCTGCAAATGCAAGAGGTCTTATGAGATTTGAACATTATCGTACAAAACCTAAGTATGCCTCATAAAGTTGCTTTTGATATATTATGCCTAATTATTAAATATACATAATTAATGACATTTTTTAATAATGATTAACAGGAAACCAGAACAAGAAGAAAATGCTGAAAATGCTGAAATAAATAGCAATAGTGATGGTCCAGGTGATGGTGCAGATGATGATCCAGGCGCTTGGGAGGAAAGTTTTAAAACTCATCATGACTCAAAACCTTTTGGCCCAGAAGCAATTGCTTTGGACTTCAGCTTTCCTGGTGCTGAACACGCATATGGTGTACCAGAACATGCAGATTCCTTTGCTCTAAAATCTACAAAACAGGCTGATCCTTACAGATTATACAATTTAGATGTATTTGAATATGAAGTCAATGAAAAAATGTCACTTTATGGAGCAATACCTGTTCTCTATGCTCATGGTAAAGAAAGAACAACTGGTATCTTCTGGCATAATGCTGCAGAAACGTGGGTCGATATTTTATCAAGTGCAGACAATAATGTCGTAGAAAGCATTGTAAACTTTGTATCTCGATCTGCTAAAAAATCACAAGTGGATGCTCATTTCATGTCAGAAGCTGGTGTAATAGATGTGTTCTTTATGTTAGGTCCTAAGCCTCTGGATGTATTTAAACAGTACACAACTTTAACGGGTACAGCACCATTACCTCAAATGTTTACTTTAGGCTATCATCAAAGTCGTTGGAATTACAACGATCAAGATGATGTTATACAAGTAGCAGAAAATTTTGATACACATGATTTACCTTTGGATGTTATGTGGCTCGATATCGAGTACACCGACAGTAAAAAATATTTTACTTGGGACGGGCGAAAATTTCCAAATCCTATTGAAATGGTGCATAATTTAACTGCAAAAGGTAGAAAATTGGTTGTAATTATTGATCCGCATATTAAACGTGACCCTGGTTACTTTTTGCATAATGATGCCACAAAAATGGGTTATTACATTAAAACAAGAGATGGAAAAGACTACGAGGGTTGGTGTTGGCCAGGATCATCCTCGTATTTAGACTTTTTCGATCCAGCGGTACGAGAATATTATATCAGTCAATATAGTTTAGATAAATTCCATGGTACCACTAATGATGTGTACATCTGGAATGATATGAACGAACCAAGCGTATTTAATGGTCCCGAAGTAACTATGCCTAAAGATGTGATCCATTATGGTGGTTGGGAGCATAGAAGTGTTCACAATATTAATGGACTTCTTTTGTCTATGGCTACATATGAAGCTTTATTTAGAAGATCAGAAGGCTCACTACGGCCATTTACACTTGTGAGATCTTTCTTCGCTGGTTCACAACGTTATACAGCTATGTGGACTGGCGATAATACAGGCGATTGGGATCACCTACGTGTAAGTTATCCAATGTGCCTCTCTTTAGCCGTTTCTGGAATGTCATTCTGTGGAGCAGATATTGCTGGTTTCTTCAAAAATCCAGACTCTGAACTGTTCATTAGATGGAATCAAGCTGGTGCCTGGCTTCCCTTTTATCGTCAGCACTCTCATATTGAAACTAAACGGCGCGAACCTTGGTTATTTAACGAAGAAACTCTTCAAATCGTCAAAGAGGCTTTTAGAATGAGATATTCATATCTACCATTATGGTATACACTTTTCCGAGAACATGAAATAAATGGCACTCCGGTAGTGCGACCTTTATGGGCTCATTATCCAAGTGAAACTGAGACATATGCTATCGATGATGAAATATTAATCGGTGACTCTATACTTGTACGCCCGGTCTTTCAACCATCAGTTACAGATGTTAACGTATATTTCCCTGGAGAAGGCACAGTAATTTGGTATGACGTTGATACCATGCAACCATATTACCGACCAGGCTTAGTTAATATTCCGGTGACGCTTCATAAAATTCCGGTATTCCAAAGAGGCGGCTCTATCGTTCCACGTAAAATGAGAATACGTCGTAGTACAGTAGCAATGAAAAATGATCCCTATACTTTGATAGTTACCACAGATTCTGCGGGTAAAGCTAATGGCACATTGTACATCGATGATGAATCTAGCTTTGAATATCGTCATGGAAAATACTTGTATTTAAGACTTAATTTTGAAAAAAATAAATTAACTTCTACATTTATCGACAAATTATCTTCATATCAGACAGAAAGCTGGTTGGAAAGGGTAGATATTGCAAATCCACCTAAAGGTGTTAAATCTGCTATATTAAATTCACGCAGTATGTATCATCCTAATTCAATTCAAAAACGTATCATTTAACATCATAATTAAATTACGAATTATTTGTGTTTTAGGTATGGCAAAGGTTAATTTGGAGACTAAATACAATCCAAACAATAATGTATTAACCGTGCGTAAGCCAGGTGTAAATATGGGAGAAGAATGGTCTATCGAATTGATCCATTAGAAGTTTACTCATCATAGACTCAGTAATCATACATTAATGCCAATTTTCTATTATTCACGTATTTTTATTAGCTATGTGTGATCAAAATGCCATTATATACCGTAACGAGATAAATACAACATAGAATTAATGTAAATGATATATATATCAGATATTTCACCAAATTAAAGATTACTTTGAATTAATTAAACAATAGAGAATGTAAAACTATTACTTAACGTGTAAAGTTTATAATTATGCATGTTAATTTGGACAAAACATATATAGGAGCATTATCATATGTAAGTACATATTAGAGGTAGGAACATTAAATATGTTCCTATGAATAAATATTTAAATACTTAATACATTAAGTTTTATGTTCATATATTTTATAATTAATTTTTAGTTCTACATGATGTTGTTTATTTCTTATTTCGTTAAACAAACTTATTTTGTTGCAAAAATGTAATCAAAGGAGCTGTAAACATGAAATTACAAAGAAATTTTTTATTTTCATCGTAAAAAGATGTTTTATTAAATTAAATACGTTCTGCAGGCGCTTGTTTATGAGCTAAATATAAAAATACTATTGATGATAATGCAGATACCAAAAATATAACGTCAAACCACCTATGATAAAAATTAAATTGCAATTCTCCTAAAACTTGAGTTATTATAATCCGATATTCCGCAGGCATATTCATTCGCATTAGAAGCACAGATGACACAAAATACATACCCTACAAAAAACACATAATTATATCATCAAAAAAGCAATAAACTTTTATCCATATCAAATAAAATAATCTTACCATTATTTGAGCAAGTATAAGTACGATAATATTCGATGATTTGCTGCTTGATATCGCGTAAAAAAACTGAAATAACAGAATAATCAGTATTTAATAGATATTTTCAAACTTCTAAATGTTTTCGAAATAATACAAAAAATATCTGCTTCAAACATACCTTCGTGAGTGTTAGTAATAAACCACGAATTGATGTTAATACAATACAACCAACAAGATAGAAGGAAATGTGTTGAGACCAAAATGTAACATCGATATCAAAACCAATCCAGTGTACTGCAATTTCAATTGCTCTAGTTACGGGATCTTTCTTGCCCACGCGATCAAAAACAATATTAATTGTTGACTAGAAGAAAACATAGACTTCAAATCTATAATTTTTTATACAATTCTATTGTATAGATGCTTACAATGAATATTTTCCAAGTACAATACACAGAGAAAAAGTACCCTAAAACATTAAAATATTTCCCCTGCCAAGTAGCAGCCCATTCTAAACGTTCTCTTGCATTTTGAATATCGTGTGCTTCTAAAAATAATTGCCGAGATAATTCTTCTAACGCTGTAACTTCAGTTTGTAACTGTTTAATACCTGCGATTATATTTCATGAGATGTACATGTAAACAAAACTATTTTATATCCTAATCATATCAAAGAATGTAATACATACTTTCCTGATTACTTTTAGTACCACTTAAAGGACCAAACATCCCCCAAAGTCGAGATCTAGCTTCAGTTTGCCCTACAACTTCTCCCTTCTTAGCTAATGCCATTCTCTTTTTCTTAGCTACGATCATATCCATTGTTTGTAATAATCGTTTTTCTATAGCCTGTACGTCAGCATATGTTACAGGTCTCATAAAATAGGCCATTGAAGTATATGGATAATTTACAGCACCAAATCCTGACAATAGTGCCATAACAGTGACACCAATAACTCCTATTCTACTAACACCTTGTTCAATGGATAATAGGCCTTTTTTTGGACTTAAGATTGGAAAGGGATTTCCCACTTTCCAAAACAAGTAAAGATAAAAGAGATATACAACAACTGTTAATGGCCTTATTAATTTCAGTCTTACTGTAAAAAAATGATCGTTTAATATATTCAATATTACATACTAATGTAAATATTTATAAAATACACTCACCAAATCTGATATTGCTAATGATGAAATATGCTATGTAAAATGGAATCAAAACAATTACCATAAATAGGAGCATATAAAGGCCAACATTCCAATGAAAATATCTAGAACTAAATATACATTATATTATTAATGCTCAATTTAAAAAAAATCATTTACTTACCTGGAGTCAAGAACTCCAATTATTTCAAAAATAATTAGTTCGAACATAGTACAAGATAGTGAAAATGTGGTGGAAAAAATTAGTTGTACTAATCTGTGATGAACTTCATAATCCCGAAATAATTTTTTTACAAAAAATACCCATCCTCCCAAGAAGAAAATAATCTGCAATATGCAATACAAATACATAAAAAGATAAAAATAAACTAATTAGGTCTGATAATACATAATCTGGCTAGATGAGATTAACAATACTTGTTATTTTAAAAATAGATTACACAATTTCAGAATGGCACATTTATTATAAAATTATTAACATTAATACAAACAATACATAGTACGTTATAAAAATTTAATAAAGCTAACACCCGACTATTACACAGAAAGTTTAAAATAATTTCACAAAATTTAATTTATTAATTTGCATTTCAATATCCATGAAACGTAAATATGTTTCGAAATTCGCATTATTAATAAAAATAATGTATAATAGAAAAACAAATATTACAGTTACAATCCTTTAATAAAAATATCAATCACTTATAACCTAACTCTGTAATATCTACGAGTACCGGCAAGAATCTATTTATATTAGTGGAAATAAATTTCCACCTGTGTGATTAGAATCACGAATGTATCTTCCAAGAAACCCATTTTTTAATATCACACACACTTCGCATTGCAAAGTATGAAATTGATCTCGTTGCTTGTCAGAATACGTCAATGAAATTGTCACTGCACATAACGTAGTAGTCGTTATTATAAGATTTGCCCCACTCCGCATCCATTAATACTTTACAAATTATGTTGTGATAAATGCATATTTATACATGTACAAACATCATTGAGAAAATTGGTTTCTGTAACATATTGAACTAAAAAATTTTATACTTGTTTTGATACAGTGCATTATATTTTATAAAGATTACTCTTTGGAAAACGGTATCAAACTAATAAAAATTATTATGAATTACTGCAGATACTACCTATGAATCCGTTCGTATAAACTAAAAGTAAATTCAATAAAATAAGGAAGAAATAAAGGTTTATAAAAAGATTTAATTAAATATTACGTTTACTATTTTAATATACATATGTTCAATTTTATTTTGTCGCATTGGTTATAAAGTATTTATGGTTATAAAATTTAAAAATTCATAATTAATAAATTTCCACATACTACATACGACGTTATAATTTCTTCGAAGGTTATTTCTCAGCTTGTATCTACAGCTTGTTTTGTAGATGTATTCAGTGGTATTACAGGCTAATGGAGATATATACAATAAGCAAAATATTTTATTAAATTTATATTAAAAGTACTGTATATCCAAACTTACCTCATTCTCTGTATCTTCAATATCTTTAAGTGTTTCTCTATACCTTTTAAGTAGTCGTTCATGTGGAGAGGTTTTAATAAGCTTTTTAGAATACTGAAAATCCTTCTTTGCAGGAGTTAAACCTATTTAATTTCAGTTAAACAAATAATTTTTCAAAATTATGGATATACATGCAATATATATAACAATAGTATAAATACTAGTGAATAATTGATCATACCTGTTGGATTATCGCGATATAAATCTTCTGTAAAGAATTTGTCAACTTGATCAAGTATTTCTTGCATTTCTAAAATACTTTTGCTATTCACATTTTCTGCATTAATATTTTCACTCTCAAGCTTTTTACTCATTTCTGTAAATACAGTCATAAATGCCATTTTACAATCATCAAAACATTTTATATGTTCATTGCTAGTGGTATAAACTTTCATATACATATCCTGAAAACCATAATATTAAAAATAAAATGAGAATTGAAATAACTTTAACAATTTTAGGTGCCAACTTACATTGATTGCTGACAAAATAAAGCTTTTATCTTTTGCCATCTTTTGCTGCATTTCCGTAATATTATTTTCCACGCAATTTTTAAAACTCATTAATGTATCACAATTCTTATTTATGTTCGATTGGAACTGATCTATTGATATTTTGCCTTGTGCTATAGCGCTTTCGTTCAACAATCGAGACTATCAAAAGAAATGAATATCAAATTACCTCGTAATATTGTACAATAGGGAATCTGCTTTCCTAAGAAATTCAGTATTTTTTACCTTATCTGTTCCTTCAACAACTACCTTTTTTACTATTTCTAGATCACTTCGAAATCTTTCTTGCAAATCATTTTGTTTTTCTGTCTTTATTTTGCAAGTATCTGAAGCTTGATTATTTATAGTTCTACAAGTTTCATCAATATTGTCTAATATATTGCATATTGAAAAATGATTCTCTTCCTGCTCCTTTTGTACCTCATTAAAACAACGTTGCAAATCGTCCATCATCTGCAAGTAGACAATATCAGGACTGCAACAATATAGTCCTTTTTTTAAAGTAACGTACCTTTGCAAAATTTGTCCGTTTCTCGATAATATCCTTTTGACCCTGTCGAATATTTTCAATATGTTCTCTAATTTCTAACATATCGTTATTTAAGCGAACCCGCTTTTCAGTTGAACATTTAGAAATTGATGTCATGGATTCTTTTGTAGATTCTATTAAGTTATCAATATTTTGAGAAATATCAGTGTTTAGCGCTTGCAAACCTTCAGCTAGTTTATTCTCCAGTAACTGATGAAATTTTTGTACAATATGGGAAGAAATATTATTTAACATACTAATTTTTATATTAGTCATAGCTGTAACATTTTCACTTTTATTTCCCAACCACTGTTGATGCCTTAAATACTAAAAAATAAATATTTTAATTTGATGAATTTCATAATAAAAATATTAATTGTATTTTGTTACATACAGAATCATCCATATTTTTCATCAACTCATTGATAATATTTTGTTTAAAATTAACAAGATCCTGGGACATAACTTGAATCGCCTTTCCAATGTCCTCGCTAACTGATACACTTTGCGCTTCTAAAGAAGCAAAATAGTAAGTATTTACTTACAAAATTCAATATTTCTACTGAATATTCTACTTACCAATATGATCCTTCATAGATGTAGAGAATTGCATTAAATTTTTGGTATGCGATGCAATATCAGCTTCAATTTTTTGGATTCGTTCTTTAATGTTGTTCTTAAACTGTTGTCCAAGAGATTTATTTTGCTGTCCTATTTGTCTATAAATATAAAATGTTAATTTTAAATTCACAAATATAATCTAAAATTTAGGATTTTATCTGAGAGAAAGTGCTTACAATTTACGAAAGATTTTATCATGAAGTTTATTTACATCTGAGGTGGCTGTATCAGCAACATCTAAAACTGTTTGTACTTGTGATAAAAGAATATTTTCAGTATTTGCATGTTTTTCAACAAGAAATTTTTGTTCCTCTTTTTCTCGTTCCGATATTGCCAAGCGTGTTGACGTTGACATTAAAGCATTTACTGTGCTTTTCAATTCATTTTTTGTACTTAATAGTTCATTTGCTTGTTTGGAAGTTATTGATTTTAATTCGTTAAATATTCGCTAAAATAATAATTTTGATTTTTGCATTGTGTAATACAATAAGAACATAATAGAAATTATAAAACTTTGGTCAACAATCACCTCTTTAGAGTTCATACATTCTTCAAGTGCTTTAATATGATTCAATTTTTCCTCTATTTCTTTGCTTTGAAATTCTATCAAAGATTGCATTTCATTGTAACTGTCCGGAGTTAGATAAATACCATTTCGTTCACGACATGCTATTAAATCTTTCTTTAATCTTTCAATTTCTTCAATATATTCTTGAAGTAATGCCTTCTTAGAAAATTTTTGATTAACTTCAGGTCGATTTGTGATATTTTTAGCACGATGTGCATAATCTAATGTTGACAAGGTTTCCTCAAGATTAATACTAGCAGGAGATATTGTAGCAATTATTGAAGTTCTTGTACGTCCACCTAATGATTCCTGGAGCAACCGTGTTAATTTAGATTCTCTGTACACAAAAGATAAACAAGAAAATTCAATATTTGAATGTATGTTATAAATTAACTATCAGAAATTATATTAATTTATTAATAATTACTTAATTTTACCTATAAGGTACATGTGGAGCTTTTTCTGCTAATGCTGTTATAACTCGACCTAAAGTTAATAAAGATTGATTGATATTGCCTGCTTCTCTTGCTCTTCGGTCAACAGCACCAGACCTTCCAACATTCTCACTACCAGCTAGATCAACTAAATTTAGTTTTCCTGTTTTCAATAACTCTTCACCCTCTATAGTATTCTCCCTTATATGAACAGTAATAGAAAATATTGTGTGGGAACGACTAAAACGCAAATAGTATTAATATTGAATTTCATGAAATAAAATAGACATAAATAGCTATTTAAAATATAAAAGCAGAATATTTTTTAACCTTGAATGATCATTCATCAGAGTAGCTGCAGTCTGTCGTTTTTCTGATCCTTTCTGAAGGATGTTAAATACTTCATTTTTAGTATGTATTGACATTTCTTCTAAACCATGTACTATTACAGCACCTTTTTTAGTTGGATCTTCATATATCCTTTTAAATCATTATACAGAATTTTGAGAAAATAGCAATACATGAACAAAGGGTATAAAAATCAAATACCTTATTTTAGCAGCATCCTCACTAGGAGATAATAAATCAAATATTTCCTCGTTGTATAATTCTAAATAGCTGACTCTTACTGAGTATTCCTGTACGCCTAATACGCGCAATTCATCAAATAAGTGACTTAAAGCTCGAGGTATGATTCCAGCAGTGGTATCCTGTAAATTTTATACATATATACATATATATATGTGTGTATTCATATATATCTTTATATATATATGCATACATTATAATATATAATATATTCTTTTATGTTGTCTATTTCAAGACTACTATTTGTAGAAAGAAAATGTTAAACCAACTGTTTGCCAATGTAATGATGGATCATTGTCAGTTCCTTCCATTGTGAAAGTCTTTCCAGTGCCAGTTTGTCCATATGCAAACACTGTGCAATTATATCCAGCCAAAACTTCTTCCAGCAAAGAACTGACAACTGCATTATATACTTGTATCTAAAAATTTATTAATAATTATTCATCTTTTTTAAAATGTTATCTATATAATATTAAATACTAATTGAAAGACGCACCTGCTTTGAATGAGGTCCAAATACTTTGTCAAACGTAAACTTTTTTGTAAATTTATCATGAGGTCTTTCCCGAATGACGACTTCTTTATTAGATGGTATATCAACAACTGTTGCCGATTTCCCGGCTTTCTCAGCATTATTTATTGGCCTACCATAAAACAAAGCAACATCAATATAAAATTACATTTAAAAACAAAGTTTTGTTTAAGTAACTTTAAGTTACTTTAAGTTTAAGTTTAATATGGAATTACCTGACACGGACAAAGACTTGTATATGCTGCTTTTTCTCTTTTTTCGCATTACGCGTGTCGTTCATTTTTGTGGAATAAATCTTCTTTACACTCTGATCGCTTTTAGTTATTTCACCTTAAACATTCGTCTCTTTTTTTCGTAGAATAAGTCGCTACCTTTCACATTGTATATAAACGCTTCCTTATATTATTAACCGTTGAACAATTTAAAATCTATGTTTTACAACAGTTCCAACAGAGGTCTCTTACATCGAACTGTACGTAAAATCACAAAAATTTATCCTCAGTTACTCTATAAATTACCAAAGCAAAACCAAGATATCACTCTACAATCTCCAAACAGAAAAGAAATTAAATAATTAACTAACTACACGGAAACAATAGTTATATTAATCTATTGTGTAATGATTACAAAAAAATCAAATATTTATAAATCTTTTTATGTAACTTTCAATATCAATAATAAAATTTTTACATATATTATAGAGACGAGGCAGTGAAGAAGTGAAATTCGAATATCACTAGTCGGCAGCCAATAATTGCAAGCGCGGCAACCAAATTTTGTTTCCGTTTACTGTCTCGTTTCGTTGGACAGACTATAGATAAATGTACAGTTACTGATATGCTTTGAAATACTTCGAATCCCTTCAAATACGTAATCAAAAAAAGGTATTGTATTAATTGCATATAATAAATAGAATTACGTAGAAGATCAGAATAATATGCAGAGTAAATTTATGAGAGTTGAAGCTTTAATTTAACTCTTGAACAGTCCAAGAACTCGCCTTATAGTTCGAGAAGTATCATTCTTTAATTATAAAGAAATTAATTTCACTGTTTTACGGTTAAATGGTTATAATTTTTCCTAGATTCATCAATGGAGCGATTTTTAAAATTGCTATGAAACCAAAAAGGAGAGAGAATATTTAGATAAAACTAATCTCAAATAATCCCTTATATTCTAAACTTTCATTTGAGCCCTCAAAATTTAACACATTCTGTCTAGGAGTCGAAGAATTTGGATTTTTTAATTTTGTCATTTGTCGATTGAACAGAATTAGATGTTACATATGTACAGTTCAGACGCAAATATCTTAAGAATAAATTATGGGGACGGTATGGTTATTAAGGTTGTTAAATTTGTTTTCTCGCGCTCTACAAAGTTACAAAAAATGAACATGTAGTTCTACTTAAAAAAGATGACGATCTTGAAATCTTGTAAAAAAAATGTTCATCGTTGAACGTGGCCTTCGAAATA
Source organism: Bombus bifarius (assembly GCF_011952205.1). NCBI lineage: Eukaryota > Metazoa > Arthropoda > Insecta > Hymenoptera > Apidae > Bombus > Bombus bifarius. The sequence goes on from NW_022884533.1 coordinate 666,417, forward strand.
CTGTAATTTCTGATAACTTCTTAAAAAATCGTGTTCAGGGTGCTTCCTTTTTTGACAGTACTAACAAATCGTGGATTACGTATAATTATGAATTACAAATTGAAGTTCAAACATCTATCACAGTAGAGAAACTCAATTCTTCTTATCAATTTATTTAAAATCATTCATGATATCGTAAATTTTGTAGCAATAAATTTATTTATATTTATACCGGGGGCTATAAATAAATGGCTTAGAAACATAAATTAATTAAAAAATGTCTATGAATGAAATTTATATGTATGAATTCGTTCGTATGCTTACTTTTGGATTTTTTCAAAAAGACTAAGGTTTTTTGGTATTAACTTTTCCATATCTATTTATTTATGTTCTAAAAATATTTACCATGTTTTAAAGTGAAAATAATTCAAATTATCCAGATTATAAGGCATGGACTCTGTGTTTTATTTAAAACTTGTGTAAGTGCATTAATTTTACGAATTTGACAAAATCTTTCTACAAAAGAAATTGATTATTTTTAAAATTATAGATTAGAATATTTACTTAATAGTTTGATTGAATTACATAGAATATATAAGCATAATCCTAAAATTGTATCACAAATTTCTTTCGGTTGCATCTACATGGATCAGAACTGTTTGTGAATTGTTTGCATATACTACTGTAAATATAATATTTCATAAATTAAGATATTTTGCTATACTAGTGCCTTCTTCCTAAACTTTTTCCAATAATTTGCCTTTTCACTTCCTCTCTTTATATAAGAGGTCTATATAAAAACATTTGTAATAAAACATGGCTATTTGTAAAGATGACTATGTCAATCTTTAAGAAAGCAAACACATTTGAAGGATTGTAACCCATAGAATATGAACGTGGGTGCTATGCCATAAAAGCTGTAAATATATTCGTTTTATAATATTTTAGTTCATTTATACTTTCTTTGATATCAGATAAAGCTCTGTGACAATGTTTCTTTTCTGGCATATTTTTATAAATTGTTGGATTCCATCTCCTAAAATAAATTATGCATTATTTTTAAAAATAATATAAATTAAATATAATCTATAATAGCTATTACTAGAGTATACAGATAATTTAAATGCAAATACCTGACTAGTTCTTTAATCACACTGCAATCAATAATTCTATAATGTAAGTAATCATTGACTAATGGCATAAATTTTAATAAGAATAAACGATCCATGTAAACTGTATTACCAGCTAGGGGACAACTTTTACTTGGAATGTAGTTTTTTAACAAATTAAGTAACATTTGTTCTGCATCCTTTAAACTATATTTGCTACATTTAGATTTTGCTATCAAGCCAGTCTGGAAAAATATAGTTCTTATGATAAATATAAGTTATAAATGCATGTTCAAAGTTCAAATAATTACTATAGTAAAAGATAGTTGATTCACCTTTGTATGCCAGTTATTGCACCATTCATTCATATTTTCTAACACTACATCTGGTTGATTAATTACAACATCAAATTCTTCACTTATAATGTTCAAATCTTTGTCAGTTATCAAACAAGCAACTTCCAAAATTGTATCCTTTTCTATATCAAGTCCAGTTAACTAAAAAGGAGTTTAGTATAATATTTTTATACGTTTAAGTTTATGATTACAGTGATTGTATATTCAGAAAAACTAAAGCAATCAAATATGTATACAAATCCTTATGAGTGTATACTATAACTTAACCTAGAAAAAATTTAGTAAAATTTAAATAAAATATTTACTTCTGTGTCTATCCATACGATGCAATCACGATTATCATATGCCATATTTTCGCTTGATGAGATCTAAAATATAACATCCGTTTTATAACTATTCTCGGAAAAGGATTTAAAAGATAATTTATCTTCCTCTTTTATCATTATGTTGAAATGTATTCTTTTAAAGAAAATTTTAATATAGATAAACTGATTTGCATAAATTGATTTGCAATTTTGATATATATTACAGGCATCGTTACATAATAATTGATATTTTATAATTATCAAAACAACGTATTTCTCGTATGAAAAAACGTGAAACATAAACTCGAAACATAACCTAATCCCAAATTAAATGTCTATACTAGTATAATTACATAATTGATTATATAGAATATAACTATAATATACTATAATATAACTATTACAATAAAAACTTATATTTTACTTTAATTAAATACTTTAGTAAAAATAAGTTCAGTTATAATGCACTTACTGAACGTAAAACTTAATGCTATGTAATGTACTGCATGTTAAAACCTTATAGAAACTAGAATGACTCTTTCCTATGCCTACGCATTCCTTTCCCTTTTGTACAGCATACAGTATCAATTATATATCAAATTATTTTTAACTCATTACTTATCAGGAGTTCATATGCCAATTTTCATCTCTTTAACTTTAACATCTTGTGGAATATGGGTATCTTTAAAAAAAATGTTTTCTACCATTTTAGACTCCGTATTTCCAAAAATTATTTCTTATTTCATGTCTACGTCATAAAAGGAATATGTATATACTATACTGTCAAAATTTCACGTTTCTAGATACAACGGTTTTTAAAAATATTGAGGATTTGTTCATATTTTTGTTCTTTTACAGAACATAATAAAATTTCAAATATATATATAGACGTCGTCTATAGACGACATTCGCCCGATGACCTATGTGTACGAGCGTCGCATAAAGACGACGTCCGTGGGATACCACTTAACCATGAGCCCCGCGCAACGACGTTTTCCGTCGCAGTGCTCCGTTCAGTACCGCTATTCCGGCGGCACGATGGCCCGTACAGCGGTGTCATTCCGACGGAGCATACTGCCGTAGCGAAAGGGTTAATGACAGGCTACTTACTCAAAACGATACCTTTTATGTACACGAAATGAACCTGTACATGAAAATTAACAAGAAGTTAGAATTCAAATTAAACTTTGTTGTAGAATGTCCCTTTTTTAAATTTAAGCTGTAGTTCCACCTATTATGAATTACAATCAAAAGAATATACGAATAAAATATACACGAATAATGTAACGTATGGAATATCGAACTGTTCTTTCGAGAAAAGTATTGTTGGCCCTGAAAAGGGCCGTTCTTATTTTTGCTACTAAAAAAACATTTAAGCTCGTTCTCCACGAATTCTACGTGCCAACTGGATATCTTTTGGCATGATAGTAACCCTCTTAGCGTGAATAGCACAAAGATTCGTGTCTTCAAAGAGCCCAACTAGGTAGGCCTCGCTTGCTTCTTGAAGCGCCATAACTGCTGAACTTTGGAAACGAAGGTCAGTTTTAAAGTCCTGTGCAATTTCACGAACAAGCCGTTGGAAAGGCAATTTACGGATCAAAAGCTCAGTACTCTTTTGGTATCTTCGAATTTCACGAAGAGCAACAGTTCCGGGACGATAACGATGAGGTTTCTTCACTCCTCCAGTTGCAGGTGCACTTTTACGCGCAGCCTTTGTCGCCAATTGCTTTCGGGGCGCTTTACCACCAGTCGATTTACGAGCAGTCTGCTTAGTACGAGCCATTATACTCTAATATTACACTATGCGAGCAGAAGACAATATACAAATAGAGTTTCCCAGCTCCGACGACTTGGAGTTTATATATCTCACGAGGCAAGAGCTGTGAGCGTCTGATTGGTTCATTGCGATCGAGAAGGGGCAGTCAATCCAGGGAAGTTATTTTGGATTGGCCAGCTCGATAATAGTGGGGGATCAGTGTTTATCATATACAGAGGTATTTAATAACTTTTTAATTAAAAGAGTAATTATCGCTACAATTACAATCCAAAAGAGGCACCATAAAACCAGCTATGTTCCCCTTCCGCTCAATAAAACTACAATCTAACTGCCAGTTAATCTTAAAATTCTTATTCACCAAGCTTGTATCTATGTATATTGTACATGCCTTATCTGCTTACCAAAGCAGAACATGGTACGATTTCGGAGGTTAAGTTATAAATTGAGATTAATTTTGTATAATCAATCCTTTTTAGGACCATCACTATTTTTAAATGTATGGTAATTCTCCGTTTATGCAATAAGACAACAGTCTACTATGTTTAAAATTAAAATAAATATTAATAACTAAATATTAATTCCTCGTTATTGTCTGTCGTTAGATAAGGCCGATGATATATTCTTATAACAAACAGGTGGTTAGTACAATGTAGTTAATAAGATATACATGTTTAAGTTCCTGAATTATATTTCAGATATATGTATTTGAAGACAAATGGAGCCATACAAAAATGGGCACATGAGAACCTAAAATTTTGATGGGAGTTGTATATAAAGAAGTTTTCAACCTTTCTTAGTACTATGTACTACATATATATTCTTTTATAAGTCCGTAATAACGATTTTTTCCACTTGTAATTCTTTTAGTATTCTAGGCTTCTAATATGAATAGATATTTATATTTATATTACACTTCGTTCTCCTTGTTTCCCAATTTGTTAAAATAGTAATTGATATTTGCAGTTTTGCTATTTCTAAATGAGGTAATCATATATCGTTTATTGCGTGATATAAATACAATGTTACAACTCCAAGTCTATGATACTAATCGGCGCCGTTATTCTATAGTTTATGATCTTGCTACATACACGTATCTTGATTGGATAATACAGAATTAATAGATAGTATTGCGAATGATGTTTATTTAATTTTTACTCAGATTACAATTCTAATCGATTAGAAGAATTAAAAAGGAAAACAAGCAAAAGTTCCAATGAAAAAAAGACATTGGTGGCCCTGAGAAGGGCCGAGCTTTTTAAGTTTGTGAAAGAAGGTGTTTTTTTGTTTATTTGGTATTTGTATACTTAGAAATTGCCTTTGTACCTTCGTTAATTGCATGCTTAGCAAGTTCTCCAGGCAATAAAAGCTTGACGGCGGTTTGTATCTCTCTCGATGTAATAGTATTTCGCTTGTTGTACTCGGACAAACGAGATGATTCGACAGCAATTTTCTCGAATATATCCTGCAGAAAACTATTCATAACACTCATGGCATTGCTCGAAATACCTGTATCTGGATGAACTTGTTTAAGTACTTTATAGATATAAATCCCATAATTCTCCTTCCTCTTTTTCTTTTTCTTTCGATCCGGTTTGTTTATATTAATACTTTCCTGTTTCTTTTCTTGTTTTTCCATTATTTTTGCAATACCTTTGAGAACCATTATTAAATACTTATATTCTTTACAATATAAACACACAGAACATCTATACTTGTTAAAATATAAGCACACAAAATATCTATACTCGTCAAAATATAAACAATCTATACTATCTGTATTAATTGAAGAATAAACACTCAGACTATTTATATTCGTCGAAATACAAACATATACAATGTTGTCTCGTGCTCGTCTCACGTTTCTATTCGGTTCTTCTGCTTTTATAGAAAACATCGTTCAATTCTCATTGGTTGAAAATGTAACGCGTTCATTAATCGTTCCAATGTTCCTGAAATGTTTCCAATGTTTCGTTTAAATTTAAACAGTACCCAGCAGAGACGTTAAAGTAATCTGGTTTTACTTTTCCATGCCTTTCGAAATGCTTTCTTAACTACTAATCGGTGGCAACTTTATCTGTCGAAAAAAGCAAACTTGACGAGGGAGATACACTTCCAAAAAATTTCAAATATCTTTCTCCTCGCTTCACGAAGTCAATTTCAACTCTCGGTGGTGATAACGGCGACAGGCAATTAACGAAGCAAAGACACAGTTAACCAATGCGACACTATCCTTCTGCATACCATGATACGAAATCAGTTTCTTTCGTACGATAAAAATTTCTCTCTCTCTCTCTCTCCCTCTCCCTCTCCCTCTCTCTCTCTCTCTCTCTCTTTCTCTGCATAGCTGTTGCGCCGCATAAAAAACGACACAATCGTTTTTGTCTTTGTCAGAAACAAACAACAAAAATCGTGAACGTAATGGGGACAGAATCCCAACTGTTAGATGCCTCGAAGGGTCGATTTCGAAAGACATTGTCGTTTTCCAGTCAGATTTTTGACGCTTCTTAATTGCCTTTGCTTCTAGTACTTTTCCAATAAAAATACTAACATCATTTTTAAGGAAGCGCAGACAAAGAGCAGGTATATAAAGAAAAATCTATCAATGGATTTTACACAGTTCATCATGATTTCGATAAGTGTTAAGTCTTTATACATTTTCATTTTCCTTACTTTAGCTGTAAACCGCAATGTCTTCTGCATCTCCCGCAGCGCGTTCGAAATCAATCAATGGGATACAAACTTGATACCCGATTCTTCGTATGGTAAGTAGATATATTGATATAAGTAGATATTTTATATAGTTAATTTATTAAATTGTGTTTGATAATAAAAAACAAAATGAAAAAAAAAAGAAGAAGGGGTGGATGAATTAGACTCGACCAGAATCGTCGGTGGACAATTCGCAGTGCCAAATCAATTTCCATTTATGGCCGTGGTGCATCGATTGCTGGGCAATGGAATGACCTCGCAGTGCGGTGGAACGATTATTTCCTCAAGATGGGTGTTAACAGCAGGTCATTGCGTAGTATCTGGACCTAAACAATTTCTTGTTGTTTTTGGTATTTGCAACAAAACCGGGATAGAGTATAATTCCTATAACGGGCCTGGTGTAGCGATGTTAACGAACAAAGCTATACTTCACCCGAATTATCAAACAACCTTGAATGATATCGCACTACTGTACATGCCACGCAATATTCCATTCAGAGGTAAGATTCTCATCGAACAAAGAAGAAACGTGCCCAACAAGCAGATTCGTATGTAAAAATATATTATGTCTATATTATTATTAAGTCATTTTTTTAATTTTTAGCAAGCATTCAACCTATTAAGCTCGCAGGTTATAACTACGTGAAAAAATCATTCACTGGCAGAACAGGTGCGGTCATCGGATGGGGAAAAGACGGATCTTCCGGAGCTGGAACGAAAAGACTAAAGTACGCGTTTCTACCAATTATTTCGAATAAAGAATGCTCCACGTATTGGGCTGTAACGGAGAAACACGTATGCACGTCAGCCTCATACCATCAAGACGCATGTCAGGTAAATAATCTTGTCATTTCCTCTTTTTTCGCAATTTTTTTGCTTAAAAATGCGGAACTTTATTGGTTTTACTGGAAATGCAGGGTGATAGCGGTGGCCCGTTGATCGTATTCAAAAATAATGTCCCTCTTCAAATCGGAATCGTTAGCTATGGAGACGGATATTGTCCCAGTAATAAACCTGGCGTGTTCACCCGAGTTGTTACATTCATCGATTGGATTCAACAAGTTACCAAACTTCGCTTTTAAAAAATCTTGTACTTATCATATTAGCGGTTTTACAAGAATAGTGGTGGATATTGTCATCTATCTGTTAACGATATTTTTATATATTTTGTGTATTATAAATAAAATTGGGTTATAGACAATTTTAGCCATTTGCAGTTTATAGCTACGTTTACGATGCTATCGAAATTTCCGGATCTTAACACGATTCAAAGGAAACCGATTACCAGATTCTTAAATTCACTAATAGCCGACATGAGTTGCCTCAAACGCAATAGACGCATTGTAAACCTTGTAAACGTTCCTACCTCATTTCGTAAAAAATCGGGCTTTTGAAAAAGAATATCTAACAGCAAGAAGATTTACACCTACATTTTCGACAACGAATGCGATGAGTCTCGCGAAGTATTGTCTTGTGAAGTACATACCGTCTCATAGAGTATTACCTTCAGAGATATTGTTTGAGAAGTATTTTTTTTTTTACTAACAAATATTGCTTTGAGAAGTATTAATCTGTGTGCGACGAGTTGTGTTTAATCCATATAATCAGAAAATCACTGTATCTCACCTTATCAATTATATTTAGTTTAATCGTTTCACTTTTTGATTTCTAATAGTTGACTTGTAATAGTCTTTCGAAAATATCTCGAAACAAAAAACGTGTATAAATTAGAAATTAATATGTTTCCAATCTTTTTGTACCTATAAATATCTTTTGATTTAGTGTATGTATGTAAGTTGGAAGCAACGCAAATTCAAATATCTAAAGGCGGACTAGTGGACGGTGTGCCGGCGGGTCTTTTGTTCTCAGAAAATATGCAAGGGATACACCTGGGCAGCTGCAAAACGGAGGGGAGATCCCTTTGCTGACTTGACTGCCCATGTGATATGTAGTTGGTGGGGTAGGGTCTCAACAGCATAGCTCCGGAGATTCTAAAGTACATATGTAGCATACGTTACATGTATACATATACATATGCCGACCAACCGACGAAGAATGCAGCTACATTTGGAAGATAGATATTCGTTTTCAGAGCAAAGGGCCTTGAATAAAACTGCTGCAAGATTTAAGATATTTTTAAGGACGTTCTGCTTTCTCTTGATCTTGTGATTTCCCTTTTCAGTTCAAATCTAATGAATTATAGTGATATTTTAATAGTTTTTTCGCAATCAACAATTAAAATCTCCTATGGTAATTCATTATCGGACGCTTCTCTTAAAAATTTCATTAAAAATTGAAAGGAAGCAACGAAGATTATGCAGTAACATTTATTCCGTGTTTCAATGTACAATGTACATGTACTTTATAATCGATAGAATGTATGCAGTAATATCGTATTATTAATTTTGTTATCGTAGTATTAATCGTTTAAGGTATGCATTAGGCAATGAGAGGGAAATTGATTCTATATTAAGTTTCTTTGGATATATGTATGGTTCTATATAGCCAAAGTTTAACCAGACTTTCTAGTAACACATAAAACATCATTTTTTTAATCCGAAATATATGTATAAGTATGTCGGTATGGCAAATTATTTATAATAAGTTAATACTTATTATAGATAAGTAAATATTACTTAATTTAAATAATTAATTGAATCTAGCGATGGTTCGTTATATGAGTAAAGAACCTTCTACGATGCTGCGCTTTTGAATATGCACTGTAGATGTTCGAAGGTACTGATATATATAATCTCTGCTTGAAACGTCGCGATATCTGATTGGCTGGTATGAAAGTGGTGGGGAATATAGCTGTTCGAATGTATAAAAGCGCTGGCACTCGATGCGACACCAGAGACGAATTTAGTAACCTTAGTGGTAACGTTAATATTGAAAGTGCTATTTGTCAGAACAAAATCTTTCACTAGCAACCAGTAAATTTTTCGATATGACTGGTCGTGGAAAGGGAGGAAAGGGATTGGGAAAGGGAGGAGCGAAGCGTCATAGAAAGGTACTTCGTGATAACATCCAAGGTATCACGAAACCAGCAATTCGTCGCTTGGCTCGTCGTGGTGGTGTTAAACGCATATCTGGCTTGATTTACGAGGAAACTCGTGGTGTCTTAAAAGTCTTCCTAGAAAACGTCATTCGTGATGCGGTTACATACACCGAGCACGCTAAACGGAAGACTGTAACGGCTATGGATGTCGTATACGCTCTGAAGAGACAAGGACGTACTCTTTATGGTTTTGGAGGTTAAAATGCAAAATTATTGTTCTGACATGCAATCAGCAAAACGGCCCTTTTCAGGGCCACAATTTTTTCCTAACATAAGAACACTCGTTGTACTTCATTTAGAATGTTTCCTGATACATATTTTTCAAATAAAATTGTCTTATGTATTTATAATTCCTGATTAATTTTGTTCATATGTTCAAATAATTTATGGAGTAATTCATTTATGAAGTAATTCGATACAATCTGTTTGTAGGTATCACTTTTATTATTACTATGAGATCATTATTCCTTTAGAGAGAACTACTGGCGCTGAAAAGAGCCGTTTGTGTTTGAAAAGTTAATTATGCTTTTCCTTTGGTAAAAGTTCGACTTGAATATCTGGCAGTATGTCTCACAGCGTTATTATTATTACAGAAAGCGATTTGTTGAGTTTTTTGTTATTACAAATATGTAGCTAGTTACAAATGATATGTATGTGTAATTTTTGTTTTCTTATTGTCGCGAGCAACATCAGCCAACTCCGTAAGAATCGTGCTTTGAATAGAAAGGACTATTTGGTTACAACAACAAGTTTGGTTAGGTCAGTGCGCAATCGAATTACAGCTTATTACCACGTGTATTTTTTATTACCAATTCGACTCGTTGGACTGACTATAGATGAAACAAATATGGCGTCCGAATAAAATCATACAATATGCATAAATTTCTCGGTACAAATATCGGTATAATTAAGGTTTGTCCTTGACAGCGAAACGAAAAGAACTGATCAGCAGTTCTTTAGCGAACAGCGAAGCTAGGGGAAACAAAGCATTTACAATGTAATTACATCCATTCACCAGAAAGTCTAGCGCAAATCAACATCATTAAAACGACTGTGGGTTGGCGGGTACCATAATTATCTTTTCAAGGTCTCAAAGTCAAGAAAAAATGACGAAACAAACTGTGAACAACCTCCAGGCAAGCTAAAAGACAGAATAGAGAACCCTACTCCATAAGAGTGAACAGAAGATCTATATTACTAAAAGATCCAGACAAAATAGTAACCATACAAGTCCAAGGCCCAGAAACTGTGAGTATGGTGCTAACTCTCACACTAAACATACCAAACTTTAATCCATTCAAATTACTTAGAAACTGCTTCAACACTGAACACAATCCATCCCCAAAAAGCACACCTCCTTTCCTCATAAACTCAAACAAAACAAAAAACATAGAAACATACATAGATAATACAAACACAAAACACACATCATGTAAACCACCCTGATCCATTATTCTACATACACTCACAAAAAGATCTCCATAACACATATGATGATGGCTTGTGAATCAAATGTTTTTTAAACTAGACTAAAATAACCTTTAGAAACACTCAGCAACATGACATTTTGTACCAAAAACAATATCCAATTCCATAATTACTCTTTACACACGAAAAGGCCATAACAATGTCCTTAAAAGGACTTCCTAAAATAGATCACCATGATATAATGACAGAACTCAAAAGCCATAATCTAAAGCCAACATCCTGTACCCAAATACAAAATGACCAATTCTCAAGCTACCCAATATACAAAATCATGTTCACTCCAGGAACCAACGTATTAGAAGTCAGGAAATTAGGAATCATATTTCACTCATGTATGCATTGGGAAAAATATGACTCCAAAAAACCTTTCAAACAATACTTATACTACTAAGCACATGGACAAGTCAAATTACAATAAAAACCCCAATAGAAACCTTTGCAATAGACACAGAATAAGCACATATTTCATTAATTTGCAAAATATTGACTGCAAGATAGAAAAACTGAAGAAAACAAGCTACATAACGCATACAATAAATCCACTTTCAAAACCAAAATATACACGTACACAATAACTTCTGATCATTCTCCGCACCAACTTATCAAGTCCAGAAATAGACAATAAGATTCCCAAAACACAAACTAGCCAGAAACATTCTCACCCCACAAATCAAAACAAGCAAAGTAGCACCACCAAATCTAAATCCTCAGCATAACAGATAACTCTCTAGAGAATATATAACGCACTACACAATAACTACTTTTCAATACCTTCTCTAGAAACCGAGGCTGAATCAGTCTTTTCAAAGAAGAAGAAAGCTGAATTATTAGCCCCCACCTTCCACAATATACCAAGTATTCCCACACCAACTACTAGCAACACAAATAGTAACTCAAATTCAAAATGCAACACACCCTGTCAATTACAACTATATAATCCCAGTAATAGTTAAAAGATACATGAATATAAACACATAAAACACATAAAAGGATTAATACGCAGGACATTAAACAATAATCACAACAATCCACTAATAAACAAAATAGTACGATACGACATAAACGAAATTCCATTAAGAAATAGAAAAACTAACAAAAATTATCCAGAACCTTAGCCCCATTACAATAACCATTATGCTTATGGGTTTTGAAACTTTTATCCTATCACTACTGAAGTGAATGTACCTAATGTACCTAACCAATAAATTACAGGTTTAGAGCGGACATTAAGGCACATAACAGCCTCAGGTACCACATAAAAGCCACACGGTAAAAAATAAAAAAAATTTTTTTGATGTTAAAAGAAAATGATTTTGAATTGTCAGATGGCAGTAGAAGCGCATTAAATATAGGGAGGGGTTAAAAAGCCGAGTGTTTCTCAGGTGCTGCATTCTGATTGGTGCGCTGCTGTTGGCCCGGCTCGTAATAAATATGATGAACCGGCTTGTGCAGTTCATTCACAGTAATACTTCGAACGAGGAAGGTTCTATTCAATCGTTCGTCTTCATCCTAGTATAAAACTAAAATGTCCAGTCGTGGAAAAGGAGTGAAACCAAAGGCGAAGGGAAAGTCATCCCGTTCGTTGAAAGCGGGACTCCAATTTCCTGTTAGTCGTATCCATAGACTTCTGAGGAAAGGTAATTACGCCGAACGCGTGGGATCTGGTGCTCCTGTCTACCTGGCTGCAGTTATGGAATATTTGGCTGCCGAAGTTCTGGAATTGACTGGAAATGCAGCACGAGACAATAAAAAGTCCAGAATCATACCCAGACACGTTCAACTCGCCATCCGTAATGACGAGGAATTAAACAAATTACTATGTGGAGTCACCATCAGTCAAGGAGGTGTTTTGCCAAATATTCAAGCGGCACTTTTGCCAAGAAAAACAGAGAAGAAGGCATAAACAACAATACATCCACAAAATGGTCCTTTTGAGGGCCGCAAATTATCTTCAAGACGAAGGATCTTTTCGGATTTTGCTTTGTTCTTTTAATCCTTCGGATTTACACAATTGCCACAATAATCATCGACAACCCACGTTACTAAATTTTGTAAAATGATTAAAATAAGAAAATTATTAGGGTCATAAAATATTTGGACATTTTTCTGTAGCTGTATATAGCGTATTATTTTAGAATATCTTATATATATAAGTACTACAGATTGAATCTTTGGTAAGTTTGTCTGATAGACCAATGGATGTCTTTCATGTCCATCGTAAAATGAAACGGACAGCTGTGTTTCATCTGGTACACGAAAGGCCCCAAAGAGTGCTAAAAATTATAATAAAGAACATGAGTACTATGGGCCGTACTACAGGCCCTCATAATCGTATTGGAAAACTGTTCGTATTATTACCAGAAAAATATTTCATCATTGTTTTACATATTATTATTACGTTATATCATTATATTTACTATTTATTACCCGTACAATCATTTATGATCAATGTGATAAGAAACTTGTAAAAAATGCAGATGAAGTTGACGGTGATTTGGATTTGGAACTTTTTGACAAACTTATTATACAAGTTCGAAATGAATCCATTAATAATAGTATAATAAATAAACGTAAATCAATAATGCCGCCAAAAACTGGTGGGAAGGCAGTGAAGAAGGCTGGTAAAGCCCAGAAAAGTATTAATAAAGCTAACAAGATGAGACGTAGGAGGAAGGAAAGCTACGTTATTTACTATTTTATTATTTATAAAGTTTTGAAACAAGTGCATCCAGGTACTGGTATTTCTAGTAATGCCATGAGTATCGTGAACAGTTTTACAAATAATGTTTTTGAACGCATTGCAGCAGAAGCATCTCGCTTGGCGCACTACAATAAACGATCGACAATTACTTCTCGCAAAATTCAAACAGAAGTACGTTTGCTTCTTCCTGGAGTGTTGGCTAAGCATGCGGTTAGTGAAGGAACTAACGCCGTTACGAAATACACCAGCTTAAAATAAACAAATGATTACTTCAACTACTGGCCCTTTTTAGGACCACAAATGTTTAACTTATCGTGAGAACTTATCCTTTTCTATATTTTCCGTTCATATGTATTTTTACCATTTTATAACCCACTCACAAATTATTATTGGATTCATTCAGAAAATGAGCCTTAATGAAGAAATCTTTTAAGAAATTTAGTTCGAAGGTATGTACAGGATACACGTATGTATATATACCAGTTTTAATATTAATTAAAATAAATTCCTAATGTTTTATATGCGAAAAATGTATATACATCAAGTAACATGTTAAAGTCGCATAATTGTACACAAAGATAATTTATGACTTTTTGATTAGTGATTAGTGATTAGGTTTTGATTAGTGATAGCAATAGAGATTAATGATATTTCATTTAAATGAAATTGAAAATATTAACCATTTCAAGTAGTTTAATAAATTAGAAAATGGAAAGTCAATATCAAAAATGTTTACACGGTCCTGGCCAAGATTTTATATCCTTATGTTAATTATATTTCGATCTTGAAATATCGTAAACTAGTATTATAGAGAGGTCTAAGAAATAGCAAGTGTTTCTTTTCTCCATTGATAATACCCGATACGAAATATCGAATTTCTAAAACGAATTGTAAATGAAATAAACATGTTGGTCGTCGTTCTACAAAGCTACTTACAAGAATTATTGGAATTAATGACACAACGCGACATTATTTTTAGAAATTTCGAAAATGTAAATAATAATTTTAAGTAATAATTATATAATAGTAAGTAATAATTTTTGTACTTAAAATTATAATTTTCAAATTAAAATCATAGTTCTTCAGGAATTTGTAATTAAAATTCGAGTTGATTTAATATCAACGTCAAATAATACAAATTTTTGAATTTATATTATTTATATTATTTCGAATTTATCGAGAATATGTAATATGAGGATAGATTTGGGCAACTTAAAATTGATGACTAGGTTAGGTTTTTTTATTATCGTGTAAAAAAATAAAAAAGATGAAAACGAATACTGTTGAAGTTGTTTTAAGAGTTGTTCCTTATCAAATATGAATTTGTGGCCCTTAGAAGGGCCATTTATTTTTAGAATAAAATTTGAAAATTAAGCAATTATTTTTTTGCTGCTGATTTCACCGTTCTGGAAGCCGCAGCTTTCTTTGGTTTTGGGGTTCTTGTCTTAGCTGCTGGTGCTTTAGTTGTCTTTTTACTCTTTGATATAGCTTTAGATTCAGTTACAGATTTAACTTTTTCAACTTTCTCAGGTTTCTGAGCTGCTTTGACAGTAGATTTCTTCACAGCTGTCGATTTCTTAGCATCTTCGGTTTTCTTTGGGGGATTCGATTTCTTCGGCGACACAGGTTTTCGGATCGGTGACGTTTTCTTCTCTACAGATTTCTTGGGTTTGTTCAGTTTCGATACTTTGACAGTTCGATGTATCTTCTTCGACTCGGAGCTCTTAATTGTAGACAGTTTAAATGATCCAGAAGCACCTTTACCTTTTGTCTGAACAACAGCGCCAGAGGTAACGGCTGACTTCAAATATCTTTTAATAAATGGTGCCAATTTCTCTCCATCAACCTTGTATGTCGATGCAATATATTTCTTAATTGCTTGAAGAGATGATCCCTTACGATCCTTTAGTTCCTTAATGGCAGCGTTTACCATTTCAGAAGTTGGTGGATGCGAAGATTTTGGCCGCTGCGATTTTGTAGACTTCGGCTTCGCTGCCTTCTTCATTGAACTGGTGTTTTCCACACTCTCCACAGAGCTATTCCCAGCTTTATCCTCCATTTTTCAATTATAGATACAAATAATCTCCTTGAGAAACGAAATGAAACGTTTCTCAGCAACAGATACTGAGCACAGTTAATACGTATACCGACAATGCCTACTGACGCGTACTACCCCTGTATACGTTTGTGACTGCCGACCATAGAGAGTAGCCTACTGAATATGTTGAGCGTTGAGTTTCTCGAAAAACGGTGAAGCGGTAAATAATCGGTTGAATTAATGCATGATTATTTAAAATAATGCATCGATCGAGGTACAATAAATGCATGAGTAAATTGCCACGTGTATCAGGTCTTATTCAACGGCTTTTATTTTTTGCTAAATATTATTTACTTTCATACACAGCCTGATTTTCGAACGAGTGTCTCTTCACGGCGTCAGGATAGCTTGTGGAAAAACAGTAAAAATCCTTTGATTATTGCAAAATTATCCGGTAATTTTCATTGTTAATCATTCTAATGGAACCAACGCTGCTGATTATCAAACATTTTCCGCGAAAATTCGATTAATAGTTGTGAAATTACAAGTTTAAAATAGACACTACCGAAATGCATAGTCTTCAAGAGAATGGACGACGAAGCCTGTCTTGATGTTTTATAACTCAATGATCTATGGTATAAAATTGATGTAATTTTAGATGAATCGTACATTGATAACATAGAATAATGATAAAATGGTAAAAATTTATAAGAAAATTAATTGAGAAAAGACCGATTCAATACATTTGTTTCGAATGTGATGCATAAAAGTCATAACCTCATTAGTATATAAAAAAACAAGTTATTTAATACCATTCATGCAGTATCAAGTCTGATTTTCATTTCTTTGCTAGAATCAAAATATATTTTGAAAAAAATATTAAATTCAGCCAGGTAAAGTTATTGTGGAAAAAAGAAATTTCATAAAAAGGAAAGCAATATACATATCGATGATGTGATGGTAACACGAGCTTGGTATTGCATGTGTGAACAATTTTTATTCTTATAAAAATCGCATTAGCTATTTAGAGTTTTAAAACACTTAACAATATAAATAACAATAAAACAAATAACAATATAAATCATGTGATGCAGACATAAAGATTGCATTATAAGATGGATACTAAGCATCTATTGCGCGTAAAAAATGGTTTCATGTTTTATTATAACAAAATTTTGAATTTCCCTTATATAAATTGTAATATATATGATTTCTATGATGTTTACAGTTATAATGTAGATATATAACATAATTATTTTAACACAAAAGTGGTGCAAAATTATCAAAACATCTATTTATTTGAGATGAGAGTGTTGCTTAATCGTTTAAAGTAGACATCTTGTTTTAAATATAATCTTTTATAGTCGTAAAGTAACATAATCCTTTATTAAGACAGCGAAATATCCTATTTACCCAATTATTGGTGTCACAGTATTTTGTAAAGCAATAATCAGGTAACATGGAATTTATTATTTTTTTAGCCTTCGTCTCTTAAATTCAATTTTTTTTTCTTAATGTGTATGTGTTCAAATTAGAAGAAAGGATCTGCATTTTTTATCATATAATTAATCAAATACTATTCACACATATGTATACATATATATATATATAAACATAATAAATGATATGTTCAGAAATGAAGTTATAAATAAAAGCAAGATACTTTTACATAGGGTGCGCCAGTAGTTTAAGAAATGTCAACAATTTTAGCTGCTTTGTTACGAAAGAATATTATTTGACGAAATCATTCATCAAATAACATATGGTATTTTTTAATCATTGAAAACTTCGAAAAGAGTACTTTCATTTAGCGATAGCAACCCTAACTTTGAAGAAATTATTTATACTTAAGTTACACAACATAGAATATATATACATATGCTTAATGATAAATAATGGTTCATTCTTTTAATTTAGGCACAGTAATAGAACAGTTTATGTTAATACAGCTAGCTTTAACTTAAAATTGTTTACATTTAATCATATTTTATTGAAAAATTGATAAAAATAAAATTATATCTAATACACATATTAATTTGGTTAATTTTTTTGTAAATAAATTGCAATACATTTTTACTAAATTTTCACATTGAGGTTATGTCTCGACTGCATAAAAATTGCATTGAGTTTGGGTTTGAATACAATTCTTTGAATACATACACGTATATTTATAATAATTTGCATTTCAATGAATTCATTATATAATGTGAACATAAACTTGCGATATATGTTTCACTATCATGTGATAATTGTTTAATCTACAAAAAAATATGTACAAGTGAATTTATTGCCCTTTTACATTTAAGATTACATTTACGTAATTGAACGTAAAAGTGAATTTGAAATAAATAAAGATCAACAGGATAGATTAGTCGAAGCATGGGTCTCCTATGTAAGCGCGCGAAAATTTATGAGAACAGTGCGGTAATAGTAGTGACAAAACGTTTTGCAGCGGTCGGTCTCTTTGGGTGGGGAAAATCAATAAGAAAACCGAGGTTAAATCACGAGTATGGCTCATTAACGTTTAACGAATAAATCTTGTAGTAATATTTTTTAATATCGCGATATACATATGAATGTGTCTGTGTTTGTGAAATCTTTACACTGACGCTTTCAAAATGTGGCGTCCCTTGATGGACATGGAATTTGACTGAATATAGTGCGTACTCGGTTATCTTTAACAGCTGTGTTCAATAAGAGGAAAATGTTAAAAAACTATGAAATTGATGCTTCTTGACATCTAATTTGAGGAACGAGATATCGAGTTGCGCTTAACAATGTTAATACTTCGAGAAATTTTGTTAATTTACTTTACATTGTGTATCATATCACAAATCAACTATGTTAAAAGTACACATATTTCGGGTACCTTTAATACAAAGGAATTCTTCCGTTTTCTCATAAAATTCGGTTTTCAAAAAACTGATCGTCATCGTCAAAAAGATTCAGTTGGATATATTTTCGGCAATGTAACGTCGAAAAGCAACTTTTCTGCTCCAATAACATTGGCAGTTTTAGATCGTGGTTATTTTTTAGAATATTATGGTAATCGTACATTAAGAGACAAAAACACTGCTTGTACTCTTATGTTTAACACTTTGAATCAAAGTTCTTACGATATGCATTGTAATGAAAAAGGACAAGACTTTTTGAGGTAAGTCGTTTTTCTAAATTCTGTTTTATAATTCTTCAAAGTAGCATTAGAAACTTCAATTACTTAATGTCTTTTTTTATGAAGGAGAATACCTTGCCAAAAAGGTAAATTATGTCCAGATGAAGATTCCATATGGAACATTGTAAAGGGATATCAATTTACATATGTTATACAAGATTTTTGGCAGCCACGTTTTTGGTATATGAGTCTAGTGGCATGTTACAGAAATACAACTACTTGTCAGTGGGAATACTATGATAAACATGATGAATTAGAATATGATATTTGGCTAGTAAATGGAAATCCAAATACTAGTGGCCTAAATAGCTTAACATATCAGTTTTCATATGATAGACAGAATACTATAGAATTGTACTTGCTGTTTTTTATGTGTTACATTATACTTGTGCCACTACAATTATATGCTGTAAGATTACAAAAGCATCCTGTAACAAGATTATTCACAGCTAGTTTATTATTAGAGTTTATAGCAGTGTGTTTAATTTTGATACACGTGTTGAAATTTGCTCTTGATGGAGTCGGATATGAACAATTAGAAGTTGCTGGAGATATTTTTGATATTTTATCAAGAGTGAGTTTTAATAAATAATTTTTGTCCTCTTTATTATTTATAATCAAATAACTTATGATACTTTAATTTTACATAATTATTTTTATGTGGTTTAGACATCATTCATGTTACTTCTTCTCCTACTTGCTAAAGGATGGGCTGTAACCAGAATGGAATTGACATGGAAGCCATTGGTCTTTACTATATGGCTTTGTTATGGAGTAGTTCATATTCTCTTATATGTGTGGAACATGGTATGCTTCTATTCATACATATTTCCTTCTGTGAAAATGAAATTTCAATTAAGTACAAAGATAATATTTTTAGACTGAGGTTGATATTATTGAAGATATTGATGAGTATCAAACATGGCCAGGCTGGTTTATACTTTTATTTCGTAGTGCAATAATGATTTGGTTTTTATGTGAACTTAGAAACACTATGACATATGAACATAATACTCAGAAATTAAATTTTCTACTTCATTTTGGTGCATCTTCATTGGTTTGGTTTATTTACTTACCTATTATAGCACTTATTGCCCTTCAAGTAAGTGCATTATGGAGGTTTAAACTTCTATTGGGTAAGTACATCATAAAATTTTGAATATAACACCATTTTTATCTGCGCACTTTATGGTTATAGGTATTACATACTCTGCTGATTGTTTTGCATATTGTGTAATGGCACATTTACTTTGGCCAACTCGAAGTGAACAATATTTTTTACTTGCACAAGGAGCAGATAATGGGGATGAACTTGATGAATTTAATGAAGCGCCACATGTATTGAATAATTATGTAGAACCTCCAGAACTTACTAAAATAATTACTTAATGTCAAGGCACAAAAGGCAAAGAATTACAGATATGAAAACTCAAACTTATAGTTTGATACATACTGTTTGCCAAATAACAAAAATTTTATAGAATTGATAATACTCTGCTATATACTTGAGACTGATATATTCTGAACAATGTGTAATTAGAGATATACTAATAATCAAATTTACATTTGTGATAGGAAGCTAATAATTGATACAATGAAGAATAAAAAAAAATTGGTGAGTATGATATGAGTATCTTTAAATAATTTTTTATTTAGGAAAAATATAGACATATGATTGAGTTGTATCAGTTTGTAGATATAAATAGATGTTATCTTCTATGCAAGGTGTTTGCTAAAAGATGGTACAAAATTTAAAGGGTACTTCTAAAAGTCAAAGTAAGACAAAAATAAAGAATAGAAATCAACTAAAATAGCTACAGTAAAGTTCTTTACATGAATGTGGATGGATGGAAGCGGTGCTATGATATATGCGCAATACAGAGAGAATATACACATATCAAAACAAACGAAAAATAACTATTACACACAGTAATATTTATATATACACGGGTATACACGGAATAAAAAGTGAGAAAGCAAGAACAACTAAAGATAGAACAACTACAGAGAAATAAATTAAATCGACATTAGTACTACAAGTTATTAACTACGAATTAATATATAAATAAAAAGGAGATTTTAAGTTACTACGTCAAATAGTTTTCCAACGTTCCGGTTTCGTTGTTACAATAATTCTGTCGTTCTGAAATTATTCTAAGTAAGAAACGGTGACGATATCTTAGAAGTCGTTTTCAAATAAAGATATGATCATTATGGAACATACATACTGTTTACTAAATATGTTTAAAGAACGTTTATCACCTCTAGATCAAAGATCAGAACAATAGACACAGACTTGCATTGGTGGCTTGAAGTTACCATCACCTTGCCTAGCTTTTGCAATATTTTTATTGTTTTTTACACGTCAGTAACTAATTCAATTAGTTGCAAATGCAATTTTCTATTTTTCACTTTCGTTTTATTTTGACTTGTAGAAATACCCTTTAAAATGTTTACCATATTTTACAAAACATTCTGTATAACTTTTATGCTATTGTATATAATAATAATTAGCTATCAGTATCTAATATCTAAGGGATTACATGTTATTTATAATGGTACTTATATATGTATAGTCTTTATTCATATTTTTTACTATTTACAATACTAGTAAATACAATCCTGTAATGTCAAATTTCAACTTTAGATTGCTCATGTCATACTCTTTGATCATAAGAATTTAACACCAAGTACTAATTTAATTCTTAATACTTCATCCATCACTATTTATTAATTATATGTGAAAATTTCAATGAGGTAATCATACACAGTTGTATTTGTAAAAGATTTATGTCTCAGTTTATTCCTAATTCCACATTCTGTACTTATGTATATTTGCTCTGTATGAAAACTGTTCCATTGCACATTTTAGAAAAGTATGAAAGCTGAAAATAAATTAATTGACTGTCTTTATGTTTATTTTATTAGTATATATTTGTAAAAACATGTATGATTCTAATGTACATAAATGAACTTATTCATCACTATATTATACATAAGGTACTCATAAAAAGTATTCTATATGCATTAATAATTTTTTCAGTATTATATTGCAGTAAATACTGTGTTAAAATTTGAACCAATAGGATTATCATAAATATATCTTTTATATGTATTTTAATAATGGCTGTTATCGTCTTAATATATTTTTTGGTCTATAACTATACTTTTACTTTTTCTTTTAAATAAATAGCACCACAAAACATTCAAATATATGTTATTTGAAACATGTAAAACTGTGATGCTTTATGTGAGAGTTTCATTCATTAACATTTATTTATGCTCTTATAGGCAACTATAACTTTTTTGCTCAATCTTGTAACAAATCAAGTATTAAAGTAATAAAATATTTACCTGGTATACTTATAAATTGTGTGCATGTATTCTGCAAGATACAATAATTCAAATATATTAATACTTATAAAAATAAATTATTACAATATAGAAAACTAAAACTATAACATTTTCTTTAGATTCATTCATAAAAATCTCACACTCAAGAAAATGTAAATAAAATAATTCTAAAAAAATTGTTCATGCATAGCAGTGCTTTTTTATTTTATAAAGAGGATCAAAATATTTGATATTCATAGGATATGTACAAATGTTTATTCTATTTTTAAAATATTGCTGAAAGTTTGTAAATTAATGTATGTGAATCAATTTTGAAAATATGTACCTATTATTCCTAGATTGGTAATTTCAAAAGTAAAAGACAAATGTGCAAATTATGCTGGCATAAGCTTGCATGCAAGATTGTATGTTATTATATTATAAAAAAATAGAGCGATAACTAAACATGTTCTAATTAAAAATATTCTGTATGTATATCTTTTAATACATAGAGTTTTTAACAACTACATTTTGTTGATATCCTCTTGTATGAAAGCTACGTAGAAAAACAAAGCATTAATAATTAATAAAGTATTAATTAAAACATAAAAGTTTCAAATCAATTATAGATTTATTTAGACAATGCCAACTAATTATTTCTTTATACACTTTTAACAATAATAATCTTACTCAAATTTATAATAGCCTTAATTGTGAAGTGAGATCGTCTATTAATTGCTTTGGACCAGGCCCAATTCCAAGAGTAGATGTTGTACCAGGTTTTAATTGAGTTTTGCCTGCATCTTTTATTATAGAAATTATTAAACCAGCTTTACGAGCATCACTAGCCAATGACATTAACTTCTCTTTATCAGATATCTGTAATACAATTTTAGGTTGACCTTGTAATAACCAAGATGCATATATTTGCTGATATTCTTCATTAGCTGATATTTGGCGACAACACTCTACTGCAGCATGGGCACATTGTGCAGCAATTTTTCCCTTTCCCATGGTAATGTCTGATCTTACAACTAGAACCATTTTATAATGTTCACTTTTTGAATATTTTATAGGATAAGTAAACACACGTTTTACATAATTCATTAACGACATGTTTATTTATTTAAGTATGACTTTTCTCTTTCTTTTTGATATTTGTCCATACACACTTTGAATCTTTTTACTTGCTCTTGACACTTTCTCCAATCTTGAGTTTCTACTATACACTCCTAAAAATGTAATAAAAAATTAATAATATTTTTACATTATATGATTTCATAATTGCACATATAATATGTGTATATGTAATAATATAATAACAAAGTTAATACTTGAACTTCATAATGCAATTCCATACAACCAGTTTTTTTTAACATTTCTTCAACCGGGTCGTCAACATTTTGTTGATGCGTATTTAAATTTGGAATCATTTTACGTTTAAGTTACTCGCATAATATTAAGTTTTGTGGTTATAATAGTAAAGTTTAAAGGTTATTTTTCATGTATTCGCTACACTTTAATACAACTACGGCATTTTATAATTAGTTTAGTAGTAGTAGAGATAGCAGATTGTAGAGCACCATCATATAAACAGGTCTCAACCTGGAGTAGGGAAAATCGTCTGAAAATTGAGTCACGTCTAGTCGTGAAAAATCACATGGATGGTCTACAAAGTTCATGTTCTTGAGGTAGACAGATATGGGTACAGCATCTTTATCTTTTTTTAAGCGTTCATACCATGTCACGCATGCGCAGAATGCAAACCTTCCTGTTTTTCATGTTGATATTTCACAACTAGCCATAATTCAATTTTCAGACAATTTTCCCTAGGCATCAATATATAAGTGTTTCATATGTGAAACTTATCTTCTATAAAACCCGTTTATATAATCGTGGTTTAGAGTTCTGTGTATATGATTTTATTTGCAAATGTTGAAACTTTTAGCCAAATGCGAGTTTATTTTTATGATTGTATTTGTTCTATCAGAAATAACCAATCAGACTCCTCTTTCGTATGCCATGTTATGTGACAACTTACTAATTTTATATAATATAAAACAATAGAGAACATAAATCTGGTAATACTGACAAGATTGTAAAGTTGCCCTCATGTAAACATAACCTTATCAATACAATTTCCCTGACTATGAAATGCTTGTGTGATATGTGCTGCCATGCTAAATGACAATAAATAATAGATAATATAATAACCTAGATTTGTTTCTTATTTATATCTTTTTTATTTTAATCTTTTCACAGTAATTTAGTAGCACATATATTTTTACATTAATATGTCCTATTTTTATTCCGAATATTTATATCTTATTTCTACTTTATTACAATTATGGTATCTATGTATAATTATAAAAAAATAAAGCGTATTCACATCAATTTTTCGAGGAAAACATTAATCACAATCCGTCTATGCGTTCTAATACAATATTTCAAACATTGGAAATAGAACTTCAGTTGTTGTAAATACAGTGTTACCACGTTGAACATCGCCATTTACTGCGCTACCTTCAACACATAGGTGCTACTAGTGTCTTGAGTTCTCCACCAGACGACAACAAGCTATGGCATAGTAGAGTAGGCAATATGACAAGTAATATGTTCTATTACGTGTGCCGCCAATATTCTTTGATTTTTATGTCCTATTATCTATCAGCCAGATATGCGTTAAATTAGAAAACGTGTCGATGATCGTGTATTACTGATCATACCTGCGTTCACACTGGGGCGTTAAGTGTTCTTCTGCCGGTTGTCAACTGTAACATTTTCGTAAGTATTTAACGCGTTTTTCTTATTGTGATGACTTCAACAACTTTCCTTTTCTTACGAATATAATCACTAGTCACGAGAAACTGTTCAATAAAGATGTTTCATTTATAATTCGTGTTTTTTTTTCATTGTTGTAATTCGCAAGATGATATAACAATCCCATAATTCCATAGCACGTGGGTGACGTACGTAAAATAGTTATATATGAATATATTAAAACGAGATGTTACTATATTTCATTGATTTATACATAGAGATACACTTATGCATAAAAACTTTCATACTTGAGTCAATTTTATGGGTAATTGCTGCATGACAAGATATTGGAAAAAAGAAAAATGTAGTGTACAATCATTTTGCAAAAGCAAACTTGCGTGATTATACTTGACTTCTGTATTTTATACATCGCTACGTATCGCAGTATATTTTAATATCGGTTCCGTCCGTTAAAGATCGAGTTACATCACATATTAGAAAATGAATTAGTTTTACATATGTAAGTACGTGCTAAAAAACAGGCACCAAATATAATCGGTAATGCGGTTAAATAAGGTTGCAAGTATTTTAATTTAGACATGTTATTTTAATCAATCACACTACAATTATCGGATGAATAATTCGTTTTTTATAATATCATAACTTGTATCCAATTTTTATAAAGAAATATATTTAAATTCTATTTTGAATTAAATCTTCTATTTCAATAAGAATTGTTTAAAAACGAACATATGTATGGGTAACGTAAAATCGGTCAATAATTTTTATATAATATAATAGTGACATTATGTGCACGTTGATGGTAATTTGCTTGTTTATACCATCGTAAATAGTTTTTTGTATTTTCGCGCCAAGTAATACAGCGACTTGTGAATAATAGCAGAAGCTTTAGTTCTCATTTTGCCACTAGGTGGCTACGATTGCCTGTTGTATTCTCGTTAGTGTCCGATTTTGCGTTCAGTTTATATATAAGAGCAAGATGTTAAAGCTACTGTTGGATAGTCAGATGCTTCCCGGGTACGATCAGCGCATATTGGGGCCATTTTACAAGACCACATTATGTGTCCGGTACTTTATGGTTAAAACCTTATGAACGTATCACAAAAATTTGCTTGCTTAACTCATGTAAAACTATCACCGTGGAAGCGTTATATATAGACTATCTTTTGCCATTTGTATATAAGTAATTGTATTTTATTGTTTTTCGACGTCTAGGTATTAAATTTTGTTTTTCTAATATTCTTTATAGTTTCATTGCGTCTTTTATATAAATTGTAGTATTAACTTTTACTTGTCGGAGTCTACATTTTGAACAGTATTTGTTATGTTAAACTTTTATTCACACAGCAGCAGCAGCATTATTTTGATTCTATTACTCTGGTTTGCTTTACGATGCATTTTATTGCATACCTATATGTATATATATACATATATATAGACATCTATTTATATCTACGTATTTGCGATTTTATTTTATATATTGACAATTAGATAATTATTAAATGAAGCTACAATCACAATTGTGCCACAAGAATGTTTAACGAATGCTTATATCCGTGATTCTTGAATCAGATTAAGACTGATTGAGTCAATTCTTTATTACTATAACTATACAAAATTGAACATCACTGATGGAGAAACCGAAACGAGGCCATGCGAGTAGCGATCAGTTAGTTTTGATATGAATGGATCAGTTGAAAAGCGCGGGAATTCATGAAAATGCTAATAACGGCAGATAATCTGCAATGGTAATAGGGGACGTGTGAATTACGAGAAAGCGGGTGGGATCGAACGATAGACAGTTAATTTTAGAATGTCGCTGTTGCTGCTGACGATAACCGCGACAAACGGACAAGTATCTTTCGAAACAGAGAGAGAGAGAGAGAGTGAGAGAGAGACGAGAAGGAACGTAACTTGGAACGGTACGTAATAAGTTTTGTGATGAGACGAAGCAAGAGGCAAGGAAAGCAGAAGGCGAACGAACAAAAGCACCGGTGGTTCGCGCGTATTCTCGTGGTCGAAGTGCGTCCGATGCATCGGGAAGATGTGCTAATAAACACGATTTTAATAAATGACCTTCGCTTTTTTTCTAGTCGGAGAACTGTGTTCGAATCATTTGACTCTGACCGTGGTGGTGGGCACAAAAAGTCAACGGCGCAAACATTCTTCTGTTTCGCGAAGAATTAGCACGCGTGCTGCTTCCACTAAATTATTGATCTATCGATCATGGAGGAAGAAATTGTGAATGGGATTGCAAATAAAAACGGGAATTCAGAAGTGGACGAAGAAATGAAACAGAACGAAGATGGGACGTTCGACGTATCGAGCTACCCGGAGCTAGACCGCTCGCAAACCGGTCGCAGAACGAGTATCTTCAAGTATTACTCGTTCAACAAGAAAGGTGAGTCCAGCCGATTTGTCTTCGATAAAATTGTAACATGTAAAAAGGAATCGTTACATCGTTGTCAGTTTTGGAAAATTAGAAAAGAAAGCCATCCTGCAAGTCGTTGCAGGTTGCAACATCGATGCAGCATTCGATCGATGATTTTTCTTGTGCTCGTCCAGTTGTCGAATTCTTTGTAAGTTAATCCTTTTTATCGGGAGTTATATGTGGAGCCAGAGTTTTTATCAGACATATCCGATAATAAACGATAGAGAAACGTCGATCTTCGAACCGTCGATCTTCGAACCGTCGATATTGTTTGGAATTCAAAAATTGGGAGATATAAATAGAAATATTAGATAAGGTAAACAATCAGAAATTCGAATCTGTCGAAGAAAACGTGATAATATGTGCACTTATGATTATACAGTGCATTAGTAGTCTGTTTAAAAATGTAAGAATACAGTATAATTAAGATATAAATATATTTATGCGCGTGTGCATAGCGGATAGGAACGATTGATAGAAAGAATGTTCAATTTCACGCGCGCTTATGATTTTGATTACATTCTCAGACCGATCGCCCTTAACGTCGTAAATGAGATTATTTAAATTTCCAAACTCCATTATTATTATTTGGGTTAGTTATTGGTAGCGTTCAAAGAATGATAAGTATATTTGTATTTAAACACGATGGATGGGGTTTTGCAATCGGAACAAGGAGCATTGGCATTGTGTATGCAACGATAGGTGATGCATAACGTGTCGCGCGAAGTTTCACGAGATTGACGGTCTCGTATCTTGCCGATTCTTCTGCCAAAGTATGTGTCAAACACTCTCTAATTGCGTATGGACGTTTTGAAGGCAAACGTAATCAAATCAGTTATTTAAGGTAGGTCGCGATCATACAAAAAATAGTTTTTGGCTTCCGAAACGGGAAATTTATATAAACTACTATCTATATTATTTATTTCTACTTATATACTATACTATTTATATAACAACTATCATCTATATAAATGATGTTATATAAAGTACATACTCGTTAACGTTGAGCAACAGGGAACTTGAATCATAGAGAAAGATGTATTTACGTCCCAGTCGCAGTACATTAAGCAAAGAACGACATCTTCAAATTTCGAGCATGACCCAAATTAAAAATGCGAAAGTATTTCTTCAGTAACGATTTTATTCTGCACAATGAGACGGGCCTCATTTCCTCAGGGCTCTCGTTCACTTCTTCCCATTGAAGAGCAAAATCGATAGCATAACTCGGTCGAAAGCCTAAACCTGTTCGCAGACAGATGAGCATAGGGAGTAGAAGGCAAAAATGCACGTTTATAGCAGCAGTAGTGTGTTATGCAACATCGTGTAGACAGTTCAGGACAAAATATTTTGTACGACGCATCGTCGTTTGTAAATGTGAGCGAACCTCTGCGGCTGGGCAATCTAGCCCATTTTTATCACGATGCATTCGGGTTGAAAGATGATACGTTTCGAGCCCGCGTGTGCATCTCGGGTTATCGTTATCTATATATCTGTATAGATGCGCGCTGTAGGCTCTCGATGCACCGAGATCGCATGTTAAACGTGCCTTAAATTGGAGCAAGTCTGCAGGAGAATTGTAGGAGACCTAGTTACCTTGGTCGTTCGACACGGTTTACTTTTGTCTTGGTAGGAGAACAAAATTGGGTCGGAAATTTTAATTCGTATAATATGGAGCAAATTTGCGATTTAATAAAGTATGGATGGCGGTATATGGCATATTGAGCGCAGTTATGGTGGAAGGTAGATCGAGAGTCCATTGCGATAGGAAGGTATAAGAGTGTGTTTCGGTGTCTACCAGTCTCAGGCTTGTTAGTAAAACTATCTAGAGTGGTTCAAAACTATCTAGAGTGGTTCCAGATGGATCGTCCAGGATAGTGGAAGATAGGTCAGAAGGTGTTTTTGTAAAGAGATAATGGTTAAAGTCTTTCGAGCAATCGCATTTTTAGTGTCCCTCTGGTGGAGGGTACAGGATTTAATAGTGGCCTTTTGAAAAGGCATATGATGTTGAAGTTATGTTGTAATTATATTGTCGAATGAATGCGACGTCGAGGAAAAATTAGTACGATTAGAACGAATGAAGTTAATTAAACAACGTTGATAATGATGCTACTGGTTGCTTGTGCACATCTCGATATTTTTATAATTACAAAACCGTATAATATTTGCATAAACAAGCGATTTACATAACAGCAAAGTAAATGAACAAAAAAGACGACAAAAATTCCATATGTCATTTCACTAACGTGTTGTTTATATAGTTTTGATTTTTCCTTCAATTAATTTTTACCCGACAAATTCTTTTTCTCGCCACCCATTTGCACACCTATCGCGAGGAAGTTTTATCTGTAGAAGAATTCCATTATCGCTTCTTCACGATCCTCCTTATTGATTTACAAAGAACAGCCGCCTGAAACATCGAGACAATCGAAAAAACAGTTTAAAGTTCATATACTGAAGCACAGTATATATATGCACATAGTAGCAATAGAACCGGAAGTTCACAGGCGAATTATTTCATCGCTCGATATAAATTTCGTAAGGGGTACCAACCGCATTTAATAATTTTATTAATTACCTCAATATATTTCGTTAACGTATCGAAGCGCTTTTCGGTATTTTTGTAACAGGTACGTATCTTAAATTTTGCAAAGTGGAGAACAGGTCAAGAGCAGGAAGAGGTAATTAGCCTTCAGCGACAATGAAATCATGCCTCTTCCGTATTGCTCTATTCCGATTTAAAAAGTCGCAACGATACTCACACGCTCACTCCCGCTCCTCTCGTACTACGCGATGCGACGGGGAGAATCTTCCGTGAAATTTTCATTGGATTCCTGTAAAGATTTCTGTAAAGTGGGAAAAACGATATTAGATTTTTTCATCGAGAGATTTCGTGATGTGTAATTGAAGGTGTCGAGATAATAAAGTCGACCGAAAAGTGTTTTTATCTTTAATCAGTAAGCGTTTTAATCTTACATTACATCGGTACAAGGAAGGCTAGACTCGGTGGAGAAAATTGAACTTGGAACTATTGCAACACACTTCGGTTTATCTTACATTGGTGATTAGATCAGACTAAGATCTACGATCTAGATTAAATAAAAAACAATTGATTGGTGAACGATCGAAGAATAGTCCATATGAATTCTGTTTAAAATTGGCAAGCCTACGTTCGTACATATATGTGTATAAATGGTATGGAAAATCTGAAGGAAAACAGGTTTTTACAATTGTATAACGATTTAACGAACAATATAGCATAGCATTAGATAAATTTAATGATATAAGCTCGATATACGAAGGTTACCAAATACTTTGCAAATACGTTGGAAGATTAATAACCGCGTTATTGACTAAGAGAAATCTTTTGAAGATTTTCTCGCATATCACGTATCAAGTTGGTTTCTAATCTTACTACTATCGTTTCAACCTACTCACGGGTTATCAAAGGACATAATGAAGCATGATAAAAGAGCATATCATTTATTATGTTATTAATCCTTCTCTTTGTGTAACAGAATTACGACGGAATCGTTAAATCAGATTGCAAGTAACACCGTTTGAATAAAATTGTGAGACGTGCATTGCACATGGCATGTTCACCTTTTTCCTTTTACTTTACAATTCAAAACTGTGTTTGCCAGATCTTGTAAACGTCACGCTGTAATAATATTACGTTTGCTTTTTAGATACAATGCCAAACTTGACGAAGAAATCGGGCCCTCTTATCGGAGTAATTGACGTTGGCACACGGACCGTTCGCTTTGTGGTGAGACATTTTTACAGTACAGTGTATAGTTATTCGACGTTGACTTTATTTGAGTTGATGTTTCATGTAGAATCCTTTTACTACCAGCTATTCTTGACAGAAATCATTTAAACTGGAATAGTACTTCTTACACTATAACTTTTTTAATTTGGATTGTAACAACTGTTATGATCCATGCTATGAATGTATACATTGCTCGAGTATATAGAGTTGTTAACATTAATGGTTTACTAATTGAATCTATACCTTTCGGAAATAAGAGGAACATAAAATGGAAATAAAGCAGAATTGCGTTGCAGGTGTTCAATGCAAAACACATAGCTGAAGTGGCATCTCATCAAATCGACATAGAACAAATAAGTCCGCAAGAAGGATGGATGGAACAGGACCCGAGAGAGATTCTTTTTGCGGTAAAGACGTGCATCAAAGATGTTGTTCGGAAATTGGATGTGCTTGGATTGAAGATAAACGAAATAATAACGATCGGTATTACAAATCAAAGAGAAACCACATTGGCATGGGATTCAACGACCGGTGAACCGTTATATAATGCGATAGGTGTGTCTTGATAATCATAATGTAATATATACATAATATAATATCATAATATAATATAATATAATGCTTATTAATCCTTCTACTATTCCAGTGTGGTCTGATATCAGAACGAATCCGATCGTCGATCAGATAATAGCCAAGTTTCCGGATCAAAGTAAAAATCATATCAAACCACTATGCGGTTTACCAGTGAGCCCGTATTTTTCGGCACTAAAAATTCGTTGGATGAAAGATAACGTGCCCACTGTTAGAAAAGCGATGCGAGATAAGCGATGCAAAGTGGGCACGATGGACACCTGGATCGTTTGGGTATGTGAGTACTGTACGTTTGAACGTAGAGCTTGTCTAGGAT
This sequence comes from Bombus bifarius, assembly GCF_011952205.1. Taxonomy (NCBI): domain Eukaryota; kingdom Metazoa; phylum Arthropoda; class Insecta; order Hymenoptera; family Apidae; genus Bombus; species Bombus bifarius. Next base: position 698,330 of record NW_022884533.1, read on the forward strand.
TCGAAAACAATTATTATACCTTACAGCAAAAGGAATGATAGATGATGACATTCATGATCCAGAGAATTCATTGAAAAATGGTTACAGAATTTAACGGGTGGCAAAGACGGTGGATTGTATATTACTGACGTAACTAATGCGTCGAGGACCATGTTAATGAACTTAGAGACCCTCTCATGGGATCCCACGTTATGCAGATATTTCGACATTCCTATGCAAATATTGCCAGAGATTAAAAGCAGCGCTGAAATTTACGGAAGTATTGCGATTGGTCCATTGAAGGGTATCACCATATCTGGTGTAAGTTACGTTTCTACAGACATTTGAAAAAATTGATGTATGTGTCAGACATATAAGACTCTTCATATTTTTAGATTTTAGGAAATCAGCAATCAGCGTTAGTTGGACAAAATTGTTTAAAGAAAGGACAAGCGAAAAATACATATAGAGGTGGATGTTTTCTGCTCTGTAATACAGGAACGACAGTATGTAATATAGATAGATAATATAGTGTGATTCGTTCTAGTATTTGATTAGGAATTATAAACTGTTACAATTTTTAGCGTGTGCATTCTTCTCATGGATTAGTTACAACAGTGGCATATCAATTGGGTCCAAATAGTCCAGCTATTTATGCGCTGGAAGGTTCAGTTGCAGTAGCAGGTGCTGCTATTAAATGGTTGCGAGATAATATGAAACTTATAAAGGATGTTCACGAAAGCGAACATTTGGCTCAAAGTGTTTTCAGTACTGGCGACGTATATTTTGTACCAGCTTTTACAGGACTGTACGCTCCATATTGGAGAAAAGATGCGAGGGGGTAAGTACAACTTTATGAAGTCTTGCTACATATAAAATCGATATACATATCGTTTACTTAAAAATATTTTTACAGAATTATTTGTGGTCTTACTGCATTTACAACGAAACAGCATATAATAAGAGCATCATTAGAAGCTGTTTGTTTCCAAACTAGAGATATTTTAGAAGCTATGTACAAAGATTGTGGTTTTCCATTGACTAAGTTAAATACGGATGGAAAAATGTCAACGAATAATCTTCTTATGCAATTGCAAGCAGATCTTTGCGGTACGCCAGTATGTAAGTACACCTTATTAAGTATTACCAGAAATAAATAAACGTATGCATTAATGTTTGTACTTATTGGCAGTCAGATCAACGATGCCGGATATCACGGCATTAGGTGCTGCAATGGCTGCAGGGCATGCAGAAGGTATAGATGTTTGGGAATTAGAAGGTGAAGAGATAGAAAGAGTGCCCAGTGATACATTTTTACCAACAACCACACCAGAAGGTAAAAAACTTTCAAATTTAATGACATCCATATTTTATCTTTTATGAAATGTTATTCTTCTTTCTGTAGAGAGAGATGCTAGGTATACAAAATGGAAAATGGCAGTTGAAAGAAGTTTAGGTTGGGCGGCAGTAAAGAGATCTGACCAAATGACAGGTAAATTTTATAATATCGAGCAAGTAAGATCTGAGATTTCAAGTACATTTAAAGCTATATTCCTCACTTTCCGCCGTAATTTAATTCGTTATTGAATTCCTATCCTTCACCTGCATGCGCTTATTGTAAATGTATCATGCTCATAAATAAAAAGAGTCAGTGTATGTTTGATGGCAATGGGTTTCCCCGTAAAATGCTAAAATTAATTTAATTTGTATTAGATTGTCTAATAACTACTTGATACTATGGAATGGTTTGTTAACATTTACCTTAAATCCTTGTCCCAGACTTCTGTTTATAAATAAATATATGACCTCGAATATCTTGTTGTTGTTTATAAGCGTACGTATATCTATGTATGAGTGAAATCATGTGAGAGCCTGTGGTTTCGTAACTTAATTCAAAATCAACAATTGAATTTTATATGAAAGCTCTATTAATTGTTGGGAATCTTCGGGAAATTTTAATGTGTTTGCTTATTTAATGTTCCAGACGAAAGATATTACGTATTGGCATCGGTCCCTGCAAGTTGGTTCTTAATGACAAGCTTTATTTTATTACGATTAAGTTATTATTTGAAAAATCGGTGACAACATTCATATTGTTACAATGGAGGATCACTTAGATAGCAGATAGCCTATATTGTATTACAAATGCAAATAGGAGTATGATTACCAAGCTTTAATTATAAATAGTAGATCAAAATATGACCATCAGTAACCGATTAAAAAACAAAAAAGTAATACAGGTAAAGACAGCTTTGATTCAATTGAGTAGAACTACCTATACTTTCAAACTTTGCCAAAAGAAATCAATATAGTTAATTAAATGAAGCGCGACACAGTAAATAGCTACCAAGTTATTCGGAATTTCAGAGAAGAAAGTACTAGAAACAATGCACACATACAATAATTTAAACAATCCATTTATTCGTTATTTTTTATTTGTTGTTGATACAAGATAACGTGATATTTCGCGAACCATTACTGCCAAGATAACAGACACAGGGCTATAGTTTTGTATAGTTTTGTAGGATTGTAAGCATTCGTAATATTTTAGGATTTACAATTAATTAAATTTTTATAATTTCAACTATTTTCGTCGCTTTATTTTGTACGTTTAATTTATTTGTTATATCAACAAAAAATCCTGTATGTATAATGTTACAACTATTGTATCATAAAATCAAACATTGGAAATACACGTTCGTCTTGTTTTACCACTGTGTTTATTTTTTCAATTTTGACACTCGATCAAGATATATCCAAGCGATTAATAAAAAAATAAGAGATGTAATCTGGAAAAGTCGTCAGTGTTTAAATAGAGCGCGCTATAAGAGCGCCACAAAGCGTCACGCGGAGGCGAGTGAAACCATAATTAACGAGCTATGGGCACGCTTGGTCGTGTCAGTGTAGACTCGTAGGTATCCGGTGTTGTCAGTACGGAGTAGAAAGAGTAGGATGTGGTATCGTACAACGTTATGGTATATCTCGTGGCTGCGACTTCGTGAGAAGGTCGTCGAGGTAATGAACGCGTCTCGTTGAAGGAAATGCAGTATATTGTATCACGCGAGTGCAGGGCAAGCTAACCTAAAGCAAGGTGTCGGTGGGTTTGTCGAAGGTGAAGTGTAAAAGTGCGCGGGACTCGCATCGAGAGCGAGCACCAAGGAGTCCCGGTGTCGTGGGATATGCACGCACACGTCAAGATGTCGTCGGGAGGACATAGCAGTCGTACTCGAGCTGTACACATAGGTTCGATCTTCCAGAAGCTTCATGGTCGTTTTGCTGATCCTATGACACTGCCGAAACTTTCGACCGACAAGCGAATGTTGGATAAGACCTGGAAACTTATGGACAAGGTAGTCAAGTTATGTCAACATCAGAGGATGAATTTGAAAAATTCGCCACCGTTTATCCTGGATATTCTACCAGATACGTATCAACGATTGAGACTGATATATAGCAAATACGAAGACAGGATGCAGGTGTTACATAGCAACGAACACTTTTGTGTATTCATCAACAACCTTATGAGAAAGTGCAAGCAAGCGATCAAGTTGTTCAAGGAAGGCAAAGAAAAGATGTTCGATGAAACTTCGCATTATCGTAGAAATTTGACCAAACTTAGCCTTGTATTTAGCCACATGCTGTCCGAATTGAAGGCCATTTTCCCAAATGGTGTGTTTGCTGGACATAAATTCCGTATTACTAAAGCAGATGCGGCCGAGTTCTGGAAAGAAAGCTTTGGAATCAGGTGCGTATCGTTTAATCATCCTTTCCCTTTTTTTCTTTGGTTCTTCCTTTTTGTTTTTGATCATGTAAACAGGACACCTGTCTCGTCGCGTGTGCTTTCCACTCTGACGTGCGTAAAAACGAATAATAAACGCGCGCTCTGTGGCTCGCACGTGCGCACACCTAACCTAAAAACGGCTCTGCGTCTCATTGATATTGACATTAGTACATGCACCAAAAACCGGGACGTGTCTACTGGTTTGCACCTGACGCCATTCGTGAAATGTATTTCATCGCTAGCGGAAGTGTTCTTTTTTATGTACGAACTCGTATAAAGGAAGAACTGTATTTTCGCATGTCCTCGAATAATGAAAATCGAATCATTTTAGTCACTCTGTACCTACTATTGTTTTGATAATAATTTAACAATGTTACTATTGTTACAGGCTTTTTCTTATTAAAATTACGATTAATTACATACTAGAAATGTAGACACAATTGTAGGCAATTCTTTTAAGCAATAATATTAATGTACGTAAAACGTATAGATTTAAAAACGTTATGGTATCAGTTCCCTTTTAACTTTGAAAAAAAAAAGATGAATCGTGTTTTATGTTTCCGGTCTGAAATATCGGTTATTTAGACGATGAAGCGATAAACGCGGTCGTTGATTTAGTTCGGTATATCGAGTAACAGTTACCGCTGTATTGGCACAAAGTTGCTTCCGGTGCAATCGGAATTTCATTTATACTTGGTTGTGGACTGTTGAACCGTGTAAATTGTCAGAATGAATCGTTATCGGGTTATTGTCAGTGATCGGTTACAGCTCATTGACAGGTATTGCAACATACGAATGAAAAGACTAGGAAAGCGATCTACGATTATTTGAAGTCTAGAGATACCTATATCCTGACAAAAAGATAAGAGAGAGAGAGAGTGAGAAAGAGGGATAGAGACGTGTAAGGCGGGGAAGTTGGTAGAACGGCGGATCGATTGGTTAGATCCGTTTCCTGGTTACTATTCTTGGGGGGCCGGTGGTTTAGTATCGTTTTACAAAACTGATACACCTACTTTTACTGGAATACGTCATGACACAGTATCGGGAAGCGCGTGCCGTGCGCTCTGGGCTACGTGCCGCGTAGCGATTTATCAGCCGGTATAAATAAACGAGCAGCAGTTCGAGCCAATTCATGAATGACTGACTGCTGTACGGTGTCGCGAGAGATCGTCACGATTTGTCAGAACACGAGACTCGTGAACGAATACCCTTTCGTCACACGCGTTCCGCAGCCACTCATCGCCATGGATTTTGCATACACACTAAGATACATATCACGTATACGCGGTTATCTCTTACTTTTTCTTTGCCGCTGTAAGAATATAAATGCAACTATTTATCATTTCATCTCCATTCGTATATGTACACATGTACACCGTGTATAAATGTTTTAATTGTAATTTATGTTTCTCTACGTTACGATGATGTTGCAATATAGTCTATTATCAATCGATAGTAATGGACTATACACAATTGTTTAGTTAGTTAGTTGTTGAAAGTAGAAAATACGCGACTAAAAATAGAACGAATTTCCTGAGAAACGATAAAACATTAATACTGTATGCGGCGCGGAATCAGTTAAATTAAACATCGCCAGGGAGAAGAGCAAAGGAGAGATTCCAGTCGTGGGTTGTACTTCTTCCGTTTCTCTCTCGGTTAATTTCTCGAAATCGTTTCCATCGCCCGCCCTTTTTTCCGCTTCGTCAAACCGTACGTTCGTAGACGAAGTACGAAGCCTACGCGTTTTCCAAGAAAGCTAAACAGGAGTTTAAAGAGCTTTTATCGGGGAACCGTTCTTGTTTTGAACGTAGGATGCGGGCGATTGCAGTATGATTAACATGCGGCGAGCCGACTCGATTACGCCGATGCGCGAACTTTCAGTTTCCGGTCAAATGATCCGCGGACATCCGGTGGCCTATGTTACGCTCTTTGCGCTGTTACGTTCTGCCTCTTTAATCAAGCAAAACCCCTGGGTATTCTTCCTGCGCATTCAATTCGGCGTCGATGAGATAAGCGTAAGTCGTGATTTATCTTACCGGAAACAATATTTATCGTTATTACGCTGTGTAAGATATCTTGAAATATTATCTTGTATCTCGGTATTTTTAATCGACCTTCTCGGCGCATAATGCGCGTCGCTTTCAAAGAAAGCAATTAACAGAGAAAATCGAACACAGACCTTTACAAAGCGATGACGTAACTCGAAAGAAGAAAATACCTCGAAAAACAAATCGAACGTGCATTACGACGATACGAAACTATTCCTTGAGAAAATTTCATTTCGTCCCACGTACCATTTTTTTTTTTTTTTTTCTGTAATTCCAAACTCGGGTTTTCCTTTATCGGCGCATCGATTCGTAACACGCTAATGTATTCGGACGAAATGAAATCCACGTTTCGCGTGCGAACGTATCCTCGACTTGTTAATGGATGTTTTTAATGACGAGTATACCGGAAACGGTGGCAAGGGATGAGCTTTTATCGAAAAGAAGACCGAAGTCATCTATCCGTGACACAGAGAGAGAGAAGATGGGAGGATAGTAGTGGATTCGTTGCACCGTTCTGTAATCTATAGTCGCGAAGGATTGTACTTTGTGCTGGCTCGAGCTGGGGGGCAGAATCTTCTCTCTTCTGCTCTTTCACTACGATGTATACTTATAACGATACATCCGGATGTGGGTTGGGAAAGCCATATGAGAAAAAAGTGGTGAGGCAGAATGGAATTCAACGAGGTTGAACATTCCGGTTTCTTCGTCTCCTACGATTATTTCATTAACGTATCTCCGGTTCCCTTTTCCCCTCTGGTGAAAATAATTGAACGCCAGAGTCTCTGTCCTCTTCGGGGACAAAGTGGCCAATATTCACAGCGACTTTCGTGCGTTATATTTTATACGGCGTAGCGGTGTATCAAACGTTTAGATAGAGTCAGAAGAAAGAGCGTGAATCATCGACTTACGGCATCCGTTCTAAAACTAAAGGTAGAAAGAGAGGAACGCGTTAATTCGACCGATGCGACGTCGAAGCGATCGATATATTTGGAATTCCGTTGGAAAGAATCCCGATGTTTGCACGCCTCTGTTTATTCTTGAGATATCGGGTATCAGGTGCACAGCGGATCTGATGTCTTGAAAAGAGGGCGTCGACGCGGATGCAATATGTCGCGTTTGCGAGCCTCGTTCGACTTTACAGTACGATGCAGTGTTCTCTCGCCCTCGAAGGTCTCTTGTTCGCGAGAAAACACCTCGATCGAATGGAACAAAAGAAAATATCATTGCAACCATATTGCGTTTCCAAGCAATGAAAAACGCTTCTTTTATGACCGATATACAAATATCTTTGCGGGGGTAGCTTTACGACTCGACCTTCCTTTTTAACTTTCGCACAGAATAAGGCAATGTAAACTTTGAAGAATTACGCGATATAACTCGCTAAACAAATACATGTTCTGTTCCGAAGCGTGCAACGCGTAGAACGTAGTAAAATCCCGAACACAGGAGATGGAATAAAATCGAAGAAAGAAGAGAACGAGAGTGAAGAAGGTGAGCAGATAGGAATCGTCGTAATCCGGTAGACGAAGAAACGCGCTAGCCTCGTTCGAGGAGACCCACGAATGACGAAGTATTGGAAATAGGTTGGTCAGGCAAACTGTTGAAAATCATTAGCGACGTTTAACGGCGTGGGTGGGAAAAATGGAGGTGTGTGAAAGGCAAGACATGCTCGTCCCGGAGGATACTTATTGTTAGCGGAGGATACTATATTAATTCCGGTCGGCAGGGGTTGGAACCACATTGATAGAGTAGGACCGATGCGTATCAGCTATCCGTGTCTGAAGAGTTACGAGCAAAGAGGTCTGTACCCTCCTCCCCTTTCGTAGTCGGCCAGTTAAGCTCGCATCCGGACGTGAGCCGAAGCGGAAGGAAGGGGACGTGACGTCGCGATTAAAGCGAATTAAGCGGAGCGAACTGTACGAATCGGTGTGGCCGCGTCCACGAACCGGGATCCTACTCTTTACTTACGTTTATCAGAACAGCCAAGTGTTTGCTTCCTTTCGTTTATTCGGTAAATCGTATCTCTTATCGGCGAGAGGACTGGAGTTTGGCGTCGTTCGTATCTACGAGCAGATAATTGTTTCGAACGAAAGAGTCTCCCGATGAGGTAGAAAGGTGTGGAATAATTGCAGAGCTTAACCGTGGGATGCTATATACACGATATGCTTGCAGGCAGTAAAGTACCGCGTTTCCTAGTTGTTCTTAGCTGTTTCTTTCGTTTTTCAAATATAATTTGGAGATTTAAAGCGCGTACCGATTACGCAATGATGCATCTAGACGTTAAAGGCAAGCATGTGTTTGAAAGTTAATTACATATCGGTCGGATATAAAAGAACGCGTGGACACACGACGCGTAGTAGTTCTGTGTGCGCCTTTAAAACCATCCTTGGCTTAGTAGAGCAATGACTGTGATACCCGATATAATACCGATAATACGATTAACACAGGCATCCATCGTCAAGGGAATCAGCCGACGGATTCACACGAGCGTGCAAAACCTTTGAAATAAGCGAACCATCCTTGAAACGCGCTATGTACTCCGATCGTTCCACTGACATTTTCCATGGGTATATTTTTGCCGTCTATTGCGTAATCACATTTAGCCATCGATGGTTAGAAACTTTACCTCGTGAATGCGAAAGGTGTAATTAGAAGCAGGCAAATTTCAAGTTCGGGTCGTGTTGCCCTTTTGCGCTACGTCCATCGTTAAAGCAAATGGAACAACGAGAAAGTAAAATTCTGGAACAAAATTCCGTATCAATTTGAGAACTGTGTGTTGGATTTTAAGGTTCAATACAATTATCTGTCGATCATTTCGGGATTTTCTTTTGTCCGCTAAGATATATAAATTTCGAAAGAGCTGCGTGATAACGATGGCTCGTGGATTCTTACCATCGCATCGTTCTCAGTCATCTAATCATTAATATATTACCGCACGATATTTTTAGTACCTGTCTTAACAAAATCTCTATAACAGCGCAGAATCGATCGCGAGTTAAAATTGTTAAAAGGAGCCGTGCTATCACCCTGATGTTATAAAATATGAAAGATTAGTAAAATTATTTGACGTTAGATTTGACGATTAAATTTGGAGCGGTAGTTGCACAGAAATCGAAAACATCATACGGATGGAAAGATAGGTACGTTGGAAAAGCAGCGATCTATGAATGGAGGTGAGGCTTGGATCGGTCGGCAAGCAAGGACGACTAATTGTAGCGGTAGTATCTCTCAGCTTCGTTTTGTACGTTGGCCACGCATCGCCGATGTATACATACGCGTGTGCAATACAGATATATCACGGAACATTCAATTCCGAGATAGTACTCCTGCAATAGAGGACGTGACCCAGTTTAATGATGACGTAAAGCGGCTCAGGATTGAAATTCAGGAAGGACACGAAACTCCGTGAATCGTAGTTCTTTCTTCTTTTGCTCCTTCTATTTCTTTTTCATCCTCTTATTCGAACACGCCAGGTGTCTATTTTCGTAATATGAATTTTAAATGCGTTACGAGAAAAAGGGAAAAGAGGGGGGGGGGACATTATAGGTAGAGAAGTATTTCACGGACCGAGTTGAGTATTCGCCTTGACCCGCTGGGGACATGATGGCCTGTAATTATGTCATCGTGTTACTCGAATCTGCCTGGGATACATTGACCTATTTTTCCAAGCACAGGACGTTGAATCAGTTTCCCTGGGCAGGCTGTTGCGAATCAGGCAAAATCGCGTGACATCGAATCAGGCCTGACTATGTTTGATTTTCACTATGTTAAGAAAGATGGAGAGAAGAGGGTTGCAGATTGATGGCTAAATAAAAGACACTAATGACGCTAAAAATAGACAAGGTCAGGAATTTCGTGACGTAGCGCAAAAGTGCGCGGGACAGACATTTGCCACCATAAAAAGAGGCAAAGTAAAACACGCCGAGAACAGCTTGTTTTTGATAAAACGTGCGACTAAAATGTAAAATCATTTAAACGAAACAATGCTATAAATGTAGTGAAATGAAAAATTTTAATAAATGAACGTTGCAACAAGTACATATATTATACATGTATAAAGTATATTATCTTCTTGTGCTGAAAACGCGATCTTTTGATGATATAACATTTATTTCCTCGTTGATATAATATCAATACTTACAACACTTGTTTACAAATAGAAGATGTGCAATATTCGATAACTAAATAAGAAACTTCATTGAATAAAAAAACTATTTATCTAAAAGCTTATAATGGATAAGAATAATTCACAGTTCATATATCGTTCTTAACGATATCGGTTGATTGCAAATAGTGCTACTAATAAAAATCATTACATATATATTAAATAATAGTAGAAAAATGCTTAGAAGTATTTTTCGAAATTGTTTTTCAAACTGTTGGGATCCACGTTCGGACCATGACGTTCAACCACTTTGCCTTCTTTGTTCACGATGAATTTTGTGAAGTTCCATTTTATGAAATCACCCAAAATTCCTCCTTGTTCTTTCTTTAGATATTTCCATAAAGGATGCGCCTTGTCTCCATTGACGTCAATCTTTTCGAATATATCGAATTTAACCTGAAGCAAAATATAATAGTGTACTTAATAAAAATCAAAATGGTAGAATGTTCATCGGATTAAGAGATTCGCATTCCTATACCTTTTGTCGATCGGCAAAACTGCATATTTCTTCGGTACCTCCTGGTTCCTGTCCATTAAATTGGTTACAGGGAAACGCCAAGATTCGTAAACCTAAAAGCACGATCTTTCAACAATCGTTTCGGAAAATAAAACGGATATAATTTGTATATCTTACCTTTAGAGTCAGCATACTCATCGTACAGTTCATTCAGTTGTTTGTAATTTGTGGCTGTAAGGCCGCACTTTGATGCTACGTTTACGATTAAACAAACGTGACCTTTGTAACTGTAAGTAGGTAAAAAATATATTCGCACGTCCCTGAACATGGATGAACACATAATATATTACTTACTTGGATAGAGGAACTTCTTCACCTTTTATGGATTTAGCAGTGAAATCGTAAATCGATTTCGCTTCCTTGTAATTATCGTTCCCACTCATGGTTGCTGCTATAACTGAAATAATTTCGATCGATGTTTAAAATATCTCAATGTATGTATTAAAAAATCTAATACGAATTCTAAAAATGTAATTTACATAACAAGTGAATTATTCAGGATATTAAAAGCACATACCAAACATGGGGAAAGTAAAATACTTTTTAATAATATTAGTAAATTGGATATTACTACTACTGAGCTTTGTCACTGTTATTATTATCGAGAGAAATATCAAAAAACACACCACCAAATAAAAATTATATATTGTACTTTTCATCCTTTTCATCTTTTTAACACTTAAATATAAGAGGTATATCTTTTATTATAAAGCTTTTCATTCTAACTGATGTTTACGTCGTATAACGATAATTCGTGATTTTGAGATATGCGTAGATTGTATTGCCATCAACATGAGACAATATCGATCACGTATGCAACAAGATTACATTTAGCATGATAGTTGAATATGTTATTTACCGGGATATTTATAACAATCTTATTTACATTGTTACAATATTCTTGTGTGATATTATTGTATATCTGTGTAACACTGTATTGTGATACTGCGAGCATTCAGTAAAGATGATATGTGAGACGTACGTCGTTTCACTTACGCTGCGTCACGACTTTCCGGATATGTTGAAATTTGAATATTCAATGAAATAAATATTTGAAGAAATAGATTCTTTGAAAGCACACCTAGAAGTTAATGACTAGATTTTGGTGTTTATATCAAAAATGATATTTTTTCCAAAATAATATTGTCATAATGGTGTTTTTTTTATATAAATAAGCTTTTTCATTTCTTGCAACAGGGAAACAACAGGTTTAGGGAAACGGTAGATATCAAACTTGTAGTACGTGCCTGAAAAATTTCTGACTTGAACAAAGCCCACCGGCAGTAGTAGTTTTAAAATATTCATTCTTCGTTGTACAATATATGGGTGAGGAAGTCAATAAAGACGCACAACTATGTTCCTGAAATTTTTCAGTACAAACACTACATCTTATATTATGAAAAATTTTATATAAGCACTACTTGTATTTATTTTGTAACTTAGCAAAACGTAAAATCATCATTCTATTTATTGTATTATAATCAACTGATTATTTGGATTACATGTGATAAGCTATATGGTACTTCAACCGAGTAAACTTGTGCTGTTTGTACGAATTATGTAATATTTTTCATAATCGCAGTAAAAGTTAATCATATTTGAAATAATGTATTAAATAGAATAAAGTAAAACGATGAAGTGAATATTTTTTGACAATGTTTACGGCAAGCTTAAATCGATTGCCATCTGTCGTTCACTGGATAAACCTCAATGAATTGCATGAGTTGTGATATTTTGCGCCTAATCATTCTGTTTTAATTTTGGATTTTCTTGCGATGTAATGAAGGTGTTTATGAAATGATTATGAAACTTGAGAATATAACGTTTGTAAGGGAAACTAAATGAACCTTACCAGCAATATGTAGTCAAATGTCGCAAAGAGAAAACTAGGGATAGAACTGCACTCCAAGAGCTCTGTCTTTACACTGGCGTATCAGTTATGAACTTACAGCTTTTATTGGCTCCCATACAGGCGCAATATGCACCTGTATGCGAACCGGTTACTCAATATTTTGTAACAAGGAAAAATGACATCAAATTCATTTTTATTAATTATAATGATCTAGATTACAATAACTATGTATGTTGTAAATAATGTAATATCGGTTAGTTGTTAGGTTAGGACCGTATTATTGGAGTGGTATTGTTTGTACATATATTACTAAAAAGTCACTTTTATATATGTTTTCAGTACGCTGGTTCCATGGAAAGTTTTCAAAGACAAGTTAAATGAAGTTCATCCAATAAGTTCTGGATTACAAGCCATGGCATTAAAGTCGACGATAGATCTCACGTGCAATGATTATATCTCAAACTTTGAATTCGATGTATTTACGAGGTAAGTTTGTAAACATAGAAAGCGATTTGTCTTATATAATTATAATAAATTTACTTATTATTATAGGTTATTTCAACCATGGTCTACACTTCTTCGTAACTGGAAAATTCTGGCTGTGACACATCCTGGATACGTAGCTTTTCTTACTTATGACGAAGTGAAAGCACGTTTACAAAAGTATTGTAGTACTAGACCTGGAAGTTATGTATTCAGACTAAGTTGCACGAGGTTAGGACAGTGGGCTATTGGTTATGTTACATCAGATGGCGATATCCTCCAAACAATACCTCACAACAAAAGTCTTTGTCAAGCACTGCTAGATGGATATAGGGAAGGATTGTAAGCACACTATTTCTTTACTCATAAAAAATTACTAGTTTAAAATTTCTAATTAAACTTAATAATTTGTTTTTAGCTACTTATACCCTGATGGCCGTAATATAAATCCAGATTTAACATGGGCAGTTCAACCCACTCCTGAAGAACACATAAAAGTCACAGCAGAACAGTACGAATTATATTGCGAAATGGGTAGTACATTCCAATTATGTAAAATTTGTGCAGAGAATGACAAAGATGTGAGGATAGAACCTTGCGGACATCTTCTTTGTACTCCATGTCTCACAGCTTGGCAGGTATTAATATTTTACTTAATCTATATATTTTCGAATTGTTTGCAAGAAAATACCGTAAGAATAAAAACAAGTAAATACTTTTGTAGGATTCTGAGGGACAAGGTTGTCCATTTTGTCGAGCTGAAATTAAAGGGACTGAACAAATAGTAATCGATCCGTTCGATCCACGAAGAACACATCGACCGGGAACACAATCAGCATCTGCTAGTAATGCGTCGACTCCCACACGGGATCTTGACCCGGACACCGAGGTATCCGACTAGGAGTAGCACCTACCCTCATTACATTAAGTGTGCTCTATGTATAACAACTTCTAGCAACACACCCCATTTTTAAAGAATGCTTCATGCAATTCATGTGAGATCTCGAGTTTGTACGATTGTCATGTCATGTCATTTATAGAATTATCATCAAACGTGATACCTCTTATGAGGTATGCAAGTTTAAATATAATGACGAACTTACTAAAGTTAATATTTCGGAAAGTAAATAATGTAAAAAGGGACCAACTTTTTTGTCTCTATATAAGCTTCGTTGGAATTGTATTTTCTATTTTTCTTTTCATTTTTCTTTTTCTTTTTTTTTTTTTTCTTTGCATTATTTGTATATAGAATAATTCACAGAATAATTCTGAGAAAGCCTAAGTTTACAAACGATTAATATGAATGTTTTTTACAGTTCACGTGTTTATTTAAACTAACATGTGTTTTTAAATTACTTGTTTGTATGTGTCACAATTTACAAAAAATCTTCCGGTTTATGGAGACCCTAAGGTAGGTTGCTTTTTTGCATTACAAAATCGAGGGCTTATTGTACGAGTCACCGTTCTTGTTTCATTACTACAACTGCGTTTGCACTCAGTCACACTCTTCGTACCGTTTAACATACACATCACTATGTTGTACTTGCTGTGCAACGATTTAGTTAAAATAATGGAACGTACATTTTACTTACGACAAACAGATAATATTTAGAGATAACATTGTAGTCGATGCCCATATCAACTTTACGATAATAATTACATATGGATCACATTTGTACAATAGAGTAAAGGTTTTTGCTCGCGACTAATCAAGAAACCAATCATATTTTAAATGCATGTGCCAATGTATAGCTGGCAGCGTCTTCTTTGTGGTGTATGCATACAAGACTTGAAGTTAGAATGCTTCATCTCTACATATGATTGCATTATTTATTAAATAAGAGATTTGTAACGTCAATATTTTTTCAACAGAGTATTAACCCGTTCATAAACTTGCGTTATGTCCGCACAATTAGGAAATCTTTCGCTGTAACTGAAATCCGTTTAACGAGACCTTGATTCGACACTCCTCGCTTCGTGTTTTGTTTGATATAAATTTAAATTCTTTTTATTAATTGGTTTTTTATTAATGTGTATATCGAATTATGTTCACGAATATAAGGAATGACATGGTAAAAGTATAGAACAAAAGGAAATAGTGATTTTTGTAGTACTAAGAGATAAGAGGCAGATATATAAAACAGAGTGATCTTCCAACGGAAATGACGTTGCTTACATCGAGCAATAGGAATGCTACGTAACCCATGGATGAACAGTCGTTCATTCGTTGTATTTTATTAGAATTAATTATGTACCTGTTGGCGATAGAAACAATGTAATAACATGCGACATCTTTATCAGGGAAAAGATGTTATTATTTTTCTTTACTTTAAAATATTTATTATTTATTCTATTCACGCATAAAATGAACTTTAAGGAGTTATACCAGTGATTGTATGGTAGCACTTCATGCCGAAGTTTGATGCTGTGGTATATACGTTATCATCTTCCCTTTCCTTTTTTTCAATACCTTACTGCTGTAGATCCTGTATGCATTGATGCATGCAAGAGCAATTAAAAAGTCGAATTCACCATAAAAATAAAATTTATATTTTTTTAAGATATAAATTGGCAGTTAGTAATCTAAAAAAGGGGAGTAATAATTTCTTAAGCGTAGTATCACGTATCCCTATATCTACGAATCTATAGATAGTAAACAAAGTCTACGACATGTTGCACTAAAAACTTAAAATTAAAGATAGATTTTTTTACTGCGTTCACGTGTATCCATTAGCGTAATTTGTACAATGACTAGTGCTGCTAATTGATCAGTCATTTAGATCCATTCATGCTGTGCATATCCAGCAATGAAAGAGGTCTAAAATAAATAATTCATAAACATTACAAATTGTAGCGTACATTTCTTCCTATTCATTGTAAGATATTAGGGATCTGAGAAATATGTTCTTTGTTTTCTTTTCGTTTTTTCTTTTTCTATCTTCTTTTCTTTTTTTTTAATAAAATTGTATTATCATTACATCGTGTTACTTTTGCATATTGTATACATGCATCCCTTTTGCTGGATTCTAATTTCCACGCCTATTGAATCAGTGTTCCAGCAACAGGGAACTACTGAAAATGAACCAAGGTGTTACATCGTTATATCGTTCGCATGATCGTTTATCTTTATTTCATAATGTTATCTACTGGGTCCATTGCTCTGCCCGCTGCATGATCGAAAACTAATCGATAATGTACATAGCCGAAGGAAATTTATTTTGACTCATTGAACGCAGGTAAGTGAATAAATGCATTATGACCTTCTGCTTTATCGCTTTGTAATTATGCTCGTTCTTAATTGTGATGTTCTTTCTCATACAGGTTTTTTTGCTACATTCTTTTTCTTTATATTAATTTAAACAATTCTTGTTTACTCAATATAGTTTTAAAAAGATTTATTCGATTATAGAATTTTATTAATTATTAACAAATTTATCATTACTTAAAATCAGAATCGAATAAAATATATTTTCTACGCAATTATGCGTCTTCTTGCGTTAAATAATAGCAAACGTTATCAGACTAAAACAATCTTATTTCTGTTGGCCTATGTCATAGATATTAATGCATGTTTTTCGTTTATTTTTAATGTTTTAGGAAATCATGGATTTGTGTAATGGTCACTGTGGATTGATGTGTTACGATTCGGATGAAGAAGAAGATTCCAGTCCAACAAACTCGCCAGTTTCGACACGAAGAATTGTGCCAAGCCCGCCGCTACCTCCTCGACGACCCTCTCCATCCCCCACGCCAAATAATCATTTGAGGAATGGTCGTCTGTTAACTGTTCCAAAAGAGAATGCTCCACCACCACCTTCATCGACAGCTCAAACGACATTCAATTCTAATACTGACAATCAGCAAAATAATAACAGTAAGCAATAAAAAGTAAAACAATTTAGAGAAACAGAATTTGTTGCGATGTTAATTATTCCTTTCTATTCTGTCTAACTAAGTTGTTTTACAACATCGATGTTTGTTTTATTTTACCAGTAAACTCCGAAACAGGGTACGATATGCTACATCGTGCCTCTTCACCGTCTCCAATGCCACCTTCTGCACCGTTTACAGTAGTCAGAGGTCACGTTCGTCGATCACAAGGAAATCATTTGTCCACAACGCAACAGCAACCACCGCCGACATTACCTGAGAAATCTAGTCGTATCAGTGGCGGATCTTCGGCGATGACCAGCCAAATTACGTCTAGCAATAATGTGCCACCGGTTCCACCACCATTATCGGTGCCACGACCTCCAAAAGCAACCAGCAAAGAGCACAACAGACAGGATCACCATTACGAGAACACGATCGTGATACCCGGTACGAGACAACACGTCGTGAGGAACATTAATCTGGAAGCGAATACAGCTCGATTGTCCGCCCTGATGAGAGGTAAGGACAATCCCACCGGTTCTTCTAAGCCAGAATCCGCGGCATACGAGAACGTGAACGTCGAGCACATTTCCAAGCTGACGGCTCTCGGATTCGCACAAGACGCCGTGATTAGAGCTCTCGGTATTACTAGGAACAATCTTGAAATGGCTTGTGACATACTACACGAATTTGCCACGAAATCGTCTTGACCAGGTATGCATAAAGTGCAAACCTAAAAAAAAGCAGCAACAGATTATCGTGTTATTCACATTTTAATGGACACTACCTCATAATTCTATTGAACGATAGTGTTTTCCTTGAAAAGAAAAAAGAAAAAAAAAAAAAAGAAAAGAGTCAATACATGATAGACTAATAAATTTGATACGGTAGAAAAAAGTAGTAACCGCATTTCTTCTTTTACAAAGACCAGATTTAGTCACGGTCTCTTCCTTATTTTTTATGTTTCAGGATTAAATACAGAAGAATCGTAACTGGCTCTACTTGCCGCACTTTTAATGTACATTATAAGTAGAAACGTGTAAAACTTGCTGTCGCTGATTACTGGAAAAAATCGTTTTTTCCCCCCCACAAGCTCAGATATCTGGAAATTCGAGCAATACACGCACCAAGAGCCGACAAAGATTTCCTGCCCAGTTAATCGGCAATATCTTCGATCGTTTTTGCACGCACCATATGTCGAAACAATCTTCGTAGAAGATATTCTGAAATACCAGTGTATTTCTTTTCCTTACACATATTCACATATATACACGATCAATACAAATAGAAGAAGACTGCTTAAAACTGCGAGAAGACGCGACAAATGTTACAAATGTAAGTAAGAGTTTTGAACTTTACAAGAATAGTTCGCGGCCGCTGAGTACAAAGTCTTTCGTTTCCCGCGATCGATGCAAGCGAAAATTGCTACCACATGTTTCCCTACGTAGTTCTCCAATAACTACATTTTTCAATCTAAATACTTAAGACAAGGATTTATATATACATTTTTAAAAAGAGCATCTGCATGCAATTACACGATTGTACAGTGGCCAAATTTATTAATAAGCTAATTTAAACGATTCTCCCTTTTTTATCCACATATGTATTTGTCGTTGCTTGTTCCTTGAGAAAAGGAATATTCAGATCAAATTTTTACAAAATATTTGAAATAATACCTCATATACATATAATATATAAATCGAGTTTAACTACGCGCAAGTTATATTCGTTCCAATCCGATGCAAAATACCCTTGAATATTTTTCATGTGCTCCATAGAATTGATATTAACTGTATGAAATGTTTCGTCGATCGCATGTAGTGATTAGCGTTATTTATCAAATGTGATACTTATGTTTTAATAATTTTCGACTGCACTGAATAGACCCATCGATGCATGAGAGGTGAAAATTGTTAATCGATATTTAATTATATTTAGAAAGAAAAGTGTGAAGAGAAAGAACCGAATACTAGGATCATGCGATTTGCTTTTGAAACTATTTTTAATAGTTTTGATTTGAGTAATCTACGAAAGTTCAAAAATAAAAATACTCGTAATTGTAAAGCCTCTCCCTATAAGATAATTGAACTTACGGTTAACGACGATTCTTTGAAATTCTGTGACTTTTCTTTGTCGTATCAAGTCATATCTTAACAATTGTAAAGAAAGACTTAATTCTTTCCGTGTAATAATTAAATATTGTCGTCGTGAACGATGAAGAAAACGAAGCACACTTCAATGTCGTGGACAAATTACATTGGAATCGATCCTACCTCGCGATCATACCAAAGGAATGTCGTTATTCTGTAATCGAATGAAGTACGTTGTTAAATGCCGCCTGTAAAACAGGAACAATTCGTTATATTAGACTGTATATTTTGGAGAAGGCAATTAAAATGTTTAAAAAAATTGGACAAGAATCACAGTATTGCGCTTGCAAAATGCAAGAATGTGAATAGCGTTGTTTCATAAATAAAATAACGGTCATTTAAATGGATACGATTTGTCCTACAAACTTACACAATGATTATATTTAACAAAAATAGATGTTTATTTACATACTTTATTAACAAGTGTAGTAAAATAATCATTCAATTCCATTTGCGAAAAGAATTATTAGCCTCTGTTACAAAATTTCGTAGTCCGATATAGGTACGCGATGAATTCAGCTACTCTATTTTTCTACATTGTATACTATTTTGAGATTGGTATGTACTGTAACGTGTTACGATCATTTTGAAGACCGTTTTCTCGAAAAAAATCAATCGGTACTACTACGTCCTCTATCGCGCACTAGCATGTAAGATGAACCGTTTGGTGCAATACCTAGAATAGAAGGTAGATATCTTTCTTGATTGAATTATTCGTTGTAAAAATTATTTTACATATTTCTCCAAATAAAATAACATGTCGTTTATAAGACTGGAAGATGTTTTACCTGATGCTTAAAACACAATTGGGTACATCACGATACAGAAGATAATTCTATCTGCATTTTTTCGTATCTTTCTGCTTCTTCCTTGCTAACCGATGGAATCAATTCGTGAGTGGCTTTTAAAAAGTCTTCCAATTCTACGCCAACATATTTGTCCAATTTAATTTCGTTAGAGTTATCGTGATAATTACTTAAAACTCTTCGCGCAGCATTCAGCCATGCATTTGAACAGATAGAATACAAATCTGCACCAGTTGTGTGTTCAGGTAATTGATATATTAACTTTTCTAATTCTTCTCCGTTTTCATGGAATTTGAATTTACGAGTCAGTGCCTTTAACACATTAAATTGTGAATCACGATCGGAATGAATCCCTACATATAATAATTTATCGAATCGACCAGGTCTAAGAAGGGCTGGGTCAATCAGATCCGGCCTGTTTGTGGCTCCTATAATGAATATACTACTGGAACAGTCAAGACCATCCATTTCAGCGAGTAATTGGGATACCACACGATCCATTACACCTCCGCTATCTCCACTTCGTCCACGATTGGGTGCTAACGAGTCCAATTCGTCGAAGAATATTATACAAGGTGCTGCTGCTCTTGCCCGCTCGAACACTACGATGTTGCATTTTTTATTTTTCAGATATATGTTTAATACGTATTTTCATTACTTTACCTTGCCTAACATTTTTCTCGCTTTGACCGACATACATATTCAACACTTCAGGACCTTTAATTGATAAGAAGTGAAGCTGATACTCTGTCGCTACAGCTTTAGCAAGAAGCGTCTTTCCGGTTCCTGGTGGTCCATACAAGAGAAGACCAGATTGTCCGAATCCTAAAGTGTTCATCAAAGGTAACTGAATTCGCCGCATTATTTCATGTTTCAGCTTCATTAAACCACCTATGTCTTCCCAATAAACTTTTGGTACACGCGGTGCACCTTTACAATCTGTATATATCGATTGCATGTATTCTGTAAATGAAATTGAACGAATTAAAGCTGATATATTGTAAACAATAATTATTTTTACAGCATTAAAAGTGTACCATAAGCTTTATCAAAATCTTCTTGTAAAAGTGTTAATGGTTTCAAATTCTTAGTACTATCTTTGCAGTGAAATTTTACGGCATTGAGTATTAATGTCGATAAGTCTGAATATCGAAAGTCAGAACACATCCCAGAAATTTTTGATAAATTGACCTGATGATTGAGATTTCGTTTCATGAGTAACCACGAAATTAAATTCGTTCTTTCATTCTGATCTAGATGTTTCACGTGAATCGTTTCGATAAAAATTCTGTTTAGTTCAGCCGGTATATCAGACTCATTTGTAGTAGCTACTATAATAACTGGATATCTTAAATATTTATTATATAATGAATTTATTTCGTTGGAAAAGGTTGATATCACTCTTTCATCCTTTTGACCTTCAGAATTTCTTCCAAATACCTACAAGTACTATCTTAGAATATTTGCAAATAAATTAACAAAAATATCTTCAAAGTACCTCTATATTATTTAAGCACAGGATACATGGTACAGATTGTTCAGCATTACGCAGTACAATACGTAATTTAGCCTCTGTCTTTGCTGATGTTAAAGCTTGAACTTCAGCAAAATCTGTATTAAGAAAGTTTAAACCTATTTTTTCAGCCAATATTTGGACTAATTTACGTTTATTTAAACCCTGTGCACCCTTAATAAGAAATATTGGCTTTATTGATAATTGTATATCTGTTTAAGAAATAAAGCATTAAATATCTAATTTATATTACTTAGATGCAATTAGATATTTAAACATTAATCTTTACCATGATTAATAAATGGCAAAATGCAACGCTCTAATTGTTCCAGAGGTGCTGCTAAACTTGATGGATACGAGTTTACATACTTCTCTTTGGTTTGATTGTAAATAAAATGTTTTTGAGGTAGATAACTATGTATATCCGGTTCCTGAATGAGTGTGGTTTCTCCATATAAAATATAAGAAGTATCACTATCTGTAAAATCTCTATTATCATTGATGATAGAATTGACTTTAAAATATATTACAGACAGTAAAGGATTGGTATGCAAATACATTTGGTCCAATATATATTCCTTTATATTAATGCTAAATAAATCATTTTTTCTTAAAAATCTAGGTTCAGAGAAATAATTTTCTAATAAAGTACTTATTAAATTATCTGTGCTTTCATATTGATTAGAAATCATAGAAATTTTGGCTTCTCTAGCAAAGTTAATAGTGTCATCTTTTGCTGGCACTGAAAAAGATTGGAAAAATTGATTTTTTATCAAATTCTTATAATCACTTGTCCATTAAAATATATTTTGTACTTACATAAAAAACATTTATCAATAGTGCAATGCAATGCATTTTCTATATTATATTTCATAGTATTTGATGTAAATATTTCAATTTCATCAGTGTTATTTAAAGGTACAACTAAAACTTTATATTTTTTTATAGATACTGTAGAACATATATAAAACCAAGTTGGTGTAGTAATTCTAACATATTTTATGTTTGCCAATAAACAAGAATTACAGTCTATATAATAATTCTTTTCATTATAAAATTGTTTTATTAAATTCTTCAGAATAAGGTCAGACAAAATAATCCAGTTATATTTTGTATCAATTAATGTTTTTAATCGAAAAAGCGCGTACTGTACAAATGTATAAAAGAGTACGTAATTATAGTTGTATTTCATTAATAATTTTGTTAATTCTCGTAAAAAATGTATATAAGAGTATAAAGAATTCATATTGCATTTGTTTCGATTAAAATTGAAAGTTAGAGCCGCATGCTGAAAAGTAAAAAGAAATCGATTTCTATGCAATGAAATGAGAGTCAAAGTTATTTAATAATAGCATTCGCAGCATGAAGATATAGTAAATTTTATACTATCTCTTATATATAATACATAAGTATGTGTATTTTAAATGATATGTCTTGATAAATAAAAATTTTTAATGAAACTTCCAAATGATTTGAAATGAATTTTCATAATAATCATAAAAAGGAAAAAGATAAGATCACTGGCGTACCAATTTTGGACCAATCTGCCAAGTTACTATAGAAACAGTGACGAAGTGGAAGTTCGAAGATCATGCGAAGTCCCTCTGCAACAGCTGTCCTATTGGTAATTTTCAACAGAGATTTGCGTGAAAACTATATTAAGCACGATAAATCTCTGGCTGCATCAGTTCTCAATTATTTCGCATAGTAGATCCAATTAAAATTCGTGATTAGTGGGACGGTAACTCTTGCATCATTTAAAGCACAGCGTAGCAGAAGACAGTGAAAAACCGTTGTTGGCCGTAGCCGTTAAATGAAAAACTAACCTAACCTAGACTGATAGCGTCCTTATTGGAGTTATCAAGACTAGATTTATTCAAATTTGAAGGTCCGCCGCGATTCGAAGAATATTATGCAAAGTTTTAGTACGTGTGAAAGGTTAAGTGTTTCCTAAAAAGACGTTGCTTACGCTTTGTCCTACTATTTCATAGCTTGAATGACTGTTTGCATTATGTTTAACTGAATACATTTTATAGATTAAGTACTTACGGACTTAAAATCTATTCGATTTCCTACATTCTCACACTTTATAACAATATATAATCACTAATATGTTGCATTGTGACATACTGAATAATGAGTCATTTAAAATTTAACATGTAGTTCTATTGTTCCAATTTTTGAATACAGTTTGAAATACCTTTAATACAGACATTTAAAAAATAATCTATCAACTTTTTATTATTTCAATCTTTTTATTTTTAGAATATAAGGTGATTTAATTAAGAAATTATAGAATTAAGAATGGATCCTGCTACAGTTATTGCGCTTTGTAAAGAAAATATTCAACCATTACGTTATGGACGAAATGCTGCACAGTTAGGAACTGCATTAAGGGCACAAGAGGATGCAGATGTTCAACAATTACTCTTACAAGAAAAACAGTGAGTTTAACAATTAACAATTCCTTTTATTGAATTATGATTAAATTAATAGTTTTCAAAGTAAAGTTTTTCTATAATTTATCATGATTATCTCATTATATCCTAAAATAGTAATTTCATGTTATATTTTTAGGATGTATGAAGATGCAATAAAAAATTATGAAGGAGATGATCCTTTAGAAAGTTGGTATGAATATATACTTTGGGTAGAACAAAGTTACCCAAAAAGTGGACATGAGTCACATATTGGGAAACTTTTGCAACAATGTTTAGCTATATTTGAAAAAGAGACCAAATATCACCAAGATCGTAGATATATACGTCTTTGGATTAATTATGTAAGATATTTAAAACATATTTTGTGTTAAAGAAATGTCTCTCTTGTTATTTTATAAAATAAGCATTTGGTTGCAGATAAGTATGCAAAAAAATCCATTAGAATTGTATCAACTTTTACATAACAATGGAATTGGGACTATGGTTGCAGATATGTACAGGGCATGGGCTTTTGAATTAGAACAGATAGAAGATTACAAACGTGCCGATGAAGTTTATTTAATGGGTTTATCTGCCTTAGCAGAACCACAGGACGAATTAGATTATGCGCACAAGTATTAATCACAAAACATACAAATACTAACAAAATTATTAACACAATAACATGCACTTCATCCATTGTAGAAACTTCCAACTCGCAGTTGCGCGTAAAACATTAGGACGTACGGATGATCGTAATGAAGTATCATTGCTTGAACAACGTCAGGCTTTTAGTTCTTTAAAAGCAATAAAAGCTGGGAAAAGAATTGGTAGTATACGTACTGGACATCGAGTACGCGAACACTTTCCTGGTACAGTTCCACAAATTCCATCGACGATGCATCACACTCGGCCAAATTCCAGGATACAAGTATATCAGGTATAAAAGTATTAAGATATTCAAAATACGGTAGTATAGAAATACATCGAGATGTTTCTATAGGATGATATGCCAGCTGAAATGAAAAATTCAAGTATATTAGATCATGTACCAGTAGAAGATACAATACATAAAGAAAATACAATTAAACCTGGCCCATGGAATGGTGGAGGTAGACGATATCCGTTAATGACACCTAGTACAAAGTTAGCTTTCAAAGGTGCAATTTTATTTACAACAAAATAATATTACTAATGCGTAAGATCGCTTTTTTTATGCATTTTATTGTTACTTAAATCTTAGTTCACGAGGATCAACCAGATGATTTTGATGCAAACAATCTAAGATTATTTCCAAACCATACATATTTTTTTGATGGTAGCAAATACCCAGAGCATTTAACTGTGCCTGTATTTGTGCCAGATCCTCCAAATCCAAATATTATATTAAGGCCACATTATCCCAAAGAATTAGTTTATGCTAATAATATGGATCAAAGTATGGAGGAAGTAAGAGCCCAGTTGTATTTACAAAGGTAATTTATTTTTGTTAATAATTATTTAGATGATAAAATTATTTTGAATAATTGTGATCAATATTTTATAGAGCACAAACTTTAGATAAAAAGCATGATGTGTCAGATATAAGAGGGACTAATCATCAAGTGCAGCATAAAGGTTTTGAATCTGAACATCAGAGACACAATGTATCTTTACAAGAATTGCAAAGACAGAGGCAAGAATTTGAACAACAAGAGTTAACAGAGAGACAAAGGAAAGTAGAACAACAACTTAGGGAAGCCGAACAACTTGAATTGGATAGACAGAGACTTCAAGCTGAACAACAAGAACTCCAAAGACAGCAGTATGAAGCTGAAACTCAAGCATTAGAAACTCAAAGGCGTAAGGCAGAGCAACGCGAATTAGAACGATTAGAAGCAGAAAGAATTGAAGCCGAAAGGATCGAAGCAGAAAGACTCGAAGCTCAGAGAATGGAAGCAGAATTGAATTCGCAACGAAAATTACAGTCTAGTTTTATGCATCAACATCATACATCATCATTAAACACTGAGCCTGAAGAACATTTACTCGGACAAAGTCTTACCGTTAATACGAAAGAAGCAATGTCAGTCGTACAAGACATGTGGCGCTCTCCGGATACAGTACCTACAACGCCTAATTTTCGTACTCCTATGACACCTAGAATTTCAGATGCCAAGACCAAATTATCTTTTGATATACATATGGATAGTTCAATGACGCAGCATGCAATGTCAAACAGCAAACATCATTCGGGATATAACATACAACCTTATAATGATCAAGAAAATCACCAGAATTATTCTGCTCATCAAAGTTATTCTAATCAAGAACATCAAAACTCTTATAGTAATCCCGGATTACATAATACATACCAATATCAAATGCAGGTATAATATAAGTTATATATAAAGAAAGATTTATATATGTAGGAAATTATTATACTAATTCTTAAAATAATTAATTACAGCAACAAGTACATGAGCAACAAGTACAACAACCTCATTCCCGACTGCATCATTCACAGCATCATCAACAATTAATTCAAGCACATCAACAGGCTCACGTGATTTCTCATCATCATACTCTTCCCCATGTCTCGCACTTGCAGTCTCATAGTCAGATTCAACATCATCAATCTCATCCTCAACAACATCAACCATCACATAATCAACATCTTCACCATCAGCCACACCAAGCACATCAACACATACAACATATTCAACAAGTTTATGGCACCATAATGCCCAATGACATTGCTTATCAGCAGTATCCTTCACAGCTAGAATCTACCTTAATACAACAAAATGTAGAGCCTCAAAAGCAGCTTCATTATCCCCCATATAACGAATTAGACATTGAAACTAGCAAACCATACAGGATGCCACCCGAATTACCGTATATAAAGTCTCCAGGAATGAATCGTAGAGATATTAAATATCTTGAAAGTGCCGAAGATAAAGAAAATGCTATCGTCGTTGATTATAATGGACCACTAGAAGAAAATATGACGCCAAAAGCACCAGATGAAAATAACTTATATATTGACGAAAGTCTTGGTATTAGTCCATTGACGGGAAATAATGATACTTGTTACACAGAAGCATTTAATACACAATTAACAAGTTCTACACCTATGACTAATCAATTTAGGCAGTCTTACAAAGTAGCAGAAGGAACTTCACAATATCCAAATCAGTGTGCTGCACCTCTACCGTATGCGACTTTTTAATTACATAATTAATTAGTACAACAACATTCCAATTTATATTTATTTCATATCTCATTTACAGCTCTTCAGAGGCACCAAATGCAGAAACTGAAGACAAGTTGAGTGTCATACTAGAATCTACTAGAGAATATATTTCAAGCAGTTCTGGCAGCAGTACCCATACAAGAAATACTGTATTGGGCTTTACATTAACAAAAGAAGATCTGGTTCCTATAAAAGAACAAAGTATTACTAGAGGTATTTTAATCAAATATATTAACATTTTTTTATTTATTGTAACATTCTTTGTATATGAAGGAAGATTTTTTATCTAACAAGGTGGAGAAGATGAAATAAAAGATGTTACTCTTTCTGCAAACCAACCTTACGAACAAAAATTACAAACCCAAATTCAAGCTGTGCACGCTCAAAGTCCGCGTACGGTACAACGTAACGTGGATCAAATTACTTCTGAAATTAAGAAGAATTGTGATCTACGAAAATCAATTAATTTTAAACTTAACGAAATAGAACAAAAAGAAAAAGTTGATACAATGGAATGTGAAGAGCACCACGAACCAATGGAAGAAGCTGAGGAAGAAACTTTCCAATTACCTTCGGGAAATATAAATCCTTTCGATAGAAATTTGATAACTGGTCTTTTAAAAAAAATAAAATTTCCTCAGCCATATCATGCAGAGGGATATGTGAGATTAAATATTAACTTAAATAAGCTTGTGCCTTCTACTATGATTACGCTTGGTCAGTGTATTTCGATGTAAAAACATCAGATGGAAACATTTTTTCGTTGTTTCGATACTTCTTACCTTTACTTGTTTCACGTATTTAGGTACTGAAGCATACGATTTGGGAAAGTGCCTTGGAAAGGGAACGTACGGTACAGTATTCAAAGCAGTGAATTTGCAAACAGGTCAAATAGTTGCCCTGAAAACTCAAAAACCTGCTTGGGTTTGGGAGTTTTATATCACTAGGGAAATAAAAAATCGTCTTACTAACCCACATATGGTAAAATATTTATTTATAGTATTCATAAATAACGACTTTAATAAATAATAAATAATAATTCTTTTTCTAGTTACGTGGATTTATGGATGTCTCGATGGCATACGTCGCGAATAATAGTAGTGTATTAGTTTCAGAATATTCCAGATTTGGAACATTATTAGCAGTAACAAATCAAATAAAAATTACCACGGGAAAACCATTGTTAGAACATTTGGCTATATTTTTCACGATTGAAATATTGCAAATTGTGGAATATTTACACAAATGTCAAATAATCCACGGAGACATTAAACCAGACAATTTTCTCTTAATGCGTTTGTATGTATATTTACATGATATATTTATATTTTATGAAACAAATCTACTGTGTTACATTTATAAATATAATTTTAGACCGACGGAAGATGTAAGGCCGACGATACAGTTAATAGATTTTGGATGTAGTATAGATATGAGTCTATTACCAGAAAAAACGACATTTACTCAGGTCATAAAAACAGAAGATTTTACGTGTATCGAAATGCAAACTGGAAAACCGTGGACGTATCAGACTGATTTGTATTGTTTAGCAGCGACAAGTCATTGCTTACTATTTGGTAATTATATGAGAGTTTCGAATATTGGTGGTCGTTGGTTTATCACATCGAAAATACCAAGGTATTTATATTTAAACAAAAGTATTTTTTAGTTATAAAGTTGTAAAGGGTATGATACATTAAAGATTTACTTAAAAATACAGGTATGCTAAAAAAGCTGCTTGGGAGCAATTCTTTACAGAACTATTAAATATTGAATCGTGCGATAAAATGCCCGATTTATCAAAATTGCGCAATATGATGGAAGAAACATTAGCACAGATGACAGATGCCCAACAGAAATTTAGAAATTTTGTCAATATCTTAAACAAACGATAACAGTTACTGAATATACTGTATCAAATGTTGTGTCCCAATGTGTGCACATATTTAGAAAAGAACCAACATTTATTAAGAAAAATTAATGTTACTATGCTATTTATTATCAAAGTTAATAATATGGTGATATATGTAATACACAGTTAATAATACATGAAATGCACTTTATGGCCTGCTTCGTGGAGGCTTTAATGAACTGTATTGCTTGCACATAATCAATTATATTAAAAATACGAAATATTTCATTCGACGAAAGAGAAAAAGAACTTTTCAATCTGATATTACAGACATTTTATGCTCCATAAGTTATAAAAATGTCTTTCAAGATACCTCGTGACATAGTACCTGGATGTTAGCATCTGTCACGTAAGTTATGTAAAGGCAGATTTGTATAATAAAGTTGAGTAAAAGTAAAACTTTGAGAAAAACGAATATGTAAAAAAAATAAATATTTATAATACAATGCGCGTGAGATAAATGCGGATGGTTTACTCTACGTTTTGTAATTACTAATGTCTTATAATTACAAGCGGAAAAAGTTGTGTACTAACATATTACCAAGTACACGATACCAGCTTGCATACTATATCTAGATAATATGTATGTATAATATGACCTATATGAGATAAAATAAACTTTTGTTCTACAGATATCAAATTTAAAATTCGAAATTTTCTTACACGCACGTACATGTATTTTAATGTAATAATGTCAAAAATCAAATTGCTCTCATATACTCTGTAACAAAACAAAAACGTAATAAAAGCAAAAACATTTATGCTTCAACAACTGTTCTTGATATTTTGTTTTATTTTAGATACGCTTCGATGATATTTGATAACAAAATATGCAAGCTCATAGTATGCAAAGATTTAACACAATATATAACCAACTCTATACAAAAGTTATATTGATGTATGATTTTTTACTTTGTTTTATATTTTTCAGTTTAAATGTGCAGGCTTTTTTGCCAATATCCACTAAACAGGCCTTTATGTAGTATATTTTATAAAATGGAATTTATTGTATCTCTAACACGCATATGATAGAAATGTCAAAATTTGTGTTCAAACGATTTGATTTTAGATTTTATAAAATGCACAAGAACACTAGGTTGTCTAATATTTAAAGGATGATATAAATTACATGTATAGCATTATAAAACATATTGATAATAATAGACAACCTATTGCTCTCATTAAAAAATTTCTGAGAATATGCCTTATCTTATTTTAACGGTGCAACGTAAAAATATTTATATTCGTATAAGATATATATATATACAATTAGTCGATACATCCATTATAAAAATGAGGGACAAAATGACGAGTGGTACACATCGATGGAATTAGGTTTAATTATACAAATAAATTTAAAAAGAGTATTATCTTAGCAGTAGGTGATATTTACTACCGTTAGTTTACTTATTTTTATAAAATTTAAAAAATATATATTTCTCTCTTCTAAGATTTCTAATCATATTTAAAAGCTTTTGTTCCATAGACTTCTTTGTGTATTATTGTTAAATATATCTTATTACATGAAATTAAAAGTAATTGAATCATTGCAGGCAAGTTTTACATTATATATAAATTAGTAAGATCTCGTAAAATTTTTCTATACCTTGTTATGTTATACTGGTCATTCACAATAACAGATACATGCATACCACGAAATCTTGTATTAAAAAAAGTCAGATTCTTCTAAATATAACTATTTACAAATATTAATCATATTTTAAAAATTGTTATACGGTAATTGTGAATTTTGTAAATCAAATCTAAAACTTTCACGAACTATAAGAAATTAATATGTGACAAATCTTTGTTTAAAAGCTCATAATTGCAAGAGGACATTGCACAAGTGCATAATTTTCATATTAATATAGCTATATAAGTAACATAATTTAATCCTCTCTTCTTTTCAAGTTTTACCATAAAATTTTCGATTTAATAAATACAACAGCAAATTTACATTAACTTTTGCTTTACCAAACATATCCATAATTGGTGCACCTTCAAACTGTAACTCAAGCAATTTTTGTATGTCGATATCAATCTTTTCCATTTCTACTCCCATAAATTTACAACGCACGCTAAAAAGACCACTATGTTCTGTTGGACTTATTTCAAAAATTACATTTTTAAACTGCGATTGTGGAAGTCCATCAACTTCTAACAGTACTCCTTTTTCTTGTAGTTTGGCCGCAGAATATTTCAGTGTCATCTTAGATCTTAATTTAACTTGATTATTTTTTTGACTGGCTTTAAGTGCTTGCAAAGATCTGTAAACAATTTATATCCATTACAAGTATGAAATGTAAGGAAAAATTATATACATACCCTTTGCCCGTGTGTAGATTCTCCAAACATCGTTGTATATATTCATTATAGTACTCTACTTGTTCTTGGTAATATTTGCATTTTTCTTCCAGTCTTTGTTTAGTTGTTCGTAAAGTCTGTAATTCTTTATTCCGAATAATTCGATATTTTCCTTTATTACAAAGATCTTTGGCCACTGCAGTTATAATATTTTGATACCCATCGTCTCGACTGACCCATCCGTCAAGTTCGAGTTTATTAAGATACGCCCGTAACTGAAGCTTACAATCATTCAACGATGAACTGTAAATAAATTTTTATTTTTTTTTTTTTGTTTAATAATTAATAATTTGTTTCATTACTATATACTATATACCTCTTATGAATAGTAGTTAAAGTAGGCGATAAGCTGGAGCATTTTACGTCGTGTAGGTTTTTTTGCACAGGAGAACATACAGGAACTTCTAGAGCTTTAACTAATGTTTGACCTTTTAAGAACTGCAGTACAGAAACCAATAATTCTTTCGTTTTTATGAAGAGCTTGTTCAAACTAGCGTCTTCGTCTTCTGGTACTTGAAATTTATTCATGAGTACCAGACATACTTCCATTTTCCCAAAGCGTATTAAATTCGCTTCACAAGCAACATCAGCTAATAAATAATTGTAATATAACATATTAGGCTCGATTAAATAAAATGAATGATAATAAATTATTTCTTACAGATTCCAAGTAAAGATGCAACAGTTGGCGCAGGACCTAAATCATCCAATAAATCATGTAAGGAATCCATTGGATCTGATGCTATCTGATCTTGATATTCTAACATAAGACAATGAGTGTCACAAATTTCCTGTAAGTAATATAGTTAAAAAGATTAATAATGAGAAATTTCCGATTTTTGCGTGATTATTACAGTTCGTTTACTTGTAAAGAAATATAAATCTCAGGTCTCTGAATGAGTGTGGCTTCCGTATATTCGTGTATACAAAAATGTTCTTCTAGATCTTCAATTTGACAACAATAACGGAAGAATTTTTTAAACTTTTCATGGCATTCAATTATAAATGGATTCAAACAAACTAGATGTGTGGCCTCTTCACCAAACTAAAACAAAAATTTATATAAAATGTGTGTCTTTTGTTTAGTTCTAAAGATTATGATTATTAAAATGAATGTAATTACCCCTTTCTTAGAAGCAGCAAATTGTAATATTTTTGCAATACTCGCTAAATTTCTTCGTTGATCATTTGATAATGATCTATCAATTGGTAATGTAATTATATCGAAAGCATCTGGAGCTACAATAGCTGCATTTATAAAATGATAATAAATCAAATTTCCCACTACTTTCAAAATATCTTTTTCTGGAGCATTTGGAAATTTTTCAGTTAAGGAGTCATTTAAAATTTTAGCCATATATAACATTCCATATGGTATCAAATCTCGTGATTCAGTTATTTTAGTCAAAAATTCTAAAACAGTACTTTGTAATAATTCTATTCCTTTATTTAATCTAATTTGTACTTGCTCATAATCTAAAGCTTGTTGTTGTGTTACCGTATAAGGCAAATTCCTGTTGAAACAAATGATTATAAAACAACATTGACTTACATATTTGCTTTAAACTTACGATGTTTCTCCTGTTTCCATTTCTAACTGATTTCGCCAGCACTTATAAATATCAATGGGATTCGTTTCTATATTTAATGTACGATCGGCTAAAATTTTTTCAATAATTGGTCCAACAATTTGCCTCAAAGCTCTTTGACCATTTAATTGCCGTGCATAATTTACTGCCATTTTCAAGACAAGAGGGTTTCCGGTAACGACTTCAGATGGTTTTTGAAATTTACATCTATATATTAAATTATAATTATTAGTTATTTTACATTTGACTTATATTCATCATATCATATTTTTATGTAATGGTCACTATACCTGATTTCTTCTTGTAATGCACTCCCAAATAATTTTAATAACAAATATTCTTCTCTGATATTTGATCCAAAGTTAAACAATGTTAAAATCACATTTTGGAGAAACTTATTTGTTTTACTTTGAGGTAAGAGGAATAAAAGTTTTGATAAGTATTTTGGATTAGTTTGCAGTGCATAAAACAAATGTTGATATCCTTCCAACATTTTTCGACCTTCTTTAGTTAATGATTTTAAGCCTTTGTGTGAAATAACACCATCTGATAAAGAGCTTCTTTGATCTCTGTTGGAATGCTTTTGCTTTGCAAGAGTTTCTAAGCTCCTTCCATGGGCTACAACATCCTAAAATTTATAGTCTTGTAGATATATTTTTAATCAAGTCTAAATTCAATATATTTTTTTATTTTAAACATTACTTGTAGTGTAATTCTATTTTGTATAAGTAAACCAATTTTTATATCCATACTATCCAATTGTTGGGATAAAACCTGGTTGTGTCGTATACTTTGCACAACTTCGAGTTTTAAATTCTGTAACAGTAAATTCACTATAGAATATAAATAATTGAACTATTGTTATAATATTAAACACTTATACTTGTAACTCTAAGTCTTTGTCATAATCCTCTGCGTTAAAATTTAAAATCGCAGAAAAATGACGAACTACAGGAAATGGTGGTTTTTCCTTATGTAACAATGAACGGAAAGCATGTCTTTCAGCACGACTCCGCCACCAAGCTTGTATTTTTATAATTTTTTCTTCCTAAAAAGTATAATATATTAAATAAACTAATTCAACTCTTAATGCATCATATATAAAGTTGTAACAAAAAAGAAATGGATCATTTACATGTTTTCTATAATAATCCAATATGTTTGCATATTTAGTTTCCACTTTCAAAGACGTATTTTGAGATTTTTTTTCATTATATTTTTTTTTATCTTCTAGTAATTTCTCATATTGTTTACGCTGTACTATACTTCTCCACCAAGCTTGGATTCGAATAATTTTATCTACATTATTATAAAAATATGTAAACCTATTAGAAAGTTTTTTTCTCAATAAATATCCACGGGCATAAGCTTGGAACCAGATTATCTGATTATTTATTTTACACTTTTTGTGTTTTCTTGCAGTAATGTTTTTTATTAATTCCTGGAAATAACGAACAGATATACCTTTTAACATTTTTTTGATTTAAATGGCTTAAATCTTTTAGTTGTACAATACTTTTATGTCTTCCATATCAATATAAAATGTTTCCGTCAGATTTTTTGGACAATCCCAAGTATAATTGTAGTTCTTTAAATCTAAATAGGATTCATTATTTTTATGAGTAACATAACGAACAAGTTCGCAATTGTACTTTTCACTCTGAAATATGGAAGAAAATTATTAAATTACATTCTGCATTAAATATATAGTTTACTATACAATTATACCTTCATATTTTTTAAATCGTATAAGGTTTTATAACAATTTGCTTTATATTCCTCTGGTATTTTAATACCAAATTTTTGAAGGCATTGAAGTATAAATGACATATCATTTTGCTTTAATCCAATATTAATGTTTGATAAAAATTTACAGACTGCAAAAAAAACGAAAAATATTATTAAAGCACTATAAGCATAATAATGAATAAATAACATATGCATGCATTGTACCATTTTTAACATTTGAAGATTCTGTATTAACAACTTTTGTTACATTTTCTACATCTTCTAGCCACAATTCAGAACCATCAATATGTTTTTCTTCGAGGCATTTTTTAAATAATTTCAAATAAAGAGATACATCTTCTGGTGAAACAGGAGTTTGTAATTTTAAAATAGAATTTTTTAAAGCAGCTATAATACCATTTCGGTCATTTTCTACGACAGCAGAGTTTAATTGACGTAGAACTTGTATTACTGTCAAGACATTAAAAAATTAAAAATATTGTATAATTTACATAGATGTACACAGTTTACACAAAATATACCTTCATCATCAATTTGGCACTGTTGATTGACAGCATCAATGCAGTCTTGAATATCGATATATGTTAATAAAGGACATTCTTCATCAGCTGCCTGCTTTTTACATCGAACTGCTGCTAATGCTCTATAATACTTTACTTTATTCCCTTGATCTAATTCCTAAGATATGATATGTATATATATATATATGTATATGTACACAAAAATAATTACTCATTACAGTTATAATTATAAAAATATAAACTCACAGAAACATGGCAATCTGGATTTGTCAATGCTTGATAAACTAAATCTGGATTTCCCGTGTCTACAGCTTTACTAATTTCTGCAATCGTTGATAAAACACGCGTACTGGCTACAATATCGCTATATGAAAGGTCGTTCTATTAAGGATATTATTTTTATTAATACAAATTTTTTACATTATTTTATATCTTACATATTCTATTTTTACCTGAGATTCAATACGATCAATTTTCATCTCTTCATAATATAACGGTAATGCAAAATCATCAATTTTTTCTCTCAATCCTAAATCAGGTTTTTTTAGAACTTCATAGAAATCATCTCGTACACCATTTTGTAATATTAGATTTAAAAGCTTTACACAATCCTCACCTACGTTAAGAAAAATATTTGGAATAACAATTACATTTAATAAGATAATCTTTGTTATGCAATACTAACGTTTCCGAGATTTAAGTGCGGTTTCATTTGTTTTATCAATTTCCTTCTGAAATAGTTGCTTCCAATGATGATAATTGCTTTCTGAATATATATTGTTCCACTCAGAGCTTTCTAATAATTGCATTAGTTGTTCTTTATACAATTGTGCGTTCTCGTGAATGATATTCTGAAAAAAATAAAATAATACTGATAATAGAAGAATTATAAACGAATATATTAATAAGAATGTCAAGGTAAAACATACTTTTAAACACAATGTAGACGTCTTTAATATATCCATAAAATCATTATTTTTACAACGAATAGACTGAATTATATTTTTCATAGTACACTGAACTAAAAAAGATGTGCATAGTTAGAAAGAGAAACATAATTCAAAAAATAATAATTAGAAAATAATAATTCTCATTACAACTTACCATTAACACAATTAATATGACCTTGAATTTCTGCTTGAGTTAATAATTCATCATATACATCTGGTACATAAGTATCATTAAGAGACTGTTAAAATTATATTATTAATACTTATTAGAAATATAACTAAAGAAATTTTGATTAGGAGAATCATTGCTTACTCTATTAAGCATAGCTTGTGCTTTAGATTCCTTTGCTTCAAACAAAGCATCAGTGTATTCCTTACAGTAGCAAGGCATAATATTGTTCAACTGCACTACTTTATTTTGAAGAGCAGTTAATATTTTCTCATTATTCTTAAAATGAAATATTCATTCATTAATTATTCAAATTGTTACTTAAAGTACTTTATAAATAAAAGTGACATCCATACTTTTTCTGTAATAGATTGATTGACTGCTATTACTGCAGCATGAAGTGTTGCTGCATCAATCTCCATATTATTTGTTAATAAGCCGCCAATTTTTTGGAAGGAAGGCATTTGAATTCCATATTTCTTTAATTCCTTACTAACAGCATTTATTTCTTCCTCTAGAAAGAATGAAATGGTAACAAAATAACATGATCAATGGATATTTTCACAGTATAGTAGAATCACACAAGTACCAGTAAAATTCACTTTTCCATATAAGTCTTGAATTTGTGGAGCTTTGCCCAGTTTAAACAAATGAGTACTCAGAGCATGAATACAATATATTGCACGAGGCATATTTTTTTTATCGTAGATATCTGTTGTTTCTGGCTGAAAAGTCTATTAAAAAATTATTCTTATTATTTTAGGTAAATATAATTATAAATAATAATTTAATCTTACGTAAAAAAAACACGTACTAGTGGTAACTGCATGGATTTTAAGCACTTTAAAAAGTGGTTAATATTATCTGTATGTTTAAATTGTAAACCAACTGCTGCATAGCGCTTTTGTTCAGAGTCATATATTTTATGAACAGACAAGGATTCAGGTGCCATAAAATGGGCAAGTTTTGCTAAATACACTCCGTTTCTTAAATTCTCTTCTAATTCAGTTGTTGGTGGTAAAGTTTCTCTAAGACATGCTTCCATCCACCTATTAAATAAGGAATATTTAGTCATTCTTAAGTAAGCAGAATAATAACAATTTATTAAAAACTTGGCAACATATTTACTTCTTGGCTTCCTCTAAATGACAGAGGTATTCATAAGCAACTGTTTTATGACGTTGTTCATCCATTTCATCTGCCGATTTACGGATATCCGTCCCTGCAAAACTTTATCTTCTAAATAAAGAATCAAAATCTAGGTATGTATTCCATAACAATATTACTACAACATTCAATTTCATGTTGCAACTTTCGATTTGACATTTACATGATATAGGGTATAAAGAGAAAATTAAATGTCCACACTGATCATTAATTTTACCTCTTTCATGATTACTTAATTTATCGTCGATATCACTCATATCAAAGGATAAGAAAATGCAATTAACACACAAAAAGTGAGAATGACACACAATAGTTGGAGTACGTTAAATTCTACAAATTCAAACTTGTTCAAAACTACAAGAATGGTGCAACACTGACAAATCGTACCAACTGTAGCGTTGTGTATCTCTAATACACCGTCCAATACTATTGGACAATCTTGTATGAGAAAGGACTATTGTCTACTAACTTCGTACCTCTCATAATTCAATTCAATTCGATTCGATTCGATTCGATTCGATTCGATTTAAGTGAATAGACGTAAAACATAAATAATAAATGATTGTTCTTAACTTATTAAACACCAAATAAAATAACTAAATAACAAAGAAAAATTCAATTTCAATTTTATATATAGACTTTAAGATCCAAAGTATTAAAAATCAGTTAAACTAATCAGTTAAGAATTGAAACTAAAAGGAAAAGTTTCTTGAACGTCAGGAATTACTCCTAACTATAATTACTTATATTATATGTGATTAAAGGAAATAAACGATATAAAACGTAATTACAAATAAATTTTATTTAATACTACCAGTAGTTCTAAGTTTCACTATCTTCTCATTTTTATCTTCTTTACTTTTGTCATTTCTTACATAAACTTAACACATACATGTTAAACCAGCATTTGCATTATTCATTTACAGTTCAAAAAATCATAGATTCATAAAATCTAATGAAATTAATAATCGATTTAGAAGATATAAAATATGTATTTATTACTGGAACCTTGAAATATTTTTATCTTTTTCTCAGGATTTTTGCGGATAATTTTATATAGCATTTAGCTTTCTGAAAAGCCAAAATTTGTTAACGTACATTTGCATGCGTTGTTTCATTAATGAAACGCACATATTGTGTATACGTTAATATACAGATATTGTCGAAGTAGTGTATGTAGAAGCTAAGGAGGAAACAACGCAAGAATAAGGGAGGGGGCAAGGGGGGTCAGATAAAGCAGTTGACCCTCGCCCCTTCAATGACCCGAGAGATATCGTTCACTAAATTCATTGACGCATCTCAGTCGAGTGCGTGGCCTCTTCTACTATACATCATACTGATCGGTACTTTTCGTCATGGTCGTTCATTTCGATCGTATGTCAAAACCGGAAATGCATCTTCCAAAATTATTTCTTCTTTTTTCCTTTTTTATCACAATAGGCCAATGTGATGTTCAAAATTCTATTGGTAAGTGATTTTATATTTTACGAAACAGAAGTTTTCACTTGTTTTATAACTATGAGATAAATCGATTGTTAATCTATGATTTATAATTATGATCTTTATTACGTGCAGTATTAGTAGGATCGATGAAATCTCCTAGTATACCGAATCGTAATCATCATTGTTCATATTATTTAACTCAATCTTCGAGTGATAACGCTTTCTAGGAAAAGATGATACCACAGCACAAATAGCGCTTGGCGAGAAGCGACTCGAGGATCATATTCGCGCGATTGTAAAGCACTATCAGCAAGAAGATCCGATAGGTCTACCTGGTGTGCCTATACCCGATCCCTTGCCAGTACCGGATATGAAGCATTCGTTTTCTATGTATACTATGAACTTCAAACAAATGAATGTTTACGATTTATCAAAATTCCGGATAGTAAACATGGAGTCAGAACTGGCTTTGATGCAAGTGAGATTTTTTCCAAGCTTATTTAGATATATATATATATATATATATATATATATATATATATATATATATATATATATATATATGTATTCGATGCAAAAGTCGTAAACATGCGAACTACTTGTAACACCGCCGATAATGCAGCTCAATGTAATTGACGATGAATTCACAAATTTTACAGTATCTTGAAAACGAAAGCTTTGGAAGTCTGAAGCGGAAATTTATTTCAATGCCGACTAGCGGCCAATAAATGACAACATTAGTCTATAACATTCGTTATTTAAAGAACAATTATCTATGCGTCGACTCTTCTTTAAAAAGATATCCATCGCTTCGTCTAAGAACGTCTGTCATTACGAAAAAAATACATGCTAATTATACGACTGTAATGTAAAACGTTTCGCATCGGTGACTAATTACAGATACGTCGCGTCGCATGATCGAGCCATCCTAGAATCTTTGCTAAATTGGTTCACATGAATATTATAGAACGAATAAAAAATAATTGCATGGTTACAACTACATCGAATCTAAAAAAAACGCATTAATATCGATTTTCATCTTGATATGCTTTCAAAAGATTTCAGTGACTTTAAATATGAAAAACCTGAACATTCGTGGATTCTATACTCTCTCTTCTTGGCTATCACGATCGGCTGGTAATTTTACTGTGAAATTGTCGGGAGTGTACGTGAAAGGACTTGGCAGGCTGGAAGTGGCCAGCGATGGTAAACTGCAAGCACAAAACATCGATTTGGATTTGACATTTGAAAAGATAGACATGGATTTCAAGAATTTGGGCTTCCTGGGCTCTGTGTTTCAAAGCATGATCAATTCTGTAGGCACCTTTATTTTTGACAGTATCAAACCTTTCATATTGAAGGAAATAAATACGAAAGCTAGGTAAAGATTATCTAATTTGACATTGTTATGTGCTACAGATAAAAACGGTTACAAAATTTTCAAATATTTTAGGGGCGAGGCTAACAAACAAATCTCACAATTGCCGCAGCAATTCCCGAATTCTATATCGCCCTTCGATATGTTAATAACCGAGATCCGCAGACAAATATCTGAAAAAGGCTACGATCCGTTCAAGGTGAAGGATTATAGCCAGACCGTCGGTATATTCACAGTGATGTCGACTCATACTTGGATCACTGGCCTGGGAAGCGTTTACCGAATGGGAAACGTCACTTTAAGCATACAGAACAAAACAGTAAATAATTTGCTTTAATAATTTTCAAAACAGTTTAATTTCAAACTTTTTCTATAGCAATTGCGTTGGGATTGAATAACGCGACACAAACGATACCTGTTGATATATTATGTAAACACAACACAATGTGTCTATTTATTAGCGTGATTACATCAGTTATTACGTCGTACATCGTAAATCGTAAACAGGCTTTGCTAATTAATTTTAATTACGATCCGTAATTATCTCGGTTCTGCTGTAATCTAATTTGTAGGCGTTGATGCATCTCTAATAAGTATTGTTTGCTTGCTTCCATTTAAAGGTGTATGCAACAATCGATGCTGGTACCCAAGAAATTGAAGGAAAGACTCATTGGGAAATAAGCGTGATTGGTGGTGTTTTATCAAGAGCTGGTATAGTTTCCTTTACTATACAATATTTCAGGGCTCAAGTAAAATTAAGCCAACCCCTGGACACTCGGCAAAAGCCGAACATGGAAGGTCTTGATCTTGAATTGGGTAATATTCAAGCAAGAGTGCATGGAGCTGGTACCGTCGATTACTTAATCGAAGCAAGCATTAATATATTACCAAACCTTTTAAGGTTCGATCTCGATGTTTATCCACTTCTATGTATACGATTAGCGTATCTGTCCATCGATTCATAATGCTATTCAGAAAGGAATAATCTTTTTATAGGTATCAGATAATGGATGCAATAGAAGGACCACTTAAAAGACGTATTCAAATTGAACTAGACAAAGTGGACGTCGAAAAAGAGATTTACGAACATATTCCACACATAGAGGAACATGCTACTAGACATATTCATGGTTTGGTTCCTCCGGAAGAGACGATTTTAGAAGGGTTAATGCCGCCTCAGGATCAAGATGAACAACCATTTTCAGAAAGTGAAGAAAATCGAGGTCCTTCGTAAAAATTGAACTTATTATAAAGTACATAAATAATAAAGTACATTACGCGGTATTTAAATTATTTAAATTTGAAGATACAATTTTTTAACGCCATCAAAGTTACAAAAAAGATC
Source organism: Bombus bifarius (assembly GCF_011952205.1). NCBI lineage: Eukaryota > Metazoa > Arthropoda > Insecta > Hymenoptera > Apidae > Bombus > Bombus bifarius. The sequence goes on from NW_022884533.1 coordinate 739,739, forward strand.
TGTTTACTGACAGAGGTCGTCATAAATACACTGCGCAATACACTGTGTGCTTTGTAAATATTTTTGTTCTATTAAAATATAGTATTAAAATATATTATTGTTATAGATTAATGATAAAGAATCTTCTTATTTCAATATTTAACGTTTATTTACTGAAAAAAAACTTTTATTAAGGACACAATAGTGTACACGAGTGTATATTAAACTATAGTTACAAATATAATGTCCATAACAAATTTTTGGCAGGACATTGTACAATTAAATTTCGTAATATTGAATCATATAGAATATAGATATTATTAATTAAATTGCTAATAATGCGGTTAAATTACTAATTAAACATCGGTATAACGATGCCGTCATATAGAAATTCAATTCATGATATTTATTTTGATCCTTTTTTCCATAGTATTTCATACATATTCATAGATTCTATGTCCGCGGTTCCTATACATTTCAATATATTGACATTTTTACTATTTACAGTTATAAGTTACGAAAAACGTGTCAATACGTTGAAAAACCTTAGTTACTATTTTTTATACAAGCTTACCAGGACAATAAATCAGATGTTAGATACATAAACTATTACAAATAAATATAAATACATTGCATACATAAAGAATATATTTAGGGTGATACTGTACTTTGAATTTTACATTTAAATGTCTTTAACATACTGTTTCAATATGTGCGATTTTTTTAAGCTTAAAGAAAAAGTTTCATGATGAATTTCTATGTATTACACGAGTGTCGATTAGAAGAAAAATGATAATATCATTTATTATTTACGCCTTAATTGCTAGCGCGTTACTTCGTTCGATTGGTACGATTCTTTCTCCTGGTGCTGGTAGAGCGAGTCTTGGAGCAGTGACAGTGAGAATACCATCGGACGACAAACTCGGTTTAACGTGGCCGATATCGTATCCTTGTGGTAACACGTATCGGCGCACGAAATGTCTTGACACGTAACCATGTTGATCCTTTTTCTCTTCATGTTTACCCTCGATGGTAATAGATTTGTCGTCTGTTCTGACAGTGATTTCTTCTGGTGCGAATTGCTGTACATCGACAATCACTTGATATTTGTTTTCATCTCGTTCAACGGTGGTCGAACCTCCAACTTGATGTTCCAAATCTTCTATCATGTTCCTCCATGGCTGGAAGAAGTCCTTGAAGGATGGCATTGGTGGTAGTTTCCAAAAATCGTCTCTGGTGCTAAGACGTCTGAAGTGTTCTTCCAATTCTTGATGATAACGATCCATATCCCTCCACCAGTTGCGGAAAAGATCTCTAGTTACCAGTGCCATATCGATGCGAATGATCTGCACAAGATAAATGCGTAATTTCTAACGTGTGGCCATCAGAAGCAATTTCATTGAAAAAAAGTTGAAGATTATGAAGGTTAAAAATATTCAGTACAAAACAAACTTGGAAATTGAAAATAACGACGAATTTCGAATCAAACGTAACGTTGATATAAAAAGGATTAACATCGACGACGACGTTAGAATAGCATATACAAACGTAAATACTTCGTATTGTTCTATCAAGAAATAAAGCATTGCATGTCACGTCAAAAGTAAGTATGTATATACTTGCTGAAATACCGATCGAATTGCACCGTGTTTTTACACATTTCAAGAATATCTATTCTTAGATACACGAAACATATCCATAATACGTTATATCAACGTTACGTTTGATTCCTGCAAATTACATTTTCTCTCTCTAAAGGTATTCACTTTTATTTTCTTCTGTTTTCTTTTTTCCGTAAGGATAGATAATGAATTATAAATACAATTTAAGACAATGGAAATAAGAATAAGGAAAACAAGTTTGTGATAAAACGATCTAAAAATTACTTGAATTGCTAGAAAACTTTGACGAGATTGAACAAAGTTAGAATACATACCTCTCGTTGGATATCCTTATTTTATAAACCACTCACAGGAAGAAATAATCGTTCGTTTTGTATAAAGTCGTTCGTTAGTAGCTCGGAACGTTGTACGAACCTTGCACTTCAAGTTGCAGTTTTTAACTGACTGCGCAATACTGCCGGCCGGGGTTTATATTTGATGTGGCGCGCTTTTCGAGATTTTTCGAACTGTGCATGCGCAGACGCAAACCGTTTCGAATTTTCTTGCGTCAAGTTTCTACTCGAATTTACTAGCAACCGTATCCTAGCCAATCAACGCTTATTCTTAGCACTAGGCGGCTTCTCGTTTGTTCGAGTATTTTCTATTTTTTTCACGCAATTCAAAATACATCGTTTTACATTATGTTTTCTATATATTTTCCAATCCATGCGTACTTATATTTTTACTTTTTATGCAAATTATATCTTCTGAATACGTTAGATAACGTGTATAACGTATTTAAGTATATTGTAATATTTTATTTTTTATGACAACTGAAATATTATAAAATATTTTGATTATTTTTATATTTAATGAGCATGTGTTAAAGTTATCTTAGAGTATAAATCATGATTTCTTCCAGAACATTCGATTACACGAAAGAATTTATTTCTGTATTTGTTTACAATATTTTTGAGATTTCCTATTTCAGTAACCATAGTAATCTTTACGAATTCTCATTCAGTAGTCATCAGGGATAAATTTAAGATCAATGATGCACCGATGTACGATGATGTAATATTTGCTATTCTAAAAATATTATTTAACGAACAATTTTAATCGATGACGAATGAATTTGTTCCAGGATATTTTAGCATAGAGGCCAATTTCGAGAGAACGCAATAAGGAATTGAAAAATTAGCTACTGATTCATATAAGTAGAATAGGTACATACATATATTGAACGTTGATTTATGCGTTTGGCATTTCATCCAAAGATAGACATCGTTTCATAAATATGTTGACTGGATGGTAGCGATCTCTCTATAGTCTTACAAATACTCAATGCAGTAAACAATTGTAGAGTCGGTATAATAGGATACAATCTGTTCCTTTACCGTGGGCCGATATGATAGAATTCACCAATCATAAGCGCGAAAAATTTAAAAACTTTTTAATAAAATCACGTTCCTCAGACTAAACTAATAAACAATTCCAATAACATTTTTACCGCAGAAAATATAAAAGACGAATAAGAACATTTAACAGATATAAAAATGATAATTATAACAAGGAGAAGATACAATAATAAATAAGGATAGATATTATTTTCATGTATTATTTTTTTCATTTGATATGTTTCATTTATTTAATAGCATTGTATTTATTCCTAAATGTAAATACCTACTTATCGTATATTTTATAATATTACTTATCCTATTATTATACGGAAATTTCTAATGGATATAACACTTTATACGGATTAAGTATTCCATTTGGATCCATCATCCGTTTCAATTCGTGCATAAGTTTGATTTCAGAAGAAGTTCTACTCATATGTAGATATTTTGTCTTTGTGAATCCTATTCCATGTTCAGCACTTACGCTACCACGAAGACCAGACACGTATTCGAAAATGAAAGGTTGTAGTTGTGATGCTATGTCAGATTCGTACGACAATATTGAAATCTGGACGTGAATATTTCCATCACCTAATAGATAGAAAACAAATAAAAGTATGATTTAACATTAAAGTCTTCAGCTGCTCGAACAAATTTTCAAGTCGTTCGTATATAAACCAATTAAAATGTTTAATAGGTAATTGTTCAGTCATATACCTAGATGTCCATATCCACTGATTCTTATGATGCGTGGATCGCGTAATCGTTCCCTAAGTACCTCTATCACCTTATAGAAAGACGGAAGGGGTATAGAAATATCGTATTTAAAGACATAACCTTCTCGTAATACTCCTTCGCTAATCCGTTCCCTTAGTGCCCATATATTCTAATTAAAAAAAAAATTATATTTTTTAGTTCTTATCAAAGATATGAATCTTTTGTAAAAAAAAGGGGGGAGAGAAAAAAGAAATCCACCGTAAGTGCGTAAAGTCAAAATTATTATCAAAAGTTCCAAAAGTTTAAAGAATATAAGAGAAAAAATTCACGCGTTACAAATCGAAAATGATGTTTGAAGTAAGAACGTAGTAAGAAAGCAAGAAGGAATAGTTTCAAGAAATTTCAAATAAAAAATATAATTACTAACTTTGACTTTGGTGGGGTCCGAAGTCAGAGTACCGTCTTCGATGATATCGTCGGCAAGCGCTTTCTCTACGAATGAGGTGAGCTTCTCCTCATCGTGACTCGCGTTGCTACCCGAAGTTTCCATCAACACGTAAAATTCGTGACCGTCGGTTCTCGACGTTAGTGGACTTTTTAGGCCAAAAGCCTCAATGGAAACGTCTAACGACAACTTGTCCATCATCTCGAACGACGACAGAATCTCTCCCAATTCTTTTTTCGCCAGACGAAACGCTTTCAACACTTTGTCGAAACTGTTTAGCCCTACAATGGACGATGAATTCTTACGTAGAAATACAGAGGACACTTCCGACAATCTGTAATACCTAAGAACGCGACATTGATGGCCGCAGGAAGCGGTGGACATTGAATCGCGACTTTCGTTACAATTCCCAAGGTTCCCTCCGACCCTATAAAAAGATGTTTCAAATGGTAGCCAGTGTTGTTCTTCTTCAGCGTATTCAAACAATCTACCACGTCCCCGTTCGCCTTCACCTAAAATAAAACGGCTGAACACGGGGAACACTCGCGAGAAAATGTCGCGGTTCGTTTCTGGAAACTTGGAAACTCACGGCTTCGAGACCCAGAATGTTTCCGTGAAGATTACCATAACGCAGAAGCCTCAAACCTCCTGCGTTCGTGGACACGCAGCCGCCGATCAGACAACTACCCTTGGCACCGAGATCAATCGGCATCATTAATCCTACTGTCGCTAAATGATTGTCCAAATCTTCGAGCACGCAACCGGCTTCACAGGTCAGCACCCCTAATGCGAAAAATCGCCAGATAAAAGAATCTTTCGCTTTCTCGAATTTTGTCGTTTAGACAAGGCCGTTGCAACGTCGGTGACCTTGCCTTTTTGTCCGAAATCTCTGACTTTTCCCACTTTCCAATTTCGTACCCCGGAGTATTATCGGTTCGAATCATTTCGAATTTTTACCAACCTGCCAATTCGTTCGTCTCGATGATTTTATTCATAAGCTTCATAGAAATAACAATCTCGTCGAAGACCGGCACGCTACCACCTACTAGGCCCGTATTTCCGCTCTGGGGGCATACGGCTAACCGATTGTCGTTGCAAAACTTTAATATGGCAGATACTTCGTCGGTAGTTTTTGGTTTCAATACGAGTGTGCTCTTTCCTGTAAGTAATTCGTTTCAACGCCAAGCAATCTATTATCTATCCGCGCTTACGTTGTTTTTCTGTTCGATGCACTATACTCGTCGATTCGCAAGCAAGACGCTGCAAAACTTATTTGCTACGATGCATGGAACGTCGTTACGACACAGAGATACCTTAGCACTTCGTACGAAGACGTAAATTCGATTTAAAATTCGTAAAAATGTATACAGCACAGTCCGAATGATCGACGAGGAGCGCTGTTTTCTCTTACCTCTGACGATCTTTGAGTAATCTATGTTGTATCCTTCGCATTCTTCTGCATCCGTAATGACCCTGTTTCGTCCGAGCAACTCATTGAAGAATGCCACGTGATCATTGGAAATGTTCGCGTACGGGCCTCTTTTCATTTTGTATCTGTCGCACGTGAACGCCGGTTTCGTAGAAAAAAATCGACATATCGAGGTATGCCGGAGCGTCCTAAGCAGCGTTGGAGAATTCATATTCTGCAAAAGATTCACCTTGTCGATTCAAAGTAATTCGCATCGGTGTTACCGGCGTTTCTTTTATCGTCTGTAAGGAGATCCGTTCGTTGCGAGCGCACGAATCTCTTCCGGTGTCGCGCCGGTCTACTATTTCCGGTGGCGTATTCCGTGATTAGCGACTCGATTGATCTCCGAGAGAAACGTTCGTGATAATTTAAACGTTCCTCTAATTTTTACTACGGAATTACATTTCAACCCATCGGCGATTGGATAAGTTTAGTGCAACGAGTATTTTTACTCGCCGCGGTTAAAGCTCGTGGATGGCAGAGTCTAATTGAAACAGGATATTTCCGTAACCCGGTCAAAAATTCAACCGATGAAAATATCCGCGGGAGGATCGAAGCGATATTTAAATGCTACAGTGCGATTAATCTCTGTGTTACGTTATACGAAGTATCAAGATGCGATGCGTGGATCGTAGTTAGGTTTTTGTTTAACGCTTTTAAATGTTTAAATCGATACGAACGAATAAATTATAAAGTATGGTATATACTATTTGTTATAAGATGAAAAAACGTGTACACGAGCTAAGAAAAAGAAGATCGAAGAAAGGAACGGAAGGAAGAACGATAGGATGAAATTTCGTGATTCTCAAATGATATCGTGATAACATGGTAAAAACCAGGCGTGGCGTAATTACGGGCCCGGGGCTGCTTCCATTTTCTACGCGCTAATTCACCTCTGATGCTCAATCGACGGACATCGAATATTATAATCCACAATGAATGTTGATGGGTAACTCCCCTCCTTCTTACGCACTACCCCCTACCTGCCCCCAGTCAGTCAAGAGGATTCGCGGCGACGCGTGGTAGAATTACAATTGTGCGAAGCGGTGGGGAAAATAAGGTCAGGGGTAGAGGGGTCGAAAGAGCAAAGAGAGAATTCGATGGAAAAAGAGGACGAATCGACTGACAGAGATGCAAATCTGTTGAGATAAGAGGAAAGAGGAGAACACGAATCGGAGAGAGAGAAGCCAATAAGAGATTGGAGTGGGAAGGGGACCAATCGTCGCGATGACTAATACATTCTACGTTTCGATGTACATGCATGAACTCGATTCGCTCGTGTATGCTTTGCTTGTAGCAAAGAATACGACACTCTTTCGCTTCGCATACATATACATACACGGATACATGATCGCGCAGCTGTGTACAGCAGAGAAACCAACACACAGAAACTCGACTACGAACACAAAGGAACGAAATGTACGTACGATATTCGGTGGGACATAGATGTAGTCGATATAGATGTAAGATATTGCTATATCGAAACGTACGATACGTAGCTACGGGTTTCTAAGGAAAGACGCATGCGCGACACCGCCAAGGAGTAAAGCTAATTTCTCAGTGGCGGCTCGAATCATTAACTTGTTACCTTGGCAACCCCGGTCGACCTAAACCATTGGCTGTCGCTTTCCCCCACTTTCCCTTTGCACGCTCTATCGGTCGAACAACAAACTACACACGCCGCCACACTCCTTCGTGGAATATTGTAATTTTCCTAACCTCGCGTGGACAGGAGTATAGACTGTCGCTGTTTCATTCGACCCACACAATCACGCTATCGGACATATACTGTTGTATGTATATGTCAGCATGCCACCGTAGGGACGCGGTTGCTGGGATTGGCGCGACCACGATTCTTCCTACCCTCTGCACGGAACATTCTACTGTCTCGCTCTTTGTCGAGATCCACGACCGGTATTAGAAGATGACCGATAAATCAGCTACGTTTAGCGCTTTATTATATGTACACCTTTTCTAACATTTTATATCGAATCACGATATTGGTTATTAACAATTCTTAACAATGCATATATGTATAGTAGCACGTACGTATATGTACGTATATAGAATCCCTCTTAATCATAGCACAAACAATATAGAAAAAAGAATACATTTATAGGAAAAGTACATACTGGTGATGTTAGTTACATCGAAAGATAACGAAGCGCGGATGAATTAAATCTATAAATAATAGCAAATAAAATTTCAAACTTATAATTTACAATCGATACTAAACAAGAATCATCACACCATAATGTGTAGGATGTAGTAGTAAACCATTCAAGTCACAGTTTTAACAATTTAAACTAAATATAAAATAAGATAAATTTTATGTTTTCAAGTAAACTAGTATTTTATCTCGTAATTGAAAAATATAATTATAGCTTTTTGCGAAAAAGTATCGTCCCCATAAAGGCAAAAAAGTCAATGATATATAAAATCCCATTACAAGGTTTTGAACAGGACAGTATGAAGCTCAACTTAGAAACAGCTGTGCCAGGAACGTAGCGTATATTCGCGAAATTGAATCGAAAAGTACCAAAAATTGAAAAATTTACGAAAATTATTATTTATACGAATGTAATAGTCTAGTTTCAATAAATAGTCATATAAAATTCAATTCTGAACGTATACATCCATACACATAGCTACACGAACACGCACACGCATATACGCGTATTTTATTTTGTATTATTTATACATTTTAAAAACTTTATTCACTTTCAAAATCTATCTTTCTATAATTAATTATACCGAATTATTATGTGGCCACTATGGATTACTTAGAAATAATTCTAATTGATAATCAGTTATAAAACTACTTATTTTCCTTAAACAATTCGTTAGGGTATCACGGTTGACGATTTTATATATATTATTATGTATGTTCATTGTACATATAAAAACAAGATAACAATTGTATTAAAAGATGAAATTATATTGTAACGCTGATATATGCATTAACAACGTAATAAACAATGTCGAGTACGATACGTGCTTTTATAATAAATAAATTACATTAGAAATATTCAATCTTAAAGAAATATGCAGTACATATATAAAAAGGTAACATAAATATTAATAAAAAAGATTTTTACTTTTCACACGTTCAAATATATAATAGAGTTATGTAGAAATATTACAAAGTATGTATAATATTCATGAATAATATAGAATTTTAATACAGGTAGACTAAAAAAGATAAAGTCCAATAATATAATGAAATGCAACGGGGAATTATGTGACTAGATTCGTTCCTGATGGTATCGTGAAGTTATACTGCGAAATATTCTGCAGACTATAATCACGTATACATGCAGCAGACGGGTAGTAATTGTATTAGTGAAGAGTGTACAAGTATGTGAAGTAAGAGTATGAGTACCGTTACGGGGCATGCGCCTCCAGCCACCATATCCAATGGCCCCGCCTTTCACGGTGCAAACGATGCCTTTGGGATTTGTCCTCGCTGGACCAATGAGCGAACGAGTTTGTCATACGCGACGGGAGAGGTGAGGTTGTAGGAAACGAAGTGGTGGGAAGCAGACAGGAAGAAGGGTAGGGGGGGAGAGAGAGATTTGAGAGAAGCGAGGGGTTCCGCAGATCGTGTGGGAGCAGGGAAGCAGACAACGAATACGACGATTGCTTACGAAACCTCGCGACGTCAACGTATAACAAAACTTTGTTTAAAATACTCATAGTGCTTTTTAAAAACCTATGAAACACAGACGTGTATGATTGAAAATTTGGTCAAGTTAACAGTGAAATCGTGAGGTGACAGTGTCTACGGCGTGTTCGAAAACGTGATAGGTGTGACTGCGCAGTCGCCATGTGAGTACCTGAACAAGTATCTGAAACTCCATGTTATACCGTGTATTTTGGATCTTTAATATTTCTTTGTTATATATTGTTGATATATCGATAATAATCACACTATATTCTACATAACATTTCATGATAACCGACAAATATAACAAATACACAACACAGAACACACTGCATTATATCCCGCCGGATCTTCGAACGTGCTTTATTTTGTAATCCAATATGTCGGCGTTAGGGACGCTGTTCGGTATTCACCGAGATACAATTCCTCTACCGCGCGTATTATAATTTTTTGATAAATTACCGCTGCATAGATAGTTTCTGAAGAACCGTGTGTGTTGTTATTCTCATTATCGTCGATATTACCATTATGGCGAAATCCATGTTGTCAACCGCCCCCTGGTACGGTCGCTTCTCCCCTTCTCTTATTTTTCTTTCCCCCTTCCTCCTACTTCTCCCTTCAACCCCACTTTCAATCGTATTTCCCGCTCAGTGAGATGTATTCCCTCTTTCTCTCTAAACCCCTCATCATACTACTAATTATGGTGCTAGTAAGACGACATTTTGTCCGTTCTATCCAAAACTCAAGATGGATCATGTGTTTTCAGTTCATCGATACTTTGAACTCATGCATGAATACAGATTTCTTCTTTACCATCTGATCATCCTGTCTCAACTGTTTTCATCCTTCCGATGTACATATTTCTTTAGATACATACCATATATATTATTTCTTTATTAAATTAATTTATCAAACATTTTGTATACTACCAAACTTTATGTCATAGTGCCACACAAATATTTCTAACCTGATATATTTTTATAATGTTTAATATAATTAAGGTTACTAATTATTTGAATAGTCAATGATCTCATACAAGTAATTGACAACTATCCCAAAATTATTGCAATTTATCGGAATTTATATTTATATACTATGCACATGGAAAACTTCAAAAAGTATACAAAATTATAGCTTATATGAATCGTGAACTGCACTATGTTCACGATTAATTTAAGTGCTTTTTCCATCTTATGTTTACATTTCAATGTGTGTTGTAATTATTATTCTAATTCATGCAATGAGTAATATGATGATTTTTTATAATGATTGTTGTTATGTTTAGTACCTTGTATATTCTATGTATGATCACTTATTTGAGGTTATTTCTCATATTCTAAATATTGAACATTATACGTATTTTATAATAAAATAAGTAATACTATGTATTATATATCAAATAAGTTAATAAATTGATATAACGGTATATTTTGTTTATCACGAATTTCATATTTTCATATACAATTACATTAAATATTATGAACTAATTTTTACGTACATTGGTACTAAACGAAATGACTTTTTATGTTACAAGTATGCAACAGTTAATTCTTTATTGTAAAACACTTACATTTAAAGTAATATTTGCCACTTCATTCACCTTCACACTTTATTATTGATATTTCACGTCGTAATAAACGAAGAAGAGAAACCAAATTTGAACGCTCCACATTTCACGTGTATCAAGTTATCAAGGTTATGAGCAATAAACATTGCGTAATTATTTTAGATATCTTTACACTAAATATGTTGCAATTAACGTTTCAGTATATTAATTGATAAAAGATTTATATTATGTATAGCTAATGGTTCTTCATTTCTAAAAATTTATAAAAAATTTATATCAACTTTTTAGTTAAAATTATTATAAAATCTATGCTCTAATAAATATTTGTTTGAGAGTGAGAGAAAATGAATGAGAGAAAGAGGGGGGATTATATTAAGTAGAACTGTAAATAAATTATATAAAATGTAAATAATTGTTATTTTCAATATATAGTCGTAATCTACTTTATACTTATAAACCTATCTATGTGAAAAATATTAATCTAAAACAATTTTTCTTTTAGGTGCAGCAAATTAAAAAGATTAAAAGTGACATTTTAATAAGAAATCTATATAAAATGGCAAGGAAAAAAAACATTGAATTGTTAAGAATATAAGAGCAGGAAGAGTACTTCTTGAAGGAAGTTTATTTAAAAAGGTATAAGGAAACATGACAGATGTTAAACCAATTGGAATTTCTCAAAATCAGCCACAACAAACACAACAACAGTCACAGCAGCAGCAACAGACACAGCAACAACAGCAACAGCAGCAACCACAACAACAACAATCTCAACCACAGCAAATGATGATTGCAACCCATGATATTCAACAACAGCAAAATGTACAGCAGCAACAGCAGCATGTTCAGCAACAACAATCTCAGCCACAACAAGTACAGCAGCAAGCGCAACAACAAGTACAATCTCAACAAGTTCAACCACAACAACAAATTCAACAGCAAGTGCAATCACAGCAGCAAATGCAAGTGCAGCAGCAGGTACAGCAACAAGTACAACAGCAAGTACAACAACAGCAACAGCAACAGCAACCTCAACAACAACAATCTAATAGTGGACCACATAACGTTGTTCCTACTCAAGTGCAGGTACAGCCACAGGTAGCAGCAATTATGCCCCAGCAACAGGTAAAAATTTGCACAAAGGCATATTATTGAGACAGCTTTAAGCAGTAGATTTAAAATTTTTCATCTTTGAAAATAAAATATTTCAGGGTGCTGTTGCAGTGTCAATGCAGCATCAGCAACAGGGTGTTGGAGGTGTATCTATGACTTTATCTGGTCAACAAGGAGGAACGACTATAACTACTATGGCTGCGCATCCACAAGCAGTACAAGTTATTCAACAACCTATGCAGAACCAAGCATATCATTTGCAACAACTTTATAACACCCAAGGAACTCCACTATTGATGCCAGGAAATTTAGCTCTCCATCCTGCAGGCATCAATCCTTCGTCCATACAGGTACTTAAATACAATCCTGATGTTCACTATTATTGAGACATATAAGTTCCTTTCTAAGTAGGATACTTTACAGGTCATAACAGCTGGAAAGCCATTTCAATCTGCTGCTCAATTAACACCTCATATGCTAACGACAGCATCGACACCAGGTCAAGGAGGTGGTCATCCTGCAGCTGGAGGAACTAAAGTTCAAGGGTTCCCTACAGGTTACTTACCAGTACCTACTTCAGCTACACCTGGTGCAGGACAAACTCTGGTATTTGGTCAACTTGGTGTACTGGGTTCTCCACAACCACCTCCATCTATACAACAACAACAGCAGCAGCAGTCTGCAAACAAACAAGATCAAGTACAAAAGGTATTATTATGTTAATTTTATTTTGTAACAAATATTCTATATTTAGTTCATATTTTATATATATTGTTTTCAAAATGTGTAGTATACTACGTGTACAGCGGCTACTCCGTCCGGCGGACGAGGTGGTATGCAATTTGCTCCTTGGCAATTTACACCACAAGTTGCTTGGACTGGAATACAACCACCGGCGCTTCTAACTAATCAAATATTCATTAGAGGTCCTACTCAACCTGATATGTTTATACAAAGTCCACAACCAATCCAAGCTCATAATGGTTAGTTGTGAATGATTAAATAAATTTTGTATTGTCAACTGAACTAATTTATCATCATCATATTTGATCAGCACTAGCTACGCAACAACAAATTCAGGGAGTACAACAAATTGCTGCAGCTAGTGGAAAACCAAAGGTAATGGATATACAACAACAACAACAGCAACAAAGTAAGCAAAGTTCAGGTGGACAACGACCTTTGAGTATTTTACCGTCCTCTTTACAAGCAGTACAAGCTGCTAACATACGAGCTGCCAGTTCTGTTTCAACGCAAACTGTTCATGGAGTACAAACCACGGTACATGTACAGGTTACTATAATTAACAGCAACAGTTAGAAAAATGATTTCGACTGCTGCAATTTTCGAATCACGTGCAAACATATAGAAGTTTTTTTTCTGTTTTCGTATAATGAAGAAGAAGTTTTTTTTTATGTTTTATAACTCAGAGTGGCAAAGGAAGCGGTAGTAGCGGTAAAGGCCGTGGTAAGCCATTGCAATCGCCGCAACAATCGCAACAGCAGTCACAGCAAACGATGCAACAACAACATCAACAGGTTTTTATTCAACAGAAACAGCATACGCAGCAGCAACAGCAGATGCAGCAACAGTATCAACAGCCGCAAGTGCAGCCATCGCAACAGCAAATACAACCAAAACCAATAATGAGTGAGATGACGTTTCATATACATACTATTTATAGAAAAATGATATAGGTTTTTGTATATCTAATCGTTACCTTTTTTACAGCAAACATGGCTCTGCAACAACAACAACAACCAGGTGTAGTCCTTAGTGGGGAACGTCCAATTATGCCTGTAGTTTCGGTGAGCGGAGTTGGCGTTGCTACATCTCAAATGAGTCAAGTACAACAATCTCCCATGTCTGCTGTACAACAATTACCATTACAAGTATTAAATGTTTTATTTCCTGCAATAAAATTTCCTTAATTTAATTAAAAAATATTTCCATTATATGTAATGTAATTTTTCTAGGCAATCAATTCGACAATAATTGGTAGTCAAATAGTTAGTGGAACAACACAGGTTCAAACGATGTCTATGATAAATCAGTCGGCGGATCAACAAACACATGATAATAATAATTCCGCAATAATGATTGCATCACCCGATCGTAATCACCAAGCTGAATGTTCTTTAGCATTACCATCTGCTGCAAATACTCCTACAGCAAATGAAGAGAATTCTAAATCAATATTGAAAAAGGACGATCCAATTCCAATAGAAGAAGTGACCGTATCTCAGCCAGAAACGACAGGTTTATTGATAATATATACTACATTGACATTCAATAAATGTGTATGTATGTATATATTTTGTATAAGCATTTGCATCTCATTACTGTCATAGATGGGGACCAATCTAAGATAACTTTAAAAGATGAAGAAAATTTGTCGGTAAAGTTAGAAGAAAAATCATGTAGTAATCCTTTAGCAGGATTAGCAAATACAATTAATTCTATTACGAATGGTATCAACAATGAAGACTCAACGGCAATTCCTGCTTCTGTATCAGTTAGCGCAAATAGTAAACATGTACCACCAAAGGCAATGGTCAAACCACAAGTTCTTACACATGTAATTGAAGGCTTTGTTATTCAAGAAGGTACAAGCTTAATATTTTATATAGATGTTATTGCATTATTAATAGATATCGTTATATTACTTTATATTTATATTATTGATATGTATATGAATATTTCAGCGTCTGAACCATTCGCTGTTAATCGAACGTCATTGAATAATACAGTTAATCAAGAAGCAGGTAATATTTTAAACCGCAGTACTAATTCATCATCTGAAAGAGATAGTCATGAAGAACCTCCAAGTAAGACTTAAAAATTCAGTATTTTTTTAATATGTGTGTATCTTTTTGCTGTAAGATATAAAATGAATCATATGTGTTTATTGTGTATGGCAGGGAAAAAACATGCACCCAATTATCCGAATGACGAAGATGTAAATAATGTTCAAGTGGGAAAATGCGAAGCTTGTGGTAATTTGGTAGATGAACAAAATACTAAATTCAAAAAAGAGAAAAGGTTCTGTTCCTCTAGTTGTGCAAAAAGGTTGGTAAATAAATTATTTCGTAAGTTAGTTATTAGACTTGCAGAAAAATGTAATATAAATTTTGAATCAAATAGCAAAAAGCGGGAAGCAAGAGATCGTGACGGTACTGAAAAACAATGGACTGAGATAGAGACTGAATCAAAAACCGATGGAGATATAAAAAAGAACGGAGAAGAAAAGTCATTATCTAGTACAACTACTAGTTCTTCCGTTGATGAAACACTGCCGAAAGTTAATCCTGTGAAGTGGACGGTATAGATATATATATACATAAATTTATTAAAAATGAAGAAAACTGATATAATTGAAAACGCCTGCTTTTTTTTATAGGTTGGAGAAGTATGCGATTTTATACGCGGATTACCAGGGTGTGCTGATTACGCGGAAGATTTTGCTATTCAAGAAATAGATGGTCAAGCACTAATGTTACTCAAAGAAGATCACCTTATGTCGGCCATGAGTATAAAGTTGGGTCCTGCATTGAAAATCGTAGCCAGAATTGATTCAATGCGCGTGGAGTCGTCAAATTCTAATCCTACAACTAATAGTTCGTAAATGTTTATTGTTTAAGGTTTCTACTCGCAAAATTTCAAATTGCAGCCTATGGGCTACAGGGTTTGTGCAAGTATTTGATCGAATCATAGAATTAAGATTTAAAATTATTAAGGTTCAGTACTTTCAATTCTACACTTATGATTTAAAGATCGATCTATGTAAGACTAAGTTCCGTATTATTTTGTTGCTGTATACAAAATAACAATATTAATATTTTAAATTTGGTGTACTATATTGTCGACATATACATATATATACAAATCCACTTTAAAGGGTAAGTCTTACACTGATTGATTTTTATAAATGTAAATAGCATTCAGTTATTGTAACTTTTCTTTGAAATTGAAATGTATGTATATCTGCTTTGGAAAATTTTTCTAAAATATTGCTGTTTAACTAGTATGATCAAGAAACTGAGTACAAATTATGTCTATTACACAAAAAAAAGATAAAACGTTGTATATAAAGTATCCGGCGTATGTGCGATGTATTTTGTACTCGAAAATTCCTTTTGGAAGCTGTATAAAAACTATTGCCTTCTGTAAGACTTACAATAATCTCGAAAAATATCTGGCACTTTTAAAACGGTTAAGCTTTGTGATGAATAGCAATTTCCATACATAACAATTTTAAATTGAGGTACAAAGTATTTGAAATAATGCGATAACACCTTTGACTATGTTTTACTTTGTAAATGTTTCATGTGCACTCGACTTACATACGTGTAAATATTAAACAAAATGTTTATTTAATATACAAATTTTATAACATAAAAATATTTTATAGTTGTTAACACTAGTTGTCCTTCCATTTAGAACTAGATATTAATTTAGATACAACACACTCTAAATGCAAGAAAAATATATTTTAATTTATAAAATATGTGATGTTGATCAAGAAATAAGGCAAATTGTATAATATCTTATAACTGTGAAGCATACTCAACAAAATGAAACGAGTATGAATGTATTATATCATTATTCAACATTTGCAATTGCCAACAATGTGAATATAATAGTAATTGTCTAAATGTTTATTAAGTAGATTTATTAATTTTGTATTTAGTAACACAGAGATCAGTATATAATTATAAAAGAATGTATTTCAAAATTAATATTTTAACGAGGAAAATATTTGCATTTACGAAATGCACAGTATTTTCATATTACAATCTATATTTAATTTTTAATAATACCTTATTAATAGCGATAAAAATCAAGCATTGCAAATTTTATCCGTAACAAGTAATTAGACAAAGATATAGTATATGAAAGAATAAAATACAAAACGCATTTGTTAATTCAAGATTTCTCAGGGTATAGTCTTATTATATATCTTTTTATATTGATTTGAATGGCACCTGAGTAACAGATGTGCACAATTGTGATGAAATTTAAATAAATTAGAGCTCTAAAAATATTATGAATTAAAGTCTATGCACAAGTGTACTTTTTCCCCTATATTTTAACAAATATTTCATGCATCACCTATGCATATTTTAAATTTTCTAAATATGACAATGTCCTCTAAAATATATAAAATAAATTCAATATTAGTGAATGAAAATAATTCTAAACATTTTATTTAAATTAGTATTTTATTACGATCTGCATACATATTCTAATTTAATTTCTTACTTTAATTAACAGCTGCTATATATTTTCCTTCATCTAATAATTCTTCATCTTTCTTCATTTGCATTTCTTGTAGCGCTGGTCGAATATATCGATAATAACAAAACCCTTTATACGCTAAAGCTATTCCAGAAACTACTGTTAAACCCATTAATACCGTTACAGTTCCTCTGTGAAGTTTATCTAAGATATAACTCCTTTTCGCATATTTTGGCAACATTTTTTATTGATATTTTTGTCTGTATCAACAGTTTTTAAAATATATAAACCTGGAAAATATATAATTACTATTACAAATCGTGTAACTGAGAAACGTAATAAAATGTATTTCAATTTATATTATTAATTACGTAATTTGTTACAAGCACCTATTCTATAGGAAAGTAAATAAGATAACAGTATATTATAGAGTTAAAAAGGTTTTGACTTCTATCTTTTTTCTAAAGATTAAGCTTTTTATATATAAGGTTAGGAACACGTTTGGTACTCTCCGATCCAATAAATACTAAGGCTAATACACACACATTCGATGTGAGACGTGAGTCTAACGCGTTGAAAAATAAACGAACCTATAATTATGCAATCTTTTTGTCAATCGAATGAGGTAACAACTTGAATATTGATGAATTTGATATATTTCTATATTTCGTATTTCATAACATTTAAATAAAGAATATAAAAATCATTTCTAAAAATTACTATTTAATTCTTGTACAATTTATATAGATTTTTACATAATTGTGTATTACACTTTTATAATATATTTAATAATTAATTTATAATATATTTTATAATTGTTTATTGTATTTTTATATTTTAAGACACTTAAATAGATTTTAACAGAATTATTTTCTTAATAAAGTAAAAGGGTTAGTTTTTTAAAAATTCATTAAATATTGTTGAATCTACATCCAAAACTATCTCATCCAATGAAGGCCCTTGTTGTGTCACTGGCAATTCTAAAATAAAAATAAACTTCACAAAACTGACTTTAAAATTAAATTAAATTTGCATCCTTGAAATATATTAAAACGCACTTGATATGGATCCTGTTGCTTTGTATTCCCTAAGCTCTTCTTTAAAAGCTTCATCAAATGTTTCTCGTCTTTCTTTCATCATTTTCTGCTGTTTAAGTTCATATTTTGATACTCTCTCAATATGTTCATCAGCCAATTTTGCTAAAATTTACATTCAGTTTCAGCATTTTTATAATTAGCACATTTTAAATATTATACAAACTACCTTTAATAACATTTAATTCTGCAAGTTTTTTCTCCTTATATAAGGCTAATTGAAATCTATGATCCAATTGTCTACTTTGCAAATCTAACATTTCATTTAAATTTTCTAATTGATATATAGCACCTTCTACCTCCTCAAACATTTCTTGTAATGTTCCTTTAATAACATGAAGTATTTATGATTAATTTTTATACTCATAGTATTCTTGAATTAGAAATGCATTTAAGATAGAAGTACCTATTTGATCCATAAGATCCTGTATTGCATTGTTGATTTTTGGAATGTAAGCTAAAGTACTATTTAGACACGTAATGTTTTTCCATTCTTGTTCGAGTTTTTCATAAATAGTTCCAATGAGTTTATCAGCTTCTTGAGCTTTACCCGCATTTTCTTCTGCTAGCTCATGTAGTTCATTCCATTGCAATTGAAATCTATGTAAGATATCAGCTCCTGCATTGTAATTAACATTTCTGATGTTTCCAGTCTTTTTTTGTTTTGGATTTTCAACAACAGTTAATCCTCTAATACTAAAACAACAAAGTTAATCCTAGACTTATATAAAATACATAGTAAATTATCTTTAACTTTAGTTTTTATTTGGATAAGGTTAAAATTAAATCTTTTACCTAGCAGATATACCCTCTTGAACTGTTTGAAACTTGTTACGCAAAGTGCTAAACATGTTTATAAATTATTTTATTTTATATTTATGATTATAATGGTATATATAATTCAAGCCTTTCAAATTAGTTAATACTATTGCACAAATTACTAATAAGATTTAATTTATTATATTATATTTTCTATATGTAAAGTGTATTATTAAATGTATCATTATCATATGAAATAATTTTTTTGTTGACACATGTATTATCAATGATGAAAATTGTTCATACCGAGCTGATTTTCATAGTTTATATCAAACTGATCACTTGTTTGCATTGAAATACTGATATAAGATAACACATATTAGTTCACAATATTTATAATGAAAAGTTATTGTAAATATTAGCAGCGTCAATATAACCTCTATTTTGAAGACACTAATAGTAGCCTATTTATTTTCATTCATGCAGTATTGCATGTAGAAACCTCCAAAATCAATTGTTAATGACAACTTAAAACATTTGAAATTATAATTCGAATATTAATTTTAAATATAATAAATATAAAATTAGTTAAATTACGCATAATTTAATAAAAAATTAATTATTCAAAATATCATTTATGATTTTTACTTAATCCAAACATATAATTAGCTTATGTACATGTGTTTTAATTTCAATCCATTTTTTCATATTTTGTGAAAGATATGACACTGCGCAACCTTTCTGTTAGTTGGCAACACTGATAACGACAGTCCATGCACACATACATATGTACATTTCATTAAAAATAATTACTTTTTGTGTTGTAATTGTTAAAATGTTTTAAACTACAAATAATAGTATTAACATAGTAAATTTCTAAAATACATAAAATAATAATTTTTTATATATTGCATGTTAATATATGATATTCTATTAACATTATGTGCGTTCGATTTATAAAAGATATAATTTTACATTTACAAATTTTGGTTTACATGTTAAGTAATAAAAATGTTAACTACTTATATTCATATGGATTCAATATTATACTATGCTGCATTATAAGGATAATTGTATACTAAGCACGAATGAATAATTTTTGTTACGTTTATGACGAATTCGTGATTTTTACTGCATAAACAATTTAGTGCATTAGATTTTGACTATATATTTTCAACATGAAACAATTTGGCAACATCGTTAAAGCTTAACTCCTTCCCTTTGACAATATGACTGGTGCCTAGCAACCAGTGAGGTCAACAAACGAGGTCAAATTGCAAATTACCTGTGTAAGAAAAATCAGTATATAAATCTAATAAAATAATACATTAAATTACTTTTAGGTAATTGTAAGGGGTATTAATTGAACAGAAAGTAGAGACGATACAATTCATTACTACTAACATTAAGATGAAATTATAGACAGTTAATATATTAACCTAAATTTATGACAAATATTTCAGTTCAAAAAAAATCTCCTTATTAAGAAATATTATTATTATGTTCTTTTTTATATACTATATATTATATTACTTTATCTACAGGTGTAAATCGTATTAAAATACAACAATTTTAGAAGGGTGGTATTTATGTATGTACGTACATAGTACTTACAAATATCTTACTTTTCTAGTTTCAGTTAGAATAATTAATAACTAATTGTCATGCAATATAAATTCGGATGGTTGAAAATAAGAAAAAAGAAAGTTATGTGTTAGTGGAGTCTACAAGTAAAATAATTCTTATGAAGATACATGGCGGAACCGTAGAACTATGTATGTATGTATATGTTGGTATTCCCTGTGTTGCCAAGTTTTCCTCTACCTGCGTGTTCAATTCTGAAATGTATTGTATGGTGATGTATATACACAATGACAAAATCGATAGTGATGAATTTCTAAAACAAAAAATTGTATTTTTGTAAACTTTATTCTATTTCAAACTTTATAAATGCTATTTCAAATTTTAATATGAACATTTTACTTACATTGAATTAATTATTTTTCTGCTTATATCTTTTGTTTATTTATAAAAATGTGTCATAATAAGATGAAAAAATATAATATGCTTTAAACTATTTAAATGATTGATAAGTAACGTAGAAGAAAAACTTCATTATTTTAAAGTTAGAGGTTTTTCCATTAATAACCTTGAACAAGTTGGAGCAGTCCTGTTAAGCAGAGCCTTCATTGAAATCTTTATCTTTTTCTATCCCTGCTACGCACGCAATGAGCATAACTTGAACAAACCTTACCAGAGAAGGTTCGAGCTTAGAAAGTTGTGCGCAACTCGCAGTGAAACCAGATTTGTGGGAGGAGATGCTGGAGAGGGAGGAGTAGTCAGGGATGTTGGGTCAACGTACGTATCCAAGTATCCCCTTTCTCCTTGCATCAAGTTAGACCACTACTATATCGTGGTGAACTCGTCTTCTCCATAAAGACGATTACCTTTCTGCGCATACTATCATGACTACGGCGCATACTATGTACTAGGAGTTACCAACTAAAGGACGAGAAGTTCGTGGTAGGGATGAAATCAATAGTCAAGTATTCCGCGGAATGAGAATGTCAACTTATATTTAACCATTCAACTGCTTGCTTGAGTTTTATTCATCGTAAACAAAGCAGCAAAAATAGTTGAGAGTGAACCGCTAATGTAACAGCAACTATTCTTATTTTTTGAGATAAAATACACATTAAAGATAGTGTACAACTGTGTAAACAACGATTCATGAATGTAATTCCTGACTATTTCGAGGTCACATTACTCAACATAGATACGAATGTATCACAAAAAATTAATGCCAAAGACTATTAAGTAGATATAAATATCTATAAAGTCGCAATCATTTAATGCCCATAATAGAATAATATAGAATTCTATTCGAATTAAATATAGAATTTTAAGCTCGAGTTGTTTGAGTATCTGTAGAAAACTGTACAGAACCTACTACGATCAATAGATGCCAGATTCGGTCGTTTTCGACATGTTCCGTTAAGTTCCCCTACTATATTCATTCCTGTTGGCCTCCAACCATTTCTGCCACGCCCTGTTCACATGTATTTTCCCGGCAAAACCGGTTATTTCAGGCATTCTTCTTGGTTCACGCTTTTCCATAGAAAATCTACACGTAAAAACGTTTCCCTACCATCACATCAATATTAAACCTTGACTTTCCATTTGATCGAAGAAGACAAATTTGAAATTTGAAACATACGATATGCATATATAATATCAGATGGTAGTGTACGACATATACAAAATGTATAGACACATAAAGTATGTTTAAAAACATTAAATTGTTTTTATATACTGTGTACATCTGTAGTAAATTCAACCATACTTTAAAGTAGTAAGATGTGTACGAATAAATTTAAGTACACATATTCTTACGTAATATATGTTTAAATTGTATAATTTTAATATAAAAAGTCGTAGTAATAACATTGATACGATTTTCCTGAAACCAACAAAAATCAATAATCACCAGAAATTGTGGATGAAAACTGTCATCGCTACACTACAGAATTTAGGCACAATGGTTGATGGATAGTAATTGGAAGTTAACGTTGACGAGAATTTGCTGGAGAATGGTATGGATTAAGAAGGGACAGCGTGGAACATTGAAAGGATAACAGACGGAGACAGTAGAAGTTAGAAAGAGAGAAATAACAAAAAAGAGAAAATAAGAGAATCAGTTAATGAAAAAGGAAGGGAAAGAGATGGCCTGTTAGTAGGAATTGAGAGGAAAAGTAGGGAGGGGTAGAAAATGGGAGAGAAGAAAAGAGTTTCACAGTGATGTTCGAGTTGCGCTTGCGTCGACAATACTTGCTATGAACGGATTGGCTCCCTACTCATACTTGAGTGCATGTTAGGTTGACTTAATTTCAATTCGGGCTCCTCTGCTTCTCCCTACCATTTTCAGTTCCACCATATATTTCGGTTGGTTTCTTTTGTTTTATTGGGTTTTACACAAAGGGCGTACAAGATGTTGCAATACACGCTTACTTTATATATCTTGAATAAGTAGAAATATGAAAGGGAATGAGTCTTTTTCATCTTTGATAAGGAAGATATGACAGTGTGGAGGTAAAAAAATCAAGAAAGAGAAGAGAAGAGAAAAGGGGAAAGGCATAGGGAGAGAGGAGAGGAAGTGGATAAAGGTGGTGGTTGGTGTGCAGTGGAGGAGAAGTTAGATACACAAAGATACGAAACGTCAAGAGGAGAAGAGAGGAAAGGAGAGGAGAAGAGAGGAGAGGGAAGCGCTCAGCGTTTGCAGCGATCGGCGCACGCTACCCCGCGCGCGCGCGCGCGTGTTCTTACAAAACAACGCATCTGAACACTCTGAACCCGTCGCTGAACGCGCTTCAACAGTTCGGCACGAATTCACATTGAGTTGATTATTCTGACGGACGCGCGGATTTCATCGCGTCGCCGCCATATTGGCGGCTCGATATAACACGTACTAATAATAAGTTCAGATTGGTTACGGTAGGCATCGTAGTTGACGCGCCGATTTTATCGTCGTTGAATGTCGCTACTACAAATGTGCCATAAACAGCGCAGTGATCATGTCATAGTCATAATATTGGCCGTCATATTTAACTATATGTAACAAATCGGATAAAAACTTCATCGTCTAAACATAAATGGTACTACGTGTTTTTTCTCCACTTAATTATATACATTGAATAAATCGTGATTTCATTTCTTCTTTTGAAACGATACATGTAATATCGACGCCGGGTCGGTTGTCATTAATTAAAAGCAAATATAATACTTTCTACTTATATATGTATACATATATATTTAGTTAACAAAATACTTATTTGACACACGTTGAAAGTTTATCTCGTGTTGAATTGACTTTATTACCATTTATATCTTCAAATATAATCATAAACATTAACGAACATCTCTCAATAAGTTTAAATAAAAATAAATTTTGGTAGGAATCATTTTTATGACAATCTGATTAATTTTCTCAGCGATTAAGAATTCTGTGAACTGTTTATTACTGCAAATTAGAATATATGGATTTTGTTGATTTATAAATATTATCGACGTATTTAGTTGCCAGTAAATAATTATCTAAATCAAGATTGATCATTGTTAATGACTTCATGACAATTTGTGTTGTTAATAACAATGCCTGTAAGTATGATATACAATAATAATCAACCATAATTGTAATGTTGTTATTAAAAAAACTTTAATAACGATTATTCTATACAATAATAGAGAAAATAAATGATTAATTTACAGAGTGGAAATGAGCAATTCATTGGATCAAGACTTTGAGGAATTTAGATTTTCAGACCTAAAGCAAAATTTGTAAAGACGATGCAGTGGATGATTTGCAAAATTTGGTATGTTTTTTTCTAAAGTATTGAGTGAAAAATAAAACAAATGATATACATAAATGTATACACAAGAAATAGTATTAAACGTAGGTTAGTTTCTATAGATTACTTTCTTGAAAATTAACATTTTAGTGGAATATCCTCATTCTATTAGATGCACTTTTTGCAGAAAGCAATATATTTCACTTAAGATATTGCTATAAAAGATTATTTGTTTCTAATACTGTGTTACTAATTTATGGTTGTCTTTTTGCAAACCTATTTTGCAAAATTTCTTAGCCAAATCTTAACATTGTTATAAAAATGTGGATAAAAATACTATGTTTTTTATTTAATAAAACTTTTTTTTACTTTAAAGTGTACTTTGAGCAAATTTTATGGATTTATACTTTATAAGTAAATGGTATTAATGAAAATTTGTATTCTAAACTCTTGAAGAGAGGTTAGGATTCTGTTAGTGCTGCATAATAATTGGATAAATTTGGAGGTTTTTGTCATTTGTTATTGATGTTCCGTTAACAAAATTATTTGGTATAATTTTACATTTTTTATTTAATTGCAATAAATCACAAACTGATATCCTTTCCTTAACTAGAGTTATGATGATAA
The DNA here is from genome assembly GCF_011952205.1 of Bombus bifarius. Classification (NCBI taxonomy): domain Eukaryota; kingdom Metazoa; phylum Arthropoda; class Insecta; order Hymenoptera; family Apidae; genus Bombus; species Bombus bifarius. The sequence continues at coordinate 764,756 of NW_022884533.1, forward strand.
AATTTGTAAAACGTAATTTTATTACCTTTTTAACCCGTTTGTATAATTGAAAATATCCCCATTGATTATCATGTACTTTAATAAGTAACATTATCGTAAGAATTGCTATAGCTTCTTAAGACCGGTAAAAAGCAATTTATGTATGTCCGCAATGATATCAAATGAAATGCGTTTTGATACGATATATCGTGGCAGGAACGTTGCGCTAATATAGAAGTGAACCAATGGTGTTCGTTCTTTAGCTAGTATCGATTGGAGAATCCCGTTTTCAATTCTCGGCAGAAGCCGAAACGGAGTATCTCGCTTGCGTTAGGTGGTCTGCTGTTGCAACCATTTTGCGTGAACACTTGCTGTTGCTGCATATACATCGGCATCGATTGTTTACATCGTTGTAACACGAAGTACGCGTTGATGATAGTAAGTGAACCTTTAGAAATAAAGCATGTTTGAATATAATCGACGTATAGTTCTCAGATATATCCAACGGAAGTATATCGTTGCTTGGTTGATAGTAGCTATGAAAGCGCGGCAAAATTATTTAACCCTTACTTTTCTCGGTCTTTTTAATTAAAAAGGTGATTGGACACATCCAGTTTTGTTTTTTTAGATATTCGTCTTCAAGTACAACGTTTTTCGTAAAATAATGCGATTGACAGATGCAATTAGAAAATTATTGTATGAGTGTATTGTAATTATTGGGGTTTTCTTTTTTCAGATAAACACATAGACAATCAAAGTACGATATTTTCCTTACGATTTCCATTATTTAACTGTGAAGTCTGTAAAAAACAATTTGTAACAAAAAAGCAATTACGTACTCACATTCAGACACATTTAGGAAGACCACGTATAGTTTTAAGAAGGGTTACTTTGAAAAGTGTCAAAGAAAAAAGAATAGCAATACATATTGGCTAGACAGAAAAGAAGGTTCTTCTTTAGGGAAATTAACGTTAAAAAATAGAATTTCAACGATCCTCTGAAACTTAAACTCAAAAAGTCATCAAAATCGGAAGATTTTACTGTTGTGAAAAGCAACATTAATCTGGGAACTGAAAATCACAATCACAGAGACGTGGCTGGCGCAACAGAGAATGATCAAAGACATGAAAAAGATACAGAAAGTTCGATTAAATCAGCCATTTGAAAACGTGATGGTAGAACAACAGGTACGTATACTATAAATATGAAAAATGTTAATTGATGTAATTCTATGGAAAATATTATTATTAGGATGAATATGGAAGCATTAAATTCAACGCTGACGAACATAATCCATTGGAAGAAAATGATAGACCATCCATAGATGTCAATGAAAGTGAAGGAAGTATAAATCCATCTGAAAAGGAAGATCAAATGTTGATGACCTACAAAAATACAGATCAATATGATAATTCGGATAAAAGACTCTCTGAAACAGAAGATCATGAAGAATCAGATGCATTGGAAGCAACATGTAGAGAAACAATTGAAAATCTCAAGAAACTTGGTGAACAATCCGGGTAATATGGTGTATTTAAAAATAATCCTCGAATGAGAAATATCCTTACTATAACTCATTATTTAACATTTTAGATGTAGATCTATGAGTCGATTAATTGATAATGCAGGCATTGAAGAGGATGATGATAGAGGACATGAATCAAACATGATACATGATTTAGCAGAGAATCCAGCCATTAATATTATTTCAAAGTCTTCTACGTTTCAAACCATACAGCAGATTGTACAACAGTGTGTTCTGAAGATGAAGATAAACCTGAAGAATCAACAGAAAGCACAACTGGTTTTAATTGGAATCATTTGTCAACTAATTTATCGAATAAGAATAATGAGAATTCTAAAGAAAATGAAGAAAATGCGGGTGATAATAATATTGAGAATGCTGGGTCCCTTTTACAAAATTTGATTGAGCACCAAAGACATAATCAAAAATGAAAACCTTATCGAATAATTTACCTTCGGAAACCGAATACGTTTCGCTTGAAAAAGTGAGACCGTTAGTACTTGTCGCGTTTGCAACGAAAAGTTTAAAGATATTGCTCATTTAGATGAGCATCGGAGCAAAGCTGGACATTATCAATGCAATATTCCGGAATGTATAAATCTTATTTTTCATTCACTATTGGAATCTCCATGCATAAAGCTCAAATGCACGGAACCCCTTTCTCCGAGCGTGAGCCAATTGTCTCCTCATCTAAATACGAGTTCACCTCATTTGAATCACCCCATTTGAGCCAAGCATCTCGCAATTAAATACACATTCACCTCATGCAGTATCAATGGAATCTGCAAATACAACAAACTCGCAACAAATAAATAGGAATTCTCCTTTAACTTCACCTCATCAAACAAATTCACCTATAACGCAGTAGCTGGTGCTGGGCAGCAAATAATATCACCTGTGAATTTTGAACAACTACCCGCACCTGTTCAACACTAGCTCAACAAGTACAACGTATGCCACTTCCGCAAACACCAAATGCCTCCAAGTCTTCCACCAGGTGCTAATACAATGATCCTGGCCCAAATTACTTTGTACAACCATCAGGAAGACCACCGTTGTATAGAGTTCTGGTCCACAGGGCATGCATTACACACACCTATATCACCGCAGTATGGGCCAGGTCCATATCCACAAAATGCATCCACAATTGCCTCAGCAAATTTCACGTGGAAGGTATCCGACTCTTGCACAAAATAGTCGGCAAGTACTGTTGATGAAATAATCGTTAAAGCATGTAATATGTTTCTAATCAAAGTTAACAAGATATGAAACACGATACGAAACATGATGAATTCTCTTTCAAATAAAGTATTAAGCAGTTTAATTTGCATTGTATGTATTGCAGGGCACCAAGGATTCCACAAACGGGATCAACACCGGCAACGTATGAAACGTCTATGCAACAATCAATGCAAGTGCAACAGAATAACTCTGCAATGAAACAACGACGGATGGATGTTTTATTACCAGATAGAAATGAAGATGCAGATTGTCATGTTATTGCACAGCAAAAAAGAAATGACGGTCTGCCTGTTATACAAAATGTTCAAGGTGCTACAACTCAGCAAACAAATAGAAATGATTCCACTATACATCTTACAGATTCCATAACTCTTAGTGTTAGACAACCAGGTACTTTTAACACTTGATTATATATTTCTTCCTTAATGTATATTTTATTGTATGTAATTTATGTATTTAATTCTAAATACCTCTTCTAAGATTAGTTTCGATATTAGAAATAAGATTTTATATTTTTATCATTTTTCTATGTTTGTTTTTCTAAATTTACTTTTATGTTTGTTTGATTATATGTTCTGAAAGAAAACTTAACTATTCGTGGAAGAGGTGCATTACAAGAATAAAAAGAACATATTTACTAATCTAAAGGAGTTCGCTCAGCTCAAGTGCAGGAGCACACATCAGGTGCTGGGGGCAAGAAGTCTGATGCAAAGGCTGTGGCTAATGTACTGGCAGCCAGAGGTATTACTGTTACTCCAGCAACAAATAAAAATAAATCAAGTGAACAAAACAACGGCAGATACTTCCCAGCAACGGAACTACATCTTCACAGCAACCTTTTAAATGTTACAACGCTCACTCTGAATTCTGCTATTTCTATCGCTACCAGCTATTAGTTCACAAAAAAACAGCAAGATCAGGGTCAGTTTGCTGTTCCACAATAAACAAAACAAACCAGCTGTGAACGAAGTGGAAAAGACCTCGAGACCTCCCACCGTAGATTTAACGCAAGATGCCCCACCACAAATGCCAGTAGTTGGGCATTGAAGACTATACGGTAAGATAAATTAAAGGAAGATTCTTCCACATTTATTGATAATATAATATTCTTCATTGTTACAGAGCATTATTAACTTGTCAAGTGTGTGATAAAAATTTCCAGAATCAGGAAATGCTAACTCAACACATGGCTACCCATCGTGCACCAAGTAAATTACTTCACAAGTAAGTATACTTTCAACAATAATGTAGGGTACATTATTATCCTAGATAATAATTATAATACTATTATATATATAATAATAATGTTTGGTACTAGGTGTAATCTTTGTCCTGCCCAATACCCAACAGCTCAAGCGCTAACAACACTTTAAACAGGCGTATCATAAAGAAGTAGACACAGTAGCACAAAATGGTGGTGCAGAATTATAGCATTACCGGTCGTAGATTTGAAATCTCCCATGTGTTGAATCGTTTATCAAATCTTGGTATACAGGCTACATCCCGTTGTCACAACTAAGTGTTCAAACGGGCAGGTATTTTTAGTTACCTATAATTACAATAGACGATTGCACGAAATCTAATATAGCAATTTAGGTGCGCGAGGTGCTACATCTATTCTAAGTCTGGGTCCTCTTAAACATTTGTCAAACAGGTAACTGTGGACAATTTTACATTTGATCTATGTTTTGTTGTGTTTTTGCCTTTCTATAATTTTCAACAATAAGAGTTGCTTATTATGAATATTACTGCATTGCTTATTGCACAAAAGACTTGCTTTTATTCTTTTTCATTTCTAGATAAATTAGATAGCTTTCCAAGAATTCGATTTATTTAAGAATTTTTATATAATAATGAATTTTTTAGTTTATCTGTGTTCTTCGTTATTTCGGGCAGTTTACATTTTTATTTTGTTTATATTATTAATTTTTAGTTTATGTAATTCTAAAAAACAATACAGTATTTATAACGAAAGCTGAAGAGGTGTTTGTGTTAATTTAGAGTAATGTAAAAGAAGATTTAAAATACACAATCATTATGACAAGATAGTGTATATGTACATCATATAGTATATTATGAGAAAGTTGCGAGATTCAAGTTGCGCGTAAATCATCACTCATTATTAGTATATTTTTTTTTTTTAAATGATTGGAAACTCATCAAATGTATTCTTCAGAAGTAATTTTCGAAGATACAATCTACATGGATAAACAATAGTTCCAAATGTAGTGCCACTCATTAATGTATCAGAAGTCATTGATAAAGTTATACAAACATATTAAATTATTAGAACCCTGCTGCTTGAAATTAGAAAAAAAAGCAACTCGTTAAGATTAATGAAAATCACATTGGTTTTACTCGACAAAAATATCATTCATTTTGAATGAATACTAGAAACTTATCGTTGTGTGATCTTGTATCACTTGCGATATGATATACTTTATTTGAATCTGATATTGGGAACATTAACATATACATTATGAAAATTACAAAGGTACCTAATATACATTATGAAAATTACAAAGGTACCTAATTACTAGATTCGTTCATCTAAGGAATTATCCTGGATATTTTAACCGATTTTTCAGGCAGTAAGTAGTTGTATTATACAGTGTTGTTAAATCACGTCCGTGTTTTGAATGAAAGAGTTATAAATTATAAAACCTACAGAGTTAATACAATGAAACTATAAGAGTTAATTATTTTTTTGTCAAACGATTTCGTTCAAACGATATTCGTACACACTATTGGAGATGTAATACCGATTGTAAATATATTTTTAAAAAGGATTACAGTTAAAGCATACGCTTGTTTGTACTTGAAACTTGAAACTCTATAAAAATACCATATAGTAGTTGCGTAAGATACTTAAACAGCGAACATTTATTCTTATGAAATCATGAGCGATCTTTATTTATTGTCATTCCTATTCAAACATTATTGTATGTAAATAATTATCATTTTTGTGTACTGTGTATATTTTTAAATAAGTGATCCGTTCCGTTTAAATTATAAAAAGTGAAAACGATTACTAAAACGCGCAAGAACTGATTTAAAATAATAATATTGTATATATTTGTATGATAATAAAAAAGTAAAGCATATATATATATATATATACATATATGATAATTTTAATGAAATCTAATTAGTTATATAGCTAATAATGGGGCATTATATTGTTCTAAGTTTACAATAAAGAATATAAGTTTAAACAAATTTTATTCTTAAATAATTCATGAAACTTCAAAATTCATTTTCATTATTAACTGCTTTGAAAAATAGTATTGTAGAACCAACGGAGGATATGGAACTGTCCTATTATAATTTTAAATAAACAGAACATAAATAAATCTTTTAGGAGACATGCTAGTATATACAATGATTTAATATACATTCCTTCCCATTTATTTCCAGTTAATACATATTTATAAATATTTATTCACGTTTTGTATAAAGTAAAGAAATTCGAATATACTGAATGTATTACTAACTCTATTACTAAATGTACTACTATATTTATTGAAATGGTTATTCTTGACAAGTTTAAATATTACAAGATTTATCTAAACAATATATTTAATTAATATAGATTTATTGTTATTAATCAAATATCATGTTTCCACTTAATTAATATTATTTAAAAACAATTACTGTAAAAACTTTTTAATTATATTATTACACATCCGAATGCAATAAATAGTAATTATATTGTTATATGAATTAATACGGAGATATATTAAAAAGAGTGAGGAAGTAAATATAATTTGTATCATAAAACTATGATTTGATTTTATTTCCGGTTGAAATTTTTTATCGCAGTTTTAAGAAACGTCGCCAAGGAGTGTCTTGATTGTTGTCTCAAATTGTAATTATATTTTTCTTTACTTTGCAATCGATAATTTCATATTTTATCTATCTATTAGTACTTATTGTTTTTTATGATATGCGTTATAATTTGTATAAATTATTTACTTTTTTAATTTTATCTATTTTAATGTTATGTTGTAACGTTTAATATAATTACGAATAATCGCGTATGTGAAATTATATTTTCAAATCATAATTTCATGTTTCAATAATTTAAATGTTTATCTTAACATATTTTTAACATTTTTGTCTTCAATGTCTCAATTATTTAAGAATAATTTATAATCAGTGATATGTATCTTAAAAAAGAGGAAGTTTAAGAGATTTTAATGTAAAAACATGTGTTAGTGTGGATTCACATATGCGCTGCATAATTGTGACGTTCTGTCATTCAATGTCTAAGCTGCGCATGAAACATAGTTCTGTTTATAGATAATTTAATAGTTTCATTTCACAAAGTTTATGTTGTAATTGAATTTTTTGTGTTTCGAATGCCTTGTTATCTTCTATTTATCAGTAATTAATAATTTTCGAATGGTATCGTAACCTGTATTCTGGTTTCTCTATCGCCAATTTTTGGATTCACTCTTTTATCACATAATATTACCATCATCTGATTTTGTATTTGACAGAAGCTTATTCCTTCTTATTGAGATTTTTTCGCGTTAGTTTGAAAATTTCGTTATGAAGTGCTACATTAAGCTCAAGAGCTGAACAATATTTCTAGAGTATAAATCCTTTGGCACAAAGGATAGGAGAAAAGATATAACTGCAACTAAGGAAGCTTACGAAGGCCTATGGAACACATTAAGCATAGCAGAACGGAATCAAGCAATTAATGAAACTATCATTCAACCAGAGGTTGCATTAAAATATACTTTGAAAAGCATGAGGTTACTAGAGAATTACCTGAGTGGTATCCGAAACTACGCATACAGACAGGAATGAAATATGTTATCGATGAAACTGGTTCTGTAAGTACTATTTATAAGTTTATAGTAATATTATGTCATAAACTATATATTTTTGCTTTAATATACAAATATCGATTAATATCGGACTATCATAAATATATAATACTTTGAGTGTAAAATATTTTACTATTTATGACTTAATATATATATGCATCAAGTTCAAAATATTAAGTTAAGACTTCTAGTTAAAGCAAATTTCTTTACTATGATATTATAGACATTGCGATGACGAGCATTCAGCTCCATTTTCATTCATGACTCAGTCACAGATGAATCTTAGTATAATAGATTCAACAGAGGATGCAAAATCAAAATTAATAAGAACTCAATTTGGAGAGTTACCACATTTCTCAAGCCCAGCTAAATCACATAGAAACAATTCAAACTCTCTTAACGATGCTTATACTTCGTCTCACACGGTTAACCGCCCAATCTGATTGTTTTCAAGTAATATCTTTGAGAATGAGCAGTGTAGCAGTTTGTTGAAAGGCAATGTTGATAACGATCATTCTGAAAGTATATTTGCTAAACTGATGAACAAAACGTCTTTATTAAAATTACAAAATAATTTGGCAGATGATATGGAAAGTTTAGTTAGGGAAAGGGACTCGGATACTGATAAAAGTCAAACAAATACATTAGTGGTTATGTCACGTACAAAATCAAGTGACATTAATGAGTCAACAGCGCTATTAGAGACTCCTAGTTCTTACAGTAGTTTTCAATCTTCTCAATTGAATCAGGAAGAAGAAGAAAGGACTATACCAAAAACTGGTTTTGAATTTCTTGATAATTGGTAGATATATCGTGATACGTGCGAGATACTAAATACGTTTACAGTTAAATTGCTACATATTATTACTAATTATTAATATAAGTTTACGTTAAATCGCGTTTGTACAATTTTAGTTCCTAAAGCGGTAATGCCATGACGGTATTGATCAACATTTCTTTAGATAATATTCATTTTTTAAGCTACATTTCTAGATATTTTCTAATGTCACTTATGATCTCAAATTGCGATGCATTTGCGAATTTACTTTGCTATGAAATATGTATTGGTTGCGAATTTGAGCTTAACCATGGGTAATGTATGCATATTCAATACAGCAGAGTTTCTATGCAATTTATGTAAATTCTCTATCTCTATAATGAAGAGGCCTTTTTTTACATCTAAATACTACATGCGGGAATTTCGACATATATCTACTGATATATGAAAAAAGAGAAAATAATCCGAAACATTGAGAAAAACACTTTACAAGGATTTAACGCTTCAGTATTTGTATTTTCATTTAGAGAAATTTTTACGATTTTATATTACGTGTATCTTTCTAAGATAATCATTGACTTTCATTATCTGACCATGAAAGATCTTCGTCAGTTATATAAAGGATATTTAATGAAAGACTGAAGAGGCTATCTCATTTCATTTTTACTATGTTCATATTCGATAAGATTCGCCATTAACTGGTTTCTCAACCGTACGATGATACATTTTATATAGACTATTTAGACTATTCAATGGTTAAATATGTAGTCCTCTATAGTAATAACGATAATTTAGGATAATTGCTGTTACTTGCTCTCTTCTTGTTCTTCTGTGTCGTGAGAGATGAATTAACGAACAGAATAAATCACGTGTATGTGTCTGCGTGAAACGGGTTGTGCTTGCATGTTTAGTAACTGAAAAATATCAAGTCATTTTTTATTGAAATATACATACATGTATATATATGATACAGTATTTTAAAAGCATTTATTATAATATTTAAATACATTCATTCATGTAATATGGTTGCGTTTTTCAATGAATTTAACCCGCTGAGGTTCGTTCCTTCCACGTTGATCTTCCTAAAGTTCCCATCTTCACGTGGTCCAAAAGCCTGAGAGCCAGACTAATAGAAAAAATATTAAAAGGCTACTACTATATATATATCTCTTCCATTTTCATATCTCCAAATGACCTATACCTTCTGTCCTGGGTGATTGAACGATAGTTATATTCTCATCTCCACCGCCAATTTTCCCCACTTTTGAGTTATTGTAATAGCCGAAAATATTTTTATTCGCTTGCGTTATACAGTAAAATTCTTCTAGATCGGTTGATCTTGTTAATTTGGCTTCTGATTCTTTCTCGAAGGGTGACACCAGTATCAGACGCCTTTTTGACGATGTCCGGACTGAAACTGGGATAATTATTTCGTTATATTTATCACGGAAAAGGAAACTATATTTAAAATTTCAATTCTAACGTTAGGAGATTATCGAATCGGACTATTTACCATTTCTGTTCATTTCATCACCTGATGCACCCTTAGCTGTGTTTTTCGATTTACGAGATATTTCTTTAGACAACGTAGATAAACTTTTTGATAGAATGTTCGATCGACTATTTTTATCGGACAAAGATCGACCAGGGATACTGCATTCATTATTGTTTTCCGTTTGTACAAAATAATCCATGTTTTCCCGAAAATCATCTACGATTATTAAATAAATGATTGATTTACTATTCTACGTTCCTTTTGATATATCGTTTTGTCAATATCAAATTAACAAGAAAAATCAGTAAAAGAACCTTCTTTCTTCTCTTCCGTATTCATCGGACTACATCGTCCAAAACCGGAACATTTCTCTCCATCGTAGCAATTTTCTTCTCTAAAATTTCGTTTAAAACTCTCGCAGGTGTCTTTATCGTCCATCAGCGCACGCGAAACTCCTGCTTCCTCCTGTACGCTTCCTCCACAACACTTGTATTGTTCCATCGCCTGTCTCTCGAGCTCCTACAACGAAATCGTTCGTCTTTCGAAATTTTCGTGGCGCTCTCGCTCACGCAGGTGAAATACCATTTCGATTTTAGTGTCGTTAATATGGTCGTAGAGGAAAGACGCGTCTCAGCTACGCGTGCGAATAATTTTCGTAATTTGGCAAATGTGTTGATAAATTTGAAGCGTGGTAAATGACGAGGCGATCGGTGACTCGGGGTAAGTAAACGTAAGAATAAATTATTATACTTGATATTTAAGCGCCAATGATTCCTCGGACGTTCTATATTGCTCCATTGCTTGCTGCTCTAATTCGTCGTATCTAGCGTTGGACACGTTTGTATTATTACAATTATTATCACCAGGCTGCGGATTTTTACGCATTTTTGCGAAATTTAAAGACACGATAGAGTATTTATTAGGATATTTGGTAGATGAAACAAACATTTATTCAAATTCCATTTCTTTAGACGCGCCCTAAAAGATACAGAAATGCGTAAAAATCCGCGATAATAATTATCACATATCGAAACACACGTGTAATATATTGCTTAACTTTATGGCTCAATGGAATTTATTTTATGAACCGTTGTAGATTAAATAGCGACTGCTTATACCTTTTCTCGAACACGTTCTCCAAGGTGGCTTGGTTAGCGGAAGCATTGGTTAACACGTCTCTGTAAAGCCTTCTTCTGTTTCGTGTATCATTTTTATCCCTTTCGCTGATCGACTTTGCCTTCGATCCTTGTACTTCTGGTTTTATTCGTTCGCCGATTCTCGCGTTGTCCTTCTCCCTTTTGCCAATCGAAGTCTTTCTGTCGCTTCTGCCGTCAAAATTCCTCAATTCCGTTACCAGAGTGTTGCCGCCAGCGAGTTCCTTCGTTTTCGACGAGCAACTTTTATCCAGCCATTGAAGGACTTCCGATTCCGGTTTGCAACCTCGATTTTTCCCTTCCATCAGATAAGACGCTTTGTGTTGCGAGCTTTTCGATTGTCCCCGGTGCGTCTTCATCGCGTTCCTCGTCAATAGTATCAAATTCTTGAAATCAACGCCTTGGTTTTTCCTCTTTTGCCCCGTTTCGTGATAAAGTTCTATCGGATGCTGATACACCGGTATCGGTATAGGATTCGATTGTAAAAACTTCTCTTGCACCTGCAATATTATTACCTTCGATCAATGTTTAGCTTTACTTTGGATTGAGATATCCGTTCGCAACGACTCTTCATTTTCCACCTGTACGGGATGATGAGTAATGGTAGCAGTTCGCAGTGGTTGCACGGAGGTGCACATTGGGGTCGACGAAGAGCCAGATATTTGTATTTGCGTCGGTTGCGCTGGAATCCTCTGATACCATTGTTGAGGAGGTCTGATAAACGTGCTCGTGTCGGTAGCTGATAGCACAGGTATACCCGTACTCTGAAATTCACAAGCGTTTCTCTATTCTCTTCTAGGGCGAGCGTTGGCACGCCAAAAGTTTAGGGTTGCTTTATAGAGTATGAAGTTGCTACCAGCGATAGCGCAGAAGGTAATTATTTATATTATTTGCAAAAGGATGGGGTATACTCTGCACTGATTTCGACGATCTTGAAACACGTTTCCTTCTCTTCTTCTTCTCAACTTCTCTTTAAATTTCTTTATATATGTTACAGTCGCTGGGTCTTAGTTTCCGAGTTACACGCAGGAATACTTCCGAAGTTTCTTGCTTTCATTTTAAATTTCCTGCCACGTGTAACGATAATTAGAATAAGAGTGTAAATACGGAAGAGACTCGCGAGTTATCCTGTCTTTGATCGATCGAGGATCACTGTCCGCCCCGCTGCATAGGCTAACCTTCTTTCGTTCGTGCAAGAAGGTTTGCTCGCGTGCAGGAGTATTTTCAATTGCCAGTAACTAAAAAACAAAGCCGAAAACGTAACTTTTTTATAATATCAACACCCTGTATAGTACCGAATATATTTCGAGAATATCATTATTATCATTTATCAAATTTCAATCTCGCGAGTCTAAAAATGGAATTCTCTTACAATTCCTTTCGTTCGACCTTCTATATTTATCGTACGTGTCTCACTGTAGTTCCTTAGTTAACTAATCGCTTGTTCACCCAAACCATTCTACTTTATTTCTATTTTATTACTATCTAAACCTGCGTTTATGTTCTGGGAATATATTTGCGAATATCGGGGAAACTAAGGCCGAGCGATGATAACACTGGTGGAAGTGTGTCGTTCAGTATCATGCTCCCGACAATACAATTCGTTTCTAGATCGTCGAAACCAGAGGCGATTATCCTTTCGTAAGTAATTAGAGACATTCATTAGAGGAGCAAGTTAGGATTTTAAACCTGGTATATAGTTGCGGTATTTTCATAGGTCCTGTTGTAAGGAAACAATTCGTTTTGGTAACTTCGCTCGTTAAGGGATGGAAAATATTGTATACGATTAACGTTCTGTTCCTTGTTGCTGTTGAATCGCGTTACCGGAACTTTGGGGAAAAATTCCGGCACTTCCGGGCTGAGAACCGGCGGCGGATGTTTCCTCGTTCCATAAGTTTCCGTCCTTACCGTTTGGCACTCTGTCCTAAGTATCAGTGGTCGATATTGAACCGCGTAATAGAATTGTTGCTTGCCCTGACAATTCTGCTCTCGAGATTGTTGTAGCTTGTAACACTGCAAGCGCATTCTCTGTTGAAGGAATTGTTGATGAACGTTGCTGCCGCCCGCTTTCCATAAGCTTCGAACTGCGTCGCTAGTTACGCGAATGTGCAGCTGCATCTCCATTGAATTTTCGATGGTGTAACGTTGATACTCGTAATAACTGTCCAATTTTTCCGTAGCATCTGATTCTTGACAGACATCGTTTTTTTTAAATTAGCGACAATCGAATAGAATTTCTAGCAGGGAATATAGCCAGTTATTCTGGCGAATTTGAAAAAAGAAGGATGTCGTACGTTGTTGGTTGATCGCGACCGTGTTACCGATCAGGTTCGCTTCTTTGCTCGACTCGTGGTTCGTTCTGTTCTTCTTCTCCGTCTGGCTGAACCTCTGCGCGTGTCGACCGTGCGAACAGTCTTCCCAATGCGACTTGTAGCCGCATACCATCTTCGATACTTCGTCGTCGGGCTCCGATATCCTCGTTGCCGAGCTTTGCAGCATCGATCTTCCGCGCGAACGTTAACACAGAACGATCGAGTATTGGATCACAGCGAATCATTTGCTAACGTTTAAGTGTAAAAGCTAACAATTCACGATTCGTACGCGGCCCGCTCGACGTTAACCAGGCGAAGTGTTTCTCCACCTCCGGTAGCATCCACGGCTCGGTAACTTCCGTCCAGCAGAAATTTGGTAGCGAAACAGGAGCTGAATCGTCGTCTGACTTGTACGCGTTCTCGCGGTCTTCGTTGTACTCGTAATTGCCATAGCTGGCCAAACGCGAGTTAGGAATAACATCGCGTACGCTTTTCGTTCGATGGACGGTACCATTCTCTTTGTACTTTGCGGTCAATTTGTAATTCTGTCGTAAGACGTATCGTTAATACCTTTGCATTTTTCTATTAGTAGGTGGTTAGCGTATGGAACGATCGAAAGACAAACAGAACGATTCAGGGAATTTACGAGTATTTTACCTGAATCGACAGAGATTGATTCAATTTTTGAAACGGATCCTCCTTGTCGAAGGTCCAGGCTTTGTCAGCGATTAGACTTATGTTCGCGTAGGCGCTGTTCAGAAGCTCTTCATCGTACGACGGGAATGAAGATATCATTATCTGAACATTCTAACTGGTATCGAGTAATATTTTAGCAAACGATTAAAAGACGTATCGATACAATCCCGTTCTACGTGTATTATCTTTGGTTTGCGTTGGTAGATTCGCGAATCAAGTCGTTTAATCGGCCTGTTTTCGAGACGAATATCGAAACGATAGAGGACTCGAAATACGTTCAGGACGAGAAACGTCAGTCGAATGTCTTCGCGTTTGTGATATCGTCGTGCGGTATAAAATCGGTCGGATATTCTGAGAAAAAAAGCTTCAGGTAGGAAGGAATAGAATATGATCAATTTTTCTCTCTCTTTTCTTTTTTTTTTTTACAAATGTCTTGTTTATTACAAATACGATCGATGATAAAGTAGTACACACGCGGCTCATTCACACATTTTGTACAGATCAGGCATACGATATTTACAACGGGCAATTCGCGTAATTTACAAAATTTTGACGATCGATGGTATTGTAGTATAATCTATCATAACGCTTCGAAAGTTCGTAGGAAAAATCAGTCTGGCAATTACACTCTGTTCAACGTTCTCGACGAAATGCTGTAAAATACAACCGCGTATAGCGAGACGTTTAACGAATTTTTCAAGTTGATCGATTACTTTAGCGATCTTAACGGAACGTTGAACGAGTAGCTGTGCAGTCGTCGCGATCGACGCCTACCATCAGGAACGCAAAAAGCGTAGAGAAAAGATCGATGCCTTTCCCTCTATTTCGTTTAAAATCGCATCACTCTCGACTTAATTGATCATCGTTTGGTATTGTGCGACTGTATCGAGATTATCTGGCACAGAACGTCTCAAAATATTTATATACAAGGAAACCTAGTGTACTTATAATAGTTATTTATATAATTGTTGGCGATACAGTCGCACAATAATTCCATTTCTCATCGACTGTCGAAGTGTCGTAACGAAATTCGTTGCTAACAGCGAAAGTTAAGTGTTACAAGGCGATTGTCAGGTCGATACGCGATACAAATTCGTTAAGACTCGACGAAAGCACGGCCGTATCGTGGCTCGTATTTCTAACGATAAAGGTAGTCTCGGTACACTTGAAAAAATCGCGGATTATTTACAAATTCACAATATCGTCTCGACACGATATAAAGTCCAGACGAGTTCGAGACGATGTTCGAATCATGGCGTAACTCGAGTTCTGTTATTATGGCAAGATAACGGTTACATTCTTCGTAGAGCAGCGATCTTGAGCTATCGAACGAGCCAGGAAAATCCAGGAAAAATGTAACGACGCTGCTCGTTCCTACGATTCTAGAAAACGTCCACTTTCGTTCTTCTATCGCTCGCGTTACTCCTTAGGATTTTTGTCGCTCATCCAATCGACGATTAAAGCGTATTCCATTCGCGATGGTATTTTGGTTATTTACGCGTACCTTTCATCTAGCCGATCTTCTTCGATCTAAAGAAAAAAAGTGGCATCGTTGTGCTCCTTTTAAGCTCCTTCTAAGAACTATGCTACCTAACAATTCTATTATAATCGACGTTGAAACACTCTTCAGACGTATTCCTCGGATGGCTTAGGTATACTAGCTGGTAATCTAAGCGTACTTGGAACACGATTGGCACTGTCCGGTAGTTCGGCGATATCGATGAACACTCCAACCAAACTATCAAAGTTCAGTCCCCAATTCAACAGATAGTCCCAACTTAGCGCGGTGGTTGTCGTGGATGGCGATCCGCTGTTGTTCGGTCTGTACAATCCTCCCATGTGCGTCGATAGGTCGTCGTCGGAGGCTACCAAAGTACTGAGTGATCCACGGAACGAGCTGTCGAAACCGTCGTAATTGACATTTGGTGGCAGGGGTGGTTTCGTCGTTTGGGAGGACTCGTTGCTTCGTTGATTAACTTCTTCGTCGTCTTGTTTCGCGAACGGATTGTCCGACCGTTTGTCACCGACCAACGAGGTGTTGTCGTATTCCGAGCAGGTGAAACTGTCGTTGCCGCTTTCGTCCGTTGTCGACGAGTTTCTTCGTTCGAGTCTCTCGACCGGTGGCGTGTGTCGTCGGTGGAGATGCAGAGGACCGTGGGTGGGCGGTCCTCTGGCTTCGCTGGAGGAACTTACGGCGTCTAAAGTGGACACGAGGCTCGAGGTTCTTGGCCTCGAGTTCAGTCTTTCGATCTCTTCCGCTGTTAATCCCATCGGTCCGGAAGATACGTTGTTCACGGAATTCTCGTTGTTCGATTGAGGCGCCTTTCGACTGGCCGTTGATCCGGACAGTTGACTCATGATCGGCGAGTTTAAACTTCTTTCGCTGTTGGAGTTTAAAGCGTCTTTGCCTACTCCGCCGGAGGAAGATGTGGTGGCCAGCAGAGCGCTTTGCAGAGGTTTGCCACTGATGTCGTGCAACGTTAGTATTCTCGGTTGCTGAGCGGATAGCTCGCTGCTAGGCGACAGCCTGGCTAACGGCGTGCTCTGTAACAGTTTCTGGGTCGGTCCTGGCGGCTGGCTCACGTTCGGAGGTGGCAAGGCGCGCGGTGGGAACGGTCCGGTGTGTCTGTGTTGCTGACCCGCGTGCTTATGATGGTTGGCGTAGTTGTTAATAGGCGGAGGAGTGGCTTTGTACTTCCGCATACCATCCCGATAACCTTTATAATGATAGACGATATCGATGTCGCTCGGTGCTATGGAGCTCGCGTTTTCCAAGTCGTAGTGCTCGGGCATGTCAGGTTCTGGATTGTGTTCGTGAGAATGTAGGGAAGTTTGAGCGGGCGGAGGCAGGGGAGGATGTTCGTCTCGAATGGGTGGCGATTTCGTTACTTCTCTCTCGATGATGTCCGGCCTCTGAGGCCGATGTTCGGTGGTCGCGTTAATTTCTCGTTCCTTGTACTTCTTCGAGATCAATTCCGGGCCCATGTGACCCACGCCCCGTAGGTCGGACGTGTCGGATATATAGGTATTTTCGTGGCGAGACATCAGATTATCGTTACCCGAGCCGACCAACGGATTTCCAGTCATTATGGCGTTGGTATTTTTGTTCACCACCGATGGAGCTGACTTTTCCTTGTTCTGTCGTCTTAAACGGAATACGATGAAACTAACCAGTATAGCGATCAGCAGAATAACGAAGAACACTATGACCAGGGTGATTCCTATGCTGAGAGGATCGGCAGTGGCCGCTGCGCTGATTCCGATCGGTCCTCTGCATCCGGTGCTCACCTTCGCGTGATACAGCACTTCCTTGAAGATCGAGCCGGACCCGTTGAACGGCTGAATCTCGTTGTTGATGGTGAAGTTGGCCAAACAACCCTCGAAACTCCTAGCGCCAGCGCTGTGAGCGTAATACAGGTCTTGGCTAACTCCACCGATCGATAGGACGGATAAATACGGGTCCAGGAAGTCGTGGACACCGACAGGGTCTAATTCCTCGCCGGTTTGAACGCCGTCGACGAACAGCCTTAAGCCTCGAAAGTAAGAGTGCAGGGTCAGGTTGTGCCAACGGCCATCCGCCAAACCTCCTTCGATGTTCGCGGTCATGTTCACTGGCGATCCGAGAAGAGACGCGTAAAATAATTGCCCGTTGCGAAGCTGTAACACGAGATTCGTGCCGTGAATTGAAAAGAAACAAAGAAGGAAGGGGATTGTCTTTTCTTTTTCTAATCTGGGAATTTTTTCTAATATCGTTGAGGAAAGAGTTGCTCACCTCTACCGATGTAAAGTGTTTGTTGGTCGCGGCATACACGAGAACACCATCGAGCTTCACCGTTCTGAACATCAAACCGATGGTTTTAAAGGGCGATGGATTGGTTATGAAGCTGGTGTCTTCGCTGACGGTGCGTTTCGCTCGATTCTTATGCCACAAGGTCGAGCCTCTGTAAAGATATTCCAATAACTGCATTCTTCTGTGTTTCTCCGAGATCTGCAAACGACGAAAAGACGGTTATTCGCGATTGGTCGTCTTACTCGACTGGGAATTAAAATTCAAAGCTCGCTTTTAACAGTTTGCGCGTACTTTAAATTCGACGTATCCACCCTCGCTCAACGTGATCGATTCGAGAGCTGCTTCGCAATTGGGCGCGGTTACAGATCCGCACTGGCAGGTCACTTGATGCCATTTGTCGTAACACTTGGAATTCGCACCGCAAACGCTGCCCGAGTCCTTTCCACCTCTCGAGCAAGAATTGTTGTTCGATCTGATGCAGGTGGACTTAACGCCGCGCGATGCCAGCGGATTCGACAGATTCAATGCCCTTCCATTTATGGAAACCGAGTGGACGCAGCCGACGAAATCGTCGGAATGCACTTGGCCTGGCCTCTCGAGCACCGGATCTGCGTTTTCCAGTCCTCCCACCAGAAGTGGATTGTTGTTAAAATTCAGAGTCCTGTAGAAAGCGATTGTCGACGATTAGTTTAGTCGGACGATTTTCACGTTCACGAAAACGAATAACTAAGAACGAAAGGCGATGCTAACCCGGTTGGTCCTACGTCGTCCGCGTAGCAAGTGCCATCACCGGGTCTGCAATCGTCGCAGATATCTCCGTGTTCTCTGCACATGGACACGCTCAAGGACACGACCCTGCCGTTTCTAGTTGCCGTTACCTTCCTCCATTCTCCGTCCGACACGGAGTTCTCCGTTTTTATGGTGACCGAGGTGATGGCGCTTCTTGCACCTCCGTATGAAAACACCACTCTTCCGTCCACCAGTTCCAATACCACGAAGTCTGAACGTCCTCCGGCTTGTGGCGCGTAATTGTACAGCAGTAAGGCGTCTGGTTTCGTAGTGGCAAACACGATAGTTATGTCGTTGGTGTTGGAATCCAAGGCTGGGAAAGTCATATAAGACAATTCCTCGAAGCCAAACGTGGATCGTTCGCAGTGTCTTCCGTAACGACCCTCTGGACAACTACACGTGTACCTGAATTGGAACGTTGATCGTCGATAAACTTTGAACGATAGGATATGTAGTCGAGTGTCGCGTGTTACATGGTCGATAAAAATGCTTACCCAGGTTTTTCTCCTACGCATAAACCTCCATAGAGACAAGGATTCGGTCTGCAAGAGTCCGTAACCGCCTCGCAGTGGTTTCCTCTGTAACCAGCTCGACATAGACAGAAGAAACTGAAGCTATCGGGACTCTTCCTACACGATCCACCGTTCCTGCATGGATTACTCGCGCATGCATCGCCTCTTTCCAATTCACATAGCTTCCCATCGCGATCGATCGGACAGGTACACTGGAAATCGTATCCCAGTCGTCGACACTGTCCACCCTGAACGTGGTGAAATAACGAAACGATGAAAACGTTAGGGAAAAGATATGAAACTAAATCGGGGAATTTTCGTAATATCGGTACGAATATTTACCAATAAGCAAGGATTCGGAGAGCAAGGATCTTGTCTTCTTTCGCATTTATCGCCGGTGAAACCGTCGCGGCACTTGCAGGTCATCTCGTGCATCATCCTCGGCGACGTGAGAATCAGCGCTTGGCTATCGGTGATTCTGGCGTCATCGTAGATGACCAATTTATCGCTGCAAGAGCCCCCGTTCTCGCAAGGTATGTGCTTGCACGGCGAGTAGCCAACTGTGAAGGTCATTCCCTGGAGAAGCGATCGGATTTTGTCCCGATTACGGTTTAGCAATTCGGTGACTTCGTATTTGCTGCGGTATCCTGTGCAATGAAATACAATCATTCGCATTTAAACTTGTCAATTTTCGAATCTTGCAATCTTTTCATAGTTCTCGCTCTGTCAAATACGGTTACGCAATGTGAAATACCTTCAGGCGACTCTACGGCTACGTGGATGTTCAAGTCAGATCCAGTCTCTCCAAGACTGAAGATCTTGAGGGTGTCTCCAACATCGACTTCTTCTTGCAGAACGTCCAGCAGAGCACGATAATACTGACCTAAAAAATCTCTCGAGCTTAGTTTCGTTACTTGCAGGGTCACGCTATTTTCGATCGTGCTGTTGGTGAAAACGAGGAATTCCACTGTGACCTTGGATACCACGTTAGGATGGCGACCGTCGTTGCCAGACACGCTTAAAGAGTAGCCGACTCCTGTTTCGAAACACGAAAGTCGCAGATGTATTTCGATCGAGATTTTTCATCCGTCGATTCGAATAATTTCCTTAAATAGATACTCTTCCTACACAAACCTGGTGTTATTTTCTTCGTGTGAAGATCGCAAGCGCTAGGAATACTAAGAATTTTCGGATTCGATCCTTGAAGTATCTTACAGGAATAGCTGCCGGTAACATCGGGGTCGTTAGGATGTACGTCGGCGATCTTTCCCAACGGTATCTGCTCGTTGAAAGAGTGTACTATCACGTGAACCGATCTCGGCGACGATGGACTATCGTTTTGATCCGTGACGATCACGGTTATCGTGTGCTCGCTTCTCATTCTCGGTACTCCAGAATCTTCCACTTCGACCTGCGAAAATCAATCGAAGATCGATCATTACGTCTTATCGAATTAATTCAAAGCGACATATATTTGTTCGTTAGAAGATCTCTACTAACCACGAGATCCAACTGAGGCATAGCTTCTCTGTCCAAACTTCTCGTAGTTTTCAATACCCCGGTATGCTTGTCCAAGGTAACCATATCGCTCTGTCTTCCACCAACCAATTTGTACGTAAAAGGCGCCCCATTCGGTGGTAGGTCAGGATCAGTGGCGCTCAGTGTCATCACGATCGTTCCAGCTGGTTCGTTCTCGTTCACGTAGCCCACCACCTCCGGTGGATCGAAGGTAGGCCCGTTATCGTTGATGTCCAAAAGTTCGATGTGAATAGCCGCGGTGCCGGTTTGCGGCGGAGACCCGGTATCGATGGCACCGATCGTCAAGTCGTAAATCGGGATCGTTTCTCGGTCCAGTTGTTTGGCAGTTTCTATATCTCCGGTCTGCGGGTCCACCTTGAACGCTTGACCCAGATTTCCGCTGATGATCGAGTAGGAGAACTGATTGTTCTGCGGCTTTATATCCTTGTCGACCGCTCTAACGGTCAAAACTCGCGTCCCGTGCGCCGCACCTTCTGACACGGTAGCGTCGTAGGTATTCTGCAGGAACTCCGGAGGATCGTTTCCATCTTGAATCGAGACTATAACCTGAGCCTCGTCCGTGTCGTTGCCACGAATCCCACCACCGTTCTTCGTCATCACGGTTAACACCACTCTGTTCTGCGTTTCACGGTCTAATCTTCGCGAGACACGAATTATCCCGGTCTCGGAGCCGATCGAGAAGCCGCGGTCGTTGGACGAGCCGACGAACAGGTAGTAGACTCTTCCATCTTCGCCCGCGTCCTGATCGGTTGCCTGAACCAGGCCCACGGACGTGCCAACTTCTGCGCTTTCCGACACGTCCATATGGAACACCGGTTGAATGAACTTGGGATAGTATTCGTTCACGCCTGTGATGTGTACGAGGACCGTGGTGAAGCCGACCATTTGCGGATTGGAATCCGGATTGGCGGCGACTATGTCCAACGTGTACTCGTTGGCCTCCTCGTAGTCGAAACTGATCAAAGAAGCGATCTCGCCGGTATCCTCGCGAATACGAAAGTGATCCTTGCCAGTTCCTCCGAGAATTTTGTACTGGATCACGGCGTACTTGGGCGAGTCGATGTCTCGGGCGATCACCTGCGATTAAAGAGTATCGTAAATGAGATCTAAAGCAAGGAATTATAATTTCAAGCGAAAAGAACATGGGATAAATTTAAGAATATACCTTATAAACGAAACTATCCGGCGGAGAATTTTCAGGCAAGTAGGCTTCGTAAATGCTCTGATTAAACGTCGGTGGATTGTCGTTGATATCGGAGACGTTCACTGTCAATATGGCAACGGCTTGCTTCGGTTCGAATCCCAGGTCCGTAGCGGTGATGTTCAATTTATACTCTTGCACCAGATCGTAATCCAGAGGCTCGAGTATGGTTACCGCGCCGGTGATCGAGTGCACGAAGAACTCGTTCTTTTCGTTTCCAGCCGATATTTTGTATCTGATCATTCCGTTCGGCCCGTCATCGCCGTCGGTGGCACTGACCGTTAGGATGGTGGTGTTGACAGGTTCGTTTTCCGGAACTCTCACCTGATGGCTAACAGCGGCGAACGTGGGAGCGTGTTTGTTCTCCCCGGATATAACCAAGGTCAACGAGACCTCGTCCTTCTGCGGTGGCACGCCTTTGTCGATCGCTTGAACCTTCAACAGGAAGGTGGTTCTCACTGGCACGTTGGACAACGTATTTCGAACGTACACCCATCCGGATTTCTCGTCGATTGAAAAGTATTCCGTCCCGTTAACGTTCGTCATGAAGTAACTGATTTCTGCGTTCACGCCGAAGTCGGCATCGTCTTTCGCCGTCAATTGCACCACCCTCTTGCCGACTCCGTAATTCTCCGGCACAGGATAGAGATAAGATCTCTGGTCGAATCTCGGCGCGTTGTTGTTCGCGTCCACTACGTTCACGTAAACCACCGTCTTCGACGACAGCGGAGGTTTCCCGTTGTCGGTAGCTACGACCGTCAACGAGTATAGGTTTTCCGGCGAAGACGGCCGATGAGTGTGTTTGTACTTGAGAGTCTTCTTGCTGAAAACGTCACCGGTGGCTGGATCAACGGTGAAAAGGTCGGACGGTTGCAACAGGCTGTAGGATATCACGGAGTTCGGACCTTGTTTATCGCGATCGATCGCGGTGACTTGGCCAACGTGCGCAACAGGCGGTTGAAGCTCGGGGAAATGAAAGTGATAAGATTCTTCGTCGAATTCCGGAGGGTTGTCGTTCTGATCTTGGATGGTAATGGTAAGGGCGGTTGCTGCTTGCCAAGCACCGTCCGCTGCCACCAACTGTAACAATACGAACGATCGATTAATGGAAATTGTGCGATGGACGAAGGTTCGTTTCCTACGTTCGTTGATCGGCGCGAACCTTTAACAGATATTCGTCCTGTTCTTCTCTGTCTAAGTGTCCATCCACGGTAACGTTACCGCTAAGAGCGTCCATGGCGAACTTCTCGCCGGGATTCTCCGTGAACCTGTAGGTGACGTTTGCGTTTTGACCGATGTCCAGGTCGCTGCTCGTGATTCTTATGACGAACGTGCCGATCTCCGCGTTCTCCGTAACGTTCACGCTGAATAGTCGGGTGAATTGCGGGGGATTGTCGTTTTTGTCCAACACTGTGAGCAACACAGTCGCGGTGCCTGTAAGCGACGGCTGTCCTTGATCCCGTGCTTCTACGATCAACTCGTAAGAAGCGATCTAAAACGAAACGATGCTCTTTCCTTTTCCCTTTTTTTGGCAAATTGGCTGTAAGTCTGCTCGATATTTTCAAATACTCACCTCCTCGCGGTCCAGTTTCGCGTTCGTGCTAATCTCTCCTGTATCGGAATCGATGACGAAAGTCTCGGTGAAATCGTTGACCAGATAATAGGACACTTGCCCGTTCTCGCCGGAATCACGATCGTTCGCCGAGACTTTGTTGACGAAGAGAGGCGGGTACTCGTCCTCGGGAACCGTAGCGTTGTAAATGGCTGCCTCCATTATCGGTGCATTATCATTGGCGTCCGTAACATTCACGAGCAGTTGCACAACGCTCCTGAGAGCCGGAGTGTCCGAATCACGAACCTCTACCCAGGCTTCGTAGAACGGCGCGGTTTCGTAATCGAATCCAGACGCGACTAACACCTAAACGAAACGACCCATCGTTTTACCTTTCATCGAGCGTAATCGTCGAGAACGATAATTCGTTTCCATTTCGCGCAGAGCTATAAAGATCGGAAAATATCTCGATCTATAACTCTGCACCATCTGTCATATGGAAATCTGTTTTATCGAACAAAATATTGTGAGAAATGTCGATAACGATGACGCGAATTTCACGGTGTACGGAGCGCGATACGAATAATGGGAAAAGATACGAATCGAATTGCACAGCGAATACAAACCTCTCCGGTGTGAGGATCGATCTTGAGCGCGTCGCCGACGTTCCCGCCAGCCATTCCATAGACCAGATTGCTGGCGGTTCCAACTTTCGGCGTGGTCGCGCTCAATTTCGTAATCACACGACCCTCTGGAACGTCTTCCGGTAGCGTGAACCTGGTGCTAATGGTGGATCGAAAGCTGGGAAACAGTTGCCTCTCCCACAGGTGTATCACCAAGTCGGCGGTGACCGTTTGCGGTTTGACGCCGCAATCGGACGCCTGGATTTGCAATTGGTAGGTGGTTTCGTCATTGGCCAATTCCTGTGTCGTCCTTATCACTCCGCTGTTCGGATCGATCACGAACTTCTCCGCATCGATTCCCTGGAGACGATACACGATCCGGGAATTCTCTCCGTCGTCGTCGTCCACCGCTTTCGCGCCGAACACGAAATCCCCTTTAAAGGAAATTAGGTGTATTTAGCGATGTTGCGTACCAGCTACGCTAGCTTCGCGAGCCTCTGTTATTCAGGTGTTACTTAACGCGTTCAGGCTCGCGTTCAAGTTCTCGAATGACGGGTTAGCCAGTTACAAACTTGTCGCGTTTCTCATTTTTACTTTTCCTTTACGTTCATTTGCCGATGATAAATCCTTTACCTGGTTTGGTTGCACCCGGCACGTAGGCCGTGTATCTTGGACTAGAAAATCTAGGGGCATTGTCGTTCACGTCCTTCACGAAGATCGTCAGATTGACGGCGGAGGCCTGAGGTTCCGTGGGACTCGAATCTTGAGCGACCAAAGTCAAATGGTAGACCGAGGTTTGTTCTCGATCGAGTGGTACCACCGTTAACACTTCTCCAGTTTCGGGTTCCACGGTGAAACGTTCCGAATTTTCTCCCAGCAAACTGTACCTGATGATAGGAAAGATTCGATATTTACGGCGAGTTTAGAAAGATCGTGATTATTTTTTCTTTTTTTTCTGTTTTCTTTTTGCAAATCGCACGCATTGCGAATGTACCTGATTTTGGCGTTGAGGCCCTCGTCTTTGTCCGTAGCGTGAGGTTTGGTGACCCACGTTCCGGAAGCCAGGTTTTCGGTAACCGTTGCCCTGTATTCCTGCCTGGTGAATTCCGGAATGTGATCGTTGACATCGAGCACGACGATTCTAACGATGCCCGATCCAGTCAAAGGCGGAGAACCTGTAAAACAGGTTCGGTAATCGTAGATTGATCGTTCTATGATTACGCGAATAGATTTGGTCGAGCCAACGAGTATAAACAACGCGACCTCAAACGCGAAAACGTGTCGTTTCCCTTTTTCAAACTTTCCTCATCCGCCATTTCTTTCTCTTCCAATCGTTTTTCCGATTTATCCTTGCGATTATTCGCGAATATTCTTCTTTTCTTTTTCCTTCAGACGGAAAGGTTTCGCACGAGATAGCCGATATTAACGGGAGGTGTTCGAACGATTCGATCGTCAAACGTTGAGTAAGACAAATTGTGATTTCACAAAGTATCGAACGGCCGGGGTACCGGCGAGTTAATTGCGCCGCCTAAAACAGGCCATTATTCTCCGGGGGACCCGATTTCTCTGATTGCAGCAGGTACATTGTACGCGTCGGCGTGGCCCTGGGCCACGCGCCTCTATAAGCGTATATCGTTCAATCACGTGGACCTCTCACGGGGAGGGTTACGGGCACAACAATTGCAAAGCACAATGGTGTGGTCCACCATAGGCGGTGTTCGCCTGGTGGGCAATCCGACAGAAATATACTGACTTACACTAGGAGCGTATGCCGCTTGTTCGTCTGCTTAATTGATGGGGACAAGAAGCAACAGCCCCCCTTGACCGCCCCCTCTCGTTCACCCTCTGTCTCTTTCTTTTCACATTCGTCCCGTGTTATTAGGCGCGTGTATACGCAGTATAGTTTGGGATAAGAAGAGGCGAGAAAACGCGAGATCCCAACCGAAAGATCTTCTTGTCCGTCGTCCTCGTCGCTATCTTCGATTCGCCTGTTACGAGCCATTAGTATCATTCGTTCCCCTTTCGCGTTACTTCCTTGCAACTCCTCGTCGATGGTCTCGCCTCGAGTGCCCCTTTTTCATCCGGATGACACGAAACGTAACGCGGTGTAAGGTGGATACCTGGCATCGTGGTCAACCGTGCTAGGGTCACCCGTTTCCGAACGGACACGGTTGGCATAAGCGCTATAGGTGGCGGATACACGCGACAGCCATGACGTACGAATAAAATAGGAGTATAATGCGCGTGCTCGAGCAGGATCTCGAGAGATGCGCGTTTGGCTGCGAAGAGACGGTCCAAAAGATCCAACAAACGAAAGCGGGTGGGGTGAAGGGGAGCATTAAGAGTAGGAGGAGGTGGTGGCGGTGAAGGTGGAGGTGGAGGCGGAGATGGAGAGAAGAGAGCGAGAGCGAGAAAGAGAGAGAGAGAGTGAGAGTGAGAGAAGGGAAAACGAAGAGAGGGTGGGGAGAAGGAGAGTGCAGCGTGGAGGCAGAGGAAGGCATTTGAGAGCGATTATCATAATCGCGCGTCATAACTCTGCAGGCTTGTCTACCTCGGCGGGGACCGATTGGGCCATCGGCCCCCGATGGCTGGTCGAAGGGGGCGGGCGAGGGGCACCCTCGAATGGGACTACTGGCTTCGTCAGAGGAACGAACGATAAAAAAGATTTCGCCGAGGAACTGCCCACCGCTTAAAGAATCTCATCGAACAACCCACAAATTTATATCCAATTTGTATATTACCGCTCATTACTTAAAACCATGCCGTATATCGTCTATTGTTTTGTCTATTCGTCGAACGAGCAGCAAGGGACAAGGGGGAGGGGGTGACATTTTCTCGTCTTAGGAGGCGCGCGACACGACAGTTTGTGCAATCTCGACACGACGGTTCGAGTTGAGAGAATTTATAGATGGAAAAATAAATTCATGCAACGATCGGTCTGGCGAATCGCCACGCGTATCGTCGTATACGTATATTGTCTTTGACATTTGATGACATTTCGTTCGTTGCGTCGACGGAATGGGACGGCAACAATTTGTACACGGCTTCGCACATTTGTCAAAGCAGCCGGACGAATTTATAGTTGCCTGTGTACTTCTTATTACGGGAGTTGAACCGCTTGAGAAGCAGGTCTTTTCAACGTTAAAATCGACTTCTCCTTTTCGTCTTTTCTTCTTTTTCCTTTTTTTTTCCTTTCTTTTTTCTTTATTTATTTCTTCTTCTTCGATTCACCGCGGCTTTTTTAGAAGTGCCAAACCCAATATAATTAAGTCCTTTGTTCGTGCTAATTCGCAACCAGTTTACATAGAACCTAAGACCGGTTACTAAGGTGGCCGGAAAAATATTCTCTCCGAAGAATACTGACTACCCTTTCAATGCCGTCTCTTTGTGCACATCCTACCAGGTATATACCTATTTAGCTGTTCCCCTAAGGTAAGCCTGCAAAGAATCTACTGGGAATACCTTCTTACCCGCGATTTCTTTATCCTTTATTCCCTTGCACGCGTGTTTGCCCTCCCGTTGTCCTTTCCCCTCCTCCTCTTTCTTTTACTTTGTTTATGCAATTATAAATTAGCCTTTGACGCTACGTTTAAGGAAAGATCTCAGTCGTGAGAATTATTCAACCAACTTACCGGTATCCATGGCCACTAACGTCAGAGTGTACTCCGCCACCAGTTCTCTGTCGAGGGGTCGAAGCAGAAAAATGTCGCCGGTACTCGCGTTTATTCGAAACAAGTCCGTGTCGCCTTCCTTCAAAAAGTATCTCACTTGGTCGTTGTAAGGTGGAGTATCCGCGTCGTAAGCTTTGACCTGAGACCGACAGATCGAACGATTTTTTCATTTTCCACGTTGAAACGTTCGGAAACGGTTTCGATCGCTGCCAAGCGATTACGAACCGTTTCGTCGAATTACCTGTATCACGAATCCGCCCCCAGGTGGTACCATATTCTCCATAACGTGTGCCAAATAGGGCGAATCCAAGAAAACCGGTGCATTGTCATTTATATCGATGACAGTGATGGTGACCTGAGCGGTATCGCCCCGTGGTGTTTCGCCTACTTCCGAGGCACAATCCTCACCCCTTATCGTCAGATAGTACCTGGATTTCCGTTCGAAGTTGAGATTCTTCGCCACTCTGATGACACCGCCGTCCTCGGAAATGGTGAAATCTCTGTTATCGTCTCCCATCGCGATACCGTATCTCACCCTTCCATTCGCACCCTCGTCGCGATCCATCGCCGAAACCTAAAATTGAAATTAACCGGCTCGCATCGATCGGAACGAAATAAAAGTATCGACGCCTTTCAACGCTGGTTAAGCGTTCTTCGGGACTTTGCTTCACGCTTCAGTTGCAACGCCTCTCGCCCAAGAACATACTCGTTGCGACTTTAATTAGCGTGACGTAACTGCTCGTGTAATCTCGATTTTATGGTGACTCTTCGCACGGTGAAACCGCATTCGCAGATATATTTACGAGGGAAAAGGAAATACGAAAAATGCTAACCTGCAGCACGCTAGCCCCGATACTGGCGTTCTCGGCAACAGTGGCTGAGTACTGTCTCGGATCGAACACCGGCGAATTGTCGTTCTCGTCGAGGACCGTGACAGTGACTGCGGTCGAGGACGATCTCGGTGGTTCACCGCGGTCTTTCGCGGTTACTTCCAAGGTGTAGTTTGACCTTAATTCGCGATCCAACGAGCCAGATACGCGCAATAGTCCATCTACGGGACCAACGGTGAAGGGAAGCGTCGTGTCCTCGAGGGAGTACTCCACGTATCCGTTCCGTCCTTCGTCCCTGTCCACCGCCTTAATGGCCATCACTACCGTGTTGCTCGGCGCGTTCTCTATTATCGAAATCTTCGTCGGCGATATGAACTCCGGCGACATGTCGTTTACGTCCAGCAACACCACGGTCACCTATCGATCGAATAACGTTCACGATTAAGTCTCTATCGAAACATTCTTCGCCGTATTATTCACCGACAAAATTCCTTTCGTTCTAACGGTATTTTTCGCCAAAATTATATCAGCTATAGTTTGCGGTCGAAACAATTCTTCCAGGCTAAAGGTAGAAACTAGGCGAATTATCGTTAGAAATACGATAGCTGGGTTGGATGGTGAATCGTGATCGATAGCGCGAGACTGGAATTATAGTTCGTTACAGAAGATGCGGACAAACCTGTACGGTGGAAGACAAAGGCAGAGCAGGTGGCAAAGGGCTATCGGTGGCGCTGAGGATCAAATTGTAAAGTGGCTTTTGTTCTCTGTCGAGTAACTTCCGAGTGAAAAGGGTGCCGTTCGGTGCCACTCCGAAGTCACCGTTCTCGTCACCGCCGGCGACAGCGTAAATTACCCTGCCGTTATCTCCGGAGTCCAGGTCCTGGGCGGCCACGGATAGGATCGGTGTGCCGATCGTCGTATTCTCGACGATATCCGCGGCGTGCGGGCCCGCCTCGAAGATCGGCGCGTTGTCGTTCAAGTCGACGACGTTGCAGTAGACCGTCACCGTCGAGGAAAGCGCCGGGATGCCGCCGTCTGTCGCTTGGACCACCAAAATGTAGTGCTGCACCTGTCGAACGATCAAACTTGTTGTTTTCTTAACTAGTCGACGAACGCGTCTTTCGCTCCTCGTGGGAAATATATTCGCGACGATAATAAAAACATACGAACGGCCAGCAACGGATATAAAGATGAAAGTGACACGGCCAACGACTGCCGAACAGTGTATAGTCGAAAATGGTCGTTTAACGCGAACGACTTAATCGTCGAAAAAGGAAAGTAAAAAGTAGTCGGTCGTTTCGAAGAACAGTTGTTTCCAACGATGTTTTAAAAGAGAGGGGGGAACTTTTTGTTCGCATTAGACATGCTCTTCGCTTGCATCGGCTTCTCTTACGGAGAGGCGCCTAACAATTTTGCAAAGACTAATACGAGTTTCGTGGAAGCAACGTGCTGTTTCTTCGTTTCCGATGCGCTCCGATCTTGCCGGCTCTGTTGTAAAGCGCTTTCGCAAGCGCTCCAACGATCCCGCCCAATATATCTGGAAACGAATTACGATGATGAAAGGTTCTATAAACTACCCTCTTCTTCTATGCACCGTTTGCGCTCTTCTGTCCGCTTCTCATCGAAACTCTATATTAGACCATTTCATATACAGAGCGCGGTCGAATAACACGTACAAGCGGGTGATTCATTATGGAAACGTAAGAGCAGAACATGGAACGAAATTTGTTCATCGAAAGTTTAGTTTTCGAGAGAATCAAGCTTGATAATTTATCAAGCATACTCGAACGTGGTTAATTCCGGACTGGACAGGACTGAATAATCGACAGCGGGTTGTTCCACGTGCGAAGATTAATCGAAAATTGTATCTCGAGACGCTTTGTTTCCGAGAAAAAGAATTTTGAATATTTATCATACGCGTGTACTATATATCTATATCTATTCTCTTGAAAATGAAGCCTGGAGCGGAAAATCGTATTCCACGTTTTCTACTTATCTTCTGTCGATTATTTAGTACTTCCCAGTCCGGAATTAACCGATAAATTTTCAAACTGCATTTTCTGTACACGTTATTCAGCCGCGCTCTGTACGTGCAAGGTAAAGTGTCGTACGCGTTTGTCGTTTAGCGATTACGCGCAATTTCGTTAATTCTTGTCCTTCGAACTCTCGTTTCGCTCTGCGAAAGGATGTGACTTTTGGGAAGAAAACGTTACAAAGGGAAGAAAGAAACGACGGCGATTTACAGATCACAGCGTACGCTTTCAACGGTTGAAAACGAAAATTGTGGGTGACGACGTTGGACAAAATGAAATTTATGCGCGCGTCTCGAAATAAGTATGGCTTGTCTCCGAAGCGTAACCATCGGACAGTTGAAAACGTCCGTTGATCGATCTGTCCGACTGCTAACGCTAAACCCTAAATTCTAGCGTAGCCTTCCAGCCGAAAGCTAATATAATAGGCGCGTTCGAGGTTAAACGTAGAGGCGTGTTCATGGTTATAATCGTTGCCCCGGGCTGCTATGCGTTTCACGGTATGTGGATCTCTCGCGTGGACGCGTCGATCGGTGACGTGTTAGGAAAATCCGCGGAATTCTGAATGGAAAAGAGTACGTCGTGGATCGGGAACGATGCGTAACTCGCGTTTAGAATTTAAACGAAACGCATCATCGGTGTCGTCTGTTCCGGCTCTGGCAAACACCGATGAAACGTCGATTTCCCAACAGCAAGCGCATCCGATGTTTTAAGTTGGAAGACGAAAGCGACGTATCGCGTGTGAACCGTGTTTCCAAATCGTTTTACACGCTTTCTAAAGATCGATTTCCAGGGATCGACGATCGTACGAACCTGTTCGTAGTCAAGGCTGGCCGTCAACGTGAACACGCCGGTGCTAGGATTCAAAGAAAAAACGTCGTTGGCCCAGTCGGAAATCAGAGTGTAGCTGAGTTGACTGTTGGGCCCGTTGGCGTCTGCGTCAGTGGCGACGACCTGACCTATTCGGCTGCCCCTTGGCACGTTCTCCGGCACGTCGAACGAATACGCGGTGCTCTGGAACGTCGGCGCATTGTCGTTGGTGTCGGTCACCTGTAAAATCGAAAGACACTCTGGTTTCGTTGGCTCGTTTCACAAAGTCCTCGGGTACCTGTTCCGCGGTGTTAACGTCGAGTTACATCGGAACAGGATAGGAAGATCGATTTTTTTAGGCTTCCGATGAGAGACACTCGTTCCATATATTTTTAGTAGATAGTTGAAGTAGGTGCGCGTAAAGGTAGGAAAGAATAATCGATGTTATTCTTGATCATACTGGATTCATGCTGTTGGAAGGGCTGCCGGCTGTCCGATCGAGAGAAGAAGAAAGGTAACGGGTCAGGATAAACAATTCAGAATCGGAGCTAACGCTTCCTGTTCTCTTTCGATTGTACTCGACGTCGTTCCTGAATAAACATATTTCAATCAAAGCTCGAGACAAGCGGTCGTGCTCGCGGAGCTCGGTTCACCTTCGAACCGCCGCCGGTTTGCGCTTCGAAGAAAGTTTCCTGTTGTTTTTACAGTGGCGATGAATCGTGGAACGGGCTCCGCGAGGAATTTCAAGAATGTTTTTCCAGAGGGAGATTCTACGGAGGCTCGATTCGTCGATAGCGTAGCGCGATCAAACGGCGAACGTTAGCTTACAATATATCGGCGGATGGTTTCGTTTTAGAATCGGACAGGCGTTCGGCGCGTAACGCAAGTGTGCTCGATCTGCAACGACCGAACTGTACGCAACTTGCAATCGTATCTTGCTGGTCCGCGAAACGAGTTCGATGTTCGAAGGTAGAACGAGGAGAATCGCAGGATGGTTGGAATTTTTCGCGCGACCAGCCCTCCGTAGTGGAAGTCGCGTCTCGTTCTCGCCGCGAATAATTCTGTTCGAATAGGACGGCTCGAGAGGATGATCTCGATCCCGGTCGGAAGTCAGGGTGCGAGCCCGGTGAATAGGTTTCCAGCGTCGAGAAGGATCGACACGCGGTGGCGGTATAAAGGAATCAAGCGGAGGTGGGCACGGTTTGATTAAGGAGGGTTCGGAGACGTTTGCAAAAAGTGACGGTTACCCCGAGACACGTTGGATGACGAGGGGAGAACCGAGAGCAGAGTAGAGACCGCGGTGACCAACGATGGAAGGAGGACGAGGAAGGAAAGATGGATACGGAGGGAAGAAGAGGGAAGAAGAGGGAAGAGGAGGGAAGACGAGGGCGAAAGGGAAGAAGCGACGGTGAAGGAGACGGGAGGGAAGAGAGAGAAGGAGGGAAGATGGAAGAAGACGGGGCGAAGGGAGGAGGTCGAAGGAGAGAAACTCTTGTGCGAGGTCGAGCGAGGAGAAGAGGAGAGAGGATATAAGGGGCCAGAAGAGGCAGATTCCGCAACTGTCGGCAGCGGGCCTCTTTCATGGAGCCCCAAAGAGCCGAGCTATGATCGGGACTGGCATTCCT
This sequence comes from Bombus bifarius, assembly GCF_011952205.1. Taxonomy (NCBI): domain Eukaryota; kingdom Metazoa; phylum Arthropoda; class Insecta; order Hymenoptera; family Apidae; genus Bombus; species Bombus bifarius. The sequence goes on from NW_022884533.1 coordinate 797,747, forward strand.
TTTGCCTTTAAGAGACCCGGATAGAATAGCGGACGGCGGGCAGCGAGAACCTTAAAAGAATTCCAGCCATTGCACGTCATAAGGATAATTTTTGCGATTGTCTCCGAGGGATCCTTGGCTGGCCTGTGGCCAACTCCTTCCCGCTACTACCACCATCTTCTTTCCATCTTCGTTAAACATCCCGGTCGCCCTTCTTCGCCTTTTTTATCGCCGCCAATCGTTTTGCTTGGCCACCGTAATGAATTACAAGACGAAACGCACGGAAACCGAGCGATTCCACGGGCCTCGAGAAATCGTGACTTCGCCCTTGAGTACCAGCGCGTAATCCGCTTTCTCTTCTCGATCGATCCACCCCGAGTATCAAACTGGTTGCTACCGTCGACCGATAGGTCGCGAGAAACTTGGAAATTTTCATCGGTTTCACCGAATCTTCCGTATTCTCGTCTCGTTTTCGTCTCTTCTTGCCGTACGCGGTGTCCCATCCAATCCTGTACGATAATGTCATTTCGAGCAATAGGCGCGTCTCTTTCTCAGCATCAATATATCGCGAATCACGCCGATTGATCCCGTAATGATGAATAGTGGTTGAATAACGGGACAGTGGGTCGCACAATGATCAAGGTAACAGTAGCATCCCCGTATAATTGCAGGATAATAATCAGTGTGCAACGGGACTCGATGGAGGACTCCATCGATACGCGACCGGATCCCTTCCTCGTGCGCGCTCCTTCTCTTCTTACCTCGTCCTTTTTCTTTATCTCCTGTCTTTGCTTCGTCCTTTTTTTTCTTTTTGTTCTTTCAAACGAACGCTCATCGTCCTCGTTTCATTTCCGACTAACTTTTCGTAAGTTTTCGTATCGGACCAAATCGTTAATCGTTGGAAGGACACGACGCGACGCTTCGATTTAACCGAGCCCCATGAGTAATTGCATCAAAAAATCCGGCAAAGGTTTCTAATTAGAAGCACGATCGCTGGATAAAAAATTATGTCGAGTCAAGGGGATGATATATGGAAACGAAACGTACCTGAATGGTTAACGCGATGTCTGTGTGTTGCAATCCATCATCGGCTCGAACTTTCAGGACATACTTTTCTCTGGTCTCTCTGTCGAGAGCCTCGGCGAGTGTCAGTTGTCCCGTGGTCGGATGAAGTCTGAACTGACATTGGCTTTCGTCTTGGAGCTCGCGTTGGCTGGCCGGGTAGAAACCAAGAGCGGTGCCAGGACCTGGATCGGGCCGATGATTCGGTACCAGGGTGTAAGTCAAGGTTCCGATCGTATCCGGATCGTACGCTTTCAGGACCGTGACAACGGTGTTAGGCGGCGCCTCCTCGGAGATTTTGAATTTCCAGGTGCCGGTTCCCCAGGTCGGTGCCACGTCATTCTTGTCTAGAACCGTCACGCGAACCTGTAATTAAAAATTTTTGTTCGATCCTAAGAATTGCTCGTAATTACACGCTGTGTCTGGTAAGCAATAGAGAAGCGTATGATTTCGGGTTAAAAGTCGTTCGCAGCTCCGTCTTGTCGAGCATTATTTTTATTCGATCATCGGTCGGTTAATTAATTACGGAACGATATTGAAAAGAAGTTACGCGTCGTCGGTACCGAGCGCCAAACAATTAAGAGTTTCTAATTAATAGTGTCTTGGATGCGATTCCTCGCGTGTTAACGATAAATCGAAAAAAGTACAAAGATAAAAGTGAAAGAGAGAGAGAGAGAGAGAGAGAGAGAGAAAGACTGTCTGGAAGTTTTGTCAGTCGCCAGGATATAATTATGTGCAATCAATATAAATCTACGGGCCGTTGTTGCGGCGGAGTCACGGTATGCATGCGAAGAATCGTGAGAAAGTTAGTTTTTCGATCCAACTTGTGCATGTCTCATTTCATTAAATTCTCAGTCACGTCAGCGGCCAAGGTTTATGTGACTACCAGAAGCCAGTGTATCGAAACGACTCGATGCTCGAAGGAACAACGATGGTACTATTGGAAAAGCATCGCGCTAGCGATGGCAACATCTTTTCGATCGAGGAACGAACGGTGGTCGCTCTTGCGGCCGTGGTGGAAAGATTTATTCGAGTAACCGTACGAAACTTTATATTCCACGCTAGAAACTTTGAACGTAATCGGATCGCGTTGCGCGTAGCATAGAAAATCGCTACCGAGACGTTAGACCTTCTTTTCTTTTTTTTTTTTTGTTATCCCTTTTTCGTTTTGTATTGGAATTTTACGAACGAAATCAAAGAACCACGAAAGACGAAACTCGACGAAGAAACGACGACGTATACATCTATTTTCTTATTCTGTTCGCGATCGATTTCTTCATAACTGACGCGATCTCGCCACGTCGAAGAATACTAAATATGGAAGCACGTAGATGATCTTTCAAGCTTATGTAATCCCTGGCTGGAACGCATCGATCTTCCTGGTAATTAGTCGGAGTTCGGCCGTCATTGACAAAGTGCGTGCCATCGATTATTGGCCTAAAATGTTTAGGCGTGCCAGAACGTACGTATCTCGAGATGACGAAACAATAGTCGGTCGCTGGCTCTCGCAACAGTTAAACGGCCGATTTCAGCGTGACACGCGTATGAATAAATTTGACTTTTTAATTATTTTCCAGTGCCGGATCTTGTAGCTGCCTCCTTTAAGTAGCTCGAACACGAATACAATTAATCGTTACGACCGGCGAGGCTGTGTGTCCGTTTGTCATTAAAATTCAAAGGTGCGACGACATCGAAGTCTCGCGTCGCTTATTGGCACAGATCGAAAATACCGATATTCCTCCATCTACCGTTTCTAATGGTGGCTGTGTTCGACGCGAGTACGCAGGAACACGAAAACGCTATATTTATGCAAAATCCCTTGGAATAGCGGCTACCTTCGAGACAGCACGAGACTCCAGCAAGCCGCAGCGGTGTCGCTAATTACGTTTCTACCTATCCACAGCTTTAGGCTAAACGGCCGAAGCCTGTCCTAAGGCATAGTTCGCACGATCTCTTAGATAGGTTATCGTGTACAGCGTTAAACCCGGTAGCGTTTCGATAATCCCGAAGAGCAAGAGATTACCCACGAAATTCGTTGGTATCGAACTCGGCGAACGATCGATAAGAAACTTCGAAGTCGAAGAAAATTCCAAATTTCTCGATCGCTTTGCGAAACATTTCGTTTTAGCACGATCGTCGACGAGAAGATCAGACGAGCGGTCGAAGGCATCGGTTAAAGTTTCGAGTTTTCATGGATCGAGTTTTGCTCGGATCGCGAGAGTGTCGGCAAGCCGGTTGCTTAGGTATTTCTCGACTCGTCCCGACCTCTGTCTATTGGCTCGTTAAGGGGATCGATGCAAGGAAGTGGAATCTCGCGACGTTCGTAGAAACAATATCCGTGGATGGTCGCGTCATCGTCACGATCGGAAAACAAGGATACGGGAACGGCAACAATAAGCAGACAAATCAGTGCGGTCATATAGCTGTCTCGGATAGAATATTCCCTCTTCTTTGCTGGTCGCGGCCGAGAGGAGAGAGGGATGAGGTATATGGGCGGTAAGAAACGCCCGGAGAGCATTCGGAGTGCAAGGAAAGATGGTATCTGCGTCAGCGCGGTCGGGGATCAGCGGATCGGATCGAGTCGCTCAGCGGGGGTTTCTTTGGGTCATGCACGAAGTGAGTCCCATTCTTCTGTTGCCCCCTTCACCCTGCCCTGCCCCACGCCTCCTCTCCTCTCATCTTCTTCTTCTTCTTCTTCTTCTTCTTCTTTTCTTCCTTCTCCTCCTTATTCACCTTCTTCTTTTCGTCTTCTTCTACTTCTTCGACGTTTGTCCTTCTCCTCGTCGTTGTCGTCATCGTCGTCGTCGTCGTCATCGTTATCGCCGTCTCTGTCTCTCCCTTCTTTCTTTCTTCGTTTCTGGCTACTCTCGCTCTCCCTTTTTCTTCCTCGCACGCTTCTGTCTTTTCTCAGGCCGGTACTCCGTGCGAGTCTCTCTATCGCCTCTCTTTGTTCGGCTTCGAGCCGATACCAAGACGCTCACGGTTCTCTCTTCTCTACCTCTACCTCGTTGTCCCTTTTACCGAACGGGGTCCTATGGGTTCTCTATGAGGGGTCGAACCACTGACATCGGCCGATTAATAACGTATCTTCGTGGGGGCCCCCATAGACCACGACGGTAACGACGACGACGACGAACGTACGAGCAAGAGGAGAACGACGAGACTAGGAACGAAGGTGCATTGGAAACTCACGGAATTCTGTATATCCATCGGGGACAATAAGATATATATCTATTAATAATTCCCCCCGTGCTGTCCTATGTTTCTTCCTTTTTACCTTTTTTCTGTCGGTCCGCATCGCGATAGTCTGACGGGATAGAGATATTTAGTAAATGGAGGTGCATTAGCTCGATCGTTTGCATCCCGCTCCTCTATTTTTATCGGCCGAGATTCGGGTCCTTGTGCGTCGAATTTTATCGCGACCAGCGCGGCGTTTCTTTCGTCTTCTTTTCTTTTTTTTTTTTTTTGTTTTTTTCCTTTGACAACAGACCATCCAATTTTTTCCTCGTTTTTCAACTCGAACAAATTCAACGTAGTAACAGTTTTAACGCCGAAGGATGCGATCGGAATCACAGAAGGAGAGGAAGATTGTTTAACCGGCGAGTTTCTCGTGTATAGGGTTCGTGGTTGTTTAGCGAACGATGTCCCCGTACGAGTGGCACAAGCCGCGAGACTTCTCCGTTCGGTTAATAACGCTTCTTCGAATGAATTCCCATAGGGTACGGGTAAGTTAAAGGGTAGGCTGTAATTCCGCCTAGCGGCTGGAGACAATAAGATATATATCTACGGTTCTTACGACTAATAGCTTTGTTTTCTCTCGAGTGGCACGACACCGAACGGTCCGTCCGTGGACGGGCTTCACTTCGCCGTAGATATGTCTACGTCAAAGCAGCCTCGCCGATGAATACTCGCGCTTACGTTCGAGTTAAGTTGTCTTTCGATCATTTATAACTTTCTGTCGCGCCGAATGCAAACGCGCCCCGTTGTAGGGCGCGCAGTGCCATATGAAATATGGTGGAAAAATAATCCGAAAAAAGACAGCGGTCGAGTGTGCCGCGGCCGGTAAGCAGACGAGTAAACATAAATTAACGAGTGACGTTCCATAAATAATCGGTCAAAGAAACGGGAAATATCTCGCAGGGAATTCACCGATCGGACGGACAAAAGTCTCGTTGGTGTCGCGTTCCAAGCCAATCGAAAAAGAATCGCCGAGTTCTAAAATAACGAGCAACGGCACTCGCCCTCGCCTACCGATGTTTAATTAAAACGATGCGAGCTCGCGTGAAAGCCGGTTGCCACCGCGTGACAGCGAGCTTTGTCACCGTTCGACCTCATCCGACAAGTTGCGAGCGATAATCGCCGGGGGAAAAGTTAAAAAGCACTTGCAATTCCGATAAACGCTATTAAACGTAATCACCGGTATTCCCGTCCTTGATCTTGCGCCGTTAATATTTCACGCGAGGCTAAGATTTTCGCTCGTAATTTTCCGACGGTGAAATTAAGCCGGCCGTGGCCGGGGCACGAGCGTAATAAAATACAACGATGATCGGCGGACAACAACGTAACGCGTATTAATGAGCATTCTTTATGCACGGACGGCTCCAGATCGCGGCTGCTTCTCTTATGTAACCGTCCGCGCAACCAGTTACACACTTGGTCCGTGTTGTAAGTATGTATCTTTATTACGAGTGATATGTTAGTTGGCATACTGCGCGCGGGAGATCGCGCCAGCTTTTCGCATACTGCGAGCCATCGTGAAAGGAATTCTACGCGAAACCCGCTCGACTCTACGTATATGTATATATACACGAATATTATATATATATATAGATATTTATATATATGTACGAGTATATATCTATATATGTATACAAGATTCAAGATATATCGAGTTACCGTACGATTAACTCGCGAGTGGTGACGTTAAATTCTGTCGCGACACTCTCTGCTCCGTGATAAACATACTAATTTATGTCGGGACAGGTCGACATAGTAAACGTATTAAATTAGGAAATTCAAGTAGCCCTACCAGCGTTCGTTACACGCACAGACGCACAAATACGAACAAGTCGATCGCCTGTCTCTTTCCTCTTTCTTTTTCTCCCCCCATTTATTTTTCACCTGTTGCCCGTTTCACGATTCTTCAACGACACACGAGCGTCGAGTTTTTCTCCGCCGTTGCGACGCGTTTTCTACGCGATAGACTGCAAGTAGACGCGAGCAGGCAAAGAAACTGCAATTGAAAGGCGAATTACCGATGGTCACGGCAGCGATCGGCAGCGACCCGGCAGTTTTCCCGGATAACGAGCGGATCGGTTACAGTATGGAAATTGGACTCGATCGATCGTAAAAGTGTCATGCCCGGTTCGCGTCACGTTTCCCCTCCTCCGGAGACTATCGTCGCGTAGAGAACGGTCCTCGATGCACCTTGCCGAGGTGCGCATATGACGCTACGACGAGCTGCAACGTTTTTTCCCCCATCGAACTCGACGACGCGATTAAAACGAAAAAGCGAGCGAACAAACAGAAGAGACAAGAAGGTTGGCAAAAAGGGGGAGAAAAGTACGTAGAGAAGAAAGGGAAATGATGGGACGAAGAAGGGAGGAATAAAAAAAAAGGGAGCCGGGTATCGAACACCAGCGAGGAGAAGCCATGGAAGTTTCTATTGCGGTCACTGGCTTTCTGCAACAGGTTCGCTTTGTTTTTCTGCCCCGTCGTTCATCCCCTACGAGAGAGAGAGGCCCTCTCCTGGACTTTCGTTCGATGGGCCAAGAAGACAGGCAAAAGATATTGAATTTATACCGGGAGACGTGGCCTCATGCGAGATGGTACAGACCGCAGCTTGCGGGTTAAGTGTCCGTTACAAGAGGAATATGTCACGGAAAATGGCCGTGAACAGATCGGTGGTTCGTCTTCTTTTCTCTTGTTTTTATGGTTTCTCTTTTAACCCACATAGACGCGCCGCCAACAATGTTCCAAGAGACGTACGTTTTGCGTCAACTCTCGATAGAACAACGTTTATCGGGAGCATACGGTCGCGTTCAACTACTCGTTGGTGTATTACGAACGTACCGCTAGGTTCGTTAGGCTATCCGTATACCGGTACGTAAATAGGTACGTTTCGAATTTTCTTGTGCCGAGCGCACGATGCATTCATCGATAGGATCGTTGCCGCGGGACCGCCAAGTAAAGACAGTTGGCCGGATAAATTAGCGAAATGCATATAGATTTTTAAGATATCCGGGTACCGTTACGCCGGGCTAAACATTCTCGTTTATCTTACGGAGATACAGGCGTATTATAAGTCGAGGAGCAAGTAAGAATGCGATCCACATACTTTTGTAAACGCTTTCGTGAAAGGAGGAAGCGTGATAAATGGAGTGATCAGCGGATCCTAGGAGCACCGTTGATTTCCGCTTATTTCACTGGTATATCGAACGTAGGTATCTCGCTATTGTCAGGTTAATATTCGAAGGATCCCTTTTCTTCTTCTTCTTCTTTTTTCTTTTTTTTTTCTTTGAGAAATGTCCAACGTACACGCCAAATCCTAATTTAGCGACGATTATTTCCCTCCTACTCTGTGTCTCGGCATATCTCCGTCGAGGACAGAGAGAGAGAGAGAGAGAGGGGGGAAAAGAGAGAAACGTCGGTCAGGCAGGTGTTCTTTGTGCAAGATCCGTCAGAGCGTCGTGATGGATCATCCTTTTCAAAATCCTCGGCCGATTTATATTTTTATTTCGTGGCTTCGCAGAATTCGTTAAAATTATATTACAATACAGCTCAAACGAAGAGTAATGAATACCGTTGCCCCGGAACGATAAATGCGCGTCACGATGATCGAGACGTAAAAAGAGTAAGGATAGAAGAAAAAGGTCAAGAGGAACGGGGAAAGATGAAAAAGAATTCGTTTCCACCCGGAGGAAATGATAATCATATTTTACGAAAATGCAAGAAAGAGAAAAGAAAGTCGGCGAGGAAGGTGGCGCGACAAGTAAAATATTATCTCGTCACGTTCCGTTTCCCTTGACACTTTGAATCTTCTTGCTGCAACCACCCAGAGCGTCGAATAAATAAAGCGATCATCACACGTGCGCGATTCGTTCGATGTTTGGCCGTGGACCAGAGGAAATTAGCGAACTTCGCCTAATAGCGGAGAACTAACGTTCCCCGCCTTTCGACAAATTCAAATCGAATCGGATGGAACGGAAGCACGGAACGGCGAACGACGAACAGAGCAGCAGTGGAAGGTAGGAGGTGGCGGAGGAGGGAACGAAAGGGGAAGTGGAAAAGGACGAGAAAAGGCGAAGCAGCGATCCGTCCGCGTGGCGGCGGACGGAAGGAAAAGAAAGAAGCATGGCAAAAGCGAAAGGCAAGATGAAGGAAGACGGAGGAACGGCGATGAGAACGGCGAAAAAAAGGTGGCGCAAGATAAGTGGTGTGACGTGCGTGGAAGTAGAATAACGAGAGAAAAAGAGATAAGGGAGAAAAAGATGACGAGGTGGAGATTGTCTGCCGAAGAAACCTCTAACAACCTATGATCACGTTATTAATTGAAAGAGGACCGCCGATGCTACCGGTTACGCCACCGACTTTACGTGCCGTCTTATGGCCATGCGGCACCGGCACGGGCCCATTTTTTAACCAAAACATTCTCGTCGATACATAAAATCTCGACCAACTGCCAAGCCTCTGTAAAGCTTCCGTAATTCCAGATAACCGAGAGCTCCGTAACGACACTCTGTCTCGTTCCGTAGCCTACGGTGTCGGCTTTGACTTTAATTTCCCTCCTTCCGTCCGACGACGTCGTCTTATCAGACGTCGGTACGCAATTAGAACGCGTCTGTTCCGACGCGTCGTATTCACCGCGACGCGTTCGGATCGGCCAGACGAAGTTTCGCTGGAATCGGTAAAATCGCATGGAGACACAGCGTGGAGGACGTTGCTCGGCAATTCCGATCCCGACTCTCGTGATCGACGTTGACCGACATTTTCCACGAGGCGGTCCGCTTTCGACCGACGATCCCCTGTCCCCTCGAATCCTCGTCTCCTCGTCCAGCCAGAACTGGTCGATTTATTTTAATCGTTGCGACCGCGACAACGTCGGAGAACCGCACGATTCCGCGCGATTTACCTCTTAATCCGTGCGGAATGATAGTTCCGAGCGTGTTGCCACGATTTCCTTTAATTTGCCCAATTTCGTGCTCGTCGTCGGACGATATCGGAATCGACATCGACGTGGACACGGATCGGCGAACGAAATAGCGACGATAAATCGCGGCGAATAGAAGGAGAGGGAGGAGATGGCGAGAAGCAAGACGGCTTCTTCGACCGGGTGGGCTCGTCGATATCGTCGAGCTTCCACGGAGAGAAAGTCGCGTCAATTATACGGGGACGTGGCTTATGGCAACGGTACTACGTGTCTCTCTTTCGTGAGTTCCTCGCCGTGTACGCTTTACTTACGTGGGATACGACACACTCTGTTCGTGCCAACGAAAGAGAAAGGGCCATTCCGCACAAAGGGTTGCAGCCTGTTTTTTTTTTTTTTTACCTTATATTCCTCCCCTTTCTCTCCTTCTCCCCTTTCTCTTTCTCTCGCTCGTTGCACACCTCTCTCCTCTCAGGGTCCCTTTATCATTCCTCCTTTCTTTCTTGCGGGCTCGTTCTGTCGCGCGCGCGCTCGCGCGCGATCTCTCCTTGTCGCTGGACGAGAGAGTAAGAGAAAGAAGCAAGGCGGGAGGGCGATGGTGGAGAATAAAAAGTACGCGCCGGTCGAACAACTCTTGCACGACAGTCACGAGTGTAGGTACGTATGCGTATATGAGCGTGCAGGCGCGTAGAACACGTTCCTCTCCCCAGAGGGGAAAGGGTAGTAGTTATCGGAAAAATGCCTGGTATGCGAGCTGTCACTTTTTCGTTGGCGGTTACTTTTCTTTTTTCCAGGTCTGTTGGTTTTTCGATCGCGCAGCCCGCGGATCGGTCTTCGCCACTCTTCTACTATTCGTAGTCTTCGTATCGACTCGCTCGGCTATTCCGCCGTTCCACGAAACTCTCCGTCGTCGAAAGTTTCGCTCGTAAAGCGGCCGATTCGCGCCGCGGTTGACGCGCGAGTCAGACGCCGTTTCGAATCGACGTTTCTTCGGCCACGTTGAAGTTTCGAAGGAAGAGGGAGAGCGCGAAATTCGGAAAGACGACCGGCGTACCGTATTGTTCTCGTCGTCTGATAAGTCTGGCCGTGCGAAGACGATCGCCGCTGCCCGAGCGGTTTCGCGGCTACGCCCTTGTAATACGTACAGCACGTACAACAGTACGTACCGGCCGCTACGTTTCTCGCATTCGGCCGGAGGCTGTGGGCTGCGCGATAATGCACCGACATGCACATTCCTCGATTTTCTGCGTCTCCAATAACGTGGGTAGCCTGCCTTATATTTGCGTCTGAGACCCGCCACGTGTGCCGACCCTCTCGGCTCGAGCTTTACGCGCCGAGTAAAGTGCTCGCTCGCCTAACGATCTATAGTTTAACCGATTTTTCTACTTCCCTCCGTTAATTTCCTTTCGCAGATATCTCTGCCGCGCGGAACCATCACGTACAACTTTATCTTTCTCCGGATCGAGAATACCATTCGATCGAGACAATAATTCCGATCGGTTTCGCGATTGCTCCTTCTCCGAATCGTTAATACCACTGCGACCTAAAAGCGAAGCCCGTTATTCACATTTGGCAAATGGTTGGCCGATTACGCGATACCTTGATCAGGATCGAATGTCCGTGTCGCTGTGCAACAAACGCTATCGAAACGGTATTAGTCGCGCTATCGTTTCCAATCTCGCAAACCTTGACCATAAACTATAAACTAACGAATTCACGACACCCGGCATACACGCATAGGGCAAGTTAAAAGTGAACGTCACGCTCAAATAGATACGCGTATTAACGTTAATAAATTGTTGGAAAAGGTTAGCTGAAATTCCGGGAAATACGTCGAATAATTCGTTATCGAGTACGGAATTATCGCGCGCCTTATCGCCGGTCTCGCCGTTCCGATTGCGCAATCCTTCGCTTAACCACCTCTCTAACCGATCGCTCTACGTCAACCGGTACGCACGATAATCCCGGAATTTCTTTCTCTTTGCGCCAGCTATATTTAGAACGCTGGTTCGCTGAAACACGCGCACATTTCCATGTTCTCTTCCATTATTCCGTTTCTCCCGGCGGCTCGCCACGGCTCGCAGATATTACAAATTCATTGGATCGTAGAACAGATCGGGTTACTTTCACGATTAGGTACGAGCCTGAAAGGCAGGGCTAACGAGGTAATCCGGTGAATTTCGAAAATATGCTGCCAGATGATCGTAGAAACCGAGCGGACATCGGCGAAGCTCCTTCTTTCTCTTGGTTCTTCGCGTCCCGTGAAATTTTCGCGTGCCGATCGGAAATCCGCGAATTTTCTCGGAATCGCGCGACGAGGAATCGTTAGGTTTTGCGCGAGTACCGTTTCGACGATACGCTTAGGTAAATATTTGCTCGCGTCTCGTTTCAGATTCGAAGAAAATCCTGTCGATGGAACGCGTTGAAATTGGCGTAGGAGACGAACGAAGGACAGGAAGGTAAATCATGCGACGCGCAGTAGGAAAAACGTTCGAATTGGCGCACGGTGTTACAAGGGGCCATGTTAATCGATTTGGACACGTGGACGAAACCTTTTCGAAAAGTGGCGATCGATCGGTCTCGGCTATGCGACGATCCTAATCTTGTTCGGATCAGGAGGAGAGGCAAAACCAGAGGAGAGAAAAAAACGCTATCTCTACGACTCAATTAGCGTGCGGCGAACGGCATCTAAAGTTTCCGCGGAACAAGCAGAAGAAAAATACGAGGCAATGGTAGAGCAAGGAACCGGTGAAAGGTCGAAGAAAGTTGTCCCAGCCTGTTTAGGCGACTATCGATTAAAAAACTTGTCCCGAATTCTTGGTTATCGGGACTGCCGTGAAAAAAAAGAACCCGTATTTTTCATCGGTTCCAATTGCGCGACGAACGTGAGAAAACGAGAGGACGAGAGAAAACGTAGGAGAGCAAGTGCGAGAGTAACGGCGAGAATAAGAGCGAGCGAGAGAGAGAGAGAGAGAGAAAGATAGAGAGGAAGAGACAAAAGAGAAGACGAGTCGAGTCCATGGTGCGTGGTCGAGGGCAGACGCGGACGCCGAGAGGAGAAAGAGCAGAGAGAAGGCAGAGGACAAGGATGTAAATCATAATATGTAAATCCGTGTGATTTCGTTTGACTCCGGCTGGCTCGAATGACCGGCGCTCCGAACTGATGGCCACTTGGCGAGGAACTCGAAAAGGCATTCCAAGACTTGCGCCTCTTTCGGCTCGTCGCATCTTCTTTCAGCACCGTCGTCTTTTCTCCTCTTCTTCTCCCTCTCGTTCGGTGTCTGCGCGTCTTTCGTCGATTTTCTTTCTTCGCTGGCTGCTGCTGCCTTTGCTGCTGCTGCTGCTGATGCTGCTGCCGCGCTGTTGCCCGTCGTAGAGACGTCGCCCGTTGAAGGTTCTCGCGAAACCCCGAAAAACGCGTCGAGGAAACCGTGAAGCATCGTAAATAATCTCGTTCGGGCTTCTTCGTGGTCTGCTGCTTATTTTTCTCTTCTTTCCGCGTCTCTTGCCTCGTCTCGCGTTTTCCCTTCTTCTTCTTCTTCTTCTTCTTCTTCTTCTTCTTCCTCGTTTCCCTCGTCCTCGCTTCTTCTACTCGTTCTGCCGGAGGGACAATGCGTCGCGCATCCAAGGATTTTCGTTTCGGTGGTCTCGATCGGCGGTCGATGGTCGATCGGCCCGGTAATTATCGTAAAGGCGGTTTTCAACAGCGATCAACGCGTTCGGTACGCTCTAAGATATCGTAGATGCGTTATCTCGCGAGTAGGATACGTCCTTCTCGGATCCTCTCTCGCGAAGGCCAGTCAACAGGCCAGGTAGCATTATAAATAATTTCCTGGAACCGATTACCCGGAGATAGGCAAGGGCTGTTCACGGTGTTGTAGGGAGCCAAATAGAATCGCGTTTCGAGAAAACCGTGACTGGCTTTCTATCTGTCGGTTGCGATCGGTAAACGATTCTCGAAAGAATTAATAGAAATCAAGCGACGGGTAAACTCCCGTGTATCTCGCCGATGATCGGTAAGGTTATCGAGAAGTGGAAGAAACAACACCGATACGTTTCTCTTTCATCCTTATGCGTTGTTTGTTTATCGATCTATTTAACGATATAACATCGAGCACACGGACCGAAGTATAAAAACGGTAGCACGAATTTCAACGTTACGATTTTTATAATTTCGTACGAGTTAAACATGGAGGATGGTTTAAAGGAAATTACGAATCCGTGAGAAAGAGCCGCCGATTTTGTCACGATTTGGTCGTTCGCAGTTCAGCGAAATCCGTGGACGCGATCCAAGTTACGTACGAAGCGATACAAAGACGCATGGGTACGCTAGGAGCGTACAATTTAAAAAGTTCAAAAGATTCCAAACAGTCGACGAATGTATCGACGATTTTAGAAACTACAAACTAGAAACTATATTCGATTTATTAGATCGTTTAACACTTTACGCGCTGGAGACGCGAATACGCGTCTTACACGCTTCGTGCGGTATCCTACAAAAATGTCATTTACTGTTAACAACGGTATAAAATGGTAAAAAGAGCAACGTATGCTAATACAAACGAAATGTACTGAACGTGTTTTCACGCTACGTGCTTGAACAATACGAAACCGTTATCGATATATCGGATACGATATCGTTCGGAAAGTTCGTGGCGATTCTTGAGGAATTTGATAAAATGGTAAATTTTCCTCGGTACCTCTTCATCGGGAAAATTGTTTTCGAGCGCGTCGCGCTAAAAGAAAAACGTTACTAGTTGATTTTTAACAAAATATCGCACTCGTTGAACGCTGGTCGGAGAGTTCGTTCCGACTTTTAATTCCTTGGTCGACGTGAGAAATCACATCGAGAAGCTTCTCGCCGAAAACCCGAGACGTTCTGGAAGGATGGAACGTTGGAGTTGCTGCAAGATTGTGGAACAGAATGGCATCTACGTAATTCGATAAACGCGTACATCGAAACGATCGCGAAATCTCTTCGATCGATGGAAAAATACACGGCAATTGCGGCTGTGCGGTTGTCGGGGCGTACGATCCTCGAAGCGTTAATTTCGCGCCGTTTCGCAACATTCGTGGCCAATCCCCGTGGCCGGCAAGCTGGACTGCGTTTCGCGTCGCTGAAGGGCTTCGAATACTTGTACGGACTCGTACGTGGCTCGTAGCCAACGCGGCTCACCTAGTCAAGGACAACGTGGAATATGGAATCGAATTCCAACGAACGCGGGAAAAATTCCAGATAATCGATCGACTTGGTTCATTGAAAAGTAACGCCGGACGAGCACCGTGGCGAAATTGAAGCGTATCTCGATCGTAGGCGGAACGATTGCTTCGTATTCTTCGGGGCGGTGGCGGTGAGCAGAAGAGAAGAAGAGGACAGGGAGGGAGGGAGGGAGGGAGGGAGAGAAAGAGAGAGAGAGAGAAAGAGAGAGGAGAAGGGGGGAATAAATACGATTCGCTTTCATTCATGAGGAATTTAAGCGGTTCTCTCGACCGCGGGCGTTGTTTCCTCTTTACGAATTACAAGGGAAACAACACGCGACCGCATTGTGCCGCGCGAAACGACCGACAAATAAAAGAAAAACGCAACGACAGGCACGGAATGCGGCGATCGTACGACCTTGATCGAACGATTTACCAAGCCCGAATAAATTTCGATGGTAGGCAGATGCGATATCGCGCACGAAAGAAGAAGAGGGCCCCCTCGGTGTACTGTTATGCTGTTACGCTGTCTCGTGCGAAATGCTGGATAGGCGCGGAACAGCGAGGCAACAGCAACGGCAAACAGTATCGGCAACAGCAACAGCGGCACCGACGGTGTCGGTAGCAGGGAAGGAAGAAAAAACAGCCTGCCGAGCCTGTGTGGTATCGTACGAAGGAAAGATATTCACAAAGTTATAATCACCGGCGGCCGCTGGTCTAAAGAGTCACGTACGAAATGCAGCACACGAAATTCAGGCTGTCAGGCAGCAAGATGCATAATTAAATGTTGCCTCTCGAGGGTGAGGCGCGGAGAGGAAATCGCGCGAACGGCCACGGACACGGGTGCGGGCGCGAGACCCGGATAACACACATAGGGCGGAGGGAAAAAGGCTAAAGGAACAAGAAGAAGGAGAAGATGCAGAAGAGGAGGAGGAGGAGGAGGAGGAAGAAGAAGAAAACTAAGAAGGGAGAGAAGAAGAAGAAGAAGAAGAAGAAGAAGAGGAAGAAGACGACGAAGAAGAAGAGGACGAATAAGATGACGACGAAGAAGAAGAAGAAGAAGCGAGGAAAGAGAGTTGCACGAACTCGCGTGTCGCTCATAGCCAACGGCTCGCATAGTCAAAGGCAATATAAAAGGTATAGAGTATAGAGTGTGGAATTCAGCGTCTCTCAGCTTGAGACCCGGGGTCCGGGCTTGACTCGCTTCTTCGACTCGATTCTCCAGACTCTTTCTCGAGAGTCTCGTTCTCGGCTGATGGTGGAACGAAGCATTCTGGTTCCCGTCATGCTAGCCGTAGGCTTCGTGCGGCTCTTTCGCTTCGCATGCTTGAAAGTCGGTTCACAAGGCGAGCGGTTCAATCGGAGAGAGAAACTTTGGCCGGCCAGGAAGGATCTCCTCTGTTCAACCGGCCGGTTCAGGTTCGTTTTAAATTGATCGACGACCCACCGTCCACCGTATCGTCAAAAATATCGAGATTTAAAGTGGACGAATAGATTGCGATGGAATGTCTCGCGCACCACGATCCTTCAAAGAATCTCAACCATTTCTTTCTTTCGTTCTCTTCTCTTTCCATCCCGCGTACCCTTCTTTTTACTTTATTTTATTTTATTCTTCTTTTCTTTTCTTTTCTTTCCTTTTTTTTCTTCTTTTTCTCTCCTCTTCGACCGTTTCTTTTCTCTTTGCCGATATCGACGACGTATCTGCTCCTCGTGTCCAATCGCCACGGACACGTTTAATTCCCCAGCCCGTTTGTTTCTTTATTTTCCATCGGGGTAGAATTTGATGTTTCTGTTGCTTTCGTTTTATCGTAGCAGCTTTAAGTAAAGTCGTTTGTTCCTGGAATTTATTGAAATGCGGGAATGCGTCCGATTATCGAACTTGACTGCCTGCTAAATTATTCTTATCCCAGAGATAAACGCAGCCAACAAAATTGGATACCTATCCGTTCTTCTCTGCTTTCATCGAGTATCGATCAAAGTGGCTCGGATAAGGTTGCCCAAAGTGGGCAAATGATACAAAAGGAGTAGCACGACAGCGATGCGAACGACGTCGGAGAAAACCGCGATCACCGAAGCGACGAGGAGACGCGACAGGACAAAACCGGCGGAAAAATGACGACTTTTCCATGGCGCCACTTTCTAAACCGCGTCGATACGGTTAGACGATTTATTTAGAGCGCGGTAGACCGCGGTGGGGATATTAGAAAGGACGGAATGATAATCGAAGGTCAAGTACTGAATGCTCGATACCGGTCGAACGAAACAGCGCAACCGTGTCTCTTACGCGTCTCTATGTAGACAGTTGGTCGTTACGAGGGGGAAAAAAGACAATTGAAAGGTTGTGCTGTCGAGCGGCGGATAATAATCGTGATAAATTCAATTATCGGCTCGTCGAACGATCGAAAGCGAAACGTTAACGTTGATCCGGAAGAAAGCGAATCTCATCGATGAGAACGACCGCGAATCGTTTCGATACAGAGCTGCCAGATGAACAAACACGCGTGAAACAAAAAAAGAAAGAAGAGAAAAAAGAAAGAAAGGAAAACCTCAGTCGATGCGGAGGCGCGAGGAGAAAGGGAGAGTGTAAAGGCGAGAGAAAAGGAGGACGAACGGCGTGAGAGTAGAAAACGAAATTTAACGACGAACCGCGAATCGTGTTGGTTAGCCTCGCGTGTTAATTAACTCGGTAAAATCCATAGGTAAACCGATAAAAGGGGCGAGTTTTATTACAACCGTGTTGTCAGGTGAAATCCAGCGCGAAGAAGGGGGATGTTAATCACCGGGGTACAGTTACAGCGACGTTAATCGCGAGAATTCCTCGCTCGGATTCGTACGTGGCCGCGTATCTTCGATGTCGCTTAGTATATAAATCGTGCTCGTAATTATGTGCAAAGTAATGAATTCTAGCGTGGTTTTATGTCATAAAACGAACTCGTAAATATCCGGCCAAGTATCTGACCCGACGGTCCCGGCTATAAAGTACCTACAGTTTCTACTATCAGCGAGCGTTACCGGTTGACACGCGTAAAAACGAAGAAGAAACGTACACCAAGTCCCTTCTGGTCGCTGTAAAAACCACCATCGATACCTTCTCTCTTCCTTCTTTCTTTCTCTTTCTTTCCCTTTTTTTCCTTCCCTCTCTTTTTTTCTCTGCCTCTACTTTCCTGCCTCGAATCGTTCCTTTTGCTTCGCGCAGCTGCGATCGCATTTACAGCCGAACGTTATATCATCGTATTGTCGTAGCCCTGTTGCTTTACGATACCCTGTTCCAACCACCGACGTTGGATAAAATCGCTGGCGTCTACGGAAATACATAAATAGCAAGGTAATAACGTACTGCTTGATAGGCTAATTAACTCGAACGATCGCCAACTATGAGTCGGACCGAAGGCTGCGCCAACTTTTACGTCTGCATTTTCTACTTACTTCTCGAAGCTGTACGGCGAAACACGCCGGCGATTAAAGGCGTGATTTCTGCGACGTTTTCGATCGGAGATATTCCACGGTGCTCGACAAGCCAGAAAAATCTATCGGAGCCCGTTCCAACGTTCCGTAGAGCCGAGAAAACGACATTCGATACACCGACGGTTGTTTCCAAGGTTGGAATTAGTCCGTTTTGTAAGTAGCCGTACTATAAGGGAATTTTTTAACCTACCCGGCGGACGGTCCTTCTTTTTTTTTTTTTACGGTTCGAAAGTCTCGACCGGCACAATGGCCACCGAGTACCATTGTACCGATTGCACATTTACCGAGAGCTTTTTGTCTCGCGGCGCTCTAATTCATGCCTGCACAAAAGTTCGCCTCGCGTCTACCGCTGGATGACCTTCAAAATGGAGCCTTTATTAATGAGGGTATTCTCTATGCAACCCCTCTCCATCTTCTTCTTTTTTCTTTTCTTTCTTTCTTTTTCTCTCTCTCTCTCTCTCTCTCTCTTTCTCCTCTTTAACCGTCTTTTGCTGGCTGACACTCTTTTTAGTCCGCTTCGCCATCCCCCGCACGATCAGCACGTTCTGCTGGCTGTTCTTCCCCTTGCGAGATCTTATTTCCCTTTGACCGACGTATTTCGGGCGTTCCGTCGACGAGGAGTCGCGCTCCACGAGACGGTGCCAGCCTTATTAGAATCCGTTGGCGCGCTCTTACGAAAACATACGCAGGAACAGAGGAACGTTGTCGTGTTCGACGAGGTGAACTTAGGCTGGTTCACGGTCTGTCCGGAGCACGTGGAAATCGCGCGACAAATACGAAGCACGAGGTGGCTCTTCCCATCGTTCCCATTGAAATTTACGCAACAGCTTCTGTATTACATTCACAGAATGTGGTCGGCCTTCGTTCGCGACACTCGTCGTTAATCTTCTCACGCCCATGTTTAAACGCTTTGCACCGTTTAATGGCTGATTGAAAATCCGTGACATTTCGTCCGTACACAGGTACCGATCCTTAATGAATCACGCGACCGACCTGCGAATTAGTCACGCGCGCAATAAGCAGAAGAAGAAGACGGTTCGCCGTTAAAACCCGGACGATTCCATTATTTCGAAACTTTGAGGCGTTGGCATTTTTACCGCTAAGTGGCGAAGCTGCGTGAGACCGGTCGCCTTTCCAGATGTGCCAGTTAGATTCGGCGCAAGACAGAAAACGCTTGCTTCGAAAATCCTGTCGCTAGCCGCGAAACGATCCGGCGAACGCCGACGAATAAGCAGATAATGCAGCAGTGGAGCGAAACGTCGCGTCGTACCGTACCGCACCGTACCGCCAGGGATGTCAAGCGTCGTCGCTGGTCAGCTCGATTCCTGGCATCGCGCACCGTTTTCCAAGGTCTCGCGTCTGCCTGTTCTCCGCGAGGTCAGCCTCGCCGGCTTATGCCTCTTTCAGTCGTGAAAAGAGGTTCGCAACAATGCTCGCGAAAAGAGATCCGCGCCTCTCCTGTATACGCTCTTGAGCAAGATCTCGCTCGTATCCGAGTTTCTTTCATTCCACTTCAGTCTGCTCACCTTTTCCCTTTCTTTCGCCACGGTATACCGGGTGTCGGCGTATTTTTTCGTATCTTTGATTCCTCCTTCGTATTCTTTCGTTCGCGCCAAGCACCCACTTATTAGCCTGTGCGGATTAGCGTCGTTCGGTTTTGCGTTTTTAGCGGCATCCAATGGAAATTTGAAAACCGACTGCCAATATACGTACGCGAGTTTTAGAATTAACGTAGACTGTACGAGATTTTCTGCATCTCTTTTATCGTAACGCAGATTCGTCCGAAAGAAATATATATATATATATTTGTGTGTGTTTTCTCTGGCAAGAAGAACAATGGAAATATCAAAGTTTACGGATGATCGTGATTCGGCCTAAGACCGAAGGGGGAACATATGGAACATGGACACATGGAAGCGCGCACCCCTTTGAATAAATCAATTTTTTAGTAGCGTCGCGTCGCAGAGGAAATGATCAGCCGTTTGGGGAAAAGGGAATTCGTATAAAACGAAACGAAGAAAGGGTGATTTACAGTTTGAACTCCGATATAAACTTCGGTTTACAACCGGACGCATGGTGGGCCGTAAAGTCGTTCTTAAACTAAACGCGCGATCCTTTACCGAACCAACGATTCTCAGCTCCCTGTCGTATTCTCGCGTCTAGTGTCGCCGGCTGTGCCAGCGGGGCAGCGGGACCTTTTCGAACAGAGGATCGTCGTACACCTACATGACCGACTATTACCCGTCCGCAGAACAATGCTCACGCTCCACGGTCCGGGCTAAAAACAGGAATAGTAATGAACGTGATTGCCGGCCGACGTAAGAACTTCGTATATAACAATTACGCGTGCGTCTCGACAGACGCGAGTTGAAAGCAAAACGAACGTCGCCGGAAGACCAGGGTCGTCGTTCGGCCTCGTGTCCTTCGAGTCCACGGAATCTCTTCGCTCTCGTGAAAATGTCTTTTTCGTCGTACGCGCTGCTCGTCGATTCCTCGTCGCGACGCCACTACGTGTCCATTTGGACGATAGTGGACGCGTCGACGGTTCGTTACGCGGTGACTCGAAGACGAAAGAAAAATGAGCGACCAGCGTAAGGGAGCCGAGCGACTCGGTGGTCGGAACAATTAATATTCCGCTCGTTTCTTCTTGGGACGAGCGTACTGCGTTCCGCGTACAACTGTATCGCGAAACGTCGGTTTCGAGAACAGGGACGGATCGTTTCTCGCGATCGCGTCACCGGTTAACGGGCATTCCGGTTGATAAGCGTTTCGACGAGCGTCGCGTTTGGCAAACCTTGTTCCCTGCCCTCCTCTTTTTCTCGGGATTTCGATAGAAAGGATTAAGGAACCCGTATCATTGTCGCATATTTTCTCGCGTACCGTTAGAAATTCAGGAAATGCCTGGAATATTTTAGTCGCTACCGGGTGTTCGAACGAAGCGCGCTGATACCGCGTTTCAATTTCTAGAAAATCGTGGCGCATTCGCGTCCTATCGTGTCCACGAGGGAGTCGGCCTTTTGGAACGCGACTCACCACGGGAACCGTGCGGCTCGCGGTACCTACGAGGAAGACGTTGATACGCGCAGCAATGGAAACGAGCAGAGAAAAAAGGTTCTCGGAGAAGAGACGCGACAGACGAAGAAAAATTTACACGTGTTTACACGATGTTCGGCACGATCCAATAGCTATGTTTGAGATACAATTAAAAGAAGTGGGAGGAAAAGAGAGAGAGAGAGAGAAAAAAGGCGAGAAGAACGAGCCAAGTGACCGAGCGGGATCCGCCCTTCGCCCTCCGCCTTCCTGCGTCCTTTCCAACCTTGTGGCCTTTGAAAGCCAACCGTAAAGCGAGCTCGCGTAGCCGGGAAATCGTAACTATCGCCAACCAAATCGTCGTTACCCTACGTCGCGTTTTATCTCTTTCGTATGCGAAGAAATAGATACGATGATAGCCGATGAGGAAAGATAATTGAGATTAAAATAAGAAATTAGGATTAAAGATAAGCGAAAGGTATCAATCTTGCGGTAGTCGCGATCCATCTGACAGATACGCACATGCCGAATCTTTTTCCAAGTATTTTACATAGGTATGTTGTAAAACTCGTCGGCCAACAGGCTATGTATATTAAAATAAGTAGTAGGAACCGAATCGAGCGTGCAAACGGTCCATTTCGGTAACATGTTCATTCAACGATTCTCGGCATCTAAGCGTTCGATTTATGTTAATTGGCGTTCTCACGGGAAACGATCGTCATTAGGGATGCGTATGTCGGCGGTAAACTAATCTTTATGACCCTAATGTCCATCGATGTTTAGAGGAAACGTACTTAAAGCCTGTGATCCTACCGGCGGCGATGGGATCGAAAATCTTTCTCGATCGATCGGGGGGGGGGCATGGAATTCGTTCGACGTTGAACGACGGTGGCATGATTTAAGCGGTTCGCGGATATAGATGTCCCATCGAGGAACGACGCACTTGTCGCGTGAAACGTGTAATCGCCGAGTGAAACTTTCACGCGATCCCCAACCTTTCGTCTGTCGTCGTTTAAATTCGTACCGATACCGGGACTCGTTTCGTTTTAAAAATCGAAGTTGAACCGGCGACTCGGTTATTCGGAGAAAAGAACGTAGCGCGTTCGCTGTTTCACGCTCTTCGTTTCCCCCTAGGTTCTATTATTTATATTTAAGAATCTCTTTCGTACAAAGTACACTGTTTCGTTAAACTACCTACGCGGTTCGTCCGTCTTCCCGGAAAAGAAAAAACCAAGAGACGAAGCCTCGAAAGCGTTATTCTCAGAGAACAAAGCGCTTTCCCCCCGCGTATAAAGATCGTCGTATTTTTTAGCGACGATCGCGCCGGCTCCAGGTGATTACTAAAAGAAAAACACGAGTGGAGATGACTAAGGTAAATTTTCGAGTGAAACGCCGGACATCGTGTCGTGCGCCACCTTCGGTCCGACCATTAGTTCTCTACTCGACTTGACTCGACGCGACGCGAGGTTACTTTCAGTCTTTCCCTTTCCGTCACACCGACCACACGTACGATAATTATTTCTTAATCACTTTTTACTCTCTTTCCCCCCTTTTTTTTTTCTTCTTTTCCTTTCTTTCTTTTTTTTTTTCTACAATGCACGTCGATGCGAAAGTAACACCGCGCGAGTCTCGTACGGTTTGTTCGTACGAATTTTTATATAGTTTTCGAGGGACGCGCGATTCTTCGATATCGTGGCTTCCGCGAGCAATTTTTACGATACAAAGTCGTCCGTTAAACCTGACGCGTGCAACCAACTTCCGCTTCTACCCTGTGCGCCTCCGATAGATTCTTCGAGAAATTGGCGTTGCTACGGTGGAGCGGTGACGCGTAATCGAGAGATCGCGGACGGTTCAACGGCAATTACGTGGAATTCCTGGTGAATTTGCCGGACAGAGTCGCTAAATCGTAAAAAACCGACGAACGAACGAAGGAACTGCTACCTCGCAAAGACACGTTGCGCAACGATCGATATAATTATATCCGTCGTTGGCCGTTTTTCTTTCGACGTCGCGCTATCGTTTCGCCGTTTAAATCCGTCCAATGATCGATGATTATTTACATGAAATTATTAGCTACCGCGGCAAAGAATTATAGTGCGCGGTAAACGATACAGGAAGCGCTGGATCGCTGTTGCGAGAGAATTTTCAAATGAAATATATTACGTACGAATAGCACGTAGAGACCGAGTCCGGTTGATAGTTTAAATAAGAGAGAAATTAGACTTTATGCTCGCACCGTTTCTCCGTGTTCGTTTCACGTACGTACGTAAATGCATACGTAGGCGCGGAGGATACTTTTGCGATTTTCTCGACGAACGTCTCGCTAGACGCCACATCTTCTTCCAACGATTCACAATTCCATACAAAGTTTCATACGAAGATCATAATCGAAGAAGCGAACGATTTAAGGTGGAGATCCCACACGCGTCTGACGAAGCGACTCGGTCGACCGGACTAAACCGCTTACGGAGGAATTCTCGTGTAACGACGATAAGAGCTAACGATTTTTCTGAATTTCGTTTAGGCTAACTGTTAGTTATATACGAGACTAGGTGTTTTTGAGATGTAAATATAGCGCTGAAGCGGAGATGTAATTTCTTTTCATCTCGGTCTCTTCTTTGTCGTTTGTTAATTTTTGAAAGCCCGATAATTGAAATACCAATTGATTAATCAGTTCGAACGAGGCTCGTTCATCTCGTCGGAAATTTCTCCAAGGATCGAGCCTCAGATTTTTATTCGGTCGTTTATTTATGCTATTTTTATTTATATCGAAAGAGTTAATATTTCTTCTGAACTTTCCAAGCTCTTTTCCTTCAAAAATAGATTCGATCGCAGCGTAAACCATGGACATTTGCGAGAACCCGTTAAATTTTGCATTATGCCGACTGCGACAGACGCTATGCTGCGCGCCAACGATGGTTACATCGTCAAAGACTCGCACAATTTAGGATAAACGATAAGGCGAACCGGAATAAAAGAATTACGGATGCTCGAAGACTACCCGATTTACATGCCAAAAGGGTCTAATTCCGTGTAACCGGTGGTTAGTTCGAAAGGAAATTCATAAAAATCATGTGTATCGTGCGTCGCTGCGCGAGAATCCTCCCTTTAGGTTTCCGATATCCCGCCAACGTTCGATCTCGTGACGTTAGAGTAGCTCTAGATTCGCGTCGAATCGTCGCACGAGTGTTTTAATGCGTTTTCTACGGAACGAAAGGTGAAACGCGGAACGAAAAGGAGAAGAAAAGGGGTAAACGAGAGAAAAAGAATGGCTGTTGGATCGAAAGCTTGGCTCTTCGAGATCTGTACATCCGGGCCTCGTAAGCGCGTAATATTTTCTTTTGCAGATCTCCGCTCGAAGATCGATTTATGTTAATTTCCGTGCGTGCACCTTCCTTTTTATTCCCCGCGTCGCGTCGCATCGACGAGACTCAGCTCGTTGCACCTCTCAGCATGCATGCATGGACGCGTATTTCTCTTCTTCTCACCTTTCGCCTCCCTGTCTCTCCTTCTCGTTCTCTTTCTCGCGCACGAACAAGTATTCTCGCGTGTATACGCGAACTTCCCAGCCAAACGGAATCGATACGTAAGTACGGACGAAAATCGAACAGGAGGCGCAGATCTCGTGGACGCTGCCTCGCGACTAAACGGGATGCTAACCGGGCGAAAAATGGATGATTTACTCGCGGTCATGGCTATCGGCGAGCAAATGGAAATCGATTAAATGGCGTTCGGCTGGTTCGAGGAATTTTTGCCCGGTCGCGTACCGAGTCCTATCGCCGCTTCACTCTACTCGCTCGATAGCGCTATTAATTAATTCGACCGGCCGATTTTTTTCCTCCAGCGAATTCTTCACGAGCGTGGTTGCTGCGATGCTGCTGCGCGCTCCTGTCCCGAGAGTCGCTCGCTCGTTCGCCTGCGCGCGAGTACACGCCGGCCTCGCGCGTTGCTGCGTCTCGCGCGATTTTCTTTTTTTCCCTCTTTCGTTTTCTCTGCGCGCGCTCATGCACGCACACGCGGATACGCGCAACACAGCCACAGACACACGAACGCGCGCAACAGACACGTGCACGGCCAAAGGTATGGCTACGCATTTTTGCGTACGGCAGAGAGCAGATACGTTGTGTGCCTTTACGTATGCCACGTGTGAGGACGGGCTCTAAATCCGCCATCGTGTGTGAGCACCGAGCGTGTTCCACGTGCGTGTGCGTGTAACACGTAGGCAAGAGTTCCCGCGGGGCTCAATCGTTATCGCCGGGGCCTTATCTCGTCTTAAGACTTCTTTGCAAGAGCAACGCGAAGGGGCCCTTCTGCAATTATCCCCCTGTCCTCTCTCCGCCGCTCCGTGCTCCACACTCTTGCTTCTCTCTCTCTCTCTCTCTCTCTCTCTCTCCTCTCTTGTTCCCCTCTCGAAACGCTTTTGCACCGTGTTCCTCCACCTTCTTCTCCCCCTACCCCTGCGGCGGTGCGTCTCTCTTCCTCCCTCTCCCGATCGGAGAATTTGATTTTTCCGCGACCGGCGTATGCGATACGTCGATGCCGGAGGAAGACGTCCTCGTTGGTATTTGTTTAATTTCAGTTGAAACGCCGTACGCGCCAGCCTGCTACGACGCCTGTTCCTTCTTCTTCCGCTAAAGTTTTCCGTTTTTCCTTACTCGCGTTCATAAGCCGATAAGCGTGTTCGACCTTCGAAACCGAAAAAGATATCGAACGGTTGATTCCTTCGATGCCGTGCGATCGAGGAAACAGAATATCGCGGCGGAAGAGACGGTTCTCCTCGGGTATAACGACGTTGGAACGGGAGCATTGCATCGGTAGGGCCGTAGGAACGTGACTCGACCCGTTGTGCGACGTCCGATCACCGAAGTTGTCGTTTCACATGGTCGCTTTCGCGACCAGACCCCCTCCAGCGCGCCCTGTGGCAAAATTCACACCCACGCGGATTTCGTTGCAGAGCGTTTTCTATGGACGGTCGCGTTAAGGCGATCTCGATTTATTATCGGGTCGAATCCGTATTTCTGTAGCACCCCGTATGCGCAATGCACACGAGGGGTGCGGCAGTTCTGGGTTGGTCGGCGGAGGGCCTGACAGTCACTCAATGAATTATTGGCCATAATAGCAGTGGCAGCCGAGGCTGGGCCCTGTTCTCTCTTGCATCTTGGGCCCACGACTCGGTTCCCGGACCCTGTAACCCGTTGGCGTTCTACACCACCGGACGATAGGTATTGTTGTTGCTGTGCGCGCTCTCTCAATAGGCTGCGGCTCTTTCCACATGAAAACTCTGGAATTCCACGATCCGAGACGCGGAACGAGCTTCGTCGAATTATCGTGCGTCGTGTCGGCGTTTCGATCGTGGTGTCCGTTTGCGCGGGGTCGCACGTGGGACGAGCAGATTTCACGCGAGAAATCCGCCGAAACGAGCAAAAACCGACCACGCGATAGCCAGAAAATTCACGTCCTCGGTGTTGCAGCGAGTCTCCTACGAAAAAAGAAACGCGTAACGGTTCCCCCTTCTAAAAGTCGTCTGCCCGCGTTCGGATTTTCGACCACCAACTCGCCGCTCCTCCCGTTCCAACGCGCTGATCGATACGCGTGAAACGTCGATACCGGCTCATAGATAACGTAATTAGCGTTACGATCGTTGTTAGCGCTCTTACTATTATCGTTGTCGTTATCGTCACTGTTATCCTTATTATTTTATCATCGGCGTGTTGCTCCCTCGGGTGTCTACCGAGGGGTAGCGGAACGGGTCCGTCGCGATGGTGACGAGGATGGTGCTCGGCTCGAGAGCCGAGCGAAGGAGGACGACGAGATGCTTGGCGAAGTGGAAGAAGCGAAAGTGGAAGAAGGAGAAAAGCAAGAGGACGAAGAGGAAGGAACAACGAGAAGAGTGAAGCGAAAGAGTAGAAAAGGGTAAAACGCGGCAGAAGCGAAGAGGAAGAGCAAGAGGAAGGTAGCGAGGTGGGTGAGAGAGGAAGTAGAGAGAAGGGCTACAGGGGAGCGAAGCAAAGAGGCGAGGGGAAAAGAGGGCAGAGAGAAAGAGAGAGAGAGAGAGAGACAGAATGAGTGAGGGAGGGGAAGAGGGGGAGGGGGTAGAGTACCTACGCATTGCAGCAGACATTATGCTAATCTGCGAGCGAGGATGTATGCCCGATAAGCCGGCTGTGCCTCGGTATATAAGTCCCCTTCTGCCAGCAGTGAAGCCCAGGGGCCCCACGCCCTCGATCTCACGTACGTGTACATTATTGGGCCGGTGTGAGTGCGTGCGTGCCTTACATTACGTTACCTTGCCGTTTCGTACCCCGGCGTTATCTTCTTTTAACGAAAATCTGGAAGAGCGTTTGGTTGTCTCTCGAGGGCTCGAGATGCGAGTCCTCGCGCCTCCCTTTTCTTTCTCTTCGTTTCGTTCTCTTCCCTCGATATCGACATCGAGAGAGAGAGAGAGAGAGAGAGAGAGAGAGAGAGAGAGACAGAGACAGAGAGATAAAGAGAGTTAGCGAGAACTAGCGAACGGTGGATCGGTTCGCATAGCTAAAAGCTTGCCACGCGTTTCTATGTACGCATCGCGGGATTCATAAATAACGGGTGATTACGCTTGCTCGGTAGAATCGCGCGTGTAACCGTGGCCGGTTCCGTTCGACCAGCACCGGCAGTGCCAGCCACCGTGTGTCTCTCGGTTCGCCGGTCGGGTGTCGCTTAATTTGCCAAAGATAGCTCGTTAGATATCGTTGGGAGGTCGATTCCTTCCGGAGAAGTTACAAGCTGGCGTACGGTACTGCCGGAGAATTATACGTTCGGGAAGCGAGCCGGGGAGAACGGGCGAACTTCCACGAAACGTTTTCGAATATTTCAATACAATGGTCCATTTGCTGGAAATTAAGCGGGCCGATTCCCTCCGCAATTTCTACACCCCCTATTGCCAGCCAGCCAGCCAGCCAGCCAGCCAGCCACTTGGAGCCGAGTCGACGAGGAAACGATATACTCGACGCCCTTGCAAGCCATCCTATTAGAAAATCTCTCGGCCTGGTTATTCTATCTGTCTATTCCGCATTATTTTTCATGCCGGTGCTCGTGCAGGAAGCACGATCGTGTTTTCGAATCGTTGAACCCACGTACTGGTAGCCGAGTAGAGAAGGATGCAACAAAGGATCAGATCGACCGAACATCCTACTTTTCCTTCCCTTTCTTTCTCTCTTGTCTTTCTTTTTTTTCTTTTCTTTTTTTTTTAACCACGATCATCTATTAGCTACAGTCACTAGGATTATCTTACCACTGGCGCGATTAATATTTCACCGCGAAAGAGATTCGAATCTATTTTATTCGTCGAAACGAGAGGGTGGCAAATGGGAGGAAAATTACGACTAAATTAAGGATAAATTAAAGCCGAGAGACGAGGCTGAATTTCGTTAACTGCGTTATTATACGCATCGACGGCAACGTAAAAACACGACGACCCGGTCCCACAGATTACCGTAGCTCAGCGTTATCTGGTTTTAACGAATTTCTGGAAGAGTATTCGGTTGTCCGGCAGGCTTAAAATGTTGCGGCTCCGTGTGTCTGGACCGCTGATTGTGTCCGTCGTTATCTTTACGCGCGCGCCCTATCCACGATTGGAAGCATCCCGTGACAATTGCTCGCGGTGTGTACGTACGCGCGTACCAACAGAGAGAATCGTTATGTACGCGGCGAACGACCGAACCAACGACGACACGCATTCCACGGATATTTTTCATAATTCCCTCGCGGCGTGATGCATTCGTAAATCCAATGTAATTCTTCCGCGACAGCGAATTAAACTCGCCGCCGTACAGATGATTCAGACACTCTGGATCTTTCTCCTTCTCCCTCTTCGTTTTCCATCTCGGTCGATGGTAAACCAACGCCGACCTCTCTCGCATCGAGATCTTTCTCTATCACCGTGGATTACGGTTATACCACTCTCGGACGAGCATCTTGGGTGGTAACCGATAAATTTTCATAGGCTCTGGCCGAAATCGTACGTACGATTGTGACGTACGGTGCAGTCGCGGGCGAACAGCCTCATTTGAATACAATGCGATTCGAATATCCATCTTCGCGCGTTCTCTCAGCCGCGAAATTCCGTGTCTTTTCCTCTAAGCCACCGGTTATCCTGCCGTCGCATCGGGGACATCGATGCCCCGGAAATTTCGGGCGCGACGTGCCTCCATCAAGTCGCTGGGACGTGGTCGGGACGAGACGCCTTCCTATTCGGTGGAATCGAATCGAAGGTGGTTTCGAGATGAGTCGACGCCGATTTCCGAGAAAATCGTGTCACGGTAACACCGCGGGCATCGCGTACGATTTCGCGATAACCCAGACGCCGTAAAGTTGCTCGAACCTGCGAACTCTGCTCGTGGATCGCGCAGATTTTTACTCGAATTTTCGTACGGCCGAAGCGTTTGAAAAGCTTCGAGGTATAAGAGGAGAGGCTCGAATTGCCGTGGCTCGCAGCAAGGGGCGGGGGGGGGGGGGAGGCGGGAGGGCAGGCTTTCGTAAGAGAAAGAGGGACAGAGATCTGAAGAGAAAAGAGAGGCCGTCACGCGCGGCGGCACGGGAGGGGGGCCCAAATAATATTTCAAAATTAATGTCATGCGGGGCCTTGCAAAGGGGTCCGGTGGGTTCCGCACCACCTTTCTGCATAAGATAAGGACCCGTTGGCCACCGCGCGAGAGAAAGAGCAGCCTTGCCGAGGGAACGAGCCAACGTGACCACTCTGCGAGCTGGCCAAGTGGGGATGGATATATGTCTATGGAATGAAAGAGCCCTGAACGAAGGAACGAGCGAGCGAGCGCGCGATTCGCACGCAGCAGGGACGGACGACGCTCTACGTAGGTACGAAACGAGAGGAAGAAGAGGCGCCGAAGAAGAGGAGCAGGACGACGGCGACGAAGAAGCGGAGGAAGAGAGGTGAAAGGTAGGGAGAAGAGAAAATACAAGGAGAGAGAGCAAACAAACCAGCGAGGAAACGGAGAAAGAAGCGCCAAGAGGGAGGGACGAGCAGAGTGTAAGAGAGTGTAGAAAAGAAAGAGAGAGAGGGAAGGGAAAGTGTGAGGGTAGCAGAAGGAGATGGTAAGAATGCGTGAGGAAGAATGTAAGAAGTGAGTAAGAGCATCGTTGCCGGTGTACGATGAAGGGAGCGCGGCAGCCGTGTAAAACGAAGAAAGAGAGGAGATTGCGAGAGGACGAGAGACGAGAGAGTGGACGAGATGAAAAGGACGAGCAGGAAGAGACCGCGGAGCGTGTAAGATGGAGAATAACAGTGAGTAAGCGTGTAGAAAGGAGCGAGAAGAGAAGGATAAACGTAGAGACAGCGGCGGCGATGACGACGACGACGACGACGACGACGACGACGACGACGAGGAGGCTGACGACAGCGACGACCGGCAAAAGGAGAGAGTAGTATTCTGCGTGCAAGGTAGACTAATACCGTAGACGTAGCAGCCTGCATGGTAGTAAGAGGAGGACGAAGGAGGATAACGTGCGACTCTGACCTAGGAAGGAGAAAGAAGAGAAGAGAAGAGGCTCGACCCCGCTGAAGAAGAAGAGGCTCCAACGAAGGAGACAAACGAGACTCCTCCGGAGAGTCCTCCGAAGAATCTAAACTCTCGGGGTTAACGCGTCTCTTTGCCTGTCTTTGCACTTTTTGTTAGCCTCGCTACTACTCCTTCCCTTTCCTCCCCCCTCCCCCCTTCCTTTCGTCATCTTTCTTCTCGAAACATTCTTCTTCTTTTATACTGTCTCGGTGCTTCACCATCGGCGTCTTCGTCTTCTCACGATCTTCTCTCGCCGTTCTCTTTTAATTCCAACGAACGTTGCCTCCGATCGAACAGAAACCCAGTACCGGCCGATCGTCAGGAAAAATCGGATTTCCTTTGCGCTTAAGCCTTCCTTCCCTTCTTTCTTCCCCTATGCTCGTTCTTTCTTCTTTTGCCCGCTACCTCGCACCCATCCTTCCCTCCCCTTCTCCCTCTTCCTCTATCTCTCTCATCGGTTCTCTTCTTCGTCCTTTCTATCGGTCGAATAGTTACATTCCTGATACGTATCGTACACATACGCGAGGCGCAGCAGCAAACGAAGAGAAGGCGCGCGCGCGCGCACGCGCGTCTTTCTTTCTCCTTTCTCCCGTAGCTTCGCTAACGCTAATTCACGCTGACGTCTCCGTGCACCGAATAAATCGACGGACAGATGACTGTTAGTTCTCTTAGGTAGGATGATACGAGCAACGAAAGCGAATGCCCGATTATCGGCTCTCGAATCTTCAGAAAATCTCTCGCGGCATAATTGTGCGCGCTTAATTAACCTTCTATTAACATACGGGGCTCCGTTTCGCGGTAATTATCTCGATTAATCTGTTGCTTAATTATTTTGTACAATTGGCTGGTCGTTAAGCAACAAGACGGATCCCAACGTGTTTCGTTCGCCATTAATATCCGTACGAAGGAAATCGCGCGGCTATCGTGGCCGATCGGGTGTTTTCAAACTCGTAAGGCGATATCGATTCACCGAAAACACAAGGCAAACACGGTGGTAGTCGACGAGATGATTAATCGACGATTCGTAGTATTCGAAGAAAGCGGAAAGAGAAGAAAGAACGTCGCGATACGAAGGGGTTTGACAGATGAAATTGCTTGGGAGTCCGGTAGACGTGTAGAGATTCGTGTTCCTTGTTCGAGTGTTTGTCTAGGGGACCTAAATAAATGTAAATCAAGCGCGGTAATCTCAAGGAGAAGCTTCACGGCGGGCCACGGGAGACCAAATCTACCGATGCTATGCATCATTCGATTTTACGTTTAGGCGACGCGTGTTCCTGCGGGCCACTCGAGACAGACGTTCAACCTTTTCACTACCTGCTCCTTTTAAACGTACAGGCCCAGCCACCAAAACTAGCCTGCCAAGCCTTTTCGATCGATTTATTCCACTCATCGCCTATAACTTTCGATAAGAATATACACCGAGTCGTCGTATTTTCCTCTCCAGGCGAAGTCACGCGGCTTATTTGGTCGAAACGACGAGAAAACGAAACGTTTGCGTCGTCTGGTTCGTCTCGGTTGACTGCGGAGATTCGCGACACGTGCACGCACGACGTACCCTACTCGCGTATAATTTATTATTACGTAAGCGAAAATACCTGATCGATATTTCAGTCGCCATCCGATGTAATTACGCGAACAGGGAAGAGAAAGAAGGTTTACGGCCGATAAACAAATAGCAGCTGTGCGACGAAATCGGCTTGAAACGATCGTCCGCGCCAGGTTCCAACGACGGTCGTCGCGTCTCTCGCTTCCCGCGAGCTTCCAGTCAACTTTTTCGTCCAGCCGGTGAATAATCGAAGACCAACCGACGAACGCGTGTCTGTAAATGCTCGTTTTGTTCTGCTTTATAACCGGTGAAAAAATTCGTCAGAATAATGGGCAAGCCTGTAACGTGATGTAACGTGTTTACGTTTAGCCGGACCGATTTCTGAGTCACGATGACGACGGAAATCTTCGGACGACACCGTTGAAAGAATGCGTTGTTTGCGACCAAACGAATTAAAACATGGAAGGAGAAAGGGGCAGGGTCCCGATCGTCGAACTTTTAAGAAGACCGATAAAAAGACGGCGCTGTAGGATAAGTGAAAAGTACAAAAAGGGGCTGCATCGATGGTGAGAGTCGGTTAATGGACGTTCGATCTTACGATAAACACGAACGTGTTTTTCCGCTTGCGTTTCAGAAGAACGTGGAAACTCGGAAGAAGAAGAAGAAAAGAAGAAGAAAAAACGATAAAAAAAGAAAGAAACGGAAGATGGTGACGGGGCGAACAAGCACGCGGACGATCGAGTGGAACGCAGACCGAACTCGATACGGCAGAAGTAGAAGTAAAGTAGAAGCACCGGTGGCAGCAACAGCGGTACAGGTTCCACCGAGTGGTTAGTCGTCGTGGGTAAGAGCGTGAGTCGGGCCGAAAACGCTGGAATCGTATCTGACGGTCATTAGCGAGCGCGCGCTTCTGAACCGCGAGATAAAAACCAGAGGACCAACCAAGTAGTATTTTACCGGGGACATAGTTCCCAGGAATGATCACTATGCGAAGGTCAACCGATTATGAAAAGATAGCGTTCGTGGAATCGTTCTTCCCTTGTTCTTCGCTTCTCCGTTTTCCCCCGAATTCCATCGACGATTTATACTTTCGCACGCCAACGTCGATAAATCCTTTTTAATCGTAGCTTCTTGATTTATAGGAAATATCCGATATCGAGGTTGCACGATTAAGCTGAAATATCGTTGTTCGCGTGCCCGCAATTTCCAAGGCCGAAACGGCGATCGAGAAACATCGGAAAAATATGGAATTCGAAGGATATCGAACGACCACTAAACGCAAGGGGCAATATTCCCTTATCGCGGTGAATATGGCAATAAAAACGAAGGAAACGTCCTGAAAGGGTTAATTTCTTTTTTCGCAACTTTGTTCCGCGAAACATTCGCACAGCATTAAAAGTGTTTACACGCGGAACATTTAGATAACTTCATTTGCCACTTACGCTTCTACTTTACGTTACGTTCCGGTATAAATTTCGCGTTGAGTATCGTTTAAAAATTTCCGTCGAATTTCGAGCGGCGTTTTCGATGCAAGCGGAGAGGCCAATGGGACGGACATATCGTGGAACGCGTTATTTCTGGACGCGTTTACGAGTGATGAAAGAACAGAAGAGGGCAGACGGTGAAACGTCTCGAAAGCGCAACAAGCCCTTAATGATGTCATAATTGAATAATGCCCATAATCTTCCGTGGATCTGACTTTTTGCCGTTTTCTTGCCGTCGCTTTTCGTCGATCGCTTTAAATTGAAGCAGTTACACACGTAAATACGTCGGGTAAAAAGATGCTGCCGCCTCGTAAAAACGTCGATCATAGTAACGAGTATTAATTTGTAACGCGTATCCACAAATTGATCGATTCTCTCCGCATCGGCTCGTCTTTCCACGCTTATTTGCAAATACTCGCCTAGAATCGTCGTTAAAGTCTGTTTTCGTCGGTCCAGCGTCCAACGTTTACCAACTTAACAACCGTGTAACTCGAGTGTATCGAACGAGATACGTCCGTATGGAGGTAAAAAAGAAAACGAACAACAAAAGAAAAAGAAGAAAAGAAGGTAAGAATTAGAGGAAACGTCGAGCCAAGCCATGGACATCGATAGGAGGCGAAGTAAACGAAGGGACAAAAGAGGCTCATTAAGCCCTAAGGTAGATAAATCCGAGATCGGTGATCAAAATCCATAAAGCGTGAAGAAAGACAGAGAGAGAGAGAGAGAGAGAAAGAGAGATAAAAAGAGAGGAGAGTGAATGGGGTGGAGGTAGGAGAAGGTAGATTTCATGCAAAGGATACCAGTGAAATTATATGGCGAGAATACCTGGTTTTCGAGTGCTCGTGTCAAATGTCCAGGACATTGGGAAAGCAGGTAAAGATTAGGAGGAACAACAATGCGCGCGCCCAGTGGCCCTGCATCGGGAAGGCGAACGACAAACGGCGGACGGTGAACGAGTGGCAGCAGAAGTGTATAAGTCCTTTAAAGGATTCGACTATGCTGGTGGAAGAGAGCGAGAATCGAAGATGACGGAGAGGCAGAGAAAGACAGAACGGAACGCAGAGATCGAGAAGATATCCCCACGGGGCACGGGACGATCATCCATGGGATAAACGGTATGCGGTTCTGGAATTTCGTCCTTTTTGTGCGACCGGTGATTTCAATAGACGAATCTCGAGACCGGCATAGGTTCCTGCTGCGCGTATTCTACGGTGACATTTTCAGAAGACTAACAAGAATAATATTTCAATGGGGGTTCTGTTGTGCGTTTGGTCTGCTCACTGCGACGCGCACAGGAATATTGTTGCATCTTCGCCGCAGAATCTTACCGACGCGTATATCTAGAGAAAATATATCGACGTTAAAAGAGCCACGTTCGAATCTTTAACGTCTATATCGATAGCGAGGAAAGATAAAATCCTGTACGACCTCCCCGTCACGCTTCGCTTCCTCTCTTCTTTTTCTTCTTCTTCTTCTTCTTCTTCTTCTCTTTTTTCTTCTCTCCTTTTTTTTTTTTTTTTTAATCGATCTACAGCCCATCCTCGGCAACTTTAGGTAATTCTTTCTCTCGCTCTCTGCGCGTACGACCGAGATCGATACGCCGACTTTCGTTCAAATGTGCAAGTTCATCCAGTATCATATCTTTTGAAATATCGTTCGGCGTGGTAGGAATGCGCGCGCGGGCGGAACGAAGCTTAAATCTCCCTCGTTAAGTAACGCTGCCATTCCTTTTCTCTTTCTCTTTACCTTCCTTTCTCCTCCTCCGTACACCGGCCACCGCCCGCCTTTAAATTGTCTCGTTTCTCCTACCCCGTTGCCGCCTCTCCTCTTTCTCTTCGTTCTTACCTTTTCCGCGGCTAATTTCCTTATCTCGCGGCCACGGATTTTCGTTCCTGTAATTCGATCAACGACGGACATCCGTTCGTCCGTGGTTTCCGCGCCACGTTTCGTCCGAGGAATCTTTTCGCAACGAGAATACGTACGATACGGAGCCTAGTAGAGAGAAGAGAGAAACGCACGGGGATGAATTTTGCGAGCGAAGGTGAGCGAGACTCGCTACAGAGAAACGATTTTAGAGCTTTCGTGTTCGCAATTCCTCACGCCCACAGATTTGATTTCTCCGTCCGCGTCGTTTCGTTCCGATTCTTCTTCGCGCTACGCCTTCTAAAGAAGACGTTGAAAAATGAACAGGATGACGATTGTGATTACGAGGGGACGGACAACAGCAACGAAGCGAGAACGAAGATGATGATGATGAGCAAGTAGAAGATTAGCGTAGCATTAAAGGTGCCATCCCGATTTCCTTTATTTCGTGCCCCGTGAAGATCCACCGGCCGACGAATGAACGCGACGAACTTTATAAATGCACCCTTGTAAATCATTTTCTCTGCTCCTTTCGCAGCTCCGCGCCTCTTAATGGCGCAAGCTTTTAATTTCAATAACTTACGGTTAACGCGTCGCAAAAAGGAAAAGGAAAAAGAAAAATAGAAGAAAAAGGAATATATATCAAACCTATAGAAAAATATAGAAAC
The DNA here is from genome assembly GCF_011952205.1 of Bombus bifarius. Classification (NCBI taxonomy): domain Eukaryota; kingdom Metazoa; phylum Arthropoda; class Insecta; order Hymenoptera; family Apidae; genus Bombus; species Bombus bifarius. Next base: position 833,743 of record NW_022884533.1, read on the forward strand.
AATAAAACGAATCGACGACCGGATTGGATCCTCGTTTCGATCGTGACAAAGTTTACGGGAATTCGCGTTACGTAAAGCTCACCGGATCGGGGTTGATTATTTCCCTGTGAAACCTAATGGGAGGGGAAACATCGTGAAATGGTCGCGGGATACCGTTGTTAACCACAGAATGCACAGCGAGGCATCGCTCGATCGGCGGTTTTCATGTAGCGGACCTTTTTTTTGCGAGGCTACCGGCTAGACTTTGTTGCTGCAACGGTACAGGCGCAACGTCCAGGCGAGCAAAAAAAAAAGCAGAAAAAACAGAGAAAATAATGATGATGAGCGAGCAGGGTATTAACGTAGACCTTTCCCCTTTGGAGCAGCTTTCCCGTAGATCGTTCCGCGGGGTTAAAAATTCTCTGCTGCGACTTAAATGGATAGCGTATCGTGTCACGACAATTTCTCCGTGACAGACGGCAGAAACGACGAATGGAAAATTAATTCGTAAGTAGAGAGTACGGTTTCGCGTTTAGCGGCATAAACTGTATCGAGCAGCGGGACGACAGACACGGAAATCACGATCGCCAGGCACTGGATAAGTGCATTTGATAATAACACGTCGTACGATGATTGAAACGATTCGCTGTCGTCGAATGGCGAGAAAAGAAAAAGAAAAGTAGAAGAAATGGGATCATCGAAATGCATAAACGACGTACTTGCATGGAGATTACATGAAAAGAAGAAGGAAAGTTGCGGGAGACTACTTTCGTTTGCGAGTACCCGTTTTGTTACGTAGATAGCTACGAAGAATATCGAGGAAGCTCTTTCAAACACATTTTCTTTCCCTTTTTGTTTTTTCGCATATCGACCTCTCCAGAGAATAGTCGAATCTTTATCGAGCAACATCTTTCCACTACTCGGCCGGTTGGTATCGATAAACTAATCATACGATTCGCAGTAGAAGAGACGGCGAATCTAATCGCGGCCTTCATCTCACCTTTGTGCGAATTAATTTCAACGGTACGCTATCTGGCGAAGATGGCGAGATAGTCGATTGTGAATGGTCACGCGTTCCGCGTACGATATACGGATAGCGATTTACTTTGTAGAGAGGTTTCGGCCGGAGCTGGTTCCGCGTTTGCGGAAGTCGAACGGAATTCGAACGATCATCGATGAAATATTAAATACAGAGGGTCGAAAAAGTGGCTCGCAGTTCGCCGTTCCAAATCCTTAATACGGCAATAACGATTTAACCGCTGGTATCGCTATATACGTTATTACGCGGCCATATTTCAGAAAGGACGAAAACGTCGGCGTAGTTAATTGACGGTTTATCGCGGCTAAACGAGCGCTATTAATCGGACACCGACATAATTATCATCGACTATTATTAAATTCTCTGGGCCCGTTGGCGCGCGTTCACTCGGCCGTACACGACCGGTATGCTACGCGCGCCAGCGAACTCACGCTTTACTCCAGATATATTTATCTAACGTGGCAAGAGAAGGAGGAAGAAGAAAACGAAATAAAAGGAAAAAGAAAAAAGGACGAAGGAAACATTACGCCTACATTTCGCACGAGCTCTCTGGACCCACCCATTGGCGCGCGAACGTGTGTGGGTTTGCCGTTCCGTGGCTCGCGCGCCCATACATCAAGATCACGTTAAAGCCACTTTCTTAAATCAAACGGCGTGCTACTTACTTTATTTATCCGTGTTTCCCTCGTTTTGTCGCCCGGGGATTATCGTATTCCCGTTGAAATCGCAACTTTTCGACCCGATGGCGACCCATTGTCAACGATCCCCGCTGCCCGAGACGACCCTTTTTATTCGACGACTCTATCGGGGCACGCCGGCTATTACTCGATGCTATTATTATCCGTTCCAACTTTCTAATATTAGATACAAACGATATTTCACGTAGGACGAATGGAAGTGGAAAGTTTCGATTAACGAGCCGGCCGTGGCACGCTCTCCTTCGAAGATTTAAGGGGTTTAAGTAGATCGTGATCGATGATAAGTCGGAAAATGAATCTCAAATCGAGAGCATAATATCGATAGCGCGAACCACCGTCGGTTGAAACTATCGTGAGACGGCTGGCTCGCGACCCAGGCTAATTTACTTGGCCGTATTACTTAACGTTAATTGTTTTCATATCGTTAGTCGTTTCTTAAACAGATACGGTACGTTCGTAATTATCACGGCACTCGCGTTAATAACACTGTATTACGAATACGAGTTACCAAAGGTAAGTTTAATATCGGTAATTAGGTCCGTTAACATCGCGATCCTAACGAAGGAAATTGAATAATACTCACGCTGAGGCGCGCGTTCCTACCAACGATCGAGTCCATCACCCGCTTCGCTCTTTTTTCTTTCACCTTGAAACGCCTCGGTTCCTGGTGTGTACATAGGGCGACCGCGCTAATGAAATTCGTCAACGAGGCGATCGTGAACGAACTATCGGAACGTCATCGTCGACCACCAACTTTTCGAATCAACGGAAGACAGCGGGTGAAAGTTGAAGGCCGATGGCCTTGTTAATTTTTCCCCTAGAAACTCTACTACGGACTCGCCTTGTCCGACATGCAAATCGAATTACCCCGGTCGAGGAATGTTCTAATTGACCGGGCGCGGTAAGGTTTGACAAAAATGCCAGGCGATCCGAGACGACATCGGCTACGAATATGTCTCCGCTTTCATCCCCATGCACCCGGTGCAAAAAACCGATGATACGAAGTCGATGGCCGAACGAAGAAAAAGAACCGCCGGGCCCTGTTGCAAAGGTTGCGCGCACCGAGGTACCGCGCGCAGAGAAATCAGCAGAGAAACCAACAGAGAAACGAACGGAGAAAGGGAAAGGGTAAAAGAAAGATGAGGGGCAAAGACGTAGGAAGAAAGGGAGAGAACAGAGAAAACAAGAGAGAGAGAGAGAGAGAGAGAGGAGGAGGAGGAGTGGCGAAAAGAAAGAGAAAGGAGCAGAGCCGAAGAGAAGAGAGAACAAAAGTCGGGTCTGGAACAAAAACGTCCGAACTGTAGTCGGTTCCCGAAGAGAGTCACAGATCCCACAGCGAGCGATAAAGGTAGGGTCAAACGAAACGACGAAGACGGGGACAGACGAAAGAAACGAAAGATAGGAAGAAGCAGGGCCCGAAACTGGGAGCACACTCCTCCAGGGGGAGGAGGGCCAGGCAAGCCATAGGGAGAGATCAGGGTGGGAGAGAGAATCTTCAGAAATGAAGCAGCAGCAACAACCAGCAGCAGTCGCACCGGGGGTAAAGATGGACCGACTTTTACCTACGTCCGGCTGTTTGTATGCGTTCACCCGAGATCAAGTTTTTCTCGAGTTCTGAACCTCCGGCAGCGAGCCAGCCAGCAGCACCAGCAGCTCCGACTCGAATCCAACTTGATTTCCTGGCACGCGGTTCATCTTGTCGTTTATTCTCTCCCACTCTTTGGTCGCGCGTCTTTCTAGCTCGTTCTCGTCGTCTTTGTCCCTCTTTTCGTCCTTTCGCTTTTGCTGGATCATCCCCGCTATGGACGTGTGCGTGACTACGTGTATATAACCGCATACACACGCACACACACGTACCTACGCTATATGGATATCGCGAAGATAGTCGACGATAGTGCTGGAACGAGGGATGGTCCCGCGCTGTGGAACACGTGCCCTTTTCCAAAACGAACAACTATCCTATTCCCCTTGTCGCCCACTGGTTGCCTTTTAGTTGGGAATTATACACGGTGTCGCGTAACCGACTAACCACCACCAGAAATTCTACGGCTAATTTTCGGTGAGAAATGTCCTATCGGAAGAGGACGGTCCAGCCGCCGCCTCTTGCAAATTCGACGACCGTGAATTCCTCAATTCGGAAACGATTCGAAGGAAAGTGGCCCCGCGCAGTCACGGCCGTTTCGTTTTTCCACGCTCGCGTATTTCGCGTAATACCCGATCGCAAAGGCTAATAGCTCGAGGGAAGAACGTAAGTACGTACATAGTCGATATCGATTTCTCCTACCATCTCGCGATTAATCCGATCTGTTCTCTCGAGCCGCTATTACGGTCGTCTCCCTCCTCCTCATTCCTCCCTTCTCGCTCATTCTCGACGACGTATTGTTTTCGACGATACTCTCGTCTTGCAGATTCTTAGCCGCGACTCTCCATCGTTGACCCTAATTACGTTAAGATCATTCTCTTACGTAACGCGATTCCCAAGCAGACGAATCGCCGTGTCTATCGTGTCGTAAGACGAGAAGCCTGTACGCGTAACGCGCCCTGACGGTGGATTAATAAATCCATGCAGTCGCGTTTAACCGGTGATGAACGAGCCGCCGGTGATAAACAAGCTTGCAGGACGGTTGGCTGCGCGTCGATTGCATCCCCGTGTTTCTCACGATTATCTCTTTCTTTCGGTTTTTCTCTTCGACTGCCGCCTCCCCCCAAAATCGAGAGGGAAACTTCGCGCGTGTTAAACCGCACATTACTGTCGTCGCTATCGCTCGCTTTCTCAGGACGGATCGTTTCGAGCGAGCACCGGATGGAATTTTTAGCACGTCGACGTGCGCGCCGCGTGAAGCAAGACGAAACGCAAAAAGGAACGAGCTAGAATCGTGGGCTCGCGGTTCTCTACCCCGGAGAAAGGGAGAAAGAAAGCTGCACGAGGGGAAAGACGAATCTGCTCGACAAAAAGCGGCGAATGACTTTCAGAACGCACCGGATCATTAATATCTCCGGGATGATCAATCAAAGACGTGAACTTACTTTGGTGGACGTCGTACTGGGCCTGGTACCACCAACACCGATGGCGTACAGCTCCACCTCGTACCACTGGATTCCTGTTTCCCTGTCCAGCGCGGCAGCCGTCGACAATATACCTGTCTTGGTGTCGACGTCGAACAATCTGTCGACCTGCGGACCGCCGCTACCAGCAGTCACGTTCGTCACGTAGTATTCGAGATCGATATTCGATCTACGACTGCGAGCACTCACTCTCAAAATGCTTGTGCCGATCGGCTCGTTCTCATACACGCTGCCCTCGATCTGGCCACGGTGCTCCCATATTGGTTGATCGTCCCCATCTTCCCCGGGCACTATCAGGGTCAAATAGGTCTCCGTGGATCTTCGTTCCGCCTGAACGGCCTCGTCCGTAGCGCGGATCCCTACTTGATACTTGGAGACCCGCTCAAAGCTGCTCTTCAGGGATCGCGGCAGTCTTATCGTCAGGTGGCCCGTGTTTCGATGGATTCGAAACATGTCCGGATAGTTGATGCTCGATCTAAGCAACTCGTAGGTGACCAAACCGTTGGTGCTGGAGTCCAGATCTCTGGCGACCAGCTGGGTAACCGTAATCTCCTTTTGATACTGATAGTAATTTCCTTTGAGCGGTAACACGACGGCGGACATGCTGACAAAGATCGGCGCGTTGTCGTTGATGTCCTCGACGATGACGATGACCAATTTTTCCGCGGACAGCCTGGCGCTAGCTGGTTGAGCGCTATCGGTCGCCACGACCACTAACTTGTAGGTGTCGACTTCCTCGCGATCGATCGGCAACAGGGTGTGTATGACACCGGTGGATGGATTTATACCGAATCTTCGAACCTGATCCTCCGGATCTTGACTAGCGATAGAGTACGTGACCACTCCGTTCTCGTTCGAGTCGGGATCCTCCGCCGTGATGGTTACTATCGGCGTGTGCACCAGAATTCCCTCTCTAATTTGTCTGGCTATCGCGGTGTTGGGGAACACCGGCGGATTGTCGTTGGCATCGATAACCTCGACGATCAACGTGGTAACGGAGCTCAACCTCGGATGACCGCCGTCGCTGCAGGTCACGTTCAGCGTATACTTTTCCAGCTCCTCATAATCCAGCGGCTTTCTCAAGTACAACGTCCCTGTCAGAGGATCGATGTAAAAGGTGTCCCTCCTGTTGCCAGCGGATATGGCGAAGGCCAGCTCGCTGTTCGGTCCCAGATCGTTATCCGTGGCTTTGAACCTAAGTAGTTCCGTGTTGGTCGGTGTCGTTTCGAGAACGGAGATGCTTGATTTATCGTCGACGAACAGGGGCACGTTATCGTTCTCGTCGAGCACTTCGATGTGAACGGTCGTGCTCGAGGACAGACGAGTTTCCAAGCCGGCGTCGTGCGCCACTACAGTCAACACGTACGCGTCCGTAGTCTCGCGGTCCAACTCCTTCGTCAGAGAGATCTGTCCGGTCGCCTCGTCTATGGCAAACCGGCCGTGTTGATTTCCATCCTCCAGAGAGTAAAACACATCCCCGTTCAATCCTTCGTCGGCATCCGTGGTATACACTCGTAACAGTTGCGTGCCGATCGCGGCACCCTCGTTTACCTGTACCTTGTACGGTAACCTCTGAAACTGAGGGATATTGTCGTTGACGTCGGTGATGTAGATGACGACCTTGACTCGATCGCGAAGTCGATTGACTCCGTTGTCGGTGACGGTAGCCTCCAAGGTAATGTAGCTGCTACCGGTATTGGTTACCAGCAGCTCCCTGTCGAACACTCGAAGAGACTTGATGAAACCGTTCCTGGGATCGACGGTGAAGTCCTGTTGACTAGCTGGAAGGGAGAAGACGAGGTCGGCGTTGCGACCCACGTCTCGATCGGTTGCCAATAATTTCCCGACGAACGTGTCCGGTGGCTCGTTCTCGCGTAGGTGGAGGACGAAGCTCGAATTGGTGAATTCCGGCGCGTTGTCATTTTCGTCGATTATGTGAACGACCACCGGTACTACCGAGCTTCTAGACGGGCTACCTTGATCGGTGGCCGTTACCTCGAGCGCGTAATAGTCCAGCTCCTCGCGATCAAGAACGTTCTTCACGTATAACTGGCCGTCCGGGAATATTCCGAACCGATCCTCGGTATTTCCGTCGGTTATGCTGTACAACACCCGGCCGTTAGCTCCGAGATCGACGTCGATAGCGGTCAGGGAGAAAAATCTATCGTTCACCGGTGTGGACTCCGGTAGCGACGTCTCGTAGCTGGTCAGCTTGAACACCGGCGTATGGTCGTTTACGTCTTCGATGGTTACCCTGACTTGATGCTGGGCGGATAACGGCTGATTTCCGGAATCCGTGGCGGTTACCTCCAGGTGCAGTACCGTTCCCGGCGCAGCTCGTATCGGCTTGTCTAGATAAATAATGCCAGAATTTTCTGCGACCCTGAACTGTCCTCCGGGATTGTGAGTCAACGAATAGACGATCCTCGCGTTGGCGCTGGCATCGCGATCCCTGGCGCGAGCCAGGCACACCTCTTGTCCTACCGCCGCGTTTTCCTTCAGAAGCACCTCGTCGCCGATCTCGCCCTTGGGAAACCTCGGCGGGTTGTCGTTAATGTCCAGCACCGTGATATTTACGGACGTTTGCCCGTAAGCGAGTCCGGCTCTGGCCGATAATTGCAGACTGTAGTAAGCCACCTGCTCCCGATCTAAACACCCGGAAGTACTGATCGTGCCGGTACTCTCGTCTATCTTAAAGTTACCCTTCGGATCGCCGAACACGATGGCATACGAGATCTTGGAGCTGTCGTATTGCGTAATCTGTACGGTGCCCACGTCTCGAGCGAACACGTTCGACATCGCGCCGCATTCTCCCCTGTCCTCGGCTATCCTGAACTCGTAACCGTTGTAAGTGTCGAACTCCAGGTGTTCCAAGTCTTCCTCGCGAATGATCTCAACCAGAGCGTTTCTGCCAGCCACTCTGTCCCCGGTGTCTTTGGCCGATATGTTCAATTCGTAGAGGGTCTTGTGAGCCGCCCTCAACGAACCCTGAAGAGTGATCTCACCGGTTCTCTCGTCGACTGTAAAAAGTCCCTCGCCACCGGATTCCAGCGAGTATCTGACCTGAGCGTTTTCCCGAGCATCGGCATCGGTCGCCGTCACTTTGCCCACCGATGTTCCTGGCGGGGCGTCTTCCGGTATGGGCATCAGGTACCTCCACGGATAAAACACCGGCGAATTGTCGTTGACGTCCTCTAGAGTCAATATCACCGTCGCCGTGGACGATTGCGGCGGAGTACCTTGGTCCTTGGCGATTACCAGAATCTGATATTCGGCGGTGGTCTCGCGATCCAAGTTCACCTTCGTGGTCAATTGGCCGGTCAGTCCGTCGAGGGCGAACGTTTTCGGATAGTCCCTGGACACGCTCGAGTGAAAGCTGTACGCGACGCTACCGTTCGTTCCTTGGTCGTTGTCCACCGCCGTCAACGTGGCCACGAGACTCTGCGGCGGGGTATTCTCCGACAACGTAACGCGAACCACGTTCTGCGAGAATCTAGGCGCCTCGTCGTTCTCATCGAGAATCGTGACCTTGAGGTGAGTCGAAGCGTACTTGGGATTAGGACCACCGTCTCTGGCGGACACGTGCAACTCTATGCTTCCTTGCACCTCCCTGTCGAGGGTCGCCACGGTGGTGACCAGACCGGTGTCCTGATCGATCGCGAACCAACCTTGCTCGTTGCCCGAGTCGAAATCGTAATAAATTCTCGCGTTCAATCCGGAATCGGCGTCCGTCGCGGAGATGCTAGCCACGAAGCTGCCGGTAGGCGAAAGTTCCGACAGCACCGCGGAGTATTCGCTCTGTTGAAAGACCGGTTCGTGGTCGTTAACGTCGTTCACGTGGATCACGAGGTAGGCGGTTGCCGATCGCGGCGGCGTGCCTTTATCGGTCGCCACCACGGTCAGATTGTATTTCGGTATTTCCTCGCGGTCCAATCGACCGTTCACGCGAACTATATCGAAACTAGGTGTATTGTCCAGTCTGAAGTGGCCCAATTCGTTGCCAGCACGAATTTCCACGGTGGTCTCGCCGTTCAGGCCCTCGTCGTTATCGATAACCGCGACTGCGGCCACGATCGAATCCTTGGCGGCGTTCTCGTCGACGGTGGCGAACCCCGGCGTAGATGGGAAATAGCTGAACTTTATTTCAGGATCGTGATCGTTCGCGTCCAATAGATTCACCGTTACGTAGGTCCGGCCATCCTGCCTCGGCGAGCCGTGATCTCGAGCAAAGACCGTTATGACGCAGCTCTTTGGACAACCGTCTCCTAGACGCGCCGCGATCGTGCAACTCTGTTGCGGACAATCCAAAGGCTCGACCGTCGTTATGGTGCCTGTTTCCGGATCTATCGTGAACTGTCTCTCGGTATCCGGTAAATAATACGTCAACTTGGAATTGTCCTCGGAATCCTTGTCCGTCGCGTGAACCGTCAACACTTTGGTTCCTACCGGGGCACTCTCGTTTAAAGCGACCACGTAGTCGCTCTGCTGAAATATCGGCGGATTATCGTTCACGTCCAACACGGTCACGTTTACCAAAAGATAACCCAACCTCGGTGGTCGGCCTCTGTCCCTCGCGCAAACGTTCAACGAATAAAATTCTACCTGTTCTCGATCCAATTTTCCCGTCGTTTCCAAATGCAGATAGGACGTTTCACCGGTCGGATTACCGGTCACTTCCAAACGAAATTTCCCATCGGTGTTCCCATTCACGATGAAATAATCGTCGACCACGCCGTTCTCTAGCGTATCCTTATCCGTGGCAGCATCCAGCAACAATTTCGTCCCCACCACTGCCGATTCCGAGAAACTCACGGCTATACTCGACTCCGGAAATTCCGGATCGTTGTCGTTGATATCCAGCACGAGGATCCTCACTTCGATCGGATAGGTCGGCTGGCTGGACAGCACGACCAGGTCGAACCTATCGCTGCTCAACGCTTCCCTGTCGAGGACTTTGGCCGTTCTGATTTTGCCGGTTTCGGGATCCAGCACGAATTCCTGCGGCGGCTCGTTGAACCTGTAGGTAAAGCCAGGCTTGACCGGTATCAGGCCTACCAGGGTCCCCTTTGGCTCGCCTTCCCTGACCTCCAGTTGAACCCTGGTATCGACCGCTCTGCTCTGCATCGCCAGGCCCATCGCGGCCGCGCTGTCCTGCGGTAACATCGGTGACCGTCGTGGCACCAGTCTCGTCACCCTTTGAGGTAGTTTGCGAGAAAAATAATCGGACGCGTGTCTCTCCTGGCCGTTGGGTTGGCCGCCATTTTGGTCCACCGACAACAGTGCCAGGACCAGGGCTAGGACCATCGAACTTCGAATGATCATCTCTTCTGTCCCTTCGAACGCGCCCCCTTCCTTACCTAAATTCCTCTCGTGTTCGACGACATAAAAGTATCGCTGCTCCTTTGATACTACCTCTCGTTCTTTTTCCTCATCGTCGGTCGCACGTTCATCTTCCCTCTTGTACGTTTTCTTCACGTAGTTGGTGCTGGCACGCTCGACATGGCACGACCGAACCACGAGGCCAAACGATCCGAGAGTCAACGAGCGGCCGACCAGTTGCTTCGATCGCTAACGGATTCCATGCTTTCGATCTTTCTCTGTATGTATTCGTTTCTTTCCTTCTTTCTATCCGTTTGCTCATCCGTGTTCGTAGGTTCGTGTCTCTCAGCTTCTCTCGGCTTCTTCGTTCGAAACCGGGCTACGTTCTAACCGGGCTCGGCTCGAAATCGGATTAAGGATGCCTCGAAGGTGTGGGCGTTTTCTTTTTTATTCGCTCCTTTTTGCTCGTTGCCGCGGAAAGTCAAGTGAACACGAGAGACTCGAGCCGACAGAGGGGGCACTGACCCGCAGAGCCGCGCCTCGCGAAACGCGTCTGCGGATGCTGCACGCCTCCGATCCTCGATACTTTTCCACCTTCCACCGATCACCACCACCACTACTACCACCACCACCACCACCTCCACCACCACCACCAACTTTTCGATCCTCTCCGAAATCTGAACGATCCACCCTGTGATACGCGCACGATAAACAGGGTAAGGTGGTTCGGTGGCGGATCGTTGTCGGATCAAGATTTTTCGCGCGACGCCGCCACGGTTTCCGACCACGTTCGCGGTCGCTGCTCCCTCGCGTTCCTCCGTGTCACTCGATACACCGACACGCGCGATCTTTCCGTTTTCCGCGGTTCCCACCGCTTTTCACCCTCTTCTGTATCGGCTTTTCCTCTCGACACGACACTTTCTCAAAGTTCCCGTGCCACGTACGGATGAGATCAGAGATCGAATCACTTTCCGATATCGAGCCTTTGCTTCGCACAGTCAAACATCCAAAGTTGATTCCCAGCAGCACATCCACCACTAACGGCACAAAACAAACACGTCGTTGGTGAACGATAACCACTGACTCGTGGATGACGATGATGTTCCGGCGGCACGACACGGTGCGCTTTTCCTCAGTGCGACGTGCAACGTCGTAACGAGATCGTTCTTCAAACGTTACACGTTATGATCGGACCATCGATCGACCAACCGGCGGTTGGCGAACACTTGCTCGTGGAAACTCGAACGTCGTCGTATCAGAGTCGTAGTTTGTGTCGCGATGAGTTTCGCACTCGCGCACGCGACCGTGCTTCTCCCGTGCGTCCACGTTCGCGAAACGTTGGTTTCACGGGGGGAGCGGGATGAAAGAGATCGAGGGGTAAACAGCGAGAGACGCGAGAGCTAGAGGCGAAAAGACGCGAGTGTGCGCGACCAGCGAAACTTACAGGGGGAAGATAACCGAAAGACGAAGAAGAGAAACGAAACGAAAGGGTAAAAAAGAAAGACACGCGCACACGTACACGAAAGGAGCGAAAAGAAGGAGTAACGTGGGCCGTAAACGCGACGACGTAAGGCCCCGTGAACGTACGACGACGAAGAATATCACCTTCCCGAGGACTGACCTGACTCGACTGAACCGAGACGGTCCCAGAACCTCGCCGCTGCCAGGAGAAGCATTCTTCGAGCTTGCTGACGCCGTCCCTCTCCGATCCATCGGGCCCGATGTATGCATCCGTTTCTCTCGCTCTTCCTTCGTTCCTCTCTCTTTCCTTCTCCGTTTCTCCTCTCTCACCGTTTACACTCCCCGCTCCTTTGCCGCGCGCTCGCACACCTTCCATCGATATCACTTTTTCTCTTTCTTCGAAGAAACCTTCGGCTTTCTCTTTCTCTCTTCGGCCACCGTCTTTCGCGTTTCCTCTCTCTTCCACGCGCCAACGTTCTTTGTCGGTGTTCCTCTCTCGCTTCCACTTCCTTTGCCACCCTTTTATCAATATCTTTCCTCCCGTTTCGACTTTGTACAAACTTCTTTGATCCATCGTCTTATTCCAAGCTCGACACTTTCTGTCCCTCTTGGTCTCCTGTACTCTCAGCTTATCTCTCTTTCTCTCGTCCCTCCCCCCTCACATCTCCTGCCACTGCTCTTCGATCCACCTTCTTTCTCAGACGTATTTAGAAAAGCCTCATCTGGGCCCGCATGCTCTTTCTTTTCTCTCCGATTTTCTCAGGCAACCTATCTACATCGCATTTTCTCCCCCCCCCCCTCTCTCTCTCTCCCTCCCTCTCTAACTCCTTCCTTCTAGCGATCGGTGTTGCTTTTCCTCTTCGTCTAGAAAAGCATTCGCGAACCCTCCTTTTCCGAGACACCGGTTTCCATCCTTATCTCTCTGGAACTTAGACCCTCTTCGTCTAACCAAGCATCGATAGCGTTTTCCCTCTTCGTCTAGAGAAACATTCGCGGTTCTCCTTCTCTTGGCCCTTCTGCCTCTATCCTCCTCCATCTAGGCTCTTTGGTTCGTCGCATCTTTGTCCGTTCCGGTAGTGTCTCCATCTTACCTTGTTCCTTCTTCGTCCGATGCGAGGTTCGTCGGTCGAGCTCTCTCTCTCTCTCTTCAATCGGGACATGCTAGTTCCACCATCGGCGTGCACGTTCCCTCCCACCCTGGACCCTACGTGTCTTTTCCTTGCCCCTCCATTCTCCTGCGGAAGGTGGCCGGGCCCCTCATAGCGCCCTCGTTCCCCGTCTCTGTCCCCGCGGCCGTTATCCTCCCACCTTCGACTCTATCCTCGCGCATCCCAGCGTCGTCTCGCGCTGAGATATTCTCCCTTTTGCCCTCGAGGAACGAGCAATGCGGAGGCTCAGGTATGCAAGATGGCCGCCGCTGAGAAGCGTTCGCAACGAGGACCGCTTACGGGCGAACCAGGGAAAGAGACCGGCTATCCGTGAAACAGAGATGAAGCTAGCCGAGGGACGAAGACGGAACTTGCGTCGTATCGGAGGGACGAGGAAAGGACGACCGAGATGAATAATGCGCGGGGGAGGAGGGGTAGCAGAAGAACGAAGAGAAGAGGACAAGAGAGAGAAAGAGGCAGTTAGGTTGACAAGGGTGTGGGGTAGCGAGGAAGAGAGGCGGTGGAACGAGAGGTCTAGAACCACGATGCCGTAGATATATATCCGCGGCCCTGTAGCCACTTTTATAACTAATCCGTTACCACGATCGAACGCTTCGCTCGAACTTTCCACCTCTCTTCCCTCTCGACTCTCTTCCGTCTTCTTTTTTCTCTCGATCGAGAGCACGGCCGCGCGAGCTACACGCGCGACTAGATTCTCTTCGCTGTTTTCCTTTAATCTAGTTTACTGGGTACCGGCCGCTATATGGACACCAGCGACTCCTCCTCCTCCCTCTACCGACCGTACGTGCCGATTACCGTATCGATAGCTAACCCGATTTACGCGTATGCGCCCACCGCCACTTCCTTCCTTTCTTCCTCTCTTTCTCTCTTCTTTTCTCTCTCCTCTTCCTTTTTTTCACGACGTAACGTAGGATCCTGAACAGAGCGTCGCGTGGATAAGATTAAACCCGTGTACGGACGGTCCGGGGAACGTTTGAGAAATCGTTATCTAGCAAGAACGGAAAGTATGCACATACCTACTACGCGCGCGGGATGGAATGCCACGGGAAATTAGGAGTCTCAAAGTTTTGCCTCCCAACAGTCTCGACTATGAACGTTTTAAGGATCTTTTTATCCGAATGGATTTGGTCGAGGCGTTTCAAACGGAAGCTATCCGTCGGAAATTGATCTTTTGCTTGATTTTTATAAAGTGACGCTCGACAACGTGTCGGTTTTATGATATCAACTTCCTGATTGGCAAAGGTTAACGACAAGTATTCGTCGCGAAGGAGGGTGCGGCAGGATGCCGCCGGTATCCGCGTGCTTGATATCCGATGTTCAGCGGTACGACAACGTGCATGCATATGCCATTTGTTGGTCCATGATATTCGAAAGGTTACGGTCCGAAAGACGACAAAAGATCCTGACATTTATCCAGACGATACGATACGAGCTCTGTGTGATACTACCAGTTTTACAATTCATCTGGTCGCTTGAACCGTATCGCGATCGCGTTAGTGTGAGAAGAACTGCAACGTTAAAAACGATTTTCTCGAACGTAACTTTGATTAATTGGATGCGAGTTTTGAATGGAAGTAGAAGTCGCGGTAAACAAGTAGTAATAACTGTGAAAAGTCAGCCAAGATGACTCGCGGTAGGAATAACTAATCTCGGCACAAAGGGTGATTTATCCGCGACACGCTTCCCATAAATGAACGTGATAAATTTAATAGAAAGCGAAATAATCGCCGTTATTCTTGAAATCTTCCGTTCGACGTTAAATCATCCGCGGCCCTCAACAACCGGTATATTAGGTATTCTTATCTTGCAAGTATCTCAACTTGGTATCATTTTCCGAACACACGTAGGGAACGTACTTTCCTGCAGGCCGATTTACCAATATAATTGTACAAGATAGATCGCTTGATCACGGTAACGCGCATCCACCAAAGCGTACTTCGTAAATCTTATCGGTAGATCCGCGATGGTACACGATGGATCTTCGTCGAGAAAGCTACGATTCGACCAGAAATGTGATCGCTTTCCGCGTAGGTAAGCGTTACGATCGCCAACACGGTCTTTGCCGAATCGCGATATCTTGGCCGAGTGCGAAAGTGGATCGTTGCAAACTTCTTAACAACTTATTTTGCGAGTCACGCCCGTGTAAATTTACCGCAGATCGTTCCTCACTCGAAATGGTCTTTTGCGCCCACTTGTCTAACATTATTTCGCGTTGCTACCATATACGGGGCAGCATCATTCACAAAACAGTAAAATTCTATCGAGTTGCGGTGTGTCACGTGGGCGTTACATGCAACAGCTTCATTGTTTCACCGAACAATAACTGTAACATGTTCTCTTCTGTTTATCTTCGACCGTTGGACAACCGCACAAAATGTGTCGATTGTCGGTCGCTTCTGGACTACCTTCGAATGGAAGAGAAAAAAGCAATAAAGAAAAGCAGGGAAGAAATTTCTTTTTTATGTAAAGAAATCGTTTCGTCAACGATTTATTCGTTAATGAAGATTATTAGAGAGTAAGATGTACAAGATTTATTACATAAATTTATACAATAAAAAAAGTGTGTTTATTTTTTAGGTGCTCCATACGCATCCGGCATTCTTTCTATGGTGTATCTATGCTGAGCGACGTACATTATAGGTACACCAGGTATTTTTCGTATTCTCCTCTTTAGATCTTTGTCGTTAGTTGCCACAATGTAGCATTTATGCTAAAAAATTGCAGTATTATAATTACTATAAATTATAAGTACTGTTAGGTAGACCTTTGATTTTGGAACAAATTATACTCACTTGAGTTACTCTATTGACGATACAGTCATCCGCATACGTGCCTTTGTGCATACAGTTTAACCTTTCAAATCTAGGATCTTTCATAATCCTTAAAGCTATTTTATACTTTTGGCCCAATTTTTCCATTTCACCCAACACACAATCCGTTATATATGGAATACATTTAGCATAAAGGCATTCCATCATATTTTCTATGATATCTAATTTATTTTTAATAGAGAAATTTATAAAATTTGTATCTACCAAAATATGATAAGGAGGTCCTAGTTGTGTGTTATATTGGAAAAACAATGCAGAGGACTGCTGGGGACTATAATAACATCATAATGGTATAATTTTATAATCTAATATTATGAAAATATTACAGCACATACAAGAATACTTACGCTTCTGTTATTTTAATTTCAGTTGGATTTTCTTTTTTAACTTTTCTTGGTGGTGCACGATGCTCTGGTTTTCTACAAATCGTAAATATGCATTGTGTAGGTGGTTCTACATAGTAACACTTTTTTACTTTGTGACTGATAATAAAATTGACTTACATTCTTGAATCTGTCAGGCTTATCATTCTTTTCATTTGTGCAAATCTTTGCATAACAACTTTTCGCGTCCTCTTATTTTTTCCCTGTACATTTCAAATAAGTTGAAAAATAACTTTATGTTTTGGCGTATAAGTTAAACAAAATCATTGCAATATCAAAATTTAAAAACATAACCTAAATACACGTTTAACATATTTTATAAGAAATGTAATATTTTATAGATAAAATGTTATTTACCATTTTTTATGTTTAATACTCAATACTCTATTATGTTTACAATAAAAATTAGTATATCGATAATCTAATTTTTCACTTCAAAATATATACTGCGCTATAAATTGCGTGCAAAACTGTTCAGTACTACCAACACTAGTATTTTCTGTTTAATTATCTATTACCAATACCAACGTAAAATATGAACCTGATTGTAATATATACCTTAATATCGCCATCTATGTGAAACTACCCGTAGAATATGTGCGCTGTTAAGTGGCGCCACATAGTGTAGATATTGGCACGGTAAAAATAAATTATGTATGAATTGTGTATGAAATGTAATGAATTTAGTAACAAATTTATTGATTAAATGCAACAAAAATGTATGTAACAAATGTAACAAAATTATTTATCAATTATAATTATAATTATTCGCCAATTTTCATACTTACCTTTATTGCCATAGAATAATACATCGCTAAGACAAATCACTCGCTTTGCTATATGATATACATGAATAAAATCAATCTTTATTACATAAATATTACACAAATTTATATTGGATCTTAAATAGAATTTTATTATATTTTATTTATTATATATATTAAATAGAATTTTTTTATATCACAAGGTAGCATGAGTGTACTTTAAGGTGATTTATGTAGTAATGCAAGAATGTATGTAAACCGGAAGTCGTCCAAATCCGGAAGGCAGGGACTATGTTTAATAAATAATAAAATAATAAATAAATAGAATACTTTTTTCAATTTTATAATCCGTATATAATAAAATAATAAATAAATAGAATACTTTTTTTCAATTTTATAATCCGTATATATAAGCAGAGAAAACAAAGATTGAAAAATAAGGGAGAATTGTAACACTGAACTCAGTCTAGATGCATTTCCTAAAAGTGCAAAAATTGTTATAATTCAAAGTTTTCTCAAGTTGTAATTAAGTTATTAAAATATAATTATTTGTTTTGAAGGTTATTTCGTTCAAGTTTTTGCTCATTTCTAAGCGACTTGTTAATTTCATTAAACCATTCAATTTCAAATTTTGCAGATACAAGCAGAGTACTTCCGCATTTGATTGGTAACAACCCAACTTGAAATTCTCCGAATTTTTATGACAAACGAGATAGTCATAAATTCAAGAAAAATTAACTGATTCCTTTGTACTACAATTACATACTATATGACAATTATCTTTTAATAATATTTAATTTTAATAATATAATTTAATATTTTGGATTTTACCATTGACCGGAAGTACCTTCCTTGCTGACCCCCCACCTTTCCTGCTGACCCCCTACCTTCCTTGCTGACTGGCCATTTTCTTTCCGCTTTGTGGTAATGACGCTGAGTCGTGTGCAGGCGGTATCCTGAAGCACAGTGTAGTTCTGCTCTTTGTTAAGTACAGATCAAGTACAGTGCAAAATCAGTTGAACTATTGCCATTTTTACCAACATATTATCAGTGTTGTTGCTATAAATATAATATATATAATTTGATTAAGTGCACAAGAGAATTATTTATGCCTTAATGTTTCTATAACTATCGAAACTTGCAATGGGCGTTGCACTTTGTTTCTGATCTTTTGTGGTTTTGCGTTGCTTAATTTGTGAAAGATGCCAAAAAAATCCAACAAATCGCAATGGGGTGGCCGAGGTGGAAGATCTGGAAATTTTGACGATAAACACTATTTCGGTATATTTTTCATCATTACTCTTAGGTGATAAAGGTAGGTGAAATTGGTCGCGTCTACATTAATTTTTTGCTTTACACAGGGCACGATGACCGTGTACCCAGAAATGATAGAGGTTCCTACCTTGGTAATAGGCCTAGAGTATCATTCAAAACGCAAGCAAGACCAACAAGGGATGTGCCTAGAAGTCTAACATTAGCATGCTTAGACGAAGATGTACAAATGGCAACAAGTTCCAATAATAATAATAACAATCGGCAAGTTATTATAACAGGAAGAAATAGAAGGACGCAACGTGGAAGAAATAGCCCTGTGCCTCATAGAAGATATAGGACTAGTTTAGTTCCTAGACCTAAGCGATTTCCTATGGGAGAAACCAATTGGTATAAAATTACTGTAAGTATATAATAAGTATAAGGAAATAAATTTTAATGTTCGGTTTAGTTTTAGTTTTAATCATAAAAATCATTTTTGATTACAGATACCATATGGGCAGAAATATGATAAAGATTATATAATAAATAATCTTCTTAGTTATATAGCACCAGAAACTTTTCTTCCAATAATGGTAAATATGAAACATTTCAATTATATTATATAATTACAAATAAAATAATTACAAAGTGTGAACTCTGTACAAAATATAAAAATTTGTCAACAGTACCGGGTTTTTGGAAATGAAGCCAATTTTTACGTAGATGATGAGAAAATAGCCGTTGCGTTACTTGATTGTGATCGTAAAATTACAACTACTGATGGATACAAATTATTAGTAAGAGTCTCCAAATCACCGTTTCCTCAATGTGAAATTGATGCCAAGCTCAAAGAAAGATTGAAACAAGCCATGTCTAAACGATATATGCATGCTACAAATGCATTAGACTTGTCAAGGTTTCACAGAGATCCAGGTTAGAAAAATTTAAAGTAATATTTTACACATAAATTTCTTGTACGGAATATTGTAGTAATTTTGATTGTTACAGATCTTGTTTCTGACTACTTTTGTGCATTGTTCCAACCTTCAATATTAAAAACAGTGTTGGACATTGTATCAGAATACATACCAGATTTGGAGGCATTAAATTTGGATGGAAATAAGTTGCAGACACTCCAATATTTAAATATCCTGAATAGAAAATTTCTAAAGTTAAAGATATTGTATATTGGAGATAACAGGGTATGTAATTTAAGCTGATATAAGCTATGAGTATTTTATCGTTTATATCATAGTGATTGATTCAATATATAATTAATGTTTTGTAGATAAAGGATATTAATCAACTGGATATTATCAAAGATCTGAAGTTGGAAGAGCTTAAATTGGCAGGGAATCCTATATGCAACAAGTATAAATCTCGACAAAATGACTACATCAGGTAATGTAGTATTTCAATACGATCTTCCCTTTCACGATCATGTATTTTCCAAATCTGAGTTGAATTGACACTGTTTACAAATTTTAATTAATACCTACAATTAACAGTATATACACTAAAAATATCAACCTATTTATTTATTAGAATATCTATCATATTTTTAAATTATTTGAAATGAAGTAATAAGTAGTTCTTAAAAATTCCAAATTATTCCATTAGTATTCGTTCCATTAAATTAAACCCTTACATTAATAAGGCAAATATTTCTGTTATTACGATTAACTTGGAGCTTCCGGGCTTCCGGCTTTTCTGTCCTGACAACAGCGACGTGCGGAGGAGGTTTCCCAAACTCCTGCGACTGGTAAGTAATAAACGATAATCGTATTATCAATCACTATACTTCATAAAATGAATGAAATCAGAAATAACTGCTTTTTATATTTTATAAGGATGGCATGGATCTCCCGAAGCCAATCTTATTCGATGTAGTGGACGAAGGAAACAAAATACCCCCTTCTCAGAGGATGTTTGTTGCAAATGCAAAAGCACAAGAAATTGCTAGTCAATTTCTACAGCAATACTTCCTCATATTTGATAGTGAGAATCGTCAACCATTGCTAGATGCGTATGTCGAACATGCGTGTTTTAGCATGACTGTGTCTTATCCTCCTCACTATACTAACAAGTAAGTTTCTGCATACAGATTAACTCAGAAATAAACGACATATATTTTAATAATAATAAATAAATAATCTAATAAACGGGATATTACAGATTAAATGGATACCTAATGGAAAATAGAAACCTAATAGAAAACAAGAACCTAATGGACAATAGAAACCTGTACAGAACAAACGATACAAACAGAAGGCAGAAGTTATTAAAACATGGTCGTTTGCCTGTAGTTTCATTTATTTCCGAAATGCCACGAACTTTGCATTATGTAAATACATTCACAATGGACATCAACCCGATAACAGTAAGATCTTATTTCTTTGTAAACAAAAACGAAATGTGCAACCTATTCATTGTGTTATACAGCAACTTTATATTTCTAGGATGGAATAATGTTGATTACAGTCACTGGACTGTTCAAAGAGCTTGACAAGAAAGAACAGCCTATTCGTTACTTTAACCGAACCTTTATAATAGTGCCGGAAGGAAATGGTTACTGTATTCGAAATGAACAACTACATATCAGTCAACCGACAGACGCGCAATTAAAACAATTGTGTAGTCAACCACAAGCGCAAATACCAAATCCAGGATCACAGACTCCTTCGATTAGCGGCAATGAACAATCATTAACAGTTCAGTTGCCCGAAGACGTAAAACAACAAATGACGATGACGCTCAGCCAACAAACAAACATGAACTTGGAATGGAGTTTAAAGTGTTTACAAGAAGTATCATGGAATTATGACAATGCGCTCTCAGCGTTTCAAGAATTTTACAAGCGGGGACAAGTACCAGCGGAAGCATTTAATAAATAAGAATATAATACGTGGAAAAGTAAGACTTAGAGAAATTTCAATTTTATTCGTTATTCTTTTCTGCTGCATGTGTCTTTACAGTACATGATAGATTTGTATCGTAATCAGTGTAAAGGTGCAGTTTTCTTAGATATTAGTTCTTTTTCTTTTCTCATCAAAAATAAGGAGTTAATTTTAATCGTATTCATTATGTGTTACAAATGGACATTGACTTTTTTTTCTTACTTTATAATTATAAGAAATTACTGCTTAAAGTCTTATGCGTTTATTGTCTTTATAGCGAATAAAAAGAAGATTGTTGTAAAATACTGAAAGCAGCCAATAATTTTTTCCACAAAGTATTGTATTTAACAGCAATCTTCTTTTTATGTCAATGAAATGCATAATGCTTTTATCATTAAAGAATACAAGATGTATATTATTTTTATTTTAAGAGTAGTTGTCTCTCGTAAGTTAAAATTTAGTCATGATTTTTAGCTTTAAAAAATTTCAGGGGATGTTGATACTAGTGTGCGATACAATTGATTTTGACTTTCATTTTTGTATGTCTGAAGTTTCGTACAGCAATACAATATTCCAAACTTCAGATTTTAATTTCCTATAATTATTTACAACATACAATTGTAATTCACTTTTGGAATTATATCGAACATGAGCATTGTGTTCATTATGAGAAACACAAATAATACTTAGATTTCTCGCACTGCTAGTTCAATTACGAATCATATTTCGTATGTATATAATGATGCACATTTTATATTATGATTCAAGTAATCTATATCTGATACGTTTGGTCTATCCTAGAATACGTGTGCGATAATACTCTAACGTTTGTAAATAGACAATTTTATAATACTATGTAATTATTTGTGCCTTTCTTTGATTAAACTATCAAATGAAATGAGCATCATTATGTATGTGATATAGATTAGTTTACATTAAATTTAATAAGGCTACAATGTCATGAATGTATAATCTTAGAAAGATTATATCACATCTCACTTCATATCATGCTGGTTGTTCGTATTTATAATAAATATGTTACATAATTTTATGAACATTTAAATAATGAAAACATCTGTCACATAGCGTGAAAAAAATCTATTCTCTCTGTAGCGAATTTCTTTAATCAGTTTGATATTAAAGTTATTGTGATAAAATAATAGTTCTAGCAAAAGAATTTAACATCGATAATAAAAGAGATACAAATCAACCAGCATGAAATGTTTGTATCAGTTGTTGGGAATTGAAATACCGCGTTAATTTTATACCTTTCGGAATCTGCGCAAATTTATATATAGATGCATTGTTAGCATCTATATCCATTATTATATGTTTCTGTCAAATCTGCAAATCCAAAGATTAGCTACAGTTCGTGAGCATAAATTATTCGTTGGTATCCGTAAAGAACGCGCGTTTAATAAAACTATATCACTCTATTATGTTACACATATCCAGGGGATAGAGATGAACTAGCCCTCACGATATGTAATCTATTTAATTTATTCATTTCTGAAAATGGTCGAATTGCCTTTGTAATGAAAAAGAAGGACACTGATGAAAGAACGAAAAACAATAGTTCTGATGGATCAGCTGAAATTCTAACAAGGAAGTTTGATCTTTCTTGTCGAAGCTTGTCGATATGCAACAAAATGTGCTACGACAAACAGTCACACAATATTTGTGCAATGTTAAGAAACAACATGACATTGAAAAGGCTGAACTGCATTCGACCGTATCAGTTACTGCTGTGGACTGAACCCACAGAAAGTTTTGTGCTGTATTGATGTCGATCAGACAGGAGCTATAACCGGCTCTTAATTTTGTGTCTTTTTGAAAGACATAGTAAATCATACTGGCACATAAAACTGATCGCAGTGGTATGACAACGAAACTAAAGAATGGAACAAAATGTATTCGATGTAACACAGTTTGTTTGAAAGAATTATTCTACGACATAGAATTATTAGTACAATTATATAAAATAAGCATGATTGATATATTACCGAGAGTATAATTTATGCTCACATTCTGTACAGATCTTATTAAAATGATAGAATATTTGTAGCAGTACTGCAAGTTCTTCGGGAAAAATATTTGTTCCAATGTACTGCTAGTCGTTATCAAATGTTTTTTCTTTTGCTATATAGAAAGAATGTCATTCAAAAAGGAAGCGAGAGGAAATGTAGAAAAGGAAATAGGGAAACTCATAAAATGTGAAAAAGATATTTTTATTATCATATACATTACATATGTAGTAAGAGATCGATTGATTCAGTAGGGAATATTATTGCTATTTCATTGCGAACTATTGCGTTTGTAACTTCATCTTTAATTAAACAAAATATGTAAATAACTGATTAATGTATATGTTCAAGATACATTTTTACATTATGTATACTTGTCAGATTAGGGTACTTGAACATAACATACAAGATGGAAATATGTAACTTGTAATTAATAAAAGTAGATATTTGTATACATAATATATAGGCGTTTTTCATCGGAGGCAATAAATGTAATGTAAATAAGAATTAGAAATTTATTAAATAAAATTTGGTTTTTACAGAATAAATGTGAAGTATTTGATATTTTTTAAGTACTTCCCGTCCACTAAATATCACGTATTTTCAGGTTCAATCACCGCCAAGATCCCGCTTTCTATCACTTACGAATAAGATGTTAATTAATTTTTACTTCTAAAATCATAGGATGCCATAGAATACTTACTTCATCAATTTCTTGTTTCGTTAAGTCCTGTTTTCCTTTCCGTTTAAAGAAACCTAACTGAAAAATGTTATTAAATAAAACATGTTATAATCACGTTCAATAAAAAGATATCTTACCATGTTTAAAATTGCGACACAAATGCATAATAATAACAGCCCCACCAAAACAGAAACGATAATAATCCATAGCTGTAGCTTTTCCATTTTTGGAGTGTAATAGAACATTGTCATAACTTCTATTGTGGAACTATTTTTAATCATTTTTAAATTATTTCAGATAATATATAGATACAAGTACTTAGAAAATATGTAATAAAATGTAAAATATATTTACCGGGTTCCATTGATATCTAGCCTTTCATCTGGTTTTATGATTTCTACGTTCACCTCGGTGGTAAATTTGACAACGGCTCTTTTATTCCTAAAGTTGGCTTAAGATATCGAAAAAAGCGTAAACGAATGAAACATGTAACCGTATGTTATAATATATGTATGAAGAAGCAATATAAGTGATTACCTTTAAATTTATCGATATTTAATAAAAATTTAATCACCAACTTTCCAACATCTTGTAACGTTTTCAGCGTATTTAAACTGCATACGATGGTCGTACAAGCTATGTCAGGTGTTGAACAATTTATATAAATAATATTATCTGTCAAATTTTTGTTCAACGTTTCTGAAGTTTGAACATTCTTCGCGTCACTTAGGTATACGGCTGAAGCCTCTACGTTTCTTTTGTGTATATCAAATTTATCTAAGAATGATTCCTCTTGAACTTCACCTAATTGACTATCCACTAAAGTACTCTCGGAAGAGCATTCAAAAAGTTCCCCTGATATGTATAGCTAAAAACATATTTCATCGACAATTTATATCTACAAGAAAGAGAGTCCATAGATTCTTACTTGAGGTTTGTACATGTATATCAAAGTTGTTGAGTCTTCAGTAGCTAATGGCACTTTAACAGCAAGTTGTGCATCTTCTATAGGCGATGCTCCAAGTTTATACACTTGATAAGTATGTTGAAAAGTAATATTTGAAGAACTTTCGTTTAAAGTAGTTAAATAGTAGGCTTCTTCATTTGCTTTGCTGAAAAATAATATTAGTCAAAACAAATGCATTGTTTGCTACAAGACAAATATATCTAAATAATACGAACCCATGCAGAGATAGAGAAACCTCGTTTACTAAATTAAGAGTTTTGCTTATGTTCGTCGTTCCATGATTTATACTACGAGTTTTTATGATTGCGTAAAAATATAATTTATTATGGTCATACAGCGATCCATTAATTAAGTGTCTCATATCCAAGTTTAATTTAACACTTCTCTATAAAAAAAAAAAGCATTAAATTTTTATTATCATACATTAGCAATACGATTTGTAAGAAAATGTTCAAAGTACCTCTTCTCCGTTCCAAATGGGGTTTCCCGTATCACAGATTACTATCAAATTTTCTTTCGAGTTATCTTCTTGACAAAAGGGTAAAATGCTACGTAACATTATTCTCTCAGGTAATGTGAACTCAAGTATGGTAAGGTACGCAGGTTCTCCATAGTTTTTCAAACTGATTTCTAAACTTATATCGCTCGAACCAATAATCCACGTATCGTTGTATTGTATATTATAAAATTTTGCAGTAGCGGATATATTAGAATTACAAACTTTATCTTCTCCACAACCGATGTTGAAAGGAAGGAAAGCTTGAGCAGTTTGTAATTTATTGTTTCGCTTTTCAACAAGACAGTATTTGCAAAAATTACTCGACGTATTATCATATAAAAAATCATGTTTCGCAAAAATACTAATCGGCTCGATAAAATCTCGTATGTTTCTCTAGGAAATATCATATTAAATAAACCATAAGTTGATATAAAATTGACACAAAAATATGTTTAATATTACCGAAATATTAACTTGAGCAGATAGGCAAACATTTGACGTCAAGTTAGAAGATTTCAACTCCAAAATTGTTTGTTGAGTTCGCTGGTAACGTTCGTCTATAGTAACTGTAACCTTAGATTTTATAGCTAGAAATGAATTATGATTCACTGAAAAATATAAACAGCTTTAACCGTATGTAAAGATTTACATAATTACATACATGTACCTTGCTCACTATTATAACGTACATTACGTACAAAGTATAGCGGGCATATTTTAACTAAGAATTGCCTAGCGTCTCTTTGTAAAGTATTAGGTACAGTCTCAATTAAAAGTTGTGTTTTTGTTACTGGTTTACTACGTAGTATTATAGCGTGTCCTGATTTGTATGCTCCAACTGCGATATCCAAATATCTGCGCGTAGAAGATTATTGGACCGGGTACTGATCAAATAGATTTAAATATCGCATGGTGAGTTTTACCAACCCATTTGCATCGATATCAACCGGTTTCGATATTGAAAATCCAAATCTCTGTATTTTCTGCGAAGGACGCCGTAAAAATTTTGCAGCTTCGATTCGCTCCGACACTTCCAGATAATCTGAACCGCCGTTAAATACATAGATCACGCCGTCATTCTCCCAAGGTGATCCCACAATAATATCTATTGCAATAAGAAAACAAATTCTATAAAAACCTACGCCATTTGATATAAATGGATTCGGATTACCATCGAATCCATCGGCATCCAAATCACCGCTAGCTATGGCATATCCAAAATGACCTCCTTCTGCGGTCCCGTATAATATTTGAGTCATTTCAAATTGTCCCTGCAAGAAATACATAAAGTACCTACGCCAGAGCTCTGCACTATGCAGTACGATATACTGCGAGACAATATATTTTCAGCGCGAAATACTTCTTACTTTGGATGTACCGACAAATACATAGACTCTGCCGTTATCTTCTCCCCAAAGAGGTGCTCCAATTAGAAGATCATCTAAACCGTCATTGTTTAAATCCCCTACGGCCAAACTGGCTCCAAAAAATTCGCCAATATGAGTTCCATCTAGCTTTGTAACGAACTCGCGCGACTCCGGGTTGACTATTATTACCTAGAGAAAGAAATTGTTCATCGAAAATCTTTAATTTGATATAATTTCGAGATATTGTTTATTACCGTGCCAACATAGTGCCACCCGGGAGCTCCACTGGCGAAGAGTAATTGATCTTTTTTGAAGAAGTAACCAGATTCAACGCTGTATCCTGTAAATGTATATCGTTGCATACTAATCATAAAAATAAGTTTGTCGGTATAAAGGGCATACCAAACTGAGATAAATTGTCAAGAAACGACAACTCTATGGACATCGTTTCATTTAAATATACTACATCCACGGTGCCATAATCTTCGTGTTTTGGCTTCCCTACGATGCGATTTATTTTTCTCTCTCTTTTGCCTTCGTTGCCTTTGGTTTGCTAGATTTTATTATAAAAACGTTACTATATGATATAAAAGAATATAACAGTCAAAAATAATATTTATATACCTTCATTGAAGCATAATGAACAGAAAAGCCATGAAGCGGATTGTACCAAAATTTCGAATCGAAACCTAATCGATCGAAATGATATAATTATTTAATACATACGTTATAATATTAATCATAATTTTAATAATTAATTACATACTATAGGACATAAGATTCTTGTCTTCGATTGACAACACGTCCGAAGAAACTTTCCCACTGTAACACATGCCTTGCAAAGTTTCGAAATTAATATTTGTGAATGGTTTTGAAATCACTACAATTGTCCGCGGTGCGCACACCTATGATTAAAATGTCATTAAAAATTGTATTTAATATCACGAAATTGTTATTAACATTCCACTTACTGTCAGAATCCCATTTATTTCGTCTACAGAAATGGCACTCCCAAACCAACCAAATTGTTTCCGTATAAGTATGTTCATTGCGAACCGCGTTTCGTATCCTTTTTCGTTCTCAATCTTTTCTGGCTTGATTATTTGACATTTGCTATTTTTAATCGCACACCGGAACACAACACCAGGTTCGATCAGGTACGGAAATCTCTGTATAGAAGGCGAGGAATAATTTCCTTTCGGTGCCCCAACTATCAACCTTTCGTAATTATTATATAAAAATTAAATACGATCTAAGAGAACAAATTGATCGATATTTCACATACAAGGAATAATATACGTTACCAGGGTGTATCAGTGTCCGGTTCGTAGTATAAACGTACAGTGTAACCGAAATAATTATTAACGTTATAAGAATAAATAATAGGAAAATCTATGTCTATATTATATCCATACACTGTTCCAACGAACAAGAGGAATATTTCTATAACAAATATTCTGTAAACCATCGTGGCGAATTCAAACTTTACGTGCTCGTCGGAAAAAAGTATAAAACTATCGCAAATTTTTATTCAAGCACAGGAAGACAAATGATAATACAATCGTTGAGATATGTGTCATCATAATACAATTTAACTGTGACTAATGAATCATTTATTTCATCAAACTCATCGTCGTATTACAAGGATATATAAAAAGAATCTGTAGCTGCATTTAAAATCGCATACCTAAAATTTTTGAATTTTTTAGCATGTGTTTTTCGATATCCTTCATGTAATATGGTAAACGATCTCGTGGGTCCTCCGCTGGTAATTTAGGACACTACATATATAAAACATATTTACAACTTATTTCTAATGTATTATATTTCTACTTATATATTTCTTACTTATATATTTCTACTTATATATTTCTATAATGACATTTATACTTTTAAATAATCAAAGATTGTAAGTATACTTTGGATTGTTTCCTTAATTCCAAAGCTGTAGGCATTAGTTGGATAGTTCTCTTTTCTCTCTTATCTAAAGTAGGGTGATTCATAAATAATGGTATTTGAAATTTATCCTGATGTGTAAGCTCTTCAAATTTTTTCATCATCTCCCAGAATACTAAAACTTCTCTAGGGTCAATACAACTCTAAAAACATAAGAAACATTATTAGGACTAATTGCAAGTTATCAAAATTCTAAAGCTATATTAAATAAAAATTGCACACTTTTGCAGCTAATTCAAGTCCAACTTCATCAGCCTCAGTTTCAGATTTTCTTTTGTACCAAGAAAAAATGGCACCAAACAATGTATACATAGTTAAACAAAGTGTAGCTGCTGCTCTACTTTCATAAAATACCCAAATTAGAAATGAAAATACAATAGTTGCAACGTAATTTATCACTCCAAAAGACAATATTTCTGACTAGAAACAATTATATTATCATTAATTATTATTTCCTGGATTAGCATTTTCTTCTTTTATGAAATATTAATTATGAAATATTAAAAACGTCATTTACAAAATAATTATAACTCACTGCATGAAGAAGCATATTATGTGATATTTCATGGGCTAAAATAAATGTTAGTTGATCATTGCTTTTAATAAAGTTGAAGATGTCAATAATTACAATGATATTTCTATCCTAAAACATTTAAAATAAAATGTAATTTTTATTATGTAGAGTAAAATTTTATTTCACTTTTTTATATATGTAGATGATCTACATACTGGTAAGATTAGAACATTAGGAAATGATGCTATATTATTAAATATACGATGGATTATAGTAATAGTCCAATCAGTGTCTTTAAATAAATTTTTATTAGAGTTCATCAACCGCTTTAGTGCTGTGGCAATTATTTTATATTTGGGATCATGTAATGGTACCACGTTTTTCTGATTTTGCACTATTACCTATATAAATTTGTGATTATGTGAAATACTGCCATTACTTTCAGTTCACCCAAATTTTTGTTTAAGTACATACTTGAAATAAAATTTTAGAACTTTCAATTTGTCGAGCTTGATCAACTAAAATTAAACGTAGTTTCTTTCTTACTGGATCTTCCTTCAAATGTGTCAAGCAATAAACAAACAAAATGAAAGATAGAAATCCCAAAGAACCTAGAAATACATATAACATATATTTCTTATGTTATTTTAAATACTTATAAGTGATAGATAGTATACCATAAATAGTATATTTCCTTCGCTTAAACCACCTTATATATTTTTGCTGTTGTTCTATAGTTTGTTTCAACCACCATTTTCTTACAAAATGACCACAATAGCATGATCCAAAGCACAGAATTAATGGTGCAGGACAATTTAATCTTTGAGTTGTATGAAAATTTGATATTTGAAATTTCAAACCCTGCCATCTTCTTTCAAGCTTTTTACATTGAATCGAAAATGTTCTATAATTGGTACTATACAATAGACTTCTTTTTGTACATGTTAAAGCTCTACCAGTCGTTAATCGAAGATATTTGAAATACATTATTTATTCAGAACATTTATATAAATGAAACCATTATAGCAGTATAACTTTTCAATAAATCTTTACGAAGGTTATACACTGAAAAACTTTGCATAGGTCTTTCCTGAAGGGATAATTACTTTGTATGGCATAATATAAGGTTAGGATACATCTTGTTGCTGAAGATCAGATGAAAAAAGAAACATTTAAAGGGAAAAAAAGAGAAAGAGCATATGCTATATGTACTGTAATATATGTTACTTGCGTTAAAAAGTACAGTATTTTTAGAAAGAAAACCATAAATCCGGTATACGAATGCCTGACAAATGTTTTTTATAATGGTATCAGTGTATTGATGCATCAGCTGATATGTGTCAAAAAAGGCAGCTTCGCTTTCCTTCGTACAGACGTGAACTGTTGATACTTTAAATGACCTCTTGCGAAGAAGGTTTACTTAAGAATTGTATCATTGTATTGAGGAAAAAAATGAAATGCTCCAACGTATTTAAATGAATCTCGCAATTTCATTATATCTAAATATATTTTTAACTGAATATTTAAGAACTATTTAACGTATGTAATGTTAAAGATTTGTCATAAGGTTATAATCGATAATTCAAGCAAGATCGATTAATAACTGTTACAATAGCTGATCAAAACTAATACATATAATCTAATTTTTTTCCAAATTAACCGCAAATCGAGGATACTCAATTAATTTTCTCGTTTCTTAACGTACAATACACGATATATCTCTGCAAACGTAAAATATCTTAAAATCACTTTGCATAGAAAATGTTGAGAGACAATTATATGTATACTTTATTTATGTCTTTCAATCTTAAGCCATTCTTTAGGGATAACTAGTAAATTATTTTTTCACAAATAATTGGAAAATTACATAATTGTTTATATTTATTTATAACATTCAACTTTCAAACAATATATATGCAAATGACCAACGTTATTTTAAGGTACATATTAGTCTCCTCTTTCAGTTATCAATTTCAAAAAAACAAAACGAAAACAAGTCGGTTCCGTTAGAATAAAAATATTTAAGAAACTCATGCGAAGATTACTATGAAAATAAAACGAAAAATTCACAAACGAGACTTAAATGCGTATGACGTATATATGCATATATACTGATCGTTCTTGAAAATAAACCGGACAGGGATAAATTTATGGAGATACAAATTAGAAAGGAATTCGATTGAATATTGAATATGAAAACGGTGCAATTTCTAAGAACAATATACCGATACAGTAAGCGAAGCAGAAAGCACGTACTCGTACGTCTGCTATAAAGGGTTCGGTGTTGATTCTCGGTGCAGCTAGCGGCCAAGGATGCGTGTATTTGTGCGCGTTTTCATGCGCCGGTATTTGCGCGTGCGTCCGTGTGTAAATGCAGGCAAGAGTGTGTACGTACGTGTATATGTATATATGTGCGTGCGCGAGGACGTACATGTGTATACGTCCATCATGAGTCAGAACCCATGGTCGGTCCGCGTTTCGTAATTAATTTCTACGGTGAGGAGAAAAATGCGAGTCTAGACTCGGGACTACGACACCTGCTCACTCCCGGGCCGCTTGTCCTCGGAGGACATGCCCGTTGTGCCCGGTAAATCGTGCACCTTTTATCGTCTTTCTGCTCTCTTCGTATCCATTATGTGTGCTTAGTGTTGTGTGTTTTCTTCTCTTGTTTCTCTCGCCGAATCTTCTGTATTCCTGGTTCTGCCCTTCCATCGGGTTAACGTTTCTCTGTCCTTCATCTACAGGTACATCTTATTTAAAACAGGTCTCCCCGTTCGATTCTTCGAACCGCCTCTACGATTCCTTTTTCAGTCGACCAGAGCATAATTTATTTCCTGTCTTCATATATGTTATGAATTTTCATGCAACAACACCAACAGAAGAAAGGACTGTGTCCGAGACGGCATTTTAAGCCATCAAAAGTACGGACACACAAATGGTTCCTCGACTGGTACGTTTGGCCGATTTTGAACTGTCAGTCTTGACGTCGATCGAACTTTCACGAGAAAGAATGGATTGTGAATTTTTCGACAGTTTTGTTTATCGGACTTACCTATCGCTTTGTTTTGCTTTCGTCTGAATAAGACGAATTGAATCAGGTATATATTTACCTTTTATATTCATATTTTCTTTTTCGATTTTCTTCTTTAATTTTTTAATAATGTTAATGTTTCTTCCAAAATAATAAAAAGGATGAAAAGTTGCTAAAAGACTGATTTAATTTTAGGTAACATAAATAATTGAGGGTAAAAGAAATAGAAAAAAAACATGGACCAGAACAGAAATAGACCAAGTAGACCCCGTCTTCGTTCTCATGGCAATTCTGCCAGAGTACTCGTATTTGATCAAGCTGAAAGCGAAGAATCTGCATGCAGCACTGAAGCAGAAGTGCAAAAACGTCCAATTCCACCAAAAGTAGAGAGCAAGGAAGCTCCAGTTCGGCCTGGTTAATAAAGATTTATTATATTTCATTTATTTGCCTATTTATTTCTTTATAATTCTTGACATTTAATTTAATATCTGCAGTTAGTGGAGAACTCTCAAATCTGGTTCGAATGAGGAATTCTGCAATTGGGAAGTCTGCACCTTCGTTATCTGTTCACGTGGTTAGTGATATTTACTATTAAATGTTAAATATAAATACACAAACTAATAATAATTATCACATAAGCCAAATATATAATATGCATATTGTCTGTTTTAGCGTGATTTTAACATTCCTCGGCGTGCTGCTAAAGCAGCTCATCGTAAATCTTTTATTGCAACAACATCTCCAACTTTACCACGTTGTCATTCACCATTGTCAGGTGATATAAAATTTTATTCTTTAATGCTTTGTTTCTGATTATTCAAATGATTCTTCAATGATATTTTATGTATTGTTTATGTACAAATTATTTATGAGTGCTATGTATTTTATGAAAATGTTATATAAGCATTCTGGCATACCTTTACCCAAAATTTTTAAATACGTATATTTACATACATATATACATCATAAATACATATATCCTTGGTTAAAAAATTGTAACACAATTTTCAGTCTATGCAGTCAGATTTAGAAACCTTAACTTTTACCTTTAAAAAAATGTCCTTAAAAACAAATTACTTGTTAATTACTTAGAAGTGTGTATTTTATATTATTTTTACAATTCAATCATCATAGAAAACTAATTTCTTTTTTACTGCTTATTTCCTGATATAGCATTTGTCCCGATTGTAGGCAGTCCTCTAGAGAGTCCTAGGATGTCATCCAGTCCACATTTTGCTTTTGCTCCAATTAAAAGGTATCTATTTCATAACTACTTTTAGTCTGTTTAAATCTGATCTGTTTACCTATATAAGTAGGTGTCGTCATTGTCAGCATTATATTTTTAATACATTATTAATAGTAAAGAAAACAAATGCTGATGCAGAAACTAGGTTGTGAAATCTTTCATAAAAAACTAAGAATATCGCTGTAAGATTTCTTGTTAACAAGTGGTTGGCTTTTCTTGTATATGTTAGCATTATTAAGTAGCATATATCATGCATAGTAAAGTTAATTTTTCATACTTAAATGCATATAATATTTAAGGATCGGTGGGGGTACCACAGGAACTGGAGATGGCAGACGATGGTCAGTTGCTAGCTTACCATCTAGTGGTTATGGTACAACACCAGGTTCCAGTAATGTTTCGGTTAGTTAATTATCTCGATAATTCGTTTAAAGATACTTACAATAATCTTAAAGAAATCTATTAACTAATATACTCGATTAGTCACAGTACTCGAGTCAAGAACGCTTGCACCAACTTCCAAATGTTCCCACCAAGGACGAATTACGTATGCTTTCTTGCCATTTTTCTAAACCCGGCACACCGTGTTCTTCGCATCCAGGTTTTCCAGGATCTAGTATTTCTAGTATTCCAGGCAGTGTATCTCTCAGTCTCGATGAAGAAGGTCGTAGGTCACCGTTACACAGACCACGGTCACGAAGTTTAAGGTAAATACTGTTGATATAATTTCTATTTTTCAGACATTATATTTTCGCTCAATTGTACGTATTTGTTTAAATTATAGCAGTCCAAGTCGATCTCCTGTATTGGACAGCGAAATTGTTATGATGAATACTCTTTATAAGGAAAGATTTCCAAAGGTACATTTTAATAGAAAGTTTATGTATATCGTGATGACATAATACTATATTTACGATTACACTTAAGAATTTTATTTGATTAGGCAACACAACAAATGGAAGAACGTTTAACTAATTTTATTAATGAAAACAAGGAATTGGATGAATATGAGGTAATGGCAAATATGACCCAAGATTCACTACCGATTTTACGGTTTGTGCATCATCAAGTAATTGAAATGGCGAGGGACTGTTTACAAAAATCTCAGGAAAAATTAATTACAACTAGATATTTTTACGAAATGAGTGAAAATTTGGAACATTTGTTGATGGAGGTAATTGTATACAAATTTACACGATAAAATAAATAAGCAATGAACAAACGTCTTTATTTATAGACAAAAGATAAATCACTTGATGCAGCAACAAGATTAACAGGGCTTATCAAAAAATTACTATTAGTAATATCACGTCCAGCTCGTCTATTGGAATGTTTAGAATTTGATCCAGAAGAGTTTTATCATTTACTCGAACAGGCTGAAGGTCAAGCAAAAGTTAACGCGGGAATAAAAAACGATATACCTCAGTATATTATTAACAAACTTTCTCTTAATAGAGATCCAATATCAGGTAACATTTCTTGTATAACTCTTTCTTCTATTCATCTAAATTCTGTGCATATTCACTATGTCACTATATATTAGAACTGCAAGAAGATTTAAATAAACTAGAAGATTCGGCAAGTTCGAGCGATAGTAATTTACAAATCGCTTCAAGTCCAAATAAAGACGATGAAAAGTCTCACCGCGTTCCTTGTGAAGGCGATTATGAAGTATTGAAACTCATTAGTAATGGTGCATACGGCGCAGTGTATTTGGTTAAAGAGAAAACTACACGACAAAGATTTGCTATGAAGAAAATAAATAAGAACAATTTGATGCTAAGAAATCAAGTAGAACAAGTTTTTGCTGAGAGAGATATAATGAGCTTTACAGACAATCCATTTGTAGTTTCTATGTACTGCAGCTTCGAAACAAAAGTGAGTAAACACATATATATAAAATTACATATATAAAATTTAAATATCTGTTAACAAACATTTGATTACAGAAGCACTTGTGCTTAGTAATGGAATATGTAGAGGGTGGAGATTGCGCGAATCTTTTAAAAAATATCGGTCCATTGCCACCGGATATGGCAAGATTTTATTTTGCAGAAACCGTTTTAGCTGTTGAATATTTGCACAGTTACGGTATTGTTCATCGAGATTTGAAACCTGACAAGTACGTAAGAAAAGCATGTTATTAATTCATTCACTATTTCATATATTGCTTCTTTTTTAGTTTACTTATTACTGCCCTTGGTCACATTAAGCTTACTGACTTTGGTCTCAGTAAAATGGGTCTTATGTCCTGTAAGTGACACAAAAGATCGATGTTCGTGAAATATAGCTTAATGATCGTCGAACAAAGTTCTTTTTTCGTTTTCAGTGGCGACAAATCTTTACGAAGGATACATAGATAGGGATACGAGACAATTTTCCGATAAACAAGTGTTCGGCACACCTGAATACATCGCCCCTGAAGTTATATTACGCCAGGGATATGGTAAACCTGTTGATTGGTGGTCTATGGGCATTATATTGTACGAATTTCTAATTGGCTGTGTACCATTTTTTGGTGATACTCCAGAAGAGTTGTTTGCTCATACTGTTAACGGTAAATATTGATATAAGATATAAAAAAAGTTATTTAAGAAGTACTTAATAATATAAACAAAATGATTACGCCTAGATGATATCGATTGGCCAGATGAGGATGATTGGCCTGTTCAGCCAGAAGCAAAAGATATTATAACAGCGTTGCTTCAACAAAGTCCTAGAGATCGTTTAGGCACTGGTGGATCTCATGAAGTAAAAGAGCACCCTTATTTTTATGGAGTAAATTGGAATAGTTTACTCAGACAAAAGGCTGAATTCGTACCTCAATTAATCAATGACGAAGATACAAGCTACTTTGATAGTACGTATAACACATTTGATATAATTCCTATCCTCGTATTAATATTGAAAATTAACAAATCTGTACTATTTTAGCTCGTATGGATAGATATAATCACGATATAGGCGACGATACTGATGACACCGATGACTCCCCTTTGTTCGGATCGTTCTCCTCGTATTCTCCGCAGTCACGAAAAATATCTCAAACCCGTCCACCACAGATAAATCCTGAACAAACAGAGTCGGATGTCTCAAAGAAACAATTATTCCGTACTGAGCTCGAACGCACAGTCGCGCAATTGTCTTTCGGATCTAATAGCTCAACTACTCCTCCATCCAAATTAGCGGAATCAACTCCGTCAGAAAAGAATCGACCTTCTTCGTCCATTAGAAATACCACGTACATCGAAACGCCTCCAAAGGCGGACAAGTCGAACACGTCATTCACGAGTCCTGCCACGGTGACCAGTGGCGAGTCCCAACTAACAGTTATAAAAAACAGTCACATAGAAGGGACGTGCATCAGTTTGAGTACACCCGATTCCTCGCAAACGGAGTCTGAGGATATCAGTCCGCAGATCCAGAGAAAACGACACGTGCATTCTCGTGATAAGCTGCCCAGGTTCAGTATATGCATTGATGATGAACACATGTGAGTCGTTCAAACATACATCATCCCGAACATTATAATCATTATCACGAAATTAGCTCCACTGTCATTGAATTCAATAGTATGCATATAAGCCATCCAAATTTCAAAGCATAATGGATAAAAAATTATATATGTGTAGTTATAACAAATAAATTTCATTTCAGGTTGGATTTATTTGCTGCAAACAGAGATACAACCGAGGAAAGCAAGCATAATTCTAGTACCGATTCTTTCGAATCATTCAACGCCATATCAATTATTCCATCCGCGAAACAAAAGTCGCGGTCTGTAATTAAGTCCGCATCCACTAGTGGATTGTCCTTAGTTATACCAACCAGTGATTTCTCTTGTACATATTATTATGAATTAAATTATTTCGTGTTAAGTTTTAATGTTCAATTTTAATTACGAAGTCACACTTTTTAGATGATGCGTCATTAAATACTCAACCAATCGAATCTCCTGGTGGATCATCCACTGCCTCTTCAAGAGATACATCCCCTTGTCGCGAACTGAGTCCACTGGTAACTAGCCTAAAACCTCCTATTATCATTCGAAGAGGGCCGTGTGGATTTGGCTTCACTGTGCACACTATCAGGGTTTATTATGGTGATAGTGATTTTTACACTATGCATCATTTGGTTATGGTATGTTACAAATAGTTACACAAAGTCAAATTTTAGTATGTATAGTTTATTTGAATTTATTCCATATTCAATAGGCTGTAGATCAATCCAGTCCAGCCTTTGAAGCTGGTTTAAGACCAGGAGATCTTATAACGCATATAAATGGCGAGCCAGTCCAGGGTTTATATCATATACAAGTTCTTCAATTAATGTTGAGTGGTGGCGATCACGTAACATTGCGTAGTACACCATTAGAAAATACTAGTATTAAGACGGGCGGAAGGAGAAGAGATCTGACTCAGAGCAAAATGGCACGCAGAACGCTGCATAAACAGCGCAAACTAAAACGTGATCATTCCGATAAGAAACGAAAGACGTCTCTTTTTAAACGAATTAGTTCGAAACGAGCTAGTGTAGAGATGCAACAGGTATAGAAAAAATTTACTTCTTTTTTGCTTTTAATCTTCCTCTTTTTCTATTAATCTAAACGAATTAATTTGAAGATACATGTTAGTGGCTTTTGTCACTTTTGTTAGTGGCACTTGTGAACATTTTGAAGAACGCCTTAAATTGTGAATGTACGAGTATATCTGTACAATCTTCTTTTTTATTTTAACACGAAACTACTACTGCTACTACTATACTACGCGCGGCATAAATACTAAAGCACCGGCAATTTCTATGCAACACACTTTATTATGTTAAGTATTACTTTTTTTTATTGCAGCCATTAACTATCAGTTGTCCATTGTCAGCACCCATTCTATCCAGCGACAGCAAACCTCCACTTATGGTATGATTTTTCGTAACGTTCCGTGAACTTCTTGCTAACTTCATTTTAGTTGCTGTTTCTTTGATCGATACTTATTTGCCCGATACAATCCCGTGGCTAAATCACAGCTTTTACATATCTGTTCTTTTTTTAATTGACCGTGACAATGTCAAAGTTTTACACTGTACACTGATCACAAAAAATATTTGAGTGTTCGAAAGAAGAGAGTTTGATGTTTAATCTTCTGGCTAGTACATACTAGCATACCTATTGGCTAGAAACGTTACACGACCTTTTTTGCAGATGGCTGCGGGAATCTGTTCACCGTCAATGGTAACACCTAGTCGGTCGTTCCAGTCATTCACACGTTCTCAAGAAACGTCACCATACTTTGCAGCCTGTACAAAGTCTGTCTGCAGCCCGTCACCTCCAACAAATCGCGTTAACTCGGATTCTTATCACTCCACGGGGAATTCAAGTCCCTGTTCCAGTCCAAACTCTTCGTCTCCAGGCTCCACTACGTCTGCTGCAAATCTACCGACTATCGCCAATCAGTCCCATTACCAGAGGCCGAGCACGCTTCACGGTTTGAAGCACAAATTACACACAGCTGCAAAGAACATTCATTCGCCGAATCGTAGAAAATCTGTGGGACATATACCATTGTCTCCATTGGCGAGAACTCCGAGTCCATCGCCCCTTCCAGCCAGTCCTACTAGAAGTCCTAGTCCGCTAGCTTTTCCTACAGGACATCAACCTGGTAGCTCGAATACTACGCAGTCCTATAGCCCAGGTAATATATAAATCGACATACGAAGCTAGTAACTTTAAAATAATACTTGATTTGACTTTGAATTGTCAGCAAACAATTTTTAACTTTAAGTAATCGTATATATAAAATCGTAATAGAAAAAGTTAGTATTATACATAGAGTTAAATTAAACTGTTGCATTTATAAACAAGCGGACATAAGATGATCATAAGATGATCGATATAAATATGTTTGAAACACTTAGGTGTCTGCTTATCAACGCCGAACAATCAGAAAAAAAGTTATGGACGACCGAAGTCAGCAGAGCCCGGTTCCCCGTTGTTAAGAAGGGCGCTTAGTCCAGACAGACTTCATCCTCGATCTGCGGAGAACAAAACATCGATCTCACCATTGGCAAACACAGTGGTGAAAGTAACTCCACGTGCAACTATAGCGCAATCCTACTCAGAAACCCCCGAGGAGTGTAGTGATAGCTTCAAAGAGCCAAACGACTCAAAAGTGGAGAAGAAAGTGTCAACGGAATCAAAGTCGGATTATTCGAAAATATCTCATGGGATATCGATCAATTTGGGAAACGTAGGTATATCTAATTCTTGCGGCAGCACACAGCTGCCCAGAATAGCAGAAGAGAAGGATTCACCGACCAGTTCAAAGGCTGACGATTACTCGAAGGAAGTTCTACCTTTAGATAAGATGGATAAAAATAACACGTCTATGAGTAAATTGACAGAATCAGAGAATACTGATGACCGTAGTGATCGTGTTGAATCAAAGACAGAGAGGCAGAATTTGTGTACAAAAAATTTAGAAGTTTTATCTATTAATAAGATTGAGGAGAGCGCTCAATCAGATAATTGTTCTAATGTACAAGCGCGTAGTTCGCAAAGCACATTTCACAAGCAATCTCAGAACATTGAAAAAGGTTCACAAGCTTCATCTCAAAAGACATCATCACAAAATAGTGAAAAAGGCTCGCAATCTTCGTGTCAAAAAATATTGTTGCAAGCTAGTGAAAAGAGTTTGCAATCTTCCGCCCAGAAAATATTATCACAAGCCAACGAAAGAGGCTTCATGCAAGGTGTATCACAGAAGTCATCTCAAAACAACGAGAAAGTGTCACTGGCTGCGGTGCAGAAACTACTTCAAGGCAATGAAAAAACATCTGTGCCTCATAAAGTGACCGAACAAAAGGCAGCTGGTAAAAATTCAGAGGCTAATCTGGAAGGGAGGAAAATATCGAAGAAGTACAAAATTGATAGCTCTGACGGCTCAAGTAACACTTCCTCCACACAACACTCGAACACATTTGAGGCTATGGGGACTGGGAAGGACAAGAAAAACAATTAAATAATTATCGTTCGATCGATTGTTTAGATCTGAGAGTGTAACGAGATAAAATGTTTGCGTGTAATGATCCGACTTCTTCTGCCAATGGAACAAATTGTCTGTTTTGCAAAAGATACAATTTTACGAAAGAAGAAAGTCGAATGTCTGATAGATACACGGACGTGCAAATTGTAACTCGAGTAAGATCAGAAAGATGATAAATCAAAAAAAAAAAAGGTAAACTGGTTTAATGTTTACAGCTTTAAAAGGAAGTTTGTATTCGAATTAAGTATTTATAGGCTTCCATCGAATAACATACCTGAACACATAGCTTTAGCTGGTATTTCTATCTTGTAGCGGTATTTAAACGCTACCGCTATTCTGTAACCGTAATTTTTGTCATACGATCATTGAATACAAACGTAATCCAGATGAAAGTAGAGGATAATTGCAATTAATTACTATTTCAACGGTTTTAAATGAGCGCAGTCTGTTGAAATTACAGTTGCTAATTCTCTCCAAGAAATTAAGAAAATAAGAGCGAAAAAATTGGTGTAATTTACACTTCGGGCTACAGTATTTATACGATCTCATTTACATTTACGTCTAATTATTACTAGCGCATCATACATATATGGATCAACATATAGCAGTCAGCAAATCGCGTACAGATAGGTTTTCAGTATGTGTAATATTTGTGAAGTTAAAGAAAAAAAATGGAAGCAATGCATATCGTATATACTCGTAATCCAGATTCAGATGGAAAAGTTTTTAATGATATCTTTTAATTTATTTAATAGAATAATTCATCTGAAGTTATAATTTTTTCACAAAAGTCAGGTTTACATGTTAAATATTTATAAGATGCATATTTGTAAGTTTTGTGAAATAATGAAACTTTCGTTTTTACGACTTATATGTTTCATTTAATATCGATTATAAACGAATGTCTTTGAGAAGGTTCTCTTAAAACCGGCCTATAGCGCGAGTATATACGGTAAA
Source organism: Bombus bifarius (assembly GCF_011952205.1). NCBI lineage: Eukaryota > Metazoa > Arthropoda > Insecta > Hymenoptera > Apidae > Bombus > Bombus bifarius. Next base: position 874,880 of record NW_022884533.1, read on the forward strand.
TAATTATCGCCGCAATGATTAGTGTACAAGATGCTCCCGTATGCACAATGATATTAACCTGTCTCAATTTCATTCGACTACACACTGTGATGTATTTAATTGAAATTAATGCGAATTGGTGCTAACATGTACCGCTCAGGTATCTTCGCGAAAACTGGTGCTCTCAGACAAGTTTCAAGTACCTAAATCACTCACTCGTTTAGAAGCAGTGATAAAAGAAGAAGCAGAAGAAATAACAAAAAAGAAACAAGAAAGAGAAACATAGCATTAAAAAGCACGGAGTAGCGAACATATCGCATTGGAAGCATCTTGAAAGTTCTTTAGCGATAAAAGAAAAATAAAAGTTGCGACTGTTTCGAAGGGCAGACTTGGTCCTCTGAGACGCAATGTAATCATTTTTTTAGTATTAGGTATGCGTTAATTTATTCTGTATATAAAAAACCATGTATTAGTTAACGAAAGAAGCGTATGTTTTAATTGTGAAAAAAGAAAAGAAATGGTGAGTGAGACAGGCTGCAGTTTTTGGTTTTTATAAGTTGTTTACCGCGTTTATCGACGCTTTCTTCGCGAAAGCTTGCTTATTGTACGGAAAAGGAAACATTGCCATAAGGAGCAACACAGTATATATATACATATAACGTATGTGTGTCTCAGCCATAAGAAGTTACAGTTTGCTCTTATAGATTTTTAAACATATCCACCATGATTATCATATTAACGATGAACTGAGCAATTGTTGTGTTATATATTTCTTTCCTTTTTCTTTCTCTCCAAGAAAATGAAATATATTTGTTTCCCGTCTATTAGCTAAAGCAACAAGAAATGGCGAAATAACATAGCCACGCGATATTGATCATTTACGAGTAAAGTACGAGCTCCTATTGCGTTATGTATTGTACACCGTTTTAAATATAAAGATAGACGATAAGGAAATACTTAAGGAAAAACTGGCTTTAGAGAAGTAAGCAGCGTTACGAGGCACAGTTTCGAGTACCATTGTCATCATCTTTGCACATACCTTCCTAGAGGACTTTTCGTTAACAAGTATTCGCGACAAATTCTAACCGAGATTATTGGCATATCGTTTGCTCTATATTAAATTATTTCTCATGCAAAACACTTTGGCTCCGTTCGATTTTTGTATCCGTTTACGAAATGACTTTTCGAAGTCAGGTGAAGCATCACGATTAACCTTGAAGTTTGATAAGAAGAAACTCGCGTGTCGATTATTCGATGATCGCATAATCTTCTGCATCGTTACTAAGACTTTTTCAGACAGCCATTATTGCACCTCTCCTCTTTATCCGTATCCCCTTTCCTCTGCTTAACGTATGGTTGATATATGGTCGATGTTATAGCGTTGATGTCGTCTTAGTTAAGAGTCCGGTAGTCGTATTGCGTTTCCCAAGAATTTCGAGGCAGCTTGGGCGTTTTTTCGAATCCGACGAATTCGCTGCTCTATGAGGCTAATGAGATTAAGAGAAATTAAGAATAAGAAAATTAATATGAATAAAAATACAAATGTGTCGTGATCGGAGACAAAGAAGCTCCAAGGAAATGTTGAATGTTTTTCTCCGGACATTTCGTACGATGTTAAATCTTTTTTTAAAAACGGAAATGTATATTCGGCACGGATTCTAGAATTCAGAACAAATTCGAGGAAACGAAGGAATAAGAAACAATCGTCCCTAAGATTTCGATGGTGAGATATTATTAATCTATTATAGTAGACGTATAATATGGCTATTATTCTTTGTAGAAGCGTAGAAGAGCCACGATCGTTGTTGTTTTTATCATTTTTGCTTTATAGATTATTTTCATTCTCGTTCTGCACGTAGACGAGTAAGTGATACTAATTAGCGTTCTGCGATGGGTCAATGGGCGGCAGCAACTCCGCTCCTTAATTGTAAGAACAAATCATAAATGGACGAGCTAGAAATTCGAAAGCTACAATAACTGCTAATTGATCCGTCATAAGTTCTATTCGAAAACGAAAAACAGAAATTTTTGAGAAGAGATTTTTCTACGTATTGTATGCGATCTAAGTGATGTACAGCACAAGACGATCGATGCTTTGTTTGTTGAACAATGCTTTGTTATATTTATACGGATTGTGATCGCTGCAGGGATTTCATGAATTTGTTGGGAGTTGTTTTACGAGGCAAGCAAGCGTTAAAGATGATTCTTTGCTGACGCCAAGCGTTGTTGTATCCTTCAAACGACGAATCCTTAAAATTTGTCAATTTGTTAACAGAAAAGTGGAAAACTCGAAACAGCTTCAAGGATATCGCTTCTTAATACGCGTTTTTCCTTCCTGTTTCACGAGGGTAAAAAATGTTGTAACTGCGTAAAAATAATAACGACGAATATTTCTACATATAAAACGACACCATATATTCGTCTGGAACTGTTCAATTTTAATCAACGATGATCAAACAATTTTAGAAAAAAGAAAACACAGGAGAGCGACGCTTTGCGATCAATATTCGAATTCTGATAACTTCTTCTTCATTTTTAAGATCTTCTATAGACTTCGTTGTTCTTTTTTCTTTGTGATAAGCAAACGGATATTCTCCATGAGAATGTTTATTAGCGAACTTGATGAACGTTTGATAATTATATTACACACTCTCCAGATGAAATACAGTTTCGTTTCTTATTACACGCTTTGTTGTTTTTCCTTCCGATTCTATTCATATTGTGATACAATGCGCGCGATCCAAGCTAACGTTCGAACAGAGAAAAAAATTAAAATTGGAGTAGGTCAAGTGTGAACGTACTTGGGAGACGTTTTTTGGCATCATCTTTTTGCGTCAGTGTCTTCCAACTGTGGCGTTTTTTCTCCCTTTTTTTTTTTTTTAAATATATTACCGTTCAAAATTAAAGAACTCGAGAAAATTCTATACATTCTGAAGTACTATATCATTAAGTACATATTTTCTTTAGCTTCTCTTAGAGCTTCACAATTTTTAGCGAAGCATTAACGTTGCTCAATTCTCATTCTAATATTCTTCGTATATACCTTTTTAAATCTGAATTTATGTTCATTTTTTTAATAGAAACGTTTGCGAGTTTTGATGCACTTTATTGTTAATCGTTTAAGTTGAACGTGAAAGAGTGATTTATGACATTCTAATAATTTGCATCATTTGCAAAAAAAAAAAAAATAGTAAAATATTTATCGATCATTTTGAAATCGATTCATAACGAAATATGTATTCGATTCGACGTGTGATTGTTAAATTAATCTTCATAACGTGGTATCGCTTGACGCTTTTTTATTTAATACAATAGGAGAATACAAGTCAGCAGAAATATCACTAAATATAGCTATTTATCTTTAATAAATATTTCGATATCTTATTTACTAAATTAACTCTATTATACGCTCCCGCCTCCTTTGACGCTCTACGAAGGATTTCTATTTTCTTATACTTAAGAAGCTTATAATACTTAAGATCTATACTAAAAATCTTCGACATTAGAGAGATCACCTAAATATCTGCCTTATTTATGAAGGAACTTGTCGGGACAAAGTTGAAGTATTTCAATCTAAAGCTGAGAAAGAAATTTTTCTCAAGTTCATTTTTTTAAGAGACCTCAAAGTCATCGGTATGTTTTTTAATAAAACTCTATATATTTTTTTACTCCAGTGGATGTAGCTTTTTATTCCCTGTACGAAAGTACTAAGGCACTTATGTACTTTCCTTGTCTCCCATACGGCAAGTGTTACGAAATTAAGGTTAAAATATCTTTTAAACTAACCGTTTCAGGCACAAGTATCTTGATACGTTTGTATATAGAACAAGAAAATGCGTCAATTGATGAATAATAAAATATAGAATTTCATTTAAAACGTTACAATTTGACGAAAAATGATCTTCAGAAAAAATTCTTCCCACCGATATACGTGCCCCCTGAAATACCTTAACTTTGTCCTGAGAAGCTTGTCGTACAACCGTACATAAGGCAGATATTTATGTGATCTCATTAAGCTGAGACTTATAAAATATTAACGAGTCCATTGTTATTCTATTTTTAAATTAAAATATTCATGGATACTTTTGACAGAGCGGTATTCCTAAAATGGTAAAAAACGCATCAGACGTCGGTGGATCGAGGATTCACGATTATGATACAGCACTGCAGCTACATTTGGAAACTAGAGAGAATATGGAGGGGATAGGTGATTACGTATGTCTCGTGTGTGGATCACATCTCACAGTTCCAGCTTTCAGCTCTCCTTGAGGGACTTCAGTATGAATCGGGACGGTTGAGTAGTATCCACGATGATGAGGTTCGTCATACTCTTGTTCTTCTGCGGCGCGATCGCTGGTAGTAACGACACCTTGAGCAACGTAATCCCCAGCGACGAGCTACTGGATTTAGAAGAGCAGAACGAGGAGAATAGACTCGCAAATAATAGAACTCTGAACGAAATATACGAGGATGCTGTTCACGCTTATCTGGACGAAGACTGGGACCGTTGCATTCAAGACTTCAACACAGTTTCTCATGGGTAAATCTGAAATTGAAATTATGAATTATAAGAATAATGATTATATCTAATTTATAATTATAGATAATTATAAAAAGAGTTGGTAAAAGAAAATAATTAGTGAAAAATATTTAATAATTAGCGCAAGAGAATCCTATACGTATACCTTTACTACTTACTAGAAAATAGAAATTCAGTTTTTAAACTGCAAACATAACAAAATATAAAGTGTTTCACTGTGCACATATATCTTTTTCAATATTCTTTTTATTCTATTTGATACTTCTTTTAGATACAAGGCCTACAAGCGAATGATAACAAATTGTAGACGAAAATGCCGTATGAAAGCTGAAGGTACACCACCGATTTTTCCACAAAACATCGAGGATTTACACTTTTATGAAAAAAAGATCAAAGAGACACTGTGTCTCTTAACGTGCAATAACGAATATCGGGAGATCGTTGGCTCGAATGTGCTGAAGATGTTACCACGTGAAACTGAACAGAAATTGTTGAACAATGGTATTTATGAATACCTGCATATTTGCTACTATCAGGTAACTAAAAAGAAAGAATAACTATTAGAAATTATCCTATGATTTAATCCTTTTTTTCTTTGGTGCCGCATAAGATAATTAAAAGAAGCAAAAAATATTAAAAATTATAAAATGGCAAATATATTATTATGTAAATGTGTATTATAAAATATGGGATAAATTAATCGATTTATTATAGCTTTCAGTCTTTAAATTTAGCAAAGGATTGATGCTTCTTTAGTATCCCATAAAAGAGTCTGGCGAATTCTAATAAGAGAACTTACGCAATCGTGGCTTCGTAAACCTTACACTAGTGACTTTTTTAGCAGATAAATAATGAGTTTAATGCTCTGAGCAGTCAACTCGACCATAAAGCCTAGCCTACGTAATCGGCGTGCTGATGTTCGGTAGCAATGTACCGGAGCGTATTGCATATGCGTCTCATAAAATATCCCTTCAAACAATCAGATCTCATAATTGCATGAAATATGATTCTAATAAATTTTCGTCTTTCGCAATACTAATCAACTTTTTCACACTGATCCCATGTTTTAGTACAAGGTTTCATATACGTTGCATCATCTCTTAATTCCATAAATTCTATTCTGATTTTTTTATCATTTTTTAATAAATATATTTTTTACAGACACATCGATATCAAGACGCAGCCAACGCGCTATTTACCTATCTAGTCGTACATTCTAATCATGAGGTGAATCTAAATCTTTTTAAACGCTATTTAACACTGCCAGGTGTGGAAGAGGAGAAGGTGGTAAATCTAGAAACACCGACTTATGTCAGCGTTTACTTCAAAGGCGTCTCAGCTTATGAAAACGGAGATTATGCAGAAGCCGCCGGTCTGTTCGAGACATCGTTACGATCGTACTTAGAAGCCGAGGAGGAATGTAGATTTTACTGCGAAGGTCCTTTTGACCAGGGTTGGCATCCAGAATTTACTTCCTCCATCGCAAGTGAGTGGATCTGAAACATAAACGAAAGCCGGTATATTGTTGTTTCCTAAAAATAGCCCTCCGTTTCTTTCAGATCATTTTACGTACTGTTTGAAATGCAAACGATCGTGTTCGCGTATGTTAAACAATATAAATGGCGATTACCGCAGACACATGTTCAGAAGTCATTACGATTATTTGCAGTTCTCTTATTACAAATGTGAGTATACTCGCTAGTCGAATTGCGATGCGAACTTAAGATAAGTTAATAGGGATTTTAGAAGCTAGGAACGCAAAATTTTAATCATAGCTGCACAAAACACGTATCTATCTCTAACTTCTGTGATAATATACGCTGTACATTTTTCGTATTTAAAAAATGCATAGCCTTGTACCAAATAAGCTAACAATATATATACTGGCGCATTTATCGCCACCAATATCTTGTTTGTAAAATGTAGCGAAGTTTTCTCTGAGAAATTTTATGAATACTAGAGACACGTGATTGAATAGATCACAAACATATATGCGTCAGTTATTCATGAAATTTACTGATAATAACACCTTGATGTACGAATAGTTAACTTATAAATGTTACACCTTTGCAATTACCATGGCAAATTAATTGTAATTTCGTGAATAGAGCTCTTCAGGAAGCTCTTAGTCATAGCTCGAAGGACGTTTAATTGGATTAATCTTGCGTAAGTGCTTAGGCTGTTCCATTTTAATGATCGACATCGTTTATCCGTGGAAATAGCTCCGAGCTGTTGCCTAATCTAGTTTTTTGCCGCTGACTTAATCTCTCGTTGAGCCAATTTATTTCCCACCATGGGCAGCCTTGCAAAATATTATACTACATTAGTATGTATCATTACGTGTTTTTATAGTGGGAAACTTAAAAGCAGCCTGTGCCGCTGTAGGAAGTTTCTTGCTCTTTGATCCGGTGGATAAAACGATGCTGCAAAACAAAGAATACTATAACGCTCAGCCAAAAGTCAAGGTTGACTATTTTTCTCCGAGAGAGGTGACTACCCAACCATTTATCACCTAAAAATATGAAAATACAAAGTGCAATAAATGCTAATAACATGTACAAAATTAATTATATTCCTTTTTTATTTTTTTTTTTTTTTAGGACGCTATCAATTACGTAAAAAGACAGGAATACGAATTGAACCTGCTGCATTACATTTCTAATGAATTTTCGGTTATAAATGAGAAATTCCAGAAGATAAAAAAAGAGAAACAGGACAATGAAACGAATAATACCGAAAAGAAAGAGCTGAGAAAGGTAAAAGAATGAGATATAAAAAAGATTGAAAATACATATTTGATACTAATAAACCAATCGACTGAAACACTTATTCGATTTTTACGCGTACGAATCGGTCAGTTATTTTCTAAAGTCTAACATGTTTGTACTTTAAGAAAAGCTCTTGATTACGTCTGTGTATCTTTTGAAAGAAAAAGATAATAAAATATTCACAAACAGAAATACTTCCTTTTTTATCAACTAACTAGTTCTTTTTCCATTCGAATTACTTATGTTTCTATTGGATGTCATATTCGAATTTTCGTTGAAACGCCTATGGGATGCAACCCAGAATGCATCCATGCGTTTATTATACAAGCATGTAGGCGATTAGTAGATTAATTTTTCTAGGAATCCACTTTCAACCGGTTATTTTTCAGATATCAGATACAGAAGCAATACTGCACCCACCACCTGGTTATTCGTTGTTTTATTACACGAAATTATCAAACAATTTTTCAATGAAACGATTCGAGGACCACAAAATACACGATAAAAGATATTTTGAGGCCAAAAACGATATTTATTTAAAAGAAGAGGATCTTGGTGGGCAAAATCGTTATGTCGCCGATGGTTTCCTTAATTCCACTGAGTGTGAATCTATGATGCAGTTCGCTACTGTATGTATCATTAAGAACTTCTATTTTACTCTTCAAAGTTTGTATCTGTATTAACAATTATTTTAATGTACATATATGTATATATATATATAATGATAGATGACTGCGGTAGAAGGAGATGGTTACAGTGAAAATAAAAGTCCACATTCAAAATATGAAAAGTTTGAGGGAATAACTGTTGGGCGAGCGGCTTTGGTAAAATATTCTTATTTTATATAATGTCTACAATAATATGCTGATGTATTAATGATAATGATGTTGATTCTAGATGGTATACTTTGGACAAATAAAACCAGAATGGTTGGAATTGCTTTTAGAAAAGACCGAACAAGTCCGGGACCATGTGGAAAGGTATTTCGGACTAAATCATCGACATCTGTATTTCACCTACACTCATTTGGTCTGCCGCACAGCTCTACCCGGTAATTTTCACCTGATGCATCATCGTGCTTCTGGTTCCTTTCGCAGCCGAAATCGCGTTGCACCGATTCACTTGGTACGACTTGTGGGTAACGGTGACCAGTCAAAACACAACTAAATAATCACTTCCAAATTTTTCCTTTTTCTTTAACCTGAAAAAAGAAACATATACACACAAAAGAAAAAAATGAATACCTATCCCGTAATAAAGCAGCAAATCATTTTTATTTCAATTTAGATTCGCCGGTGAATCGAGACGATCTGAGTCATCAAGTTCACGCGGATAATTGTATATTGAAGGATAGAGATGTCTGTCTTCGCGAGAGTCCAGCTTATATTTGGAGAGACTACTCTGCGATTTTGTATCTGAATGACGATTTTCAAGGTGGTGAATTCTTTTTCACCGAAGATCGCGTTGTTCGAACAACGGATAACGTTGTTTCACCACGTTGCGGACGAATTGTGGCCTTTTCTGCTGGTAAAGAAAATCTCCATGGAGTTCGTGGTATTTTACGAGGTAAGAGATGCGCTTTGGCGCTATGGTTCACTCAGGACAAGAAATATCTTGAGTACGAGAGAGTATTGGCATCGGCAATCTTGAAAAGAGTTCAACGAGTAGGACCTTTTGAGGGAAAGGACATCCAAGTGCCTCCGAAGTAAATAATATATTCAATGCTTTAAGTATTAAGACGTTAAGTAACTTATTGTCTTAAAATATTTCTTTGATCTTCAGGTACGAGGATATGCTTATCCAATATATGCACAGCGATGAATTGCTGAAACATTTTTTGAAAAGTTCTCTATAAGAGAAGTACGAATGGTTGTGAAGGATAGCTACAATACCGTGTTACAATTTCAGAAGTTCTACAGGAGAAGAATAATTTAAAGAGTAATATATGTATTTTTATGGTTAGTAAAATCTGACCTAATATCCAAACTGGGACCTGAGAAGATGCATTAATAGTCATTAACAAAAACAGTGAATCCTAGTAAACATACGTTGAATTATAAATTCTCAGTTTCTCTGTACTTATAACGGAGTCGCTTATTGAAATTATGTACCTTATCAGTATCGAACAGTAGGCTCTTTCGAATAAAATGTCGACGGTAAATTGCTTAACATTAGTATGATTGCTTATATAAATTCCGAGCAAGTTATTCTTACATTACATTATATATACATTATATATATATAATACATGAAATTTATTTTGTAATAAGGATGGTATAGAACTTGCAAGAGATCTATACAAGTGTTTTGTACCGATTATAATGAAATCAATTCGCAACACTCGATGTACTCCGCTTGATGTTATATTTTTTTTTCATTTTTATATATCCTGCGTTACTCACAATTTCTCTTTTGATTCATTCATACCATTTCATTTCCTTTTTTTTTCTTTTTGTTTTAAGTGTACAAAGTATCATTAATTCTTTTTATCAAACCTTCTCGTCTCTGTTAAACATATTAGACCGGCGATTTTATACATTAGAAATGAAATGTCAATATGTGTATTGACACGAAGGATGTCCATAGTCACGGCACACATACACAATTGATGGTTTATTTATATATAAAATATCCTAATCTTTATTAGAACATAGACATTACATGTCAACAGGCTTACATAACCATTCTATGTATCATGTAACATGTATATCGTATTAATTTATCTTTTTGTTCGTATTTATACTATGTATAAGAGTTTATTATGTATATGCAATTGCATTGCAATCCTATCTTTTAACGCATTTCTCTCTCTCTCTCTCTCTTTCTCTCTTCCTTTCATTCCTTTTTCATGTTCCCTTTCTCTCACACATGACTTTAAGTCCTGTACACACGACTGCCTTTATTTTTTTGTATGCGTGTCAATTCCAACACAAAATGCGCGTGTTTGTTAAAATTTCTTTCGTGTATGTGTGTGTATGTGTGTGTGTGTGTGATTTTATTTATCAGAATCTGATAAAATTGTATTTCTCGTCATTATTACAATAATACGTAAAAAGCGAGTCGCATAAAATCTAATCATATGTTTTATTTCTGCGTAATCGTACGCATAGGAATCGAAAAAACTTATGCCCGACTGTAATGATATTAAAGGGTGATTAAAAGCCGTAGTTAAACCACGTTTTCTTTTTAAACACCGTCAGTTCTTTGTTCGGGAATTCAGTCAGGAAGAAAGTGAACGCGATCATACTAACATTAATTATGTTTCGTTACAAACATTTATTACGAAATTATAGTGACATCTGCGTATCACAGAAGAGCTCAGTCGATTTTTCGCAGGAACCACTCCATAATAATCGTATGCTCTTTTCTTTTTTTCTTCGTCCTTATTTATCTTTTTTTTTTTTAACATTATCATGCCCAACCATGTACCAAAGATAGATATTTAATCTTTAAATACTGTCGATGTACATAATCAAACATTTCCAAACAATTTTTTCCGATCAAATGCTTTCAGAATAGAATCAATCAATGTAAAAGCTTTACTAAAAGAAACATATCAACATATTTGTTAAGTATTAAACAACATCGAATGGAGTGGTCACCAATTTTATCGCATTACTTAGATGGTTTCTTTATATTGCTCTTCGTAGACCTTTTCTTTGTTTTCCTTTTTCACATGAGTATATGATAATAATAGTAATCATTACTATAATAATAACAAAATGAAATGTAAATTCGTAAAATAGAGGTGGAGCTTCGCGGTTAAACGCTAAATAGTTTTCTTAAAATATAAAATCATCTTACAATGTACCTTTCAAATGAATGATAGCTATAAAAAAGTTTACCGTGCTTGTCATTCAATAACCAAACATAGCGTTCGCACTTTTTCTACGAATTACTTCATAGCTTAAAGGATAATGCACTTTTAGAGCCAGGTAACGAATACCTTGCAACAAGTATCACTGGGACTCGTGCATAGATCAAAATTGGACAATCTAGATCTTTGAGTATGTTAACTGAATTTGTCATTTTTATCGGACGTTATAAATATAACATTAGGAAAGAAATAAACAAGATATTTTTCATAAAATCTAATAGCTTTGTTAAAATATCGATAAAAAATTAAAAAGTAAAATGTTATAACTTTTAAAACGAATGGAAGAAACTAAAAAAATATTTTACACTATGTGAACTATGCACGAGGATACAACTTGTTGCCGATAATCTAAATTTGCACAAAAGGAAGCATCGTGTGTGCTGGACTATATAATAATATTCGAATTCGATTTTTTCAGACTTATTCTTAAAATTATTACTTCGTTTTTATATACACATATACATATACACACAGGCGGTATGTATGCACATGTAACTGTTAAACGAGATGGACTGTCTCTAAAAACGGTCGATTCGCTTTAGGAATATATCGCAAAATCATTACAAAAAATACTGAAAATGAAAGAATAAGGAAAAACAAGAAAACGATAGGATACAGTCGATTCACATTAAAAGTTAACGTAGTAATTCTCGTTTTAAAATAATAAATATAGGAAATATTTAATGATAATTATACAAAAAATATTGAATTAATTTTGCAATAATGGAAAGAATGAAACGATCACTGTGGAACTGCCATGAAATTTAACTTGCAATTCTTCGAAACTTTCATAAGATCTAAAAAATTAATCGCAAATCGCGCAACTAATTTGTTTGTTACAATGTTAAAATCGTATGTTTAATCATTTTAATAAAGCATTTCCTTTCCATTACTTGCCAATTTCACTTAGCATACGTATGAACTATTACTAATCTATCGAACATTTTGTTCTTAACGTCCTCGCTATTTTCTTTGTTCATAAATAAAGCAAAACTACGTTGCAATTCTTTTTTTGCTTTTTTTTTTCTTTACCAGCGTCAACGTACGCAGGAATCGCCGCGCAATAAAGTTGAATTGTCTTGTGAAACAAAAAACACGATTTCATTTCGAGAACCATTAATTTTTTAAATGTACGTGTAACCAAATATTTTTTCAAAAATTCCGCGGATATCGGTAAAAACAGATCTGAAAACGTATATCATAGGACTACATCGAAAAATTTAAAAAGTAAATATAGGGCCTTCGTATAAAATAGAAACGCTAATGTACAGACACGAAGTTAATTGGTGTTACAGAATCTTTACATTTCTTTCAAACCTTCTTAACGATAAGATAGCAATATATAATAATTACATTAAAATTAACGCAAAATTTAACAATAGATTAAGAACATTGTACTGTTTGATGATCTTTTCTAGAGCTTTTCCGTGCTGTTAGGTAAAAAAAGTCATAACGTATGTATTTTGATTATATATATGTATATATATATATATAGACACAATAATATGGCGAGAATATCGTGGTGAAAAATATGCTGGACACCAAAGGTTTTATGCGAGAAAAGTCTACTTACTCTTCGACGTTTTAAACGTTTTCTGCTGTCGTTATCGTCATCGTCGTCGTCGTAGTTACACCTCGTTTACGTATCACGTACAAACTTTACTAAAATAGTACAATCTAATCGAGAATATATAGAAAAATTGAAAAATATACAAGTTATAAAACACAGAACGCTATTCATCAGGTAGCGAGTGACTTACGAAGTCCAACTATGTTTTTCGTTACATTTCTGTCCAAATATTTTCTTCGCCTAGGATCATATATATCGTACCATACTCATCTTAATTTATGAAGGATACGAATTTATGTGATCTTCATTTGCCGCTTTCTCGTATCCAAGATCCTTTCTTTTCCTTTTTTAACACGTAACGCGAATAAACTTTACATTCTGCTATATGGAAATCACGTAGCATCACGGCATCTGTACAAATTATTCGTCTACTATGTAATCTTATTATTGTATCGCACACGTTCTTTGGTATCCAACAGGCTTCCCCACGCCGATTTCGAATTTGAACGAACATTAGTCGTGGTATGGGCAGTGAATGAACAAGCAAGTGCCAATATTAAATGGGCAGGCTCTCCCATTGAGGCGCCCATTCTGGAAGTCGTCAATCCACATTGGATGGTGGAGCAGCGTATCTACTTCGTGAGTCAGAATCTCCATCACAAATATACTTTCCTGAAAGTACACAGAAATTGTTCTCGTAATGTAATTTATATACATTGTTAACTTCTTGTAAGAACATCGCGCGTGTAAGGACACTATCGTAACTAAAGAAGCTAAAGAAACAAATAGATAGAGAAAAAAATATAGAAAGTAAATCACTCACCAGATACGAATCTACGCTTTACTAAACTTAATCTATATCCCGGGCCTAAAAGCTCGAACTCAACACCAGATAATGTGGTCCCTTCGCAATTAAACTGTGTGAATATGGTTCCTTGGTTTCCTGGCCCATGCGCAAGTTCCACCCGAGCTTTCAATGAGCCTACGCCGTTACCTTCGCTGTGCTGCGACAGTTCCGTGAACTTCCACAGTACCCGATTCGTGTCTTGTAACCACTGTGCCTGAGGTTTACTATTCAGTGACTTGAAACCCCCGTCTATGGGTGCAGCCACATGAAGGTTTAACAGTGGACTCGGAGAAGCCATAGCACGACTGTTATATTTATAATCAATCTGAAACACCCGTAAATTGTTTGTTTAGCAAAAGATTGCTGTAGTAATGTATCAACGATAAGTACGTACCTTAAGATCGGTATGAGTCGTTTCACACTTCCAATAGGCAACCAGCTGGAAAGGGCATGAACCTGCTCCCTCCTTGCACTTGATTTGATACTTGAGTATGTCGACGTTAAAATACGAAGCTGAAGGGTTTTGTTCAGCCTGTTTGCGTAACAACGTAGTTAAGGCACTCATATTGAATTCAAAAATTGTACTGTCGACAGTTGTCTGCGTTGCATCCCTGCACAAAATATCAATATTCGAACATTCTCGTACGAACTATTTACCACAATCTTCATCCTATCGTAACTTACATGCTGACAAGCTGATTATTAGGGAACAATTTTTCCAATCTGTTACTGTTTCGCACGCGAAACGTAAGTTTCGCAGGGCTTGGATTATTCGCTAACACGGCGACGATACCAGCAGGAAACGATAACATCATATCTCCACTGAGTTTCACCTGACACCGTGTTTCATCGGTACCTCTGAAATAAGAGTGTACTATCTCATGGAAAGCAACTGCTAAAGGTATAGTGTCTGCGAGTCCAATCGTGAGCGGAGATGGGCCCCTGGAAGAGCCAACACCAACACCAGCTGTACGAAATTCTAAGCTAGCCACGCTATCGGCTCTGGATATAGTTGCCGGTGACATTCTACCCCTTGGCGAAGGACCTTCTCCTCTTCGGGACGGAGGTCTAGGAATGATGATGGATCCTGTCGGAGTGGAGGATGCGGATTGCTTGGGAGGTAAGGCCGGAGTGATGTCTCCTACTTCCGAAAACAAATCTCCATCTGCAAACGATGAAACCTTCTACATTTCCTGTACATAGCCTAAGTTCCCATAGTACACATATAACGACATGATACTTTTGACAAGACACAGAAAGCGTCCCGATAAGCTGATAGTGCGACGACGAGACTCCCGTAAACTCACCAGGGAATCGTGGGTGAGGATGTGTAGGTGGTGCGGATTGTGGCGGCTGTGGTTGAGGCGTCGGTGACAAAGACAGTGGCGGAGGACTTTGCAATGGCGCGTACGGATGACTACCAGTCGGCGTTGAGGCGCTCGATGGTGTACTGCTAGGATTGAACAAGTTTAGGCCAAGTAAATCCGAGCTTGGCTTACCTCCTAATTGCTGTGACACTGACTGAGACCTTTTCATATGATGATCTGAATCGTTATTTGATCCTCTGCGTCCCTGTTACGTAATCGGAAGGATATCGTTGGAGAAAAAAGATCCTCTGAAAGTATTAACACCTAAGAAAGAAAAATCGAAGAGAAGTGAAGAACGTACCGTCGGTGCAGGCGATAACGATAGATTTTCCACGGTCGCCCTGAGTTCGTCCACGCTGGCGCTCATCGGTGCTCCGCCGTTGCTTAGTGGTTTTATTTCCACTCGGATCTTTCGTTCCCTCTCATCTTCGGAATCGGTATCTGAGCTAGAATAAAATCCTTTCTCATTCTCCCACGGCTCTGCTTTTGGTCTAATACAGAAACCATCCTCATCTACTTCCGGTGTCGGTGTTTCAGACTTTCTACTGTCATCCTTATCCTCCCTATTATATAGAATTAGCGCAGTTCAGTAGGATATACCCTCAAGTGTTCCAGCAGGCCCAGTGCATCATGTACACATGATAAAATCTCTTTCTTTTCTCTGTCTTTTATTTTACGTATCAGAAACTAAATTATTAATAATCGTGCGTTATTTTACGTTACAACATCATTGTGCTTTAGCGGTACTAACGTGCCAATAAAAATTGTAAAAGAAGAATAAAAAGAAAAAAAAAGAATAAAGGAGGTAGGCATAAGATCTAATACTATGATCAAGCTTTTTGTATAAAAATGCTATTTGTGCTACTGGTTATCAGGGTTTTAATATTCTCCAATGATAAATTTTTAAGCTCGATCATGGGATTGATCTCTGGTGCACTAGATCTGCTGAATGAGCATATACTGACAGGTCAGACTTTTCTTCTTTGTTGCTGCTCGTTTCCACAATATCCTTCTTCTTTTTCGCCTTCTTTTCCTTTCTTTTCTCTCTTCTGCTGCGAAGAAACCCTGTTGGTTGTGGACACACGGTATGTAGAGAACAAAGCAGCACTTAACTTTTCGTAGTAAATCTGAATACTCGATATCAAAAGTTCTCATACAATGACATGTAGTATTTCTAACTTCTAGTCATTACAATATTAAAAAACGATAAAAATTATTCTCTTCTCTATAATATATAAGAATCAAGGAAACTCGTTTATTATTATGGAAAATAAATTGTACCTTTTAATCGCAGTTAGCGTCAAACGCTACATTTAGGTGCATAAATCGAGTCTAATAATAATATATTACTCTCGAGAGAAGCAATTTTTATCAAATAATTATTTCGTTGATTAACTTAATTGATATGGCGTTACTCTTCTTAATATAGAGTAAAAGGAAATAATTATAAACTAATTGTAAGACTAATTGTAAGAAGCAGAAAGGAACTACGTTTGCGGTGTCAACGTATCTGTATCGAAAAAGATAATATCATTAATCGAGAAATTAATATAAAATCTCCGATTCAACGACAGATAGAAATCAATTTACTTTCCAAGTGTTTAAGGCATAGCGCAACGTGATTAAATATCTACAGGACAAACAAAATAATTGTCACCGGATCAACAAGTAGCAGATGCACTTTTCACGAGCTCTTTTTTGACAGCATTCTCTCTAATTATGCTGACATAAATTTCTGTTTCCACTACACTTATATTCTCTTACAACTTAATATTCGTTTTGAAACATCAACGATCTTTCAACAGAAAAACATATCAGCACATTCTAAAATCGACAAAATAGTTTTAATTGCTGCATTAAGTCATTAAAAATAATAGATAGGAGATACAGATAATAGCAAAAAAGTATAGCACGTTACATTAGCAGAGGTATAAGAAAACCCATACACCATCACCATCAAATCATATACAGATCTGCAGAAGTCCAATTTCTTCTTTTAAATTGTTTTTCTAACAATAATGACATATGTACTTCCTACAGTGTTAATGATAGGATATTCTTTTCTCGATTTTTCTCAGAACAGTTAACCATATATAAGAGATTACGCAATTTCATCTCGTGTTTGTATATCTCTTGTATACTTCTCTACGAATCGGTAGGGCATACGATACACATGTTCTGCAAGCAAAGATGTTAACTATCGACATGCGAAATTACGAGTAGAGTGACGATAATTCGAAAATGAGATACGATAACTTCATATAATAATTTTGAACCTTGTACATATTGATTAATCGTATTAACTTTAGCATTACGAACATTCAATGAAATAAAGAAAAAAAAAAAAGAAGTACAAGAGGGGAAAGAGATATCGTGATACAAAAGGAACATTTACAATAACTACATTGGACAATGATGCGACTAATGAATATAAAAAGGGTTGCTTGCAGAATCACATTACGCTATATCATAAAAGATATCTGCACTTGGAAAATAAATACGAATTACAAGTGAGCCATGCAGTAACAGACTCATAAGAGGCTCACCTGAGGCCCCGTCAGTAGCCAACCCCACATTCGTATTTCAACTTTATCCAAATCCAACTCCCTTTATTTAATTAATTCTATGAGGACATGTGTTTGTTATAGAGGCAACAGAGAAAGTTTCAAAAATTAATTTACAATTGACCCGTTCAAGAATCAGCCTCGAGATGTTAGGTACTGAAGGTTTTTTTTTAAAAGGAAATGGGAGATATCTATGAATCAATGTGTATGACATGAAATTTGCTACCATTTTATTAATACACCATAGATAGTTTCAATTTCAGAAACTTTCCAAAATGCACAATTCTTCTTAACTCTAACTTCTATGTTAAATTAACAATGTCTTTTTTATCAAGGAAGAGTGAGCATAAAATATAAATAAAAATTTCACAATGAGCCGTGTTGATAGAAGAACCCCTTGATATAAGTTTACATAAAAGATTGTTAGAAAAACAATTTATGTAAGTAACACTTTATGAAAAAAAAAAACAAAAAAACAAAATATTAAGTTGCCTGATTAGATTACCATGTAATTCTAGAACTAAAGCCTATTGTCTAAGCAAGCTTGTTTCAGTGTTAGTCAAACAAGAACAAAAAATATTTCTTCCCTTTATTGTGTGAGATGTATCTACAAATATAAGACCATTTATGTTGACTGAAGAAATATTTTAAATGTGCTTTCAAAGCTAAGAATAAATTAATGTTAGATATGTATCCTTCTAATTATCTGTGAATTAGCAGTATATCACCAGTTATTATCTTACAATATGTCTCTATGCACGTAACATTAATTTAGTGTGCTTGAACAATGTTAGTATACGTACACTGCTGATCTAAAAGAGTGCAGAGTGGAGGAACCATAATACACGTTACCACTGTAAGTCACCAGATATTTTATTTAACCACATATCCTGTATGACAATAGAATTATATTGGAAGAGCTATGGTAATAAAACTGTTACCAAATACCATAGATAGAGAACAACCAATAGAGCAAGATAAAGATAAAGGTGTGTGAAAGGAGTGCTTCGTTAAAATTGGTCACTTAAAATTCTATACAAATATATCTCTCCGTTAATTTCAACTGAACACAATCACTTATTTATGTTATATTTTAATTATATTTCATATAATTTTTAGTTATATTCAGTTATATTTTAATTATACGATGGATCTTGATATTTTCATTATAATTAATTACATCTAAATAGTGCTTAAAAAAATCAATCAAATATTCATAAAAAAGAACAATTAGGTATAATTAGTAACAATGCAAACATTTAGAATACAACAGCAAAATTTGAAAAGATTTGTAAATTTTAATGAATATCGATATTTTCTTAAATAATTTTTAATAAAGTTTTGAAAAAATGTTATAGAAAGCTGCAGAAATTTACTAATGATAAACCCTCACCTTAAATGCTTTGATCTAACTACCAAAGAAAGCAACATTTTCATACAGATCTCTTGTATGTGTATGTGTAAAACAGTACCTATACTGTGGTGTGTAAAATAGTACCAATAGTCTAGTAATTACATTAAAATGCGAGTAATGGATATGGCAAGGGTATAGGTAATGACAATGTAAGCAGTTACATTTAGATCCTCTGAGAGGGTTCCTGGAGATGCTGGGAGGTGGAACAGCAGGAGGCAGGTTGTTCCCCTGAGGAGTTGCAGGTGCCGAACCAGACCCTGCTTGCTTCTGTTTGTCTGAAACAACACTCATTGCTTATATCTTTCAATGATCTGTGACTCCAATGGCCCTTTTTTCTTCATCTTGCTATTTTCATACTTATATCTATTAAAATTTAATTACACTATGCACTTTCAGTGGCATCAATAGCACTCCAGAGGGATATTAGTTTAAGTGATATCATTTTATCATCAGATTTGTATTAAAAAAAACCTGATAATCTTGTAATAAAAACTGTAAGTATATAAAGTGTTGATTACATTTTAATTATAAGTTATTTTTAATTAATAATTAATTTAATTATTAATTAGATTTAATTATAATTAGTAAATTCATTCACTTATAAATTCAATATTTATGCTAAAGAAAAAGAAAAAAAAATACATTTATAAACCCCCTGGAATACATGATAACTTGCAATGTCATCCTCCACCTATTGTTAGATTATAACGCGCAAGCATTGTAACACAACCACATAAGCATAAGTCAATAAAGTTGTTTCGCATATGCCTAGATTAATTAAATTTGTGATTCAGTGCTAAAAAATAAATTGGTCAAGTGTATGTATGTGAATAAAATAATAAAATAGTATTGATGTGATAAATAAAAAACTGCAAAACACATCTACCAAGACATAATGTGTGACTGGAAAAATCAATTTCACGTATTTTTAAATAGCTTAAATTTTAACAATTTTATTAGTCATAAAATTTGTTATAATTGATATTGATTATGTTAAAGTATGATACTTTATAATAATAACCAAAAGTTACATTACATCAAGGTAGATAAAAACTATTGCAATTAAAATAGAATGAGGTTTTGTACATTCTATTCAACTTTAAGAACCTACCCTGGGAGTTGGACATGAACAGGTTGAGTAGCGAGGTAGTACGCCGGGAAGCCTTGGTGGCTTGTGCATGTGACAATTCTCTGTCTCTTTCATTCAGATTTTCATTTGTTTTTTCTTGTACCGTCCCCTTTTCCTCATCCACCTGACAACCCTCCCCTTTTAATCCCCGATCGTTTTTTGAACTGTGAATGTTACCAGCAACGCCTGTTTCTCCATTAGCTCCTTTTGATGTTTCCTTAGGTGTTTCAACATTGCTTTCCAACTGAGAATGACTGGTCATTTCTCCTAAACCTGTTATGATCTCTTCATATTCGAATGTACCTGATTTATGAGAAAATGATTTATGTACTAAATACTAAACTCTGTCCATATATTACAAAGATTTTTACCTGGTTTCTCAAAACCTGTATATTTGCTTTGTACAAATTGCTCTAATAATTTGTCCACTGTCATGTCTGAACATTGCCGTTTAAAATCAATATGAACTTGACCAACTTGTTCATGATTTGACTGCAAAACATCAGCATAGATGTTTAAAAATTCCTTCATATGCTTTAAGTGTGTTTCCTCTACATATTGGAATCGCTTAATAAGGAAAGAATAGATTCATTAGTATTATGCCAATTTTCATAGAAAATTTCATTTAAGAGTGATAAGTTAGAAAAGTACCCTGCATGTTTGAGTCATTTTGGTTTGAAAATCATTTCTTATGCCCATATATTTATCAACCAGAGTTTTGTAATCGTCCTGTGCTTTTTTAAACTTAATTTCTGCTTTTTCTAATTCTTTTTGGCTGGCATTGTCTTTCCGCAATTTTTCTAATTCAAGACCCTTTTGCATACGCATATCTTTTGCCTTATGTAATGTCACAGTAATATTCTGTATACTTTGCACAACTTCCAAGGTAGATGACTCTTCCTCTTTTACCTACATATTATTTGTTTTGTTTACATATATGTTTTTTTATAATATAAATATAACCAAGCATCAAAATCAACTACAAAGTAATATGTTAATTAATTAGCTATTTCAAATAATTGCTTATCAGTGTTATTTGATAAACATTATCTTTATATCTTTACAAACACTACTGTCTGAGAGAACCTAGTGACCTGACTGTGGGCGGATACTGATAGGGTACAAAATATACAAAATGATTCATACTTCAATATGATAAATAGTTACAATAAGTGCAACAAATAAAAAAAACATGTTGCAACATAAAAGAAGCTTTAATTGTTAATATAAAACAATGAAATTTATTGTAAATATCTTTTCTATGTATTACTAGAATAATCCATACTATATTACTTACTAAATATGCTTAGCAATTTTAACACATTCTATATAAACAATTATTTGCAGAAAATATCTAAAACTTTGACTTATCTCTATATAAGAAAATTAAGAAGAGAAAGTTACATACAGCCTTGTGTTTCTTATGTAATTCATCTGTATATTTTGATACATCTTTTATTAGTTCAGTCACTCTTTGGGCCATTTGCAAGTGCAAACCAGCAAGTTTTTCTGCTGCTCCTCTTAAGGCAGCCCAAACAGGTGCAAATGTTCCTTGTGTACTACTGCTACTGCCAGCTTGTTTAGCTAGCTTACTCAGAACCTTATAATTATTTTCTTCTATGGTCGATCGTTCTTTCAGAAACTCAGCCAACTCCTTGCTTGCAACTGCACCATGCTTCATGTTATGATATAACACGTCATATCCATTATTCTTTTCGCCCTTGAATTACAGAAAAATATTCTTTTTGTCTAAATACTTTCTATCACATTTACAGTGCATTCACAATGTATTATTGTATATATCAATACACTTTCATTTCTTACTTCTAATACATATTAATAAATGCTTGAGAACTATTTACTGATATGTTACTAGGATCAGAATTTTTTTATTAATAGAAAATATATTTCATTTGCAATTAAAGTATCATGCCTAAAAGACATATACTAAAGCTATACTTAAGACCACTTAGCCACTTAACACTTGAACCCTGATCATGCTGTAAACTCACACAGAGTAGAACACTTGAGTAACGTCGCTACAATAAGCTGTCATTACATATTATTACTCTTATCATCCTATTGTACATATTACTTGTCACTCATGACATATGGCATAAATTTTTATTGCAAATTTTATTAGTACAGAATAACAAAATTTACAAAATTTTGTTTTAGTTAAATTAATAGACTATAACTCTTTTTCTATAGATTCTGTAATATTTTTCAATAGAATATAAGCGAAGGAAGCAAGATCAATAAAAATCCCTTTTATTTTATAAATTCTTAAATACTATAATAAAACATTAGCTTCATAAAAAATAAATGAATCATTATAGCCTTTTTTATAAAATTTGATATTTGAGTCATCATAATTATATCCTACATATAATAATCTTCAATAGATAAAATTTTAAGGGAAATGAAAGGAAGTGGTAGCTATCTTATCTGTACCATGCTTCTGTCAGGAAAACAATGTCAAATCCTCCAAAAAATTTATAAAACTAAAGCCCTTAACACAAAATTATAAGAAACATTTGACTCTTTATGTCGCTAAAATTTGTTAAAGCATAGAAAAAATGCAAAATTTCCAATAATTCTTGTCTACAAAGGGAAATTTTCATTTAGTAGAGATCTGTGTTGCAATCATCTTAAAAGAAAAATATACAAAATTTATATCGAAATATGTAAAACTATACAATAGGAAAATATAATTAATAATACAAGTTATGACAAAAGATCTTGGAACTTTTAAACAAACCTAACAATTTCACTTTCTTCTGCACTTAAACTATAAACATGCATAGAAAACGTAATACATATGTCAACGTGCGATCATTTTTCCATAGGTCATGGAGATGATAGGAAAACGAGATGACAAGGAGGTGAAATGAATAACCTTGTATTCGCGGAAAAGTATAAAGACAAACGTGCCGCGTAAAGGAGAAAAGGAGAAGAACGAGGATGATTATAGTACGGTGGAAGAAAGACAGAAAAGGAGATTTCATTAGGTGAAACACGATAATATTTAGACGAAAACAAAAAATGTTACAGTAGCGTGACGTAGGGACAGTCACGAGAGTAGTTTGTTAAGAGTTCTTACGCAGGATAAGACAAAAAGGGAAAGGAAGAGGGTTTCTCTCCGTACCTAACCTAAATCTAACGAGGATGACATTCTGGGATAACAAGCGAAAAGACACTCACCCAAAAGTAGTCGGCGAAATCCACAGTCATGTTGGAACCGCGATCAGACCATCATAATTTATCTTCTGATATATCAGGCCGAACTGCACCGTTAATAACGAATCATTGATACACACATATGCACACACTGAGGACTACACGATGCAATATCCGAACCGTACAACAGATACGACGAGACGTAACTCAATTTACGACAAACTAACGTAACGTTTCGTGCTCGAACGTTTCGAGCAGAACGAGCGCGCTCGACCGCGGAGACACAGGTCAACTTATTTCAACTATCTCCGTTGCACGTTACTCGTCTCCCTTCCTCTCCTTTTGATAAATACCGTACAGCGTCATCTTACAAACCACAGGCAAAGCTAGTAACTAAAACCAAAACAGTTGATAAAAGTACTTTCTTCCTCCGCATTTAGCACTGTGTATTATTGTTAAAAAAATCACAATTTACAATCAGTGTTGATACATAATTGTACAATGATCGTATTCCGATTGAAATTTCGTATTTTTTGCTTTCTTTCAAGTATTACAAAACAATTACTTTTAACAGAGATTTTATTTTTGGCTTTCATGTAATATAAATTAAAAATAATTATCACTATGAGCTGAATTATAAACATTTCGAGAGTTTCCGATACAATTCTCAAAATAAAAAGTGAACGCAAGAAATCATATTTTCTTTTAGGCCGCTACTAACGAATTCAGAGTTAATTGTTTATTGCCAACAGTGGAACCAGAAATTAATTAACGCTTATCATAAAACAAATACTATACATATGTAAGTATGTACATATTTCTTTCATCCTTGTTTAAAACCATTCGTATCACGTAGTTAAGTGATTTACCACTTTCGAACAGCGGCGCTACTAAATGTCCAGGGCCGAGTATTTTTTTGGTATCTAACAAACATCCCCCACATTTTTTTTTAGATTTTATTATTTTCAAAAGGCGCCTAAACATCGAACACTCGCGATTGCGTGAAATAAGCACGACATCAAATTCAATGATTGGTTAGAGTGTAATGAATAAAAAAAAGGCATTGAAGATAACAGGTTGTAGGTGAATTTTGAAAATTCGAAAGGGGCGGTTGTTACGATGTAAGGTCGGAAGACGGGAGGCGTGGCCTCGAATAATCAGCTCAGGGTAGTCCAGTGTCCTTGCGCATATCCAGTAGCTATACGTACACATGTACTATCGCTCACGTGTGCATCCTATATACTGAGAAGAGAGAAGTTTCGAGCATTATCAATCACTTTCGTCGGTGGACCGAACGGTGGATCTGTTCTCGACGGTCGTCGGCAGGTAAAACGACCCAATTTCCGTGGACTCGAAGATTACGGCGATGCCCGCGAACAAGGGAAACCTGTCGACGCCTCATAAAGAAAAGCCCGGAAACGGCTTGACCACGGGTGCCTCCAAAAAGAAGAAACGCTGCACCGTTAAGCATAAAAGACATTGCAAGCAATATCTGGTGAGTGAGCGAAACGAAACGTTAATTCCTTGCGAAATGAACGGCCATATTGCGATCGAGTCGGGAGCGACACGAGCGTCTTCGATGTGAAATATTTCGTACCTACGCTAAATCTCGATACTAATACGATCGAACCCTTACAAGTATTAAAGTTAATTTCGATGTTCGATTACATTTCTTTTTACTATATTTTGTTTATCTCTACGAACGAAATATAAGCGTAAAATTGGAAAAGTCGCAATGGTAGAGTAGGTTATGTGGCGTAGCTGTCTCGAGTCGAAACACGTAGAGTTTGTTCACCTTTACTGATGCATGGTCGAAGTGTTATGAGTTGCAAGTTCCAACGATCGATCGGTACGAGCATGCTTTGGTGCCGGTCACGATGCAATTTTCATTTCAAGTTCCTCCTGTGATTTAATGCCAAGCCGAAACGATCGAGTAATTTACATATTTCCCTGGCGTTCTTCAAACTTATACGTGCGATATTCGGATTTTTCTCTTCTATGGATGCGATAAATTATTCATCCGGCGCGGCGGTGTATTTGGTAAATGCTTATCTCGTACCGATTCGTTTTCTTTGTCTTTCTTATTCTTTCTATTTAAATATCGTATTTTTATCAGCACGTTGCATTTTTAACTCGTAGACATAAAAATTTGATTTAGGTATTATCTGCAAAATGTTCTCATTAGTTTGTCTTTTTTTAGTACTTTTTATACGATATAAACCATTTACTTTTTTTATACTTCGTCTTTTGTAAAGAAACTGAACGATACCATGATACGTTCCATTATCATTGGTAACACTCGAATTGGTACGTGATAAAATTTCCTTGAAAGAAGAAGGATGGCTATCGGTCTCTATCCGCATTTTCGGTTCAATCCGCAATCACGAGGGATTTCACACGATGTATTGCTCCGCGAACACGAATTTCGGCGAATATCGAAAGAGTAAACTTTTCAAAATCCTACTGTATAATGTGACAATATATAAAAATAACCTTTCTTAAAATACATCAGTTGAATGTTTTATTTTTTCACGGGCCTTGCATTTGTATACCCTTTACCTCTCCTATCCTTCGAACAGTCGAATTGGTTCTACCCTTTTAGCACCTATACGATCCTTCCTTTACATGTTATACAGATTAAACACGTTCCAAGTTTGCGTGGCCCCATTGCTACTAACTACGAGAGGGTCATTATGCCGTATACATCCGCACAGATCTAGACACACGGATAGAATAAGCGTTCCATCATGTAAGATAGAAGACACGAAATCGTCGAATTATTTCATTAGGCTAAATTCGAAAGAACCGGCCCGCTTAGGTATCTGTAATAAGAAACTCGACGATTCGTGTCAAACAACGTGTATATAATATTATAGACTAGCGATAGGCCTGCCGTGTATTAGAAACTTAGGAAGCACGTATTGATTTCTAAGAATGCCAAGAAAAAGAGGTTGGTGCTGATTCGGCGAGAACAAAAGACGACACCAATTCCACTTCTGCAGTCCACTTGAACCACTTGCTATTATGTCTTGTAGGTGTAGAAGTTGGCAAAGCCGTATTGGCTTACCTACATATGTGAACAAATTCCTGAGACACCTTATTTTTCTAATTTCACCGAATCCTTAAAATTAATCTCGTGCCTGATTAACGACCCGATCGTCGAAAATTCAACCGACCAATGGAATAAATTATAAACGTCTATGTGCGATTGACATTTGCTATTGTGATTGATGACGGACGAAAAAGGAGGGAAGGGAGAGAGAATGGTTAAAGCATCGCAAATAAATTTACGGCATATGGCGTACTGCTATTTTTTACTTTTTTCTTTTTTCTATTTCACACCAACGTGCATTGGATGCGATGTAATTCATGCAATTCGAGCAGGTGCCGTACGTGCGACCGAACGTGGATGCAGTGAACGGAAGCGGAAGTCGAGCGTAACTTATCATCGGCAAGCGCAGGGTACTCGCGTGTATATATATGTGCTGCTGGGTCACGTTCAACGTTATGCTTTAGTGAACTTTGCGTGTCGACCAAACGTTTCTTCTATTCTCCGACCGGCACCCCTGTTAAAGGCTGTCACCCACTTAACAGCACAGCGCATGAACAACATGAAATTAACATCAACGTACATTGCGTTCTGTACTTGAACGTCAGACTAACCCAAATCCATTTTTTTTTTTTTTTTTCGAAATTTATATACATTAACTCGTCGATCTTCCTTTACTTTCGTCGAAACTAGGGTTAGGGATCTATTTACATTACGTTGTAAATAAAGAAAATCTATCGAAGTAAAGAAGTGTATCTTAAACACGTT
Organism: Bombus bifarius; assembly: GCF_011952205.1. Lineage (NCBI taxonomy): Eukaryota > Metazoa > Arthropoda > Insecta > Hymenoptera > Apidae > Bombus > Bombus bifarius. The sequence goes on from NW_022884533.1 coordinate 901,932, forward strand.
ATTGCTTCTAGAGCTACGTAAATTTAAGTCCTTTCGTTTCTCGGCAATAACTTTATTCTAAATAAGTCGATTCGAATTAATATTGTTTAGACGTAAGATCGATATTAGTAGAAACGCTTCTTAAATTATTCTACATTTTATCGCGTTCTTCGTTGCTTCTTGAAGCTCGGAGTGATATTAAAATTTGCTAGTTGGTCGTGGCACAGACGTCTCGGAGGAAGTTTATCCGAAGGATTTTATCAACTCCCCTAGTTGATCGGCGATAAATTTGCAAAATAGGCGTACACCGGTACGATACTTGGCTAAAGATTTTAATTAACCCACTTGCGGCTGCATAGACGCTGCCTCTAGGCTCGGCTCATTTTTAACGAGCCGTGGTGATTACCGGTGGTAGGATTCTCGCGGAGGAGAATTAAATCGAGCCGTCGACGTGCTCTTTGTTGGATATCATAATGTCTTATAATTTCATTATTTTTCCTGCTCCCCCCATCCGTCTGAAATTTCCCGGGATGAAAAAACGTCGCGCTTCCGGTATCGTGCGCGTCTCCTCGTCTCCTTTTAATTAACCACGAAAATTAGGCCGGTTACCTGCTTAGGATGGGAACTTTAGGAAACAACAATGCGAGGCTGTGCTCCACGCGAAAGCATTTTTTTGCTTTCTTTCTTATTCTCTTTTCCCTTTTTTCCCACTTTTTTTCCTCACAAAACAATTTTCCTCCTTCGGTATATTTCTGCTGCGTTGTCAAGGACACTGGATGTACTCCCTTTTTTCTCTCTTTTCTTTTTCTTTCTTTTTTTTTTTTCCTGTTCAGCGCAATTACAGTAATTAGCCACGATCAGTCGGCTGTTCGCGTGACGATCAAACGGAAACAAAGATCGGATAATCCTTTTGCTATATCGCGTCATAGCCGAACAACGAGCGTAGACGTAAATGCAACGATTAGAACATTGTTTCCTTCGTGACAATTTTTAGATTCTAAGGAGCAGAAACGAAACGCTAAGTACCTAATTGTCTCTAAAAAGTATCCAATTGTTTCGAGCAACGTGCGCGGATTATCCGTTTGCTGAGAAAGAAAGGATAGAACGAGAAGCAAGCTGCTCGAGATTCGTATTCATTTTTCCCGAGGAAAATAATTTTGACGATAGCAGGAACGATCAACGCTGTATCTGACAACTGCAGCCCCCGCCGTTAGAGTTTGAATCTTCGTCTCTACATGGAGTTCGATTTTAGGCACACACAGCTTTAAGAACACGTAGGAAGTTGAAAAACTCGTGCCCGCATACGCGATTCACCAGTGCCTGTATTGCATAGTCGCAAGTAGATGGTGGTACGTACGTACACGTGCGAATATAAAAATCAACATTTTATTCTGTAGCTTGCACGCTATACGATGCGGCCGCGTGGAACTAAATATATTAATACCGCAGGTAAGTATAAATTTCGCGTGTCGGCCGTACGTACTTACTTTTCTCTCTCGATCGTGTCTGCAGGAATTTCGCGATAATTGCGTATCGTTAATTCTCCGATCTATGACCGTACACTCGTGCATTTCGAATCAAAGATTCTCAATGTTCAGGATCCAGTAGAAATAACAGGAATATTCGATATTCCGCGAGACTGTAGGATTAAAACGGCGAGTGCGATCAATTCGAGGCACTTGTAAGTTTCATCGGCAGTTGAAATCGTTGATTTCATGGAATTGCTAAAATTACTGGAGAATCTAATGAAAATGTGATTGGAATAGTCGAGTGTGAACGGTTAATTCCTAGTCCTTACTTTATCTACATTTTTCTTTTAAAGCTTTGCTCTTTAACAATTTCCATCCACTTCGCGTGGCTGCGGCCGAGCCGCAGCTCGAATTAATTACGGAGCGATTCGACGTCTCAAAGAAACCGATCGAAGGATAGATAAGAGTACACGTAGACGCGCCAACCGTGAAAATTCGTCAGCCAATTATCGTTGCTTCAAATTTTGTACTTACCAATTTGACGATTCTACGAAATTACTATCTACTCTATAGACGCGTCGAATCCAATTCTATCGGCGTGGCACGCACTTGCAAAATTAGAATAATTAGCTGCTAAATAAAGATAGAGTAAAAGTATCAATTAAACTCGATTCGTACTTTGCTTAAACGAACGCTCGGATTGCTTCTTCCGAATACAATTTGAGACGCGTTAACCCTCTATCGGTCTTCTGCACGATTGATCCAAGATTCGCGGCAGGAAGAAGGATACGCTTCCTTCGAGAGACGGACGAGACATTTCCATTTGCAGTCCTGCATTCGCGAGTACGAGTATACTACGACGTATAAGGGAGGAGGATCTACCGAGAGGTTTTTTTGAGCCGACGTCTAACATTCTACGTCTGGTTATCGAAGATGATGAAATTCAGGATTATTTAGGTCATGGATATGTTATTTAACGCACACGAAGGAATATCTACGTGCCGGAGAATATCGCTGGGAAAGAGAGTCCGGGTCGATGGAAACGTGCTACTCGGGAATGGTTGGCAGGCGTGTCCCTCCCGCCAACGAAAATAAGTGTTTCACGGCTAAACAGGATATATTACGTGGTGTTACGTAACGATCATCCCTTCAAGAGATAAGTCGAATCGTATCTGTTGTGTGATGTTGGCAATGTTTGCGGAGCTGTAGTTTCTCAAGGTTGAAACGATATCTAGAAGTCGATTAGGTATGATTGATGCACAGGTAATGGCCACGATGGACTGCAGTCGAGTCGGGATCGGAATAGAAAATTCTACGCGGTAACGCAATCGTAGCGCAAGATCTCGCAAATGATACCTGTACTCGTCGTTCTCCGTCGTTCTTTCATATTTTGTTGCCTCGGAGCGTACGATACTTATTTCTATCTTTTGAACAGAATCTGCCAGGGTTTCTTCGGATCGCGCCTAATAATCTTATCGGTTTAGATCTTTCCCGCAGCCATAAACCCGTTGTTCCTTATTCAAACAATACGCGATAGTCGGCTGAATCAGTCGGCTGAAGCCAGACACGGCTGTACACTGGCGGACACAATATCGAAAACGATCCGCGGATCGCGGCGAATCCCTCGAGCGTGTCTCGCCCCTTTTCAATTCGCGCACCGGCCGAACCATTATTCGTCTATTCGAACAATCAGCGTCCCCCTCGTAACCCATATCCCCGGCTGCGTGTCCAAAACTCACCGTACGAATTTCAGCCGCGCCTGTTCTCTCCATTGTCTTTCACCCGTTAAAAAATCGAGAGGAAACATCGAGGAATAGAGAAAATCATGCACGTGCCGTTTTTAGAAATTAGGGAAACAAAAAAAAAAAGGAGAGAAAAATAATAAAAAGCAAGAATAAAAAACGGAGGAATTTAGTCGAAAAACGAACAATGTAAAAGTATGTATCAAAAGCGGTGGTCGAAGCATGGAACGCCGCAAAACGCGCCTATATCTGCATCCGCAGGAAGGTTAGCGGCGTCGCGACGCTGGCCCGACATAGCGGCGCCGGCTACGCGAACGGGACGACTAACAGTCGAGAGGGGGAGAAAGATGCACGATCGAGTGCCGCCTAACGCTCGCGTGGGTGGGAGACAGCCACCGAGGAAGAAGAAGAAGGGAAGCGTCGCGGAAAAACGAGAAAATCTCGCGCGCACGTCAGGATAAGACGATGGAATTTTTACGCAGGAAATCCTCTGCGGAACAGCGTGGAAGATGCATCGACAAATATGAAATGTGTTCAGGGTACCAGCGTGCTATTATCTCTCTGTAGTCGAGCTACTTTCTGAAAGTCTTTTCGCACAGATTTCGTGTTACGACGAAAAGGGCATGGATCAGATCGGTAAATCGATGTTGCACAGGGAAAATGTATAAAAATAAACCTCTGAGACGCTGGCTAAGGGGCAATTTCGAAATGATGTAAATACACGTACACGTGTATGTATTAAAGCAACGAGACTCATCGGATAAATCTCGAGAGTAAGGACCGCAGGACTATTATCGGTGTAGGAGGGTAAGATCCTGCAGGGCATGGCTTTCGTCACGGTTGAGAGAGCATTTTGAAAATTTATACGTTGCTGTGGGGAACGTCGAAACGTAGAAGCGATAGTCGAGGTAAATGAGAAGCGCAAAGAAGAAAGAGAGAAGAAACGGGAAGAAAATTCAGAAAGCGTAACGGTGCTCGTAGGGGGATGAAAGAGACAGGTTGACCAAAAGGGAGTGTACCTTGGCGATACACGGGGCGAAAAACAAAGGTGACTGAGAGGCAACAGAGAGCAGGAAGAAAAGAAAGAGGCACACGAGGAGGAATATAGCGGCAGACGGAGACAGCGACGTGAAAAATCGCAAAAATGCTAAAAAAGTGGGAGAGAGTTGGAAGTCGGATCTAAGGAGAAACGAAGATAGCCACACGGTAGATAGAAAGAGAAATTGCAGAGAGAAAGGCGATACGAAACGGAGAGCGAGAGAGAAAGAGACAGAGAGGGGACTGGAGCGAAGAAGGAGAGAGGAAAACAGGGAGTAACGTTGCGGACTATCGACCCGATCCGGTTGGGCGCCTGCGCTCTGGCAACCCCTTCTACCGTCGAGCCGTCTCGCCGGCGACGCGGCGCTCTACGCAAAGTCGTCGGTGCGATCGGTGCGACGTTGGGACCAGTGCCTCTCACGATTCCGTTCTCGCTCTGCCCTCCGTCTCGTTATTCCGTACGTACAACGCGTCCGAGTGTTACTTTGCATCGTCGCTTGTAATACATTACGCTATATACACATATAATATACAATATATACACATTCGCGCATATACACACATCCGTACACGACATACACGCATAGACACCCGCACGTAACCAACACGCACGCACGTATGCACGCGAAAAGATTACTTCCGGATGCGGTGAATTTCAGCCGGTGAACATCACGCCGGGCCAATAATACTCTTGGGTAACGCGATCCATCACCGAATCACGGTTACGAGTTTAACTGTCCTCGGAGAGTGGTGAAAGTTGAGAAAGAAGAGGAAAGCAGGAATATATCGGTCTACGGGAAGACAGCGGAAAACCCCCAACGACGGAGACGATGGAGTGGTAGGCTTCGAATACGACCCAGCCCTACTTTGCCTTCCGCTTCCTGTCTTCGCCTTTCCTTCTCTCGCATTTGTCTTCCCTTCGATATCGTTTAATCCGTTCCAATGTCCCCGGTCTCTGGTCGTTGTCCTTCCCTTTCGGGCCGTTTCCGAGGCACGATCGTCACTCCGACGATACTTCGAACAAAGTTATCGCGTACGCGATTCTTTCTTCTTTCTTTCAGCTCATTGTTATCGTACTCTATGGAAAGAAATACAGCCGGCTCCTCCCTCTTTAATTCGATTGCTTTCGACCATTCGATTTAAACTGCACCGTAGATCGAATATCGCCTACCGGTCTTACACCCTATCCTTTTTAGCCACGAACTATCACGAGCGAACCCTTTGCATTAGTCACCGGCAAGATCCACGTAGGCCATCCTCGCGAATCTACTCTACAAGATTGAAATTCCATCCAATCGAGTGGATAGCAGGAAAGTAACGTAATAGAATTCGATTCGATTGCGATTGCGGGTAGAGACGTACTAGCGCAAAGGGTTAAAGCCCAAGCCTGAAGGAGACCGCATCCTTGGACGAGCCGGCGCAAACACCTTTTCCTTCCCTTTTCGCTGCTGGTACGACACGCTCATACGTCATGTCTTTTTCTCTGTTCTTTCTTTTCCAATCTCTCCCTATCGGCATCGCCACGCTGGTGACTCGCACACCGGCGCTCTACGTCGATCGCGCGCACGCACTCACTGGACTCGCGCGCGCGCGCGCGCGTGCTCGCGCTCGTACTCGCCTGCCTCGTCTACCATCCTCGTGCGCTCGTACACACGTACGCTCAGACGGGCCACAAGACGGACGTCCGACAACCGTTCGCGAATACTGCCTTGAAGGAAGAAGCAGCAGGAGTATAGCCACCGGAGGAAGAAGAAGAAGAGAACGAAAACGAGGAGAGGAGGTAGGAGCAGGTGGTAGAGTGGAGGTGGCGGCGGCGGAGAAGAGGAGAGCAGCGAAGAGAGGCGAAGGTGAGAGGCGAGAAGCGAAGAAGGAGCAGGAGGAAGCGAAGCAAGTGTAGCCGCATCGTCGACGCCGAGGAGCCACGTCCTCGGGAGGGAATCAACCTGGCCTGACGACCGTGCCCGTCGTCTAAACGGCCCCGTCGCTACCGCAGCGGCTGTGTGTCACTACTGTTCCACTGCCCCACACACCGCGGCCTCATGATTGGTTCATTCTGGAACCTCTGTCGTGCGTGCCCTTCAATGCCAATTGACAAGGTGAGAGAGAAATTGACCGGAACATCGTTGCATCGTTCGTGGATCGTCTTCCTGATTTTCTAACGATATTTTCACAGAGTAGATTCGCCGGAAGATGTTGGATACGAGAGCCCCGCTTACAAATATTCTCGAATAGTACACGTCAATGGTATCGGTGTACGATGTACAGAGATTCGGTTATTCTTTGTCGTTCCCTCGAGGCTGTTTCTCGATAATACCAAAGCAACAGCACTCCCGATACTAACGTACGATAGTTCTCGATCGTTTGGATCGATGTCGTATCTCTTGGAACGAGTATGTGTGTGTCTCCTACTCGTAGGGGATATTATCGAAGGAGTAGTATAGGTTGTCAGAGGTATTGGAAGAAGAAGGATTCGATCGAGTGGCTCTTTTTCGTATTATACGAACCTCGACGATATAGACGACTCGAAGGGAACCGTCGGTTCCGGAAATACACGATCAAGAATTTTCAAAGAGCCGTAGCTCGATCACAAAGGTAAAAAAGTAACAGCTTGCCGAGTTTCTTCCTCGTCGATTCTCGCTATTATAGTTTGGTATTCAGATTCTCTCGGTACTGCCTCGCCGTATACTTTATCTCGACGATCGATGTTATCATCGTATCGAAATCTCTGTGTATAGCGGAGATTTAGCGAAGAGGGATCGGCGATTTTATCCGACGAGAGAGGAAAGTTTGGCTAGCACTCGAGCTCGACGATCTTCCTAATCGAGACTAAGCTTAAAACTCGATGGTTTATTCTCTTCTAGCAGTTTCATTCGCCATGCAAGAATGATATTTACGTAACACTGATTATGAAATATCGACGAAAATCGTAGCAGATCTTGCGAGCCGCGTTCGCGCTATTTCAACCGTTGCTCTAGCTATTCAAGGTTAATTCTACGCGTTCTTCCTTTCATGGAGAATCTCAAAGCTCGGTAGCGCTTGTTTCACCGAACCGGCCTCGATTAGGCTTTACTACGCGTGACTTTTGTTTCCGTCGCCTTCGTCCGTGGAAACCGCTTTATAGCTTTATCGATCGTTCCTTCGAAAACCGAACTCCTTTTATTCGTCTACGCTCGAGACAACACGTGCTTCCGTAGCGCGGTACACGATGTCCTCCTCGATATCAAAATCGATGCCGGCGTATCGACTTTTACTTCGCTTTTACTATTTAGCTTTTACCACTTGATTGTCAAATAAACGAATTTCCTCCTTTGAAAGGGACAACGAAAGATCAAACACGAAATCGCGTGGCTGACACAGTATGGAATTATAGACACGTGGAATACTGCGTTGAAAGTTCTCCTCGTATCTCAAATTGCCACAATGACAATTCAAGTTCCACGAGGCATCCCGTGCATCTCGCGTACAAGAAACTCGACGACTTTCGAACAATTCCTCCGTGGAAATTTACGAGGTGCACGCAGCCACGCAAATACGCGCAATAGTACTCGGGAATCGAAGGTGTCGGTAAGGCTGGTTCGATTTTCCAACCGGAAAGAGGGTGCGACTTACTCGAATATGAAAGTTTCTCGCCAAACTAAAGCCGTTTCTTTCTTTATCCACGTACGATCCTGGTAAATTCTTGCACCAGAAAAAGCCGATTCTCTCGTCACGCAAATAGCTGAAAAAATTATCGAATACTTGGAAATCACGAGTGTACGTTCGATAAGTAATACGTATTACGGATTATCGGTCAGAGGAACCAATCATCCGCGTGCACATTGTTAGGAACGAACAATACGAAGTTGGACATTGATCGACGGGGATACGTCTGCACGGAAATTATTTCGCGAATCTACTTTGCTCGTCGAACAGATAATTCCTACCATTCCTAGAACTCGCAATATCGTTCGATTAGCAATAACGGTAATAATTCGTCTGGAATACCTTCGAACGTAGTTCGTCCCTAAAGTATTCGTTTGACGATTCAAACGGATCAACGATAATACGCGCGAATATTCGCGATAAAGTTCGCCCAATTGTTTTAAAGCGGATATAGTTTGATACGCGCTTTGTCACTCTTTGTTCTATCTTTTTCCCAATTTATTATTCTCTACGGTCGATGGAAACGACACGCCGGTGAAACGCGTCGGCTGTCACGTCTCTTGGATTAATTCGCGTGCGAGGATGAAAGGGTGAAAAGGGAGACGGTTTGTTGGCATTGCGGTTTACTCGAAGGCGCGACTCGTAAATCTCGAAACTAGAGAATTGCCGTGTTCCCGGCGACGCGACGGTTCGCCGTTCCTGTCCCATTTCCCACCGCTTCTCGCGATAACAGCACGTACCAAACTACTATGATCGTTCGTATTAAACGTACGAAATTTTCAACGAGGCAGTTCTATAGCATTCGTAAAACAGCTGCCAACAGTGATTTATAATTTATAGTCAAAACGATCACGGTAGGAATCGTATAAATCCCGAACAACAAGCTCGACTAAGATTGGCAAACTTGATTAGTTGCGCTCGGGAGGAAATGTATTCTGGCGAATCAATGCTAATCCTCTTCCGTTTGTTTTCTAACGAGCGACCGTGAATTTGTTCTGCGAAGAAAGAGCAGGCAATAGAGAAACGAAAGGAAGATGAAACGAAAGAAAGAGAAGGGAAAGAGATAAAAGAGGCAAAGACGGGCAAATTAATGGCTGCTAGTTGAACGGTATATTATACCCATTGGGTAATTACACATTTCATTAGATCGTAATCAATTGCGTGAACAAGTAGACGGCTGCGAACGTTTCGTCGTACACGTATACCATCTTTTATCCGGGAATTAATCACAAGGAGAAGGCTGTAAAGCTGGCACAGCCTCGAAAAGCGTATAGATACGTCTTCCTGTTATCGTCATCCGGTTGTTTCCCGGCGTCTGTACTCCTTTCCGATAAAAAACGAAACTTCTTCCTATCGTATCGATAAACATCTGTTTCTATTTCGCTGTCTCTGTTCGAAAGTAGAGCATCGACTGTGCTTCTACGCTCTGGTAGCCGATTACGCGATGAAATTAGTTTAATGTGAGATCGCAACACACGGGGTAACATCGACGACTGGAATATTTCCTCGGTAACGACGTCTGTTTCCTGTCTCTTCCATCTCAGTCAGAAGAAACACCATTTGTTCACCGACTCGCTGACACGATGACAAAAAGATGCGGCGTATCGATTTTTCGACGAATACGCTCGTCGGTCACCTTGCCGACTAATAAAACGCTGCAACGTTCTTTCCACGAAAGTCGAATTAAGAAACTAGGACGTGTTAGTACGACTGTTAGAACGACGACTAAAAGAAAAAACGACATTAAGTTACAAAAGAAAAAGAATGATGATTCATTTCAAATTAGAGCTATAGTCTCGCGATGGACATAAAAATATCGTTGTTGCTATATTTCCAACACGAGCTATGCCATTAGTGGGATTAATTTGTAACGGAGCTCGCTCTAATACCGTCCACAAGTCGATTCTTCGTAAAACGGATCGAACGCGTACGTTACATGAAATTATACGATGCATTCGTTTTCTTTCAGCCTTATGGAAATTTATCGTCGATTTGTCAAATCGTATCTACGGCTGGCCGGACGTTTTAAGGTCGATCGAGAAGATAAGGAACGAGGCATTCAGAGTGCATCGCATCGAGTTCGAACGATGTTTCGCCCCGTCACCTCCGGTACAATCGTCTAACAATTCGCGTGGCCGAGCGTCATGAAAAGTGGTAGGAGAACACCAGCACTGCGCCACTCTTCATTCGTCGATATGCACTATCACGTGCACCATTCTTCTGTCGGACGTACATTGACTTTTACTACTTGGTCGCCCGACTACGGCTGCAATGCGCAACGCCGGCTAAATTAGACGAAGGGTTCGCGAAACGACCCTTTCGCCAGTCACGGTAAATGGGATAATAAGCCTCGTTCGCAACAACGGAAGGGTAAAAATACCCGGGAAGAATGCTTCTCTTTTGCTTTGCTTGACGTTTCGAAACAACCATTCACGTTGAAATAATCGCTTTTTTTTCAAACGACTTGTAATTATCTTTCACTGGCCGAAAACGGTATATCTCCGTGGCATATTTTTAAAATGGGTTATAAATATAATACAAATACGCGGGTACGTAGGTTGATTCGTAAACCTTGAAGAAACCGCGCTTGCAAGAGGAAGCACTTCGATAAATAGCGGGTGATAGAAATCAGGTTACCCGACTGTAAGCGTTTCAACTACTAAAATTTCTGTGGAACTAGGCCTCGCGTGTACTCGATTCATTATTTTCATAGGCAAAATTAACCCCAAAAGACTATGCCCTGATATACGTACGTACGTTATCGTCTTGTCCAGAAATAATTGCTCGCCACTCCAAAAGAGAGAACTACGAAATTTCCCCTCTTATTCGACTCGTGACGGATCTCTATTTTCATCGAATGTTCAAAATCCTATCGACGTTAACGTTCCCAAACTTTTTGGACGAAATTCGTCCATGTCCGGCAGAAGAATCTTAATCGAGTTCTCTCCGCGGGCAGAGTATAGAAACGAAAACGAAGAACGTACGAGCAGCCCATGGAAGAATGCAAGCTGTCACGATGAATTCAACTTTGACACGCAGTATTTCGCCGCTTGCATGCAGCTGGCATCAGGAGGTCGAAGTAGTAGGAGAACACCGGCACTGCGCCACTGTTTCTCCTTCGTCGATATTCTCGGTGTAGCTGGTCGGCGAGTGGCAGTACGTTGACTCCTACTACTCGGCCATATGCCTCTGAGCATAGATTACAACGCGCAATCGTGTTGATAAGCCGCATGTTGCACCGTGTTGTACAGGTGGGAACCGGCCAAGTCAAAGGGCCGTGTCTCTGTTACGTCACTATCTACGCTGCAGTTCCTATCCTTTCCTTTCTTTCTTATTCCTTTTAGTCGTATTTCGTTTGTTCCGGTTAGCAAGCGACGCGCAACCGATCGTCCTGCCTTGCTGGCATTTCGTTCTCTTCAAAGTCTGCAGGACGTCGCTCGTTTCCTTTCTTTTTCCCCATACTTGCTGAGAGAAACGGAGTACGTTTACGAGTACGAGATACAACATCTTCTTTATTTTCGTTTGTGTAAGTTTGCTTGATTCTATCGGATGCTATAAAACGATAAGACCGAAGGGTAGAAACGTCTTCTTTCGTTGACCGAGAATACACGAAGATCTTCGCGTTATACGAAGCATTTTGATCGTGCGACGTTGCACAGTGGAATCTTGTTTACTGGGCGGAGAGAATTAGGGGAATTTCTCCCCTATGCTTGCACTCGAGGATACCAAACGATCGCTCTAGTTTGGGGGATGTTTTAGGAAGTATTAGAATTCGTTGTTATCTTACGTCTTCCATCGACCCTTAACGTACGAGGTTTTCAAGGATTACGATATATAGGGCGAGCAGCGAGGGTTCAAATTGAATTGACAGAAATCTACAAAGACAAGAACCACCTGAAAGGTTAGCTAGGGCAGCATCGACTTCATATATATAGTCTTTAGCCTTGGTTTAGTTTCTATAGAATATTCCATTCAACGCTATATATATATATATATGCATCGATGCATCAATCGACTCTATATTTTATTTCGTAGTCTTCTACCTTTACACGCTTGTACACTACATTGTCTTAAACGATACACAGTTGCAAGAAACTTGCTATATATTTTCGATTTCTTTTCTTGGCAAGCGATACGAACCCGTTTCGCTAGTCCGCGAAATATGTCGCCAATGCGGCACGACACACAGTGAAGAAGTTTCGACCATCGTACGTTTCTCTCTTTCCTCTCTTCGTCAAGAGGTAGATCTACTTTATGAAACATCTTGTTCCACTTCGTCTTCTTCTTCTTCTACTTTTCTTCTTCCTCTGATAAGAATTACGTGCAAGTTACACAAGGACAAGACTCGATCTTACGCTTCGTAACTCCTGCAAAATGTTTGTCTTTTCAACTTTGAACAAGCATTGGGCTACCTTCCTTTGATCAGTATCTGTCGACTCTGTTTGCTGATCCTTCCACTTACATTAATAATCGTCCGGGGAGTTACTATTTACTATTCAGACGCAGCGTAGATGCTTTCCCGGCTCGTTCGTCTTTTCATTCACAATCGGGGTCGTGTTTTCCACAGTTTTAATTATTCTTTCTGACACGGTTTCGCATCGTTATTTCCGCCTCGTCACTAACACGTCCCTGCAATTTTTCTTTCCACTACGCGCCGTGTTTCGCTCATCCTGCGAATCCTTTCGCGTCCATGTTCGTCCAGCAGGATTCATCTGAATTTCAAGCAAGCGAATTTAATTTTTTCCCTGCCATGGTGTTTCCCGCTCCGATTTGTTTTGCCCCTTTCGAATTCCCTACGATTGATAGGAAAATGAGGTCGCGCAAGATTGTCAATACGAGTGCAGGCCACGCTAGGTTTCCACGCAATTGCACGACTTTACTCGACCGATCGATTCTTTCGAGTCGTGTAATAAAAATGAATTAAATAACAAATTAAAAATACGTCCGCGCGAAACTGCATGTTGAATCGTTCGCTTTCTTCGAGCAAGTAAGTTCTGAAACGCAAGCGAGAGCAAACACGAGAAAGAGCAGAAAGAAAAACTGCAATAGCGAAAGAGTTTCCTCGTTAAACCGCTTCGAGGACCCGCTGTGTCACGGGCTACGTTCCGAGCAGTCGGATATCGCAACGAGTGGCTCGTAAATCCTCGAGTTCACTTCACTGACACCGATCGCGACGGTGACGATCGTGCTGTTGATCATAATGACAACAAAAAGCAACCGTTCAGCGTACTCTGTTCTCGCGATATCACATTTACCGGGCTCGTTTGCCAATCCAATCTCTTCGATCTGTTGACTGTTCAATTTTTTATAATCAAACCAAAAGAGTGCTTCGAGTATGAATTTAACGCTTTCTCATAGCGGCGAGTGTTTGCTTAGGTCATTCGTCGTGAAGTTGCTGGTTTCGCGAATGCAAGAATCATCGTCGTCGTATTCTTCGTAAATTTTCACCACAATTTCGATACGAATTTCTTCTCGAGCACTACGCGGAAAAGAAATTGATTAATAAAAACATCGAAGAGTGATAAGCGGGGCCATGCTGGGATATAGGAAGAACGATAATTGTCTTGGAAGTCTAACCAGGGGAGGAAAGAGGAGCTACAAGGGAAAGGAGATAGGATCGCTCTCTCGACGATGTCATCTCGACGTCTCATCGGCATGCAGCCGGTTGGAAAAACGGATTTCTCTCCGTACTCCGCCGAGGCGAAAAATCTTCGATCGCTTGGAAATTACCTCGTGAAACGAGAGACGCGAACGGAGCGAAAAAGGCGATGTCGTTTCGCCGACCGAGAATTCGCGCAACATTTTCGTCAGTCTGTCGGCTGACGGCGTGTAGCAGTGCGCCTTTTTCGAGCGTTCTCTAACCACTGACGTTCGAGTAGCGAAAACGAAGGAGTAATTAAAAGTTTAAATTGCCGATTCGAAAGTTATTTGGTCGAAATACCACCAACAATCTTTTCACTATACGCGAACGAAAGACTTGGAACATCGTTCGACCTCGTTTTATATTTTTCTCGGTACGTAACATTCGCAGTTGGTTCTCCGAATTCGTCGAAGTAACTTCTACATAGGAGAATTCTCTTTCTCTTCCTTTTTCTTCTAATATATGTTACGAGTGGAAACTTTTCAGAGCTGTAAATATTCAAACGCGTGTCCACTTTTCGATCGAACTTTATGGAATTTGTCGATCCCTTTTAGCGTAATGTACGACGTACTGTCGAAGCCTCTGGGATTTCCTCGCAATTCGGCAGCGCGTGAAATATTCCTATTCGAAGCGAAGAGAAGGAGCTTGGAGAAGAAAAGGATCCTTCGGGAGGAGGTCGAGAACACCGGGGTGACAGTTGTATTCGTGGAAAGGAGAGTTTCATTCACACCCGGATTCGTTAATGAACTGCCGGTGCCTTCACGCCGTAGTTCGCGAATTTTATATTCATCTATTTTCGACGAATATCGATCGGTCGCCGCCGCAGTCGAACGATTGCGTCGAATCCTCGAGCAAGCGAATGATTCGCCGACTCGACGAATTTCCTCTCAGAGACGAGTCAACGAGCGTATAATCGGCCAACTTTTCAGACAATTATCGAAGTCGCGAAACGGCCGACTTCGTCGTCTTCGTTCCGTTTTCGCACGCGTTCGCAGATTCGAGCGAGCTCGGTATAATTTCTCGTTAGTTATTCGTGTTTTAATTACGAGACGCGTTCACAGCGGTGTCTCTATTAATTGCACACGCGACATCGTTCGGTGCAGTTTTCTTTGTACTACGGCGTAATTATCAATTAACCGGCTATCTCGTTAAACGCGACTTTTAACGACAATTACTCCGCGGGCCTTCGCGTGTTTCGTGCCCGACTACCGCTATCTAATTTCATCGGAACAATCACATCGACCTTTTGATTTTGCCCTCCCTTCCTCGAATACCGCTTCTGCTTTTCATTTCCGCGATCCACGAGCTCTCAGCGATTCGAAGTCGATCGAATCCTCCGCTGGGAGACTCTCCATCGCCTACATCGTGATTAAGTTAACGGAAGTTCTTTCGCTTCGCGAAACTAGTTTCCACGAACAACGGAGGTAGCGTTGTTCGCTTCTTTTTATTCTTTCTTTTTCGTTCTTTTCTTTTTTATGGCAAATAGGAAACTTTCGCGTCTTAAATTGTACCTTTTACCGGTATTTAGCGATCAGAGCGACGTCGATTGAAAATTTCGCAGTAGGTCATCAAATTCCGCTTATCGTTGACTTTGTAAGCGATCGGACGAAATTATGGAAATGTTCGCGTGGTAGGGCGAGTGGCGAAGCGGCGTGGCGTGGCGTGGGCGCGGCGACATACGGAAAGGTTAACAGTGCCCCACATCGGCATTAATAAATGAACGTATAAGGATCGATAGACGGTCGTAAATACGGCAGTCCACCGCACTAGCCGTAGGTGCTGCATCGACGCTATACTTTTAAATCAACCGATCCATTTTTGATCGCGCCTCTCCTCTGCTTTGCGTTCACGTACGCCACACCGCAACAAATTGTTTCGAAATGCAACGGGAGAAATGCGGTTTGTAACCGACTGCGTAAATATCGCGTCCCGAGGTCGAATACTCTTTGATAACACAACAGAAGAAGAGAATACAATTTTGTAACAAGATATTATGAAATCTATATAAAAATAAAAGACAAATAGATTAGCACGACGTCGGTACCATCTCGGCCTAAATTACAATAATTATTTCGCTGCGCGATAGACATATGAGCCTAAAGCTTTTGCAAATGGATTATGGAAGCCCCATGCATCGACCTGTCTGTCTATCTATCGAAACCTTGCAGCATGTTTTAATTGGTACAATGAACGCCCAGATACACAACGTTGGAAATATTTCATGCTCCTCGAGTCGCCCTCGAATCGTTAAATATCAGTTTCTTTTATTTCGGAAATGTCGAAATGCGTAACGTGGTTACTGTTATCCGGCTCTGTAGTACAATATTTGAAGATACAACAACGACGATCGTGCTCGTTGTTTTACTTGCTCCTTGTTAATGGGAAAAAGTCCGGTCGGACAGATGAGCATGGAAACGAATGAAAATATTTAGAGAACGTAGCCGGGTTGAGCATACGCGCTGGTACGCGTGTCCAGATCACGTTGTCACCTCCGCGTTCTCGGACATAGAACCGACAGTATCTGGGTTAAGTAACTAAATCAATCAACTCTGAAAAAACAGGACAACGCAATTAGCGACGCCGCTACAAATCTGTCAGGTTTATAAAATCCCGCGGAAAGAGACAGCTTACCGACCTGCCTGCTAATGCGATAAAATATATCCCCGTTCCTCTTATGCCTTTTAGAAAACGTCTTTTCTCCTCGCCTATCCACGGTCCATGAAAACGATCTGACGTTTGTCGAAATCTTCGCGCCGGTAAAGTGGCGTCGTTCCTTTTTTTCTTTTTTTTTTTCTATAATTCTCTTCCTTTTTCCTTATCTGTCCTCTGTCTTTGTTCGTCGCAACCTTTACGAAGCCGCGTTGACGCTTTATTTTTATACCAGCATCGTACATTCATCGAAGGGAAACCGATCGACATTCATGGAAACTCCATTTTTTACAGTAAAACAAAAACAAAAAAAAGAAAAGAAAGAAAGAAACGAAAGGGAAGGAAGGAAGGAGTCGTTTCTGGTCACTTCTGCGAATCAATACCCGTTGTCATCGTATTCGATTGTACGTGCATAGGTTCGAACATTCTCGCCAACAGCAGATACGATTGACTTCTCGTTTCTACTTGTCGCAGGGAAATGTAAAGTCTATCCAGATATCCGAAGTTGAATCGTACACGCGATATACAACACCGAAGGGGGCCGAACTTATGCTTCGATCGTCACAGACAATCGGCAAATCGTTTTATCGATCGCCTAACCGTTCGTACTGGATTAACTCTGACACGATATGGTTAACAAATTCGACGTAACGGATCGTCCTATTTATTCAAATTCCCGGCCTTTCTTTTCAAACGTTTGCCCTCCCCCAATGATTTTGAGTTCGACGATTCGATCTTTACATCGTTAGGTGTTTCGAAGGTATATCGGATCGGTGAATATCATAGGTGTCGAAAGCGTCGAAGGGAAAAACGCAACAAAGTGTGCGAAACGAAGAGGAGGTGGATGTTTTATTTCACAACGACTCGCGGTGCTTAAAGGGAAAGATCCACGAAATCTACTATGCGATATTTCAGCTATCGTTTTGTAATAACTCGCCGCATCGATTCTGTATTACAGCAGCTCCATTCAGAGTATAGGAGCACGTACACATGGCACGAGTACACTGGGCCGCATCAGGAGCATACGGTCGTTCGTCGAGCTCCGCAACCACCGCCGACGTCGAGTAAGTTCACTCTATTTATTATTTAACTCTCCGTTTATATATACATACTCTGTTCACGATCTAGAAAAAGTCAGTCGTTTGATCAGTACGATCTAGTCTCTTAGCTAAATCGTCGCATAGTTTCGATATCGGTATGGTGTTTGAGTAAATAAAACAGCAGCAGAGCACTTTAGCAAAAAAAAAACAGAAGAAAAAATCTACGAAGCGGTTTTCACAAAGAAACTAAAACGAGCAACGAACCTGATTAAGGATGACTGGATAAATTTCCTCAGGCATCCATACCGTGCTGTTTAAAGGTTACATAATTGTCTCCATAAATTCGTTAGAATCATATCAGCAGTCGCGAGCGTGAAAAAGAAAAAAAAAGAGAAGAAAAAAGAAGAGAAAAAAAAGAGGGAAAAATAGTGACGCGTTCCGCGTTTTTATTGCAACAACGTCGCTGAATCGTCGGGTTGAATAACGTTGTTAGAGACGCGATTAACGTACCATAGCCTCGAAATTCATTCGTAGAAATATGCTGCGAACGGCATTTTAGTTTTCACGTTACGAGCGTTCTCTGGTACGCGGCGACGCTTATAGAGAAATACGCATTGAAAACGCGATCGGTGAATTAAGTGGAAAAACGTGTAATGCGAAATTTAAATAGACGCGATGACGATGTTGATAGCGATAATAATAATGATTATGATCACATTTTAGATGAAAGAAGAAATTCACGCTCGTATCACGCTCCAGATGATTCGTACTTATCGACTTCCATTTTTCTCATGATCTTTTCTTCCCCTTGTTAGTATTGTAAAAGGTGTTTAGCGATTTTATTTCTTTCTTTGATCGTGCTACTTATAGTCATCATACATCTGGTCTCATTAATACCGCACACGCTCTGTCGTCACGTTTCACCTCCCGTTTTCACACCACCACCGCCATGTCTCTCACCTTCGTGACTCGTATAATCGTACCATATATAAGTATGTATAACATTTTGTTTCACTACGTCTGTCTTATACGTCCAATTATACCACTGATTTCTCCATAACGTGTACATTCTTTGTTCAGTCTTGTCGATGTTGTGAACTCCTCACACTTTCCTTTCCTCCATCTTAATTCCTTACTTTGATTGCCGACGTTTACGTGAACGTGTGACAAAACGCTTAATTATATATACAGCTATCCTAGATTCTATATTAATACGAGCCTAAACGTCCTATACATCCTCAGAGTCGCGATTCATAAGATCGCAAAACGTCTCGAGACACGTGGCCGTCGATCACGCAGACTATATCAACCCAATCACGGCTCGTGAGCTACCGTGAAAATAATTAATTAATCACTCGGCGTAGCTATCGGTTATCGATAGCGGCCAGGAATTTACAAACGATTCACGTTTGATTTGGCAACGAGCTTGCTTGGACGTTCTCGTGAACGTGGGATCGGTTTTCGGGCCAATTTCTCTCTCTCTCTCTCTCTTTTTTTGTTATCGTTGTTGTTATTGAAAAAGAAACGCAAAGACAAACGGTATCGAAACCGAAACGGGTCACTAGACTAGGCAGCCAAAATACGGATAACCGGAAAAGAGCGAGTTTAGCGAGAGAGAAGTAAAAAGCGAAGAACGTAAAGGGAAAGAAAAGTGAACGAAAGACAACGAGTAAAAGGGAAAAAGACAAAACGAGAAAAGAAAATGGGAACGAGAGAAAAGAGAAAAAGAAAGACGAATACGGTGCCAGCTGCGAATTTTGATTGCAGCGAAGCAACCGAGCGCGAAGCTACAATCGGCCAAGTCAACCGAGGATGAGAACAACGAAGGTAAGACGAACGATCGGAGCTACGCAAACATCTAGATTATTACGGTTTATTTCGCTCGTTTTAGCCCCTTTTTTTTAACACCTTTTGGGGGGTGGAATTTCCACTTTGGCCTTGCTCCGTTTCATTCTCAACTCCGCCCTTCTTTTCTTTTAATCATCCCATTCCCCAGGCGCGAGGAGATCCCATCCAACGTAATTAACCCTTCTGAAGTAACTTTCGCTTTCGGAAACGTCGCCAGACACCTTCTTCCGAGCTCTGTGCCGCGACACCGTCGATACTCGTCGACGTTCTATTCGCGAGTTTCACGGTCGAAGGGTTAATAGAGCATGCTTGCTTGCGGTTGACCGATGATTCCTAAGACTCGGTTCGCATTGCTATTTTGTAATCGCGGTTTTGCATCGCCGAGAACAATCATAACGATAGCCATATAGCGTGTCGAAGAAAAGTAGAAAAGTACCGTGCGATTACAGACCACCGGTCGGTCTCGTGTTTAGAAACAATTCCGTTTTATTCGACCGTTACATACGCATTAATTTCTCGAGGGCAAAGCCGTGCTCGATATAGAATGTTTACGAAGCTTTCGAAGCGACCTTCGAGCTTCGCGAGCTCGAAAAAAAATGCACCGGATTAAAACACAAGTGCGAACCAGGTCTGAACGTTTCAATCTCCTCTCTGCGCTTGCCTCTGAGTTTTGCGACGAATCTCGCGCGAACATTCTCATCTGTCACGTCGGTGTGTGAATGCATCCATTGTGCAGGCTGTGTTTAGGTTGCATCGACTGTCCTTAGGCACGCGTTTCTTTTTCTTTGTACCCGTTAGATCTTGTATACGTAGGGCATGTTGGCATAACCGATCGAGGTACTTCTCTCGAGGAAACGCGCCAAGTGTACAGTCGCTACGATCTTGAAAAACAAAGAAACAAAGAAGATAAGAGAAAAAGGGAGGAGTGGGGGAAAGAACGTATTTCGTCGAGAAGCGTATCTCATCGAACCGAAACGAACAAAGGTGCACCCTTTTGTTTCTCTATCTTGCCCCTTGGAAGAGTCTCGTTTGGAAACGGTGCTCCTTCGAAGACGTTTTACTCTCTTTTGTTTTTGATTTCGTGCATTGTCAAATGTTTTATACGTTAACGTTTGCCAGTCGGACTGTCCGTTATCACGGACCGCTTGAAACACGTACAACCTTTACCTCTGCTCCAAGTAGATACATAGGCTAGATAGATAGTGCACGATGCGCCTCCGCATTTACTTGCACGAAAGTTCGCACAGTGGTTTGCCTCGAAAATGTATCGTTGTATATACGCAGCATATACATATATTGAACTCTATACAACTTGTTACAACTTGTTCCAGAATTCTCGAACTATCAGCTTCGCGATTCGCGCTAAAAATAACCCCTCGGCCCCTCACGGTTTTCGCCAAAGAATTCTCGCCCGAGAAAGTTGAGAAAGAGACGACACGCGATTTTTCAACATCCAACGATTGCTCGATAAACATTGCGTATTGTAAAAAACTCCGAAGCAAATCAATTCCTTCTATAGACAAACGCGGGTTTCCCTGTCCATTTACATAAGATAGAAGGACGATGAATAGTATCCTTGCGCTGCTCGACTTGTCAAGACGTTTCGACGAACCGCTTATTCAACTTTACGTAAAACGGGGAAAACGCGAAGAAAAGAGAAAACGGACTCTGTTTCTATAATTGTTTCCTTTTTCTTTCTTTTCTTTTTTTTTAACATCGAGAAAGAAAGCTTCTTCCTAGTTGTATCTGTTTCTCATTTTATTTGCTGCGTCGATCGCGCCTTTCGATTTAGCGCAGTAGAAACGCATTTCAGTTTTGCATACGTCTCTGCGTTTGGGAGCCTCTTAATTGAAATCGTTAGGTCGAAGGTACCGCGCGCGTTTCCTTAGACTTTTCTGCTCGCCGCATTTCTTTTCGCCTGCACGGCAATCAAACATTTTTCGCGGCGCTTGCCTCTATACTTTTGCCGCGTTGTAGGTGGTGTACGCCCTCCCATTGGACTTCAGGCCGATTGTAGCGATTAATCGTTGCAATTAGACCGCAGCTAATTAATTTTCAATCCCGATTCGTCCCTGCGATTGGCAAAACACATGCCGCTATTCGTGTACGCGTGTGTATAGATACTAGATACGCGTATATGTGCGTACGCGATTATCTCGTACGACCGAGACGCGCGATCGTCTGCGTTCGAAAACTGTCGATCGTGAAATTGCGACGATTAATCGTCCCTACGATCGGACGAGACAATCGCTCGAGACAATTAATTCCCGTGTCGTACGCGGAAAACCATCGACTAGGCTAATGCCCGTCACTGGCTAATGAGCAACGAATTTAATTATCGGCCGGGAGATGCGAGACACCGCCGATATTAGATGAATTTGCGGCAAATTACGCCCACGCAAAACCACCGACTCGCCTAACGGGGATTAATCAACGTGTTACAGGGGCCACGATCGTAGTGGATTCGTCGACGGTCACCCTGGCGTTCTACGTTTTTTCCACTTGAAAACGTACTCGATTCCTCGATGCATCGGACCATCTCTTTCTCTTCCTCCTCCTTATCCTCCTCCTTCCCTCGCCATTCTAGTTTCTTGGCAAACGTAAAGTTATATACACGGAACAGTTGCTACGGACGACGTAAAGTCTTTTATCGCGAAAATATTCCGCAATTTTTACGGTGGAAAGAGCCCAACCGTTTCGGAAGACTAGCGGCGACCCACATTTTCGCTACGATTACCGGTTTACTACACTCTGTTCGGTCTGAAAATTATTCCCGTCTGACCTGTTTTCCACTGCCAACGTTACGACGCGACTAATCAATGCTAGTCCATTGCGTATTGCCCGCGAAATCTTCTTCGAATAGCTGTCAAGTGGCGCGATTTTGCTTGAAAATTCGATCGATTCGAGGAAGCACGCAGAAAACGCGATACGAGAAACGTGCGCGGCTCGTAACATAGTCGAACGACTATCGTATCGGTAATCCGGTGTGTATCTTTTATGACAGTGGCCTCGATGATTATTAGTTCGATTCGATCTCGTTGACGAATCACCCATCGTTATCTCTGCTTAAATACATTAAGCCAGGCAAGCACACGATTCTACGCGTATCGTACTCGTTTCGACGTACACGCTATCCAAATACATAAACACACACGGTCAATATTGTAATTCTAGTCTCTGATTAATATCGACGGCAATTCACGTCCGATGAATAGTTTCTATCGTTTCAATTGGAATCAGCGCGCAAACGTCCGGCTCGATGATTTTGTCCGATGCGCTTACATTTCGATCAGGTTCGAAGGGGACACTTATCAAAAATGATCGATCACGCAGCAAATATCAACTGCGTAAATCAACGTTCTATCGCGTAAATATACGTTGAAATTGGCGGATAAATAGCATCAAACAAACACTCGACGAAAATAACTTTCCCCGCGTGCGAACAGCCGCTTCAGTGTAATTAATTTATTTGCAGCCCGCGCGTTGGGAATCGTCGAAACGTGACGCGACGGAAAGAAAGGAGACGAAAACGGGCAAATCTCTCGTTCCTACCTGTTATTTGCTCGCCTTCTTTTCTTCTGGAAACCGCGAACTTTTACTTTCATCGAAACTTCTCTCGGTGAATCCTTATTCAAAGGGAATGAGAGTTGTTTCATTGGCTGAAACGAGAACGTTAGCCCGTGAAGATAATTAATTCATAGCCAGTAAGTCGAGCGACGGTTGAAACTAGAAGGCGTAGGTGCTAGTGAAAGAGGAGGCGGTTTTATCTGTCTCATACCGGCTATTGATATGCACGGAAATCCTTCTGACAGTTTTCTGGCATGAACTAAAGTCTGCGACATGGGTGACCGAGAAATGCCGGCTGCCAATTATATTACGCGACTGTCACAGCTCACGATGGTATTACAATTAAAGAGAAAAGCAACAAATAGGAAAATGGTTGATGGAAAATTCTCGTCCGTGACTCTTCCGTCTGCTTTTCGATTTAGCAAAGCGAAAGGAGCAAACGATCTTACGTATCAGTGCCTAATGAACGAGCGTCCAGTTTTCCTCATTTTTCTCCTATTTTTATGTCATTTTCTTTCCTTTCCGCCGTTAAGTCTCGTTCTTTTTATGTTTTCGAACACAGGAAATCTTTCTTTTTTTCTTTCGGTATTAAATCAATCTCGCGTGCACCTTCGTTCGTCGATCGACTGAATACTTGCACGTTGCACGATCTTTACGAGTGATCGGAACTTTGATCGTTTCTTTGTCCTATAGACCATTGGTATCACTGCGTTCGATCGTGTTTGCCATGCATATGGAAGTTAAGCCTAACATTATTCATAGATCTTGAAAGTAGAGCATCTGTCTGCGGAATGAAACGAAGCTGATGCATGTTTATTCTTATAAAAAACGGTACCGTGTTATCTTTCGAAGCGATCGTTCGACTTGTGTGGCGATGAAACGATAAAACCGTTTTTTCTATTATTTCCCTTGGTGCATGATCTAATAATTCGGCGGCATAAAACGAAGCATTCCCCTACGGATGATCGAGCAGAGAGCGTCGATCTCTATTCACCTACGCAACTGGAGCACAAAGCTGACATCCTACCGATGCGATTAGCTTCGATCAAAACACACCGGAAGAATTGTCCTTATTCGATAGACCTCGCTATCATTCTCCTACTATCTGATTTAGGTATAGATCGAGCCATTTCCAACAGGATACTGATTTTTCGATTCGATTCGTTCTGCAAACTGGCTCGTTGGTAACAAATCTAGTTCGATTAACAACCGCAAACAGATCAACACTGACACCAAAGTGCACGATATCGTCGTATTAAAGTTTCAACGACGCTTATATAACCGAGTTAATGATCCACGCATCGTCACACGCAGAGACACGCAAACATGGACGTGCAAACACACGCGCCACGTACGTACGCACACAGATAAAACAGTCGCATTAGACGATCAGAAACGAGGAGAGACGAATGCATAGACGCTCAACGTCGCATCGATCATTCGTGTGCACGTTATTGTTGACTGTCCTAGCATCGCCTAGCGATAATGGCCGCACTGAAAGCGGAACATTCGCGACGAATCGGTTGCACGGAAATGACAGAATGCAAACGGAAACGCTTGCACGCGAAGAATCGGCCTGTCTCTCTCAAACTGTCCTCTCTTTCTGTTCTCTTTCTGTCACCTGGCTTTTCCCGAAACACTTCGAAGCTTGGAATCGCGTGACCGAAAGCCGGCACGGCACGACTTATCCTCAAAGTACCGGCGGATTACCGTATCCGGCAACTTTTCCTCGAAACGACAACTTAACTTCGTCTCGTGTTCAACTTTTAACCCCTGTGCGGCGATTTCAACGCCGTCTCTTCGGAATCCGATTTCCGTTGACCTTAATTCAACGCGCGGCGCGTCAGCGACGAAACAGCACCGATGGAAACGCGGTGCCGTGTCGCGTCGATTTCTACGAAATACGATTTCCAGTGAAATCGAAACGACGAATCGTTGAACACGGCGTGGAAATCGTGACGGGAAGGACGCGAGGTCGCGGAACGATGGCGAGATCTCTCCGCGAGAACTCGAGACCGAGAAAAACATCCAGCGGTTCACAAAAGCAAGCTTCGCGAAACTATGAGCCACTCGAGACGCTTTCTAAGCTTTTGTCGCTTATAATCGTCTTTCAGCAATGTTCCAAGCGTTCGAGCCTCGAGAGGAGAAAGTGCCTCTTCCAGTTTCTGCTCCGACAGGCGGCTAGCGAAAATATAGAGAGTTAATTACCAAGCGTGTTGGTAAGAGGGCGAACAACGGCTGCTGGATGCTTATGCGTGGACGTGTTGCTTCGAAAATGAAAAGAAACGAGAAAGAGAAGGACTACAAGTTCATTTTCTTCTTCCCTGCTTCTTACAGAGGAACGCTTTTTTTCCTTTCTACGACTTTGTGTGATCTTCTGTGTGCGGCGTACGCGCGCGTGCCTGCAGATACTGCAAGATGTAGCAGCTTCCCGCTTGTTCTGTGTGTTGTCGCCTCGAGATGTTCGCCTCTTTTTATAAGTTCGTTTCCCGTGACATCGTGCACGTTCTCGGCCGCTGTTTAATTACCTCTATTATCAGAAATCGATTTCCATCCCCAAACGAAGTCTCGAGCCACTCGAGCGTCTCTCCTGGCTGCTCGAAATTTCCTCTAACCGTGCGAAATTACTACCAGCAATAGGGAGAAAGAACGGAATCGATTTCTAAACGATCGTACGTTCGAATCGTGACGCGAACCGAAAGGTTTCTTTCCACTCGTTCGAAGGAGAAGCGGTCGAGAACGCGACTCGTGTAGTGTCCCTTTCGTGTAAACGAAAGACGATAGATACCAAATGAAAGATCTCAAGCAGCCACGTTTATTCGTTTCAGGACCCACTTTGGAACCACCATTGCCACGGCGAAAGAAATGCCCGGAGCTGGCGTACAAAACGCACGAATTCATGACGGCAGCCGATGGAGGAGGCATCGACGCCGTCGATTCGAACGTTGTAGCTGACAAAGTTCGAGTAAGTGCGAGTCGACGAGCGTGCGAACGTCCCGCGTACTTTTCAGATACGACGCAGAACGAACGATTACTCGGACACGAATGAGAAAAAGGTTGGAGACCGACAAACCTATAGCTCTCGTTATCCATGTCGTACGCGTATCGAAAATCGGGAAATCGATAAACGCGTAATCGGTTCGTTCCTATTTTTAATCGACGATAGAAAAGGGGGGATGTGGGCGGAGGGATGGAAGCAACGTAAATGGAGTCGTAAAAGTTTATTCGAAGCTTTCTTCCAACGCGTAACCCGCAGGCCAATTTCCTCAAGTTCTCTGTCAACAAGTCGTCGTCATCGAGTTTCATCTCGCTCGACCTGTTTTTCGAATGCACATTGACGCGTGCGCTTCTCCCGTACGAGCGTCCCTTTCTTACGCGCGTTCCTCGTGAAAGTACGCGAATAGCCATCGAATAGCGTAGCCTACGAGGCTGCACGTCTGAAGTTAACGATCGTGAAATCGTGATTACAGGAAGTTACAACGCAGTCAGGTTTGCCACCGAGTCAACTGAGCAAAGCGATTTCGCGGATCAGCACCGAGTATCGGCTGCAGTTCGCCTGGCCTAGAAGACCTCAACTGACGAATGGCGAGACAATGGCGCCGGAGGTGTTGGCCGCGGGACTTCCTGCAGGTACGACAGGCCCACCTAGAAAATCTCTCAGCATGGGAGCTCTTAAGCAGGGTATCGCCCCTACAGGACCTGCCCCGGTTCACAAGAAACGACCCGGTGATGTCGATCATAAGCGCGATGGTAAATGGAACATCTCGACAAATTTTTTCTCCTCCGATCCAACTTGCGTTTGCTTTCCAAGGGGTCTTGAACCATTTCAAGTAGAAAAAAGTATCGATTTATTTAGTCACGAAGACGTTTCTCCTTCTGGAATCTTTTTAACATTCGCTTGTTTCTCTTTTCCTTTTTTTTCTTTTTTTTTTCTTCTTGTCGATGTATCACAGGGATGCAAGCGTCGGAGTTGGAGCCGCTGGTCGGAGGAACCGGGGCCGACACCATCGACGGAGTGGTGCCCGAGGGCGACGAGCGCGAGGAGGATATGCCGGACTTGAAAATAGCTTTCAGGTCAGAATTCAAGATGACGTATATTAATCCGAGCTAGCTTATCGTACACGGTCCCGTATGCAGCATCGCGTAGACGAAGAGATTCGAAGGGAAGAACGAGAAAGCATCTACGACGATCCGAGGTCGATTGCGACGTGTTTCGCGCGTGTATATCACACTCATCGAGAATGAGAAAAAAGAAAAAAAAAAAAAGAAGAACATACGCTAGAGTACCCTACAACCACGATTGATTCTTTTCAGGGGTAAAAAGTCAGGTAGGACCGTAAGGATATCGGATGATAAAGGGCTGAGCAAACCGCAGAAGAAACCGTTTCCTACGTCTGATGTCATCGAGCTTAGACGACTCGCTGACGAGTACAAGGTAATTCCGGGAACAAAGATGCCACTGTTCCATCCTTTCTTTCGCCGATATTTATTCTTCGAGTTTCAATTTGGAAACGATATTCCCCCTTTACACCTTTCTTAGTGTCTTTCGTTTCTCGAGTGTTCCCTAGGCAGGCTTTCGCCATCCATAGAACCATTAGTGTACGTGTGTCTTTGTAAATATCCTAAGTGTTACAAATACAGAGCCAAAGGATGAACGTTGTCGATTTACGAGTGCATTCAAACTTGCATGTGTTCGTCTTATCATTTTTTTTTTCAACGATTTCTGAACGTTTGATTCACAACACGACTCAATATCGATCGGCCATCATCGTCAACGATCACGACAAATCTCTACGATCTTCTGTCAAACTCATATACTCATCGTACACATGCATGCACATATTCCTCAGACGTCAAAACCGATCGAAATCAACGAAAATCGTTTGCACACGAAACGTAGTACGATCTGTGTCTTCCATAGCATGTTCTCTATACACGCGCGCGCGTGTGTGTGTTTGTGTGTGCGTGTGCGTATGTGCGCTCGCGCGCGCCATAGTGCCGCTGCAAACGCGTTATAGCTTAGCGCCTAGGAAGTAAAAAGCAACAGAATGATTGATTCTGATTTATATTAGCATCGCGACTGGGGTTGCGGTCTGGCAGCAGAGGACGAGGCTTCGCTGTGGAAACGAGTCTCCAGTAACCACGCTCTCAACGCGCTGTCCCTTGCCAGGCCAGTACACTACTCCACTCTCAAACATTCAAGTTTTCCATGTTACTTGACAATCAATGTCAATGGTAAACGGTATCCGTTTCGCAACGCGATGAACAGAAATATAAAGGTAGAAGAACATCGATAGCAAACGTTAAACAAATTAGACGTAAACGAAAGCTGATTGTACGAATGGAAGGAAATGAAATTTGCCGATGAATTGACGGATAAAAAATCGTTAGAAGTAGTTGCACTCTTGCGATATCAGACGGATTGTTGGTTATTTTCGAATATGGCTATCCATCGAGCTACGAGCACGATCGATCGATCGACAATTTTTCAAATTTACATATTATCCATTCTCGTTGGTACGTATAATTCTCTAGTACTGTGAACGTAGCAGTATCGGCGTATGCATAGGGAGCATCGGCGTTTGACTTGGCACGATTGGATTCTACTGGCGTCCGACTTATCAGGAATGCGACATCGGTGATTAATTTGACGATGAGTTCTAGCATTTATCGTGAATATTCGCTAACCAATTATCGTCAGAGACAGAGACACCTCCATTCATGTACACGCTCTACTCGAGCCAGAGAAAGAGGAGAAAAGAAAAGAAAAGAAGAGAGTCAAGCGTAGTTGTACAGGGACGAATTGTTCGAATCTTCGTACGGGTTTTGTCGTAGCTGCCTTTTATTTCTTCCACGCGATTGTGCCTCGTGCCGAATTGTCAGTGGAAGAAAAAACCCGGTGACAAGTGGTTGCATATTTAGGTCAGTGACGAAGGAAGAGAAAGAAAAGGAGAACACGAGGAAGGTCGCCCCCGTTGCAGCCACGATGACCATGCCCCCTGCTGGCCGACCATCATCGGTACAAGCCAGACCCGTTCACGGAATTTTGCATGACGATTTTAAAGTGGTACGTACTTGTCCACTAACGATTCATTAATCCCAACGATATCGATAAAATTGATGTATCGGCCGACAGGACCCGGAAAGAGCCATTGCTCGCGCAAGGAAAGATTTCTTGATCCGCCATCACTTGGATCGTACAACTGGCGTGGGTAAGTACATCGAAGTAATTTCAAACGGTGCAACAACGAATTTTATGAAAATAGAAAAAACCTGTTCTCCTTTCCTGTCAGGTGACGGTGCACTACTTCCCTCTCCAACGAGAGAGAAGTTGGAGCCCGTGATACCACGACGTCGAGAGGAAACGAAAGAGCACCGCGAGGAGATTCAGCCTAAGACCAAGTCCAGTCCTAAGAACAGTCCAAGAACCGGTCGTTCTCAGAGTCTTGGTCCTACCGTGACCGAACGTCGTTCACCTAAACGTCAACCACCGCGTGCACCGTCCGTCACTAAAGACGCCAAGGTATTTCTTTAGGAAAAAGCCTCGATGGCAACTAGCTACGTTCTCGTCAAAGAGACTTAGTCGATATTTAAGACTCGATCACGTGTAAACTGGAAATAATTCCAAGATTAATTCAATGATACAACATTATCGATCGAGTGCCTTTTGTTTAGGAGAAAGAAAAGGAGCCGAAGGACAAGGAGAAAGAGCAAAGGGAAAAGGGCAGTGAGCCTGAAAGGCACCCACGACCGAGTAAGTAGCACGAACAGGCATCGATACGTCCTTTGTCATCTCTTTGTATCGGTACAGTCGATCGATTTAGTATTCAAGAGATCGTAACCCAAATCGATTGGCGCTCGTAATCAATTACGAGTTCCGTGTTTTGCATTTTCGCATATACCATTGAATTTGATTGATTGATTTGGATAGAAGTCTTTATACACATTATTTATATACATATTATGCGAGTTTGGTCTGCTGTTTGCTCTTGTGGGTCCCAAAAGCCAAACCGTTCGTCATACCTGACCGTATTTACCCTGTTCGAATCGTGTTGCAAGAGACATCCACCGCTTCTAAGAGTATCGCTGTACGTGCTTGTATCTTTCTTTGTTCGTACGGGCCGTAACTTCATTGAAAAGTGTCGATCGTAGAAAGATTCGTCGCAGGCCGATCTGCAACGCGCATCTTCTTTGTCAAATGAATTCTTTAAGCGGTGTGTGTCGGACGCGTTAACTGCCAAGTGGTCGTTAATGTTTTAGGCAAATGCATGACACTCCTGTTTAATCGTTTCTATCTTTTTGTCTTTGCCTATGAGTCCAAATCTCTAGTAATCAGTAGCCCTATTGATTGTCCGTGCAGAAAGTTTTGCAACATGTTGTTTACCCCTTTCTTTCCTGAACAACCTCCGTAAACCGCGAATTAGCCCAACCAACTCGTTTAACCGTTCTTACAATTAGCTATAGCAGAATGTTCAATGTCAAACATATATAGTATCGGACAATGGAATCGATCGAGTAAATTAAAGCTATCTGGATAAGTGTGTCCCTTTTTGAACGCCGAGCATTAGCAAAAAAGAAAAAAGAAAATACCGTCATCTTTTATGAAAATAACACATCAACGCGCTTGATCCAAGCATCATCGATAGATAATCCTTGTCACGTTGTTTCACGTATCAATAATATTGTTTCATATATCTGCACCTAGCACCATGACTTTTCATCCTACGTGACGCCTCTCGTTCACTCGTAATCATCACCAGTCACATCTCTTCGATCTACCATCGTCCTTCATCATCGTCACGGTCGTGTAGTCAGCCAAATAGTCATCGTCATTTCGACTCATCCATTGAACCATCTAACGCCGAGGCGGTGAGCAACAAGCATTCGTACGTCGGTCGTAGTCGCGTCGCTGCAACTTCAGCTCATCTGAACTCATTGAAATCATTGGTCTCAAGATAAACGAAAAACCGTACTATCCATTATTTGATATATCCTATCACTGTATGCTATCGATCGAAATCACTGGATGCATCGAGGTAGAGATAAATCTTTGATAAAACAAACATCCCTTGCGCCCGTTCATTCAGCCCTCTACCTCCAACCCCCGTTTCTGTCCTCTGTCAATCTATTCAGTCATTAATCAGGCTAAAAGTTGCTCGCGCGAAATCGATCGCGATCAGATCGACGATCGTCCGAGCATCGTGATCGGATTGATCAGGAGTGGTAGCGGGTGTTTCAGTCACGGGCCCTGGCCGTGTGCGTTGGAGCATACGGGAACCGTCGACGGTTTCCTCGGCGGGTTCGTCGATCAGCGTGCCGCCATTACCGCCACCACCCTCGGGCCCAGGGCCTACTCCGTTCTACAGGAGGTCCCCGCAGGTCCATCGGAAATGTACGTTCTCTGTACCATGTACCTGCTGCCCGCTAGCCCGTCTTTCACGTATTTTAGATATCTCTACAACCCTTCATCCTGCACCAGTTACCACCCGATCACCGTTATACCCTGTAACCCTCCTGCCTTTAACCCTTGAACAGTTTAGATGCTCACATAGGATAGAAGAGAACGTTAAACATAGAAATTACTATTACGATACAGTGCAGTGTCTGTTTATCTAGTTTGGTTAGTCTATCGTGTCTTTTTTCTTTTCTTTCGATTAAACTGTTAAAGGGTTGAACCGTGTATGAAATCGCGTTGGTCCCAACGACGATAGATACTCGATAAGAAATTCGTTGAGAAACGTTAGGATTAAAGTCGATTTTCGAATTATTATTGCTGGCAATAATTGGGAAGTTCTGTGTGGTTCGACACGCGGTTGAATATTATCCCGTTTAAATGATTTTCTAATCGCGAATACCGCCGCAATATCAACCGAAGCTTATCCGTTTTTTTATCTTTCTCTCTCTCTCTCTCTCTTTATCTCTCTATCTCTTTCTCTCTCTTTCGCTGTTCCAACTGTTCAAGATTCATCTATGCTCGAATATTCTTTGATTCGAAATAATTTTCGAAAAAATAACGTCGAGACCGACTATATACTTTACGTACGTGTGCGTATCGCAATGAAATTCCGCGGTCGCAACTTAGTCGTCTACCGTGATGCGACACGTCTTTTGCGTATACCGTGACTACTTGGAAACGGAAATACGAGGAGACCTCGATATTCGAGTGTGGACGTAATTCTGAGCGGGCTCGATAACACCGGGAGACCCTTCAGCCCTCGACAACCTCTCCAATAAGAATGAATCTCAACGAAACGGTGCAGCCTTGCTTAAAATGTTTAATCGGAACGAACTTTTAATATACGAGCCACGTGGACTACGGAACGCGGATTAAACATTCAAGTGGATCGCTGAGAAACTTTGCATCGTAAAAGGATCGAATTTAACGAAATACATCGTTGCAAAGTCCGAAAGACGCGGAACGTTTTTACAGCAACGCGTTCTCCAAATATTCCATCCAATCTAATCCGACGTAGCGTGTTCGAGGTGCTTCGCTCTACACGCGGATGTTACATTTTAAGCATGGCGATGCATCAGCGAATACTGTCTTACGCTCTCTACTAATTTCCCTTAATGAGGACGATGGGCTTTATTCATCATTGTACTTTGTGTACCGTATGTTCTAGCCTTCCTCGCAACCACCGCTCCCCCCTATCGCCCTCTTCATCACGCGAAACCCTCGACCACTACCACAAGTACCACCACAATTACCACTACTACCACAACCACCACTACCACAACTACCACTACCACAAACACGACAAGTACAAGCGTAAAACCCCCGGTAAAGCATTCGGTTCATACGAGTGTCCATCACCCACCTACGTCGAGCGCTGCTGCTGCGGCCAGGCCGGACCGTGTTAAAGATATAAGCCGGTCCCACCAAGGTCCGAACGAGGCAAAAACGGGCCGCGACCAGACAGCTGCGGCTGCGGCCGCAGCCGCCGTCGCCGATCCATCCAAATCATCCTCCGATAGTCGATACGCGTCAAACCAAGCCGCTACTGCCGTCCAACCTAGTAAGTAGCATGCTCTCTGCCAAAAAAAAAAGGCCTGTGTTCTTCTCCGTTGCCTACATAATTTTGTTCGCTCGAACACAACTAAACAACGCTTTCCGTGTCTTCGTTGCTGTCATTATCGTTGTCGTTGTCGTTGTTACCATTACCGTTATCGCTGTTGTTGTCTTTGTGCTGTTCTTATATATAACTACATCTTTTCTCTGTCTTTCTCTCCTCCACCGGTTATCCGTACGCTTTTCCAATCTTTCTTTATTCTCGACTTCCTATTCTCGTCTTCGTATATAATCGCTACTCGAATCCCTACTCTTCCTCTGTTATCTCATCTCGTCTGTCCGTCTTTCTTTTCACGTTTCTCTTATTTTCTTTATGCGCTCTTTACCGTTCCGCCGGTACAACAACCGGGGAATATCCTTCGCACAACTTATACTTCCGGCGCGAAATAGAGCGGCCGATTCTCTGTGCGTTCCTCCTTTCTCGTCACGCTTTCATCGTACAGATTACATACCGCGCGTTTTCACCCGGCACACGCGCCTCTCGGCAACCGTGTTTTTAAAAATCCACTCCGCTGCTGCATCTCTCTATCGCTCTGTCCGCGTCTTCCCGCGGTAAATCAAGGGATTCGAGGTAGCTTCGTATCCAACTGTGGTTTGTTCTTTCCGCCACGCTGAATCCGTCTCGCAGACGTGCCTTTGTGCGTAGTCGGAGCTGTCGACCGTTTGTTAGATCAGCTTTTCGCACCAACACCTGCACCGAACCACGATTCGAGTCGTCACACTCCGCAGACACTCGAGCAAAAGGAACGAGAGGGAAAAAAAACATGTACGGGAGTTAAGAAGAACGAATCAGGTGGCAGTTAAACGTAAGTGTGCTTCCAACACCGACGAACGATCATTCCGGCCAGAAAACACGAAAACGTTCTTTTTCACGCATAGAGAGACAGACACAGGCGCAACGTGATTCTGCTTGGCTCGTGATATGCGTATCAAGCAACGCGCGACTCTTTCGTTCTTTCCTTCTTGTACTCTCTTTTTTCCTTTTCTTTTTTCTGCCTTTCTTTCTCTGGTCGTGTATAACTCACAGGGTGCCGCGTTTCGTCAGATCAAGGGCCTACGAGAGGAAGCAGAGAAAAGAGGGAAGCAGATTATCCGCGATGTTTCACCACCGGTCGGTCGACGTGCAATCGAGTAAATGTTTCTGCGGTAGAGAAAGAACAATAGCCTGTATGTTAGAGCCCTTTGTCAACCTGTTGCGTGGCCGTGCAACATAGCCGCACATTTACACACATACTATGCCGACACACTAAATCTATGTATTTACTTATCTATCTATGATCTATGTATTTGTGTATACATGTCTCTTCCTGCATTCTGAGTACGCTAGTGTACTTTTTATTCGGATGCTCTGTGCCCATTGTGTAGACCTCTCGTCTAGCCACGAATTACAACCGATTTACGATATCAGCGCTCGATGACTCGACCAACGCTATTTTGTTGCCTTCCTTTTCGCCGATGCCACTGATATAAATCCTTCGACGAAGGACGAGATAAGAGTCCTCTCCTTTTAGCGTCACACGTGGTATTCGACGTTCCGATCTTCGTTAGAGATTCGAGTAGAGAAAAAAAGGAAACCTCGTAACAATTCGAAGCATCGAGTGCAGTTCCGCCCGAACTCGGGCAACGAAACGGATCGACGAGCATATATCAAATCGTTAAAAGCGTGGATAAAACGTTTCAGTGACGGCAGAACCGCAAGTGAACGGGGACGTGACCGGAGGAGATTCGAGCGTCGCGTCGACACCGCCGTCACAGACGCAGTCGCAGCCGCCCGTTTCGGCCACCACCGCAAGCCCGTGGATCGACGACGAGCCGGTAGTGAAAAGCCCGCCAGAACCGACAAGGGTAAAGTCTCCGGAGCAGATGATCATGCGCTCCCCGGAACCGGTCAACTGGACGGTGCCATTGGACACCGGCAAAACATTCACTGTCACTCAAAACGTCAGAGAAGGTAGCTAATATTTACATATTTTTTTGGAACGTTTTCGTTCTTCTAATAGAATAGAAAAATTGAGAAAGTATTCCGATAGACATCGATAAAGCCAGTTTGGAATCGTTTTGTCAACGACTCTAAACGATGGAACTCGATATATCGAAACGTGTACGTGATGTCTCGGACAGGCTGGGTTACGGAAGAGACAAACGACCGGTTCTCATGATCTCTTTAATCCGTTTATTTTTAAGAACCTTTGACGCGTCCGCATAGCGAAGCGAAGAGCTGGGCACCTTCGTCGGTTCCGTCGGCCCCGCAATCTGCACCACCTGAATTGGCGGCACAGCACAAATCGCAGCATTCTCAGCATTCCGGATATAAGTCACCAGAAAGCGAAAGCGTTTCTATCGGTAGCTTTAGCGGCTTGAACGGGCACAAGGATATGGATTCCGAAAGGGATAGTCCATTGCCTTCGAACGTTCAGGCTGGCGGCACCACCGCACTCGATGAAAATGTAAGGATCTCTGTTTTTAATCGAAACATTGTCGATGATATCGCAAGAAAAGTGAGAGTTTGTTTATCTCTATCTCGATCCGAAACTGAAGGAATTTCTAGAGAAAATAAGAATCGTATGCTCGTTGTAGGAAACAGACGGTACCGAGGAAGAACCCAAGGAACAACAGAGACCGGAGCCATCGATAAAACCTGTATCTGGGACGAGTTTAAGATGCCTAGAGGATCCGAGTTTCGAATACGATAGAAAGAAAGAAGCTGGTCAACCTGCGACGACAACAACCATGACGACACCTTTATCGTCTACGGTTCCTCAGCAAGGTTACCGTATTCTAGAAGCTGAATCGCCTCAGGGTGGTACCACCGAGGGCGGTGGTGGCGGTGGAGGTAGCATGGGTGGGTTAGGAAGTAGTAGCGGCGGTGGTTATCACGTACTGGAAGCACCAACGGTGGTTCCAGGCTCCGCACAACGTTCTGCAGCGAGCGAGGTGCTGGAAAAGGCGCGAAATCGCTTCGATAAATTCTGGGGGAAGGGCAGCAGCTCGGAAAATTAGAGCGTTCGAAGGAAGCTGATAAATAAACGTAGTAGTTAACGTCCTCGAAAGCGGGGGAGCAAGCAGAAACGAAGGAAAACGAAGGTAGAGAATGAAAACGAAGAGTAAGAGATGAAATAATTCGACGAGGTTCCTGTGAAAGCTCCTTTCGTGGTTCGTCTGCTCGTTCCTGTTGTTTTTCAGCGGGAAGGAGATATTTCGTAGGTTCCTTTCCGTCTTACTCATCACGTGTTGAACGTTCTTCGTTCGTCCTGAAAAGCCTCGAGAGATCTAGATGCTTTCTTTATGTTCGACGTCTCCGGAACGAGAAGAAGAGTCGTGACGATTAGAGAGGATTTTTTTTAGGAGAGAAACAGGCTTAGAGGCGAGTACTTGAATGCGATCGATAAAGTACCTCGAAGGAGAAACGTCTCGTAGCGAAGAAGAATTGACGAACACCTGCTCCGTAAGACGATCGAGAACGAAGACGGTGCGTGCAGGCAACGCGTCAGTCTCGTTGAAACTCGAGGAATAGTTGGGAGACACGCGTTCGATGAATATACATGTACACATCTACACGATACACGCGCGTACACGGGCAAAGATTTGTTAAGTTACAGCGATCATAGTCATTCAAGCAAAAATCGATCTTGACTTTGAGACGATCGAAGAATCGAAAGGACGAATTTCCAATCTACACACAGATCACGCGGATACTCGGTTACCCATAGATACACCAAAATGTCACACGATACTACACGAAAGGACACATAGAAAGACACGCAGTTAGACGAACACACGCGAGTCAGTAAGTTTCTAGGATATTTCAAGTGATCTCGAGAGATCTGCCGTAGTTAAGCCCGAATTCTTTTTCCATTGATGAAGAGAACAAAAGAACGAAGAATAAAAGTGAAAATAAGATAATATCGTGGCGAATCGAATCGCGAGGAAATAAAATACGGCTTGTCGCTATAAATAAGAAAGGAAGGATATAATAGCCTTCGGCCGCTTCGTGCGTTTTATATAAGTCTATATACAGAAAACAATTACGTACGTATACACGAATATGAATGTATACAGTTAATGGGTATCGCACTCGCGGATCATACGATCACGGTACCGACAAAATTCCTCGGATCTTTCCCGTCGATCGTTCGACCTCTCATCTCCTCAATCACTGGCTCTATATGTATTTAGAAAGAAAGATTTTTAGCAAGAAAATTAATCGTCCGATAGATCCGTTGAATTATCGATGGCACCGTGGAAAGGTTAGTTTCTTTTAAACACGAAATCATTTTCTTCGAGCGTTTGCCGATCCAGGAAATGGAAACTCGTTCCATTTCCGCGTGGAATTCTCGATCGTTCTAAAAGAAATTTACAGAATCAAGAATTACTGCTGCACAATGTTAACATTCCTCGACTTTGCAAGTTCATACAAATTTATAAAAATTATCCGTTCTGTTCTTGTTTCTGTCATGTTTTTAGTTGAAGGAAGATCATTAGCCTCTCTCTCTCTCTCTCTCTTTCTCTTTCTATATATATACATATACGCTAATGTTGCCCGACAAAATTTCTTGAAGGACGATCGAGCATCGTACGACGAAGAACTTCCCGGAAGCCTGACAAATAGAAACTACCACCAGCCAGCGAAACGAATTACTGTAGTGAGGCGTAGTGTTTTTTTCACACATGACAGGAATTCTCGAGGTTCACGATTTAGATATCGAAGGAACAACCGAGGACAACAAAGAAAGACGAGTAGGAGAATTCGTACTTGCGAATTAGTCGAAATCGTCGGGAACCGACGAGAATCGAGGTGAAACGAAGGGCCAATTCCTTCGGATCTCGCGCAAAAATCACGCTTTCACGCGTCGCTTCGATTTACGATTTGAAACTTGGTGCTAGTCGAAAATGCATCGAAATTACGGAGCTACGAAATCGTTACGGAACAAGTTGTTAAACCGAAGGAGAAACGGGACGAAGGAAGAAGCGGTGAACGCTATTCTCCCGTTGCACGCTGCATTCCGTCTGATTTCTTATATGACAAATTCATTCGTACGTTTCTCTTTCGAGCTAGTCGAAGACGAAGAAGGAAAGAGGAGAAAAATTTGACAAGCTCGGGGCTCGATAACGAGGGTCGTGCTCCTGTCTTGGGGGAAGAAAGCGAGCAGGCGCAAGAAACAACAAATACGAGCAACAATATAATTCGAGAAAGTAACAGTTGACGGTGAAACCAAACGGATGATACCGAAACAAGAACTGTCAGGATAAGGCATATTTCGTGATTACGGGGAGAGATAGGAGCCCCTTGTTCTCACTTCGAGGACGATGGAAGGAGAGGAAAGAGAAATGCGGAGAAGAAAGAAAAAAATACGAAAGGAATCGAACGATGGAGCTTTTTCTCTCTTTCACGCGCATTTGGTACACCGGTACACCACACTCCATCCAGATCCACGTCCAAGAGTCAACCAACCGTAGTGAAGCAGTATAATGATAATGATTAATATGATAAACGATACTCTAATAATAAAGAAAAACTACTAAGGCAAAAAAAATGAACAAAAAAATGAAAAAAAAAAGACGTATGGTAAAAAGTTTACTGAATGAACGACTGACGAGGGATTCGACGAAAGCGTAAAAAAGATCATGATAACGACGAAAGATCGTGGCTAACATTTTTGGGAATGGTTGACCCAACGATAACCAATCGATGATGATCGTTTTAGTTCTTTTCCTTTTCCGTTTGTGTTTGTTTCGGCGAAATTATTCGTAGCTTTCTACGAAACGAAAGGAAGAAAATGATCCAAGTAATTCTATAAAGAATCAATGTAACGTCTTCGAAAGTTTCTCATTTGACAGATCATTCGTGTTCGAAATTGTTTACTTTCACGACATTTTTTAACGATCCGATCTAATCCCATGGTTTTTCTCACAGAGAATATCAAAGTGATCATGATTATTCACGGTAGCAAAAATATTGAAATTCATCGTTGATTAAGCTGTCGTTCCAAACAGTATGAGACCTATCGGTACGATATTACCGGGAACACGGTTTTCTTCTTTCTTTTCTACGAGAGTTACGATCCCGTCTACCCCTTTTTTCCCTCGATTAATCCCTTTCCTTTCCTTCGGTTACGTTTAAAAACTAGTAACCTTTACGTCTGCTTACACCGATCTGTCTGATTCATGACAGAGACGAACACGGTTGGATGGAATGCGTGTAAAATGATACAGGAAATACGCGGCTTTGATCAGAGATTTATTATTTATTCTTGAAATCTTCGATGCAGTGGCGGATTATTAAACAATCTATATTCTATAATCTATATTCCGGGTCGAATTTCTTATCTTCTAAATCGTAAGGACGATTGTTCCATTATTTTTTCAAATATCCATGTTCGATGTACGTGTGACTTTTAGTATTAAATCCGTCTCAGCTTCGACGTTCAATTTAGCGACTCTTGTGCACAATACGGTGAACGGTAGCAGATTTCGTTTAGCGAACTTGTGTCAAGTGTCGGAAGCTGTTTTAAACGCGCTCGCCATTTCGGTGAACACGATCTATTGTGATAAGCGCTCAATTATTCCATTCCGCGCGCAATAGCCTTGAAACTGGAGTTACTATTTAATTAGAACGAGCAGAAACTGAAATAACGCTGTTACGACAGTTCGTCGAATATTTCTAAGAGATTCACTCGGAACAGTGGCGTTGTACAAACTATTATTATTACTGCGCTGTTACTACGATGATTATTCTAATTGCGTAATTGCGATGATTGTGATAATGTATATTTACTTGTTGCCACTTGTTAGAAGTGTGCGTTAGAAGGTTTTTGAAAGCGCCACCGATTCGACGAATTTCATGTTGTTTCCATTTCTTTTTCGTTTTTGTTGCTAAATCGAAAAGCTAAGAAGAAGGGAGCGCAAGAGGAGAAAGAGAAAGGCATTGAACAGTTTGGTGTAAGCGCATAAAAACGGAGACGGAAACGTTGATCGACAAGGCTCGTAGCCGCTTTAAACGTGTCGAAGAAGCACCTCGCAGAAGCTTACACTGCCCATCCGAATTTAGAAGCTGATTTGTCCTGTGATTTCCAGAACGTCACCCACCATCTTGTAGGGCTATTATATATATAAACTGCTATATTTTGCTGGAAGCAGAAGTCGCGAGACACGCGTGCGGCATGGCACGGAGGAAACGCAATTTCATAAACCAAACCTATCAGACCTATCAACTGGCCGCCGTGTATTCGAAAATTGTTCCTGTTTCCGAACGAGGTGAAAACTTAACGAACACCGTGGAGAAATCAAGCATTTCAAACCTTTATACATTTGTTTTTATCGTGTACGTCGATGGATAATCAATGGACATCGAGCTTGAACCGTTTGTAAGATTTTTCGCAAGACTACAACAACGCCCTTCTGTTAGGCGAAATTCACTATATGTATAAAACCTTCTTTCGTTTCTATATGATTACGCGTGTCTAAACATAAAGGAATTATGTCTAGGAAGAGGCTTGGAAATTCGAGGATCGAATGTTTACGATAATCTTTTCTTTCTAGTCGATCGAACGATTTGTTGTTTCGCGTAAACGTTTTCTCCTTCTAAACTGTCGAACCAACGTTTCGCTTCTCGTCGTTCCAAGCCTTTCTTCTCGCGTACACGCGTGGACAGATTTCAGATTCTATCACTGTCGAAAACAAGTTGCAAAACCATCGACGAACGGGCCTTAAGAGAAACGGCAAATCCCGTGAACGTGCTGGCCACGTTCTGGACACGCGCATTTTTTCTGTGTCCAACGATTCAAGATCGAAGAGAAAAGCCGATAGTACGCGGAGTAAAAGTACAGTTTCCTAATACGTTAGGAGACAGACCTTCACGATGCAACCAAAATTGGCTAGGTAGAAACTCTGATGATAGATACTACTATCGTGAAAATCATTTTCTTTCAAAACAAGTAGGAAGAAATTACAAAATAATATAATACGTGAGTGATTACCGTTTGGGGTTTCGCCTGTATTCTCGCCTCAGTTTTTATGCCTACTTATACATACTTAGATAGGTTGTACGAAACACATATAAAATATATCTATATACATTATATAGTATATTATTAAAAAACAATGCGGGTGGAAAGAAGATGACGTTAGAACAACGATGGTATTTAAACGAAAAAGGCTGAGGGGATAAAGCAAAGCAAAGAGGCTGTTTTGTCAGAATAAGAGAATCGTGTGTAACTGATCAACTATTATCGCAGAAATAACGACGACGAGTATGCTTTACAACGAATAGAATGAATGATTATCCGGTACTGATTGGGTCGATTCTTAATTTTCTTAAAACGTTAATAATCTCGAATCAGGAACCGTACGATTTCTTCTGGTACTTTTTTTTATTTTTCTTTTTTTCTTTTTAGGAAGAACATAAATCATTGATCGGTTTATTTGTAACAAAGGAATGCGACACGACAAGATTTCTCGTATTTTACAAAACAGATGGACAGACAGTAGTAAGGGAAATCGAACGAGTACTGCAAAGTTGAACGATCGTGATCGACGATACCAGAAAAGTATGCGGATGACGTGTTTCTTCGTTTATATTTTGTCATACGAAAATCTATGTACGCGTTTCTTCGATCAAGTACATAATCACTCGTTATGTCGATGAAATATCGGATCTGAATCGTTTGCTGTAATGTAACATCTGGTTATTTCATCGAGACGTTATTTCATGACGTTGCAAGATATTTCAAGATAAAAATTTTAAGAAATTTCAAATCATACGCGAAATTTTTAACTTCGACTTACTGCCAAGTCATGATATCTAGATATACAAACACAATTTCCTGTCGCGTTACCGCAAACGATTCGATCGCTATACATCCGATCCCGATTCTGAAATTTAGGCAACGATATTCCAATATCTCCTATTTCAATATCTCACGTAATTTAATAAATAACAAAAACGCGATAACGAGCGGCTGGAAATTTCAGGAGACCGACTTCTTCTTTCGCGATCACTGACCGTCTTCTTTTTTTCTCATATTCCCTTCCCACGCTCAATGTGCACATTCCGGGACCGACGATGATCTATGTAAAAATTTGTTGTTTGCGAACGAAAGCAAAAGAGAGGAAATGAGAATGATTACTTAACGTGGGTTGTTACAAAAGAACAACTATCACGGCGAGCGTAAATGTTAAGCATTACGTAACACTACGGTACTTTTGCGCATCCCCTTCTCGTCCAAAATTGCGTTTTTACTCTCCGATTGCATCGTAGAGAAGGATCATTTATTACAATAATTGCAGATTATTATGGCTATATATATATTATATATATATATATAAATATATATATTATATATTAGAAATTGAAATACTCGTAATAAAGAACACGCCGACGCTTCCTCTGACCCTGGACTCTTTTAATTGTGTTTCGGAAAATTAATTT
Source organism: Bombus bifarius (assembly GCF_011952205.1). Lineage (NCBI taxonomy): Eukaryota > Metazoa > Arthropoda > Insecta > Hymenoptera > Apidae > Bombus > Bombus bifarius. Next base: position 944,043 of record NW_022884533.1, read on the forward strand.
CCTTTTTTTTTTTAATACACTGCCGTTTACCACACCACCAACCTTCGATACCAATTTCCTTAAAAAACATAATTACTGAGGAATATGAAATAATACGCGCGAGCGCATAAGACTTTGCCGTTATTTAAGTATCCTAAAATAATTTATTATCAATATACACAATTCGGTAAAAAATACATATATACATTGCCATACAGTGCTCAATTAGCAGCTTATAAGTATCCTAGTCCAATAATGGAAAACAGAGAGAAATTTTCAATTCTTATAAAAACTATCTTAATAAATAGGTCCATCATCTAAATTATCGTTTTCATCGTGATAACCTTCTCCATCGTTAGGATAATTATACAATTATTCACGTTATTGATTCCCTTGTTCATTTCCTTGTCGAGTTCTTTTCTTCCATCATCCTTCTCCTTTCTGTTTCCTTTTCCTTTTTAGGCTTCTTCAGACCTTTATGATTTTACAGCTGAGATTTCAATTCTATCGACATTCTCTCACAACTACTTTTATTCCCGATCTTGATACTTATTTGAATACTTCTTTGTATCTCTTTTATTTATGAGAAACAACACATTGTTAACCTTTTTGTTCCATCAGATAATTAGCTTTAAGATTAATATCAAAGGACAAATGTTTTTACTTCAAAAGAGGATATTTGTCTTTAAGGGTGCAAGTTGTCAGACTGGTGGTGACAATACCTCTACTTTAGCAGAGTCTAATTGTTTTATGCTGATTGACGTGGAAAGTTTTCTGTTATTATCCATTATAATTGTATTATACATGTTCTATTTTCTAACAATAACAACCAATATAATAGAGAATTAAGGGCAATTTGAAAATTTGTTTCAAATCTGCTGGTAATTATGTACAAATATATTGTATATACATAATAATATTAATTATATATATATATATACTTTGGCCATTGTTCGTGTGTCCAACTTTGTTCAGCTTGAACGTGTGTATGAAAAATGCAGAGTATCAGTATCTTAGAAAGTCGTCCAATGTAACTCAAACCTTTTGGATCAAAATCTGTTTTTCCTTATCCCTAACAAGTTCTTCTTGTTTAGCTGCAAATGCCTCCTTATCGTAAATTACTTTTATAACCAAAGAGCACGAAGGACATGTGGCTTCTTCCACACCAGCAGCTAATTCTTCTTTAGAGATTTGAAACTGATCCCCACAAGGGCATGGGTAGTAATATACTTCTTCGTCCTCGTCATACTCAAAATCTTCAATTTCTACTTCATCGTGATATACAGACATAATTCCAATAATCCGTAATAATTGAATTCTTTAAATAAGCTTAGAGGTTAGAAACACACACTTGACCGCTGATCATAACGAAACCATGAATACGACATATGATGGCATACGAAAGTATGTACATGTATACTTAGGTACCCAACTATAAGAATCATATAGATAGCTAACTCTATGAAATAAAAAGTCTACATAATTCTATTCTTTCTTTCTTTGTGCCTCTCTCCTCTCTTTTTTTGAAATAGAATGTAACTTTATAAAAGTATTTCGACTTCCGTATAATTTGAAAACACAACATGATAAAATACAGAATAGCACTTCTTATCTCATATACCAATTTTTGTACAATATATTTAATATTAAAGTTTCTAATATTCTTATGTAATTTGTACAAATATAAAATCATATTTAAGAAATAAGAACAAAATGTGTATACATTTATGTATATATACATATAATGATCATAAGAGAATATAATGTTAATATAATATATAAATAAATCATTCAAAAGCATATATACTAAATGTTACCTAGAATTTCCACAGTACAATGAGGAAGTATACTCATTGCTTTAAAAATGAATCTCAAAATGATTAACATTCATAAATAAAATTTTGAGATACATTTATATTATATATACCTAAAAATAAATTATTCACATTTTTTATAATATTGCATGAATTAACATATATGCATTTTGTTAAACTCAGCTGTTTTGTATCAGGTGATTTTGACATTCTTATCTTCTTTCAGATTAAATGAAATCATCTGTTACAACATCGTTCACATCATACGCCTGACATGGAAGGACGTACACATAACTCATGCGCCAGTGTAACTATTGATATAAACGGCTACAATAAAGCCTTTTAATAACTTTTTCATTTAACTAACAAAGTAAACGCATCAATGCATTTTTCTTGATGCATAAGAACATAAAGGTATGTTTTTTGGACTATGTAAATGGAACAAAATGAACAAACACCTCATTATAATACAATAATCGAGATCCCATCAAAATGTTTACCAAACGTCACAAAAATACATTTTAGACAAGAAATAATCAAACGATGAACCTACTACCATACCTTTAATACGTCTAATTATTATTTTATGCTACATAAATAAATTGACTATTTAAGTAATTGTACAATTTGTACAAAATCCGAAAATATGTATTGTAAAACTCTGTTGTTTCTGTATGGTTAGTGAAAACCCTTTCTGTTGAAATTTGTATCTTTTGTTCCCTTTATTAATAAAGCAGTAATTTAATTACTTCTTTGTTATGTTCTCACTGTTTATTCATATATTAACACACTTAATATTTTAATGTTTATAAATAAATACTAAAAATTATAAGGTTATGAGAAGAATAATATGCCTACTATATGTGCACAAATTGTACATTAACTGCAAGCCTTGTAGAATATGCAATTTAAAATATTTCTTTATAATAAAATAATATATTCATATGATATTTATGACAGATGACGACTGAGGAATATGATACTGAAATGGATTGCTCCGACTCAGATTGCGGAGATCCAGGTTATGAAGATTATTATAATGTACACCCATGGGATGGTGAAGGTGACAATGATATAGATAATGATCAAAGCCGAAGAGATCCTGAATATGCTGTATATGATTGTTTAAGAATTGAAGAAGTGGAAAGACTTTTAAATGAAGATGTAGAGTTGTTAAGTAATAGTCTCCATATAACACCATCCTTAGCCAAAGTTTTATTACACGCACACAATTGGGCATTACAAGACATCATCGCAAAGTATCGTACCAATGCTTCCAGTTTGTTAATTAATTCAAAAATAAAATCATTACCTCCATTGGAGTCACTATCAGCACTAAAAGGTCAAAGGGGTGGATTATGTTCCGTTTGTGTTATAATATATCCAGCTGAGAAATTTTCTACTCTAACATGTGGACATTCATTTTGTAAAGACTGTTGGTGCATGCATTTTGAAGTACAAATAACCCAAGGTATTTCTACAGGTAAGTTCATTGAAGTAGATCAGATTATCCATTGAATCGAGCTCAGCTAAGTTAATTTAAACTAGGAATAAGTTGCATGGCACAGGATTGTAATGTCTTAGCTCCAGAAGACTTTGTTTTATCTCTACTTACTAAGCCTAACATGAGAGAAAGATATCAACAGTTTGCTTTTTGTGATTATGTAAAATCCCATCCACAATTAAGGTTTTGTCCCGGACCCAATTGTCAAATGATTATGCGTTCGAAAGAGCAAAGAGCAAAAAGAGTGATGTGTTCATCATGTAGAACTGTGTTTTGGTATGCAACTAAAATTTTTTAATATTTATATTACTCTAGTATAGTATTAATCAAAGGGTGTAATTATTGCAGTTTCCGATGTGGTATTGATTACCACGCACCCACTGACTGTAATACTATGAAAAGATGGCTAACAAAATGTGCAGATGATTCAGAAACAGCTAATTATATTAGTGCCCACACCAAAGATGTTAGTATTTAAGTCGCATATTTCTGTGTATAATATTATATGTAGTTTTATAACAAATATCCTTTAATTTTTTAGTGTCCAAAATGCCATATTTGCATAGAAAAAAATGGTGGTTGTAATCACATGCAATGTTATAGTTGTAAGCATGATTTTTGTTGGATGTGTCTTGGAGATTGGAAAGCACACGGAAGCGAATATTATGTATGTTCAAGATATAAAGAGAATCCTAACATTGCTCATGAGAGTGTTCTTGCACAAGCAAGAGAAGCTCTAAAAAAATATCTTCATTATTACGAAAGAGTAAATTATTTTCTTCAAGAATTAAATTTATATTTAACTGGCATGTTACCAATATTTTTAAACATACTTTCAGTGGGAAAATCACAGTAAGTCGTTAAAATTGGAAGAACAAACTTTAGAAGCTATAAAGATGCAAATAAACAAGAAAGTAATGAACTCTAGTGGAACGTGGATCGATTGGCAACATTTATTTGCAGCTGCGTCGCTTTTAACGCGCTGCCGCTATACTTTACAGTATACCTATCCTTATGCTTATTATATGGAACCGGGACCGCGAAAAGAATTAGTAAATATCTATTTAAAATTTTAAGATACTAAATAATTTTATAGATAGAAAACTAAATGTGTAATAAAATGTATAATGAATATTTAAAGTTTGAATACCAACAAGCGCAATTGGAAGCGGAAATAGAAGATCTTTCTTGGAAAATAGAACATGCAGAAACAACAAATCGTGGAGATTTGGAAAATCAAATGGATATTGCTGAAAAACGTCGAGTCACTTTACTGAAGGATTTTCTTGAGGTATAAATACCAAGTGATCATAAATATTTTGTTACATCGTTGCAATCTCTTTCACAATCATGCCAAACTTACAAAACAGCTATAGTTTAGTTCTTGAAGTATTATATTCCAACAGCTATTATTTACACATTAGTTAATCATTCGTCATTGAAGAAAAAATTTGGAATAGTGCGTAGAATCATTTCAATTGACAATGTTTTAGAAAATAGTTTTAGATTTAAGTATTCTTTGTCGATTAAACGATTTTTAAATTATTTTTATCAGATAATTTTTACATTTTTATTAAAAGTGGTGTCTGTAGAAAAGAAAATTGAACCTGTTTGTTATTTATGTAATCCTATATAAATAAGGAATTTTATAGATATCTTAATCAAAGACAGCAAGAAGGTTAGAGAAGGAAAGAGAAAGCATCAATGAAGAATAACATGTAGGAAAGTATTAACTTTTATTGACTGATTGTTAAAATTTGATATATAATGTATAATTTCCTAGTCTAAGAGTATTTCCATGAATATTGTTTAATTGCATTTTCTGAAATTCATATTTAGAAAATTGTTTTTATTGATGCTTATCACACAGTTGAACAAAAAATATAAGAATTATTGATTTTATGGATTATGATATGTGTATTTTTTCTCACATGTGAATTTCGCTTGTGTTGATTCGATGGATCCTCTAATTTTTGCATTAAAGCATTACTACTACTAAGAAACATTTTAGTATCAACGACTGGCTAAAGCAAAAAAAAAGAAAGTGGAAGAAAACACATAGCCTAACAATTTAATTAGGTGCCAATAAATGGTACCTTTAACATGTAAATATTGTGGTAATGTAAAAGAACGTGACATTTTCTGTAATTAGACTTGAGGTGCATGCAACGATCAGACATCCATTAAAAACTATAATTGAATTTTTTTTTAATTATTTATACGCGATACATTAGAATAGATACGATCGATCATTTAATAAAGAATCCCGTTTAAACTTAACGACCATTGTGGAAAATAAATGTAATAATTAATATGTCACTAAAAGAAATAAACTTTACCGCAAGAATTGTATCTTTTTGAAAATATCTTTTATAAAATCATGATTCATTGAACTGTTATGTTTCAGTAACTAATATATTGTACTAGAAGATATTAAACAAGTTATTTTGAATGATTTTAAAAAACATCGATTGCTTTTACTACAGGAAATGTTTGTTTTCTAATATTTATAACAAATTGAATTAATCATTCTTATATATTATTTATTATTTGCTACGATACAACTTGAAAATCAACAATATTATCGTATTAAACATCTAGTTTTTTAAATTTCAATATAGCTCAATATCTTTCCGTTCACTTTAACGGGTAGAAACCGTAGAAGAAATCTTTATATTTTTATTTCACAGTCAACGGTATACGTTTAAAATATGATAAAGCTTCTGTATAATGGTTATTTCTATAATACGTATTAAATTTTAAAGACTGTTACCTTCAAAACTCCTTTTGACGGGATCTGGAACATTATTCTTTCTGATACTTAAAATTAGTTACACAAAAAGATTAGGAGGTTGCCTTAAAAACTAAAACATTCGAAATTCGTCAAAATGACACCTTTTAAAATTAAAGTTGATAAGTTACATTAAAAATTCACGATTGATGAATTCTGTATATAAGCTTTCACTGTGTGCACAAAATTTTGTATTCTTGCTTGAATTTTTCACACTAGCGTTCACATATTACTTTATTTACGTTCAAAAGTTATGAAAGGAGAACGGTTTTTTTAATCACAAAAATTCTATGTTACTGATGAAGCAACTTTTAACTGACCGATGTTTATGGCGCGAGATTGTTGCATATTTGATTTTTCAAAATTTCAAAATGGCGCGTTCGATTGATTGTTACGGTTAGACAAGCAGACTGTAGACTCCGTGAAATCGCGATGTATATATTGCGAAAATATCGAAGTATCGACGGATTAGCGAAAAGAGCGCTACTCTCCACCGTTAACTAGTAGGGAGAAGCATATCACTGTCAGTAGCGAAGAAAGAAGATCAGTCGGTAGAAAGAAAGAAAACATAGTAAGAGTAGGGTGATCACACTCCTCCGTATGACAGACGGGGCTGTCATATTCTACCAAAGTGTACATTTATCCCCGAAACTTTCAAAGACATTAGTACAACAATGGCGATGGGCAAAGGGTTTCGCGTCTACGAAAAGTTAAAACCACCTAGTCCTCATTCACTTATATTGGAACAACGAAATCGAAAGGAAACTGTTCTTTTCGAATCACAGGCAGTCGCTGTTCTTTGTAAGTACTTTATCGTAATTAATATTTTTCAGCGAATATCCTTTAACTTTAATCTTTCAATTTTTTTTTTCTTTAACATTATCGCTTAGAAAACATAAGAAGTGATATCTATCAAATAAATTCCTTAATTTTTTAAATATTACTTTACAGCTGCTGAAGAAACAGACACTTTGAAAGGGAAATATACAAAATTATTAGATGCATATGGATGCTTAGGCGTATTGCAGTTAAATGCAGGTGAAAATACTTTATTATATCTTGTTCTTGTGACTGGCTGTTTTTCAGTTGGCAAAATAGGAGAGTCCGAAGTATTTAGAATTACACAGACTCATTTTGTACCACTTCATTATACACAAAGTAACGAGGATCGTGTATCTGAAGTTAGAAAAGTTCTCAACTCTGGTACATTTTATTTTTCTTGGTCTGCTAATCAAGAGCCTCTTGATATTACCCTTAGTGCACAGAGGAGATGCAAATCTACAACAACTGACAATAGATTCTTTTGGTCAGTACATAACATATATTATATGTATGTATGTATCAAAAATCTCAATGTTCTTTTTTTTCCATGTAACAAATAGGAATCGGATGTTACATATACATTTATTAAGATATGGTGTGGATACATCCCATTGGTTACTTAAAGCAATGTGTGGTAGTGTGGAAATTCGAACTGTATATGTTGGTCATAGACAAGCTCGTGCTGTCCTCATGTCTAGATTAAGTTGTGAACGGGCAGGCACAAGGTATTCTTAATTCATTCTTAACTGAATACAAATAATCCATAAACTAATTATTTTACGACACCGAAACAGTAGTGCCACTCATATCAGTTCTTATCATGTAATATAATATAATCATACTTGATAATACTATATTAATCATTTAAAACCAAGCTTGCATTTTACATTAGCAATATTCTATAGATTTATGTTCATTATCTAGGTTTAATGTCAGAGGAACTAATGATGATGGTCATGTAGCAAATTTTGTAGAAACAGAGCAAGTAATATATTTAGATAATGAAGTAACCTCTTATGTGCAAACCAGAGGATCAGTTCCTTTATTCTGGGAACAGCCTGGCATACAGGTTGGTTCTCACAAAGTGAAAATTTCTCGTGGTTCTGAAGCTTCTGCACCAGCCTTTAATAGACATTTGAATATGATTAAACAAAGGTATGGCCAGCAAGTAATTATCAATCTTCTTGGATCTAGTCTGATTGGGAGTAAAGAAGGAGAAGCAATGTTAAGTCAATTATTCCAAACTCATCATAATATGTCAGAACATACTGATGTACCTCATATTCTATTTGATTACCACCAAGAATGCAGAGGTGGAAATATGAAAAACCTTTCAAAGTTGAAAACAAAAGTAGATAAATATTTAGAATCATTTTCCTTGTTTTATGCGGCTGGTAATACTGTCATTCTTGAACAAACTGGGACTATTAGAACAAATTGTCTCGATTGTTTAGATAGAACAAATTGTGTACAAACATTTTTTGCATTGGAGATACTTAGCAAACAACTTGGATTATTAAAGTTACTTGAAAAACAGCAGATGGTTTCAAGATTTGAAGAAGTATTTAGACAAATGTGGATCAACAATGGTAATGAAGTAAGTAAAATATATGCTGGTACTGGAGCAATTCAAGGAAGTTCAAAATTAATGGATGGTGCAAGATCTGCAGCTAGAACAATACAAAATAATTTATTAGACTCCAGTAAACAAGAAGCTATTGACATTTTGTTATTGGGATCAACTTTAAATACTGAATTAGCGGATAGAGCTCGATTACTTTTACCTTCAAATATGCTACACGCTCCACCGAGCGTTCTCAGAGAAATGTGTAAAAGATATAATGAGTATGTAGCTACAATGAATCTCAGAGTAAGTGTTGGTACTTACAACGTTAATGGAGGGAAACACTTCCGAAGTGTCGTGTACAAAGATGTGTCTCTTTCTGATTGGTTACTAGATGCTCCACGAAAATCATCATGTAAGTTCTAAACCTAAATATATTTTCTGCTATTAATAAAATAAATTTTTTACGAATTAATTATATCTTTTTTACAGCTCTAGTATCAGTTGAATATGACAATATTCCTGTAGATATATTTGCGATAGGATTCGAAGAAATCGTTGACTTGAATGCTAGTAACATAATGGCTGCTAGTACTGATAATGCAAAAGCTTGGGCAGAGGAATTGCAAAAAGTACTTTCTCGGGATACTGAATATGTTTTAGTCACATATCAACAATTAGTCGGTGTTTGTCTTTATTTATTCATACGACCTGAGCATGCACCTTATTTAAGAGATGTAGCTGTAGATTGTGTAAAAACTGGTTTGGGAGGTGCAACAGGAAATAAAGGAGCTGCTGCTATTAGATGCGTATTGTATTCCACGTCCTTTTGTTTTGTTTGTGCACATTTTGCTGCTGGTCAATCTCAAGTGAATGAACGCAATGCAGATTATGCGGAAATTACGCGAAAAATTACCTTCCCTATGGGAAGAACATTGAATACTCACGATTACGTATTTTGGTGTGGAGATTTCAATTACAGGGTTGATATGGATAAGGATGAGATGAAAGAAATGATCAAAAGAAACGAATTTGATCAAATATTACAATATGATCAATTGAAGGTAAAGACAATAAATTTGTAAAGTAAATACTTTATACAAACATGTTTGATAATTTCCTTAACATATTTCGAATTTAGGTTCAACAGGAGCAAGGAAATGTTTTCAAAAATTTTTTGGAAGGTCCTATTAACTTTGCTCCAACATACAAGTATGATCTTTTTTCTGGTGACTATGATACTAGTGAAAAATGTCGACAGCCTGCTTGGACGGACAGAGTATTGTGGAAACGTCGAAAACAAGTACCTGACATCGGTTAGTTCCATACAATTATGATTCTCGTTGGCATTCTTGTCACTTTCGTTAATTACATTTTCGCTCATTTGTTTTAGATTCCCCTACAGATTGGAATCCAGGAAAATTAATTCATTATGGCAGAGCAGAATTGAAACAAAGTGATCATCGGCCGGTTATTGCCATTATAGATATAGATATTCATTGCGTTGAATCTGAAAAGCGCGAACGAGTATTCAAGGAAGTGATTCAAGATTTGGGCCCACCTGATGGCACTATAGTAGTTAAAGCAGTTGAGGAATCGGATGATATGGACAGCGTGTTCGATGAAAATTTCATGATGGCTCTATTGCAAGATTTCTCTCATATTGGCGAAGTAATCCTTGTCAGATTCGTCGGTGAAACAATCTGGGTAACATTTAGAGATGGACAATGTGCTTTGTCAGCAGCAAGAAAAGGTATGACTCAAGTATGTGGTCAAGCCTTGAAATTATCATTGAAATCTCCAAACTGGGTACAACTAATTGAAAAAGAAATAGAACTTTGCAGTAATACCACAGTTGCACAGTTTGTTTCAAATTCTCCAATGAGGAGCCCTATGCAAAGATTAGAACAATTAGACATAGGAGAACGATCATCCCCTAGTAGAGGTAGTCCAAATGGAGTAATTCCTCCACCCAGACCAGCTCCACCAGGGCGTCCAACTCAACCTCCAAAAAGTCCAGTACAAGATCGAAAACAAGGACCACGAGCTGGTGTATTTAGCGTGTTGCCCAATCAATATCCAGCACCTTTAGCCAGAGAAAGAGAATTTGACCAAAGCGAAAGGTTATCTCCGGAATCTGCAATTTATGAAGAAATAATGGATGGATCACCTAACTACCCCATACCAAACCGTCCACCACCTCCATTACCTCGTACGGATCTTTCGCAAGAACCTAGTAGGCCACCCAATTCTAAACCACCTCCACTACCTCAAAGACAAGCTCCTCCTCCTCCTCAACATCCACCACCTAGTTTACCCGCGTCAAATGCTCCACCACCAATACCGGCAAGAACATCAGGTGGACCACCCATTCCAGCTAGAAATCCACATTAAACAGTGGTCTATATAATTTCGGAATTGACTCGTTATGTGTCATTGTGTAGCTAATTATTTATAAATATAGATAGAGATTAAAAACAGAATAGATTGCTTCTATGTAATGTACAGCTGTGTAGCATACTATAAATCTCAAGTCTATTCTGGTTAGTCAAATTCAGTTTTCAGACACTGTAAGAATTTATGCTTCCTGTCGTGCATTTCCTTATTATACTTTACATATAAACAAATCTGTTAAATACCTCAAAGATTTGATTATACATATAGGAGGGAGCCCCAGTTTTTTTCTGTAAAACTTTACCAGCATATTCTATAAGTAAAAATAAGAAAAAGATGTTGTACAAATATATGCCCCTAAATGTTTTATTAAAATAAGCTATAACACAAATACGAAATGGTAATAGACTGCTTTCTTGTTCGATACCACATAGGAATAGATTGTCGGTTCACATTATAATTCCATTTCAAAATGTCGTTCGTTATTATGAATACAGGATTGGTATCTTCAGAAAATAGAATCTATTGCATTACTCATTTCTTGTTCATTTTTCTTAATTGCAACAAATAAATCATGAATCCTTTGCATTAACCCCTGACACCTATTAATTTGTATTTAATAAACTTTTTCTTTCATAGTTCTCCACAAGTAAAAATCCATTGGCGTGCAGCAATGTTCTTATGAAGTGTTGACGAAATACCAGTTCGTTATCATTTCATATGTTTATTATAATTAATTAATTTAATTAATCTTGCTTATAGCATATGTTGGTAAATTTTTGCGGAAAGAAGCTGAATCATCCTGTATATCATAGAACATATACAGAATTTAAAAATGTACCCAGTTTAAATACTTCTTAATGATCGTTAAAACAAATAAACTAATAATTATGTTAATGAAATTTGTGCTGTTGAAAATGTTATATTAATATAATCTTCGGAAAAAATTTATTGTGGCTAAATATAAAGAAAAAAAACTAATACTATTATAAAATACACAAGCCACAAACGTTATATTTTCATGATATATTAATTTTACAATCAATGTTAAAATGATTTATTAACTATGTTACACCTTACTGTATTTTATTACAAATAGATGGTAAACATGATTTTTAAAAATTGAAAGAGAGGTAATTTATGTTTACTGCTAGTTATAATGATAAAAATAAAAGATTCAAAGAGCAGTATTCATACAAAATATTTTCCATAAGTACATATATATTGTATGTATAAATCAAAGTTTTAAACACTGTCAGAAAAACAAAATATTACTATATTTATTTTGTAGCTTCACATGTATTGTATTATTGTACATATACATATAATATAGAGATCGATACGAATTACAACTAAAATGAGATTCTGTGTTTATACAACGAAGGAAATATTCTTAATTATTGTGGAAGATTTGGAATAATAAGTACTTAATGTGTGAGTATTATCATTTCTATGAGTCTTTTCTAAACGGAAAATTTCGCGAAAACGTTACAAATCTAAAATAACATGATTCACAAATCTAAAACAATATTAAAAATACATGAACTTAAACATTTTTATAAATTGAATCATGTATCTATTTGATGGAAATGTAAATAGAGATGACTTTAGTGAAAAAAGAGAAAAACTCTTGTAATTTACATACGTTTCCTACATACACCAAATACATTATGTATTTTGTTACTTTCTAAAATTCACTAATCTGCTACCATCACTCTGTATTTCAGAACGGCAAGCATAGGATTTCAAAAAAATATCACTTTTTTAAAAAAGTTTTTTATTTATTTCATCAATATAATAAGACTGTTTTCTAAATCTGTAACTAATTCTAACATTGTCATTTGTTTGGCAGATAGAGCAATAATGACAACCCTTTAAACATTATTTAATGATACGTATAAAAAGGTCCTTGTTTTTTTTACAAAATTTTTTATCAAATTTAGCTTGTATAAATATATATTGTCAACATGATGAACTGTGTCTGTCATTGCAGTATGGACAAATTATTATAAGAGAAATGAATAGCTTCGAGCACTGTTATGGAAATACATTTCCATTCAGTATAAACATATTATTTTTAATGAATAAATTATATACAAAATGGTATTACTAAATTAATAGCTAACTAGTTCTGGTTAATATACTAAACACAGTTAGCAGTGAGACCAGATATTTGTTTGTTTGAAAACAGTATCTGCTCTTTTATTAAGATAACAATTTAAATTTTCAAACATTCCAATTTTACATTAGTCATTTAAAATAAAGTAATAAGTTAAAAGTAACCAATTACAACGAAATGTCATGATATTTTGCATGAGAAAGATATAGATAAGGATCTAACAAATTATTTCATAGTACTATTATTCATAGTATAAAAATATTGTAAAAACCAACAGGAGATGACAAAATGGAGAGATAGCATTATTGGTATACATGGTGGTATACCCAAATTATATTTCTGTTCCTAACAATTTGTTCTCAGTCTCATGTGTATCCTTTGTGCACTCACGTAAGTTTATACATCTTAGATATCAATTTACTCATTTTGATTTAATAAGATATTGGTATGTTTAACTTAATAAACCACAATTACTCAAATTGTTTTTGATTATAACATCGGTTACAGCATCAAACACAAATTGTATATTAGATGTGTCGGTAGCACATGTAAAATGTGTGTAAATTTGTTTCTGATCTTTTCTTTTATTCAAATTTTCGAATTTCATTTGAATGTAAGAAGCACATTCTTCGTATGTATTAGCACCCTTATACTCTGGGAAACAAATAGTCAATGGGCTCCTAGTGATCTTTTCCTCAAAAAGATCTTTTTTGTTTAGAAATAAAATGATTGATGTTTCAACAAACCACTTACTATTACAGATAGAATCAAACAATTTCATCGACTCTATCATTCTATTCATTTCTTCATCCTCTGCAAGAACCAAGTCGTATCCACTTAATGCAACACAAAATATGATTGCAGTAACTCCTTCAAAACAGTGTATCCATTTCTTTCTTTCTGATCTTTGACCACCCACATCAAACATTCTGGTAGAGCAGAAAATTTCTTAGTAATGTTTCGTAATACAAAATTAATAAAAACATCTTGAAATAAACTTACTTAAAATGTAAGCCTTTGAAAGAAAAGTGTGTTTCTACTATTCCTGTTGTTTTCACACGTGTTCTAAGAACATCTTGCTGAGTAGGAATATAATTAGGTTGTGCTATACGATCTAAAGCATTAAGGTAATATGCCGCAGAATCATTGAGCTGGTATTCCCTACTACGTGTGAAACAAAGTTGTACTCCAGCGTCCTGCCATAATCGTTTCATTAATAGTGCCAGTTCCCCAGTTAGCTCACCCTCCTCTGCTGCAGAAGCTAGGGTAAAGAATTGACGTGCTATATCCTACAACATGATTAGATTTCTCTATTACTGATAAAACATGTATGATGTAATAGTATATGAAACATTTTTATTTAAAATTAATGTATTTACCGCTTTATTAGGGTCTGCAAAGTCAATTCTAAGTTGACCCATGGCTCTAATTATTGTCATAAGACTTTGAACTGTATTACTACAAACTACAGGTTTATATTGTTCACATTCTTCTTTACTATAGCCAGTTTCATGGATAATTTTCATTTGTTTTACTATAGTAGATTTTCCAGATTCTCCAGCTCCTTAAAATGAATACATTCGTATGTTTAATAAACATGTATTAGTGCATGTCAAAGCGTTTGATTTCCAAATTTGTCCCTTTAAAACGATGATGAAGATACCGATATTCATGAATGGAAATTATATCTGACTGCAGTTGTCGGTAATCGAGTAAGTGTTCAATACGATATACAATGATTCATTCTAAACGATGATTCAAAGATTTCAGAAAAGCGCCCGCGCTACAGTTGCACGATTGCGCAAATCCGATAATTGATCGGAATGTGAATGACGTGAAAATATTATTGAGAGTAAAAACCAAATATTACTTTAAAGAATTGGTGGAAAAATGAGCGGAAAAAAACGTTTTGTCAGTAGTAGCACAGTGCAGCGATTTATTTTTACGACGAATTATCAAAACGTCGAGGAATACATCGTCTTCTAAGAAGAGGATATTTTCGAAACAATATCATGAACAAAGTGAAGGAAGAAATGAAAGAATAACGATGGAACGATTCTTGTAAGGAGAAAGTATATAAACGAAAAGAAAAGGAATAGAAATTACCGAGCAAGAGGAGCTTGACCTCACTGGCGGCCCGTTCCCCATCGGCTCTGAGATCCTTGTCGATCTTCTTAGACCTTTCCGCAGCTTCTTTCTCGCCGGTGGTGCTCACCGCACAACCCATTCTCGCCGGTCGTTCTTTCTATTCGGTGAAGAAAGAACGAGCACCATGCACGGTGCTCTTCGGAATAATCGGTTATTCGCCGCGCTCCCGTGTATGACACTTGTTGCACGGACGTGTGGGAACCGCCCGCACGCGGTTGTGCTCGCATACACACACTGATCGGATGTACAGCCTTGTACACTTGCTTATACGTCCCTCGTCAATGTAGCTATTATCGTTCAATACGTGCATACGTGCAATCTATTTCTCGTGATCAGTCGCTGCTCCCCGTGATCCCGTCAAAAGCGATGACAATGGACCAAAACTGCACGAACCTGCGATACCGGCACGATCACTTTACGTACAGTTCGTGTACCCTCCTTCCTTGCTCTACAGGACACAGTCAGGATTTGTCGAGATCTCTCGATCACGATCAACGGCCAATCCATGCTAAGATCGCGAGTCCTTTCTAGCCAATGGAAACGCTACAGGGATTGTATTTGTTCGAATTCCAGGCGCCATCTGTGTCTACGAAATCCAGAATCGAAGATCGGTCCGACAGCGGGAGGATCATCTCATAACTTAATTCATTCGATGATTATGTTCTGAATCATTTGGGCCCGCGGGCCCCAATCGAATACATACACGGATTCGTATATTAATGTAAAACAATATAAGTTATGGTATGTTTATTGTTCGAAATTAATTAAGAATCATATCTTATCTTTATAAATATTTATATCAATATGCTATCTTAGGAAGCTGTTATATTATATCATAGATTAAAATCGGATGTAACATCATCGGACGTAATAACATTTTGTAGATAAAAAGAGATAAGTATAGCTATATTTATGTTCAATACAGAAGTAAGTTTAAAATTAATCAAATATCATAAAAAACAGATACGTCAATAACTATATCGATGTTATTTTATGTTATATTTTCAATGCGTGATAATGACTAATAAAACATAATTCATAATATTTATGTGACAAACGAGAGTGTTAGAAGAATAGGAAAGCATAAAATCGTTGTATTTGGACCCTGAGCTAGTTTCATCCAATTGTCAGGTTCATTATATAAGTCTATTTATACATTCCATTAATAACAGTTGACTAATCGGAATTGGCCCAACATTTCACTGGATTCGATAATTTTTAAATTTCTGTGAACTCTTTAGAATACGTCCTCTTCCATCATAGTCCTAAAATTAACTTCCAATTTAAATTCTTATTGAAAATTGCATTTGTTTTTGTTTTTAATGATAAATTATGTACAAATAAAAATTTGTTTAGCAAGACAATTTCACTTGATTTTTATTCTATTTACTCTTCTGAATTATTGTTCTTAATATACTTATGTTAAATTCCTTTTAACAGAAATCTTACTCACCCTTATCATATTCAATAAATTATCACACAATTCTGATCATGAATGATTCAAATTTAATAATGGTCGTTACTTGTTGATATTTGATACAGCTATAGCTGTTTGTATGTGTATTCAGTCGACGACCTGTAATTGTCTTTCGTGATCAATTAGTACAATAAGCTTTCATGAGTGAATATGAATTCGCGCATCCGATCTGTCTAAGATCATGGGATCTTTAAAAATTTTGGTAAGTGTAAATCAGCCGTTCAAACGAAAAATTCGAATTCAAAGTTTAAAAATCAAATTAAATTTTTTAATTCAAATTTATAATGTTACATCTTAAATGATTATATTTTTATGT
This sequence comes from Bombus bifarius, assembly GCF_011952205.1. Taxonomy (NCBI): domain Eukaryota; kingdom Metazoa; phylum Arthropoda; class Insecta; order Hymenoptera; family Apidae; genus Bombus; species Bombus bifarius. Next base: position 960,971 of record NW_022884533.1, read on the forward strand.
TACCTCAGCTTCTCTTCGGTTACATCAGTTTCATTACTGTGCACATTTCGTTAACCGATCATTTCGACGAAAAGTTAAAGCAGACAAAAGTTGAGATAGCCAAGCTCTATTTTCGAGAAGAACCACCAGGTAAAAGAAATCAATAAACAGACTAAATATTCATATTAGATATTTCTAAAGCTACTTTAAAATATGGTAATCGTAGTTCATAAACAAGTCTACGATGTAAAATGGGATCAATTATGGTTAAAGGAGATGTACAAAAATCCACCTTTCATAGCGAATATATACGACAAGATACTTTTAATAGAAGCAAATCGTTTCATAGAATTTTCACTTAATTCTCCTTCTTCTAATCATACCTTATCGCGAGGAATAATCTCAACTCTTAATAATGGTCCCATTAAATTTGTCAGGGTAGGTAAATTAGCGCTAATCACGATTACTTAAAATCACATTCGATAGTAAGTCGTTTCAATTAATATGCTACAGAGTATCGTTTGGAGAAGTGTACTTTATCTACTAATTTGTTACGAAACTGGCTCGTGTAATATCTATACAAAAATGGATAATTTGCAATTCAAATATCGGCAGACCATTCAACATAAAGGATGTCCTACGGATGCCAATTTCTTCGTTCGTTCCAATCGACTTTATCTGGTAGTAGCCGATAATATTGGTCAATTTTCTGTACCTTCTTTGTAAGCGAAATTAGTAACCATACATTTTGTAATTATTGTGTTTCGGAATTCACATATATTTTATATTAACGTAGAATATATCATTGGAGAGAAACGTATATGGATATAATAAAAGAAGTGATGACCATCGCCGCGATATCGGTCACTACGTTCAAATATAAGCAATCGACGATTATAATATTCGCACAGAATAATAGAGATGCATCCGGAATCGGTTCCCTGGTGTACGAGTTTAAGGAAACCAGCCTGGATACTATACAATTTTTGGAAACTTCCAATCCGATTTCTGTTCATCATTACAAACATGCGGACTTTAATTTCATTTTGCTAATAAACGAATATACACCGAGCAACTTGCTTTGGTGGGATGGTTGGTTTTTCTTTTTACTCGTTTCCATTTACTTATTATCGATTTATGGAGAACTTATTCTTTTAGGACATGAACTATTAAGCTGGCAACAGTTGCCAGAAATAAGGACACTCAGTTTAGTCAGCATAGTGAGCATCAATGATGATACCTTTTTCTTTGTAGCATATGATGTAAGCATAAAATTCGATAACTAATCAACGATTACGGAATTTTGTTCGTAAATACTAATTGTATCACAGAACATCTTGCAACTGTACAAGTTTGAAAATGCATCGGATTATATCTTAATACACACTATGAAGCTACCCAATGGAATTCTGATTGATATACAAACTCGAATCGACAATTCCACGATAATTATGGTGCTGGTTGTTATTAACTCGGATAAAACTTATAGCGTAGAATCGTGGAAGTTACGCATTGAAGAAATTCCCTCTGGTTAATTATTCTGCTTAAAACAATAGCCCTCCAAAGTTATGCATTAATTTAGTTACTGTAATGGTATTTTCAGAACATTCGATTAAGGAAAGTGATACTTTATCGAAAAATTTGGCGGAACTGGTTGAAATATTGCTACAAAGAAAACCTTTCGTGGAAGAAGCTGAGTCTTTATGGCCCCTCTTGCAACCAGTACACGAGAACTTAACGATATCGGAATCTTTCGTTTTGCCAAATTTAATATTAGATGCAGGAACTGTAAATAACATCGACATCTTCGTAAACGAAGACATCGTTGCGCCTCGCGTGATGGAACGGCGCTTAGAAAATTTAACCCACGAAATTGATGATGTTTTATCATCTAACGAATATTTAATGATGAACAACACGAATTCTATAATTGCAGATATTCTTGTCGATGGCAATGCATTCATTGAACAGTTGCAGATTGATAGAATGATTGTAGATTTTGTTAATGATGTTGATATGCATTTGAACAATAATTCGGATAAGATACAAGAATTTTCGAAGAAAAGAAATATCACTGTAAATGATCTTAAAGTAGATTCCATTTGTGGAATCCCATATCAATGTATGTTCAATATTATTTTATCTAACAATAACAATGTCCCGATGATACGAAAGAATATATATATATTTATCAAAAATATGATGTCGTTTTAGATTGGGCTTTAACCAATGATACATCGAAAATGAACATAAATATAGAGAAAGATGAAATTGAATTTTCAAACAACATCATATATTTAAATTCAAGTATATCTTTGACGAATTTAAACGTAAAAATGTTAAACGGCATAAATATCAATGATCTCTTCAATGAATTATTTATCATTAACCGTAATCAGAGAATCGAAGGTAGATTTCAAACCAAAGCAAATCATCTCAGATGAACTCTTTGATTTAACAGGCCGATATTTAAATCTGAATTAAATTTTTCAGGAAATGTTACCTTCAATAATACATTACAAATCTACAATTTTACGATACAAATGTTGAATGGAAAACCATGGGATAACTATATGAACACAAAAACCAATCAAACTTTTGGTAACTTTACCATGAGAAAGCTTCAAGTAGAAAATTTATATACTGATTTGATAAACGGTGTTCCGGTTTCGGAAGCAGCGCGAGTATCTACCGTCAACGTAATCAAAGGTATACGAAGTATGATTAGTTCAATTTTCGAAAGCTTTTCGTACTATCTACATTCACATGAAGTATCTCATGTTTCATAGGGGAGACGAAAATTGCGAAATTACACGTAACAGAGAAACTTATAGTTGATTCAAGCATTAACCCACCGATAGGTCCGTCACATCAAATTTACTCTAATGTCACTATTCATGGTAACTTGAACATTGGAACGCTAGATCTAGACAAGTACACAAAAATCTTTCTAAATAATGAAGAAATAGATCTGACTAATATCTTTGGTACCTTTTGGACGAAATCGACTGATCAAATAATCGAAAACGATGTCATTTTTGAAAATAATTTAACTATAGATCGTTTGAATGCAAAATACATAAATGGATTTTCTGAAGATGAATTTTTGTACACTACTACAAGTGTTATTTCAGAACGTTTTAAAAGGCTACATTTTGAAAATGTTCACGTAGACGATATGTTTTTCACCGAAGGAGAGGGCGATAATCTTTTTGAAATCGCTCCAGAATCAGTCACCATTCGAGAAAGATTGCATCTAAAGCATCTACGTGGAAACCAATTATTGACTGGCGTCTTTAATGGCCTCCCAGTAACTGACATTTTAAACGGAAAGCAACCATATATTTTTCCAGACGATATGAATTTCTTGACAATTAAGACTAAACAAATAAACATAGACGAGCTTAATTTCCCTTTCTTCTTACAGAATGCGAGAAATGTTGACAAAGGTCAGAGAACGAAGTTCATGAAGACTCCAGAATTTCATGTAGAAAATCTTTATGTTGAAAAGATTAACAATGTTGAAATGAAGAAACTTTTATTGTTAAGAGATATGAAAATAGCTGACATAAAAGATTTGGTAATAAATGGTAATCTAACGGTTAAAGATGATTTAAAAGTAGCTCAAATTGGCGATCAGCCATCGATGAACTATTTAAGGAATATCCGCAAAAAAAATGTGTTTAATAATAAAAATACGATAATATTCCAAGAATTAACTGTACGGAATATTACGTTGAAATTTCTGCATGGTCATGACGTGAACGATATTTTCGAAAGTTTCCTTTCAAAGTCAAGGGAACAAAATATATCTGGGAAGTTCACTTTTTACAAAGTTACAACTGATAACATTAAAACTAGCTTCATCAACAATCGGAACATCTCTAAGTTGACATGGATCGACAAGCCTCTATTTCTAATAAAGGATATTAAATTTGATGATTTATTTGTAGAAGGGGATGCTGTAACAAAAACTTTAAACAATCTCGATGTTAACGAGGTAAACACTGAAATATGAATTTATGATACTTTTGTTTTCTTATTATTCAATTGAATTTAATTATTCAAACATTTTATTACAGTTGTACGAGAGCATGCTTAACATACCAGTATCAAGAATCGTTGATTTAAAAGTAAACGGGAATATTTCTTGGGATTTTCCCTCAACAAGTTCTGCTTCTTTGACATCGTTATTCAAAAACGCAGTAACTACAACTACAAATCAAACTATTCACGGTAGCACCATTTTTCAGGGAGATATATCAGCATCAACAATTGCGGGGCAATGTAAAGAAATCGACGAAATACGTGATATCATTGTAGATGCTGTGATAGACGATAAAGACATCGAAATAATTGGCCAAAAGATTTTTAAAGATGATCTGGATATCGATACTATTTCAGTGGTCGATGATATTGATATTCCTATGATTAATAATATCAATATTTTCGAATTTAATAATTCTGTAGCGAGGAAAAGTAAAAAAGAAGTAATAGCTGGAACTATAACATTCCTCGATGATGTAGCGATCGATCAAATCCTTGTTGATGATGATCTTCATAATGTTCCTTTGAATGGGGTAGCTCTGGTGACTGATAAATTACCTACGTATACATCTTTAAAAGATCTTGTTATATTGGAGGATATATATTTAAAGAATCTAGATGAAGTAAATTTTGATGAATTTTTAAAAAATCGTGTAACCATCGACGGAGAACACGAAATACTTATTAACGTACAATTTGATGACACTGTTGAAATAACAGGTATATAATTATAAACATATCGCATTAAAGATCAGATAATATTTAACTATTATTTCCTTTTCCATTAAGTTTTTAAAGCTGCAGTTTCATTATTTCAATTGTAAAGCATATACGATACTTACGTAATTACTTAAATTATATGAATTATTTAATAATATACCTTAAGTTCTTAGATTACAATATTTTCAAAAAATCTTAGGGAACACGAATCTCTCGCGAATTAATGGCATCTATCCCTCCGATTTGGTTCTGAATGAAAGAAAGGAAACACAAGTGGTATCTGGTTCGAAAATCTTTGAAGAAAACGTGATAATAAGTGGCAATATTTACACATCGTTCATTAATGAAGTAAACGTATCGTTAGAATATTCTAATGGTATACAAAACGACGAAGACGTGGAAATCATAGGAGACTTGGTAATGTTGCTCGATTTCAATATTTGCAAGCGATATGATACATTTAAAAATTGGATATTTCTAGATTTTCGAGTCGAAAGTGAAGGTTCCAGAAAACGTGTTTGTTTCGAACTTAATGAATGGAATAAATTTAAATACTATTTTCTACGATTTACAACAAGAGACACGTCGGACCCTCCACATGTTCACGCAGAATGAATCTGAGATAGAGAAGAACATTGTTCGATCTACTTCGATTTCTGAAAATCTCGGCAATGTTTTCTTCTATTTGGAGCAAGCAGATGAAAAGTTGAAAATTCAGGCGCCCAACATCAAGAAGATTGATGTTGTTTATTACGAACAGATCACAAAGCTGAACATGTTTGGAGAAGAACCAGGATCTCTTTGCGGACTTTCAGATAAATGTTCTTGCCCCACTGAATATATGGCTGAGCTCACCGAAAACGATTGTTACATGCAAAGAATAAATAATAATAAAATAATACGAAATTATCACGAATTTCACAGTACATTTGGTATAAATGTAGTATCAAACACAATATCATATAGCCGTGAATGTACTTCAAACAATACCAAAAACGAATTCATTATGATTTCTTGGATTAAATCTGGACTGATCGGTACAGAAAAAACGTTAGCTAATGTAAAGGAAACGCCTCTAAAAATTCGAGGTTACATAAAGGACGCAAAGGTCTTCACAACACATGATAGTATGATATTTAAAACTAATAAAAACTCTTAAGATAGAAACTATTAAATTAATAAAATTATTTGTGTAATTTTTGTTAAACAGTACATAACATATTTATATATGTATGTATTTTAGATGCAGCTTTCGTAGTATTGGCAGTGTATTATGATACACTACTCGCAACACATCACACAAATTCTGTAATTTACAAGATTGATTTTGAGAACAATAATTTATCGTTGTACCAGAATATATCCACTGATGGAGCTTGGGCTATCGACATTTTCAAAGCAAATCATCGGGACATATATCTGCTGCTCGGTTGCTTCGGAAATTCTGAAAAGTCGTATCTGTATAAGCTGGACACTATTACCTCCAAAGTAATGAGCACTTCGTCTTTAATTATTTTATAAAAATATTTTGGGCGATGATCTGATATAGGTATTATTTTTTAGTTTATTATAATAAGAAGCTTTGAAGGTAAAACGCACAATGTGAAAAGTCTCATCCAAGAACAGGATTGTTTCGTTTTGGTAGACGATTTTGAAACGAATGCGATAAATATCTTTTATTATGATCCAGAATTTGATAATTTTTATGACTATCAAAGTCTATTTCATGATTCGCGAATCCATGGAGTAGAATGTTTCTATACAGATGGTACGAGCAATATTAATTGATATTACACTAAAATAACAATCACATTGCAATATAGTAAATTTTAAATCGTATTTAAGATATTATCTTATTTCAGATTTTGGGAAGAGCGACTCCTTTATCATCGTTACGACGGAGAACGATCAGTTTTACATTTACGAATATATGTATGCTCAGGTAAGTTTTTATTGATCCATCAATTAAGTCGTTGAAATAATTTAGCTTATATGTATATGTAAATTGTGTCACAAAATGGTTATTTTCAGAAGTTTCAATTGAAAATACATCACCGTATAGATGATTTACAAACGATGGTGCCATTCTATCATTTAGAAAATTACTATATTTTTAAGGGTACAAGCACGAATAGCACGACATTGAAAATCATTAAGCAGGGACCCTAATAATATTTTACAAAAACTTTAGTATATGAATTTATTTACCGTTATCGATGTATTATCTACAAATTAATGTACATACACACACATACATGGTATGCAATGTAGTGCAGAATAAATTAGAACATACATACTATATAATATATATACATGTATATATATGTATATTTATAACATAAATCTGTAATTATATGCATCAAAGTATTAATATATTTCTAGCATTTAATATGTATACGATTTTATTTTATTGCTCTGGTTTGAGACACCTATAATATTTTCATCTAAAAAGACATTTAGTGTTAATCGAATTGCGCCAGCGCGATTCAGACGAAAGTATTGGACTTTAATTCGTTCGTTTCTACAAAAGAGATTTAAAGAACAACCAATGGCATAAAAATTATCACACGGAAATAGAAGTAATTAAATCAATTAAATAGCAAAAATTTTCAGAACAGCCGTAATAATATTGCACGACGAATTCTGTGACTGTCGTAATATTAAGTGTTAAGGTTTCAGTTTTTCACAAAGTGGAAGCCATCGAAACACATTGCCTGTTCTTCATTGTTGCTGTGTGGCACTATACTTAAAGTTTTAAGGTACATACAAATATAAAAAGTGCTCCTTTATATACAGAAAGATTAAAAATGTTGTAAAATCAATGACTTAAAATGAAACTGTCAGGGTATCATATCACCATAGACGGGTAACTTTTATTTGTCTGTAATTAACCGTAAGCAAATTATAGTTCAAACATTAGCGTATGTAGATTAACTTATTTAATATAATTACGGTAGATAGAGGCTCTTCTTCGACTTCAAAAAATTAAAGCATAATCAACGAAATTTAATTGTCTGCTTGTATCCTGCATGTCTTTTTTTGGTTATGTCAATCTATGATGATTTGGCATAATAAAACATTTAACAATTCATTAACGCGATACCGATAATATTGTTACAGTCGATTTTGCTAAAGTTAAAACAATAATTTTAAGTTTTCCTTTTAACGAAATCTTTTTATTCTTTTAATCGGTAAACTATTTTAAGGTTATGACACGTATCAAAAATCTTCCATTACTAAATGATATTAAACACCCTATGTTTGTGTCATCGTTATAGCGTAACGTGTAATCATACTATAATTAAATTTGTCACTCCAAACAGAGCAGTTCCTTAAAGGCAGTAATGGCTGTCAAAGGGCTGGTAGCAGCAATTGTTCAATTCTTAACCCAACAATTAGAAGAAGGTGATATTACAGCAGATTCTCGAGAGAGCCTTGAAGTAGCAATACAGTGTTTAGAAAGTGCTTATAATGTACAAGCATCTGATACTCCAACAAATTTTAACTTATATGAAATATACAAGTCTTCCATCGAAAATGCAAAGCCCAATTTAGCTCCAGAAGCTACTCCAGAAGCAAAAATCGAAGCTGAAAGATTAAAAAATGAAGGAAATACTCTTATGAAAGCTGAAAAACATCACGAAGCTCTTACTAATTATACAAAGTATATATTTTTCGTTTGAATAAAGATAAGATATATATTTTTCTATAAACATTGTAATACTGTTTACATAATAGTATAATATTGTTTGTTTAGAGCAATTCAATTAGATGGTCGTAATGCAGTATATTATTGTAACCGTGCTGCAGCATATAGTAAAATTGGCAATTATCAACAAGCAATTAAAGATTGCCATACTGCATTATCCATTGATCCTTCGTATAGTAAAGCATATGGACGATTAGGTTTAGCATATTCTAGTCTCCAAAGACATAAAGAAGCTAAGGAAAGTTATCAAAAAGCTTTGGAGATGGAACCTGACAATGAAAGTTATAAAAATAATTTACAAGTAGCAGAAGAAAAATTAACTCAGCCAAGCATGAGCAATATGTCATTAAGTGGAGGTACATTGCCAGGCATGGATCTCAGTTCACTCCTAAGTAACCCTGCTCTTATGAACATGGCCCGTCAAATGTTATCTAATCCAACACTTCAAAACATGGTGAGCAATTTTATGAGCGGTCAAGTAGAACAAGGAGGACATATGGATGCTCTTATAGAAGCGTAAGTATCACTCATACTTTTCAATCATTTGCTATCTAATATCATTAAAAAATATATCATATTTAAAAATTTTGTAGTGGTCAACATTTTGCTCAACAATTACAAAATGCGAATCCTGAATTAATTGAATCCTTAAGAAGGCAAATGGGAGGAAATCCAAATGATCCAGATCCACCACAACAAAATTAAGAAATCTATGATTATGATATATTTTAAAAATTCCACATAAAATGAAAATAACTAAATTTAATTGGAACACATACATAGTCACAGAACAGTGTGTATCATTTTTAATATGAAAATGTGAAAAATGATGACTAAGATTAATTTACATTACCACTATCTTAAAATGATATTCATATACATATACTATACAAATTTTCCTATGACTGAATTATTGAACAGAACATGATAATTTGTTTTTTGGGTGTGTGCTGATGATGTTTGATATGTGAAGATTAAATAATAAATGTTAGAATATAGTGAATATTTCGTGAATGAGATAGATATTCCAACATGTACTGTGTTGCTTTCTATGTCTTACAACATCGCTTTGAATCTATTCTAACCGATTTGTATAGTACAATACATTTTCTTACTTACCGTAAAAATAATTTCTGTTTGATAAATTACTACATATTGAAAATTAAGAAAAAATTATGTTTCTTACCACCTACTTTAATGATAGATATTTTGTTTTAAAATTGGATATGAAAGTATCAGAAAATTCAAAATATTTAAAAAGTTATGATGTTAGCTACCTTTACAATAAAAAATGTACATAATTAAATACATTCTAAATACGTAACAATCATATTAAATACTTTCAAAATATATTTCCTGTATCATTTCTTCAATTATTTCGCAACTAGTATTATATATAATGTAGAAATGTTATTACAAGAAATAATCACTATGAAATAAAAAATACATTTTTAATCCAATAAGTGTATATTTAAGAAAATGATACAAATCCTCAAAGCCTTATTTGATACATTGTTTCAAATTAATGAAACGTACATGTCAATTCTGTGTGCGTCATACACTAGCACGATCGTATGTCGTATACAGTGTACAATAGTGACATCATTTTTATTTAGTATATACGAAGTGTACATATAAAAACACAAACTTTTTTAGACTTTATACTCTATTTTGTTTTCATATTTGCATGTATATGTAAATTTATATTTATGGATAATTGCAAATTTATACACTATTCGCCTTCACAAATAAATATCACCATCGATTAGTCTATTCGTTTATTCTCACCCTGGAGAATGAGTTTTTCTATTATGTTGTAAATTACATCTGTCATTCCTGAATTTCCATGAAACCAGTAAATTATTTGAAAAATAAAAGTAAAGTGATATAATGATAAGAATAAAACGATAATATTATATGAAAACATAACGTTTCATTCTTTTCTTATACCGGCTAAGTTTAATTTTTTAGGCGCGTTTGCATTGTTCATTCGAAATTATATGCCACACATTATCATATTAATCTACGAAAACATAAGTGTATGTAAGTAATGTTATATCTATTACGTGAATTATACGTATAATTTATTACTCTTATGCTTTTTTAATAAAAGATAATGTTCATTTTATCAGAAAAACAATGATTATATATATATATAATGAAAATTAAATCGATCTTAAAAGCAAATAGTTTATTCATACTAATTTTTTATTCGTTTCATGATTATAAAGTTAATGTCATGATTTTCACGTGTTACATACAAGGGGCGCTGGGTGACGAAGCTGCGATGCAGCATTATTTACATATTTTCCAACCCTTCCCGTCATTCACCCACATATACATACATCCGTGAAACATGATGTTGCATGCGCAAAGTCCCTCTACAGGTTCCTGATATGCGCGATGGCGTATGATTCGTTGGTTTTGTAGCATTGCCCAGGAACGTATCATTAAATGGTGCGTAGATTAGACATCCATATATTCATAGACAGATTAGACTAGCTGATTAGACATAAAATAAGTTTTTATTCAAATTTATAATAATAATAACAAATTTTTGAAACATATTAATATTATTATCGATTTTCTAGTATTACTATATTATCATTGTGAATAAAACCACTTGATAAATAAGAATTGATATAACAATACGTAGATAGGCTCAGAAACGTTTTAATTAATGTAAAGTTGATAAAGACTAATATGTTTTTTTAATTTTGTAAAAATATTCATGATTAATAATTTTACTTATAATGTTCTATGAATATTCGGTTTCAAACGTGCTTACAACTCTTCTGCTATGAAAATTTAATCATATAAAATACATACTGTGTTTGATAAATATCGTGACAATTTTTATGGAAAATTGACCGGGAAATATTTGGAATTCTAGGAAAGGGGGTTTCAAAAACAACAATACGATCCTGAGTATAATGCTCCCCCCTCACTAGCCGATTGCCGCACACTCACAGATTGAGGTGTGGCCATCGAAGGCTGCCATCTTCTTGACTTTCTGTCGCTTAACATTTCAGGTAAATACGCAATTATTTCTTAAGTAATACTGGTTGGAGTAGTGTGAGAGTGTGCTGTGATGTGTGTCCGGGTGGTTTAAGCGTGCTACATGTCGCTTTGTTAACGGCGCAACGGGGAACTCTGTGTGTCAAGGAGGGAAAAAACGTTCTCCTCCTCCTGTGATAGAGAGAGGGCCGAGGGAGTGCCATGCGTTACGAATCTACAGCATCTTCGCATGACGACCGTTTAATTCAACATACGAGAAGCTACACGCTGTCCACCGCGACTACATTCAATCACTGATTTGGGATCGTTTCTACCAGTTCAAATACGACCTGGGCTTTAATTCAGTATGTAAATCGTCCCCCAGGCTCTAGACCCCTGCGTCGCTATCCTGTCGCACCCCTAGCGCCCCCATCCTCCACCTCTTAGGCTTAAATCCCCTCCTCTCTCCCCTGGTTTCGCCTGTGCACTTCCGGCTGTGCAAAATTCGGCAAAAAGCTCTCCGGATACGTGTCTGGAAACCTAGTAAGTAAATATCTGTGTCACGGTTTCATCTTGACATTCCTTCGTCGTCGTTTACCCTGTCAGATCTGCGATAAACAAAAGGCCCGGTACGTTCTTTGATATGTTAGAAATCATCGCGTTTCTATCCATTCTTCAAAATATCCGCGTACCCCTAATTCTGCTTTTACAATTTACATCTTTGGGATGATTTCATCGGAATTTCCGAATGCTAATAAAAGTACTAGGTGAACATACATCGATTTTCGGTAAACAATTGGCTTCTGTATACTTGGAATATATGAGTATATATATATTCTAAGTATATATTTGTTATATATATATATATATATATATATATATGTATATATATAATTTCCATTTTAAATATTCTATATGTGTGATAGACCAAAGTTTGTAATAAGTCGCATGATCTTCATTTAGTTTAATATAAAGTGAATAATTTAATTTCTAAAGGATACTAAAATAAAATACTATACCATTGTGTAATCAATAGTTTTTGTAATACTCAAATATGATGCAAAATTTAAAGATTTATATAAATTTTATTGCCTTAATATTAACATATACAATCCTCATTTGCATTGCTTTTGCTATACACTAGATTCTTTAATGCTAAAGTCCTTGCTTCTGATCTGTATGAAAACTTTTAAATTAGAATCTCCTCTGTATATTAACAAGTGTGACATATAAAACAGAAGAATGTCTGCGTTATAACAAAAACTTTTAACAAGTAGGATTCTATATTAAAAAGTTTTAGTACTCTAATTTATATCATAACATACATATATTTCTTAAATATACGTATTTATTTATCACTGTCTTTAAATAAATAGTGAATAATCATAACTTCTCTCATTAAAATATTATAAAGCATCTTAACTGTGTACAATATGAATGTGTTGCCTATTACATTTAATTTATGCTTTTCAAAAATAATTTTTCATGGGTACACATGTTTCTTAATAGTGCATGTTTAATACAGAAAAGTACTTATGTGTTTATGCATGTTCTTTGAAGACATCATTATTCTTTTGTAAGGCATAAGGTATGGTCTTACATATAATATATTAATATGCAAAGACCTTTGTATATGAATTAAGAAATTGATTAAATAATATATATAATATATATTTCTTTTTTTATACACACTGTAGTTAAAGCTCTACCTTATGCATTTCGGAATTCTGTAATCTTTCATCTAAATGTGTACATGAAGTCATTATGATAACATTATGATAACACTATGATAACATTAAATTCACATTATATTTAGTTTTTGGTATTCTTGTAAAGCCTTGTAGTGTACATATTTTTATATATATCTGAAGGAAAGAGTTATGAATCAAAATTATAAAGATGTTGTTCAATGATTATAGATTATATGTAATACTTTTGCAAATATCTAAATACATAATTGTGATAGAAACAAGACATATGCATACATATTTACATATATATGATATTTATATGACATCTGTGTAGTACATGCAGTTATTTCGCAACCTTTTATCCATTCTAACATATAAAATGTCCACTTAAAGCAGAGACGCTGAAAGAAAAACTAAAAACATGGGATGCAATATGGGCCGATGCCTCGGTCCAGACGATACGGGGTACCCTGGATCAGGTACGACCCAATCAATATCCTTTCAATCTTCAGCCCTCGTAGGTTGCTTTCTAAATAGTACTAAAGTAGATATGAAATATAGACACAAAAAGATGTTACCTATCGTACCCACTATATAAGTAGCAAACAGTTATGAAGTTAGAAGCAATTTTTAGCAACGTAAATTTAAGTAAACAGAGGGCTGTAGGGAGTGTATGTTTGTAATGCTAGTACTAATATAGTACTTTGTTTAAATACAAATGGATACAATATTTTCAGGTAACAAGTTTTATACCCTACGAGGTTTGAATTCAAATCATTCATTATAGTATTGTCAAAAGATGAATCTAATTGAACAGTTTCAAAAGATTACCCTGACTTCTTTCTAACTCTATCCTGAAGAATGCTTTTTCTCAATCTTTCTCACTACTTCCTTTATGTCTTTATATCTATTTACACTTGTATTTATGTATTTAAAATTGCTTCTTATTTGTTTATGCCTTACCAAGGTGCAGGAAAAGTAGTTTCTGTTAACATTGATATTGATTACATCTTTTCAACATTCATCATATTTTCCATTAAGTTATTATCTTATCTTATGTGTATTATGTGTTCACTCACTGCATGCTCTTAGTTAAACTAATTTTAGGTGGTGTTTCCAAGATATTAACTCAAATAACTTAGATCCATTATCACTAGTATTTGAGTAGTCCTTAAAATACTTCATGCATTTATATTGTATACAAATGCAATTAGAATTTATTGATATATAAAGTACAATTTACATATTAGCATTCATAATTTATAGATTTCTTATTGTATATACATATATTTGTATGCGTATATATGTATACATATAAAATGAAAACAATAGAAGTTAGGTATATATTTTTATTATTTTACTCTGATAAATACCAAGATCAAGCATATATGTTCTGTATATATTACTGATCGCTAACAAACAAAAATTGTTAAAATTAAATACACACTCATTTTTGTTTGAACAAATATATTACACAAAATTGTAATATCTATATATGGGTAAGTTATTGAAAGAATATTAAAACACATGCATACTCACTTATAACTGTTATTAAACATAACAACTGACATATTCAATATCTCTAAATTATGTACATAAAAATTTGTCAATTGATGTGAAGTGGATGTTATATTTTTATTTTCTGCATTAATATATTTTAAAGAGATCAAAGTTATATGCATAAAATTAAAATTTTAATAATGCAGGTTATATTAGAGTACTAATAAAGGAGTATTTAATGATTTACATTTTAGAATTCATGGCAGCCATTAGGAAGAAATTGGTTATCGTGGGTGATGGTGCTTGTGGTAAAACATGCTTACTCATAGTCTTCAGCAAAGATCAGTTTCCTGAAGTTTATGTACCTACAGTGTTTGAAAACTATGTTGCAGACATTGAGGTTGATGGAAAGCAGGTAAGTGCTACAAGAAATTGTTTCACATATTTAATATTTTTGTATTTTTTCCAAATATATTAAAAGAACATTTCCTATAACAGGTTGAACTGGCTCTTTGGGACACAGCTGGGCAAGAAGATTACGATAGGTTGCGCCCATTGTCATATCCTGACACAGATGTAATCCTAATGTGTTTCTCTATCGATAGTCCCGACTCCTTGGAGAACATTCCTGAGAAGTGGACACCAGAGGTGAAGCACTTTTGCCCAAATGTGCCCATTATCCTTGTTGGAAATAAAAAAGACTTGCGCAATGATCCTAATACCATCAAAGAGCTTAGCAAGATGAAACAAGAACCAGTTAAACCAGAAGAAGGTAGAGCTATGGCTGAAAAAATCAATGCTTTTGCTTATCTTGAATGTTCTGCTAAGAGTAAGGAAGGTATTAGGGAAGTGTTTGAAACAGCCACTCGGGCAGCGCTACAAGTAAGCATTATTCATTACAGGTTTGCATGAAATTGAATATAAATTGATCAGACGTTATTATAAAAACTATGTGAGTTCGTAGGTAAAAAAGAAGAAAAAGGGAAGATGTTGGCTCCTATAATTCTCGAACTGTCACCGATAATGAGACAACACTAATGGAATTGCTAGTTGCAATGAAGCTAGTTGTTATGCCGGAAGCCCCCAGCGGAAACTATAATATAACAACAACAACTTATCTTCAATTATTTTACACAATAAAACAAGTCTATAAAAAAAAAGAAAAACTACCACAAAATACGCCCACAATATATACAATATATGCAAATTAAAATCCGTTGCAAAATTTGCAAGTGTTCTTTTATAATAATTTGCAAAGAATGTACTGTTAATTACGATTGTATCAGTTAATCCTTTATGGACTCTCTCTAATGTTGCAATAAGTGCGATCGTGTTTTAAATGAAATAAATTACTAAGAATTTGTACAAACACTACTGCAGTTTTTATGAGGATATGCTATGAGTTACAAGATATATCAATATATTAACTGTTATCATAGAAGTTACTTATCGTTTTGATCCTTATCAGAATAAAATGATTTTCAGATATTGTTATACAAAAATTATTAAGACTGAGTTTTGGGTAATATGCTTTAATGAAACAAAAAAAGATGAATAAATTCGTAATTACATCTTTCTAAAGAAAAGGTTATTGTTACATGCACAAAGTTGTGAGATAAGATTAAAAAATTTAAATTTCTATGTTTAACAAGGGTTAAAATAGTAACATTTCAGATATATCATAGTATCTATTAAATTTATTATTGTCTACATAAAGAGAGCGATAAAGAACTCTTTTGTTGGTCTATATGTTTGGTCCATATAGGATTAAAGATTGTACATAAAATGTCACCATTCTTGGAATAGATGAGATATTATGCCTTCATGAATGTCCCGTGATTTTTTAAAGCATTTTTTTGTCTATTTCATGGTATAAAACAACAATAAAAGTACGTATCGCTTTACCTTATTTTCTTACCATAATGTTACGAACAAATATATATATAATAAACGTATCACTTTGACTTCGAGGATCAAAAGGACATAAGTACTTGTATACTTAAGACACATACGGAAAAAGAAAGAATACTGAATACTGTTTTCTACATCTTCACAATTCTTTATAAATAGTTTTACGACGTTATAATTCGTCGTATCAGTAGCTAATTGAAAAAGTTACTTCCAGGAGAAAACTCAATCATCTGTATGTAGCACTTTTTTAGTATAATTTTAAAGGGAGAAAAAAATTTTTTACGATTAGGAGAGTGAAGCCAGGATAAGTTTTTTGAGTTTTAAGAGACCGCTCTATAGTTAATTAGCCTTAATATAAGATATTTACTCCATGATTACTATAATAAATTGTAATTAACAATAAAAATTACTAATCAATGCTTGTGAACTATTACTCCTAAAGCAGTTCAATATCTGTAAATTTAAATATACAAAATTCAAGCAGTAGGATATTTCTTAGAATTTACAAGGAATCTGTGAAGGTTCATGAATGTATAAAATATATCACTTATAAAGTGAATCTTCATTTACAATTTTATTGAATAAGATTTTTTCTTTATTTTAAATATTTCCTAAAATATCACGTACGTATCAGGAATCTTTTTTAAACTTAAAGAATATAAATATAGTTTTTCAATGCACAAAACTGTATAAAAAGAATTTATTTTATTTTGGATATAAATGAAAAAGTAATGTATTAATTTCAACTTATTATATAGTCAGATATATATGAAAAATGGAATGGAAAATTGAATCTTAGACATAATTTGTTAAATCTGGAAAATATTGACATCATAATTCTAAATCAGTTCTGCATAGTTTTACATGATATACAACATTATAAAGTTACATAATATATATAGACAATCCTATTCTAATTATACTTTTTCACTTTGTTTTTCAAATACTTTGTAAAATAAATGCAGTCATATTACCAAATGTCTTTAATTTCTTTCATTCATAAAATTTTTAGCTTTTACGTTTTTAACTACATGCCACTTTTTTCACACTTATAAATCGTACAAGGAAAATTTCACTCCAAGCTTTGTTGCTGAGACTTACGTAAAAATTGTAATAAACAACTCCACATCTTAATGTGAACAAATTTACAATTCATCACTTTTCGGCTTAACAGTCTTTCCCTTACGATCAAATCCTTTTAATTCATTGGTCGCGTGCTTAGCAATATACTTGATGAAATCATCAAGCTCCCTGCCACCTTCATATTTTACTGGATTATTCTTGGAGTTTTTGGGCGCCCAATAAAGTGTTGGAAATCCTCGAACTTCGTACGGGGCAGGAACATCATTAGCAGTGGCATCAAACTTCACAATCTCGATATCTTCGGTCGCAAGTTTCTCACCTAATTCATCGTAAATAGGTGCCAGTTTCTTGCAATGACCGCACCAAGGTGCATAAAATTCAATTAATGTATCTTTGTTATTGTTTGTAACAATTTCATCGAAGTTTCGGGCTACTCCAATTTTAACATTTCCAGTGTTATCTTCAGGTATTGGTTCAGATTTTAGATATGGTTCTAGAGTGCCAGCTTCTATATCTTTTAAGAATGCCTCAAATGTATCGACAGAAAATTCATCCTTCATAACGAACTTTTGGTTATTAGCATTTCTTGCTAAAACAACAGGTTTATCACCCTTAACAAAATCAATTCCAAAATCATTTAATTCGTGCTGGAAGTCGTCTTTGGAAGAAATAGCGAAATTTAACTTGGGGAAGTCCTTAGCAACTTTGATGATTCTATTACGCCAGTAGTTTGTACCCTTCGGATTCTTAACATAATCCACTGCATAGTATGCAACAACTAATGGATTTTTAAACTCTCTTTCATTATCCCGGGTACGAACGCCCGCAATACCAAAGCTGGAATACACATTTAATTAAAAACGATACTTATGATTTAAATATCGTATTAGTAAAACAAATATTCGTGAAACTTACTAATTTTTATTAATGAATTCTTGAATGTCACCCATAGACTCTACATATTTCACAGTGTTTGATTCAAATTTGTTCTGTAAAATTTTTGGTCTATATAGAACTATAGCATTCCTAAAAATCAAGAAAATATATTTTATTTTATGTGTAATTTTAGTCTTAAAGTAAATTTATGACAATGTAAATAAATTACTTATGTCCTTCTTTCTCTAAAAGTGATTTTGCTGTTGTATGTGCAAATCTAACTTTTTCTTTAAGTTTCTTAGAAACAGCATGGAAGGATGTCGCTAAGGCTGAGTCTTCCTTTTCAAAGAAACCTACAACGCTTACTTCATCAGAGTCTAAGAATGATTTCAAACAAGTTTCTCCACTTAATTCTTTAGATGCTGGACCAACTTGTGCCTAGAATACATCATAGGTACTTATATAAGATGATTAAATAATTTGTATATATCAAAATCCTATTTACCTTCATATATTTGGCAATACCAGCAGCTTCTCTAGGTCCATTGTAATCGCTAACAAAATCACCTCTAGAAAAGATTTTCAATGTTGGATAACCACTAACTGAGTATTTGTTGCAGCTATCCTTTCCACTTTCTGTGCAATCTACTTTGGCAAGAGTAATTGGAGGATCATTACCCAAGAGCATTTCAGCAGCTTTTGCATATTCTGGTTTTAATCGTTTGCAATGACCACACCTGAAAATTTAGTATTCACATAGGTAAAAAATTAGTTTCAAGTGTAAAATTAAATTATTTTTATATTCACAGAAGTCGTACAAGTTAAAATAATAACAGTTCCTTTATATAGAAACAAGAATAAGAATTTCAAATGTAACACATTCTCAACTATTAACGTGTCATAAGCCGGTATACTTGAAATTATCGAAATCGGAACTTAGAAAATACCTCCTTTGATCAATTTTCTTACAATTACAGTTGGAACAATAGAACAATAAAACAATAAAATTATTTTTGTTTCTATACAATTATCGTAAAAGAAACTACTTACCATGGTGCATAAAACATAACAAGCGTGTTCTCAAGCCGCTCTAATTCATGGCTAAAAGTATCATCGGTAAGTTCCACCACATCTTTTTCTTCAGCCAAGACATTAACGAAGATCAAGGAAAGGAAGGTAAAATACTTGAGCAACATTGTAGACAACAGTACTTGTTTCTAAATCAAATTCGGAACGCAATCTTTCTTCTAAAGACACTGCCTGTCGAAGACGTGGCTTTTGTTATAAGTTAGGGTAGCCACGCAGTGCTGTCGTGTTCTGATTGGCCGTTGCTTCTGAATGTGTGTGATATATTTCCTTTACACAAGATTCGACACCTACACACTCGACTAAGGCAAGATTCCGAACAACTCACAGTAACAAAATGTATTTCGTCGACGTTCGCTTTGGTGGGGAAAACTGAAAAAGAATTTATAACAGTATCATTGCAAAGAATCTCTTCCGTCACGGGATGATCTACTTTAAATATAAACCATGATGTTTAGCGTAAATATATTTTAACATTAATACGACCGCTTGAATACATGTCTTATATAATTTAATTACTTATTTAATTTAAGTATAGCAACAATACTGGTAATAATCATAACATAAGAAATAAATTAGTAATGATATGCAATAATTAAATTTAAAATGAATTTATTTTGTCGAAATATCACAATACTAATACTAGTACTGGAGTATCGATATTAAAAACTTGATACATATTAATTTTAAATCATGACATTTATCAATTATATATGAAAAGTTCGGTTCTAAATTTAAATACATTGAAAAATGGTAATCTCAGATCCCTCTAGAGTAATCAGCGTGAACTAAATAGGATCATTGCCCGTGGCTTTTTCAAACAATGGCTGTTAAAACAAGAGTCAAATTAAAATTTTAAAAAATCGTGGTTCATATTTTACATCACTTAATTTCTTAATTGAAAATTATTTTGTAGTAATATATACTTCTATAGTTGAAATAATAAAATGTAACAATTTTATTTGTGTATAGCGTATATTGTGTATAAAAATTTATAATTATTCTATGTGAAATAGATAAACAATAAAAATAAACATACATGTTGATGACAACAAAATATTGATTTTGGGAACATTTGATTTAAAGAAGTTATTTATTTAAATTAAACTAATTACGAGATACTAAAAATCGATTACAAGCGGTTTGAATTAACAAAAAGCTTTTTATTATTACACATATATGTACGTAAAATTCCGAATAAAATGTCGGACTAAAAAAAGACTTGTGCAACAATAAAAACGTAAAGGAGTATCTCAGATTACATAATAATCTAATCGTGACAATGTTTAAGCACACAGATCAATGTATTTTTCATATTACTTATCCAAACTTATCATATATATATTGATATATTACTTATCAAAACTTATCATTTTACACAGAATTTCGGATAAAATGATTACAAAGTGAAGAATATATTATGTTTTGTCACTTGAGTTATCCATTACTACAAAGCGCGATATTTGCTTATACAATATTAACAGACATGTTGCTATTGCAAGACATTGAAAAGTCACTTACATAATATTATCGTATTAACAATAACTATAATTATAATAATGCAAAAAATCTAGCATATAGAATTTCGGACAGCGATAAGAAATGATTCTTAATACAAAAGAGTTTGTTAACATTGTTATGATCAAAGATAAAAATATAAAGATAAAAATATATAAAAAAATGAATAAAACAAATATATAAAAAATGACAAAGTAATATAAAAAGACATCAAGTGTGTTGCTATTGCTATGTTTTCTTAGGATACAATGATATTTATTGATTTGATTAACGTTAAATAATTAATTATATGTGGAAATGCGCGTATGCATTTGTAGTAGTGTTATATATGTAGCCGCAATAAAGCATATTTTGACGCACAAACTTATTGAATGTCAATGGAATTGTAATAATCCTTTAAACGATAGTGATTGGTCGTTTGTCTGTGTCTAGCGTGAACATGAATTTGCAGAATGAAAAGGAAAAGCCTTATGTAACCAAAACGGGGATACGGGGAACAAAAGCATAATTTGGTTAGTTGCAAAGACGCTGTGTTATCTTGTGTTACAAAATATTAGGAAGACGAGAATTTTATTTATCTTTCCTATTTAACTAACGCTACAGATATCGATTAGCATGCATTATGGTAAGTGTTTGTGACATTATTGCAATAAAATTTAATGTTCTATGCATTCATCATATGGATATTCAAATATTTATACATTTTATTAAAACTTTTAATACTTAATACAAGTAATTAATATAAGTAAAAATCAAATGGAAAGAAAAACTTGAATAGATTTGATATCTTTCTCTATAATACATTATGTCTGCTATTAAATTGAATTGATCGTTAAATATTCCGTGTAAGATTCGTACCTTGTTGATAAATGTTGTGAATGAATTACTAAATGTTCCCTTGCATATCAGTTTTCTCAACTAAGCAATTATACGGTACTGATGTTTATATCCTGGAAAATAAATTGATAACAGTATTTGATAATTGATTCATTTCATTTCAAAATCATAATGAAATTAATGATTTATCACCTAATTGCGCATGACAATTTTTCAAAGATTAATGGAAGTAGCCCTACGCATAACAAATTCGATATCGTCCGATCGCTCGAATCGACCCAATCTTTTTGAGACTATTAATAAGCGAACTTCGCAAAACTAATACATCAATTGCGAGCATTGCAAGCTGCGAGTTACATAGAAATGTAAGGATAGAGTAGTCGAGTCATATGATACTATGTAAGTAAATGCGATATTGGAGTAGAAAGGGAATGCTGTATAGAGGCCCCTTCTGTCCTTGTCTAATAACGCATGCACACTTGTACAGTAGTATGTACAGTCTAACGCCGATCAACTAGCGCCATTGTGCATACCTGATTAGACAAGGACAGAAGGGGCCTCTATGTAGCGTTCGCTTTTTATTCCAATACTGCTTTTTCAGCTCTCATGTCAGCTTCTATCTTTATATCTCTATAGTTGTAATTTTATGTTGTGACAGAGATGACTAGCTTGGGGTTATGACCTAGTTATCTTTAAGAGCATAGACTTATACAGATGTAATCACGGGGAAGAAACTCCAGTAGAGGGGGTAAGGCTTTTAACTTCCAAAGGTGTGCTTCATAAATTGGTCGTAACTATAGCGCTGCAGTGGATTTGTTAGACTTTTACATTTAGCGCCACCTTTGCCTCTGAAGGTAAAGCAGGCATAAACTAAACTGTTTTTCATAACTTTTTTCAATGTACTTAAAGTAAACATACAATATTTTATGTGTTACAGAAAAATGTTGTTCAAATAAATGTAGATTTACATAATAGAGTAGAGTTTAGTTGTAAACACGATCGTATTGTAGATTGCAAACACAGAGCGCGCTACACGATAAAGCCTACGAAATCAACTGAAGCGCCTTATTTGAGAAACATCTCCAACACACAAGAGCCATACTCCCACCAACGGAGTTTCCAGATCTGGTATATGACAATACGACCGTGATTCTGACTTCGTAACTTATCCCTACCCTCCACCTGCATTAATATGTATACCATACATTTAGTGCCTACCTGTCGGTGTGATAGGTTTTAGATCTGCTATCCAATTTTTTCATAAAATTGAGTTTATTTGATTATCAATCACAGTATTCAAGTTTCTCTCACCTTGATAATTAAATGTATTAAATTTTTTATATTTCAGTTTGTTCGGCAATATATCCATTACGTCAACGTGTATCATTTATCCAGTGTTATAACAGGTAACACATTTTTGACTTTTGAAATGTCGTATCATCATGACTTGTAGTTTCACTTTTTCTTTCATCGACTTTATTTTTTATACAACTGACCTCGATACCTTCTTTATTTAAGCGAAATAATTCTTTATCATTTAAACAATCGCATTTATTACATAATTTTTTAAAATATATGTCAATTAACAATAATATTATGTGTAACCTTTATACCATATATATTTCGATTTTATATGTTTTAGGCAACTTAAAAAACATGCCCTGTCCATTTTTGACACATCTTTCTGCAAATTACATTCGTAATTATGGAGCTTCTGTAATTATGAACTACCGTCAGCTTTGTCCAGTGATGTCTCAATTTTTTAGCACTCAAGTAAATAGTACTGAGTCTGAAAAGATTGAAAAAGCTATAAATAGTCAATGTCCATTTCTTGCTAAAGAACAAAATGCTGTAAAAGTAGCTAGTCCTATAGTTGAGGAAGATATTATCAATGTATCACCTTTAGAATCAAAGGAAAAAGGAAGCTTTCCATATGAAGAATTTTTTCATGAACAAATTATGAAAAAGAAAAAAGACCATTCTTATAGAGTGTTTAAAAAAGTTAATCGTTTAGCAGAAAGTTTTCCAATTGGAATAGAATATTCTTGGGGTGAGAAACCTATCACTGTTTGGTGTTCTAATGATTATTTAGGGATGTCACGACATCCAGCAGTGACAAATTCTGTTCGAGAAGCATTGAATAAATTTGGTGCAGGAGCAGGAGGAACTAGAAATATATCCGGAAATTCCATAGGGCACGAGATCTTAGAAAAAAGACTTGCTTCTTTGCATCAGAAAGAAGCTGGCTTATTATTTACCTCTTGTTTTGTTGCTAATGACTCCACCTTATATACTTTAGCAAAACTTTTACCACATTGTCACATCTTCTCCGATGCTGGAAATCATGCATCCATGATTCAGGGTATAAGAAATAGTGGAGTACCAAAACATATTTTTAGGCACAATGATGTAAAACATCTTGAAGAATTACTTTCCAAAGTAGACAAAACTGTACCAAAAATCGTAGCATTTGAAACAGTACATTCTATGACTGGTGATATATGTCCTTTAGAAGACTTATGTGATATTGCACATAAATACAATGCTTTAACATTTGTTGATGAAGTTCATGCTGTTGGATTATATGGCTATTCAGGTGCTGGCATTGGAGAGAGAGATTGGGTGCTTCATAAAATGGATATTATATCTGGTACCTTGGGAAAAGCTTTTGGCAATATGGGTGGTTACATTGTTGGATCCACTAAATTAATAGATATGATACGAAGTTATGCAGCAGGTTTTATTTTTACGACCTCATTACCACCAACAGTACTATATGGTACCTTAACAGCGGTTGAAATTTTAACTTCAGATGAAGGAAGATCATTAAGGGCTAGTCATCAAAAAAATGTAGCTTATATGAAATCTATTTTAACAGCTGCAGGTCTTCCATTAGAACAATCACCTTCTCACATTATACCGATAAAAGTAAATTTCCTTTATATTAGGTTTTCTACGCATTATTAATATTATTACATTAAATTACAATTGTCTTTCAGATTGGAGATCCATTATTATGTAGTCAATTAGCTGATTTATTAATAAAAGATAAGGGGCATTATGTTCAAGCCATCAATTATCCAACTGTTCCAAAGGGTGAAGAAAAATTAAGACTTGCCCCAACTCCAAAACATACTCTATCTATGATGGATCAGTTTGTAAAAGACATATTACATGTCTTTCATCGATTGAATATACCGACGGTCGAACATAAGCCAGACAACATTCCATGTGCAATTCGAGTTCATTGATAAATATTAAATTTAAATGAATAAACTATCAAAAATTTGTATAATATAAATATAATTTATTTATGTACACAAATTTATATTATGTGAATACTTTTGCTGTTGAACAAGCATCTATTTATGGTGAAATATAAAAGAAGTTTAATCAAAGTTAATTTTATTACATAAAACATTCAATAAAACATTATTTAATAATATAATAGTATTTAATTACTCAGCAAATCTCTTGTAATAATAAGATTATATATATAATATTGCAACAGTTAGTTTTACTTTGGTATAGTATAAAAGCATACGAAATTGTATTCGAGATGAATAGATCAGATTGTATAAGATTATTAAGCCTACAATCTATACTACATTTTGTCTATGGTTAAATCATATTTCACTAGAAAATTAAATGGTTCCGTTTCCGAAGTAACCAAAAATCCCTTGATCTTTTTCCGGTTTATCATCGTGTTGTACGCACAGCAAAATGAAAGCCAAGGGTGAAGTAAGTAAATATTTAAAATTATCTTTGAAAACTAAATTTGCCACTTAAGGAAAATCCTCTTTAATACCTATATTTTGTAAATTGTAATAGTTTATTCAAAATTATAAAAGTGATAATTAGATGACATATTAACAGTGACTAACCTAACACTTTATGGTCGCTAACACATGTTCATGTATGATTTAAAGCTTTAATAATTTTTATATTTTGTTAAATTGAAGTACAAAATACGGTAGATATCAGCGTAGAATAATTTATATTTTCATCTCCATATACAATATAGTTAATGTGAAAGAAATTGGCTTTAAAGCATTTAATTTAATTTAAACTTAATTAAGAAAAAGGAAAGAAACAATTGTATATACAAGAAACAAGTGTATAGATACTAAATAAAATTGTATATATATTAGAAATAATCTCTCTACAACATTCTTTGTACAGTTGAAGGAGTTTGAAGTAATCGGTCGTAAGTTACCGACCGAAAAAGAGACAACTACACCGCTGTATAAAATGAGAATATTTGCACCTGACGCTATCGTCGCAAAATCTAGATTTTGGTATTTTTTACGCCAACTCAAAAAATTTAAGAAATCTACGGGAGAAATTGTTTCTTTGAAACAGGTAATTGTTACATATATTGAACACTAATACAAAGCTTTTATTAAATATTTTATCCTAAATATATTATCTTTCAGATACCAGAAAAATCTCCAGTCAAAATCAAGAATTTTGGAATTTGGTTAAGATATGACTCAAGGTCTGGAACTCATAATATGTATAGAGAATATAGAGATCTCTCTGTCAGTGGTGCTGTAACGCAATGCTACAGAGATATGGGAGCTCGTCATCGTGCCCGTGCTCATTCAATTCAGATCATTAAAGTCGAAGTTGTAAAAGCGGCAAATTGTAGAAGACCTCAAGTCAAACAATTCCACGATTCGAAAATTAAATTCCCATTGCCAAAACGTATTCATCATAGGAATCGTATGCCACTTTTCAGTGTTCGAAAACCACGTACCTATTTTCTTTAAATACTTTGAATTAAATGATTTGCATATTGACATCAAATATATTACTCTAAATGAAATAAAACATCTATTATAATGCACTACCTTGTCAATTGTTTACCTGAGTTAATACATATATATAATCCCATTTTTGTCTTCTAAGTAATTTTTATAATTTTTACAATTTTAAAATTTTACTATAAATAGTTATATAAACTAATTGAATTTTTTACCTTCGTTAAATTGTATAATGATGTCAAAATTGTTTACATAAACATATTACTACTACAATTACGCATGTACTTAGTTTGTAATGATTCATAAATGAATCATTACTATTAATTGGATTTGACTTCAATGTTGAAACTTGTATAGATTCTTAACTTTTTTATCGTTTTGATTGAAATAACGAAGCTAATAAATGTAAGTGATAGTTTTATTAAAACAATCCAAGTCCAGTCAATAGTTTCATTAAAGCAGTTCGAGAAGGTTATGTAAATAACTCATATTTGAAGAAGCATATGTAATTTTTTAAGTTCTATTTACATTCTTAAATTTTAAAATTATTCTAAACATCAAAATTGTACAAATAAAAGGCAGAAAATATTCTTCCGAAAATTAATATCAATAGTTTTACTATATTATTTATCAAAACAATTATTATTTATTCCTAAATAAAAATGGGACAGTTTCATGGCAGTGGTATGAATACTCGCGTGATGTACGATGAAAAAAGTGATAATGGATTAGTTCTTGGTGGAAAATATTTACCAGAAGAATTATTAGCAGAAATTTTTTGTTATGTTGATTATAAATCATTATTAAATTGTCAATTGGTTTGCAAACTTTGGAAAATTTTAATTCAAACTTACGTTTGGCGTAAAAAAGCAGAAATTTCTTTCGGTCGATCACTTCTTTTGTATAAAGAAGTGCCCTGGCATGTGTATTATCTGATGTGTAAAAAGAGACCTTTTGAAAGAAACTTAGTGAAAAATCATTCTGGAGAATGTGGAAGAGATAAGTACTGGAAAATTCTTAGTGAAGGTGGTGATTGTTGGAAAGTAGAAAATCCTCCAGTGGGAGTTCCACCTTTGCCAAATAACGAACTTATTTTTGAAGGAAAACAATTCTGTTTTGTTACTTCTCACCAAAGTTGCACTAAAGCACAAATAATTGACCTAGAAGTCGAAGGATTGACACCATATATTCTAGATGAGTTACAGCCTATAATAGTGGTATTACAAAATTTTAATTGTACTTAATGTAAACTTTTGTAGAAAACATATTACCTATATTATTATTTATATTTATGTTTATAGGTGAGTGAATGGTACAGTTGTCGTTGGGATTGTCCAGCTATATATGAATGTGCTATCAAATTATTAGGGAAAAATAATAATGTCATAGACCTTTTTCACTTTCGTGATAGTATTGAAGGGGAAAAACAAAATCAGTGGCACCAGGTATATTTTATACATATAATATAAATATAAAATGTTGTAGAAATAATAAAATACATTTACATTTTCCTTCAGATGTCACATGAGTTTAAAAACTATGGACGTGGACTCAGAAAAATTTCTTTCTATCATGGTGGTGCTGATAAATTATTTTGGGCTGGACACTATGGTAGTAAAATGGCAGGCGCATGTGTATATGTGAAAATTCCTACTTGTCAACTTCACGAAAATGAATAAATCAATATATCACCTAATGTGGACTAATAAAATATAATGCAGAATATGTTATTGAATGAAATTGAAGTAAATTTTTATTAAAAATATGAATCATGTTCATACGATTAGAAACTATTTTCAAAATATTTATATTATTCAAAGTACATTTCGTTATAAATATTTGTATATCTTATCATTGAGTTATTAAGAATATTTATTAAACTGTATATAAAAGTTACAATGTAACATGAATTTTAAGCATATATAATATATAATGTTGTATAATATAATGATTATAATGATTAATATTTTGTGCAAACTTACATAAATGATATAAATGTACATGTAATATCATATTTTATAAATGTTGCATAATTATAAAAAATAAAAGTATTTAATGCTCTATATTTTTTAAAATCTCTTAAGACATATGAATAAAAAAACAATTAAAATATCTAAAGAAGAAAAAATTTGTTTTTTTTAAATCAAATATTTAACATTAATAAAATAGTAAAATGTTATTGATTTTTAAAAATTTTAAGAAATGAAGACATTTTAAAAGGACTAAAACTTATGTTAGCGTGTGTAATGAATGTAATTTAAATGCTATTTCAATTAAATTTTGTGGTGCAGAATCCTGATAACATACATACAACTCCTTTGGATGGGGAGTTGTATATAATCGACCAACAACCCAATAAGTTAAATTTTCCCATTCAAATAACACTCCATGCTCCTTAACAGCAATTAAACTCTTATTAATGACAGTTTTGTCCACATCTGAGTTTAACATAGTTTTAAATCTTACTGTATTATGTAGCAATTTATGAATAATATGAACACATTTATTAAAATTAATAAGGAAATTAGGATTTTTTGCTAAATGTTCTAGTGGGTTTGAGGATAGAAGAATTCCTTCAATCATGTCCAAGTGTATATAATGATATAAATAATTCTTATCACCCACTGTCAATACTTTTGGTACTAAATATTCAGCTTGATTTAATAAATTTTCTCTTATATTAGATATGTCCATATTTAACATTCGACAATCATTCTACAATAATATACTTTATGTAAATTGTCTAAGATAACAGAATAATGGAGAACAAATATTTTAATAAATTTATTATATTGATTACCTTATACACATCAAGATCAGAATCGCTATCATCAGAATATCTTGATCTACTAACAATTTTCTCTCTTGTTGCTCGTCTTCCTAATATAGGCAATGCTTCATCGCTTATTTCACTAATTCCACCAGTTCCTTGACTTAATGAATCCTCTGACGTATGCAAAGAGTATACTAAAGTAAGATAAAATTGTATTTTTTTAAAATTTGTATTACATGTACATATTATTACATGTATACTATATGTATACTACATAATCGAAAATAATAAAAACAAATAATTTTATTTACCTGATCCTAAAATTACAGGACATTCTTCTGTATTACGTTTTTTTAGAATTGAAGGTATTTCTTGAGATCTTTTGTTAATACTTAAAGTATGAGGTGGTTTGACAGATAAATTTTGCACATCTGTTGATTTTATGAGACCTAAAATATTCTCAGCGATACTAGATGATGGTTTTACAGGCACAGGATCTTCATAAGTTATTACTTCAGGTCTAGTATTTGATGAAATCCATTTAGCTGCTAATGTTGTTACCCCTATTTTTTGTATATGCTTTAAAGTCTCCTGAGCTTCTTCTACATAAAATATATCTGGACCTATAGTTTCGCTGCATCTATAGAAACATTTTTAAATGATGCATACAAAAGTTTTAAGAGAATGACTAAGTCAATAAAAAGTATAATAGAAGCTATAAAAAATTACTTTGCAGTACATCCACCAGATTCTAGAAGAACTGCTAATAAATCATGTCCATAACCAACAACGAGTAAGTACCATTTTCCATTGAGAACAAATGGTTGATTATTTTTGTTTTCTATATCGTTACGATTACATGAAGAAGGATATACTTTTTTCCAAATAACAAGACTCTTTACAGGTTCGTTATTTATCAAATTTAAAATACAATTTTGCCTAAGATAAGATTCTACTTCAATTAAATCACTGTGTGTTAAATGAGATCCAAGAAGATAATGTTTATGATAAATACAACTACCCAAAATTGTATATAACCTTTGACAGTCCATAGGATCTTCATTCTGAAAGCATAATATTATTTTTCATCATTATTTATTTTCTCTTATTATTTCATTATACAATACATACCCAATCTCTGTAATCCATGGCTTCCATTTCACTTAAAGCTGCATCAATTTGAATTTGTGCATCTCTTGATAACTCTATAAAATTTGCAACTGAAAAGGTGCTTGTAAATTTGTAACTTTCCATACTTTCAATATCATTATGAATCTCCATACATGAGGTGGTTAATCCTGCATTGTTTGCATAACTCTTTATGTCTAATAATCGTTCAATAACTAAAATAAAGAAATGATCTAAAGAAGAATGAGTTTCTTCAGGTGTGAAACATTTTTTCAGTGACTGATATGCAAATTCTAATGTTCTCACTATATCACATGATAAATTGACAGCTTCTTCAAGGCTACAACTAGAAATATTAAAAACAATTTAAACCGAATACATATGTATATTTATATTTATTTATTCTTATATAAATTATAGTCTACCATTTTTTTGGTAATGCCATTAAAAATAGTTCATCATTTCGAGGTGTGTATACAACATGAATTTCCTCTTCTGCTATCTGTATTGTTGTACTATAAAAGTTGTACTATAAAATATGATTGCATATATGTTATAAAGATTATGTATTTATATGGAGTAATAAAACCATTCAATTATACCTTGTAGGTTGTAGGCCTCCAATTCCTGGTAGTAAATGATTAAGGGTTATAAAAGCTCCTCTTGCTGTGCACAAAATAGAATGCATATTTTTGCTTTCGGACCGAGGAAATGCATATAAAACACCTTGTAGTTCAGGTCCCACTTCTGAAAGTTCTGTGGTTTGTAGATATAATACACCAAGTGGATAATCTACTATTGAATGCATTAAATCTTTACTTTCCTCTTTATTCAACAGTCTTTGTACCAATACAGATTGCTAATGACAGAAAACATCATGCTTTTAGTTCTATAAATTCTCTAAATTATATATATATTATCTAAAATTGTAATTACTTTAGGACAATTTAATCCAGACAATGTTGCTGTAACATCAACACCTGCAACTCTTTGTAATTCTAATGTTACCTAAACAAAAAATGAAAATTGATTATGATAAAGTATTTTATATTTTCACAAGATAATAACAATATAAATTTATAATATGTACTAGATTTTAATTCTTACATTTGTTGAAACAGTTATTTCAGATAATATGTGATCCAAATTTTGATATGTAACATTATTTGAATTCACACTTCGTAGCCAATCTCCAATTTTAATATTTTTATTTTTCATTGCTTCTCCATCTGGTATAAATCCAGCAACCATGATACGTGTTTTGTCTGAAAAAACACCTGGGATAATTCCAAAATATGCTTCACACAATGTGGCTCTTCTTCCCAGTTTATGTCGTCTATCTGGATCAACCCATAGTATAACTTCGCGAATTTCACCTGCCTGCAAAATTCACAAAATAAATTTTTATATAAAGTATAGTATTATTATTATTGGGAATGCTCAAATTTTAATTGCAATCATTTACTTGAAAATCTCTAAAAGTGACTTCTTTAATTGTAGTTCCATCTTTTCCCGAATTTCCAATATTGTTTACTGTGATATTGAAATTGCCTTTTTTATTTCTTGTGCTCAAACGTTTACTCTCCTTACGTCTTATAAGTCGCATAAGTTTTCCAGCTCTAGTACTACGTCGTCGTATCAATTCTGGCTGAGAATCAAGTTTTGTTTCATTGAATGAAAATTGTTCATCATTTATATTGTCTACTAGAGATTCTATATAAATTAGTTCTCCGTTAGGGTTAATTTCTGATTCCCATTCTGCTGTGGAACTACATATAACAATTTATAACAATTGTAAAATTGCATAATAATGGTATATTCTAATAATATAAAAACGGCTAAAAAGTTAGTTACCTATCTGTATCTGAATAGTATGAACCAGTACTTGATCCACTATCACTTGCCCACCAATCATGTTCATTATCATCTTTCACATTTTCTGAAGAAAACATTTGATCAATATATTTACATTGTGATTTCAATGACACAGTCTTAGAATTTCCTTCATCCATTTCTTTTAAAACCAATTATGAAGATTTATATAGTGAAAATGTTTTCAAGGCAGATTTACCAAGAAAACTGTTGTTAAATCTTTAGTATTTCCTCTCTGTTTATACAATAGCTTATATACTATATTTAAATTTATTTGATAAAAAAGAAATTATATTAACGCTTTAATATTAAGTTTTAAAGAGAAGGTATCTAAACTATCGCTATATTCTATTTTAACACAAACTACCTATATCTTGTTTAATTAAATCATTTTCTTGAAGAGGTGATCTGTAAAGTTTAATGTCGGCGTTGGCACTCGAAAGGTGGGGAGATTTACTACAACTTTCATCTTTACCTAGCAGTAGAAAGAATTTAGGAAGTACATAATGTGAGAATAAATTAAACAAAAGAGTTTATTATTTACTATATTTTTCCTTTTGCCAATTTTTTACAGTCTAATTAAAAAGAATAAAAATTCCAACAATGTTATTTATTTCATTTCATGTCAAATGTTTTTACAAAAACAACATATAAATTAAAAGAACCGTGCTAACACGGTTAGCTGGAACTGGGCAGAGGCTGGAGCTTTAGATTCGTAACTCGTAACCGAGTAGCTCTCACTCTTCTCGGCCCTTCACCGCAGTTTGAATCCGAATTCCGGTCGATTTTCAACTGGCACTTCTGCAACTTCATTTCTTCGTAGTTGTATTGTGCTTATTTTTAACGCGGTTTATGATGATTCGGAAGCCACTTAAAACTATAAATCAACCAAAGACAAAGAAAAAGGGTAAAAAGATACCAAAAAAAAGAAGGAAGAGATGCCAAAAGATAAAGGCAAGAAGTTCTTTTCAGTGTTATGCTTTTTTCAATTACTGACCCGAAGGAAGAAAAACAAACTAAACTAAATCTCTAATTTAAAAATATTTCGATACTTATTTCAGATACTCGTTTCAAATTTACTTTGGCTTTATTTCAGTTTAGAGAACATAAAATTATTGACTTTTATTATATATTATGATAGTTTTCAATGCATAGAATCTAAAAATGCAAGTCTTAATTTTAAGAATCTACAGGTCGAAAGTTATATATATGTAAAGTTGAGCTTTTTAGCGTATTTTACACCTTACTTTGACGCCATTTTGATTTCTATCCATAATTCGTCTAAATAATGGAGTCGCCGTCTATACATAAATGCACGTGGGTAACAACCATTTTGCGACGGGATTTTAAGTTATGAATATTGATTTTTTATTTTAAATATATTAATAAAAAAATAAATAATAACATAAAAAATTATATCACTATTTTTCACATTTATTAAAATACGAGTTATTAGTCATTTATTTGATTAAGAAGTAATATATAGAAGTAAATTACTTCGTCTGTTAGTATAAAAATATTATCGAATCGATTGCTTAAGTCTAGACGCAACAGATTTTATTTCATTCGTATCTTTCTTCTTGTGTGGATCAGGTAGGAAACATTTCCATAATCTTAAGGTTTCATCAGCTCCTGCACTAAGTATTGTAGTACCATCTGGAGACATTGCTAAATGTAGAACGCGACTAGAATGACCTGTAAGTTCTGCGACCTTCGTCATTGCGGGGTATTTCCAGATTGTTAACTGATTCTGTGCATATCCATGACCAGATACAATCTCCTTATACGTTGTAGACCAAAGCAAAGAACATACTTGTGACTTCGTATCTACCATATTTAAACATGCACCTGTTGAATAAATATTTGTAAAAAGATTTTTGATTTCATTAGAATTGTTATTACTGTTGGTTTTACTGTGTACAATGAATATACACAATTGATGCTTTCTTCACCTGTATTACAATTCCAAAATCGTATAGTTCTATCAGCAGTACCACCTCCACTAGCAAGAATATTATTCTGCCAAGGACACCATGCAAGTGCTTTTACAGCAGCTTGATGTTGATTTAATGAATAAATTGGTTGTGTGTTTGTATGACTTTGTACAGAGATTGATGGCCATATTTGAAGCATATTATCATTACCACCACTTGCTAAATACTTTCCATCAGGTGACCACTTTAAACCACATACTTCTTGAGCATGTGCATTAATTGTTGATATTAAGTGATCCCTTTGCCTAACATCATGGTGTACTATTTGTCCTGCTCTATATAAAGGGTATAATTAAAATTTTGTCATCAATATGTATTATGAAATTTCATACCTGCAACCACTCGTCAAAACATGTGAATTCCAAGAAAGAGAACCTACTCTGGCCGCATGACCATTCATTACACGTACTCTTTTTATTTGACTACAATCCCATAATTCTGTATTTCCCACTGTAGTACCTACAGCTAAATAGGGACCTTCTTGAATCCATGCAACAGAACAAACATAATCATTGCCACTTAATTCAAGCAACTGTTCAATAGTCCCTGTTGCTGCATTCCACAAATATACACTAGCACCTAATGCTACAGCTAGAATATTATTTTCCGACCAATCAATTAAATTTAAATCTGAAATGTTTCCAAATTTTCATAATTGTTTGGTAACAATATATATTAAACATCTATATATTAAACATATATTACAATAATCATCAACAATTTCTGGAGCATCCAGTATTCTATCAGGAGTTTGTGGTATATATCTTGTAGAAGCTTTTATGCTTGCTGGTGTTTTACTTTGGCTATACACAACACGCAATGGATTTTGATAACCCTCTGGAGGGGCTGGTGCTTTATTTTGATAAGACAAAACTCTCATCTGATTAATATCACCACCATGTAAATTTTCTCCCATGAGTCGTTGCATTTCCCTTTTGGAAGGACTTATATTGTCTACTTTCTCTTCATTTTTTTCTGTATTTGGTTGTTGTTGAATCTGAAATTGAAAGATTTTATATTTAAAATATTGCTATCTACTATATCAAGATAATAAAATTTATATTAAATAATATACATTTACCTTATAATAACCAAGATCAAAATTAGTAGTTGCTCTTGAAGGAATAAATCTATCACCACCACTAGGTGTCTTAGCTGGTGTAGAAGCACGACCTAATTAGATAATATTTAAAAAACTATGTAGAACTGTTTCTATATATCACTATATATTATTTATATATGTAGACAACAATTACTCTATTTCTATATTATAGATATTCTAAACTATAAAAGTGACTTCATACTTGGAGATTTCTTAGAAGTTTTAGATGGTGTTTTCTTCATTCGAGTGTCACTCTTTTTCGTTGGTGTTTTTCCTGTAGTACTATTTGCAAATGATCCGTTCGTAATTTTTCGTGATGAATTAATACTAAGGTTGACACTGTACACATGAATTATTTTAGTAATAAAATATATTTTATTTTGCTTCTAATAATAAAATAAATATGAATTAATAAAGTAGTACCTGGAATTTGATGTTTCTAAACATTTTTTCTGCCAACGCGGAAGTGGCCCCTTAATAGTTTCATCCATGCGAGTTAGATTATTTATTTCTTTCATATATTTTAAGTGAGACATGATGAAAATGTTTAAAATTAACCAATAATGATTTATTTTAAAAATATGAAATACTTTGTAATATTATTGCATTTTAAGCAATTAAATTATTAGACTTCTAGTTAAGATTTATTAAACGACAAATTTACTTGTAAAACGAAAAGAAGCATTAATATATAGAATTATGAAAAAATATTATAATGCCGCGTTAGGAAACACCAAATTCTCCATTCACACAACTCAATGGATTTTAAACGAATGAGTAAATAAGTACTAGCTAAAGGTACTCAATATTTACAAAGTCCGTTAAAATTTAAAAGTCTTTGTATAATAATTCTCCAATAGAGGCCGCACTACGAATCAAGGAGCATTTTCAAGAATGAACCACGATGAACATAGAACAGTAATCAACTTTGTTGAACAGAAAATAATTTGAAATAAATTTACGATTATTTATATTTTTATTTTTTATGTGTAATATAATATATTTAGATTTAAATTAAATATATAAAAGTTTTTACAAAAAAAGATGTAATATAAAAGTTTCTGAAAATTCAAATTGAAATTCATATTATTATTTTAATTATAAAAATTGCTTTATAAATTGGAACTGTCATAAGATTGTAAATTATATGATTATTTTATGAAATATATAGGAAAACAAATAAAAATCAATCAATTTCTATTTATGTAAATACATTAACTTTTTAATTTTTACATTAATCTATAAATAATCACAACGAGAATATATGTAAGACATTATAAAGTGTATGCATTTTTATAATTCCAGAATTATTTTACAGTTTTTAAATATTTTTACTTTATCCGCACTTATTACATATACATTCTATTCAGAAAAGATGCTTAATATCCAAAAAAGTTTTCAAGGCAGTTGATGTTGAAAATTTATTGTGTACTATCTTATCTATCTGAATCATATCTTAGCTATGATATAAAAGATAGGGCAAATGCAAAATCGATTTTCTAGGAAATTAAACCTTTAGTAAAAAAATTATCTACACATTTTGATTTATTTTTACATAAGGAATCACACTTTCTGTGTACCATACAATACAATATTTCCAGTCTTATTCTATATATTGCTTATATACATGAATACATTATTATTTGTATAATACTATAAACACAGTTTCTGAAATATTGTAGATATTTTTAAAGATCAAAATAATTTTAACTTTTTTATACATTACAACTTATCACACATACTTCTTTTCATTTAACAAAGCGTTCTTTAACTTTTCTTCAAGTAAGTAGCATTGTTCTTGATGTTCTTTCAAACGATTTTCAATTTTTTTTGAAATATGGTGCACTTCCATTACTTGACTACGACTATTTTCACAAAACGTTGCTAATGGTTCAAGTTCATACTTGCTTTCTTGAAATTTATTTAACTTCCGTTTCTTTACCGCTGGTTCATTAATATCGATTGTTTTCTTATTTTCTTTTTCAGTCTCTTGAACATTAATATTTTTTGGTACAATTTTATATTCGGTTAATAGATTAGACTTTAACCACCATGGTAAAGTTCGAAAACATTTCAAATAATTCTTATTGTAAATTACTTTCAAATCTTTAGCAAGAAGATATATTTTTTGCTTAATAACATATAACAATACATCGATAAAATTCGACACAGTTGAAATTCCAGTTGTAATAAACAGATTACTCAATATATTATCAGATATTTCATCACCAGAAGTAAATAATGCTTCTTGACAATAATTTGTTATATATTGACGAAGTATGATACTATTATTTATAGGCCATGGATACCTAGAATACATATTAATAAATTGAATTAAATATGAAAACAGTATTAAATATAATATAAAATATTTATGATACTACTTACTTCCACTGAGGCAACTTAAAGCTAGACATTACTCTTTCTAATTTTGCTTTATACTCTTCACTTTTCCAAACATCATCAAAATGTTCATAACTACATGGCATCATATAGTGATTTTTAACGAACTTTCTAAACTCTGGAGCAAATTTTGTATACATAAAAGATTCAGGGTCTAAGATTATGTCTATTACATGAGAAACTGCTTCATTATGTAAATCAATTATAAATTTAGGCTTCTCCAGAGCATGTAATAATTTTTCATTGAAGAACGAATTATCATATATTCTGTAAAAATTACAAAATGTTATAAAAAATTACATAAATTTATAATAATTAATATTCTTTAATTACAATACCTTAGCCATAAGTCTTCTGTTAAACAAGTATTATAAATATTTTGTAAATAATCCATTTCTAGTGGATTCTGAGGTGATTTGTTAATGGACAACCAAAGAATTGCACTTTGTGTTAAATTTAAAATTGTTTTCTCATTTAAATTTTTTTCATGTATGATTGTGTACACTGACAGATATCCAGATTTCAAAAATTGTTCTAAAGTAGAAATAATTTCTTTATCTTGAGTTTGAAATGTTGAGTCACCCAAAATAAGAAATACAAGTGGTATAGGCATCAGCCTGTCTCTGGATAACACAATTTTTGTTAAACGTTTTACAATAAATTTAATTTCTTCAGAAGCATCTGCTGCAAATAAAAGAGCATCTGATCCTATTAAATGATGATTACTAATCAGGCCTTCAAAATGTCTAATACAAATATGTAATGTTTCACTTTGATTTGGTTGATACAATTTTATAATAGGATCTGCAGAATAATCCTCAGGGCAAAGATACTGATTCATTATTTTTTTATAATGCCATAAAATTGTTTTGTTATGTAAGTTTGGCCAAGAAATAATTAATTTCCAATAACAATTGAAATGTATGTCAATGTTTAAAGATTTCAAGTGTTCTTTAATACCAATGTGGATTATAACAGTAATTGGTGCTAAAGACTCAGAATAATATTTAATATCTCTTATCTCTTTGTACTTTTTGCACATGCTTCTAATAACTAAATCTTGTTCCGTAGTGTACAATAATTTTGCACATTGTTCGCTAGTATGTTTTTGCAACCATACAGGTGTATTTTCTAATGCTGTTCTTTGTTGTTTTTTCTTCAA
Organism: Bombus bifarius; assembly: GCF_011952205.1. Taxonomy (NCBI): domain Eukaryota; kingdom Metazoa; phylum Arthropoda; class Insecta; order Hymenoptera; family Apidae; genus Bombus; species Bombus bifarius. The sequence goes on from NW_022884533.1 coordinate 1,000,125, forward strand.
TGCATTAAATCTCCATTTATTGAAATATTTTACAATTACTCTATTTTTTATTTTCACTGATATTTCATGTAATTTTCGTGCATTAACAATTTCCTTCTGTAATAAATTATCACAAATTTCAGAAGTTACCTCGTTAAAAATTTCATTACTGATATCCTCGCTAAAAGTGTTGTAAATATATATTTTATCTGTTTCTTCCTTTACTATAGCAGAACAATGTGCTTGTACTAGTTCTGTTTCTAAAGTGTTTAATATGTCTTTTGCAATATCATTAATCTCTTGCATCCTTTTAATAGATTCTTGTTCTTCTAATTTTAACTTTCCAGTTTTCTCTTCTTGTGGAACTTGCCTTTTTACAAAGAAATTTGACGTTTCATTTGGTATAGTTTTACCCATGAGAGTTACAGGATTTACAATGTTTGATGATTTTGAAATAGTTTGTACATTCGAGTATGTACTAGAAAATACTGTGGAAGATGTAGGATTTTTCATATATATATTTCCTTGTGACATCCCTGAAAATATGCTTTTATTTGTTACTGTTGCAATATCATTGTCTGATGGAGGTTCAAATTGCTTGGAGAATAAATTAGAAGTTTTAGAAGTTGTTGGTGTTACATTCGATACATTAGACAAAATGGAAGATTCATTTGATTGTTGTGCTGATACAAAACTAAATATCCTTGAATCTTTCTGATTTCCTATCTTTGATGTTATTAATTTTGAATTTGTATTTATTTGAAATTTATTTATTTGTGTCTGAGATTTAGAGACACAGGAGGTATTAGCATTGGATTTCATGGCTAAAAGATTTGTATTAGCTTCAGTGGTTGAAACAGTCTTTAATGTAATTGTGTGTTCAGTAGTAAGCACATTTTCATTATTATTTTGACTTTTCTCAGACATTGATGTGGATTGCTCATTGTGCATTATATCTTCATCTATAAACTCATATGGATCAGTTGATGAAGAAACAATACTTTTATTTTGATCTTCTGCATTAATAGAATCAGGCATTAAGTAACCATGTGAATCAAAACTATTGTGAGGTTTATGATACTTATAAGCTTTTTCTGGCATTTTTCCTCCTGCTATACATTCTCCAATAGATAAACGTTGCATAATTCTTTTAGAGTCTATTAAATTGCATGCTCTTTTTTGTTTTATATGTAATACAGGCATGGTAAAGTTATGTCTGTTCAATAATACATGTAAGCCATCTTCTGAAACATTTAATCCCACTTGTTCACAAAAATATATAGCTTCATTTTCATCCTCAAAACCTAAAGTATCTATTAATTCATATAATGGATATGCTGTCGACGCAGTCCTGCAATAAGCCTTGACTAATACTGATAATGCTTTTAATCTCACTTGATAAAAATATCTGAGTAAGATGCACGCATTTAAATATGTAGTTTCCTGAACAAGTTTAAAGAATTTATAATAATTATTAGACTCAAGAGCAGAATATGTATCTAATGCAAACTGGACTTCTGATGATTTTTGTATGTTGTTTGGTAGTCTTTGCAAATCCCACATAAAATTGCCATTGTTTAAATTCAATAAAATAATATATGCACGAAATTCAGGTTCATTTTTACAGCTAATTTCTTTTACTCTTAAATCATGATACATGTACTTTAATGATTGTAAGCATTTTGTTAAATTGTCAGAATTAATTTTTTTATCAAAAACAGATGGTTGTTCTGCACAAAGTCTCTCTGAACATACTATATGAAACCTAGCACATTGTTCAACTAACTCTACACTATCAATGCAACATAGCTCTTGCTGTGTTATATCTTTCCGAATTCCTCTTGTTCTATCCCATAAAAAATGATACCATTCTCCCAAGTTTGTACCCTGTTGGTCACAAAGATTTACTATCTCGTGAAGTAAATAACTCATAGTCATTTTTAAAGATTTTACTGGTCTCAATTCATGTGCCATTGGTTCTTCTTGATCTGCAGAAGATCTAGAATATTGTTTAACTGCAACCATGTGATTTATTCTATATTCATTGATTTCAAGCTGTTCATACAATGCCACTTGTCTTTTTGACTCACGCATTAAACGTTCTTTTTCAGGACACATATCAGGACATGTTCCAATCATTATTTTAGCTGCTGCTAATGTATGTGATTTAATTTGTCTCATCCTTATAAGTCGATCTCTTGCTTCTAATACCTTATACTTGTCTTCAGAGGTATATGCAGGTTGTTGAATTATATTTTGTAATTCTTCGATACTAGCATTTGGTAATAAATCAGATATTTGACTTTCAGCTTTAAGTTTTTCAGCTTTTGCAGATGTTTTCTCTAATCTTGTAAATGACTTTGACATACTTTTCGACTGTAATATTTTATGTCTTTTAGCCAAAGTCTCATCAAAATTATTTCTACTATGTAAATTATGCTCAAGATTTGTCATAGCATCTAACTCTGATTTAATTTCATCGTCAGATGATTTAAAAAAATTAGATACAATTTGTGATACATTGTAAATCTTGTTTTTTTGTAAATCTTTCTTTTTTGTAGGGGATTTTGGTGGAACGGATAATTTTGTCCATTCTACATTAAATTTTTCTCCTAAATATTCACCACTTTTACTATAAGCTATATTTGCTTCTTCCTTAGTAGTATAAATAACAGTAATTATTTGTTTTCTGGGACGAATAGTAATTTTTGAAAGATTCCCAAATTGAATAAAATATCGTTTTGCTGTTGCTTTTGTAAGTAATGATTGAGGTACATTTGTGCATGTTATTGAATTTTCTGGATTAATTTTAGTAACTTGTGACCTGGAATTTCTTTTTAACTGCTCAAACATTGCAGTATCTTTAAGTGCTTGAGCAAATACATTAACAGCTGGTTTGTAATAATTTCTTGATATTTTCGGCTTATATTGCTTTTCATATATATCCGATTGAAGAGTGGATATATCTTGATTATGAGATTGCGTTGCTAAAATTGGCATAGCAAAGGTAAATGAATTTCTCCTAATATTGGCTGCATCTGATATTTGTTCAAAATCAATCCCAGGGTTAACAGGTCTAGGAGGACTAAGTACATGTGGTTCAGAAAATATAAATGTTTTGGAAATCATACGTTCTGTCGAAAATATATCCCTCTGAATGTCTTCTTTACACTCCATCTTTTCCCCTTTCCTGTCCAAATTTCATTCAGTGAATGTCAAAAACGTTATTCCAAACTACAACCGCCTTCTAGTTACTAACGGCGACATGTCTAATGTAGCTATAATCACAATTACATAAACAGCTCTCAACATTCATACACCAAAAGAAGAGAAAAAATTTCATCTCTGCAAAAGCTGGCGAAAACCGTCCGAAAACTGAGCGGTGACTAGTTGTAAAAAATCAAGATGGAAGACAAGAAGATTCGCGTTCTGTGCATGCGTGACATGCTATGAATCTCTTGCACAGAGACAGAGATACTCTACTCATCTCTGTCTGTCTCGCAAAAACGCAAACTTCGTTGATTTTCCATGTTGATTTTTCATGACTCAATTTTCGAACAGTTTTTTCTAGCAAATGCCGAGACATGTTTAAATGATCGTGGTTATAATAACTGGTTAGAGTTAAATTATGCTTGCGATGTATTACACTACCAGAAAAGATTATCACAGCAATTATTTATAATAATTGTTTCACGTTTTTGTTTAAACATATAACTTAATATAAAAACATAATAATACGTAAACATTTTTTAGATAAAATGCATTGTGAACGATATAAATATAAATTACTTTAATTCAAATTCAAAAAGGACTAATGATAATTTATATATAGTATTATAAACTTAACGTTTATTTAAAAGTTATTCCACATGTAGTGTACCACGTACACGGTGGTACTATTAAGCATTGAACCGCTCTACTTGACAAAATGAGTGAAAAATTGAAAACGGTTATTAGGATGCAAAAATAACTTTTAAAAAACTAATTTTGAGATTCTGCTTTGATCCTCCCTGAATCTAGAATCCTCCTCCTCTTCTTGGCTTCATTCTACCTCCAGACTGATTCTATCTCCAGTCGAGACGAAAACGTTCCATCATCGTATTTGACAACATTGTATAACATGTCAATCAGGGAATGAGAATACGTTCTCAAAAATATTTATGAATTATTTATTTTTAAGACGTGAGCTATTTAAGATCAACCATCTACGGTACATTTCTTGATAAATTACTAATTTATTACGTTTGCTAATAATTAAACTTAAAATTTTCTGAACAGTTTATTTCCTGGCTTTTGAATTCCAATTTTCTTCTTGTCATATCATTTCTACCGGATGAAGAAGATTCAAGTGATGATTAAACTAACGAAGAAGATTGAAGATATATGTTTCGTATATGTATAGACGATTTAAAATTTCGTGCACCTTATGCATATATCGATAAGCATAAAGTCAACTTCATTTCAAATAATAGCGTGACTATGGAAAATGTAGGGAATTTTTATTTAACAGAGTGCGTTGTTTTGTAATTAATGAAATAATCATTTAGTCCTCACCAAATAAAAACTGAAAATCATCACGACGTAATTGTGCTATAAACATGTAACATTAATTGTATATTAACTTCAGAGTTTTTAAATATTATATGAGGCATTTGTAGTACTAGTGAACGTCTACAATGTTTCTTGTTCTAGACATTGAATTCGTACGTCGTCATCAAAGTTTGATATTACAAGGGAACGAAAATGGCAGTGTATTTGAAAAGTACTTTTCGTTTTTATAGGGGGTAATGATGTTAATATATATACAAAATAAACATCTTGCTGATATTTTATAAAATGGTTATATTTGAATAGTAAAAAGAAGTTGCATGATACTTATGAAATATCGTATATTTGAATATACAATATAACCGGAAGAACTCAACAACGTAACTGATCAGCCATCATTATTTCTTCATTGACCAAGTTTGAATCTTGTAACGGTCGCATAGGTAAGTAAACATTTTTTTAATATAGTACATATCGTATTTTCGCGTACGTCATAATAATTATAAATTCGTTTGTATTACACATACCATGCAAATGTAACCGTGTGTAGGTACTTAGATGGATCCAGTTTACCTTTACTACACCTATTCTAACCTTCTGTGTGTTTATATTTATGATCTCTGATTGTGTTAATTAAATTGTATCCTTTCTTATATCGGTTACGCTGATGACAGGCTTACTCAGTTGGTATTCACAATATCAGATAATAAATAAGAACCAATGATGGAGGATACAAATGACTTACTAGTATGTGCATCTGAGTTCATAAAAGGTAAGAAATTAAAAAAAATATATGATAATATGCTATTATAGTACTTAATTTATGTCAAGTAATGTATTATTTAAATGTTTTTAAAGTATCACTTATATTTTTTTGCTTATGTTGTAGACCGATTATATTTTATAACATTGAGGACAAAGCCAAAGAGTACTCCAAACATCCATTATTTCAGTATCGATGATGAATTAATCTATGAAAATTTCTATGATGATTTTGGTCCATTGAATCTTGCTATGTTATATCATTATTGTCAAAAGGTTAATAAAAAACTTAAAGCAGTAACTCTTAGAAGAAAAAAGATAGTACATTATACAACAATGGATCCATCAAAAAGAGTCAATGCTGCTTTTCTTATAGGAAGTTATGCAGTAAGATGTTATTATATTAATTTCATTCACATTGTTAAATACATATATTTATTATACATATTCAGAAAAATAAGATTCATTAGTATATATTTTTTAGATATTATATTGTAAACATACAGCAGAAGAAGCATATAATTGCTTAAATAGTAGTCCTGACAATCCATCATTTATAATGTTTCGGGATGCTTCTGTTGGTACACCTTGGTTTGAAATATCTTTGATTGAATGTCTTAGTGCCATATATAAGTGCCACAAACTTGGATTTTTTAATTTTCAAGATTTTTGTGTTAAGGAATATGAATATTTTGAAAGAGTTGAAAATGGAGATTTAAATTGGATTGTTCCTGGTAAATTTATAGCATTTTGTGGTCCTTATGCTAAATTTAAAATAGAAAATGGTAAGTTAAGTTTTAAATAAATTTACCTATTCTACCTATGATTCTTTTTTACATTTCTATAATTTATTATCTTTATTTTTTTCTTTTTTACAGGATATCCACTTCATGCACCAGAATCATATTTTACATATTTCCATTACAATAATGTAACTACAATTATACGTCTTAATAAAAAAATTTATGATGCTTCAATCTTCACGGATGCAGGATTTGATCATAAAGATTTGTTTTTTATTGATGGTTCAACTCCAACAGATTCAATCATGCGGCAATTTCTTAAAATAGCAGAGAATGCAAGTGGTGCTGTTGCTGTACACTGTAGAGCAGGACTTGGTAGAACAGGTTCATTGATTGGTTGTTACATTATGAAACATTATCACTTAACAGCTCATGAAACAATTGCATGGATACGAATATGTAGACCAGGTTCTGTAATTGGACATCAACAGGAATGGTTGGAAAAGTATGCATCGTTATTAAAATATCAATATTTACAGCTTGTGTTTTAAAAATAGTACCATCTTTTGACACCGAAAGATTAATAATTTTATATTTTAGGAAAGAAGCATATCTTCATTCTTTATTAAAAGAGCCACTACAACCTCAAAATGAAAATCCAATTCATGAATATGGTATATATTCTATAACTGGTAGACCGAAAACATCATTCTTATCCAATTTAAAAAGTGCTCATGTGGTGCAAGATAATGTTTCGGGAATAATGCATTGTGTGGATGGAATTACATTAGATGATCATGCAAGCACTAGCACAACTAAATATACAACCTTAACTCAGGGTGATAAATTAAATCAAATTAAAGCTAAAAGAAAACGATTACCAACAAATCATACTTCTCTTAACACAACTACTAGACCATCAACAGTAGTAAAGTAAAAATCATAATAATACAATTTAACTTATTGTGAAAATACAGAATGTTGTAGTTAATACATGAATATTATCCTTTCAGTCCATACTTAAGGTCATTATTACAAACAAGAACTCAGAAAAATACAATTAATACATTAACTGGAAATAAAGAAAAAGATTCTACAAAAAGACTTCTCCCTAGATCTACTACGACAACTATTGCTAAAAGGTTAGTTAAATGTATTCAATATATTTAAAAAAGAAAGAAATTCACAAGTTATTTACACTAATCTTTTTGCCCATTCCACTTTTGGCTAGATTACTTTGCAATTTAACTGATAAATGTCATAGAAGTAAATACGAACTTATTTAAAAGTATATCAATATATAATTTATTTAAAGTTTATACTAAAAATTATAGAAACAGTTGGCTAGTCAGCAGTACATGTGAACCATCTCCGCCTCGTATTAAGTCTACTAAACCAACAACAAGGCTCCACAATATCAGCAACAACACATCTTCCACTACTCGTGTTACTACGATGCCTGTATCAAAACCAGTGACAAGGGCCAGTATCAAAACTTCTTGTATCACAGAAACACAATCGACAAATTCGTCCGCAAACAATTTGATAACACAACCGCAGCGAGGCATGAATATGATCCTCAGGTCTGCAGATCGAGTAAATCGCTATCATTCTCTAAGACAGTAAGTCTTTGTAACTGTTACTTTCAAAAGGCTAAACAAATTAAGTAACAGTTATATAGTTCTTTTCATAAACAATTCTCGATTGCACTTTTTAAATGAGTTTTTTTCCACATTATATTATATTTAAAAATGAACAATACTGTATGAGACAATACTGTAACAAGACTTCATATAACTAGCTGTATATATTGTCTACTTTATCTGGGAATCATAATTTATTGTATATATTTATATTTAGAAAGATGTAAAACTATATACATAAACCTTACATTTGTCATTAACATTAATTTGCATGCAGCATGAATTTTTTATTAATTTAAAATATGCATGTATTGACAAGAAATTTATTCAATTTATTACAGAGTAATTTTTAACCTTTGCATTGCATAATTAATATTTTCAACTCTTTGGAAATGTTCCAATTTAAAAAAAAATTAATTTTTCTTTTTCGTATTTGTTGTGTTATTATCTTCAACCATAGTCATATCACAGTATAAAGGTTAAGAGACTATCAGACTTTAAAAATGAAATGATATATTTATTAACTTTTATACATAAGAACTTTTTGCTGAACTAATACAGAACATGTTTAAATAGTACAAGAATACAAATTTATGTAGCATTTATTCTGTGAAATTAAATAATGTACAATTAAAGCTTAAATAACAAGCAACGCTAAAATTGCTAACGAATTGCTTCTATTCTTTCTATGACTTGCAGTGCGCGTACGACCAAAAGTTATAAAACTGCATTTATCAGATGACTAACCGATATTCTCAATGGCATTGGAGAAGACAGTCCGGTAGCTCAAGCACCTCGACATCGCAGAAGATCTCATCGTTTAAATTCAATCATTCAGTAAAAACATCATACTAATCATCAATCTTCAATTCAAACAATTGTTTTTGTCGCGATCAACGAAGATCAAGTAGATCTACAGCTGCTATCATAGTTTTTTCTATGGTTCACTGGTAGGTTGTTTAGGTATGGTTTCTTGTAGTTATATTTTATGTTTATATTTGAAACGTTGGATTATAAGTTTCTCATAATCATACAATTTTTTCTCTTTGTGGCTTTTAAAGATTCTTCCTTATTTCGCGACACATTGAACGATAAATAAAATAAAAATATAATAATATGATTTTATCAAATTTGATTTACTATGTTATCTTTCTGCTGGTCAGAAAAAATAATATTATGGATAAATATCTTCAAATAATTAAATTCGAAAATTTCCACTTTGTCTACTTATTACTCTTTTAATATAAATTTATGTATTACTTGATTTTATTAAAAGAATAGTAACTATTGTCAAAATGGTAATTTCTCTCTTATGTAGAATTTTTGTATTTATTTTAAATCATGTTATCAGCATTTTTCAATATGTTATCAAGAACTAGTATACAGAAACTTGTATAAAACGATTAACATTTATCATCATTTCCTTTTTTTGATATTTTGAATTATTATTAATTATTAAATTTGATTTTAATGTTTATTTATGTGGCAATTATTTTTACGAACTATAAGTTTTATTACATTCAATAAGAAAAATAATGAAATGAATAGAAACTTAAAATCCCAATATGTGCATTCTTACTTATAACTATGTAATTAACATAATTTATTTATCTTAATGTAAAAGGTAAAGTCACCCATACATAATTCTTGAATTATAGAAGAATATTATGTATACTAAATAGATTTTTAAACTTTAAATTAAAACAACATTTTGTGATGATCATAAATTTTGTAACTAGATAGATTGTAGAAACTTGTTATTGTGCTAATCATATTACTGTTCTATATAGTATTCTTTAATAAGAAATTGCAATCCTAATGTAAGAGAGATCAATTTATGTATAGTACTTATATAAGTGCTACATGACATGAAGTTATATGATCAGTATAATTATACTAACGATATGTAACAATTTTAACTGGGTCTTCAGGTTATCTTATTTTATATCTTTACCTTTTTATATTGTTTTTAACACAAAACGTGTAGAAAATGTTATTAAGCCCCGGTACACATGAGTGTGTGACTCCGCTATATGAAACAAAGTTGTTGAGTTGCACAGCATCACGTCATTTATTTCTACCCGTTTTCAAAAATATCATTAAAGTTATTTTGCAATACAAACTTCTTGTCATCATATCTTATCATGAAAAAAAACAGATAGTTTAAACAAATGAAATAAAATATATTGAAAAAACGATTTGGTTTATTAACAATTTTATTACATTTGTTTAATATAAACCCAATTAAAAATAATTCTAAACTTTCATATTTCTTCAAATAATCTGAGGATACAGTTATATATATTAACTTTCATTTTGTAGCCTTATATAGAGTGTAAATAGAGGATGTAAGCTTAATATTCGAAATGCTGTTAAATATAAAAATAAGGTGATAAATTGTTGCTGTTATAAGTGTTTATATATTTTCACGCTTTGTTTTTTCTAGATAAAAATCACTGCTTTTGGATGTTCTTAATTATAACAGTATTTACAAAACAAAACATCTAACTTGATCAATATTTTTTCGTGACTTTTATACTTCTTCATAGTCTACTATTTTTATTTAAACTGCTTTACTAAATGCTATCTGTATTCTTTGCCACATAATGTTACTCTACATTTGAAAATCTCAATTTGATAAGAGTATATTTTGAAAAATATGCTTAATAATACTATAAAAATATTATTGTATCCCTAAGTTTTTAAATATGTAAAAAGAATTGCGTGAACTTTATCATTGCGTCGATAATAGAATAATAACTGAAATATACTCGTATGAGGGAATGTGTTCGTGTATGATTCTGCACGATACATAGTACGATTTATATAGAATTATTGTTTTATTCCTTTTATTAATAGAATATGTATACAAGTTAGTAAATATGTCAGTACTAATATGTAATACGTCGAAAATATGAAGGGTTTAATTACAGATATCTTTTAGAAAAATATAATTGTATACATAATTTATAATATGTATATATACGTATAATGTGTATATACAAACAAATTTGATGAATATTTTAATAAATTAACGCACTTCTTGAAAAAATATTATTGATATACATATAATGGAAAGATATTTTATTAATGTAAAATAACATATTGTATGTTATTAATATTTAAGGCTAAAAAGAAAGTACATTTTTGTTAATTAAAAAGTTATTGAATAGATCACAAACATCATTATCTAGAAAAAAGAAGTTGATTTATTTATAAAAATTATAAATATCTCTCGTGTACAAAATTTTCGTGTATAATTTTGCAGTTGTAAATTATATAGTTGAATATAGAATTATGTATATATCATGATCAGCTAATATTAAAAACATAAAATATGCTCTCACGGCAGTATATTAGAGAAACTTTACGTGTACAAGAGTTAGTATTCTATTTCAATTGATTATCATTTGGTTTATAAATAATGTTCTGCTAGTATGTAGTGTGTTATATGAGAAAGAGAAATGAAGAAAAGGGGAAATAGGTATGTATGAACATATAATTTCAATTTTTGCCTTAAATACGCAATTCGATATTGGATACAAAATTTTTCATATATTTTATTAAAAACTAGGATACAAGTAATTCTAAAACATTTTTTCCTTTAGTGTTTCTAATTTAAATGCAATATACAGCACATTATGTCATAATATTACAAACATAATGTTCTTTATTGTATGATTCATTGTGAGCAATAAAAATTAAAATACGACATTATTGTATTTTGATTGAAAAAGTACTTTTATTCGCTATTATGATTATGTTGAATTTTAATAATATTCATCAGCTTGATAGCATAATATATGTCACTGATGTCTTTTTTAACAATACATAAAGTTTTTAGCGTTATTTGACATTAAGTATAATATTATTTATATTGATTTATTACTAATTATTTGATATTATGCTTTATGTACACTTACATTCAAATATACTTTATAGTTGTTATATGGTTAATACGACTAAAAACCATGTATTTTACCTATTTTACAACTTTTAGAATTCTTGTGCTTGTCTCATTTATGTTGATAATTCCTACAAAAATCTATTAGATACTTTTCGGCTTATATTGAATATTACAATTATTAAAAAAAGAATAACATTTATATTCAAATTTAGTTAAATAATAAGTTATATATGTGATGTACATGAATTACTGATACAAAAAACAATATTAAGTGTTCATTATTAGAAATGTGTTAAAAAATAAATATTTGTGCTTACAATTAGTACTATCTGATCAAAAAATATATGCAGTATGTAGCAAATACTACCCAATGGCTAGCAAATCCAAGTTGAGACCATTTTTCAATAGTATGAATGTAACTATATCCTGTTTCTTGTAACTCAGATGTATCAAACATAAGACCTAAATAAGCTAGATGAAAAATTGATAGTCCAGAAAACATCATGTTTATTAAAAGCACCCACCATGAATTGTGAATGTTATATGCATGTGTACATTTATTTTTGGTGCACTGCTTTGATGCAACACATGCATCAAAAATATTAGCAAGCATATATCTAAATTGAAATTCTACAAAAGTATAAAATCCAAGACTAAGCAAAACTGCTGCTAACTGAAAATTTAACCCATGTAAAAGAGCACTCGTTAAATACGTCATTGTTACAGCTCCAAACTTTCCCAAATATTTAATGCTGGGACGGAATATATCTGAAAATTTATATAAAAACATATAATACTTTCAAAATTATTAATGATAGAATTTTAAATATGTATGAATTATATAAATAGTTTGGATGTTTAACGTACATGTTTTTAGCCAAAAATGCATTGGTATATTCCAACAAATAACAACATGCACAAGTGAATGTGGTAATTCTATTTTTAATGGTTTCACTACAGTACTTAATGTAGATGGAAATCCTCCTAGTAATAATAAACTGGATGCTATATATGAAATAAAGTAATGAGACATTCTGAAAGATAATGCATCTCTATAAGCTAATAACCATCTAAAAATATGAAAGTATATTAAAACTTATTATATTATAACACATAATATATATAATAATATTTACTAACTTCCAAGAAGTTTCTGCGATCATCCATTGTGCCCAACAATTTGAAATAGACAAAAAAAGCAAGGATAAGAATACATGCTGAATAGTATATAATATCCACCATTTATCCTGAAATTAGAAAATATTAAATTTTTAATTTTATTTATAGTAAATATATGACATGTACAATAATAACAATTGTACATACTTGATGAGTTGTGTAACGTATTGATATATAATCTTTAAATGATATCCATGGACCAAAGAGGCAAGTGACACTACAAAACATGTATCCCATATACGCAAAGATATTAGGTAAATCATTTGTATCAGATCGGTCTATCGCTATACTAATCGTTTTCATTGCCATAGTCATTACTACACTCCGTATTTTATGCCATACTATAGATGACATAGTAAATTCACTGAAAAACGTTAAAAATTATAGATGAAAATTGATTACATATACATATATATTTTTGACATTTAAAGTAGTTACTGTCTAAACCTTACCAATATGTTATAATAAAAAGTGATGGTAAAAATATGCCCATGTATTTACAATATTTTTTGGGTATATGTAAAGTAATATATGAAATCGTGCAAAGTATTAGTAATGTATATAAACATTCTGCTACATAACGATAAATATTACATATACCAATCAACATTGACAATATATGAAAAGTTCTATGTGATATATGTCCTGCAACATTAGATTAAACATCAATTGTCCAAATTTATATTTCTTTATCATATACGTAGGTACATTTATAAAAATATGTCTTACGAGAATATGCACATAATCTAAATATTATAGTAGAAATAAATAGTGGCAATATATATGATACTGTATCATAAATAGTAGGTCGAAGACAATATTGATATAATTCAAATAACGTTTCTCTTTCCACATTTTCATATTCGTATTCATATTCCACATCTTGTAAATATTCGTGCTCCACAAAATCAACTTCATCGTCGTAAAAAATTGGAACTTCTACATCATCCATTACAAAAGAAATGAAATTGCCGGTGTTTCACTTTTATAGCAATTTTAATGTCAATCGTGATGCCATTTCATTTATTCTAATTAAATGATAATTATAATCTTTTTGGGGACGATTGTAGTATCTATAAAAATAAAAAAATAAAATATTAAGTTAAACATTATTAAGAACTTTAAAATTTATACCTGATGTCAACAATAACCTATTCAGTATCACTTCTACACTCTGATATAGTTCACTTTTTATTTAATAATTATTAGACGAATTGTTATATAAAAACCCATAATTCATTTATATGATAAAAAGCAATTTATTAAATATAAAGATAATTGAATATTCAGTATCAAAAAAGGTAAGATACGAAATACTTAGGTACATAAATTTATAATATGACAGTGAATATCCTTATGTCTTCATTTCATTTATTAACAAATATGTAAATAAAAAAAATCCTTATAGTATGATATACATATTTTATTTGTTTCATTTACATCATATTCTTAGGATAATTATGTTTAAAATAATAATTAGTACTAAATATTTAAATAATTAATAGTAAAAATGAAATGTGTTGAAATGTTGAACATTATATACAGTAAAAAGAATAAAGTAACTTATACTTTTAAATTTACAATTTTTATACATTGTTACTTATACTTTAATAAAATTATTGATTTACTTTCAAGATTTTGTAATAGGCATAGAATTAGGCTCAGGTAACAATCCTAATGTTTGTAAACAAATCTGTGCTGCTTCTGCCTTAGCTTGTTTCTTGTTTGGACTCGCAACACTTGGTTTGTATTCAATTCCATTTACTTTTACCTAGGATACAGTATTAAATATATATACATAATTTAGAAACAAAAAAGACACACAAGTATAATTAGCACAAAATTACACATACTTTAAACAGGAAATTTTTTCTATGATCTGGTCCACATTCAAAACATAATTCATAAACTGGTGCACCAAGTTTTCGTTTTGAACAATATTCGCCTAATAATGATACTGGATGTTTACCTGCAATATATAAATTTAAAATTATTTGTTATATCAAATTGCTACAATATGTAAATTTTCACTAAAATATACCTTCTAAAGTTTTGATTGCTGGTACTAGTGGTTTGGTTGCTTTCCCTATTTTTTGTCCGATGTCTTGCTCAGAAACAAGTCCTCGTTTATCCAATTTTACTTCAAGCTGCAAGGGCTCAAGAGTACCTTCTTTATTTTTTCCCAAACCCTCCCCTGGTCGCCAACCCATCTTCTGTAGTAAAGCCATACCCATCCCACCCGAAACAGGCTGTGCTGATACTAATTGATCCTAAATAGTTTTTTAAATTAAGATATAATGAATTTCACAATGTTAATGAAATTAAAAGTTAAAAATGAGAGAAACATATAATCAAAATTAATAAAATAATTTAGTTATTCTATATGCAATTAATATTTTTTTTTTAACATTATTCTAATATTTTTGGGGTGAAAATACTTACCAAAAAAATCAAAATTTGACATCACGCCGCTGAAGTTGTTTCTTCTCTGACGTAGCTATGTGCCTGTAACAAACCCTCAGGTGGATGCAGACTAATGCTAAATATCCCAGCTTTATAAACAAAAGATACAGTAACTCCAGATGAAATCCTGTGATAGGAAGCTGATGATAATTAGCAATAATCTAACAAGAGCCCATTATATACAAGAATTTCATGTAATCAATATTTCTATACACTTATCTTTGTTTTAAGTACACCTACAATTTATTTTCTTAAATACTAAATGTAAAGTATAATTACATTAATTATATAGTCTAATCATACAACACAAAAATCTATAAAATAATGGAGCTCCTGTGTCCATGCAGGCACAGAATCTACTTCTATGTAAGAAATAGTCTGTGCCTACATTACAGTTCTTATCAGATCTGCTATATATCAGAATATAGCATTGATCTTGATAGAGACTGTACCTGAAAACTTGTTACAGGCAATATCAGTATCAGGTAATGCATTGTTAAAAAAAAGAAAGAAAGAAAAGAAAAGAAAAAGATATGGAAAGAAAAAAATGAAATTGTATTATGTACATATATATAACACAACAGTGTCAATATATGTCTTAATGTTCATATTTATCATCTTATTAGTACTATAAATTATAAATTAGGTTACAAATATGTATTTAATTAGATTATTCCTACCAGAGTTGCTTAAAATAGTTTTCCATAGTATATATATATATAGTATAGTATAGTATAGTATTTTAAGCAATATATATATATATATATATATATATATATATATATATATATTCTATATATATATATAGAACAACAAATAACAAGATAAATTATCTAGTAATAGTGTTACCTTACGAGCCCAGGCTTGATAACCTGAAGTAAGCTCTGCAGGTGAAAGTACTTTAGCTCCTGTACTCCCAGTAAATTGACCTGGCATTTGTTTACTCTCAGCCCATGTTTTCATCTATGTAATATACAAATAACAAATATATGAAAATATTAAAATATTTGTTAAGTAATTACATACAACAGTACCTCATTTTGTGCTCTATACATTTCATTTTGAGCACATACATCATTTGGATTTTCTCTTAATTTTCTCATTGCTGCTAATCTTTGAGATACTATTGAACCAATATCTATTGGCTGAAAATATAATGTACATATAAATGCAAGTATATATGTAAAACAATTAAATAATAATTATCTATTTTCTATACCTCTGCTGCTATCGAGTGAGAAAAAACTGCCGACTGCACTGGATATATGGATGTAGTCGAAGGTGTTATAGGAAAAGATTCAGTTGGGACAGTAGCTGGTATAAATTGTTTTTTCGTTTCTGGCTTCTTTGGGGCAACTGGTATCCATTCATTTTCTGCAATAAACAAGAAGTTTTGAATGATAAAATCATTTTGATTATAATAACAAAAACATTACCACTTTTTCTATGATGTTGTCCACTTGATACAGGAAATTGTAAACGTAATTGATTTGATGATTCTATTGTTTTTTCTTGGAATGTTTTGGTTGGTAATTGCTTTGCATCCTAAAACGTAATAATTATAAATAATTTATTAACATAATACATATACATAATATATATACAGACGCAATATGTATTTAAAAATATATATATATTAAACTTACCTTAATATTCATGATAATAGAACTAGGTCGACCCTTTAGTAAAAAAGGATGATGAAAACCTTTTTCAGATTCACTTCCATCTTCTTCTGAAGAGATACTTGAAAGTTCTCCTAATGCCTCAGATTTTGATAATGACTTGCAGAAGTCTGAAATAAAAAAATAATTATTATTGTAGCGGGACATCAGCTAGGGAACAATTGGAGCCACACTGTTGTTTTGCCTCGGAGTACCAATATCGTTAGGATATACATAATGTAATAATAAACCAACTCCGGGCAAAACAATGTCGCCGCTACGTGTAACCGTCTAACAAAGGCGAATTGAAATTTACCGGTACACCCTCGACCAGTATAAATAAACAAACACGATCGTAAGATGACCAGTTTTTCAGTTTCAGTCTCGAGCGATTTTATTAGCGATCAACACACAGTCTTTAGCGAATCAATTAGTACCGAGCGTCTTAGCATACATTCTCTTAACCACCTGTATCGAACAATCTACGGTTGAGTCTGTATTAATTACTTTAAAATATATTTGACGGTTCCAACATCGAGTAATCTCATTATTGAACTACCACACGACCAACTATCCTCATTATAAAAGAAAATTATTAGAAGATAAAATTACTAAAGATTATTATAAAATAATTATTTTTATCAAGGTATATACCTGTGAGTTCATCCACAGTTTTCCCTCCAGCTTGTATTGCAGCAATAGCTTTATCTTGTTGTACCAATGGTAATGTACCTTGTTTAATCATGTTTATTGCATTTCTTCTTGCTATTTCTAACAATTTCTTTTTATCAATTTCTATCCGTTCCCTTACAAGATATGGAAATTAATGAATTATACATGTAACTGTAAATCTGTATATATTGACATATACATATAGTTATAAAAAATAATACTAACTTTCGTTCTCTACTTCTACTTCGTCCTCGTACATATTTATCTCTGCTTCTATCATCACTGCGGCTTCTATGTCTTCGTCGCTGTCTACATTTCAAAGATTCTCGTTGATCACTACTTCGACTTTTGTTGTATCTATCTCTACTTTTATCTCTTCGTTTATCCCTTTCTCTACTTTTACTTCTACGTAAACTCACACGTGTACGAGATTCAGATCTTCTTCTCTCTTGAGAATGGCAATTATGGGTGTGCTTGCTATCTTTGTTTATTGTAATTTTGCTGTTATAATTATATGCTTTTTCTTTGTATTCATTATCCATATACAATTTTGATTTTTCTATTCCTTCTGATCTTTTGTCCACATCTCCTAATCTTTTCTTTTCTTTCTCCCTCAAAATTAATCTTAAATCATTTCTTGCTGTTACTTCTCCTTTTACAGGACTCAATGGGGCTCTGTTTTCTACCTTTTCTAAAGTTGGACTCAAAGTTGATGATCTAAATGAAGTACAACGAATTGGACTAGGACTTAATGTTGGAGTTCTATTATCTGTACTACTATCAGATAATTCACCATCTTCCATTCGAGCTGCCTTTTCCTTTTCTTTATTTTCTATTTCTCTAACTGTATCATTATAAACTATACTATTTTTAAGATCTTTTATCAATATTTTCCCTTGATGTCCTTGCTTTGGTTTTTCTGTGTATAGAAAAAGATATTACAGTAGCAATATATATCAATATGGATAATGATTTTTTATTTAAACTAAGACTTAATGAAAAAAATGTATATCAATCAACAATATATTTTAAAATCATTTTTAACATAAATGGTACAAACCAAGAACTTTAGATATTAATTGCTCTTCAGGATCATCTTCAATTTTTTTTGAAATAGGTGGCAATTGAGGACTATCAGGTTCCTTTGTAAACATATTTTCTAATTTTGGATTTTTTTTAATTATTAATTTCTCAAAACTTTGTGATCCATCTACATCTTCTTTTCCTAGTCCATTATCTTTATTATAACCTTTCTTTTTCATATTGTTGCATGTATCAAGTTTTGATATTTTACTTTTGGGTTCATCTGAATCTGACGACTTACTTGAATCATCTTCATGTCTCCGTTTTGTTTTCTTTCTATGCTTTCTTTTCTTTTTAATATCTATTTGTTATAAAAACAAATAATGTTTAATCGTAAATAATATATACACTTACCTATTTCTCTAGTTATTAATAATGTTTTGATATTACTTTCAAGATCACTGTTACTCTCAGAAGAATTTCGCTTTGACTTTTTTTTATGTTTTTTGTCTTTGTGCTTATGTTTCCTCTTAGTTTTTTTTTTCTTGACCTGAGATTTAATAGGTTTCTCAATTTTAACACTTGCATTTGGAACTTGCTGATCAGTATTTTCTGATGACACTATTTCTTCTTCAGCATCAAATGTGCTAAACAACTCTGTTAAAATTTCATTTGAAGATTTTTCTGGCAGTCCGGGTTCCGGCTTAATTTTTATTCTATCAACACCGACAGTTGTAATTAAATTTGCAATATCAAACAGATCTCCCATTGCTGATATTAATTCATTGTAATGAGTTACAAAGAACACAAATATTTAAATCTGTATCGATTTAAGATATTAGCATCCATCACATTCTATCATTTCATTTATGTCATACTATCGTATCGAACAGTCGCCATTTTAACAATCACAGCGACATCTAAATAATTAAAACTATGAAGAAAGAAAACATTTTATGTATCTTCCATAAATAAATAGAGATAGATCATCCTAAGAGTAATATAGTTATTTTATTTTTCATTCAAATTATAGCTGTATGTTCCATCCTATATTGTTAGCTTTTTTACACGTTAAAATCTTTGTATGATTTATCATATATTTATACTTTAAATTGAAAAATAAAAAATATCATAATATATACATATGTACATGAGAACGTTAGATAAAAATGAACGTATCAGAGTATATATAACAAAAAGACTACATATACAATATTAGATGCTTTAAATCAGAATTTAACAGAAATTATTTTTCAACTAATGCTAAGACTACAATATGTATACTTTTAAAGGTCATTTAAAGGGTAATAATAAAGATATTGTACTTTTTTATTATACATGGTCATTGAAAAAGTTATATTTCTAATATACATACATACTTTAATGAAATTTGTATCCTATTTTCGACATATTACAAAAACGCTTTTAGGATTTTGATGATTTTTACAGAACATGTAAATGTATATGTAACAACGTATTAAAGAAACAAACAAAAAAGATACGACAATCCATTTAACATATGTATAAAAAAAGGCGCAATAAATAGAAAATTAATAATATTGGCATGTAAATAATTTTGAATATACAAAATTTTAGAATATCTTAGAATATTACATAAAATTTAGCAATTTTACCCAATATTCAACTTCACATGGAATAAATTTGCTTGAATAAATAACAATATATGAATAATAATAATTTAAAAATTTGGAAATGTTAATAAACGTGTTTGTACTTTTCATTCGTAATTGTATTTTTAAATACCGAAATTGTTTTTTACATACGCTAATTTTTACTGTATTATTTTAGGTTCACATAAATTATTTACTTTACTTAACGCATGAAGTAGAAACTGCAATGGAAATGAATGGAACAATTGTAGATAAAGATCTGTTACATACAGGAAATATATTTGTAATAATTCCACACTTTGCACTTTACTTTTAACTGTCTTCAAAAAATCAATATTTAACTAGAGAAATTTAATAAAAATGCAAGATTGTAATGCATTTCGTATTCTATTTTATTATTTTCTAATCCTTTAATCCCCTATACCAAATACTTACAGTTGCTATGATAAGTGATAAATATTTTTTAATCGTGATACATGTTAAAAAATGAATTTCTTTATACATTGATGTGAAGAATTGAGAAAGTCTAACGTACACTCATGGCGACGACTTGGCTTCTTTCGCTTTATTGCTCTCGAAACTAGCGCGTTTTTCGTTACAATTTGATTTCTTTCGCTTTTTCGAGTTGTATCGAAGCATTTCGGGAAGGCGAAATTATTCATTATCAGGATGTATACAAATACTATAGAGCTGTGCTGGCTCGGTTAGCTGGGGCTTGGATTCGTAACCGAGAGATCCATAAGTTCGAATCCGAGTCCCAGTCGATTTTCAACCAGCACACCTGCAACTCGATTTATTCTTAGTTGTATTATGCTTATTTTTAATGCTGTTTCTGGTGGTTCGAAAAAACACTTAAAAGTAAAATTCAAGGGACAGAATCACCATAAATATATCATCCATGTATGCAATGTATTTTTATCTATAATTGTAGTAATACTATGAATATGTATGGAATACTATGGGATGAAAGCTCGTACAGTCATCGTAACAGGTTCTCTACATACTGCACAAGTTGTCATGCCAGGAGCACATTTTACACAAGCAACCATATGTCCACATGGTAAAAATACCACTCCTAATTCTCCGTTATAACAGATTTTGCACATCCTTGCATCATCAGTAGGTTTGGTATTTTGTGTTTTTATATTTGATGGATTTTCTGCTGGCTCGGATTTTAAACTTCTTTTTATGGGTTCTGTATTGCTTCCAATACCCCAAATATCATTATTTTGAGAACTTGATCCTGGATTGCTTTCTGTCTCTTCTTTCCTTTCTACTTCTACACTCGTAGGTTGTACTTTCTTAATAAAACTGGGTAGATTCATCTGCATTGTTTCCTGAAATAAATACAATATCCATAAGTATGTAATGCAGTTATTAATTACTTATTATGCACATGGCATAAAATATGCAATTAAGGATATAGATTTGTGTACTTACTTCTTTAGAAGGTGGAGATATATGCTGGCCTGTTATTTTATTTACATAATCTTGCCCTTGCACGATTAATAAATAACAGCATTTAGAAAACCACTTAGCGTGTTGCTCCCAAGGATCATCTTCTGGTTCCCAATCTTTCAAACCACCTCCACAGTGGTAACACAAGGTTTGGTCACCTTTCCCAGTATAAAAAAAGCCTGCATCGGCTAATTGTTCTTTTGTTTGTGGCATAGATTTAGGCCATGTTACAAATGTATGTAACCTAGCATCATAACTAGCATATTCTGGATGTACTGGTCCCTTAGTTCTTCCCAGACCTAAACAGCCAAGTTTAGCTGTGCTTGCTAGTTGTAATTCCATTGAAAAATTATGGTCATCGGGACCAGATGTAGGTCGATATTCTAAACCGTAAGGACTACATACATCTCTACTTCTTGGTCTTGGTGGTATCACCGTACCAGGATCTACTCCAATGGGTATATTACCACAGTTCAGTTTACGAATAAATCTACACCTTGCAGACCATCTCTGATGATCGACCATGGGTATATCACCTTCTACCCATTTACATATCTCAACTTCACATTCAAAACATTTTACTTTGTCACTTTCACCCGTATAATAAAATCCTGCAGCTGCAAGCTTTTCAGGTTCAATGTATGTTACAGGCCAATTTTCAAAACTCTGAAGTCTTGCTGCTTCAAAATGGTAATCAATATTATCTGTTTCATCATGACATATATCAGGTGTTACAGAAACTGATGGTGTTAAATGTACATTTCCTGAAGATTTTAAGTTTGTATCATTTCCTAAGTCTCTGTGTTTGATTATACTAATCATTTTATTTGAATTATTGTTAAAAATGTCTTCAAACCTATTAAAAAAATTGCATTTGTTATATAAAATATTAATTGTAAATAAACTTTTATTAAAATATTATTGACCTGCAATTATTTTTTCTACTCTAAATATCTTTCATAGCATTATTAATAAAAATAAGTAAAGTTAACTTGCAATTATATATAATAAAATTGTGCAACATATGGAATATGCATATTTAAATATATACTGCGTTGTATGTACGATCGTATAATACATTTATGGGACATACCACCCGCATTTGATAAGAAAGAGGGAAGGGGAAAGAACTCTAAACTTGTTAGATGATTACAATGCCGTTATGATTCGTGAATGACGGAGTATCATGGACTTTTCTCAGTACATAACGTTGAAATGACGCAGCCTACGTATCGCACACAAACGAAAACTTCCGAGAACTCTCTCTCTCTCTCCTTCTCGATTCTTAGAGTATACACAGGCTCATGCTCTGTTCACCGCCCTGTGCAACGTTGCCGCTTGTATGGCCCGTATTTCAACTTCTCTTGTTGCATTACACCACTGTATGCTCATGAGAATGAAATGCATCGACAAGGGCGTAGCAACTAACATTTTCCATTATTTAATACTATAATTTAATGTTACAAAATCTTACTAAATTTATTGGTCAACTAAAAACACCTAAACACTTCATGCTACTTTCCATTTTAAAGTTTTTATATAAAACTGAAAATATGTAATAAATACTATATATATATATATATATATAATATACTTTAATACGTACGAAGATCATTTATTAAATCTTAGTTAAAGAAAATTAAGAACCTTCCACAAATGACGTTATAAGATTTTGACTTTTAATCTAATAATAATGTTGTGATACTATTAGGAAAAATTGTAGTTTATACAGATCACTAAACCGGTTTATTAAATTGTATACTAGAAATCTGTAATGGACTTTTTTCTCTTTTTTTCAAAACGCATACTTTTCTAATGTTCCCGTTTAAAAGAAACGTAGTACCGATGCCGATGTCGAAAAATTTTACAATGACTGAAACACGTTTATACGATATAAAATACATATACACATAATAAAAAATGATACAGTTATTAACAACGTATCTAACTTTAAAACAAACTTTTTCAAACAGTATATATTTTTTAATGTTCATATCTCTCTCATGAAAGATTAATAAAACTTGATATAATTAAAATCAGAAAAAGGTAATTAATCGATTAATTAACTTTTATATTCCGTCTCTAAAGTAAGGAAAATATTTTAACAATACGTAAACAAGAAAGAGAGAAATATACAATATATACATCGCGGAATTAAATCTTAAAGTTACACTGAACTTTCACATCTGTTTCATTTTATGACATTTGGCAACAGCGTAATCAAGAGTAGAAAAGGGAGAAGTGGAAGAACACAACGGAAGTTGGTATGCAAGAAAGATAGCCTCAACCAAACATAACTCATTATCTTCTTACAGCAAAAGTTAAAAATTGTTTTTTCAAAACTAGAGTGATTGTACAAATTACTATATATTTATGCTATTTAGAGCACATTTTAATATTTGAAATGTTTAATCGAAAGATGCAATTTCTGTATAATTTATGTAAATTTCATAAACTTGTGTAAATTATTAACAATTTGAGTCCATGAAATTATTTCACTAACATGTTTCATATTTTCACTAACAAATAAAGAAACGTTTTCAGTTAATTTTTTCTCGAAAAATGTTATATCTGTACGATTGGTAAAACAAAAATGCTTTACATATATAACATACCAATATCAGACGTCCTGACTTCGACAAGTTGCCAAATGTTCGAAAAACACTATTATCAACGTTATTATACAAAACTCGTCCATTCACTCATACCTTTGGCGTGCTTGACACTGAACGTGGCAAAACTCCTGTTTCTACCTCCTACCTATCCTACCCTGCCACATCCCATGATCCCACTCAAGCAACTAATTATCGATATTGCGCATGCGCGTGCAGCACCACGCAAAGAATCTACCTATGCCTAAAGCGGACAACACATTTGCCATTAGTCATTTAGCGCAAAATTTAAATGGAGCATCGAATCTCATCTTTCTATTATTATTAATTTCCTAGCAGAAATTTATATACATGATTATAGTCGTATTTGGTAACATACCTAACGTATCTATCTAACTTCAATTCAGTTCTTTTTTCAACTTACTCAATTTTAAGTTTAGGTAAAGTTAAAAATAATTACGCTTTATTCATTCATAAACATTATCTTCCACCTGAAAATATAATGCTTCTATCCAGAGGAATTAGAAAGAGTACATACATATATGTGTCATTCGTGCAGCGTTTTCGCGGAAACCTACTTCGCGCAGCGTAGAAATACGAAGTACGATTAATGAAATATTTCACACAAGGGTGAAATTTTTTTTTTAAATTCTATGCGTTCGAAGCTCCAGAGATGTATCGCGTTTCTTTTATTTGCGAAAAAATGTAATTCCTTAGAGAAGATATTATTTCTCATACACCTAACTTTTGGACTCTGTATTTTATCTTTTTTTTTTTTTCGTAAATATTTCTGTATAACGTAGGATTCCGGCGCTATCGTTTATGTGCAAGCCATCGAGATTGTTATTTAGGATTACGATGTAGCGGATCTTCATTGTGGGCCAACTAAAGAAATGTCACTACTGATAATAACAGATGATAAATGTTTGAATTAATTTTTAAGCAATTCAAAATTTTTTAATAATACGAAAATGCAAATTGTTTCGAGCATAATTAGGATATAATTTCAAAACTATCATAACTTCTAAATGTAATACAATCTTATTTCATTTGTTTGATCAGATATATACTTAAGAAATGTATCATTCTGTTTTCCTTCCAGTTGAGACAATGAGTCAGTTTTTATGACCCTAAAATAATTCTATGACTAGCGTATTTTATGACCGTAATAATCACAATCAATAGAACGGATATGAAAAAGCGGACCTGAAAATGCGACCTGATATAAGATCTGGAAAACAATAACACCCAAGAAAATAATTTGGGTCTATATCGCATATCAAAGAATTAAAGGGTACTTAATCATGTATACCCTTTATAAAGCCTGTAGTTTTCTACTCCGGACATCTTTCAATATCTTATTTTCTATATGACGGTATTCAATTTTTCCATGCGATAGTTTTCATTTTTAACATCACATTGCACATTTTACGTAATTCTTCCAACCATCATCTACTATCACTACGTTGCATCCAATGAAACCTCGAATATCTTACTATATATAATTTCACATTTGCATTTATTTTTATTTTTTTTTAATTTCGTTGTTTGTACGAATGAATTGACTATATTTCCGATAAACAATCTAATCTTAGTATTCCAACTATTAATTAGGTCTAATACCGAAAGTCAAGCGATATAATCAATTCTATACAATCAAGCAAGAATTCTTCTGAGAACAATTAGTCAATTTCTCTATCTATTGATAAACACAAGCCGAGTTTTGTATTCAAAGAATGGAATTGTACTCTAAAGCTATCTGTCGATAAGGAATCAGATATATCGTAAATCGAATCTCAATATTCTCCACCCTGATCCAATTTTGCAATATAATGTAAGAAAACACGGCAGCACACGACAATATATGTATATACATATTATATTTTTAGTGTAATTTTTTATTTATTATATCTTTCATACTTTTATCATTGAAATAAATATATATTAGTAAACATACTAATATAATCTTTTAAGTAAAAGAATATACATATATCTAAAAAACATAATGAAGAGGTTTCAAACGATACATATAAATATATGATCAAATGTTTTAATATCGAATGTTCTTAGGAAACAACAATGAAGTTTTTCCCTAAGCCCTGTAGTTCCCACTCAACTTGATTTAACTAAAGTGTAATAATAATAATGAAGGTCGTAGAAAAAACACCGATCAATCTACTACGTTTTCTTTGTATGTATGATTTTAGTTGCATATTAATCCAATGCGTAAATTTCTTGGAAATATTTCTTAAAATGACAATTTGATAAAATCAATACATATGTATATATATCTATTTTTTTAAATATCGTCAGATTTAAACTTTTTTTCATTTACATTTCAGCATTTCTGTGGTATTTCTCTGGTACTTTTACCATTTATATATGTAATACAAATTTAATGTTTTCAGAAATATAATATTATCTGTTATAGAATTATTATAACGAAATATGTTAAAGATATTGTTTTATATACGTACTTGGCATCCGGAAATACACAGTTAAGAACATCAGTTTTACAGTAACAACTAGTGATGTATCAATAACAAGGACTATTTATGTTACTAAATAATCTAAGATAGCTTATCTCAGTTTTAAATTACATTGAAAATGTACTGATTAATGTTATTTTTTAAAAACGAGGTATTTTATTTGTAACACTGGTGGGGGGCGCACATAATAGATCTATATTCAATGTATAAATGAAATTACTTTTATATGTTTTATACTGTATTAATTTTGTCATACCATTGTAGTAACGCTGATAATAATAAAAAATTTGTAACTATTGACATTTGCTGTATTTCTACTAATCCAAACCTCGTAAACCAAATCTTAATACTTTCCGATGCGATTCAACCTGGTAACATAATGCAACACAACCCAATATACTACAGACAATATTAAATTCATTTCGTTCAAAGTACATAATTGTAATTAATATCAACTACATATGAAGATATAAAATTTTATTTATTTACGTAAACATTATCTGTATTATCATTGTAATATTTAATATTATATGTTTATTAATTATTGAAACCATTAGACGTAATAACACAATTTTCTATTTGAGAAATACTGTATTAGTACATAATTTGTTTCTTTTACTATTTTTTGATATATACTCTTATTTTAGTGACTAAATTATAAATACAATGATATACATACATTATTTTCACGAAATATACAAAAAATATATTTTTATACATGTATATCTTTACGTTTTAAATTATTAAATTTGCATAAATAAATTTAACGATATATTCATCAATTAATATTTTACTATCTGTTTTATGATAGAAATGTACGGACAGTTGCTTTAATTTCTTGTCGACACATTAGACAATATGTAAGAGATGGTGCACAGTAAACACAAGTTGCTAAGTGTCCACAAGGTAAAAATACAATAGCTATTTCTCGATCCATGCAAATTTTACATAAACGAGCTTCTTTTAATTTTCTGTTTTCTTCTTCCAAAGCTGCTAGAAAAGTGGGCAGTATTTTTCATTAAATTAAGTATATACTAAGACTTATTATATACAAATTTAATTCAGGTCAATGATTTTATGATCAATCTTTTATTTTTATTACTTACTAGATTCCTTAAAGTTAGCCTTTTTGTCAGTATTGCTTTTGTCATTGGGTATTATAGAATTCTCATCTTCAATTGAACATACTCTATATTCATCTTTTTTAACGGTATTACACTGTTCTATACCACTACTGGTTTGCTCCCTTAGCATTATGATTTAACATAATAATTAATTCTAGAAGAGATGGCTCAGATATATAGCAAATAATTTTATTTGTTACTAACCTTGTTAATTCTTCCATAATTTGATCACAAAGAACATCTTCTATAAGTTGATCAGAATTTGTATATGGTGTTCCTATTTCCTCCATTCGTTTTTTTAATGCCCTCTTTACTCTGCCCACATGCAATCCAATTTCTAAAGCTTCCTGGGAGAAGATAATGTCCATGATTATATTAAATGTATTTTAGAAATAATCAAATAAATATATGAACTATTACCATTGCTGGTGGACTCTCTAGTAACTTTTTTAATGTTGCTTCAGTAATTTCTAATGAAGGTACAGTAGTAGGTGGTGTATCAGCTATATCTGTGCTTTCATCTTCTGTTACACCTTCAAAAATCTATACAGATATAAAGTAACTTCAAATTTTTACAAAACATATGATATAAATATAGTTGAATAATATTTACTGATTGATCCAAAGGTGGTCTGTTGTTAATGCACTGTTTGATAAATTCTTGCCCTCTTACAAGATTCACAAATTCGCATTTAGGAAACCATCTTGCATGTTCAGTCCATGCATCATCTGTTGCTTCCCAATTTCGTAAACCACCATCACAGTGAAAACATCTAACATGGTCACCAAACCCTATTATAATATTTTCATACTATTAGTCTAGTATTATTTAATATTATAATATCTTTGTTCTGTATAATTTATACCATCATAATAAAATCCAGCACTAGCTAATATTTCAGGAGTTTGCTTAATATTTTCTGGCCAGCCATTAAAGGTTCGTAATCTTCCTTCGTATGTTGCACAATCTGGTTTTTTAGGAGTTGTGTGTATTTGTATTCCTAAGTCTGAGAGATTTGATGTTGCACCAGGCATTAATTTTACATTAGTTAAATACAAATTATCTAATGAAAGAAAAATTGAAATAAAATAATTTCTGTACAGAAAAAGAAAAAGCTTTTTTAGCATACAAATACCATCTTTATCTTGATGAGCATAGAAGTTACAATTAGGGAAATATTCTCTATGTTTTCTCTCTGGATCATCACCAAGTTTCCACTTTCTTAGGATACCTCCACAATATGTACATTGTACCTATAAAAGTTTGTATATTATATAAATATTATATAAATATGTATCATGTAAAATTTATATTTTTTAAATGTATTATTACTTCATCATCATGTTGAAGATAATAAAATCCAGCTTTAGCAAGTTTTTCAGGCGATACAATAGAAGAAATTGGCCAATTAGTAAAGGATTGTAATCTTTGTGACATAACCCTACATTCTTTTTGAGGTTCTTTATTCTGATAAGGGTTTATAGATTGATATTCAACTATGTTATTATCCTGTGATGTTTCTGTTGATGATGATGCTAATCCAAGATTATTAATGGGTATTGGTATCAGAGGGACATTACAGGTACTAGAAGGATTTTGAACAAAAGGACAATTGGGTTCGGCTAATCGATGGCGCACTATAGCTTGATCACCATAATTCCAATCAGAAATTTTTACTCCACATAAAAAGCATTGTACTTCTAAGGCATGTCCAGTGTAGTAAAATCCGGCTTTTGCTATTCGAGCAGCATCAACTGTGGCATTTACTGGCCAATCCGTAAAAGTTCTTAGTCTACTTTCTTCAACATTCATTTTAGAAATTCATTTACCTTTATTTGAATGTACAAATAGAAAAATTAACCAATTTTAACAGAGTCGTATATTCGATTTACAACGTGGAATAAATGATTATTGTATGTATTTTACGTTGGAAGCCTCATTATTATACTGATATTGTATTTATACTGAGACATACTGATTTGATATAATAATCATCTACATATCACGTCATATTATGTAGACTAATAACGAAGTAGGGAAATATAATTAAAAGGTTACATTTCTACGCGTGCGCGATATTTCAGGGCCGTCTTTATTAGGGTGTATGTATTTTTTTCAGACTTTTATTAATATACACTCATAATGCAAACTATAAAATTTACCAATTTATACAAATAAAAGTTTATATTTACAATAAATAAAAATTTAAATAAATTATATATATGCAACTATTTTGGTTATAACTATTATAATACAAGAAATCCACGGACTTATAAACAAGTCTCGATACTCGTTAGGAAAAACCATCCGAAAATTGAATCGTGAAAAATGAATATGGAAGACAACAAAGTTCTCGTTCTGCGACACGCAGCATAAGTAGAGTGTTTCTATCTCTGTCTGAAATATTCATAGCAGGTCATGCGTCACGATGCGCAGGACACGAATCTCCTAAACGTGAACGCTTGTGTGAACAATAACAATTGTTTCCTATCTGTATTTCTTAAAATAATCTGATAATATAAATTATTCGTCCCTTATTATTTTTATAATTAATTTCTCATTATTTACGCAAGCATTGTCAGCTGCCTCGCGCGGACCGGATTGAAAAAGTTAACCCAAATTCAAACTCAATATGTACATTGATATTCTGCTTTAATTGAATTATAACAAACATTTCTTACAGCCTTGCATATGCAGTTGTGCATGAGGCTTTAAGCACGCCCAACCCATTATTCATATATTACTATATATACACAAAATAGGTAACCAATACTAATGCGTATGCTGTTACGGACGTACAATTCTAGACACAATTCACTGTAATGATATCTGCATATAGTTTTTTTACGAATATTTCGTTAACAAT
Source organism: Bombus bifarius (assembly GCF_011952205.1). Taxonomy (NCBI): domain Eukaryota; kingdom Metazoa; phylum Arthropoda; class Insecta; order Hymenoptera; family Apidae; genus Bombus; species Bombus bifarius. The sequence continues at coordinate 1,030,886 of NW_022884533.1, forward strand.
GATTGACTAATAGTTACATGTTCAGGAAAAGTTGCTGAAAATGTTGATTTCTATAACATATCGAGAAATCGTCGAAATCGGTGAAGAAGTAAATTTTCTACAGTTTTATCATAATTTTCAATATATATATTTTTAAATAAGAATTATTACACTATTTGATTATAATAAATATGTTTTATTATTCTTTAATTTATTATCTATATCTCAATATGCTTAAATTATGTACATAAAATTTACAAAAATTTATTTTATAAAAAATTGTTTTATTGTTTAGATTCCTCTCATGATGATAAAGTGTCTTTCTTTCGCAAACGTATTTTACAACAGTGCACCTTCATACAAACATGAAACCAAATCTGTGAAATGTAGCGGTGTTTATCTCAAAAGAATAAAATGGATCGTACGTAATTCGATAAAATAATATAAAACAAAAAACGTTGTGCGTTTATTATTTCCTCATAAAACGGAAGAAACTTTTCGGACAATCTAATAGTTTTAAAATAAAACTAAATGATGTCGTTATGTTAGTGCAACTAAATCCCTCATAGGATCATTTCTTGCTAAGTTTAGCTGCACCAAAATTTGGAGACATAAAATGCTTTTGCTCGTGTTCATCCACTAATAAATTTACACAAAATAGCTCGTCGAGAAGGACTCAATCATATGATATTGCAATGAATATAATAAGAAGGGCTTAAACCTTATAAAATTCACTGCATTCAAGAACTCCACATAATTATGCCACTCGACGAAATTTTTCCCGTTGGATGCTACATAAGTCGTAACGTGATCTATGCTTTTGAAACATATGTTATTTACAAATAAAAGCTGTTTCTCACGTAATATCATACTCAATGATCAAAATGCCAGAATCTATATTCACAGAAATCTACATGCAATAGTTGAAACGATAGGAAGCGAAAATGTTTATAGTTCCAGTGAACAAATTACCTCCGCTGAACAATTTAAAAATCCGATTCAATGTGGTTTTTATCATACAAAGTCAATACGTAATCTCAATGAGAAACTTGATCGAAGTATAGAAGTGAGTTTGGGGCGGTTTAAATATAAAAAAGAAGAAAGAAGAAAGAAAGAAAGGAAGGAAGGAAGGAAGAACAAATATAGGATATATAATCGTGAATATGGGTTATTTATGCGCAACGATAGATGCTACTTTACCTGCATCTGATCGCAGAATGTAAGCACATTATAAATAAAGTAAGTTCAAAAATTAATGGAACTTTAACATTTTCTCCCAAAAGAACGGTTGAGTTGCGATCCATGGTTCCTTAACCCTTTGCGGACAGGGCCGAGCTGCTGTCGCGATAGTCATTTAAAATTGCCAGCGCACATTTCTGCTTAGACACGATTTTCGTTCATAACACTCCAAGATGTCAAATTCTAACCATATGTACATGCACAGAATTTCCACGGAATAGATAAAATGACACACATATGAGTCTTTTATAAATACGCATATATGAGTCTTTCGGCTCTATCAGCTGTTTTCGCCAAACGCATATATGTATTACTCGACCAAATTGATGGTTTACGCAGAACGCATATAAGCGGCGGTAGTCCGCAAAGGGTTAAAGTTTTTTATCTTCATGATGAGTAGAATATAAGGTAATAAAAAAATGTCTGACCTTAAAATTCAAGGTCATAGTCATTTTTGTACGAACTTCTTTTTACAAATTTTCATTGATACAGAGATGTAGAATCATGCTATGATGGTTTTTATACTTACTTTTTATACACCCTATACATTCAATTGAATACTATGGGATGAAGGCTCGTACAGTTATTGTAACAGGTTCTCTGCATACTGCACAAATCATCATGCCAGGAGCACATTTTACACAAGCAATTATATGTCCACATGGTAAAAATACCACTCCTAATTCTTCGTTATAACAGATTTTGCACATTCTTGCATCATCAGTAGGTTTGGTATTTCGAGTTTTTGTATTTGATGGATTTTCTGCTGGCTCGTATTCCAAACTTCTTTTTATGGGTTCTGTATTGCTTCCAATACCCCAAATATCATTATTTTGAGAACTTGATCCTGGATTGCTTTCTATATCTTTTTTCCTTTCTACTTCTACTCTCGTAGGTTGTACTTTCTTAATAAAACTGGGTAGATTCATCTGCATTGTTTCCTGAAATAAATACAATATCCATAAGTATGTAATGCAGTTATTAATTACTTATTATGCACATGGCATAAAATATGCAATTAAGGATATAGATTTGTGTACTTACTTCTTTAGAAGGTGGAGATATATGCTGGCCTGTTATTTTATTTACATAATCTTGCCCTTGCACGATTAATAAATAACAGCATTTAGAAAACCACTTAGCGTGTTGCTCCCAAGGATCATCTTCTGGTTCCCAATCTTTCAAACCACCTCCACAGTGGTAACACAAGGTTTGGTCACCTTTCCCAGTATAAAAAAAGCCTGCATCGGCTAATTGTTCTTTTGTTTGTGGCATAGATTTAGGCCATGTTACAAATGTATGTAACCTAGCATCATAACTAGCATATTCTGGATGTACTGGTTCCTTAGTCCTTCCCAGACCTAAACAGCCAAGTTTAGCTGTGCTTGCTAGTTGTAATTCCATTGAAAAATTATGGTCATCGGGACCAGATGTAGGTCGATATTCTAAACCATAAGGACCACATACATCCCTACTTTTTGGTCTTGGACGTATCACCGTACCAGGATCTACTCCAATGGGTACATTACCACAGTTCAGTTTACGAATAAATCTACACCTTGCAGACCATCTCTGATGGTCGACCATGGGTATATCACCTTCTACCCATTTACATATCTCAACTCCACATTCAAAACATTTCACTCTGTCACTTTCACCCGTATAATAGAATCCTGCAGCTGCAAGCTTTTCAGGTTCAATGTATGTTATAGGCCAATTTTCAAAGCTCTGAAGTCTTGCTGCTTCAAAATGGTAATCAGTATTATCTACTTCATCATGACTTATATCATGTGTTGTATCAACTAGTGATGGAAAGTGCGCATTCTCTGAAGTTTTTAAGTTTGAATCATTGTCCAAGTTCCAGTGTGTGATTGTACCAATCATTTTATTTGAATTATTGTTAAAAATGTCTTCAAACCTATTAAAAAAATTGCAATTGTTATATAAAATATTAATTGTAAATAAACTTTTATTAAAATATTGTTGGCATGTAATTATTTTTTCTACTATAAGTATCTTTCATAGCATCAGTTTCATTTTATTAATAAAAATAAGTAAAGTTAACTTGCAATTACATGTAATGAAATTGTGCAACATATGGAGTGCGCATATTTAAATATATATGCGTTGAATATACGATCGTGTTATACATTTATGGAACATACCATCCGCATTTGGCAAGAAAGAGGAAAGGGGAAGAATTCTAAACTCGATAGTGACTGCAATGCCGTTATGATTCGTGAATGACGGAGTATCACTTTTCGCAGTACATAACATTGAAATGACGCAGCCTACGAACTGTACACAAGTCTGAAGTTCCGAGAACTCTGTCTCTGTCTCTGTCTCTCTCTCTCTCTCTCTCTCTCTCTCTCTCTATCTATCTATCTATCTCACCCTTTCGCGATCCTTAAAGTTTACACAGGCTCATGTTCTGTTCATCATATCATCACCGACATCACCCTGTGCAACGTTGCCACTTTTATGGCCCGTATTTCAAATTCTACTTCTTTTGTTGCATTGTGCCATTGAATGTTCATGAGAATGAACTGCATCGAAAAAGCATAGCAACTGATATTTTACATTATTTAATGCTATAAATTCATGTTAGAAAATTTTACTAAACTTATTGAACAATTATAAATACTTAATCACTTCATTTTATTACATACGGTGGTCATTTATTAAATTTTGATTACTGAAAATTAAGAACCTTCCACATACAACGTTATAAGACTTTGATTCTTAATCCAGTAATAATACTTTAATACTATTATGTAAGGTTAGTTTATACAGATCACTAAACCGGTTTGTTAAATTGTATACTGGAAATCTGTAATGGACCTTTTCCTCTTATTTTCAGAACACATACTCTTTTAATGTCCTTATTTAAAAGAAACGTGAAATCAATGCTGACATGGAAATGCTTTACAATGATTGAAATATGTTTATAGAAGATAAATATGACAGTTTTTTTACGTGTTTCGGTCTACAAAAACAAATTTCAAGGTACGGAATCCATTGATTTGAGAGCCGTAAGTATATGAAGTCAAGCATCTTGAGCGTATTTGACAGGTTACTTGGACGTCATATTGACTTCTAGCCACGATTTGTCTAGTGAATGTTGTTGCTGGCTGTAAATAAATGCACGTGGATGACAACCATTTTGTGGCGGGATTATAAATCGTGATTCAAATTATTACTTATTAATTTGATATCGGATTAGATATGGGTGATAGTTTACTTGCCGACCAGTTATAACCATGAAGATATAAAGATAAAGTGTGTGAGTGGGCTGAAAAAGTGATATAGGAATAGAAAAAGAAGACTGCTACAGACTCCCTGTGTCTTTATTTAATCGTGCACATTCGTACAATAAATATGCAAGTGTAACACCGATTAACGAGTGGTTTCAGCGTACATGCCTGATTAGAGAAGGGCAAAAGAGGTCTCTATGCAGCGTTCTCTTTCTATTCCCATATTCTTACAGACTTCTGTGCATATTCCATTCATTTACATGAAAACATATTCACCCGTACTCTATCTTTATATCTCTAATTTCCTGCGAACTTTAGTTCAATGCTCATCTGTGCGAACCAGTCATAAGATGGATAGAAGCCAATATGGCGTTGAAGTAACCTTTCAAATACGCCAAATCTGTTTGATTTTCTACGTGCATAACTTTTTGAATAGATCCTGCACCTTAAAATTTGTTTTTTAGGTCAGAAATTACAAAATTACAAGGAAAGTCAATCATTTTGCATCCTCTAAGGTAAAGATTGCGTTTATCACGTTTGAAAACGACGTAATCAAAGGTAGGAGAAGAAAAAGTGGGAAAACACAACGGAAGTTGGTGTGCAAGGAAGACAGTTTCAACCAAATATAATTCATTACTTCTTTACAATAAAAGTTAAAAATTGTTTTTTCAAACCTAGAGTGATTGTACAAATCGCTATATATTTGTACTATTTAGATGTTATTTGGTATTTGAAATGTTTAATCGAAAGGCACAATTTCTGTATAATTTATGTAAATTCTATAAACTTGTGTAAATTAGTAACAATTTACGAACAATTTAACAATTTTGAAACATCAAAAAATGTTATATTTATATGATTGTTAAAACAATGCATTACAGAGATAACATACCAATATCAAAAGTCACGTCCAGACTTCGTCGGCTTGCCAAATCTTTGAGAAACACTATTATCAATATTATCATACAAAACTCAATCATATATTAAAATTTGTTCCAAACTTGGTTTAGACACTAAGCGAGGCATAAATCCTATTCCTACTGTCTACCGATCCTACTCAGACATCTAACTATAGGTGTTACGGATGTCCATGCAGCACCGCGCGGAAGGTCTATATTTACCGTCGCACGGTAAGATGTCGCTCGTGTACATTTAGTCTAAAGGACAACGCATTTGCCATTAGTCACTTAACGCAAAACTTAAATGGAGCGTCGAATCTCATCTTTTCTCGATTTATTATGTAGACATAAAATGATTATGTATGTATTTTATGTTGAAAGCTTCATTGTTATTACAGAAATACTGATTTGATGTAATAATCACGTTATACTATATAGACTACAATCAATCCAATAAACAAATTTCGACCATGGATATATGCATATGTGCATGGTCTTGATACTTATATATTGAAAGTATAGAAGAGACCATCCGAAAATTAGGTCGTGAAAAATCAACATGGAGGACAAAAATGGGGGAGCGGAAGTTATTCGTTCTACTGATCTCTGTTTGTCTCGCAAGAACGAGAATTTTCATGTCTTCTATGTTAATTTTTCAGGACTCAATTTTCGAGCAGTTTTCCTTAGCCAGTGCTCAGATCTGTTTATATAATAGTAATATAGATAAGCTAATACAAAGTAAGGAAATATAAGTAAAAGGTTACATTCCTGCGCATGTGCAATATTTCAGGACCGTCTTTATTAGGGTGTCCGTATTTTGTACAAACTTTTAAAAATATATCCATAATACAAATTAAAGAAGTCACAAATCTATACAAATAAAAGTTTATATTTATAGCAAACTCAAAGTATAAATAAATTATATGTATGCAATTAATTTAATTATAATTAATGAGATATAAAGAAACCATGGATTTGGATGCAAATATTGCTACTTTTATATAGTGATTAGTTGGAACATAAGATTAATCACTGAGAAGTCAAGATAGTTTAATCTTGTGTATCAGTTTATGTAGTATAACAATCGCAGGTTATTAAATTTTTTGTCACAATGTTGCTATTAAAGAACATAAACAAAGTAAGTCGTTCATAAATTGTTTATTGTAAAATAAAATTAATTTTCGATATATATATTTTTAAATAAGAATTAAACAAGAATTATTGCACTATTTCATTATAATATATATGTTTTATTATTTTTAATTGTGTCTTATAAATAATAATGTATCTTAATAATGTATTATAATAATGTATCTTAATATGCTTAACTTATGTACATGTAATTTACAAAAATTTATTTTTATGAAAAATTCTTTTTTATTGTTTAGCCATACTTTTTTTTGTTTAGATTCCTCTCATGACCTTACGTTCATATAGTTCTAAAGTAAAACTAAATGATGTCGTTATAGTTAGTGCAACTAGAACCCCTATGGGATCATTTCTTGGAGGATTATCAAGTTTAGCTGCACCAAAACTTGGAGCCATAACTATAAAAGTAAATATCAATTTTATATTTACTAAAGTGATAATGAATTGCTGTAGACATATGTATAAAACATAATTATAAATTATAACAGGCAGCAATTGAACGTGCTGGAATTTCCAAAGATAAAGTTACAGAAGTATATATGGGAAATGTTTGTCAAGCTTCCTTAGGTCAAGCTCCAGCAAGGCAAGCTACGCTGTTTGCAGGTTTTTTTGTACTATTATTTTATTTGTTCTAAATTATAATATCAATATATATATTGATAAATTTTTAAATCAGGTCTTCCTAAGTCGACAATATGCACAACAGTTAACAAAGTGTGTGCAAGTGGTATGAAAAGCATTATGCTTGCTTCTCAGTCATTACAATGCGGGCATCAAGAAATTGTTCTAGCTGGTGGTATGGAATCAATGTCTAATGTACCATTTTATCTACCACGAGGGGAAATTAAGTATGGTGGTATAAAACTTGAGGTATAATAAATGCTATATTTAATGTGTAAAAAATAAATGTTTTTGTGCCTTTTTGAAAAAAGTTGTAATTTATTAATCTTCATATTGATTATTTGTAATTTAATAGGATGGTATTGTATTTGATGGTTTAACTGATGTTTATAATAAGTTTCATATGGGAAATTGTGCAGAAAATACTGCCAAAAAATTAAATATTACGCGTGATGAGCAAGATAGGTATGCTGTTAATAGTTACAAACGTAGTGCTACAGCATATGCAAATAAAATCTTTCAAGATGAACTTGTTCCTGTTCCTGTGCCTCAAAAAAGAGGCAATCCTGATATAGTATTTAACGAAGACGAAGAATATAAAAAAGTTAATTTTGATAAATTTGGTAAATTGAATACAGTTTTTCAGGTACAAGATTAAATTAATTGAGAATTACTAATACAAATTTCAAATAATAATTTGACTTTATTTATTGCAGAAGGAAAATGGTACAGTAACTGCTGGAAATGCATCAACTTTAAACGATGGAGCTGCTGCATTAATCCTAACAACTACAGTGGTTGCACAAAAAATGAATTTGAAACCTTTAGCACGAGTTATTGCATTTCAAGATGCTGCAACTGACCCCATTGATTTTCCAACTGCACCATCTTTTGGTATATCTAAGGTAAACTTCTTACGACATATATAACAGAATGCTTAATAAAATTTTGATGATGTAAATTATTATATCATGGTTATGGTATATATTGAATTATTGTAAAAATTGTATAATATATGGTACATTTAGCTGTTAGAAAAAACTGGACTTAATAAGAATGATATAGCTCTCTGGGAGATTAATGAAGCTTTTAGTGTTGTTGTAATCGCAAATCAAAAATTACTTGATCTGGATCCAAATACAGTAAATATTCATGGTGGTGCTGTGTCTCTTGGTCATCCTATTGGGTAAGTATTTGGTTATTTTTGTAAACATGAATAAAAATTTAAATTGCAAACATTAAAAATTTTAGTATGTCTGGAGCTCGTCTTGTAGTACATTTAGTACACGCTTTAAAAGCTGGAGAGAAGGGTATTGCATCTATCTGCAATGGAGGTGGTGGGGCCTCATCAATTTTAATTGAAAAATTGTAAGTTTATAATGGAAGAAGTTTCATATGCCTATGAAATGTGATATATAATTATGTGGTAATAGTTGTTTAATGTTATGCAATATTTTATATAATAGTTGTAAAGAATATTTTTATTTCTTTTTACTATGCACAAAGATATACAATTTTTATATCTGTACAATTTATTTTTTATATCATATTGTTACGATAAATAAATAATATTAAAAATAAAGTAAGAATAATTATCTTTGAAGGAATATAATTTTTCTTTCGTTCTATAGGTATCATACAATGTCTTCTCCACCAATATTAACATTATATACAAAACATCCTTGTCCACTTTGTGATATTTTAAAAAATGAATTGCAGTTGCGTTTTTCTGGTCGTTATCAATTGCAAGAAGTTGATATTACTACGCCTGGGAATGAACGATATTTGGAACTGTACAAATATGAAATCCCAGTTCTCTTTTTAGAACGGCAGTTTCTTTGTAAACATCGTTTAGATTCAGAATTATTGGAAAGAAAATTACAAGAAGTCTTCCAAAATCGAAAACGATAAATGCGTGGTATGGTACACTAAGTGTAAAAAAATTATCTCATTTGAATACACATAGCTGTATATATTGACTTCTATGTTAATCGAATGCGTGATCAGTAAATAAAAATTAATTAATTAACGACCACCAATACCTGAGTGTTTTGGAAATAATAATAACGCAAACTAGAATGTATATGGCTATATTTGATGTACTCAAGATTAGCAAGTATCGTTGGTCGGCATATCTTATAGTTCGCCTGCTGCTTTCGCCTGTATATATGTACATACTTGTTCTCTTTGAATCGCCTACTCTTTTTCACCCTGTCACTACTGTCTCTGTCCTCTTGCTTCCCTTTCTATCTACCATTCAGTCTGAATATGTATTCTCTTTCCGATGGGTAAGCAGGCAGGCACGCACACACCGACATGTCGAAGATCGGCAGTGAATTGGTGAATGCACGCATCGGACTCTCCTTGCCGACGTTCGTTCTTTCTTCAGTGCGTGCCTTACGCCTTACGCGGATAACGTAAAGTATTTGTTTCTTTCATATCATCTACGTGGCGTATTGTAGTGAATAATATGCTTAAATTCCTGGATTACGAAAGGAAGTGAAAAGACTAATAGATACTTTTCAAAATCGCTGAAATCAACAATGAATGTTGAGTTTGCTGCAACTGTGCTATTGAAATCATGTCAGTGCTCTGTTTGGTTTTTCGAGGGCCGACGTAACCAGTACCAAGAATAACGGATAATAATAAGTGTAAAACTGATCTTGATCTTATTTAAAAAGAATTGCATGATCAAATTTGGTGACTCAAGTGTTCATAGATCTTTCAAATACAGATAAAAAGAAAGTTCTAATAAAAGTGAAAATTCGAAGTTTAGATTAATAAATTAATTGAATTATCATTTAAAAAGCAAGATCATAAAACCATAATGAATAATATAATTAGACATAATACCATTTTTAGATGAATCTAAATAACTGGGCAAAATTTGATAGAAAATATTAAACTAAGCGCAAATGTGTGTGATTTCGAAGTAATAACGACTATTCCGAATTTATAATATAATGAGTGTATAAGAGAAGCTGTATAATAGAACATATAGAATTTATTTTTTTTTGTTCTAATAGGCGCGCTTTGGGCTAAATAAGCTTATAATATTTTTAGATGGCGTTATCCTCAGTTATGATCGGTTTACAAATTCTAGAGCATTGCTATATTTTAAAAAAACATCGACAGCTTTCATTTGTTTGAAATATACATATAAATTTCTATATATTATAAAATGACGTAAGTAAGAGATGTACTTGTAATATACATCTCATTTTATTGTTTAATAAATAATTGATTAAATAACAAAAATTTACAAGAAGAAATGAAATCGTTTATCAACGTTTGCAATGTTATATCTTTTGCGAACAGCTATACTGAAAATTCTAGGATTTTAATTTTCGGATATCCTTTGCGAAAATTTACATAAAATTTACAAGATATGAAAAATATTCAATATTTTACTTTACAAGACTTCAATCACGATTACTTTTAAACTTGATTTATTAAATTATATGTATTTAGTATTTAGTAAATTAAAAAATAGAAAAACTACAAATATGATAAAAAAAAATGTCACATGTGCTAAATCTTAAAATCATGTAGCTGTTTTTATGAATATGTAGTTGGCCTTCAAACATTGACAGCTATTACGTTTGTATGTAATAGAGGATATCATTAGTGTACTAGCTTAACCATATTTATAAGAAAAATGAAACTACTCTTATACAAACGACAAAACGAGTAGATCATTTGTCATCATTTTGTCAGTTTATTTATTTTTGATTATTAACTATTGCTTGTACACTTTATTATTGGTATTTTATCGAGGAGAATCAAATAAATATTGTACAAGTATTACAGGCTATGTAGATGTCTCTATGTATAAAAGCAAGTATCACACAAACACACACATAGAAGAACATATTAAATATATGTTTCATGTAAAATAAAATTTCTTCATAGAAAAATAATATTGTGCGAGTACGTGAATAAGGAAAATGAATTAGATTATTTGGCTATAGTATTGTTTTTAGGATATTGATTAGTTTGAAACTCTATAAAAGCATTCTGAAGTTGTTGTCCTGGTTCATGATTCACGAATGAGTTATATAGAGCCGTAGCCAGCTGAGAAGGTCCGGTTACTGGTTACCTGTTACCTGGACAAGTGTGCTGGCAACGGGCTTGTCCTAAAGTATCGACCGTGACAGTCGTTCCAGTCGATTCCAGTCACAGCTTTTAGATCGATAGTTTTCCGACAATATCGATCGATAGCTTCCTTTTGACTTTTCCAATCATGCATCCACTATTAAAATATATAGAAGTGTAAAAATTGTTGAAAATGTTAAAAAGTACAAAAAGTATTACAATTTATTCTTTCTGTTACTAGTATTTCTCTACGAGTTTTGTAAAGGGACAGGCGTCGTTCGGAAGAGTAATATTACAGAAATGTTTCTGTGTTCTTCCGTTCCCGAGTACTAAAGGATATGAATCAATTAATGAACGAATCATATTTTTTACCAACTCTGATATGATGTACGTAGTCAAATTTTTAATTTATATCGGTTACCAGTTCTTACTTACTTTTTCACCTACTAGATAATACCAGATAATAATTTGAACTATTATCAGTCGACAATAGATGCTAATGGATGATAATTGATACGACAATCGAGTCGTTTTAGATGAAATGTTACTAAATAATAATAAAACTTTATGAATTTGTGTCGATAATACTTTTGATTGATATTGTGTGCGTATTTTGGTAGGTATGAGGAATGATTCATATGTTTATTTCTTCATTTTTATCACAATCACGTTAGTACTGTGGTAGTAGGATTAGTTTATAAATAATCGGAGTTGGCAAATTGTCTTTAGCATTACATCGTTAATGATTCCTAATAATATAACACCGTGGGTGAAGCTGTAACTTATTTTCCTCAACGGCCCGGCATTCATACGTGTTTCTTTATACCGTAAGGTTAAACATCCATTTCAATCAGTTATTGTTTTAAATCATGTCAGCTATATGGATATTTCATAACGTTGTCCAATATTTCCAAAATAGTGAGTCTGTCGTAGCATATTCTACGGTTTACACAAAGAGCTAAAGATAGTAATTTGTGTAATAAATCTCTACATAAAAGAGTGGTTTTAGAATCAGTTTTCATCGCATCGAGATAAAATGACGGATATATATGTACTTGGTTTCCAAGTGAAGCGAACGCAGGAGAGGTTTAGACATTTGAAACGAAAAAGTATCGGTCTACTTTGTTCAAGGGATTAAGTTAGCCTGATCGTAGAAATTTAAACATTTAAAAGAATGCACAGGATTGTTACCCTACTACAGATAAACGTTCATTTTCTCGTTGCAGTAGTTAACCATTACAGAATGACTTCGAGCGAAGATGGTGATTTGATCGATCTTGGAAACGATAGTTGTGTACCACGAGTATCGATTCAAGAATCATCGCCTGACGAGCAAGAACATCTTCTCGATGTGTGCCTACCGAAGTTAGAACAAGCATTGTCATTAACCAGGAAGCAAGAACAAGTACAATGCATAAATGACAACGGTGATGTATTAGTCACGTTAGGTCACGATCAAGTGGTGCCGATTCGTAAAAGAATCGATGTCGTTTCATCCGATACGATAAAAAGGGTTCGTGACATTACCAGGAACTTAGAACCAGTTATAAGAAAGACTTGTTCCGACATTAATGAGGAGCATCAAGACACGGTTGATTATGGAAGTTCATCGGATAACAAAGACGGACATTATTCCAGTGAAAAGCTCGAAGACGATACGTTCGAGGCACAGGAGATCAACGATGCTTTCAATTTTCTCACAGAACACGATGACAACGATGATCCAGCTGAAGCGAAATGTAACCGTTATGACCAAGTTATACATTCACATGGACTGATCCTATTAACCTCTCGTACCATAAAAAACGAAGATTTATTGAATTACAATGGTAAAAGTGCCTCACAAGCACTAAACTGCTGGAAAGCAGACACGGATTTAAATGATTCAGCTTTTGAATTATGTTCGGGCAACCCTTCTGAAAGTATTTCGAGGAAACCTAGATCCGATCCTGTTGATTATGAGCTTGGAGCGAGTAGCATTAATGTGGTTGAAAATCATTCCGAAGAACAAACGTTTGTACGAACAGCTAAAAGAAGATCATTTCAGCATACACATCGTAAATCTTGGACGGAAGGAACTACACTCAAAAATGCAGCACAGGATACATTTTCTCGGTTCGATAGGTCAACTAGTTTAAGAGGATATAATTACGCGTCATCAACTTCCAATGGCATTCATCGGCAATCCAGCTTTATTTCGAGGTACGACAATTTTACCACTTGTTTTCAGTCTTCTTCACAGGTAATGAACCGTCAGCTATTAGGAGCAGGAAATGTGACATCGTTGTTAACGTTAATAATATATACGATAATTATTTAGTAGCGAGTTTATTCACAAATATTCCAGTTCTTAATTGAGCTGAATTCTTCAGATATGGTTAATATTTATCGTGAAGTTTAAAAGACTTTTGTTTAGCTCGTGTAACAGTGCTTGTATAAGAATATAAATAAAAATAGGTCCGACTTACGTCGAGTTCATTGGAGTAGAAAACGTTTCGTAAGTTATATTTTTAAGAGTAGAAGTAAAGGTGAAGGGTCAGAGGGTCTTCCGTTAGTTTACTCTAGTTTCTAGAGTGTAGTTAAATCTTCTTTTTAATCTTCAAAATGCAAGGTGTTATAACGCTGTTGATTTCCATCGATTTCATAAAGAAACGTAATATGTTAAATTCCTGGGTTAAATTGAAATCAGTAATGTGATTCATATAGATGGAGGATAGGTTGCTTTTACAGAGATTACGAGGAACGATATAAATACATGCTCGTAGGCGCGTAATTTCGTTTCGAATATCCAAAGAGATTCTCCGTCAGACAACACAGTGACTAGCCGGAAGTAATGGCACGAGTTGTGTGCGAGAAGCGTGGATTCAAGTCGACATTGAATAGATCTTTAAAGTGGCACGTGTAGCCACGCCTGAGAGACAAAGGTTTGGTTTAAAACTTTCTCCATATGGCTTGTGCCTCGGATGTGTCTTCCTAAGGTATATAGTATTTTCTTATCATCTATAAGATATCTAGGTAGCACGCCTAACAAAGCCAGGAAGAACAATTTATATTCTTAAAGTATAATTTATATTCTCTCTTAAATTAAGATACGTAATAATCCTAAGATAAACAGGGGAAACGATAAACTAAAAATTGTGATTGTCTACAGTTGTTCAACGGAGGAAGGATTGGAAACGAATGGAGAGGATCAAGAGGACGGATGTTCAGAATGTTCGGAAGTAGATTGGTCGTGGTTAGAGGAAGTAGAATGTCCGCGGGCTACGGAGTCGTTAGCACCCGGTGTGGTTGACGCGGTTCAGGAGAACACCGAAGGAGGGAATGCATCCCCCACCAGTGAAAACGCAAGACGCAGGCGCGGTCGCGAGCATCGTGCTACCGAGGCGGGCTGCAGTGTCGCGATGTCTGTCTCCGGGACAGTAAAGTCCCTAGTGGTCGGTGGTTCGCGATGGTTAACTTCCGATCCGCCGTCCGACTGTAACGGCAATAATCAAGATGAAAATGTACGTTGCAACGCGAGCAACGAAACCATCGATCGCGAAACACGTGACAATCCTACGCTTGTTAATTCTTGGGTACGGGCTTCGATGAGACGTTTGCGTCATTTGAGATTACCGGAAGAAACTGAACGACAACGAAACATCGATTTGAACAGTTGCCACGGAACTGTCGTATCCGCGCCAAATTCTTTGCCAGATATCGCTTTAATTGCTCCAGAGATATTAGCTGCCCAAACAAACGGTACTTCCGGCACCCTCCTTAGGCCATCCAGCGCTCCTGTAAGAAACTCGAATAATTCAAATGTAGTGCCATCGCGGAGAGGCGGAAGACAATTTAGAGCAAGTCGATCGCAAAGAACGCGAAGCCGCGACATTACTTCGAGGCAAAGCAGCGTTTTATCGTCGACTACGGGCAGTGATACAACTGCTTCAGGAATCACGACATGTTCCAGCTCTTTTGGCGGTGCTTCTACGAGTCCACCTTCTAGCACGGCGACAAGTCCGCAACGCATCGCTTCCAGACGGTGAGATTTCCCTTTCTTGCTATTACTCGTTGAAGTTTTACCACGTCAACGATAGAAACCGTTAGGACCCAGGAAAATATTCGATAGATCACACGTCTCGAATTATAGATCAAAACTTGCAACATAAAGTTACTAATGCTCTGTTTCTTATTTTTAATATTGTATTTTCCGAGGTTAATATTAAGGACAGTAAACTATGCCGTTCTAGATGCTTGCTAAATCCACGAACCGCATCTTTCATTCTCGTTTGTTCAATCTTATTGCCACACTCACCGGAAACGAGAATTCGCTTAACGAGTTAGTTGTTGGTCGTTACTCATCCATGCTTGACAGTACTTGCGCTTTAGATCCTTCTTACGCAAACCACCGGTACACTTCGTGGACAGAATAGTAGAAAAGTAACTCGAGAAATTATTTCTATGTATATAGATTTCTATGAATATCTTTATTGTACATCATTTACTTTTATCTAGTTTCACCTGGAAAGTAGCAACGTTCGTTCGTTTATCAGCAACGAGATCGTCGAATCGATGCTTGTCGTATGACGTTGCAAGCAATTCTGACTCGTTTCCTTCATATTACGGCGTCTAATGTGTTGTGCGTTGAGAATTAAGCAACCGACGAATTCTTTCATTTTATGATTAATTGTGATTAAATGTGTAACTTGGAGATCTAGAACACGCACGCGGTGCATGTCAGGAATGGTCAACGACGAAAGTTGCGATAATTGTTCGTTGTCCTGTGTACTGTTTAAACGTGCGCATGCTTTACAGTTTCGTCACGAATGCATGCGCTCGATGAAACGCGTTACGGTAAGAGCCTAACAAATAGATCTTATTTTCTTTCACGTATGTCGTTTAATTAATTTTCTTGCTACATACACCGCGGACAATCGATTTTGTTTCTCGTGTAGCGTTATAATCTTAAGATGGTTTTTCTTTTATATTTCGCTCTTCTTCGCTCTTAAAGCACGGAGTCGTCGAGAAACGACGGAGAATTTCAAAATTTGAATTACTTGTAATTAGTTCTTGCTGAAAAAAATATTACTAGCCGTTGCATGCTATTTAGTCGGGTTTATAAAGGCCAATGATCTCGATCGCGCACAGATTGTTTCACCGTCGATGAACCGCGCAACCTGTTGCGCAATCCACTATTCTAATGTCGACATTCTAATGTCGTCGAACATGATCTTTTGGGAAAAAGTCGAGAGAACTTCCTTGCTAGTGTCTGTTCCACGTGAGAAGATTTCACTGTTTTCAGAGATTCGTGCTTCAACCGCAACAATTTCATTTTTTCCATCCACAGAGTTATATCAGCTTTGCGTTGATGTAGGTTTGACAATTGATCGACAAATAGATCAATTTAATCCGATACTCATACATACATACTCGATCCGTACTCTAACATTTACGAAACCATTGTAATTTAACCTGGCCACTTTCTCCTGTAATTCGATGGTTAGAACGCACGTATGCAATTGAACAAGAAAACAGATCAGAGTTTCGCTGGTTGTTTTAACGGACTTACCAAAGTTCACGATGCGATTTTTCCGTCACTGAAGCATATTTCCTGTTGGTTTATTAATTTCATTTATGGACTTAATAAATTAAGAATCGAGAGGGTTCAAAGGAACGAATGATTTCTGGACCGTGACTGTTCGTGATGCTCTTAAATAAATACCTCTCCCATTAATATTCCACTTACTAGCATATTTATTTTAAACGATATTTATTTCGTTTACGGCGACACGCGATGTATTTATCTTTACATCCTCGCCTTTCTATATTAATCACATTTTACCGATTCTTAACGAGGGCTTTCGCCACCTGTTCAAAATATATTTAAATGTACGAATTATTTGGAGAATAAGATTCAAGGGACATTAATACATTCGGTAGAGTGTAAATACGTACATTCTTGCGTGCTAATGCAGAGTGTTACGTGTAATTGTATTGATTCTTAAACAATGAATGTTGTTTTTGGGTCAGTGGTAGCATAGGAATATCGCAGCTCCAGGTCAACGGTACTGCCTGGTGTAGTTCCCTTAACGGTATATCGGTGCTATAATTGTGTTATTTTCCTTAAAATTTTATAACTGACTGGTTTCGTTAAACTCATCCGAGATCTGATTATTAAGACGCACGAAAAGAAAGATTAAACACGGTATGATTATTAATTATTATTATAGCTGATTATATAACAAAAGTTTCATAGATTTATAGAAATAAAAGGATGTGTGTTCCGCTTGGATATTACATTAACCTGCACGTATACCACCGATATCTCCTCTTATTGATTACTTCCCAAGTGAGGTGTTTATACAAATATACTTGACAAACAGACATCAAGTACATGTACGTAACAACGGTGCCAACTACTATCGGAGACATTTCGTATCTTCGCAACGAACGTAAAAGTCAGGGAACGAAGAAAGAACGTATGAAACTTTTTATCATAATGGGAAGATTCGATATATATATAAAATTAGTTGGCCTTTTTATGATATCTGTCGTAGAAATCAGAAAGACCTACCTTTTTCTTAGATGCGGTTAACGAGCGTATGGGTAACCGGTTTCCCTCGTGTTTGCTTTGTATCTTTCATTTCTTTGAGAAGTTTGAAAAACTTGTTTTTTCGAAGGTAAAACTATCGAAACAGCTAATTAGAACAATAAATAAGAGAACAAACACGTACTTGTTACATTTATCATGCGATAACTGTAGCATGGAGTATTCGGAGAAAGTTAGAAGAAATACGGTTAGAATATACGCATGATTTTGAAACGATGCTAGACAATTAGAAGCTGGAAGTTCTACGATAGTTCGAATACAATGTAGTTCTTTTCACGACATTCTCGTGCTGGAAAAAGATAACGTTATCAGACTAAACACGTAACCTTCCTTTTCTCTTTCTCCGCTCTCTTTTTTTCATTTCTCTACCGCGTCATGTAGTAGCCACAGTGCGTGACTTCTTTCGCTTCGGTTCACCTTCCTACTCATTGTCATTGTTTGTACTATGTTGAATGCAATTGCGTACGTGCCTGGTAGGATACATACATACAATGAATGTGAAATACTGGCCGAAACTTGACTTGCGAATGTCAATTGTGAAATGTTCTTTTAACGGGAACGGTCGTATTTTATCGGCGATTGTTTTCCCATAGTTCTAACAATTCGACGCTTTCTTGAAAAAATAATGTAATTTCGATTGTTTAGATTCTATTGCGTGTGACACCTGAGAATGCCATCGAACGATCGTTCAATAAAATAGGATATCGTTATTCGATGGAGTAGGACGATCGAAGTTACGTGGAACGAAAGAGTTAATCTACTAGTAACTACATATAATGATCATCCGTATCGCGAGTTGTTCTCTTCCTATTTATATTCAACGACATGTATGTAACGATCAGTATATAAGCGTGTTTCGTGCTCAAAGTTGAAGATTTCTGCTTGTAAAGGTTTTCCTCTTTATGGAAGACGAATATCGACGTGTTAAATGCCAATAAGCGATTGACGACGATCGATCGTAATTTTGATTATTTTGACGAATGATCAAGCACGCAAGCGTAAATATGCACGTGCGTTCATCTACCTTGTTCGTCACGTGACTCTAACCAAGTACAGTTATACATTGGCTTCGGAGGGATCCCACGTACATACATACGGTTCACCGGGAATAGCGTATTCAGTATAGCAAGTCGTTGGAAGCACGAATGATCGTGGAATCTTTGGAAGTTTGATCGCGGTAATGCGACAATTTGTTCCTCAGTGTTCATCAAAGATAACGACGTCGTACTAACTGGTTCCTATATCGGTTGTTTGTGTATCAGTTTTGTGTACTGTTACGCGGTGTCGGTAATTTCTTTCGAACGCTTTTTACCTTGCGCACCTTACCTTCATGCGTATCTTAAAAACGAAAGAGATTGGAGAAATTAAAAGTAACGACGATAGTAAATGTCGATGTTGCATTGCTTCTTTCGTGGCGTTTTACTACTGATCGATAATTCGCACAAAGAGACAAGTTTACTCCGAATGCCGTGGTATATGTACGAAACGCTATCGACTAACTACATTCCATTTCGTATTCGTATCAAAGATCAAAGGATGTTTCTACAGAGATACAAATTTTTTGCGATTTTCTAAACTGTGCGTTAATCACAGCAAAAGAATTTTATTTTGAAAAAATGTCCCATGATGTCATACCTGTGATAATTAATACGAATGTCGTTTTCGTATATACATAGCCTCGTGGAGAAATTCAGAGAAACGAAGGATATCAATGAACACATACGAAACGATGACTATATCTTTCAAGGGTTTTGCCCGAAGCGTCGTATTAGTTGGCAAATCCCGGTAAGCGCTGGTTGCCTTAGTTGTAGAATCGATCGTCGTACCAAGAAGCCATATGCCTCGGTAAACTTTTCGAATGCTTGTTTACAAAAATTCTGTAATAGACGAGATCTGTTGCTCTTTTAAGAGACTCCGGTCATTTTTTACCCGAAGGGACGATCAAACGAAAGTGATTTGAATCAGCGGCGCTATTACACCTGCAACTTTGTGATAGATGGACCGAAAACTTTTGGCATTTTCGTTAAAAGAAACGAACGATCGAAAATCAACACGGTTCTTTGATCGATTATCGCGCGTAAAATCAACAGCAGTGCAGTGCGTTTAAAACATAATATCAATCGATTACGTCAGAACGCCTGATCTACAAAGTGAAGTTGAAAATATTTGGAGAATACTTTGCGAAACGAATACGTTTCACCTTACACTTCGCCGATTAAATAAATTGCATACCGCATGACACGATTAATATTACTGAATCACTGACCAAACGTTTCGAACATAAAACAACGGTGCGTGAAGAATATCTTACGAACACAAAGGAACGCACAAACTGGAAAAAAATAAAGGAACAAACACGGTGCTTTGCGTGAATGTGAAAACAGGCCAACAAACTATCTTCACATCGAGAGAATAGTAGAAGACGAACGAAACCGTAAAATCGTTTCTCAAAAGCGAGACCCCGTGACGCCGAGAAGGCACAGTTTTGAAATTCGATTGTTCTTACCTCGTTAAATACAGAGCGTTGAAACCTTGAACGACTGTGAAATTTAATACACGATTTTCTGATATCGTGTAATTATTTCTTCGAAATTTGTTAATCTTGGGAAATCGGTCGATCGAAAATTTGTCATGAAACTTAGTTTCATTATATGTATCAATCGTTACTGGTAGAACGGCGTTTGAAGAAAGAGGATAGAATAATAAAGGCGACTGAGCGAAGAGGAAAATCGATCTCAACTCCGTGGAAACGAACGGTCATCGACATCATTGGCGTAACATGTATTCATGATGAACCACGATCCAACGATTTGTCGCCAATACTTTTACTGTAGTCAACGTAGACATCGTATCAGGTATATTCTACGATTGTAAGAGTTTCTTATACCGATTTGTTACGATTATCCGATTAATTACGTAGATAAACAGTCGTTCGACGATCTTTACGATGGTGTTACCTAGCAACTTTTAAGTTATAAATTATATCTAACCACCGTAACGATATTTAATTTGCTTCAGTGACAAATTTAACCTTTTATAGATTGAGCCAAGAGGAATTGTACCGATCATCGATGAGTTGTTTCCCTTGAGAAATCAAGTTAAGTCCCTGAAGCTAGACAGTTTTATTATCAAGGCTCCGAAACTGATCATAATTAGCTTTTAGAGAAAAACATTTAGATGGAAAGACAACGATCGTTTCAAAAGAAAACGACTCGTATAATAATAATAATAATATTAGTTCAGTATCAAGTTTGTCACTGATCAATTACGAATCGTTTTGAAACATACTATTACTATCCTACGTACTTGATGCAGCTATTTGCCGAAGCTAAACGTGTTTCACTAACCGTTTTTGTCGGGAAGGTTTAATAATACGGGTATCCGCAGTATAGTATACACTATTAGTGTACGTATTACGCTGAAAGCTTACTCAGAGCACAAGATCTCCGTCGTTCCCACGATTTCATTGTACGTACGCTGTAATATACGCGATTGGCAACAATCGTTAGAAGCACAAATATCTAATTCTAACATTGTTTTTCTCTGGAATTTTTATAGTCAAAGAAACACAATTTTGCGCTATTTCCATCGAGTGGTAAATTTAGCCTGACGCAATGATCGTGCCCAAGCTACTGTTTGCGTGTTTCTAATCTTCTATATTATTTGGACACGCCACTAAAGATATCGTGGTCATTAGAAGTGGTCAGTTTATTGATTAATCGATAGAACATTTTAACCTTGCTTTTCTCTACCATTAGAGTTTCAGGATTCGAAAGTTCGTGACTAGTTTTCAAATTTTCAGCATTCAAAGCGATCAGTTATATAATGTTAAAGTCAGTCTAAATGTATTTCTACGCCTTTAACGTTAATCATTTACAGAATAGTAATCGGAACGGGCTATTTTGTCGCTTATGGAACAATTATAAAAATTTTATATTCGTTTTAGACGAACGTAAGAATGGTCGAAAACGATCGATTGGTATTGAAAGGAGTTTCAATCTTGATCGAACGAACGACAAGACAACGTGGTAATAAGCATTCGTTAACCAGAATCGAGACAATCCTCGTATTCATACGTATATGAATAATTCACGAATAGTCGTCTAAAACGTCAGGAGAATTGCGAGATTGGTGCAATGAAGGTGGCACAGACATACCAACTCCTTCGTATTCCTCACGCAAAACAAGGTCGAGTTGTGTCTTTAAGTCGAAACCCAGTAGGAATGTTCGGTTTCTTTTAGGTATTCATCTCTCTATTCCGTGATAACGGTACATTGATGATTCTCGATCTTTTATCGATGCTGGCAACAATCGTAGCTCCTACTTATTATAAATTGTTGTTTCTTTATTTTCTTCTTTTCTTCTCTACGCTTAACTCGTACCCGTATTTCACAGTTTATTGTACAATGGCCAAATGATATAGAAGTACAGTTAACATTACGGTATATAAGGTTTAAAAGTGACAGTATACGAATGCAAATACTCTGTAATATAAATCTCGTATTCGATGTCTCACGATTAAATCCTAATATAGGCTTTCATTTGTCGCAACGCAGTCTCGATCGACCGTGAATTTTCTTCGGCAAGAGCGACAAATAAGATACAATTACGTCCGACCCAGTTTTACGACAAATCGATACGACCTTTAACATGATTGTTTTACATACTCTTATCAGCAGCTGTCAGCCATGCTGTGGTATATTTAACATTGTAACCATTACTTGTGCAGTATACTATTTCGTTTAACTATCTACCTCTCAGGCGATGCGCTGTAATTCTTTAATTAATTTCTTACCTTTTTAATACTTTGTTTATTATATACGGAGGAAGTTAAACGGATGCAATAGTATTGGTTACTTTCTTGTTCTCTTTTGATTTCATTTTTTTTTTTTTACGGAACAATGTGTTTGTTTAGAATATGTGACAGACAGAGAGACGTTGATAGGGATGAGGATAGAGGAGAGGATGAGGACGAGGATGCTAATCCATTGGGAAAATGGCCACATGCTCTTAGTCCAGCCTTGGCGTGTCTTAGTTGCACCCTTGGTCTTTTTAATATAAGTAGATTTTCTATTCTTAGTGTACAATTTGGAGGTGAGTGTAGAAATTGCTATTACATAAATACTTGTGTAAACTACTATTCAATTTTATCCATTATCATCGCATCTTTAATTGTCTTTTTCTTTCAGCAAATTTCATTGTACAGTTCCTGATTTTATCTTTGGTATTGGGTATTCCACTTTTGACGTTGCACGTGTGTCTCGGTCAAAGATTGGCGGCTGGATCCGTGGATATGTGGAAGATTTCACCCCTCTTTCAGGGCGTTGGTATAGCTCTTCTAATTGCACAAGCATTCATCGGTATCTACAGTATCGTTGGTGTGTCCTGGATGTTCGTCTACTTTAGGTGTGTTGATTTGTTTCCTGTTTTTCATTTATTCATAATTTTGATAAATTTTCTGATAAAATTTCTTACGATAAATTTTTCATTTTAAGAAAGACCAATAATAATGAGAGAATATTTTTATAATCTTTTCTAGAGATTCATTTATAACGAAGCAGGATAAGTACCGATGGGCAGAACCGTTTTCCTTGTACAGAGAAGATAAACCTACACAGAATAATAGTAATTTGCATAAATTATATGAGACAGTACCAGATTATTTTAGCGGAGTTGTCTTGCAAAGAAATCATTTAAACGAATCAGATCCCGGTGTCGTAACGTTAAAGTTTCAAGTGGCTTTCAATTTAGCTGTTGTATGGATGATCGTGTTCGTATCATTAAGCAAAGGTATTTCATGATTTTATTAAACGATATACATATCTGTTTTCATTATTGTTTTCTTCTAATATTTAATAATTGTTTCAGGTCTGAGATCTTATGGCAAAGTAGTATATGTTTTTACGTTGGTGCCTGTATTTGGTACATTAGTTCTTTGTACGAAATTACTTGGCCTCACGCCACCAGGCTCTGTACATCAACTTTTTCCTGCCACTGTGTGGACTGAGTTTTTCATTAATGGCAAATCGTGGGTAGCAGCATCCATCGAGGTTTTCCTCACTTGGGGATTACTTGGTGCAGCTGCTATGCAGGTAATTACGACGTACTGTGATGCATTTGACTAATGGAATCTTTACTTGAGGATATTATTGTTCTTCTAGATAGCTGCTCATAATAAGCACAAACATCTATTACAACGAGACACGAGTCTAGTGATCGTGTTAACTCTCGCAGTTCTACTTCTCGCAGCTTTTCTGGCAAATACTTGCGTGCAAGTTTTGCGACATCATGGATATATTTACATACCTAGCTCATTTGGTAAGCAAACAACAGCTCATTATCAACTCAAATGAAGATCTCAAAATTTAAGCGTAATAAATAAATTTCTGTTTCAGAAAGAATATCGTCGTATATGTTTATGCGACCTGTGAACCAGCCGGCACCACCGGGATATAGCAGTACACCAGAAAGATTTATGGCACATGCGTCGTTTATTGTTGGAGAACGTGTAACTCGCCCCGGTGCGGACTTTAGTGTTGAATCTGGTTATCAAGCCTTGAGATTTTCGACTGAATTGGTTCCTGCAACGTTAGCGTTACTAGGCACTGAACAAGTGTCACCATTCTGGGCAGTTCTTTTCTATTTTATTCTTATCCTATTTGGAATAGCTCAACAGGTATGCGATTCAAAATATATGATAAACCAAAATCGAAGATACAAAAGTTTCGTTATTATAGCTGGCAATATGGCATTGTGTAATAACTGGTATTATGGCAATTAATGCAAAAATGATGAAGTTATGGGAAACTACTATTACATTCTTCAGTTGTGCTTGTGCTTATATACTAGGCTTACCCATGGCTACCGAGGTAAATATAATTATTTACATTTACTTGGTAATTTTTAATTTTCCAATATATTTGTGCAATATTTCGAACTGGAAATTGGAGTAAATTTCAATAAAATAATATTTGTTAATGTATGATTATATCGTCACTACTAAAAGTAAATTAAATCGCTGTTCTGTTCAACCGTTCAAGAGGATTTAAAATTCTCTTCTTATCAGACAGACCATGTAATATTCTATTTATACAGATAACGATTATCACTCCAAGCACTGAAATGATTAAAGTATTTCATCAGTATCGTTGGAGTCACCGTACGTTTCAGAAAATGAGTAATCGAGTCAATTCTATAGTACGGCGGAGCGTACCTTGTTACTTTTGTAACGATTTTTTCGAGGAGAAATATCTATACGATCACGTGAAACATTGCGGATCGGTTTTAGAAGAATGTTCTTTCAAATGTGGAGTTTACGTACCTCGAAAAAATATGGAAGATCATCGAAAAACATGCAGAAATTTTACGAAAGAGAATAATGAAATGAAGGAAGTTCAAGATTCTTTATGGAGAAGTAAAGTGTTCTCTGCTCTAAGATTGCTTCGTTCTGTAATAAACCACGAGGAAAAAGAACGCAAAATTCTCCAGGATAATATGTCTCAATGTTTAAAGTTATTGAACTCTCAACAAGAATTGATTAATTCCTTCCGGTTTCAAGTTGCGGAAACGACAAAAGTATGTTATCAATATAATACAACGTTAAATCAAAGATTAAATGATTTAGAAGTAACTAGCGACAACATGGAACAGCGCACCAGCTTAAGTTTTCAACGTATCTCGGAACAACTGAAACTTTTACACAGTGAATTGACTAATGAACAAAGTAAGCATAATAAAGTACTTGGTGATTGGTACATAGAATTAAATGATCTAAAAGCTTTCGTAACAAAAGAGAACGTACACATAAATAACATATGGCAAGAACAACAGCAATCAATTCACGATCTTAAATTAGAATTAGAAATGAGGTGTAAGAATTCGAAGGAATTAGTGGATCAACAAAAATATATAATTGAGAAAATAAAAAATTTAGAAGAAGAAATAGAGCGGCAATCAGAAACCTCAACTAGCCAGAAAAGTAATATTAAAGGGTTGAAGTTTCAAATGAAAGAAAATCTAAAGTATCTGGAGGAATTGATTACGGATAATTCAAAATTAAATATTCCGGAATTCGTCGAGTGTCCATGTAAACAGGAATGTTTTGAACAATATTCAACTAATGGTCGTCTTTTATGGAGAATTGACCGTTATAAAGAAAAAATGACCGAAGCAAAAGAAAATGACTGCGTTCTTTATAGTCCAAAATTTTTAAATAAAGAATATGGATATACTTTGAGAATGAAGCTATTTCTAAATGGTATAGGACAGTGGAAAGATCGACATATTATCGGATGCCTACAAGTTGAAACCGGAAAATGGGATCCATTGTTGGATTGGCCTTGTGTCCTTAGAGCAACAGCTACATTGAGAAATCAAGAAAATCCAGCAAACGATATAAAAAAAATTGTTAAAGCTATAGGGCAAGATAAATCGAATTCTGAAGACATGAATAAAGAAGCTGGGATCTATATGTTTATCCCGCATACAACTTTAACTCGATATTCTGGATATGTTAAAGACAATGCATTGTTTTTAGATATTCAAGTGAAAGATATAAAAACTAGTATCTCTACGCCATCTCTAACGTCATAAATAGCCGCAATATTAAAGCAAATTATTAATATAAATATTGAAGAAAATGCGCGTATCTATGACTTTTACAATGTAGTTATCCTTAAACAACAGTAAAAGTAGATTTTGTATGTCTTACAGAAATTTAATCATTTGTTTATAGTTGGGCATACACGTCGTATATTATCTAGACTACACAATTGGTGGTACATGGTGGATAATGATCTTATACTTGGTGCAAGTTGGTGCTGTATTCGCAGTACGCGGACGTCCACATAGTGGTGAAGCGGTAGTAGCCGAGTTGTTTCCTCCAACTGGTCGATGTCTCAGACACTGGGCTGGTCCTCTTCTCTCATTCACGTGGAACGTTATACTGCCTGTTATTCTTATGGTATGTTTCTATCAAAATATTTATACCTTAAAAAAAAGGTAGTAATATCGTAAGCAAGTTATTGATTTAAATCCAATAGGTACTTAGCATTACAGCATTTAAAAATGCTGGATTTCGAGAACTTTATTCTTACCGACGTACCGCTAGAGAGTACTGGACAGTTTGGGCAAAACAACTCGGAGCTACAATTCAATTAGTACCAATATTGACGATACCGGCAGTGGCGATTATACAAACATGTCGATACTTGAACAACGGTCCACCCGATATTTTTGATGTGAGAATTCGATACAATTTTAACAAACTAGTATAATAATTATTAAATAATATTTTTTACTTTCCATTTTAACATACTAATATACATTTGACATCAATTTTTGTTTGTGCTAACATTAGAACAATCAAGTGGAAGTTAATATAAATCACTGTGAACAATGTAATGGTGTAAGTTTTCTAATCGTGTATATGTCTTACATCCACTGTTCTCATACATAGAAAGAAATTTTTATTTTGAACTTATTTATAATTAATATATGTGATTTTCAAAAAATTTTAATTTCACAGAGAATTCAATTATTGTATCGACCATCTTTGGAGCCTGATGACCCACGAGATGCGCAAACGCATACTGGAAACGATATGAGTACCAGCATTCACGGCAATGGTATCGTACATACAACGACAGAAGTACCATTTGAAGATCCACCGCCAAAATATACACCTCCTCCGAGTTACACTACAGCAACGGGAGCGAGAATAGCAAAGATGTTGCGGCAAAGTTTTCGAAGAAGTGTACGTCGAATAGCGAACGTGCTCGGTGAGAGCAGTACTCCGAGACAGAGACCGGCGCTACAACCTCCACCTCCTGATTACGCCACTGTACTTGTAGAAATGAATCAAAGTAGGCAAACCCAAGATGTAACAATTCATATAACTGAAGCAAGAAACGAAAACATCAATTCAAACACTCAAAGTAATGCTACCGAAAGACATAGACCTAATACGATAGATAGATCAACAAGAATTGGTGTGGTAGAACGCTCGATAGAAAGAACGCATTCGACGCTCGAAAGACCTCGTCGACCTTGTATGACTTCATCGAGCAGTTCGAATTTAACTGCGGCCGATGTGGCTAATTTACTTCGTAGTAGCATTAGGAGAGGGACTACGCGAACTCAACAGTCCCTGCGTAGGAGTTTCTGCCAAGACGAATCAACGGTAGCAGCGTCCGTTGAAAATCTAGTCGAGGCTGCAGCGCCGATCGGAGAAGAATCCTTGGTCCTTCCAAAGGACGTGTCTCTAGTCTCTAATGAACAGGCTAACAGTAATAGCGACGATAAAAAGACTGCCGAAGAAACGGATGATTCCGTTTCTGTGATATAGACTATATCTTTCTTTTGAGCATATAAGAAGAATAATCTGATGGTTATTTAATTTCTGCTGCATAGTGTTACGGTGATTTATTCCTTGTTTAACTTGTATTCAATATTCATTTTCACAAGCTATTCTACGAAAGATAAACAAGTTGCTGATGATTTCATCGATCAATGATCGAAAAAATAATTTTATCTCTCAGACTGAATTCAGTATTTTCTAATCTTGTCACACTTGACAAATAAGTGCATAATCTCATCACTTTAATTACCGTGACAATTGTATAACGCGCAAATGAAAATTGGATAGCTATAAGCAGTGAAACATATAGTAAACTCGTTTTGTTACTTACTACAATAGACATCGATTTTATATTGTATATGTTGAACTTCATTGAGGTTCAGTTTGCTTTCAATCAGTCTATTTTAGCATTTTGGCATTTTCAATCGAGACTGTGTAACTAAAATATTTATGTAATATATACTACTGTAACATTTTAGTAGTTTTATGATATTAGTGTACATACTATTTTAACGAATCATAAATTCGCTTATTAAGCATTTTCTTCATTAACCATGATGGTTGTTTAATGTTACAATAATATAATCCGTCCAACATTCATCAAAGCCTATGTATTAGTTTTTGTGCAATGGTTAAAAAATATATACGACGTATTCTTTTATTTTAAAATATTGCAAAAAAATCGTGGAGAAAACATGTACTGCAATTGAAATTATTTATCAGAGAGTATATACATAAAATGAATAATCATTGAACTAATTGGATAAAAAAGAGCGGAGAACTCCAATATTATTTACATAATTATGTAGCATATATATATATATATATGTATATATATACATATATATATATATGCGTGTGTGTGTGTATTTTACCGTACAAATATTCTAATATTTCATACGTGTAATTGCTATACCTGATATTATGGACCATAATAAAATTTTTATGTTCTTTTTTAAATTTATAGTGCTTCTATGACATCTAATTTAATAATAATAAGATTTAAACAACGTTCATACTTTAAATGTTGCATAATTGCAGAAATAGATATTAATATAATTGATCAAAGCAACAAAGTACAAAGCATTTTAACGATACTCATTTTACTTTTTTAATAACTCTTGTAAATCGTACATTAAGTTTTTTATTAGATACCATTCAAATAATATAGATTCTACAATACATTCGTACTTACACTTAAGCAAACACAATGTAACTTTGTTACAGAAAGCGGTCTTTGAGTTTTAAACGTATACAAAACTAAATAAACTATATATATTACAATCTCGTTATTACATCAATTCTAAAACGGATGTCTTACATCTTTCTCAATTATGTTAATTATCAAGAAAATGATTCATTTTAATGCACGTTTACAAAATATTGTGCTAAGAATCGTTTTGAAGCGATAAATAATAGTCTTTGCTATGTATTCAATTAGTATATTAGAAGAAACGGGCAAACTTTTTTACTGATGACTGTGACATTGACAGAATACTATACTAGCTAATTGGATCTCGTAATATTTAATACTTTATAAATAATTAAAGATGAACAGATTAATAAACATCTCGAGCAAACGGTACAATATATGTGGAGGTTCTTTACTACTTCATTTCTGAAATGTTCGTTTGCCCATTCCTTTATGACTTTATCGTTATATTATTTGTTAAATATCGTAGTTTGCTAATTTTATAAGTATTAATTCAAAGCAGTAGATGTAAGAACAGCGACTCCCCTCTCATAAAAACTGTGAGGATCTTGACTAGGAGCAATGTTTAAATCAACGGTAAATAATAATTCAGTACGTGTGCTGTTAAGATAAACCGGTAAAGACAATTTGCCCTTTCGTACATCATCGGTGGTAGATCGTATCCACCTCAACATGGTAACTGGTAAATCGGTCATTATAGTTGAAGTCAAATACAACTGATTATCTTTACATTGCGCTCCTTGCAATTTAAGACCGGTTACAGCAAACGAACAATCGTCCGTTGCAATATTATCACTGTCTCCTATAGTTACGTCGAGTTGCAGTTCTTCCAGTGACCAACTGTTTGCTTGCGCTATGCACTGTCTCGTTGCTGTAATATATGCTTCGGGATTCAATAATCCACCAAGCCAAACAGGGAAACTCTAAAAGAAATATGGTTATAGGAAATGTGAATAATTAACTACGTAAATAAGTTTAATTAAACAAACCTTAATTTCTTTAGCTCCGCCTTGAGATACTAATCGTGAAACTTCTTGCAATTGTGATACTCTATGACTAAAGTCTGTTATCCATTGTATTACTGTGCATCCTCTTGGTACCGTGTATCGTCTCCAACCACCTGGTAGAATGCCTTTCACTAATTCTGACAACATAGTTCTGTGATAATTGGTTTGCTTCTTTTTACCCTATAAAGAAAACACAACATTTATATTTATTAGATCATACTAAAAGTTCTCAATTTTTTAACTGTTTACTTTAGAAGAATATATTTCATGGAAATTTAATGTTTCATTTTCAAATGAAAGCTATCATGTTTAATGTGCTTCTCAAATCAAATGATATCAAATGTTGCTGTATGATCCTCAATGATAATATACGTATATTGGATGTAATACTCATTAAAAATAAAGTATTGAGTGTCAAGAGATCGCTCTTTCCTAACAACAATATCAATGTAAATTAAAAAAATACCTGACAAATTAAAACAACGTCTTCTAAATCATGGATCACATCTTGCAGCAATTTAGCACCGCTATTAACCTCTCTCTCAAAATACCTGTAGAGAGGATCCTTTATATTTTCTACAGTTCTTTTCAGTGTCGGTAAATTTTTTGGAAGTAATTGTAACCATGTTGATGCTGAATTGTGTAACGTTCTCATCCATGATGGTCGGCCATCAGCTTCCGCTTCTCTAGGTGTATCTAACGATTCTTCGTTAGAATACGCTAATTCATCTTCGTCTTCTAATTGTTGCATTTTTAATAATTTAGATACCAAGTCTGTGCCTCTGGTCGTGAGCAGTACTTTTTCCGCATTATTTGGTAACCCAAGCCACGAGGGCGTTTGCCTATCAGATAATGATTCAATCCATTTAAGGAAATGATCACGTCTGGTACCATCTGGCATAGTAATATGTCGTTGACCTCCTTGCAAACCGTCAATGTTAGCAACGAGCGCAAAATCGGCTTCAAAGGATCGCGGAGTGAAAAGTTTCCGAAGGAACGATGCAAGAAGACGTTGGTCAAAATCGTTATCAATTTTACCACCGTATATGCATTGAGATAGCAGTGTCACTAGAGCGTCCCAAGGTACTTTCTCCGGTGGTAAGTTAGTTCTGCCCATAGCAGTAGCCTCTATCCATGTATCCAGAGTGTCACAAGCTACTCGTAGGTCGCTCTCATTGAATTCGTAATGTTTAGCCCATCCTAACGGGGCATAACGAAGACGTTCTTGAACGATAGCATGGAACCATGCTAGTAAGAAATAAAGACGGGCTCTTTCGTTAGGTACTTTCATCATTCTTGAT
Source organism: Bombus bifarius (assembly GCF_011952205.1). Classification (NCBI taxonomy): domain Eukaryota; kingdom Metazoa; phylum Arthropoda; class Insecta; order Hymenoptera; family Apidae; genus Bombus; species Bombus bifarius. The sequence continues at coordinate 1,062,592 of NW_022884533.1, forward strand.
GCTGGTACCGTACTGAAAGTTCGTAATAGATTTGCTCTAATTCCAGGAGGTGGTTCGAAGACAAATATTCTGCCAGCTCTAAGTAAATTAACTGGTACTTTTGGATTGATCTCCATGGTTAAGAATAATCTAAAACTGGCATGTGGTTGTAAACTGTGCAATTTCTTTTCAAGTTGTACTAACCACTGTGGTGCTAAATGAACATTTTTCAATAATACCCATCTACCAGCTTTAACAGCCATGTTTATCGCTCTATCTGCTTGATTAAATCCTTCTGCAGATCCAATTGCGATACTAGCTATTTGTTTGCCTGATTCAGCTGCCAAATCATCCACTCGGCCAGAGGCATCGAAACCTGGTACTGAACAAAGCAACGCAGGTACATTAGCTTTCAATTCATTCTCAACTACAGAAGCAAAATCAAGTTCTACTTCTGCAGCTGCCATGAATGATTCTCCCAGAGCGGAAGTTACTACTAAAGATGCAGCAGCTATCACACGATCTGGTCGGAATGCTTGAATTATCAATAATTGATGCATAGCTGTTCCAGTTGGCGTCAATGGCTTTTCTTCGTCCCAAAGCTTCGGCACACACGTCTCAGGCGTTGGTGATTGTAACCACGTATTGAATTCTCCATTTTCTTGAATTTTCTCGCGCAATTTTTTAAAAGCTGGTAGTCTAAGACTCAAGCGCATCATAGCTTCTTGTTGTTCTGAACTTAAATTAGGCATTATAGGATCTCGTATATTTAATACACCTTCTTTTCCACGTAAGAAAAATGTAAATTCACTATCGTAAGTGGATTCTGTGGCAATACCTTTCAGATGAATTCTACATAATAACAATGCAAATGTTAATCTATCCGTATGCAACATTCCGCGAGCAACGCGTTCGTAACAAGCAGAAAATAAATCGCTTGTAATAACCGATAGTCTTTGTGTATAATCTGATATATTACACAATCTTGGATTTTGAGATAAAACAGATGTGAAGACATCTAAGAACATTTTCAAAGAATACTGGTATAAGAAGTGCACTTGATTCAAACTGTCCATCGTGAAATACATATTTGAACAAGCTTGAGACAAAGGCATGTACTGTTGAGAAACTGTTTCAATTTCTGCTATTACTTTATCTGTCTCTTCGACTTTTTTACTAATATCAGCCGCTTCCTGTTTCAAAGTTTCAAGGGTAGTTATCACAGAATCATCATCAAGGATTTTTCCTTTAGCATCGTTCAATGCTTGCAATAAAGATTTCTCAAGCTGCCTCAGCCGCAAATGGAATTCACCTTGTAATTTTAATAAATCAGATCTCTTCTCATCAATGTCCGGACGTTCGGCTTTCAAAACTTGATTTAAGCACTGACTTTGCAACGAACTTCTAGTAACGGTGAAGTTTACAAAGGTAACACGAGAACAAATGTCAGGTGGAAATTCTACAGTTGGGTCTCTCGTTGATAAAAAGATTACGAAAGATGGTGAAAGATCGATATCTTGATCCCCAAGGGTGATTAATACACGCCCACCTGTTCTTCTTAATTCTCTATTTAGAACAGGATTTAGTATAGGATCATAATTTTCGACATCCTGTACTAACAAAGGATTACCAAAGCGTAATGCACTCTCTAAATTCTTTCTAAACGAGTCATCCAAGAAACTTGTTTTCGTAATCTTTCGATCTTTAAATTCGTTCATTATAAATTCTGTTGCTTGTCCAGATGGATCGATAATTAATGGATATCTATTGAATCGCTTTAACATAATAGCATTTTCAGTACACAGATCATCCGTTGGTAAAGCATTAGCTTGCCACCTTAAACGTTCATCAGGATTTGAGAGGTATTCTGTTCTCGCTATATCCGGTCGGAACTGTAGGTTTGCATGTTGTAAATGTTGACACCAAGTACTGAACAAATTTTGTCGGTACTAAAATATATCAAGGGTTATATATGTCAGTATTCTATATAGAAAAACATATACGATAACTTAATAGTTAAATACTTACATGTTGATCAAAATATCCAGCATATGCTAGGAAAGCAGATGACAAGAGTACATCTCCAATAATTGTAGACATTTGACTCTTAAATGTTTCGCTAGTTGCTTCCCAACGTTCTCTTTCAATCACTAACGATTTTAATAAAGCGATAGAACGATCTACTTTAGCTTGTACGCTTTCTAAGTCGGCTTTAATAGCTTGCGCCTGAGAAATAAGCTGAGCATATTCTTCCTTATACGACGCTATGCTTTGTTCCAACTGAGCAATCAAATTTTTTACTTCTTCACCCTTCTGCTTATTTGTTTCAGCCTGTCGTTCTAACGAATGAAGTTCATCTCTTAAAGGTTCTACTCGTTTCAACATGTCTGCATATTCGATCTAAAATTTTTAAATCATATGTTTTTAATAATGATTTCTTTTTTGAGAAACGAAATCTATGTCGAATATCTCCTTTTAAATATTCACCTGTGCAGTAGCCCATTTAACGAGAGGTCCGCAAGCCATACTGGCTCGGTTAACTTTTTCAAAATTATAGTCAGGATTACTTAAATAACGACTCTTCATTTTCTCTCTTACTTCATCCCTAAATAAATGTATAAAAAAATTCTTTAAATTTCTTAATTCAATAATTTGATAACGATTTTTAACAATTTCAAGTTTAGTATACTATATTATACACATAATTTTGGTTAGTAACAAAGTTGCCAATTATCGTTCACATGCTCTAAGTATCAATTGTGCTTTGTGATTTGTCCAACATTTGTTTAGATTTGAGATCAGCAAGCACAAAGATTAGTTGTAGATACATACAACAAATATTAGTATTACACATTTCAGACATTCTTATATTATTCATCATCTTCTTCTTATTATAAACTTCTATTTGATGAATTTTTTAGAAAATATTTGTATCAACGAACCGTGTTCGCTGATCCCTACATCAAAGAATTATACCATTTGTAAAGGTAAACAAACAATGAAAGCATGCTTACGTAATATCCTCAGTACTGAAATTAGAGACAATAGTATTGATAAAATTGTCCCTCATGATGACAGCGCGGATAGATTTCCAATCACTGGCATTTTCACCGAGCAATAAGCAGATAGACTCCAGTGCAACCTTCACGATCGCCGGCGGATTCGCCATGGACCGAACTTCGACTAAATGTTGTTTCTTTATCGATTTCACCGCTATACGAAAAACGAAACGATTTTATATAGTACAAAGAAAATAAAGTGCAGGCATGTGCAATTAGAACAGTTATGACGATGTTACGTGAAGAAAGCTCCGCAGCAGACTGCACATCGTTTTAAATCACCTATAGACAGTTAGAGATAAAAAACACGATACATTTTATTTACAGTAACACAGTATTTACGTATCATGTCACGTCCTTATAATTGTTGCTAGAAAATATTAAAAAATTCATATATTGAAAATTAAAGTAAAATAATCTGTCTAGAAGTAATTAATTTAGAAGTTTCTTTCTACTTATAAGAACGTATGCTATACGTAGGTGAGTATATTGTATTCAGCCAAAAGTCATAACATATACATATACATATGTCAAGCGGTTATAGAATTATATGTATTTGCCTCGGTAAATGCCCACGCGAGATTGAACATTCAGCAGATCCAGAATCATTTCTTACGTGATGTTTTCTGTGTTGAAGTTGACGATGGTCGGTATAAAACTATCCTTCATAATAATAGCACGAATCTGTTTCCAATCGGTAGCATTTTCCTCAAGTAACAAGCATATAGATTCTAAAGCTACCTTTACGATGTTTGGAGGATTTGCCATTGATCGAATTTCGACAAGATACTGCCGTTTAATCCCCTTGACAGCTACACTCATTGCAAACGTTTGAACACAATGCGCGTCACATGTTTCAGGTATTCAAAATAAAATACGGATGAACATCGATTACAGTTATGTATCAGAAGTATAACAACCGTTTGTACTCATTGCGCCGATTAAAACTAGAATATAAATAATACATACCGTTTTGTGCATCAATAACAGCTGGTTCAACTTGTGCTAAGTCGGCCATGACATCATCTCGTTTTTGGTCAATAGCAACAGTTTGTATTGCTAATTGTTGTTGAATTTCTTGACTTTGCACCTTCTTCTTTTCTGCTTCTTGCTGATCCTTAACCATTTGTCGTAATTTTGCATTTGCAGCTTCATTTTTTGCATGCAATTCCTATATACAAGATATACGTGAGAAAAAGCTGTAAAAGATATTTTTTTTTCATTTCATTATCTTACCTGAGATTTTATAGCTAAACTTTTTTGCATTTCTTCTACTTGTTCTACTGTTTCTGCTATTTTGCTTAAACCAACGTTTAAATGCAATTGTTGCTCCTCTAAATCACTTCTCTTCTCTTGATACAACTTTACGAAATGATGTATAAAGTCTAAGTAATGACGAGGTGTAATAGCCATTGTCCTACCACTTCGTTTCGCGAGCCTAGCATTAGCTTTATGTAATGTTTGGTGCACATAAACGCAAGCATTTATTACAGCATCTCTATGAGAAGGCTGTGATGGTATTAAAGAACAAACTGAAGGGAAGAAATCTGGATACTTCCACATAGGTCTTTCCAAATCTACACGACTGGTAAACTCTTTGCCAACTTGGAAAAGTGCGTTATCTGACCAATCACCAAACCAATTTAACACACATCTATTGAACAATGCAGGTGACGTCGCAGCTCTATCTTTAAGACCATCGGTACTGGGGTTCATCGTAAATACTACATGTAAATTCTTCATAACTTGACCAGTAAACCATTTATACAATTCTTCGTTAGAATCTAACATGAGACCTTCGCGTTGTGCTCCCTCCTTACATTGAGTCATAAGTGTCGTATACTCATCACCTTCGAATAAGCCAGGTACTTCTCCGTTTGCAAGCAACGTATTCATACGTTCAAGAAAGCCAGAATCTAAAACGTTCGATTCATCAAGAATAAATGCTATTTTCTCATCTTTACAACCAGATCGTCTTAACACTTGACGCAGATCTTCGTCAAAATCTTCTCCGGTATATTTATTATGAACCTTTGATATAAAATATCAATACGTTAAATAAATTGTAAATGAATAATTCTAACAGTTTATAGATAAATACCTTTATTTGAAAAATGGATAAACCATTCATCCAAGCAACGAACCTAGACAGAGTTGTCTTACCAGCACCAGAGACACCAATAAGTAATAAGTGTCCCTGAGGCTGACGGAAAATTCTGTCGATTCGTAAAACATGTTCAAGAACTTCGTCAAAAAGTACCAAAGGAACATCTAATTCCTCTTCATAAAATACTTTCAATCTTGCTCTAACATAGTCTCGTAATTCTTGTCTATTAACTGGCACATAATCTTTAGATAACCAATTACTATATAATATAGGCCTGGCTAATGCTTTCTCCTTATCGACACCCATAAAATGTTTCATGGCGACAGTATCTATGTTTTTGTTGGTCCAAGCTCTTTCGGAATCTTCTACTAATCTATCTTGGAATAAACGAAGAGCCTCGTGTGCCCATAAGCGTACTAGACCTTCAACCGATAAATTATCGAGGGGCCTAATAGCTTCACAGATTCCGCGTACCCAACGTGTCATTTCACGCGGAGAGTAAACGTAATGTGGTTGCATGTCTTGTGTAAATCTTTCTTGTGAAGCTAGATAAAACTCTACCATTGCATTCGTTAAAGGTTCTGCGTAACCTCGTAAAGAGGGTGTTAACCTGTAATAATAAATTGTAGAGTGAAAGAGCTATTCATTACTTCATTCCAGCAATTTTAAGATGATCATTCGTTATCGTTATTATTACCTAAGCATAGCCCGTGTAAATGTACCATAAATTTGTTTTAAAGATGTTTCTCCCGGGTAATCGACGTATATAACTGGAACATGTCGTAAGAACCTATGACTAAGCGGCTTTCTACCTGGATCTGTTGGAGGATTACACGCTCCGACAAATTGGATCCGTTCCAAAGTAACCCATGCTTGATCACTAGTTCGATAGAAACCCCTATGTTCTACCAACTGTCTGAGGAAGGAGATTACGCGTTGTGTTCCATAATTATCCATATCGGGTAAATTAATTTCATCGCAAAATAGAACCAGCCATTTGCCCAATTGTACTGGTGAAAGTACAACACCATTAGGTGTTTTGCGATATTCGCAATAATGATCAAAAGTTTTTAACAATAATTCAGGCGTAGTAGCGGAAGAAAAGTTTAATCCAACAACTTCCATATCAGGCAAAGCTCGTAAAGCAGAGAAGAGCGTCATGGTTTTACCAGAGCCAGGTGGTCCACAAAGCACTATAAAAATTATATACTCTATCATTATATGCTTCTAATTTTATAATAATTTTTATAAGTATAATATTACCTATTGGTTTATGTTCTGCCAACCATGTGTAAAGTAGACTCTCGTGCCTTACCGTATCTAAAGTAGGTACAACAATATCTGGGCTAGCAACTTTATGTGTTTCCACTTCAATCTGCGGAACTTTATTACTCCAAGGTAACCATTCACCATGAATGCTTACTTCAAAATCAATAATAGGAATGTTACTTTGAGTTGGTAGAGGTACAGTGGTAATAGATCTAACAAAATCTCCCAAATCAGATCTAACTTTTAGTTTCGCGTCACCTGCGAAACTCCACAGCAAGGCATATACCAAGCACTTCGGCATATAACGTTCTAGTTGTTCGCTTGGCAACGGAAAATCTGTATGTGAATGATTATACTGTAAAACATTGCGCACAGCTTGATTTAGCATAGAGAATAAAGAGCTTAATGCTCGCAGACGTGTAAAATCCATTATATGTTCTTGTTTCATGGCATACTCTAAACATCTCACTACTAATCCATCTGGAGCAAAATAACTTTGTAAAATGCTAGCAACTTCTCTTTGTACTGATAATGCAGGAGACATAGTATCGTCTTTTTCTGTTGCCTTTTTACTAAGATTATCTTCTTCTCCATCTTCGAGAGGAATGTTTCTTAAACGCAGCATGTAATTTTCAAATATCATCTCTGTAGAAAGTACGTCTTCAGAGAACCAAACCATGCCGCAACGAGAAACAGTAGCCAACGTGGCATACTTTAGATCTTGCACTTCAAACATAACTCTCACATTTGGAGGTAAACTTAAACGTTCACCGTTTGGTAGCGTAAGTAGTTTATTATCGTCGAGTACAGAATTCAGGTTTTCAACCCATTCTGGATCAACATCACCATCAAATATGATCCACTGTCGTTTATTGATCTCCCCTCTTACATTGTCTATAATTTTTCTAAGAATATGTGTGAAGAGGCCATCTGTCCATTCACGTGTATTTGGATCTAGTACACCATATAATGTTTCCTTGCTAATAGCTTTAGGATCGATTACATGTGCGACACCTTCTATTCCTTCGAATCTTTCTAAGGCTTTTAACAGTACTTTCCACGCCGTCGTTTTCCCAGAACCACTTGGACCAACCATCATTAAACCATGATTTAAGTTACAAATTTGATAAAGTTGCAGTACCTAAATAAAAAGATTTATAAAAGTAGTAATTATCAAAATAAGAAAAAGATTATAATCATGCGAATTTGTGAAGGATGTTATCTATGGAGTTGAAAAATGTTGACCATGCAATGCTATCCATGATTTAATTTTCGTCTCACCTTTTCTACCCAGGTCTCACCGACCATTTCCTAGGGAATGCATATGATAAAAAAAAATTCAAAAATTAGGAAGATATTATCTATCTTACATAACATGTTCTCAGAAGAAACAGTAGTTTTAACATTTTATGTATGCTATTTCTTCTTATTCTTTTTTTATGACAATGATAAGACTGAATATAATGAGAAGATGATTATTTATTGCTCTCTATATTATGATATGTATATTACCTTTTCCTGCCAAGCTCCTCCTTGTTCGTCACCTTCACCACATACTAAATACTCTTCCATGCATACCTTTCTAATCTGATCTTTCAATCCTATGAATACATATTTTATTTGTAGTACATAAAGGAAAATTAGCATATGTATAAGATATCAAAATGTGACTTTAAATGTAGTAATTACCTTTCATTTCAGCACGTGTGTAATTTACATTCGGAAATACATCGTTAAGTAAACTAAATAGTAATGGAATATCTTCAGCGACTAATTTTGGTACCATTGTTTCACAAACAGATTGAATAAGAATTTCTTGCTCTGGCAAATTTTCAGCGATCGAAGCCTCATCAATATTAGTTTCGCCACGATTCTGCATGCCTTCTTTAATTTTTTGAATTCGATCGCGTTTAACATTTCCAGCGGAAATAAGTACAGATTTAAGTGCCCGAAGACCAAAATCATAATGAGATTGATTGGAAAGTTGTTCATCGCATAGTCTAGTAACAATATCATAAGTTTAGTAAGAAAAAGAAGAAAGGTATATATACTTGAATGATATACCAGAATAAAAATCTCACTTAAAGAATGGTACGATCTTGCATGCTAGCTTTTCAGCAGATCTAAATCCTTGACTGAAAAGCATAACTTCAGCAATTAATTGCCTATCTGGAGTAGTCATAGCTAGTGATCTAAAGAGCTTCTTTAAATTATCAGGAAGATTTGATCGTCCAGCATAGCCTGGATTCATTGTAATAAAGATTGCCATATCTGTGGATACTTTAACTTGTTTCCCAACTAATTCTACACAGAGTGTTCCTTCTTTCTTCCCTTCCATCTGACTTTTTAATGCTTCCTGAATGGTTTGCACTTGCTGAGAGACAGCTGAAAGCATACGCTCTTCGAGACGATTAAATTCGTCGAAACAACCCCATGCTCCAACTTGACAAAGACCGACAAAGATACGACCCATAGCCTAAGAAATGCAATAAAACATCATTAAAATAACTTCTTAAAAGCTGTAGAACCATTGCTTTGATAATATTCTTTATTTACCTGAAAGTCGAATGTTTCATCGCAATTAAACACCAGTACAAATCTTCCGAGCTGGTGACCGAGAGCTTTAACCGACTCAGTTTTTCCTGTCCCAGCTGGTCCAAATGGAGAACCTCCAAGACGAGCTTCTAAAGCCTGTGTCATTGTTAAATAACATCTGTCTGTCAAAGGTGTCTGTACTAATCTATCTTGTACTCCTAAATATTCGAAACCATAATAAAATTTCGCATTTGCCATATGTATCGTAAGTTGCTGTAAAACTTCAGTTTGCCTCGGATCAAAGTAGAATCTCATTTCACATAACCATTCAAATGCTTTGGGATTGGAAACTTTATTTGCAATTAATCTCCTTGTTACTGTGCGTTTATGTACAAATTCGTTAATTAAATGCTCTAACTTTTTCCGTCTTAACGCAGGCTGTTCTTGGAGAACAGAGTCTGCTAAGACATTTAATGTACCTTCAACTTGTAGTAACACTCTTTCTAAGGAATTCTTACTTGGATCGCTTTGCGACTCATGCAACGCGGCTTCAACATCTTCTGACCATAAAATCTGAGCTGCTAAAACTATAATCTGAGCCTGATAATTATCACACCATGTCATAAACGCTTGAGGGTTAATATTTCCATCTTTGAATTGTTTAATATCTTGTACTGCTCTTGCAAGACTCGATGCTAATGTAACTCTCATTTCTTTTTCTACAAGTGTCAACCATTCATTGATTTTTGGATGATCAATTGTAGATACAGGATTTTGGAAAAGTACTTCCTCTCCTTCGCGGGAAGCGATACCAGTAATAATAGTGTTATCTTCATTCAAGAGAATAGCTGCTACACCAGCAAACATCTTTTTGAAATGTTTTTGTAATCTAGCAATGTTTTTGCTATTACCAATAATTTCCAATAAATCCTCATCGCCCACAAAATAAAATCGCGGGAATGACGTTCGTTCTCTTTCAAGATATTCTCCTAAAGCTTTCTGTATTTTGCCTAGTAGATCAGCTAAACGTTCAAGTGCTCTTTGTACACCAGGAATGTTTAGAACATCCATTACCATGGGAGATTTAGATACCTTTTTCATTAAACCAAGGAACTCAGAACTAATGCTTTGGAAGCGTGATGTCTCAACAGGCAATAATGTTTTAATGTCAGCACTTCCTGAGAAAATTCCTTCCAGATAAACCCAACGTCGCTGAACATCTATCCATACATCAAATAATGCATTGATTCTATTCAATTTTTCTTCCCATGTTAATGCTTCTTCTTCAAATACTTTGTAATAAGGTGAAAGTTTCATAGCAGCCACAGAATTGATGTGTTCCTTAACTTTATTAAAAAGATCATCCCAACCACGAATTAATCTACATTTATTTTGATAATTGATTAAATCCAATTCATAAGTTTGCCAGGATTCTCGAACTTGTTTTAAGAATTCTTCTAGCGCCATTTCACCTTGAGCGACAAGAATGATATCTTTTACTATTCCTTCATTTTTTTGTAAGTTTACATCCCAAACTTGACCAAGAGTAAGTTCACTTAGTACCCAGTTTACTCGAAGTTGCTTTGTTAATTGTTTCCAATGTCTTTCTTTTAAGGCATCAGATTTTAATTCGAAAATTAACATGTTAACTTTGGTGTAACTTTGCAACATTTTTTTAACATATTCATATGAAGAATACTGTCTTAATCTAGCTGGTAGCTCTTTCAGTTGTGCCATCATTCCATCTAACTGTTGACGTAATTTTCTTGGTTGAACAGATAACCATGGCTTCTCTCGCGTATCATCGATTTGTGCCCATATTTTCGACAATTCAGACCAAACGCCTCTTAAATCTTGAAGCTCTTCAAATACTACTTGCATTCTATCTTCGCTAGTTGATACTGCTCCTGGTTCTTGCAATTCTAAAGCTTCTTTAGCCTTTGCTACGTTATCTCGTTCTTCTTTTAATCTAGCAAATTTGCTTTCAAACAATTGTAACTGTTGCAAAGCTTCATCTGGTCGTAAATGGCCCTCGACTGGTTTTCCTCTTTCCCAATCACTGAGGAAATCAGTAGTCCTTATTTCAACCGCTTTATCTTCCGCTACTATTTTCATCTGTAACGACGCAACTTGTGTCTGTATACTTGTGTCTTTTCTCTTGATTATTTCATTGAATGCACCCCATTCACCTTCTATGTTGTCTACGTGCAACCATGAAGAAGGAAATTGGAACCTTTGACGTTCCAATATTCTTTGACCCTCGCGATATATATCGACTTGTTTCTCCCAGACTTTCATCTTACGTTTCAATGATTGAACATAAGTTATGAATCCCACAGCATCAGAAGTACTAGCAGCTTCAATGGATTGTTGTTCTAAATCGCTTCTAGATTTTGATACTTGTGCGTGGAAGCTTGCCATTTCATTGCCGAGAAGAGTGCCGAATTTTCCTAATGTTTCTTTGTGCCATGAGTCATATTTCAAAGATACTTTACTTTGTACTTTTGCAAAGTCAATAATAACAGGTCCAAATTCTCGTCTGGTATCTGATGTATCAAACGTAGCTCTGGTCTTTTTAATATCATTCAAACATTTCATCCATAAATTTATATTTTCTCCTAACTTTCCATATAAATTGTCTGGTTGTAAGTCCCAAAGTGCTTGATAACGTAACCATTGATCTACATAATCGGCAATATCTTTCATTTTAGATTCAACCGCTTCATAAGCTGCTTCCAAAGGTTGTTTCCCATTGGGTAACTTCGTAAGTAAATTTCTGTAAGTACCTGATTCAGGTTTATCTAAACCCACTTGATACCTCGAACTTTGAAGTCGAATTTGAGAAGTAACAATAGCTTGCCATGCAAATAATTGTTGCATTATTTGGAATCTTGCATCTTCAATGCTTGGATACAAGTACATTGTTTGATTTGTTATTCGAACTTCGTGTATCTGATTTTGAATTTTTGGATCGCCACCAGGTTTATGAGTGGGCTGAGAAGGTGCATCAGTATCCATACTTAAATCTACTTCTTTCTTTTGACCAGTAAGTGCATCAGTCCATGCTTTTATTCCCGCCTCTAATCTAGCTGCTAAATTCTTCTCTACTTCCTCATCAAGTCTAGATACCCAAATAGTTAGATTTGAATAATTTTTTAAAGATAATTCATCTACAGCTTTTTGAATTTTGGAAAGTATATCAGCAAATGTATTTGCTGAATATGGACATGTTTCGAGAGATCGGACATCAACATCTAATTGCTCTTCAACTACCACAAGATCTTCCACTTTTTCTTGGAATGAAACAACGGCATCGGAAAGACGTTGTACATATTGATCTAATTTATAACTTTCCCAAATTAGAGCAATTCCCTAAATTCAAAAATAAAAATGATTGTACTTAATAGTAAAATTTTACAATGTAATAACATAAATAAGACTTACTTCAGAAATAAGGGATAATACATCGTTACGCATTCCAGCAACCAAGGGAATTATACTGGCTTTATCTTCGATCTAGGAAAAAAAAATGAATTATGAAATACAATTTTAAAAACTTATATTGTAAATCATATCAATACAATTTTACGACATAAATTACCATTTACCATTCAATAATGTACAGACAAGAAGGCAAAACAAAAACAAAAGTTTTACATGTTCATAGCTTATGCTAAAAAATTATATGGCAATTTTCATTTCCGATTAACATGTTACAAAAACTGAGAAATATAAGATATTACTATATCAATTACAGGCAATTAAACTTTTTGAATATGCGGCCACTTAAAGTCTGCAAATTAATTATGATTACATAATGCAAATTTCAAGTACCACTTAGTAACACTTAGTAACACTTAGCCAACTGAATAGGAAGATCTCCCCTCTGTAAAGTACATCACGACGTGATCGAATGGGGAGATCTCCCTTTTGACTTTTGCAACGAGTTTTCTTTTCGTCTTCTTTTTTTTTTTTTTTTTTTTGATACCAGTTATTGTTTACCTGGAATTGTTCCCAATTAATTGCGCTACTTTTTCTGCTTTTATAAAGTACAGTATATAATAAAATACATCAATTTGGTGGTGTTAAAATTAATTAGAAATGAAGTTATAATCGAACGATACCAATGTAAAAAAGATATTAAAATGCATTATGAATTTTTAATTTCACGTTCAAGTTGTGTTATTTATCTTTAATCATCTTTAATGTTTCTAATTTTACCTATATTGTTTTATACTTTTAATATATACTTTTAATTTGATATTTTGTATAAACAATATGTGAAATCGTTAAATGAAATCATTACCGCAAAATATAAGAGACCGCTTAAGTAATTTTTAGACTTCTTTGTTTTTTAAGTAGTGAATATTAATCCTCGATACTTAGAAAAATGCGCGATGGACAACGTATAAGTTGGCTTGTTCGAGCACAGTGAGAAACGTATAGTTTGCTATGGCGCGCGCGGTTGGCTAAGTGCTAAGAACATGGAACAGAAACAAAGGTTTCTTCACAATGGGTTTGAATGTTTTTGTAAAATGTTCGAAAGCCAACAAAATCAGAAACATTACGAAGAATAAAAAAATTAATATTGTAATCGAAAGTGAGAAAGCTTTAATTTTATGGGGTTCCCGCACATCCTATGATTCACCTACTCATACTTTTTTCACTAGTTTCTTCCATTTGTCACGTTACTAAAATAAAATCATATCATCTTGCAGTACACATTTTTCTACAAGAACTAAGCAGGCATACAATATAATTCGCAGATATAGGCAAAATGCATAATTCCTGAAAGCATCATATATGACTACCTTCAGTGCGGGGCAGTGGGGACTCCGATTGGTAAGCTAAAAATGTTGGACACTCAAGGAATTAAAAATATCAATATTACTAATATATAATTTTATCCTGGTTCTATTCCCTATCATTGTCTATCCTTTCATTTGTATTTTTAAAGTTTTATATTGTTCATATTATTAAAATAATAATTGCAATACAATTACGTTGCAATATTTCAATAAAATTTCTTTAAAATCATATATGAATTATAGCACTATAATTATAAATAATAAAATGAAACGAAGTATTACCTTTTCAAGTGTTCTTTCGTAGGTTCTGATACTCTCAATCAAGCTGATGGCAAAGGGATATAACTGATTAGCCTGATGTGCTCTATTCACAATTGGTAAAGGTACACGAAAGCCGAGATTCCTTAAATTTCTAACTTCCTTCGATAATGTAATAATCTCAGGAAGAAAATTCACTTTTAACTTTAATACATTGCCACGTCCGGTTCGTGATCGTACATTTTCTATTGTAAAAATCCTTCCAGTAACACCAAGATTTCTTTGTTGCACTTTACGTGCCCAATCATCAAAAATTTCCTGGGTTGACAATTTCATGCGAAAACTATCCCCATCAGCTTTCAATTTTTGACCTTCGATATGAGTTTCCCATCCTTTTCCTATGAAAGAAACATAAGTGAAAATCTAATGCGACTATATAAAATAATTTTAATATTTACCTAAGACATCTTCAACCCGTTTTAAATACATTGTAAGCTGATAATCTATTTGTTTAACCCAGATAATTGAGCCAGCAACAGGTGGTAAATCTCTAACCATACTCATTCTACAACATTTGCTTTGTGCATACTGAACCTAGATTGACAATGTAGCTATTAGTACAAATTAATAATCACAATTAAAAGATTTGAGTACCATATTTTTATACCTTAAACTTTTCATGTAATGCTTCAATATCATCCTTTACCCTCTGTATCAGTTGCGTTTGATATTCTCTAATGGCGCCTCGAATATGCGGTCTTACGAAAAGTGCATTAAAACGTGAAAAAATTCTAAACATTTCATTTGCATTTTTCGCAGTACCTAATTGATCTCGAAGATGTGCAGTAATTCTTGCTTCAACTCTCTCAATACGTTCTTCGTATCTACGGACAGCAGCTTTCCATGATTCAACACCTTCCTTAGTAATATCAAGACAATCAATTTCTTTTACATTTTCGTATGCTAAATTTACTTCGCTAATGGCGTTTGCATCTGCTGCATCCAAAGCGAATTCAACTTTTACATTATCATTATCTGGATTCTCCATTGAAGCATTATTATTATTCTGACGAACGGTAGGTCTAAGTACACGAACAATTACTGTTCGGAGTTGTTCGTGTTGCCGACGGAAATTTCGCATTTGCTCCATTCTAGTTTGTAATTTTTTATGTGCTGGTAATACTCTCCATACCATTTTCATATGTTCATCGCGTTTTTTCTTAACAATATCTCTTAATAAACCAGTTAATTTTTCATATTCATCATCCCATGTATTAAACACTTCAAAACATTGTTCCATAACTTTTTCAAACTCATCAAATGGAATGTGCATTAATCTTCTTGTACCTAACACTTTAAGAAGCTGCTGTCCTAGATCTCTAGAAATAGCTTCTATCAACCTCAATACTCTTTGAACAGGATATTTAGTACTTCTAATTTTGCGTAAGTGCATAAATATTTGTTGAACGCTAGTTCTTATTCTTTCAAGCTCTGTAGCTGATAATAAATCATTTATTGGAAAATCTTTCATTAATGGATTGTAGTCATTGACAGTAGCCAAAGCTTGTTGTAGGCCAGTATCTATATCAAAACTAACTGTTGCATGAAATCGCTTTCCATGTTTAAGTATATCAAGTGTCAAAGTGATTTCTATACTCTCTCGTTTCTCCTGTATTCGGTGCAATGCTCTTTCCAAATTTAACCAGAAAGAAATTTCTTGCAGAGCAGTACCTGATTCTGGGTCACGATTTAATTTAGTAACCTATGAAAAAACAAAAAGATAAAGCATATATATATATATACATATATATATATGTTGGGTTTACATTAGAATTAGAGTTAGGGGTGTGAAACGAATCTTCGTTCGGATTACACGTTGTCGTTATGCAATAGAGAAGACATTGACTAGTGCAAATACGATTATTATAGAATTGGACAAGTAGCCGTGGTAATTAGATACTCGAGAAACTAATGACAATGATCTTAGGTTCAATAACGAATCCGCGGTCAACGGGATGATAGATGAACATGCTTACAATATCTAAGTCGGACTCTTTGTTAAAACGTGGAATATCCACCGAGCGTACAGACACTAAGTAACTCGCTAATACGACCTCACGAGAGAGAATGACTTTCCGTTGCGGTGATACTGCGGAGGAAAACTATGATGGGGTGTGTCTAAGGACACGAGATCATCGGATTCGTCGAGGATAGCCTTCGTTCAGAAGGCGAGGGAAATTGGCGTTGTTGCTAATTGGTCAATCTCCATATCGGTGGTTAGAAAAAGATGCTAGCCGCCCTCGAGGGAAAGTTGCTAGTGGGAGACGCCGTTCGTTGAAAAATAGGTCTCTCCTATCTTCCCGTAGTTGGGACAAAGACTGTTTGTCTGTTTGAAGGACTTTAGGTAACTAGATCTTAGTGTTTATAACGGCCCTCGGGCTAGCTGATCACGTACTGTGGAGACGCGTCGGCATCTGGTAATCATCATACCCGAAGAATAGGATCTGCATGTGGCGAGTCACGGGACAGAAACCGTTGGAATGTTTACTGTCGCGTGCCGCTACAAATACTTCTTTTAAGGAGAGTTATAGAATTACTCCGTACCTTTGTTAGACAAAGCGTTCATCCCGTGACCGCGGCTACGTTCGGCGACTGGCTGTCGCCTCGAGCCCAAGCTCATTATCACAAATCTCGAACAAATACAGTCGGATCGAAAGACGACAATTGTTTAATTACGCCTATGATAGAATCTAGATTACGGTGTTAGGGGATTATCCCGAAGTTCCAAAGGGGAGGCTTCGATGTCCTTTCATCTCCGACATATATATAATTCATAAGACCTTTACCTTCTGAATTTCTTTAATCCATCTATTAACACCATTTTGTAATTGATTTAGAAATGTTGAATCTTCAACTTTGTCACCAAAATCAGCAACTTTGGGCTTACGATTTTCTTCTGCACATTGTTTAATTACTTGTGCCACAAGTGGATGAATTTGCAATGAAATTTCAGGAATATCTATGTTCTGTTGTAGATGCAATAAACCCATTTCAAGTTCTGCTATTTTCTTTTCAACAGATGGTGCCATTTTATCACCATCTCTGTCTGCACGGCCTGTTTCTTTTACATAACTTTTAAAATATGGTGCCATAGTTTTGCTTATTGCATGCAATGTTTCATATGGTGGTCCATCTGAGAATGTAACTAAACGCAGCTGTGAATGGATAGATTTATCAGCTTCAATCACAGCTGCACGTTTTGTTAAAACTAAGGAGGCCATTTTAGGACTAGTAAAATATATCTCATTTGAGATATAAAAGATAGTACTTTCTTTTTCTTCATCTCCTTCATTGTTATCTTCCTCTGAAAAGTAATAAATTAGTTGTGGCACATTTATAAAAAGAAAAGGGAGAATTTAATTGAATGGAAAGTCAATTTCCATTCTCAAAAAATAATGTAATCTAAAATAATAAGGGACCACACATTTCTTATTTTCACAAAGCATTATGTTACTTCATGACAGTAGATATATGATATATAATTGTAGTTACAATAGGTTGCACATGATGATTTAACTTCGTATTTTTTCTTTTTAACTCATTATAATTTAAATTATTTTAATCTTATATTAAATATGAAAATAAAAACATAATTAGTGTAAGAAAATATGTACCGGTATATATTTATGACATCTGGTATATACGAAATATTAACGAAAAAGAACATATCAATCCTATTACGTGTATTGATTATATTAACGTATGAGTCACGTTTATGAGAAATTTAAATGCATCAAACGACAAACTCCGCACTAATATTCAGGATACGTTTCCTGTCGCGGATTGATGTACCGTTGTATCGAAATACTGCAATGGAGGATATCATAAGAGGGCAGAGTGCAAAATTCTCAACAGTAAATTAATTAATTATTTATTGTAAATCAATCCACGTACCTTTACTGGAACTTCTTTGTATGTAAAGCGCCCACACTTGAGAATCGCTTAAGAATTTTCTTACACATTCTTGATTGCTCTTATCTTCTAGAGCAGAATTGAACGCGGGTGGTACCACATCTTCATCGGGTAGAAGGACCGTTACGACTTTCTTTAAATAATTAGCGAATGCTGAATATGATACAACTATAACAATTTGAGACTCCGGGGACGGTTCCCCGGTGCCGTCCAAGGAGTCACCCATCTTTCGTTAATCAATATCGCAAAATTTAAAAAATCTTGAGCGGGTGATCAGTCGATCCCCGCTCTAGGATGAACTGTCACACGAGTGATGACGAATATAGGAGGCATAGACTACGGCACAGAACTACCTATACGAACTGCAACGATTCCAACGATTCTCTAGTAATAACGCCATTTTCTCACTCCCTATTTTATCCAGCATTTTGGCCAGTTTTCATATTATTTCTACCAGCTGCTACCAACTTTTACCAAATCGTAATTACACAGTTTTGCATTATCTTTATGTCTCTTTTACTTATTATATTTCTGGTTTAAAGTAAGTTTATACTCTTACTTAATGATTTTCAGATATGTACAGTTATTATAAAAGGATAACAATTTTTCTACAAAAATTATTTGCATATTTGTAAATTACTTAGAAACGATTCTTTATGTATAAGATTTAAACATAAAGTACGTTTGTATATGTAGCGTTAAATATCATAGGATGCGTACGCGTGTGGACTATTTGAGGCAGAGAATGGGTGGTTGGAAACAGGAGGTGTAGAATTGTTGTGGTGATTTTGGCGAAAGTATTTGCATAGTAAAAATTAATATAGTGAACATTAACACTTGCAAATAATTGTATTTCCCTTAAAAATACTTTAAATACTATTGTTGACGCATGTAATTATAGTATTATAGTAAAAGAGTATTTTGCACCGGCTCGTAACGCATAACTGTCTTCAGTCAAGCAAGAATCGATTTACCTTGCGATTATTCTATAACTATAATGGAAGCTTTAATACCTGTAATAAATAAATTACAAGATGTATTTAATACCGTTGGCGCTGACGCTATACAGTTGCCTCAAATTGTTGTACTTGGAACACAGGTCAGTTAATTTTTAAATGGCAAAAAAATAATTGGTAACTACAACCTTAATTTGAATATTTTTTCTTTTTGAATTTAAAAACATACACTTTCTAAATTATAAATAATGTCGAAATTCTTCATTAAATATAACATTTTATCTGTTTAGAGTTCAGGAAAGTCATCTGTAATTGAAAGTTTGGTTGGTCGGTCTTTCTTACCACGAGGTACTGGTATAGTTACTAGGCGTCCTTTAATATTGCAACTTGTTTATGCACCTAAAGATGAGCGTGAACACAGAAGTGCAGAGAATGGAACATTAAACTTAGATGAATGGGGCACATTTTTACACACAAAAAATAAAGTCTATACAGATTTTAATGAAATCCGTATGGAAATAGAATCTGAAACAGAACGTATGGCTGGATCTAACAAAGGAATTTGTCCAGAACCAATTAATTTGAAGATATATTCAACATCAGTTGTTAACTTGACCCTCATAGATCTCCCTGGTATCACAAAGGTACCAGTTGGAGACCAACCAGAGGATATTGAGGGTCAAATACGACAACTTGTATTAAAATATATATGTAATCCTAATTCTATTATATTGGCTGTTGTTACTGCCAATACTGATATGGCTACAAGTGAAAGTCTAAAGCTTAGCAAAGATGTAGATCCAGATGGAAGGCGTACATTAGCTGTTGTTACTAAATTGGATCTGATGGATGCTGGTAGCCTATTATTATTATTAACATCTTTATTATTATAATACTTATGTGCTGTTACTTAGAATTTTTAATTTATTATAATAATTTGTAAAATCATCATACTATATATCATTCTAGGAACTGATGCTATAGATATATTATGTGGTAGAGTCATTCCTGTAAAATTGGGAATAATTGGAGTAGTTAATCGTTCTCAACAGGATATAATGAATAACAAAAGTATCCAAGATGCATTAAAGGATGAAGCTGCATTTCTGCAACGTAAATATCCTACTTTGGCAAATAGAAATGGAACTCCTTATTTAGCTAAAACATTAAACCGCTTACTCATGCACCATATCCGGGACTGTCTCCCAGAATTAAAGGTAATAATATGGATTTTGATTGCTAATAATTTACAGTACATAGCTAGAAAAAATTAAAAGTAAACATAATCTGGTAGAACTTATATTTTTCAAAAACAGACAAGAGTAAATGTAATGGTTTCACAATTTCAAACCCTTCTTAATTCATACGGTGAAGATGTTAGTGATAAAAGTCAAACTTTACTTCAAATTATTACTAAATTTGCAAGCAGTTACTGTTCTACAATTGAAGGAACAGCTAGAAACATAGAAACAACGGAATTATGCGGTGGCGCTCGAATTTGTTATATATTTCACGAAACATTTGGGAAAACACTAGATTCTATACACCCGCTGGCAGGTCTTACAAAAATGGATATTTTGACGGCGATTCGAAATGCAACTGGTCCACGACCAGCGCTATTTGTACCAGAGGTTTCTTTTGAATTATTAGTTAAGCGACAAATTCGAAGACTCGAGGAACCCTCATTACGATGTGTAGAACTTGTACACGAAGAAATGCAAAGAATTATTCAACATTGTGGTACCGAAGTACAACAAGAGATGTTGCGCTTTCCAAAATTGCACGAGCGTATCGTTGATGTTGTAACGCATTTATTACGTCGACGTCTTCCACCTACTAATCAAATGGTTGAAAATTTAGTTGCTATAGAATTAGCATATATTAATACCAAGCATCCAGATTTTCATAAGGATGCAGCTCTTGTGTCATCTTTATTAAAAAATTCTAATGTAGATCATGTAAAACATAATAGGAAAGTTCCTTCTACTACAAGTACCACAACAAATACTCAAGTAATAGTTTCAAATGAAACAGTAAGTAATTATTGATAACATTCACAATTGTGTTAGAATATTTCAAATGTAGTAATCATTAAACTTATATAATAGTCATAAAACATGTATAATCAGTGTATTTACCATCATTCATTGTTATAATATTTTCAAAAATATTTTTTTAATATTTAATAATTTCTCAAACGTATTTTTATAAAGATATGATTAATACATAATTTTATTTTATTTCGTTATTAAAACATTAATATTCCCTGATCAATGTATTTTGTGTGTTGTGTAACTAAATGCATATAACGTTCCTAACAGAATGTAAAGTCAATCAATAATCAAGATGAAGTAGCATCTTTTCCTGAGCAGAGCAAGGATCAACAAGGACATCAAATGGTATTAAGCAACTGGTTGTTAAACAATCTTATGCCTCAAGGAAGAACTGATTCGACTAGTTCGATTGATGGTTCTCCAGTAAGAAATCGTGAGAACAGTACTTCTCCTCACCAAAATTCAAACCTAGTAATTGAGATGCAGAAAGCATCTCCACAACAGAAACCAGTAAATCTATTGCCGGAAGTACCAGTACAAACATCTCGTAAACTGAGCGAGCGAGAACAACGAGACTGTGATGTAATTGGTAAGGATAGAAATGTAGTACACTTTTCTAGAAAATAATGTTTTATATTGTTTCTATTTATATACACCTTTCCTTTACAGAAAGATTAATAAAATCATACTTTTATATTGTACGAAAATCTATACAAGATAGTGTACCAAAAGCTGTCATGCATTTCCTAGTCAACTATGTAAAAGATAATTTACAAAGCGAACTCGTAACACATTTATATAAATCAGATCACGCAGATGTTCTTTTAAATGAAAGTGAACATGTTGCTGTTAGACGCAAAGAAGCAGCAGATATGCTAAAGGTATGCAGACAGAAATAATAATAATTTTGTTCTTGATATAAATCTAAATTGTTAATCTGTTTGTACATTTTTCTCTTTCTTTGTTACAGGCACTAACACAAGCTGGTCACATTATTAGTGAAATCCGCGAAACGCACATGTGGTAACTTATTTTATATATTATTCACATGATTAATTTATAGTACAATATAGACAATTTGATGGTTTAATAGATAAATTGACAGATACGATCACATGTACGTCTAAACACTGTATATAATTTGTATTTTTCGTTCAGGTAGTATTTACAATTACAACAATAATTTTTAGGATTTTAATGTACATTTTCTTTTAGTTTTATTTTAGAGATATAAGAAATAAAATATACAGTCACATGTGCATTTATAGTAAATATCGATATTAAATGATCAAGATATTGCCACTTACAACAATGGTGCTCATACCACAGTTTTGAAAGCCTTACCAAAGTTATGCGAATGTCTAATTTACATTAAAACATCAATCATTCTATAACTACGAAATGTAAGGGCAAATGTAAACGATTATGAATGCTGAGCAGTTTATTATATTTTGTAACATTTTGCATCACATGAAAAAATTGAAAAATGAATAGTAATCTATGCAAAAGATATATAATATAAAAAATTTTGTTTTTTTTTAATACTTGTGATACAGATCCTAAGTCATGTGTACGATTGCGTGTTCATGTATGTGTGCATATAATGCATATATATATATATATATATATACACACACATATTAATATTTTTTGCTGATTTATTGTTATTAAGAAGTACAGCCAAACTGATTGTAACACTGAATAATACATTGTTGCGTTTTGATAGCTTCCATGTTTGGTGTGGTAAAACACTTTTCAATAAACTGTATATGCTCAAGCAATTGAGGGAGGGCCTGTTCATAATGACCTTCATACATTTTAGAAATGGCATCTAATCTTTTCTCAACTGATTTTCGAAATTGATTCTTTATTTTTTTTAAATCGGTTTTCTTATTGCACTTACAACATTGTTTACTCGATACGTTTTGCGTATGTTTTTCGTCTAATGTGATTGTACCGATAATTTCTGAACACATCTTGCATTTGTAATTCATTGTTTCGGGTAGCGGAAATTGCCAATTTTGTGTACAAGCTTCGCATGTACATAAGAAACAATACTTTTTCCATAAGTATTCAAGCCTTGATAACCTTTTCTCGCTAAGCCAGTGTGGCCCATAACAATCAAGAATCTCAGTACCCTTACCAATAAAACGCAATGTTCTTAGCACAACTGTCCCTGTCGAAGATTATTTATTATATATTATTATTAGATTATTTATAATATATAAAACATAAGAAATCATTAATTAAAAGCAATTAAAAGCACATTTTTTTACCTGACGGATAAGAATGACGAACTACGTTCGGATAACAACTATGGTTTATAAGACTAATTGAAGGATAAATTGCTCCACCTATATTTCTGGGTTCCCAAACATGCGTTTTTTTATCATATATATTTTCTACAATTTCATAAGCATTGCAATTAATAGCCTGCAAGTTATGCAACATTGCTACTGCCAAGTAGATAAAAGATTCTTTTAAGCAAATAACGTCCATTTTACTCAAGACAAAAGTAAAGCACTTCGCTAAAAATATAGCTTCAATAGCACGAGCAAGATTTATACTAGATTCTATCTTCGTACACTGAGTTTCTAAATTTAATATAGTATGGTAATCGTAAGTACAATAAGCTTTATTTATGCCTAAATCTTTATATTCCTTATTTTTTATTGTAACATAATCTCGGAGGAAATTGTCATTCATAAAAGGAATTCTGCTTTTTTCCGTATTGTTGTTAATTTGTTCAGTACTTAAAGATAAAAACGCTGAAATTATCATTCTATACGCTAGCAACAAATGCGATGTGTGTTGCATTGATTCAAAATCATTTCCATAGAAAGCATCAAATATAAAACATTCGTATTGATGATACATTTGCCACGCTTCTCTGCGACATTTTTCCGAACAGAAAGATACCTGTAGAAGTACAGACTTATTCATATTTTTAAAATAATATATTAACATCATGTTAATAGAATAATAAAATACGAGAAGACAAACATGAACATGAAACACGATAAAAACGAATCAAGATTATTTATATTACTAACTGTTTGACAAAAATGGCAAGGAATTTTAACACTTTCGCTCGATTTAAGAGTAATATGACAGTGCAAACAATTTCTATCGAGCGCTTCTTTATTTGTACTGAATGCAAATGGTGTTTCGACAATAAGAACAGATCCTGCTTTGATGTTTCTGGTAGCTATGAGATGACGACCTCGTTTCTCATCAAATTGTAGTTCAACAGCATCCGAACAACTTTTAAGAATGGTATGTTGCTTCCCATCAACGATCGGTATCACTGATGCATTTTTTTCTATTAATGCATTCTCGAAGGTAACACTTTGACTTTTATTGTATTTTTTACGCAATCTTTTGTCCTGAGAAGATGATACTTTCAAATTTTTATAGCATTCACGCTCTAATTGGATACATGCTTTTCTACATTCCGAGAAATCGTTCAAATATTCAGTAGTTTTATCGTGAAGGTTTTCAGGAAGTGCAAGCATGCATTCGCAATATTTCAAGCATTTTACGAAAGCTTTTGAATTATAACAATCTTGTGCGCAATCTAGAAGCGCATCCAGGAACAATCTACTATTTACACTGGCCTTAAACAGTGTTTCAGTAAGGATACTACTTTTATCTGTCTCTTCGTGCACAATTCCATCCTTAGCTATTATTCCGCGACTTTTCCTGTAAAGTTCTGCTGCTTTAATATCATCCTTACCCCTGTATGATTCGACTATTTTTACGTTTTCAATATAGGGTATGTCTATAAGAATCTTTATCATTCCCTCCCTATCTCCCTTTTCAGAAAATTCCTTGAAATGATTTGCATATGGTTCTACAATTGCAGCATTATAAGCAACTTTGAAAAATTCGCTGAAGTTGATGTACCTATGACAAATTTCAATCATTTATACGTATTCAATAATAAAATTAATTTAATAATTAACGCATAATTCATATAGCCATGTGCATAGCTAATTTAGATTTCTAAATGTGCTAGTGGAAGTTAATAGATGATAACTAACGGAAGACCGAAATAGTTCGAGTAATAACTTTTTAACTTTTACACATGTATTTGCGGTGGTATTATTTTTTACTCGTGGTATTTTAACGTATAAATTAAACCTTGTCATTAATTTATGTGCTTACAAACTTAACTATAGTTCAGTTTTGAAAATAAGATGCAAAAGATATTTTTCTAAATGTATAAAAGATCATAAGAAAAATTGTTTGCTTACCCTTTGGTAAAAGACATGATTTTATAAAATATTGATAAATTATGTAATTATCATCAAATTAGCAGTTGCACGTTTATTGTAGATACATAACAAGACGAATGAGCTGTAAGGAATTCTAAAATTAGATCTTAGATTCCACGCTCAGACGTATAAATGATACCTATCATTGCATTTTAAATTTAAGATTGTTATTAAGAAATAACACATTAAACGTACTAACACTATTAATACTATTGTCGTGCATTACCAGCTTTTAGTATTTGATAAAATTTCAACAATAAAATGGATATAACCAAATTTGTAAAAATAAACAAAAATTAATATAATGCATATATTTCAATATTTCTAGTGATCTACAAAAAATACAAGTGTATGCTTATGAAATATTTTAAGTAATTCTAAATATAACAATTTGCAAATTCTGTTAGAAATTAAAATTTAAACATTGATTTTTAATACAACTTTTTTACAGTTGATGTCACTAGTGTAGGTAACCATCAAGAATACTAAACGTCACATGATAAAAACGGGTGTGAGCGCTGTTCTCTTACTTCGTACATGAAATGTTCTTATTTTAAATATTTCGAAAACACTACGTTGTTAACATATATTTTAAAGTTGAAATTATTCATTTGTTAGCGTTTTCGTATTTCTCTTAAGGAAAACACGTAAAACAGAAATTAAAACTAACACAATGAGATACATCTTGGGCACTACTTTTGCAGGCACTGCTTCTGCAACTACTCTAGTATTAGGTATTAATTGACTTTTATCTATTAAATTATTAAATATATCAATTTCTCAAATAAAATCAAATATTACAAAAACTAGTTATTCAAAGTGAAGCAAATTTGTTGCAAATTTTATTAACAAGAAACTGATTATAGACATTTTACCTTTGTAAAATTTAGTATGTCTTAAATATCTTAAATATCGTAAATAATGCTTTATTGCAGTATTGTATCATGTATTTACTGGAAAAGGAGAGCGTGTTAGCGTCGCCTGGTAAGTAAGCACATTTAAGTTAAATATAGTTTTTATTCAAAGTTCCAAAATACAAAAAGTTATAAATATGTATATATGTATGTATAGAAGGATATTTTTATGAGACAACATTATTAGGTTTTTAGAAAATACATCACCACACATGTGGGCAACTCTTGGTATTGGTCTTGCAGTTGCTCTGTCTGTAGTTGGTGCTGCATTGTAAGTTTTATTCTTTTATAAATATATATAACACACCCTCTTATATATATATATATATATATATATATATATATATATATATATATATATTGGACAATAATATGAATTCATTGTTTCAGAGGCATTCATACAACAGGAGTTTCAATTATTGGAGGTGGTGTAAAAGCTCCAAGAATCAAAACGAAAAATTTAATTTCTGTAATATTTTGCGAAGCTGTTGCTATTTATGGATTAATCACTGCCATTGTGTTATCTGGAATGTTAGATGAATTTAGTTATCCTATTCAAAAGGAAGAAGTTCGTAATCAAAATTGGTTAGCCGGCTATTTAATATTTGGAGCTGGCCTAGCTGTTGGTCTTGTTAATCTCTTTTGTGGTATAGCCGTTGGCATTGTGGGTTCTGGTGCAGCTCTTTCTGATGCAGCAAATTCTGCTCTTTTTGTTAAGATTCTAATTGTAGAAATCTTTGGCTCTGCTATTGGACTCTTTGGATTAATTGTTGGAATTTATATGGTAAGTTACTCATTAAAAATATTGCTATGTTTAAAAATATTAATACATTTTTTTACATTTATAGACGTCTAAAGTAAAAATGGGAGATAAGGTATAAGTTTAAAATAAACAGAAATGCTATGAAAAAAACCATGAAGTATTTTTTAGAATCACAACATTTCATTCCATATTTAGTGACAATTAAAAAGAAGATTAATACAAAAGAAACTATTAAAAGAAATAGTGTTTATTGAAAAGAAAATAAATACTGGAAAAGATGTTAAAAAGCATAATTTGTTTGTTTAAATTAGTATAAAAAACCTTTATACAAGGTTGTTATTTGTTGTTACAAGAGGTTCCAGGGAGATTTCAATTTGAATAGCTGTTACAAATTAATAACTTAGATATATAGACTTTTGTGTATCAACCATGTGTATAAATAACTATTTCTGCTAGTGTAAAGTTTATTGCTGTAATGCAGTCTTTTGATTGGCGTTCTGAGTGCGTTATAGCGCTCTCTCTTTCAAATGTGTCTACTGTATATATCTTTTTTAACCGAAATATTACATTAAATAAATATGATACTATGTTACATTCATTAGTATATGTGTAAAATATACTATGTATAATATTATTTATGAGCTGTCTTATCTTTATTAGATAATACAAAAAATATACTTCTTTGTTTTATAATAGTACAAAAATTCTTAACTAATACATTGTATAAAAATTCAAGATATATAATATATAATATATATATATATATATAACCAACAATATTAAAAATTTTTTTCATCCTTAATACAATAATAATTGGATAATTGCACATATGTAATACTATCATTTCCCACAAGTCATTATAGAATGAATGTTTTTAAATGCCTTCTCCAAGCATTTTACATATTCGTTTGCGTTATTATTCCTTTTATAACTTGTCACAATAGCTCCCAATCTTTCATCTTGAATCATGTATCTAGGCATTAGAATAATGTGTTTCAAACAAAATATTCAAACATTCCATATATGTTATTAAATTGCAAATATGATGCTTGTAAAAGTAATAAAGAAGAAGTATATCTTACCCAATTCCATATCCATTGTTTACTACTGGTCCAAAACCACCAGCACATATAGCTGGATCTGAAAGAGTTGATGTAGATAAAATATTATGATTTATATTATCATACGCCGGATCCGAAAAAATAGCTGGTTTCGGAGTATTTGAATGCTCCCAAATTTTTTTTAACGCAAATAAATGTCTATCAAATCCTTGCCCTATAAGGAAATATGTGAATAAACTTTCAGTATCATTTCAATGTTTATTGATATGAAATTTAATGTTTTATAATTACCCATAACAGCTTCCTTGGAGAGTTTATTGTGAACGTTACTGCAATTAATTATTAAATTTTTCAATTCAGATTTGGATAAATTATTATTCTTTTGAGCTATAGCTTCACATGCTTTTTTCGTTTCGATTGTGCATGATCTCAAAGTTTCTGTTCGACCATGTTTAAACGCTGCTGTACTACAAGATTCATACGTTGGTACTACACAGTTTCTTTGATAATATAAAGCTAGCTGGAAAGCTAACTGCATAATTGCATCAGGACTTACACCAAATGTTTTACACTCATTTTTACCAAATTCATTAAATATCATATGATCAACACTTAATTCTCCTATCCATTCTCCAAATTTTTCCTTTTGTCTATTCACAATATTTTGTACTTTGTCATCTATGACAAAGTTGAGTTTCTCGACTTCTACTGCTCCTTTTTGAAGATATTTAATATCATCAGCACAGAATTTTGGTTGTTTTGTTATGTCATTACCTATATCCTTAAAATGAGAAAAGAAAAAGAAATGAAATTGAACATTAAAAACTTATTAATTCATTTCTACACAATTACCTTCAAAAATCTTAAGACAGCTACACCATCTCCCCATGAATGTTCAAAATTTATTCCAGCATATCCATCGTTTGTAACAATTAAAGAAAATGATTTATCAAACCACCTATTTGTTCCATCCGCATGGAGATATGTCCTAATTAACTCATTATAGTCACTTCCAACATGCATGTCATCTAATATCATTGTAAATATAGCAGAATCTATTTTTTGTAAAATTTCTTGGTTACCAATCTGTGACAAATATGCTCTTGTGTTGGCCCACAAGTCACGTTCTGATGTTGTAAGTATTCCAATAGGCCTTTCATTGATGGATATGGTAGCTCCTAAAATAGATTCTAAACAACTGGCTATTTCCTTTGGTTTACGAATATAGCCATTTTCATCTATTACATTAAAAGAGTAAAAGTGCCCTTTTCTCATGACAATTATGTTTTTGCCAGTTGCATTCTCATAAATTTGATCTTTTTCTGGCTTTGGTAATCTTGTTGTATTAAATAAGTTGTGATATTGTGACATATCTAATGGAAAGGCCTGAAAAAAATTTTTTTATTTGGGATAAAAAAGGATTATTTCATAGTATTTATAATTCATGTAGAACTTGTGATTTTTACCTTAAATAAATAAGCTCCATACCAACTGAATTGAGGAGGTAGAAGTCTTGTAATAGTATGGTAAACATTATTCTCATTTGTTTTAGGCTTTAAATAAAATACTTCAGGTCGTAAAACATTCTCTTTTAAAGACTTCATAAATCGTAATGATGATACAATAAGATTTGTGGCTTTTACTAATTGTATATTATGTTCTGGATTTGATGCTGGATTAAGGACTAAGAAAGGATTATAGTTGATAGGTAAAGGTCTACGATCTCGAAGATACATATCAAACCAAGGTTCACTAATATAGCTAGTATCACGATTTTTAGTATCTTTTTCAATTAATTCTTTATGCAATCCAATACCATCTTTAGTCAAAAATTCATTAACATAAATTTCAGTTTTTTCTAATTGTTCCTTAGATAACAATGGTTTTTGTGCATTTAGATACCTTCTACATGTATCCTCTAATTTTGGAATAGGTAAACGTGGTAGAGATGGTTGAAAATGCATTGTTGGAGTCTTACTTTTTTCAATATATTGATATGCTTCATCTCCTTTTACAGATATACTTCTGTAGAAAAAATATATGTATATATATATTTCTCTCCTTTTCTTTTTTATGGTAAGAGTATAATGTTTTACTTATTAGTAATATATTGAATATTCAAGTGTTATTTACCTTGGAATTTGTAAAAATAATTCTACTTTACCCTGCTTAATCTAAAATATAAATATTTTATTGTAATCATAAAATCGTTGTACATAAATTATATTTTAAATAAACAAAGTTGGCGAATTTCTTACCAGTTCCTTTTTAAAATAATTACGTTTGAATACAAAAGGCAGCATATTGTACTTATTCTGTAGTTTTTATTTATACTGGCACACACTATATATATATATCAAACTTTATAAAAATGGATCTATAAATTATGACAAGTAAAATTGTAATAGACAAAATATATTGAGTAATATCTTTTTTACGTCAATACTAATTTAAATAAATGACACTCATAAATCATTCTTAAAATAATCGTTAGTATTAATTTTATTGTCATGTAGAACAATGTAGAAGAAAGTGTGTATAGCATATACATATATAATATATATCCATTATTCATAGTATTACAAATACATTGTCTTTTTTCTTTTTTAATTAAACATATAAATATGTATAAGACTTATATATGTATATGATTTAATATATATCTATACTATGTAAATATTAAGAATTAACGAAAAGTTAAAAGTTTATAAGGATGCATTTACAAGAATTGCCACAAAAGTATTTATTTAGGAAAACACGTTTTTCAACCAATGGTAAAACACTTTCTACATAATCGTAAGTGTTCGTGATTGGTTGTTCTAACGCGTTTCATGAATTTCCCGCTTTTCAGAATGATATAGAAGCGTAATGGAACATTTGATGAATATAAATAATGTATTGTGCATTTTTCAGTTTGTTTCCTCAAAATTTGTTAGAGTTCTGTATGATTTTTTTTGATACGGTTGAGACTGTTTTGTCATTGATTAAAAATGTGCCTTAGAAAAATGTTAGATATATCATAAAACTTTTGTGTGAAAAAATTTTCTATTCTTTGTGAATATGTACATTGTAATCAAAGATTCTTAGTGAGGTGTAGTGAAATTCGGAATAGTACGGAGTGCCAGAAACAAGAAACTAGAATACAGTTAATTTGTATCATATTGTTTGTTAAAAAAAATGAGTGGTTATCGTGAATGTAAATGTCAGCATTAATGTCATAAAAATTTAAGGTTACATTCGTGTTACAAGTTGCATATTACATTCTCTTAGTATTACTTTGTTTATATGATAAAAGTGTTTATAAATAAATTATTGAAACCAGAGAAAATCTACAACGTAGGTAGCTCAAGAACACTCTTCTTCATCATTTTGATAGTGTGCATCGCTCAGTGTATTACTTTAGATACAGCCATCTAACATCTACGTGATATGTTTCAACTTTGGTTACTGCAAAAAATATAAACATGTTAGTATAGATGAATCAATGAATAGGTTTTGATATATTTGATAATCAATGACTATTCTAAAAGAAGAATATGTAAACAAATTTTTATGTACTTAATAATTTATAGGGCAGATCGAGATTATGAAATGGGTCCAACTACAGAAATGATGGTAAATGATTTTGATGATGAACGGACTTTAGATGAAGAAGAAGCTTTAGAAGGTAGTGAAGATTCTCACAACGAGTTGTCCAACTTACAAAAGGTATAATTCTGAAGTGACAGAGTTAAATATTTAACATATGCGATGTTCATTTTGTAACAAGATTCTGATCCCAACTATTCTAGGATCAAGCCTGTGAAATGAAAAAATCAAGCCCATAAATAATTACAATTATGATAAGTTTCTACAACACTTTGGACTCAAAGTGCGTTCTCGTAGTGAGATTCGTATGTTTAGTCGGTTTGCTATATGTGGCATAGTAATCATTTGTGTTCTTGTCTCCTTTCAGGAAGGTGATATGCCACTAAAAGACCTACTTGCGATGTATGGATACGGGGACCCGTCTACAGAAAACTCAAACAGTTCAGACCAAATGCTAATCCCATCTGGAAGCGGCGATCCAGAAATTGAAGAACAGTATTCAGATAAGGGAGATAACGACGCGGATGACGACGAAGATGATGACGAAGCGGATGCAACTAGTAACGAGCCAGATCTCAAGCAATTTTACACAGAGATGTTGGTAAAAGGAAAAGATTCGTCATCGTTGGTGTCAGGATCGACGATGAAAGGAAGTAATACCAGTGATGTAGGTACTGGAGACAATAACAGACGACACAGAATTCCCGATGATGATGAAGACGATGAAGAAGGTGAAGGGGAAGAATGTTCTATGATCGATGGTTGTAGTAACAATGAAAATACAAGGACGACTTCAACAATGGGTGGCACTACTACTGCCAAATGCAGTAGCATAACCGCGCTTGCTAGCTGTACAAACGATAATACGGGAGGTGGAGTAGAAGGTAGTGTTAGCAGTGGTATAGTAGATGGAGGAGAAGATGGAATAGTTAGCGGTGGTATAGGTAGCGGTACGTCAAGATTATTGCGAAGCGTTTCACGACCACAGAGCGAAGAAGAAGAAGACGATTGCGATTATAGTCCAGACGAAGAAGAATGGAAGAAGACAATCATGGTCGGTATTAATTACCAAGCGGCTATACCAGAAGGTCTCTGTCATTACGACGATGCTTTACCTTACGAGAATGAGGACAAAATGCTGTGGGATCCCAGCCACATACCCGAAGAGGAAACTGAAGAGTTTTTAGAACGGGCACAGTTACCAGCTGTAAAAGGTGGTTCTCTGCCGACAGGATCTCATATTAGAGACGACGAGCAAGCTTTATATCTATTGTTACAATGTGGTTACAATCTCGAGGAGGCATTAAGAAGACGAAGAATGAACGTCGTACCGCCAACGGATGCAGTTAGTCTTTGGTCGGAAGAAGAATGTCATAATTTTGAATCTGGATTACGAAGTTACGGAAAAGATTTTCATCTTATACAGAAGAATAAGGTATGCATCAACCTCGAACTACTTCCCAGTAGCGAGAAACAATTGTACGTAACATAAGGGTCATCGTAACAGGTTCGAACGCGATCTGTTGGCGAATTGGTGCAATTTTATTATCTTTGGAAGAAAACGGAACGGCATGATATATTTACATATAAGGCTCGCTTAGAAAAGAAGAAGTATGCTTTACATCCTGGTATCACGTGAGTATTTTCTCTGATTTACACAAATAGAATTAATTGTTTAGAAGATCAAATGTTTATAAATTTAAATTGCCACAATGATCGAATATACTGTATTTATATCTTTTTTTTTCTTTTCTTTCATTAAATCTTCATTAAATTAAGTTTCAATGAAATCATATACTTTCTGTTGTTATATTTTTATGTTACGATTGAAAACTTGAAGTATGACAAGATCGTTGAATCGTAAGCAGGGACTATATGGACCGATTTCTGGAAGAACAAGAGGGTGTTCGCGATCGTAGCAGTTCACCAAATGTTCATTGCTTATTGTATGGTGATGCGAAACGGCAAAGGTCAACCGTTAATGCTCCAAACAATGACGAAGCAAAATCGGCGGAACCATGGGATGGTACCGTAATTGATCCTTTAGCAGATTCGAATGGACCAACGCCAGCACCGCCGCCACTCCCTCCTCCACCTCCACCACCACCGGTATCAACCGCTGTGACTGTATCGTCCTCAGGTTCAGTTTCAACTACATTGTCATCATCTATATATTGTACTACGTCAACTCGTCATTCCGAATGTTCACCGTCCGATTCTAGCTACACTAACCCACATATGTGGTCGAATTTGACGTCTCGAAGTCACTCTACCTCCTCTATTGTAACGACAATTACGATAAATACGACAACAACTAGCACCGCTCCGATGGTTACGGCCGTTGGAATTACAAGTACGGTTACAAGCAGTTCTACCATCACTTCTGCCGCCTCTAATAATTTCTATCATTCGAGAGTGACGTCGAGAAGCAACGATGTACACGATTCACCATCGCCAGAGAACATTTTACCTCATTTGCCCCCTTAGCGTCGAACACGACTTTCAGGTTTTAAGCCTGGAAGACGTCCTATGTCTTGGTGCGATGTGATCCATTTAACACTCGCGTTATCACTATTGTCGTAACATATAATATTCGTTAATATCATGAATTATATTTTTGTACTGTATCGTATAAATATGATTATCGATCGATATAACAAACAAAGCAAAGAACAAGTTTTTCGCAAAACTAAAATAAAATGATAGCAAAATAAGTAAATCGAAAAGATAATTAAGTAGGATAAGTGGCACGTGAACGTGAATTACTATAGCTTTTTCCATTTTCTGCTTTCTACTTTCCGACAACTACTTCTGGTTCCGTAGATGAGGTTCATACAGGAAGATGAGTTTAAAGTATTTGTACTTTACAAACTAATTAAACGTTATTAACGTTACAAATGGCAGGATTGTATAAATTGGATGCAAAATTTATGAAAATAATTATACTGTTGTCGTCTAAGCACTAGGGATGTGCTAGAATCCCATAGTCAGGTTGGGCCCCAAAAGTATTTGGAGACTCGAGAATATCGGGATTCCCGAGAATTTCGACAATGTGGACTACATTTTAGGACTAGCTCTGTTGATACTAATGACAAAGTGAGTTCGGATTCAGAAAATTCTTAACAAATCCCGATATTCTCGAAATACTTTCGAGACCTGATCTGACCCGACCCGATATTTTTGGTTCTCGCACGTCTCTACTAAACACGTGTCTAGCTCCTGATACTACTAAGTGTACAAAAAAAGCGATCTATAAGTTTGATGAAAATCAAAATTTCGATAATCTTTTAAAATGGTTAAATTAAATGAAATTTAATGAAAATGTACTTATTTCTTTTTTTTTTTCTTTTGTATTTTCACCAAGGATACACAACATGTTAGACGACTCTAAATACTTTGGTCGTCGTTCTATCATATTTTATTTATAAGAAACAAATTTTAAACAGCACATTTGTGTATCCTTGCACTTAATTTCTTTATCCTTTACACACGCTGAAGACGTAGAATTATATCTTAAATAAAAAATCGTTACTTTATTGTGAATTTCCATATATACTATAAATAATCATAAATTTTTACTTCTTTTGTACGATGCCGAATATTTTCCTGTCGTTTTCTTTCCTTTTTCAAAGAGTTCAAAGATTTATCGCAATCTCGATGCTGTTATGGATACTGTGTTAAATCTAGCGATTCCACCACTGTTTTCAATAATTTCCTCATCAAAGGTAAAAACTGTACACTACTGATATTTGTTGTGAATTTTCCCGTAGTTAATATGTCTTCTACAAGTTCCTTTCTTTCTGTCTCTTTTAATCTGGCGGGTAAGACAACTTGATTGAAGTCAACAGTTTGTTGAATAGTTCTTACGCTTTTGGCGTCGGGATTAATTAACGATCCTTTAACCTGCCAATCGTCGGGAGTACCTCGATGTTCCAGAAAATCGAAGAAAACTCCTAATTCGGTCACCGTTTCGCGCGCTATTAGCTGACGATCTCGAAGTGCGATTCTTGGACTCCTGACCCCTTCTAGGGCTTGACACAAGATTAACACGAGATTGACTTCAAGAGCGAATCTCGTATTATTTTCGTCCATAGATTCGAACCAAGGGTCGCTAAATTTTTGATATTTCGCTACGACAGGGCTGTCATTTCCGGCAGACACTCCTTTCGTTACGTGTCTACCGCTTGTCAGGGCCGTTGCTCTTGACAGAATAGTATTTTCACAAATAAGTGGATCGTACGGTCTCCGCACAAGTCTTGGGCTACTTAACAGTGGCACAGTTACATCTAGGCCACTAACGTACACCAAAAATTCACTCGCTACGTTGGAAGATGATCTCGAAGTGGAACCGGATGCCGCATGGATAATCCTCCTTAAATCTTTGCTCGAATGCATTCGCCGATCCTCTGGCGCGGCATGTTCCCATTCCTTCTTAGCGGAATCTGATTTATCTGGTTGGCCACCGAGAGAAACGGACAAAGTACTCACAGGTTGAGATCGAGAATGCAAAGCTTGCGTAAATAACTGTGTCGAGCTGATTATCGTGCCGTAAGTTAATCGCGGGCCGGAACTCATGCTCATCTGAGGTGGTCCGAAGTTCATTTCCGCCATGGGAGTATACCAAAAGTCTTGCGTATATATAGTGTCTACGAGAGTGTTTAGTCTTGGTGAAAAGTGAACGAAGCTTAACGCACAAGTTGTGTTTATGACGATCAATTTGTTAACTAGTAATTTTAATTCACCACTTGGTGATCTTTTGTCACAAGACTCCAATTCCTCGGCACTTTCTACGCTGATACCGTCGATGATGAACTTGAGAATTCGCGGTCGCAGTAACAAGTTTACGGTATTATCGTATGCCAAATACATACATTTGATCAGAGTCTCGCAAACGTTTGGCTGTATCGAATTCCAAACGTACGGCTGTGTTGCTACGATATGAATAAGAGCAACGAGAGATTGTACCAGATCGGCAGCAAAAAGATCCGCTGTATGTCTTAACAAGGTCGATGCAACCATTAATTGATATTCGTGAGAATTAAAAAATATGACGATAGATTTTATGTAGATGGTAGGTGTTTCTCTAGTCACGAGTCCTATTACAAATTCAAGACCGAGCGTATAGAGCGGCCACCAATCCTGGCATCGCCACTTTCCATTCGGGCAATCGTTGTACAACGAGTCCAACATACTGTTTCCAATGTCGCTGGGAGGAATTAGGCTCAACCATAGTTTTGCAATATCATTCTCATTGACGGGATGTAGAGTATACGGCGAACGAATGATTAAATTGAGCAAATTAAGAGCGGCCGTACTAAACCTTAAATATGGATACTTTTGCAAAGTAATACCGATGCATGTCATCAATTCCGGTATCATTTGTCGAAGTTGCACGCAGCTAGACTTTCGTTGATGCTTCACAGTAGAACTTCGTTCCACGTAGGAGCGTAATAATTGGGTAACCATGCAAACAGCCAGTGTTGCTGGTAAACTTTCCCGAATCCCGCGAACGGTTTCCGCATTTCTTTCATCGGCATTCTTTTGCGCGATCACGCTATCGATGGTGACTGTTTTGTCAATACCTTTTCGTTCAACCGAGTACTGTTGCTGTTTTCGTTTCTCCAATTCAGTAGCGGCTTCCTTCAACTCCTCTAACTCGCTGGCAGCGATTATACAGGAATGCGATAAAAGATATTCGAGACTCGTCACGTCTTCGCGCAAAGTGCTTTTCACACATTGCACGCATCCGAGAAGTAGAGAAATCAGCGTTTGACGCAAAGACTTTCCATAACTGCGATAAGCTTGGCCGATTTCTTGCATTAGCTGGGTCAATCCCGATTTGAAAATTCTAGAATCATCGACGCACATCTGTTTCCAAGAAGTGATACATCGAAGCGTTAAAGACGCCAGTAACATTGTAATTTTTTGGCTAGAAACATTATAAGATTGTTTGATTCGTTCCAATAACGATTCTAAAGAACGTTGCGTTATCAATTGCGCTTGGGATACGTTAATAGGATAATTCTTTGCTATTCTTTCGTCGGTTAACGTGACGATAAAATTATACCAAGATTCCAAATTAGTTTCATACAAGGAATCCGTAACATTACTATCTCGCTTCTCATTTCTGTTTGACTCTTCGCTATCGGCGTGTACATCGTCCAGTATATATATCGTCAGTTTCTTCCAATAATCCGTTGATTTATCTAAAAGTTTCTTCAGGTTCGTGTTAAAATCGTCTTCCAACGTGGTACTTTTGAATAGCTCTAAAGTAATTATATCCAGCAGATGAGAATAACCTTTCACACCTGGTACTATTTCTCTAAAAAGCGGAGCAAATAACTGAGTCCAAAAGTTCTCCCGCTTTCGAAAAAAGTTAACAAGAATCTCGTTTCTATGATACCACATTGCTCGTAATAACGTCATCGTGCTGTTATACAATTTGTCACACACGATGTTATCTTTTTCATAGATTCGATTTAGGTATTTAACTAGAAATTGTCTGCATCCTTCTGTAAAAAATTCTTCCACCGATCGAGGAAATATTCGTTTGCATTCTGCTGGATGTACGATATTAAATAGAGCTTCCGTCAGGCCGGGTTGCTTTTCTAGGCACACAGCAACCAGTTCAAGAATAGCGACTTTAACATCCGCGACACAGGTTGGCGACATAAGCCCTCTACGAGAGGCAAAGGTCTCTCGTATAGCGGTACCGTCCATACCCATACAAACTAGAAGCGACATAGATGATCCTTCGGCAAATTTTTTCAACAGTCTAACAGCCATCGCTTGCAAAGGCGGACTAAACCAGACATACAGATAATTCACAATTGTAGGCACTATTAAGAGACCGTTTGGTACACGAGGTGAAGAATATAAGGCAGCCTCTAACGGTGACCTATCTCTTATTTCAAGACCCAATGATTTTCGAAATATTAGTAATCTATTTACCACGGACAAGGCTAATTGTACGCTTTTCATCGCTTTGAATCCCTTTCCTCGAATCCAATCTGTTTCCGCCATCATTTTATTATGCAAAGTACGTTCGCCAGTACGAATCAGTTTTAATAATGCGTGTCGTGGTTCTAAATACAGTAAACTATACGCGACAACAAGTTGTAATTCATTACGTATATCCTCCTTTGGTAGACTAGATTCGAGCGCTCTATGAAGGCAAAACATACTTTTTAACCATAAGTCGGTTCTTTCCGCGTCCAAATCGAAATACCAAGAATCTAATTTCGGTAAAACACCTTGCAATAGAAATACCATACCAGGTATTTCTATTGTATATAGAGCTTCCTCGTTATACTTTCGGATTAAATATTTCGATAAAATATCTAGATATGCGTTTAGAATTGGATACGAGTGTGCAATCGTTTCTATAGCAGATAACCACGACGCAATTATACCACCATCGAAAGAAACCGCTTCTGCAAAATCTAATGTTTTTTGATACCGATTATTGAATCTTGGATAAACACCAGCTCGCATTCGCGACAATATTTCTTCCGGATACTCCAACACGAGTTCGGATGAAATACCGATGCAAGCTGCAACTATTTTGTATATGTACATTTTCTCTTCAGGTAATACTGGATAAGAAAATCTGTTTATAATTTCAAAACTTAGTTCTGCTGGAATGACCATACTTTGTCGTATCCATGTACGTTTGGCTAATGTTTTTAACAATTTTAAGCCCTGTGAGACGTGTTCGGGCAAATTCTTATTCATTTCATTAGTTCCTGTAATTCTGCCACCTGCTTGAGAAAAAAGTTGTTCTATCTTGTGATGTAAAGCGTCCCAATAGCTTGCCTTTTGACGAAATATCACTACTTCCCGTTCACTTGACAATATACGTATATTTTCACGAGGACAACCTTCTAATATCGTATACGAGTTTTTGTGAATTGTACATTCTTGTTCGTATGGTCTCAACGGTTTATTATGGTCTCGTTGTCGTGGTATCTCCAATGTTAACGATTGAAGATTATCCAGTTCCATTGCGATTCTTTCGGCACTTAATTCTGACGCGCTCGCCAATCCGATTGCAATGTTCGTTAACGGTTCAAACTCGTATGGAAACTGTTCAGCTGCGAATTTATAAATCAGCCACAAACCATCGTTACGCTCTTCCCAAAATCGGGCCGCAGTTTCACTAAATTGAATTGTAGCAGCTACAGCATTGAAAATATCATTTAGCGCGTTCAATTTATCTTCGTCAACGAAAGCACATACCAAAGTAAGAAGATTATATACACTGCTCCGTACAATTTCAGCATAATGGGTTTTTTCACAAATCATTTCGCTATTCATTAAATCTTGTAAATAATGAAAAACATTCAGTTGTATAGCTTTAATACCGAATGGTCTAAATCGATTCATCGTATCAATATTTTCAGGATCAATGGCATAATTTGCTAACATCCAGGATAAGAATAGTGGACTATCTTGAGGAGAATTGTCGCGAATGCATTTTTGTTCAAAAGTTTCTTGCATACTCTTTCTTACGCTCTGTATCCACTCTTCCATGTTGGGACTATAAAGAAGAAATATTTTTAACATAAAAATTATAGTTCATTCTAGGTAAAAGTATAAAAAAAAACATACTGTTTTCTGACATCTAATGTTACTAAAAATAAAGCTGCTTGACTATACTGTATTTCTTTAATTTTTCTGGCAATTGCTTTTTTATCTTCGTGACTTTTTGTACTTGCTAATCGTCTTGGTTCTCCCTGTAAATGTAAAATTATCAGATTATTAGATATGAGATACTATCCACAAAATATACCAAGATATGTAAACTTTGGGCAATGCTTACTCCGATGCTTTCATAAAATTTCATAAATTCGGTCTCGGCGATATGAATATCGTGAATGATGACCGTTAATATATGCAGTAATTCCCGCATTTCTATAAGGCTACTGTTGTATAATCTGTGTAGGTACTCTTCTGTACACAGCTGCGATCGTATCGGCGGGTTTACTGTTTTTAACGCTTCTATCTGTTTTCGAATAGATTCTAATAGCACTCCAAATAGGACATCATCGAAAAACTTTGCAAATTCTTTTTGATAACGATGCCCTTTATCTTTGTATTCGACCATAAGTTTAAGGCACTTTATCACGGTCATTCTTTCAGAGTAATAAAATTCCCAAATATCGTCGATCAATGCTTTCATCGATGTAAAATCTATAAGTTGCGATGCGAAAGTTTCCGCGCAATTTCGATACTCGTATTTTATAAAATTACATACTAAATCCCATGTAATTATGGCGTCTAAATTCTAGAAAAAGAAAAAAAGAAAACAGAATGAATCGATCATTTTTCACGATAATTAAGGAAAGAAAAATTAGATGCAAAAATTTATTTGTAATACATACGAGAAGTGGAGCCAGTTTACTAATTAATTCGTACATTCTAGGGGATGGATCATTTTTGGGAATGTTTTGAAGCGATGCTTCGGTATATGGCTTAAAAAATAATAGCCCTTCTTTAAGCAGTTTAGTTTCCTTTTTAATTTCATCTTCTACTAATTGTTTTTCACACCGGCACACCGTATCCGATATTAAAAACCATAATTCCTTGCAATAACTTATATTCCATATAACATGAATTCGTCATTCGCGACAGTGATAATATGAAAAAGATTCATTTTTATGAAGCAATAGAAATAGCAAAGATTTCATTAATTAAATAAAATTTCAAATATTATTTACTTACGGTAAACTTCCTACGGTAGGTACTTCCATCTTCAATACATTCGTTTATGTAAAACATGTAAAATGTGTTAAAAATTTCTTATAAGATACTTAAGGTATACGAAATTTAACTAAATATACCATTTAAACATCCTATTTATTCCTATTTTACTAACATGTCTTTAAAACTACTATTATAAACAACGACCGAGACCTAACCTCAATCGGCATATAAAGTCTTTCGTCTGATACCAACGTACGAGTTTTCGGTTAATTGGACGATAGATTTGTATATTCCTGAAACGATGATGTACTAGGGATTTTAGGTTAGTTTATGTTGGTCGCACTGTCATAGATTTCCCGCCAAGAAGTGGCGCGTAGTTACAATTATGGCTTCTCGTTAGTCGAATGAAAGTGATTCTTTCTGGAAAGTTTGTAATTTTTGTACAGAAATTAATGTTGCTAGTATCAAGAAGCAAGTATACCTGATAATATTTATTTTAGCATAATTTTAGGGGGTGTTGAGTGATGTTCAAGAATTATCTTGTAGTGGTATCGCTCGTTTTAATTAATTTTCACGGATGAATAAGTAGTACACTGTGCTATTGTGTGAACGTCAATTTTCGTCCCAGGCAAAAATGAATAAGATCGAAGGAATCATTTCTGTTAGAACCGTACGCAATATTCTTGTCGTAGTCGCCATTACGTACCGAGTTAAAATCGTCTGTTTTGCGTGTAAATCATGATATTTCTCACATTACAGTAACTGACTAGATTACAGTAAAATATGCATATGTTATTCTAAACACAACGAAGATTCGTAGTTCGTAAAGATACGAGCGGCAGGAGTTGGTACCCAATAGACATTAGGAATAAAGATTGGGTTTGTAAGACGTGCGAAAGAAAAATCAGTCTCAAGAGAGCGAGATAGAAAGAAAAGAGCACTGTTACAGAGATAGATGTCGGATGCATTTGTTACAGTTAATACCTGTAACTAGGTATAAGAAAGTTGGCAACTGGCTTATCACGCTGGTTACTGGTCGACGGCGGATCATATATTTTTTCTTCTTATACAAGCTTGTTATCCATCAAAAGAAGCTGGTAATTTTGTCCGCTACAAACAATGAGCTTTTCGGGGCAATACCGACCTGCCGATACGTTTGAGGTTTATGGTAAGTAACAAATGTCGAATCGGTTATCGTTAACGCGAAATCAGAAATTTACATGAAAATAAAAATAACATGAAAAAAAGTGCGTAGGTGTCATGACAGCTGCTGTAGAAGAAACGAAACGAGATCGTTTCGATAGAACAGTAGCAGGTGAAGAAGTGGTTCGCAAGGAAAGAAGTGGCGTTAGAGCGCCGACGCGAGACGTCGAAACGGCCGACGCCGCGTCGTAGACACCGATTGTTCGTCAGTGCACGTTCGTCTTGAACACAGAGCGAATCGGGTGTTACGTTGTCGACGGAAAATTACGTTTTGTTCGGTTGTGCACGATGTTGTTGCTGCCAGCGTGAGTGCATCAACGGAGGAAACTGTACATTTATCGGGATTACTATGCGACCTGCTACGCATCATTCTTGTAAATATCTCTATTTTTTCGACAATCGGTTACTTTTCGAATCGATGAAACACACGGGACACGCGTTTTCGCGATCCGTTTGTTCGACGACCGATTTGCCCTTCTCCATATTTTGCGTATTTTATACGATTAATAAGCTACAGTACGCGACATCTTGTAAATTGTTTCGTTTCTTCGTACTTTATATTCCCAGAAGCCCTTTCTTACAGAATTTTTCTTGACGAAAGTGAAGTTTCATTCGAGCATTGACGGAAAGCTCGTACGATGATTTTGATACCGATCGTTTAGCTCGATGTTTCATCCGCGATATTCGAAAGTATCTTATAAACGTAAAGCGTGAAATCATTGGGGAACGTAACAACAGCGAACAGGTTCAGGGGGCTACGAACAAGTCGGCGAATATTTCATTTCGAGCTGCTCCCGGACGTGTTTGTTTCCATAATGTATGTACGTCGCGATTCTTGTTACCGTGGATGCATCCGTCGGGAAATACAACCTCGAGTACGTACAGTATTCTCTGACGCGTACGTAGCATGTACATGGTGCGCGTTAAAAGTATTTTCGCGTTTAATAGGACTTCCCGAAATTCCAGAATGTTGCACCGCGTATGCGGCACTGCGGTTCTCCGAGCTCTTGCTCGGTGGCCTCTTACTCTCGTAATTTAATTGCGTGATCGCAACGCAAGGTGATCGGGCTTGCTCGCAATCGTTTGGATTGCGGTGCGGCGATCTGAAATTAATTTCGTGTTTGCCCGTTACGTCAGCTCGATTCGCCAAATCTATGGGTTTTTTCTTTCGAGAATGCCTTCGATATTACTCGATTACCGGGCAGAAAATCTTTCGGTTACGAGTGGGAAAATAGCTGAACGTGATTAGCGACGCCGGCGTACCTGGCCAATAAACGATAGCGCGAATAACCCTGATTGCGAGAATTTCTATCTCCATTATTTTGCGTTTCTGTTTATTATTTTGATGACTGATTAAGATCAAATTTCTGTTTGCCTTCAACCAAACGGAAATTTAGCGCGTTAATCGACGCGACGATAAACGATCCCGAATTGTAATGTAAATATTTCCAGAGTTTGGAATCGCGCGCCAATCTAAAGGTACGCCGGCATGATTGTTTCTCAGTTTTCGTATTTCGAGCGTAATGCGTAGTTGAAAAGCGCGTGTTTATCGTTAGAACGACGAGGCTGGACCGGAGTGTTTTTATTTAACGCTAATTCGAAAAAGTCCGTGACAAAGACGAAACGTGTTTTCTACACTGTAAGAGACAGGGAGAGGGGGGGGGGGTGGGGCTCTGCGTTGGAATCGGTAACTCGATCCTCGCGTAAAACACAAAGTTTGTTCGTGGCGAGACAACGATAGAACATGTGTCTAGGTGTGCGGTTGACGAACCGGAGCTGAGATGTACGTCCTGGCGAATCGTTTCGCGATGAACTGATCTCGCGATTCGAGGGACGACGTTTTCTGGTCGAGTCCGTGATCGTGCGTGGCTGCCAGGACAAACAGGGACGAGATAAAGAACGAAGAAGAAAGCGGCGGAGGAGGAGGAAAAATGAGGGCCTCGTTGCTGTTGCTGGGGGGCATCGTGGTATTCTCGCTCGCGGTCGCGAGAGCTCTCTCCTGCGTATGTTCGCCCTTCGAGTGTGACATTCTCACCGACGACGACTGCCCCGGAGGCCTCACTTGGGATCCCTGCAGGTAAGCCACGCGCCAGTTTCTTTTCCTCGCTAATTCTCAGGTAACTAA
This sequence comes from Bombus bifarius, assembly GCF_011952205.1. Classification (NCBI taxonomy): domain Eukaryota; kingdom Metazoa; phylum Arthropoda; class Insecta; order Hymenoptera; family Apidae; genus Bombus; species Bombus bifarius. The sequence continues at coordinate 1,107,225 of NW_022884533.1, forward strand.
CTCTTCCGGAATTCTCAACGATTCACGCGATTTTAATAAGCGTACGTTATAGCGCGTAAGATACGGATATTGTACGTAGCATTGTAAATAATCTCCGTGGTATAGCGACAGTTGTAAGTCATCGGTATTCAGAGCTACGTAGAACGCGTCGGCACTTACCAAAGATTCGCCCGTTCCACACTATTCGCCCGAATATCCAAACCTTAATACTCGCCCGATTTTACGATCATAAAATTATTATACGGCAATCGAGCTTCTTCGGAATCGTGTCTACATCCCTGGCGCTGGTTTATTCTTCGAATTAACGTCTGTCACGAGAAAGTGCACGATCGTTTCGTTTCTGTAACTTGCCACTGCTCTGAAGGTTGTCGCGCATACGAACGGTTCTTTCCGCGTTCTTCGCGCTCTTCCGATCGGTTAAACTTTCGACTCGCTCCACTCGTCAGCCAACAATTTTCTTTCAACAGCCACGACTTACACATAGGAAACATGTTACAGGCATCGTTAATCACATCCGCCAACCAAAAACCAATATTTAGCTTTTTCTCCTCTTCCTGTAAACAACATTCGACATTTTCGCGCGTCTGTCGTATTCATCGAGAGATCCCGTGCAATTAAAATCCCTAGTAAAACAGAGATTCCGGTTCCTTTTTCAACGAAGAGGAAAAAGTTCTGCTCTTTGTTACGCAGCGTTCTTTGTCAGGTGAATTTTATTCCGGTATTAGCGGCGCACTGATGAAAAATAGCGTTTGATAAAGCGAAGCTTGAATATTCAAACTAGGAGTGAACAAAAGCGTCAGTCATTGAAATTTCATGCCGTTTTTTGCTTGCACGTTCGATCGACCAGCGAATCGATCGTTTTTCCCCCATAACACCGTATTTTTTCCCCACGCAGCGGTAAACAATAAATCGATCAACACTACGATTTATAATATTCATTAATCTATAATAATTGTCCCGTGGAAATTCGAACGCAAACAACATCCGATTGAAATTCTTCCTTTTCCTTGAGTAAGACCTTCCATGGGTTAACGATGCAGCCCTCGTTTGTCAAATTGAAAATGCGAAGATTGAATTCGCGACGGATCTTCTCCATCTGCAAGGGCTGTGAGGTCGTTTTGAATTCGATACGCGTAGCTAACGTTTATCACGACGAGGAATTCTCGGTGAGTCCTTTAGGTAAAGGGAATTACTGGGACGGGATGGGACGCGATGCGATGGTTAAAATCGAGCTCGAAGACGTAAACGGAAGGGTAACATTCCGGTAAACGAGATATTTTAAGGCGAAGGATCTGCGCTCTAGATTTTGCACAGGGTAAACAGTTCACGATCCTCGAGTCTTTCTTTCGAAAATGAAATTCGCCGTATTTCTGTTCATATTCGTAGTCTCTCGTATTGGTAAATTGCTCCGTGATAGCGATACGACGATCAAGTTGCGTTTTATTTCGTTGGTTATACTAGAAAAATCTCTTCTGCAAATGACTAATTATCGATAGTTAATGGCCTGCGGTAAACGGGAATCGTACAATAGCAACGTTTTTTCGCGTTACCATCCGATGACGAATCACGCGGTTTCCTTGTTCGAATGGCTCGAACGATTTAACCACGTTCGCGCGATGCAACAGACACTTTAAGATAGATTTATACTTTGTACCATACAGAAACGGTAACGTCGCACGTCTTCCGTTCGGTGACGGATAGTGTGAACGGTCTCGTCTGAAACACATGTTTCGATGTTCTGTCGTGCCAGCGCCGTTCCGTACGTAACGTGTCGGAACGGATCCGCTACGCTATACGTATACGAACAGACCTATCTTACTACTCGCAAGAATGTTCGTCGGGAGTATGTAAGTTCACCTTTAAGGTCGATTTATTATTTAATCGTATTCGACGCGGAACGCACACACACGGATGCTAGTATTCGTATTGTACGTACGTTTGTCGAACGACGACATTCAATCAGTCAGTCAACACAAAGCGATTCGTAAAGGTCTATATTGGGTTGGCAAGTAAGTGATTGCGGATTTCGTCATTAGGTGGTATTGACAAAATCCGCAATCGCTTAATTGCCAATCCAATAATACCGAGCAAAAATGTTTTTTCATTGAAGTATGTACATATGTATCATATAAGTACGTATTACATTTACCGGATTCTTCCAGTTTCCTTCCAATTTTAACCCATGCTGCTCCTTTTTCTTCATTATCGTCGCCATTTCTATCTTGTTGATCGCGTAAAAAAATATAATCTCCAAGTTCAATAAGTTTTTCAGAATCCATCATTAGCGCCTGTTGCTGTTACTGTTACGTTCGAACATACGACGCACACTGTCAGCATCGACGCGTTCCGTATCCGACAAAGTAAGTTCGTTCCGATTTACACTCGATTCGATATACATTTATTGAATTATATAGGTGGCATTTTGTTCCACAACCTTTCTCCATTTTCCATCTCAACTCGAATATTCCATCCTCTCTCAGAAGCTCTCAGGTTTTTCGGCGGAGAACTTTCCCACGCGATTCTTTACGTCGACCAAAGTGCTTAAAAATCGGAACGAACTTCCCGAGCGACCCAATATATTACGCGAAAATGCCGGACGGTTGGACCGATACGCGTCTGTGCCGATATCATACGATACGTATAAATATTTCTACTGAAATACAAAATATAAAAAAATATTTGTCTGATCGGTGCTGAATTGATACATCCATCTCGTGTTTGCGCGGATAATATAATCCGACCTTTAATCGTAGTTCGTGCAAAGGCATTTACGAAATCGGGGAAACGCGTTCTAAGCTTTGCGCGTTACCGTATGATGTACCGTTGTGCATGTTTCTACGGCATTCGTGAGTTTCGATTTGAAAAAGCTCGTTCCACGATACAATTATACCTGCGTGTTATCCTAACGAACACGCGAGTTATCGTTTCAACGTTGAATCATCTTGTTAAACGTACACACGTTGATAACCATCTACATGGCAAATTTTTCTTCCCTTGTACTCATTCCTTTTATTCGTTCGTTTACGTTATTAAAATATATCGCGGCTCGGTACAGAAAAATCATTCGGACTTTCCGAAATTATACGATAACGATAGTAGAGATTCCGAGCGGAAAGTATTTTTCATCAAGTTTTTGTGTCACAGTAGTAAATACTTCATTGCGAGGTAAACCGGATGTAGACGAATCTTGTGTTGTATTATACCGGTTATAAAACGCGTGACGGCAAGGAAAATTGTTTCGTGGAGAGGATGGAGAGAACGCAATATAAAAGAATTGATTGCCCTCGATCCAACAATGAGACCAAGTAATAAAATTGCTCCTCGTACTCGGAAATTTTCTGTACAAGGCGCAACCGGTTCTTTCCCATTATTTTTTCCCTCCCTTTTCCCATTTCTTTCACCCTCGCTTCGTATTTCTTCCCCCCCTCTGAACCCGAGCATTCTTGATTTTCATAAAACGTAAGCGTTATCTTTGGACCGTTGATATAAAACAAGTTGAAGCTCGTTTACTTATCGCGGCTATATTACGTCTGAATTTGTTTTCCAAGAAACGAACAATACGATGCTTACTCCCATAGAGAATCGATTTATTTTAATACGCTTTTATAAATTCGCCAAGTCGTTTCTCGTCATTTCTATTACGTTATTGTTCACGCGTCGTGCAAACAAACAAAGCAGTTGTTGCAAGCTTCTTCGTGTACGAGTGAATACCCTGTAATGGTTTTCAGATGCTGCAAAGTGTGCGCTCGTGTCGAGGGAGAACCGTGCGGTGGCCTGTTTGGATTTTCCGGAAGTTGTGCTGACGGCTTACAATGTGTCATCAAAAATTTGCTGCCCAACACTCGAGAGGTGGACGAGGGAGTCTGTACAAGTGAGTGGTATCCCGATTTTATTCTCGGATTTATCAAAGTACCGTGGAATCTATTACCTTTATGCGTGGAATCGATGCCGGTCCGATAGCGAAGGAAGAATAATGGTGCGTAGATTTATGAAGCGATTTAAATCTCTTTAGGAATCGATCTTTAGAATCACGATGATTAATAACTCTTGTGCCAGTTTCTGAAACTTGTACCGATCGATTTTTATCATAACGCACAGTTCTTTCGTCTCTGCTTTTTCTTATCCTCTGCAGCGTCAAATTCGATGAAAACTCACACAGAATCACAGGTCATTTTTCTCACGACACGTACTTCGTAGAGGGTACGTTTCTAAGTACTGAATTCTGCAGCGGCATGTATATGTGTATACAGTGTATTGATAGCAATCGATAATTTAGCACGGTCGATGGTAAACTTTGGTAAAACGATCGTTTCACCGAGGACATTAACGTAATGACATTTGCATCTGACGAAGGCACGAAAAGCAACGTATACGGTAGTTTTTATCCTGCATCGATACAGTTACGTTCTTCCTTTGAATACGTACGTATCCGTTATCGGTTCGTGCGATGCTTTCCAAAGTAATCGATTAATTAGAAACGATCGGAATTCATTCGTTACGTGGATATAACAACTACGATAGATATGTGGCGAGCAATCGAGAAAAAGAAGAGCCACTCGTTTGCTAATCGTGTTGAAATGACGTTAACGAGGACAACCTTTTGCGGTCGTGATTATCGACATGGGGAGGTAATAATAGTATTGCGCCAGGGACGGGTAACGATGCTTGGAAAATTTTACAAACATATTATTTCTATATTCGCGCGGTTGTAAATGCGAATGTAATATAAATTTATTTGCTCGTAATATCACGGCACACGATTTAGAATACAAATTGCGTCGTAAACATTATCACGGTGTAAACGTTCGCGACAGTTGAAAAACATTTGGCAACTTTTATTAATAGAAGTAGTTACAGAACCGTTTATTAAGCGCATATCCCGTTAAAAGTCTGCTCGTTATGCGCCAACTACGGCCGTCAAGTTTTCGAATTCGGCCGAATTTCTATATCGTTTTAAGTGGCCTTTCGAGGCAAGTAAAGCAAAAGCGTAGCTTAGGATACATCTTACGAAGTCAATCGATATCGATCTATTCGTCTCGAGCTTTCAAAGAAGCGACTCTTTTGTAAGTTCTATAAACGCTTCTCGTAAGTTCTCGTTTCCGACGAGTAGGTTACCTCGAGGGTTGGAGGATGGTGCGCGATAATAAGAATTGATTTCAAACGAGCATTTACAAGCCGTGCTTCGCTCGACATTCTCTACTAGCGTTTCGTCGCGGCGCACCTTCTGCGACGATGTTTCGTGGTCTTTCGTATTTCAGCTGTTTGCCAATTAACAGTTGCGCACACCTACAAACGATACAAGAGCTTTATCTCGTTTCCATGGAACTCTGCCAACTCTAGTCTCCTCTTCTTTTGACTTTACCTTTTATTTCCCCTCTTAGCTTCGACCTACGGTCCCTTCGTTGAAACTTCTTAACTTTCGACTTTGAGCAACTCGAGCCATGACTGTGGACCCGGTTAGATACGAACGAGGCAGCTCCAGCCGCGAATTTAATTGAACAATTTTTCCGCTGCTACTCCGCGTTGTTATTACTTTGTCTCGTGTCTCTAGCGAGGTTAGCAGAAGAAGATAATAGAGGAAACTTTGAAAAAAAGAAAATAAAGGAGAAAAGGACAAAAATCTTGGATTTGGTACAAAGAGAGAAACTAGAACCGCGTTGTTTGAAAAATCTTGAGACACGAACAAAAAGATTCGAACGTTTAAAGTTATTCGGTATCGTCGCCAGATATATGCGTTAGGGTCGTGATCGTAATTTTGAAGTCTTACATAAGTTGGAGGAATAGCCAGGTACCTGTTTTGGTAGCCGTGCCTCATCGTGGATTCTTCCGAACATTGCAATCGTCGTGTTATACCCAACCTGGTTTACTATGTACGTTTGTAAATGGCAACGAGTCGATTACGCGTGACAGCGGCTCGAGTTGCTTCTAAGAGTCGAACGTGATCGGTAACCTTGTAAACTGGCAGCTGCCTCGATAGCAAAAACTCGTGTACGATCGCGTGGATCGCGTTAACATCTCGATATCATAATTATCGTTCAATTTATTTACTTAGATCGAGTACGGGACGGATCCTTTGATCCGAAGGTTTACGAGTAGCAGTCACGCAAGCGAAACAATATTACACGAGCAAGATTAAACGAGGAGCTGACTAAACGCGCAAGGTAGCATAATAATAGAAACAAAGTGTAAGAGCGAAATAATGATAATAATTTTGCTAATGCCATTCGATGATACAATAGAATAAGATAAAGTGGAATAAGGTAGCGAAAGGAAAGGTAAGAGAGAAAGGAGGAAAATGTTAAATAGAACCACGAACAGTCATCGGAGTGGCGCGCTTAAAAGAGTTTGGACAGCTAATAACGAAGTAAATATCAGTGATTCCTTATTTGCAGTCATTAAGTTTGCGTATCCTAATCCTGCAGTGCCTTGAAAACCGTTGTTTTCGCAGAACGATTTGTCTTCTCCGTTTGTAAGTAAAATCAGCGCTTTTCAATTCCGAAGCGCCGTCATAATTGAAAGAGTTCCTCTTGTTAATGGCGAAAGAAAATAAAGGAGCGATTGTACTCGAAATCTCTTTCCTTTCGATCGAACGCTCTTCAGATTCGAGATCCAACAGCTCATGAACGCTTCGATACTAATTACTCGTACCATCCTCTCGTTATTATCTTAAAGTGGCAGGTAATTGAGTTACTTTGACTCAATTTCCTCGCGTTGGGAATCAAGACTATCTTGCCTTTTATAGATGTATATGAAACGTAGCTGGTCGGCGACGTTAATCCGAGAAAATGCAGTTTGAAAGAATTTGATTTTCGTTCTTTGACATGGAATACTCTTACCTGTTCTTTTTCCGCTACTTCCTCCTCTATTTTTACCTGCGTATTACCCGTTAAACGCCACGTTCTCTCCTATCGTACCGTACTTCTATTCGGCTTGGGTTTTACTTTCCTCGTAAACAGATAATCCTATCAGACCATATAATTTATATAAATCTATTAACCTTTTGATTCGCTGCAGCCTTTGGGAAAGTTATAAATCAATTTTCACGACCATTCAATCTATCGCAAGATCCGAAAGTCTCGTTGGAAACCGTTTAAGAAAAGAGCTGCGCGTACACTTTGGTCGCGAATATGCATGCCTCCGTGAATTTAAGTCGATGCATATGCTCCGGTACTTGACGTGGAAGCTCAGGTACTCAGTATTCATGGAATATCGTTGCTCGAACGTAAGAGGTCGTGACGAGGGGAATAGAGGGAGACGAACAAATTAGTTTAGGTCCTTTATATTTACATTACCGTGCTTTCATTTAAAAACCGCTGGCACAAGCACGCACGCATCGTAAAACTCCAACTTAGGTTTCGCGGTTCGTAAGCTTCCTCGGTAAAATCCTTTCGCTATCGTTTCGTAGTTTTAAATAGGGACAATAGAACGAACACGAACTCTGTGAGCATGTAATCCGTACTAACGAAACCGATCACATGGAACACGAATGGAGATATACGAAAGAGGAAAAATAAGCATGGATATAAAAACCGCGAAGAGGAGAAAACGGTGAAATTTTTACACGTTTGAAACTTTTCCGCTCGTGGAACGTTATTTAACGTAGATGAGAATAATTCATTGCACCGCGTATATTTATTTCATCGTTTGCAGGGAAAAATTTCGTTCGACATTATGGAACGCGTGCAGTTGCGCATATTTTATCCGCTTGGTATCCAACGTGCCTACCGATAGCCAAGTCAGATAGAACCCAATGTACGTTACATCGATTTGTATAACGTGCAACTCAATTAACCAGCGTGATTTACTTTAGCGATCTGCGAGCGCATTTCACGCGACACCTCAGATTATTATTGCAGCCGTACCGAAACCAATCTCATAGATCGAATTTATCGCACTCTCGGATACTTTCTACGTTCGAACGATATTTTTCTCCATTGTTTTTGCCTGTAGGTTTATTTAGCGAATCGCGATGTTCTTGCGAATGAACGATCGATCGTTTCGACGAAATAAAATGAAAATGGAGAGAACACGCGATTCAAGCAAGTTCGCGGTATCTTGGATATTGTATAATTCATCGATGCGATAACTCTGTGGTAAGATTGCCAGTTGTAGTTTTATTCGCGTCTGGGATTCGAGAGTACGCGTACGTCGTAAAACGTAATGTTTAAACGGATAAAGATCCATCGATAAGCGTAACTTATCCGAAATATCGGACGAAGGAAAGGACGAGCGCGGATAGAATTGGGGTTGCTGAACAAACGACGAAGCGTAAAAGGGAAGACGATCATTATCTCGCGGTAGGACGCGTTGTAGTCCATTGAAACGAGAACAAGTCTGTCTCGACGATCTCGGCGTGGTTAAGGAAAAAGAAGGGAAAGAATGGGAAAGACGGTAGAAGATATCTGAGCATTTACGGACCATTTCCTCGCCGTTGCTCATAATGACGTTATTGCCTTTTCGAGGTTGGCTGGAGGTTGGTGGTAAAACTGTATCTGAATTCGTTAACCACAGACATTATCGGTTTTCGGTCGACGTAGCGGACATGTAAATTCATCTGAATTAGCCAGTACTCGCGACAAATATTACGTTCCTTTTTGCCACACGTTACACAGGAAAATCTGTAGGAGAATTTCGAGAGGAAGGTTCAATTTGTTGCTCGTTTCTACCAACGATATCAAGCACGCGTCTCGTGCATTACCGGACTCATCCGCTTCTGACCGTTGCGATGAGAATGTGTCACGTACGAATGTCGTATACGTAGATTTATGTTTTCTAAAATCGTCATATTGTCGACAGCATTCAACGACGTCCTTGACGTTGAAAGCATTTTTAATCCCTTTGTGTGCATTGCATTTCGTTTAGATGATATCGAGTCTGTCGGACTCGTCGGCTAGACGTGCCGTGTGCCGTTGCTATTATTCAGAGAAACGCAAAGGGAAGCTTCACGTTCTTTTCCATTTTATTAAGAAGATAGAAGCGGACAGATGCTTTTCCTGCTTCGGCCAGTTATTATTTCCCTGTAAATGCAGGCTGCGCTGCATCCAGTTACCTAGCCTTTATGTAATTGCTTGCTTGTAATGGCCCATTTTTTTAAGCGTCCTAACATTCCACTTCCATAGTTTTTCTATAGATATACGTATAGGTAAAAATTCGAATCGGAGAAATCCGTGAATTTGCCTTCGTACGATAACTCGAGGCAAGGACACTCGCGCATCCATAGTGTATAGGCACTTTATACGGATCTTGTTCTACGATCTACGATACTCGTATATCCTTGGAAAGAGAGAAGACACGGCAGATCGGCTCTGTACAATCGTACAGCGTGGTGGTTAAGTAAACGACGTTAAATAGTTCGTTTTCTTCTTTTTATACGACTATGGATTAAAAATTAGATTATGCAGGCTCGAGTAAGTTTTGTGGTGAAATATTGACCGTAACATTATCTGCACGAGCCACGTATCGTATAGCCGTGTATGTGCGTACGTGTATACGCATACATATATAAACAGCGTGTACGCATCGTTTGCATGGTCGCAAAGTGATATCGAGCTCGATTAACCAGCACGAGCACGTCGTACCCTCTTACGAGTAAGGCGAGATCCTCGGTCAGCCATGAACAACGTTTATGCGATAAATTAATCACAACACTTCAAAGCTCTGCTGTACGAAACATAATTGCGCGAGCGCTTAACAAACGCTACAGGGAAAGTTGAGTTTTTAAACGAATTTCATGTCCTGTACCGTCCGCTTCACCGTTGTAAGTTTCCAAGCTGTTGTCTGCTCAGTCTATGGTACCAGCCTATTCGACCGAAAGTTTCAATTATTTCTTTACCTATTTATTTATTCGTGTATTTATTTATTTACGGGGAAAAATAACGCATTTAGAGTAAACGCGTTAATACGAAAGTATCACGTATTAAATTCATAAAAATACATAGACGCCGATTTATACAGGTAAAATTCATTAAGGACAACGAATCAATAATTGTTGATTAGAACACGGAACGAGATACGAGAAATTCTTAATTACTAGATTGAAAGAAGATATCAATTATATATATATATATTTATGAGACTCGGTTAAATTTCGCGAATTTTTAAGCGTCGCTGCTCCAACTATATTTACATATTTATACTTCCAAGATTCTTTCGTAACGAGAGTCCTATTAAAACCAAAAGCACCGTGTTTACTCGGCGTGAATATGGGTTACTACTTAAAAGAACGTGGAACGGCTCTTTCATAGGAGTTGCATGCCTGTGTCGATGGAAACCGAAGGAAGTTTGGCAAACGATAACGTGGTATACATTCGGTAAAGTTCTTTGCCACGGACCGTGACTAATTTCGCAGAAAAGTTTCGATGAAACTGATAGTCGCTAGACTGCGAGGAAATTCTATAGAATTTAATAATCATCGCCGGGATCTCATAGAGATCTGTTTTTAATCACGGTATGCCGAAATTACGAAACGACGAATCTGACTTTTCACCAGTTGTTCTACGTATACGTGTAATATCGTTGCGCCGTTCAACCAATGCAGCGCAGAACTACCGTGAGAAAGAAATCGCGAGAATTTGCGAGCGTTCTTATCGAATCTTACATGACGTAGTATCTGTTGGTACCGGAACGCTGCATTATCTACGTAATGGAACTGCATTACGAAATACTTTCGTCGAGGATTTCAACTAAAACCACCCTAGATAATTGAAGAACGTCGTTGCATAAAACAATTTTCAAGCAATGTTCCGTGGCAACATGGAAGCAAAGAGAAAACCGATTGGTAAGTCCGTTGATCCTTGTTTGGTTTCCCTCGATGAAGTTTCCTACGAATATGTTGGTGTTCGTAGCGAGACGATAGAGAAATAACAGTTAGCCAAAAACGATGAAGCTTCGGCTTTGGAAAATCTGCGGAACGAATGGAAACGATCGGTCGAGGAAGGTGTGCGAAATATTTAAGCTGAAATACGAATCACAGCCTGAAAATGTGAATGCTTCTTCTCTTTCTTTCGTTTATCGCGAAAAATCTATAATCGCTGGCCGTTTTTGCATCGGTACACGGAGTGCAATGAACGCTGGCGTAGAAAAAAAGCTGCTCGTCCTCGTTCGTTGTCGAGGGGATGCATACATGCGTCACGAGTACACGCTTCAGGCTCTATGTCTTATGCAGTAGCGTAACGGAGATGATTCGCTTTTCAGAAGAAAATCCTTAGCGCGAGAACACCATGCATTTTGGAACGGTGGAAATGGCGTCGAAGCGCGACGACGACCGGGCCGATGGTAGCGGCGGGTCTTTAAAGATGAATTCGTTTAACTCCCCTGCCACGGCTCGTCATTCTCGAGTATTTTTTACTTCAACCGTGAGTTCGTACTGTGGCATTACGTAAACCTTCGGATGACTGCTTTTCCACCGTACAGTAGTCATTCTGCGAGATACATTGTACCGTAGCTGTTGAAATAGTGCGAGCAAGTTTACAACGCGGTGCCGTCGTGCACCGTGTTTCCTTCAAATATTCATAAACGAGACGATGAAACGCGCTAAACTCCATTTACTCTTGGCGACGCGACAGTTCGCGCGATTCCTAAAGCGTTTCACCGTGGTCTGTGCACACGCGATAACTTCTCTATCCTCGCGAACGCGTATTATAAATATTTGAAACGACACAGTCTGATAAAACGTCGTTGCTGTCGACGACAGATGGTAAAAAGATTGGGCGCGGCGCGCGGTACAACACTGCGTGAAAGAGCTTGCTCGCAATTTCGATGTTTGATCGCTTTTACGCGCTTTGCTTCGCGCCCGATTTACCAGCAACGACGGACAATGAGAAACCATTTTTCCTTTTTAACGAACGCGCCAACCTTTTCTAGAAAAAGAGTTCACGTTTACGCGCGCTACTACGTCGAAAACGTTGCTTTGTCGAAAAGAGTAATGTACCGAGCGCGCGTATTCGCTTTTAAACCTACCCTTAACATTTTGTCACCGAGTACAGTGTAATTACGAAGTCGAGTCCGGTATGCTAAAAAAAGAGGAACGCGCATATTAAGCTTGCTTTTATGACAGAGAATATTACACGAACGCAAAGTTATATTTTTCCCTCGCTGGCTAATTTAGCAATAAAACGTAGAATTTCCAACAGGCCCGGCCGCGTCTCGCGAATATCGTAATAATATCGCGATGGATCGATTTTAAGGGCGCTTACAGAATACCAGTATCGAGGCTGATTCCGTTTAATTGCCCCGAAGAAAAAGATAGCGAACCGATCAACAACATTGAAACGAAATCGCGGCGGTTCACATATCGATGTTGGATATTCGATTGCCTGGTAAGGCCGCAATAAAATCGCAAGGGTCGCGAGTAATAGTCGGTCTGTGGTCGATGGCAGGCTTCGAGTCGGCCATCGAGGCGACTCAACGTCCATACCGGGAAACCTCGTTTCGAATCAAATAAACGAAGAATAGTCCATTTCCAACGACAGATGTTCTTCCGTTCAGGTGCATATAGATCGCGGCTGTATGCATACCACGCGTCGAATATCACCGTCCGTAATAGCCTCTGGTATAAACAGTAGTTTACATCGCGTCACATCGGTCCGCACGAGTTTGCCTCGCGCAGTTATACGTTACATTATACGTACACCTATGTTATATATTACCTTTATATATGTATTTACACAGCGAGGGACAAGAGTATTCGTACATTTTTTAGAACGGAATAATTTTTTTACAATTTTTTTTTTTTTTTTTTTAAGGGGTTGAAGCGATTAGTTCTTTGGATGGCGTGTAAAACATTTATTGAGAAAATCGTAATTGGTCGGAATAGCGAAGAAAATAGCAAAGGTCGGTTTTTTGCGAGTTTTTCATCCGGGTCCCTAATGAAAATTGAAACAACGCGCTTCGAAGAGGCACGTCAGGTATGCAGGATGTAACAGAATACGCGGAATCCACAGCGAGAGTTGATCGTACACCTAGAAACGATGAAAACGGTTCACATAAACGTACGATTTATGAGGTACTTCGTTTATGAGGTACAACCAATTTCGTGACGCCTATTGGAAATGTCGAAATACCAAGGTCTCGGAATGGAACGAGCTTTCCAACGAATTTTGGAAACACCAGTAACCGGCCATAGTGTAACCGGACCGTGTAACCGGAACAGTGTAAGATAACAAGACGTCTACGAGTTTACTTTGAAACGCAAGGTGGTCGTTTCGAGCGTCCTCTGTGTAGCTAATTAAACGACAAAAGAATCGTAACAGAAAATTCGTTATATCTCATAAACGAAGACGGATAGGGTATGCGTATGACTGTATGAACTGTTTCCATTGCTTTTAAGTGTACAATCAGCTCTGGAAATGGTTGACACATGTTCTGTCACATCCTGTATGTATGCGGAAAATTGTATGCAAATCGGTTAATGTGGGAACAAGCGGCAGGCGTCGAAAGATGTAAAAATGATCAGATTTTGGACCGAAAGTCGCGAAAAATTGCAGTTTTCACCGTTTTTAATCGTTTGTTGCTTACAACGATGTTAACCGATTTCGATGAAATTTTCAACATGTATATAGCTGGTGTACATCTTCCAAATGCGTAGCTCAAATTTTCATTACAAGCCCAGATTAAATGTCGTTAAAAGCGACAGTTACATTTTTTTTTGCGCGCGCTAGTCCGATCGATAGCGATTTTTTTGTCAAAAAACTTTTTACCCTACATATTTCTTCATCTATCGAACCAATCCTCTTAACTTCTCGAAAAGAGGCTCAAGTCGTTTGGTGCTATTTTAAAAAAAGTTATTCTGTTTCGAAGAGTGTACGAGTAGTTTTGTTGCTCGTTGTATATATGTACATGCAGGTACGCACACAGATATACATGTATGTTTCAACCTACGTGTACGTATACAATGTATCGTATGTACATTGGCGCAGTAATGCAGACACGCGAAAAAATACGTGAATCGCGTGAGTGGAAATTCTGCTTGCACGCGAATGAGGATATTTTGATTTTAGAACGGGTTTCATGTTTCGGTTCTCGTATTTTTTTTCGACTAGTTTGGTAGATGGAAAATTGCTAGCCGTGCGACAAATGTGCCCGAAATACACGCCGCTTCCAATTTGCACGGTTAAAGAACGACTCGGATTGCTCGCGAGAATCGCGGGGCGTAGTTTTCTATTCGTGTCGATTCGCGTTTCAATTCGCACGTATCGCGCGATTCGTGCGACCCACGAATCACGAACGCGTGATATTTTACCATGGCGTGGCAGAAATCTAACATCTAATACGCTCTTAGACGTTACCGTGTTCCAAGTGTCTATAGACTACTCTCTTTCTTCGTCATTCGCGCCTCACCTTTCGGGGTTCGAGATAAAATCGAAATCGTTTGAATTCGCGATCCAACGTTCGCAGAATCGTGGCGTTAACGTCGATCGAAATTAAAACGAAATACGGTGGAAGTTAGATACTTCGAAGGTAACGTTCGAAGAAAAAGCGCGTTTTATAAGCGTGGAAGAACGTGGAACCGTGGGAAGGGAAAGAATATTTATTTTGCCAGCGAGTTCTATCGAGTCGCTTCGGTACTTTTCAAAGTTGGAACGTTCGAACGCTCGAAACTTGGAAAGTCATCGGCTGATTTCCCCTTCGGTTTCGCGGTCTTTACGTCCGAGTAAAGAAGTCGTATCGCTAACGGGACGATCGCAAAGTATAGCCAAGAAGGAAAGTAAACGGAGCCGAGATTAATAAATGTACGTGACCGGATTGCGATTTCGACGAAGAAAAAGCATCGCGAGTAACTCTGTGGCCTACGTATCGGCGTACGTACGGCGAGGCAACGTAGGAAGCCCAGTTTCTCAATGTCGAGCAACAAATCTTGAGAATGGCTCGTAAGCGTACGCGCTACTTGGCTGGCATTTCTATGCGACTCTTCGTTCGCCTGTATCTACCTTTTCGTAACTGTGCGCCAAATGAATTTCGCACGAGAACGAACACACGCGCTCAAAAGTCTGTAGATCATCTCTGCTATTCGGTACGCGTTGTTCGATCGAACGTACTTCTCCATTTATGATCAAAGAAATATTTAACGTAACTGTCGGAACGCTTTCATTGCGCATCTTCCATTACCGTTCCTGTGCTCTAACGCTGTACAACCGAAAAAGCGTAGGTGTCTTCGCCCAAATACATACGCGTACTATGTACACTGTGGCTGAAAGCGCGCGCTAGCTATCTCTGAAAGGGGAAGAGAAAAAATGGAAAATCGGATGGAATCGCGTCGATTAAGATTCGTAGGTTTTCGATCGGTGCGTATCGGCGAGCGACGTCATAGATAGAAGGTAAATAGATTTGCAAACGCGGATGTTGTTTAACGAAAGGCGGGGAAGAATACGCGTAATCACGCGAACATAAACGGTCGATACAGAAATCGACAAAGGAGATATTGTGGCAGGTATATGGCGACTTTCGCCCGTGCGATAGACAGAGCGAATACTCACTTACTTTAAGAAGGATAGAGTAAATAAGTTGAGCGAAGGACTCGTTGTGTACGCTGAGTTGCGAGGTCTATAGGCAGTCTGTCGGTCTGTATACGACTGCAATCGATTACTTGCTTTATTTCGCGTAAGCCGCTGGGACTTCACCGAGCTGTGTGCGATTACATTGGCAGCCGCGTTGCGTTGGTGTACGAGCGTGTGCGAATGCGCCGGTGCGCTCGCGTGCGCTGCAGGATATCAGACTGAGTGATGTGCAATTCGTGACATTACGTGAATCGGTAGGAGACAGCAGATCCGAAGCGAGAGATACACGATGTTATAACATCGATGGATGCACGGGATGACCTGAATGCATCGCATGGATTTTGCGATTTTATATCTGATAGGATACTGATCGAGAGAAAGCAAACACGCAACTGCAATTTTTACCGTGTTGTGGATGTCTCTATCGTCGAACGTATCGCGCCTGTGTTCGCATTCTATTCTATCCCGGTTTCGATACAAGTCGCGTGTCTTGACGCCTGTCCGATCACGCGATCAAAAACGATCCATCTCATCGTTAAAACTTTAAACGGTGAACGGCTCAAGGGAATCTCTGCTTTTTTCAAACGCGTTATTTCGAATTCCGCGGCAATACAACGCCAGTTTTCAACCTACTTTCTGCGAATAGCACGAATCGTAAGAAAAATTTGCTCGATTTACAGTCGATACGTATCTATATGTATATGCGTCGACGAATCTCGTAACGTTCGTATCGTTACTCTTTCCGCCAACGTCGGGATGTTTCATTGAATTTACTATAATTTTCTGTACTACCGTGCGTTACGTATGCTGTAAAAACAAGCTCGCTTCTTTCCGATAGCTGTTCTTTGTGACTGGAAAAATAAGGGCTTGGAAACGGAACGTCTACTTCGTAAGTAGACAGTGGTTGTGGAAAATTTATGATCTCGATGGAAAATTTTCTGCATGTATGGAATAATATCCGGTGGCTGCCCGAGGAACCGACCCGTTTTTGTCGTCCCGCCGTGCAACAAATACGCGTAATTTATCCCTCGCTAACGAATTTCGCGCGTGATTTTTTATAAAATTACGGAAAAGTCCACCCGAACTCGATTCGCAAATACGCACGTTTCTGCAAACAACGACGCGGCCTTTTCGTTCTCCCGATATTTCCCCGTTCCATTCCCAAAGTTATACTTCCGCAAACTGGAAATTTAATTAAACAAACGTAATCGCGGTAACGCGAACTAACAGATAGCGAAATGGAATTTTCCAGGGCGTCTTACCATACATCGGGCTTCGTACAGCGCTGCTCGATTCTTCGAATTAAAAGACGCTGCACGCGTCGCCTTTATTTCGCTATTTTTCCTATGAATAATTTACTCTGCAGAGATTATAGAAGAAAGTTATAGGATAAATCCGTCCGATTAGGAGTTTTGCCCGAAGCGAACAATAACGAACGTAGCTCGTAATTGTTGTAGATCGTCGATCATCGTTCGCGTGACAGGTAATGAGAACGCATAGTTTTAGTTTCCGGTTCGTTTAATTGTTACGGACGCGCACGTCGGGTCGGAAAACGGATAGCTGTCAAGCCGGACGGTGCATTCTGATTTCGCGGTTTTTGCACTATGCGCGCGGATGGGATTGAAAAAAAAGTCGCCAACTAGTGCCGGTAATTTTGCATTTTCCGTCAACGGATGATTCTGCACCGTGACTTCTGGTAAACGCGCACGGACTGATTAAGTCGTCTCTCGTTTCGCGCGTATAATTTACTTACAATTAGCTTCTGACGGAGCCATTATTTTTTATAACAGTATTTGCTTCGTAGCCAGGGACGTACATATACGTTGTCGTTGTCCCGCGCTGACGTTTCGCACAGACCGCGACGTGCGGTGAATTTTTTTTCACTCGTCCGCTGCAGGAAAATCAGCTTCCGCGAACGCAAAATATTTAACTATTGATTTTTCGCCGCGCGCGCAATACTGGCCGGTCGTAACAAAACTTGATCAGAGATAATCTCTTTGTTCTGTTTGCGCCGAAGCAATAAACTTTTACAATATTTTTACGCGCATTTTCGTTCCGCTGGCATGCGCCGTGCGAATATTTCTCAATCCTTTACCTTTCGGAACGTAAAATCACAAATTTAATATAGCTGGCCGAATGTCGCGCGTAAAATACGATTTCTACATCCGTGCGATTCTACACGCGCTCGTACCACCGGTTTCCGCTGAAATAAAAAGCAAGAAATCCATCGGAAATTGCCAAATATCACGCATACGCCGCCATCGTCGCATCGTTCGCATCGAAATCGTCTACGTAGTCGTACTTGCGCGTATCGTTAGAACCAGCACGTTCAAGCCTGCGTTCTACATTTACTTTGAAGGCATCCTCGTTATCGGAAATGGAACATCTTTGCCAGTTGGTGATGAACTCGTCTAACTCTCGCGTTTCCGACGATCGCATTGTCCGAAAATTTCGCTCTGTCTTGATCTAAGGACGTGGAACGCGGTTGCGGCGGTGGCGGAGCGGCGCGGCGCGGCGCGGCGCGACGGCGGCAGCGGTGGCAATTCGGTAGAGTGCGTTCGCTCTCTTGGTGTGTACTCGGCGAACCACGGCCAATTAGCCGGAAGCACATTCAAGCCATTAGCCCGAAATGAATTCGCGTTTACAATTTGCTTCAGCGTGGAACGTCGATCGGTAAACCAATCGGTAAATTCGATTTCCGGGACGCTCGACCGTGGATTATTAAACTTATCGATCGAATAAGCCTGGCTTTGCTATATCTGCTCTCAACTTGCTTATAGCGAAGTTACGGCCGTCCTTCCGACGAGTAATTTCGTTCTTCTTATTGCTTCTTCGCGCTTAAGACTCTATAAAAGCGAAAGCAACTGTCTCGAAGAGAATCGTTTCCGTGTACGTGTATACGATATTCCAATAGGTTCTAAACCGTTCGCCTGATTCTCGGTGGATTCGCAATCCGGTTTTGCACGCCGCTTGTAATTGAATCCGAATTTGTCGTTGGAGCACGTAGCGAGTATCGTTAGGAAACCGCATTATATTCTCCCGGGTACGATAGGAGCCTTAGTCCGATCTGACATACATTGTACCTGTCCCGTTTACCGATGTTAGCAACCGCGTAATTGCATGGACTTTCTCGCGTCCTCTTGTCCCCCACGAGAACTCGCTTCGCATCCCCAACGACCTCACGTTCTCTCTAATCGTCGTAAATATAGATTATTCTTTTTTCGATCGTTAATGTCGAAACGAATCACAATCAACGACAACCCGCCTACCTCGACACTAAATAAGATCCCATGGAATTTTTGTGTCCGTTTCTTTGGCGCGTTCTACTAAACGCAGATACGTACGGCGTATTAACGCTTTCAACGTGCTTTTTTTTTTATTTTATTACGATCGGTACGATTAAATATTCATATTTGTCGCGATACGTATAATCGAATAAGGTCGAACGCGAATAAGGTCGAAGGCAGAGGACGAAATAAAAATTTTTACGTTGCGGTAGTTACAAACGGTCTGGCAGTTTCGATTTCCATTTCGGATCTATCTCGATGTTCCGTTTACAATTATTCATAGCTAGCTCGCGAAAAAAAAAAAAAAATAAAGGGGGAAAGGTAAATAAAACAAGGCAAGTTGCAAATAAAGCTGCGGCAACGACATACGTGTATACGTGATCGCGTTGTTTACTTACGCCCATTTCTAGTTGGCGTTCCATTTTTTTCCTCTTTCTACCCTCTTCTCATCCTCTTTTCGTAAACTGCAAACAGCGTAAAACTTCAACGGGAAGAGAAATATCGCAAGTCGTTGTAACTTGTTTTTTGTGGTTGGCCCTTTTTCCAGAGATCCCAGGCAGATGGAGGAGGCATTGCCCGCACGGGCCAAGAATGTCCGAACCTGGTTGCAACTTGGTATCTGAGGGGACCGCCGGACAGAACGGAAATACGGTTGCAACAGGAAAATGCGTTTGTGGGCCGTCGGTGCCGTGGTGTCCGAACGAACCGCGTCCCTACGATTATTCTACTCGACGCGAGTGCACGCTCAACCTTGCTGCAAAGATGAATTACGGTAAGAAATTACCATTATTAGCACGAGAGATTACGATATATCCGATGTACGTATATTGTTCTTGCGATTCTCGGGCCGGAAACGAAACCAAATCGAAAATACCGATTTACGTTTCGATACAACGTAAAAGACATTGCCTTTTCTATCTGCAACAATGGATTTTAGAATTCCAACGCATATAATCTTCTGTGTAGTCATTTCGCTCTTTGTTTGCATTTCACGAGGATATTGAAAAGAATAAATAGGAATTGACAAACAAATCGGTTATAGGTATTCGCCTATATATACAGTTGTCCCTCCTTTTTTTTTTTTGTAAATTGTAGTCCAACGATCATATCGTCAATTTGTCAGTATCGCCATTGGTTGTTGACTGTTGTAATCGTTACGGGTTGATAAAAATGTACACAGCACGGATCAGTTTGTTTTCGATATAATATGTGTATCATAGAGAATACGTTTGCGAGTAACACGCGCTTTGAATTTTCAGACACGCGATTCTCAAATATTATAAACGTAATGTTTTGGGGAAAAGAAGTTTAGTCTCTATGACCTTGGCATATGTTTCAGAGATCTTTGTTTGCAACGTAGACGGTTTCCAAAACAATTTCCATTTGAAATCAGAATCAGGACACAGCGCTGCAAAAATATACCGACTAGTAAACAGTTGCGAAGTAACTACGAAAATATGTAAAATTTCTTCATTTGCTTAATATTCCGTCACTGTCGGTACACTACGGCATTGCCGTTTAGTTTCGTTGCGAGTTTCGAAACAAGTAAGATTTACAAAATAGCGTATCTCAAGAATCAAAAGAGACCGCCGTAAAATCGAAAGCGTGCGTTACTTGGAAACTATAGCCTCTAGCCTGTACGTATATGGCAAAAGGAAAAGCATCTGTTCTGTGTAAATTTTTATCAACAGTTGCCTTGTAATTTTATAAAATATCACACCGTTGTATTTTGCCGACGAATGAAGTAGTCTACTCCTCGGATTACTTAATTGTAATCCATATATACGTGCATCCTGTACGCGTGGTTGATGTGTTTGGTTGTTTCGTTTCGACGATAAAGCGTTCACGGGCGAAAGAAAATGAGAATCGTTAAAGTGGATGAAGTACGTGAAAGGAGAGCAGAGTTGAAATAACGAAACTGCGGCTGTTGCCCGTTAATGAAAAGAAAACATAAATAGTAGGAAAAGAAGGAACAATGGCGACTAAGAGGAACGAAAGGTCAGGAAGGTGAAGAGGTGTATATGGCCGGTGTTAATGAGAAAAAGACATAACTAGGGGTTACGTCTCGTGACGTAACTCACATTCTTTCCCTTTCTTTGTTTCGGATTAAAGTCACCGAAAATAACAGGTGCAACCTCGATACGGACGCGTGCCGAACGAGTAACGATACTAACTGTAAACCGCAGAGCAAACAAATTATGGCGGATAATCGGAAAGTTATCTACGTAATAATTGAGATGCAAAACTCATCGTGTACTCGACGAACGGTCTAACCAATAGGATAACGTTCTATGTTTCCACGATATTAGACAATCTTCTATGGCACGTATTGTGGTAGCTAGAGCGTGGAAGAGAGGAACGCTTGGCGTTGTTCTACTTCGCATCATTACCAATACTTACTCGAATGAAATAAGTTTGCGGTAATTACGGCTAGAGAGTCTCTCGAATCGTTGCATATATAGAATCGATAGTTAACTCGTCTTTTCATTGAGGCAAACTTTCAGCACATCTATTCCAGCACACTTTGGCGTTGAACGTGTAACGAAGTTGTTAGCGAGTAACAAAAGTAGTTACCTGCAACGGTGCAGAAAGTTAAATTCGATTCGTCGGGCAAAGTTTAATCGTGTACGTACTTTGAAGGTGGAAACCAGACGGATTGTTCTTTTGTCGAGGTTAAGTACACGACTAAAATTTCGAAGACCAAGTCCAAGTCCAAGTCCATGTCCAGCACCAAGTCCAGGTCTAAGTCGAAATCCAAGTTGAAATCCAAGTCCAAGTACAAGTCGAAATACGTCAAAGAAAGGTACAAAGAAGCGAACGGCGAAACTTCTGCCTCGGTTTGTTTCACGACGATAACTTTCAACTTCGGAATCGTTGCGCTTTTCTTATATACTATATGTTTTCCACGAATAATGGGAATAGCAAGCGTTTTTGCTCGGTCTATTGCGAGTTTATAAATTTCCAGCTAACTGGCTTTTCCTTTGCTTCTTTTTTTCTTCTTCTTTTATCATAATATCAGCCTCCACTTTTTTTTCTATAAACGAGTAGTTCTTCTTCTTTCCTATCAACGATAACGCTATTAATTCGTATTTATATTCCATTTTGGTAAGCATATTTCGGAGAAAAGGAAATATTACGAAAGAACGACGTTGCAATTATCTTTATCTCTAAGATAACATTGTAGTTGGAATAATCTACGTTATTAAATCTTCTTTGTTCGTAACACAACGTAATTAGATTTTCTGTTCGAGTAAAGAAAAGACAGTAAGATATATGGTATATAATTCTAAATTTAAAAAATATAGAATACATCGACGTTGAAAAGTTCTCAATGAGAAACCGTACACCGTGCTGCACGTGCTGTATCGTTAACCGTGTGACAGCCTTTAAATCAACGTTATAACAAGCTTAGTTTCAGTTTATATTAGTGTATTGCTTTGGTTTCATTTCCTACCGTACGTTAGAATTCAGTTGCTACTACGTTTCTCTGTGGAAATCAACTGTGAAACTAACCGATAGATGGATCGCCTCAACGATTGTTTGGTAGAGTTTCGTTTACAGCTCTGTACGCTCTCGCAGCTGAAATATTTGCCGTTACTTGAATAAGTTAGTCGCGTTATCGCGCGAGGTTAATAATACTTTCTTTCTTTTCTTTTCCAAATCATTTACGTTTGTAGATGATAGCCGTGTTTTCTGTCGATCGTAAGAAAAAGATTAGCGCGAATGGAATGTAAGATTATGGAAAAATTTATGAAAGAGCTACTTTCTTTCGTACACTTGGACGAGCAATAACTTCATAATTGGGTCATTACACGAACGGTTTATTGATCGCGAAATTCAATTTAATCCCTTTCGAAGACGTGGTCAGCTACGAGTTTGCCACAACTTCAAACTGTGTACAAAGGATATCTTGGAATAGAATATCATCGAAGCAAGGATGAATCTGTTTGGTGAAAAGTCAGCCATCGATGTTGTGAAAGGTAACAAGGATAGAACCGATGCGCGTATCTACTATTCTGTGAAACGCGCGTTGTTATAAAATACAATAGGTCGCGCGTGTTAAAAACTAACGAAACTTCATAGAATCGTCGATCGGCATCGTTCGATCGTCGTTACCTTTCGATAGATAGCAACATTTCAAACTGCACTGGGGTAAATGTTGAAAATATCCAAATTTTCCAACACACCGAACGGATGATCGATGAGAGTAAAGTGCTGTTACGTGTCTACAAATATTAATAGCAAATACCACGATGCTTGTCCGTGGAAGATTAACCAGAGGATTTCGTGGTCGATACTTCCGGATAACTTTACGTTTGTTCAGGATCCGTGTCGATGTGCGGAAACTTGCCATATTAGTCTTTCGCTAATCCGTTCGAGTATTTACATAATAAATGTCCCCTCATAGGTGAAATATCGAGTTGCTCAAGTACAAGTAAACAGATAATGTAGCCGTGTACGTTAGTATCATTGTAACACTAGCATTGATACGTCGTACGAACATGAATATTCGGTGTGTAGTAGGTTTCAACGTTAGCAAAAAGTTATTATTGCTTTCAGTGTTTTCTCTCATTTTGCGAAGAAAAAGGGGACACGGTGTTTCTAATATAGCGATGTAAACGAGGAAGATCCTTCGATTTGGTTTATCTGTTGAAATGGACAAATAATTCGATTATTCGAAAGATTAATTGATGAAAAAGTATCGTTCGGTAGTTTAATCTTCTTATTTATTTGCGTGTCGCTCCGTTACGTAATTTAATAAAACAGATTACGAGGCAGAGAAAATAGCGATTGAATTGATCTGTGTCGGGCGTGAGCCGCGCGACTGTGTGTAAGCACACGTAGATACGTGTAACCGCTTTCTGGGCTGATGTTGATGAACTTCTGTTTCAGATGACCTCTTTAATTCCGGAAACACGCCAAGCGACGACGTTGAAGGTGAGTCACTTTTAGTCAATTTCGAAAGTTCCCGGGAGGAGTTTTAATTGAGTGTATTTAGTATTCATCGGCGATTGAGAGTTTGAGGGATTAAAGTGAAATTACACGAGTACGCTTGTGTTAACGAACTATACGCCGCGTCGCGCTCGTAGCTTTCAGTTTATTCCGACTTTTACCTCTACATCGTCTCCACGATGAATCGTTCGAATAGTACATTTTCCTGACAAAGATATAAATTCCTTATAATGCTTTCAATAATATCTATATTATTTTACGTTCTCCTTTCTCTCTTTTTTTCTTCTCTTTTTTTTTTTACGCTATCGATATTCCTTTAAACGATAATCTCTATAACGATAAATTGGCCGGAATACGTGAAAATCTCGTTTCTCTTTATGCCGAGACGCGGAAATTCATCTAGTGTGTTATTTTTACGTATCCGAGCGACGGTTATTAATTTAATTCAATTTGTTGCACGGTTAATACTGAATTCGTACAAAAGATAAGGATATTAATATAGCCGAACGATCGTTGTATATCTCTCAATATTTTATAATATTCTTCGCAACTAAAAAGGGAATATAACGTTATAAACAAGGGTACACGTATTTTCTGAAACGATTTATTCCTATAAAATGAAACAGCCAGAGGTTTACCATATTTGATCGATGCGACGATTGCTTTACGCGTGTATCCGCGTGTTCACAAAGGCTAATAGTGGAAATGGTGAAAAAGCTTGCTGTCAGACAGAGTTTTTAACGAGTTCCGTGTTGCCAGTTACTACGTGTACTACTACAGCCACGGTAGAAGAGTCTCCGTGCGAGATGTTTTCTGTTAGCGTCTTCTGTTCATGTGTTTCCGCGATGTGCCGTCAGTGGTGTTTCTTAGGAAGATCGACTAATTAGAAGCGACCGGTGTTGTATTCGCAATTAGCACACAGCGTAACGAGACACTTGGAATTAGTTTCGTTGCCAATGGTACAATAGCAACAGCGTTAGGCAGCGCGTGTCTCATAGCGTCGAGTATTATTAGCGTTTGAAATTTTTGAAGAAATATCCGTTTCAAGGTGGAAACGGATAGAAACGAAAGGACAGAGGAAGAAGAAACGTTCAAACGTTTCTCGCGTGTTCACGCTTGGTAAAATCGAGCAGAATAAAGTAGCTTTGATCAGCAGCCTGATTACCGTGAACATTCAGGTAGATTTTATGCCGTATAGAGATACGAGGGAAGGAATCTAGTCTGGGCGGTTTTTATTTAGTTAAACGAGAGCGAAGCAGCAAGCAAGAGAATAGAATAGGGTGTCAAGATAGATGGTCACGTGGAGCATAAGCAAGGAATTGTATTACCGAAGGAGACGGCGAGAAGCGATGGTCAGGTCCAACCAGACCTGGCGGCGTACCAGTCAGATCCACGAGACGCAAAGAACTAATTCAATTTGGTAGGCGGACGTTTGGTCTTTTACGAAACAAGAACGAAAGAGCAACAATGCCGCGATAAGAACTTCCCTTTTTAGGCGAGACGTTCGCCTCTTTCACGTGGTACGTTACAATCAATGAGAGGAAGGGAAAAGGACGAAACTTTGCTGAGAAACAGGCCAAATGATAAAAGAGGTTCCGTAAATTTCGCAACACTCGTGGAAGAGCTAGCTAGAGATGCTGCGTTCCTTTCCTTTTAATTCTGTTTCTTTCCTCCTCTCCTTTTTTCCATTTTTTATTTGTCTGTTTAAATAAATCCTCTGGAGCCGCATAACGTGGAAAGTTTCCGAAACGATTTAATAAACTGCCCTATTTTAGATAATTTTGCGGCTCGAGGTATCAAAGTCAACGTAAAAACGGGAGCCGGTAATTAAATCGTTTCCCTCGGTTTAAATGCCAGGTGTCTTTGTCGAACGTCGGATACCAAATTGAAGAATCTTTCTTCTCGCGTATGGTTTCTCAGGACGCGATTAATATAATGGATATTCTTTCACGTTCCGTCAAACGGGGAATATCGAGAACCGCGATTTTACGTTGGCAACGTGTTTTCAAGGATCGCCAACCTCGAGAAAGTTATTCGATCGAACGTAATAAGAACTCCCGTGCATCCAAGATATCGATTCAATTTGCTAAAATTAATTCGTCGATTCTCCAACTGCAGTAACCGAGTTGAGGATCGTCTCGTCTTAGTTTCTTCCCTCGATATAATTATCAGACAGCTGGAGAATCGCTGGTTTAAATATCAGGAGAATTAAACCTGCTCTCGATTAGGAGTTTAATCGAGAAATCGCATCGCCGTCGTTAATCATAACCGTGCAGCGATCTGTGTCGTGATGGTAAAGTTAAACGGCGATTGCAGAAAAACGAGCGACTCGTTTCAAGCGTATGTTATTTCAAGTGACTTCTAGCTCGACGAAAATTCAGGGCTGGCTTCTCTTTCAGAAATTACAAACGTATTACATTTCCCTTGGCTTCCCTCGAAAGGACGACGGGGTAGATTGAGCGCCGAGATCGTATGCTTATCTTCTCTATGTGAGTCGAGTCCCAGTTGCTTTCCCTACTTACGAAGAAATCAAGTCCGCCAAGTTTACTTTAGGTAGGTGAGTCGAGCCCCATCTACATAGAATTCCGCGACAGATACCCCCAAGTCTTGCCAAAAAGTCTACACGCTGCGTTTTAAGCAGAAATTATATACAGAGATATAATTTTCAGCTGAACTAAAATCCGATCCTCTTCGTGGTATCTCCTGAAAAACGTTAACAAACTGAGCATCAAGTCACCAATCGCGGACATAACTAGCGAATTTTCCTATGATTTAATATACAATAATATAAAAAATTGCTGCAAGTATAGTCAACAAATCCTGCTCTTTGGTTCGTTAAGCGTACGTCTCGGGAATTATCAAACGTACGAACATGTCTATGCTTCGTTAGTTAAACCGCAATTACTCTACACATCGGTTATCTGGTTTGTAATTGCAGTAAATTGCAGTAATAAGATTAAAAGATAAAACAGTCATTTCATTACGACTTAATTCTATATTATAACAATCACTCTGTACTCTGTGTTTGAAGAGTATTTTCGTTCTCTTGTTTTATCTTTTTTTATCTTTTCTTTCTTCCTCCATTGTATTCGCTGTTGTATTCCTTTGCATTTATTATCAGGCTCAGTTCGTCTAATAGTAATAATAACAAGGATAAATTACAGCGATCATTCAGTCATTTATAACATAAGTAGCGAACTAATGATCCAAGATTTCCGCCTTTTCTCTCTGTTCGAATCACTTAGGTATTCGATTCACCTAGGTAAGGGGAACAAATGCGATTCGATCCAATTTTGGACTCGATGCTCCAATTTGCACGCGGAGTAGAGACAGACACATACACACACACACACAGAGGGAGAGTTCCTCGTTTGCAGCGAGAAGCCACGGATCTCTCTCACATTTTTTGTTTCCTTCCCATCGAGTCAACATTCTTCGTTGCATCGTAGAATCTTTGCAACTCGTTAGTATCGCCAGGCTAAACACGGTTGAGGTGTCGTATCTATCCGAGATCGGCGTCCTTTTCCAGTTTCGAGTTCTCGACAAATATGTGAAAGTCGGCGAAATGTCTTGGCGTTTTTACCAACTTCCGGAATGTTTCGAATTTCTGCAGTCGATAGTAGTTTTGGCGCTTCGTCCTGTTCCCACGTTTCAACAGGACTCTCAAACAAATCACCTCAGATCGCATTCATATTTATTTCTTTTCTTTCCAATGGACCTGGACTCTTCGAAACCGATTCTTCGAGAAACGTCCGAAGAAAAAATATTCCGCTAATTTCTCGACTCATTGGCGAACGATGGGAGAGGTAACGAGAGCTGTGTCGTTAAAAGATCGTTACACGTAGACCGTAGATCCGGACTCGCGTAGCATTTCGAATTTCAAGAGACTCGTCCGGAGAGCGTTTCATCGTAGCACGAAGAAATACTTTGACGTATTAAAAAAGAGCTGGTAGTACATTTGCCGATGAGCGCATGCAGAATGTATACTCGTATAGTCGGATTGGCGTTTTTCCTGTTGCTGCCGGAGCTAGTAATCCTCGAGGGAGGAGAGTACGCGGCAACTGTTAGCTCCGCTTGCGGACCTCCAGCATATTTGCACCGATAAAACGAATAGATTGTCCCGGGCTCCACGGCGACGACCCCTTTTATCAGAGACTCCGAAGAAGGGACACAAAGGGGGAAGAAAAGACGGTTCCACTTCGACGCAGCGAAATAGAAATCGCACCAGTGAATATCGTTACCTTTGCTGGCGTACTTGTGATGAAAGTTCTATCGCGTTCTCGATTAAACAAAAAGGGAAAGAAAAAGCCGGATAGAACGAGGAGGAAAAAGGAATAGACGAAGGAAAATTGTTAACGAAGGCAATAAAAAAGAGGGGAAGAAGGAAAGAATAGAGAGGTGAAAGGACGAAGAATGGAGGAGAAAGAGACGAAGGAAGAGAGAGAAGAAGGAAGAAATATCGATGAAAAATAAAGTTTGTATCCGTACCGGGCTAAATGAAACGAAGCTTTCTATTAAAAAATCGTTCCAGGCTTAAGCGAATTTCGAAAGTTTCCGCTACTCGTCGCGCAAGTCTCGAGAATGTCACAGGGCACGGATTAATTCATCTCCTCCTAACGAAATACTTTCTTTACAACTGTTAATTTTATTAAAAATTTGTCTTCTGTTCTAACCGGCGCGCCACTGAAACTTCACCGTAACAGGAGAAGTTCAATTAGCGCCGTTAGCCACTGAATCTACCGTTTCTTTTCTTTCTTTTTCTTCTCTCTCTCTCTCTCTCTCTCTCTTTCCGTCAAAAGCTGCTTCTCGCAGAAATTAATTTTCCTTCTTTCCTCCGTTGTTTTTCTCCGCCGTATCGTATTTTTAATAAATAACTTGTCGCCGATTTAACGACGTGCGAAAGTTTCCCATGTATACCGGAAAGTAGGTAATTCGAAAAGCGCGAGTAACGATGTAGTCGGTATATCGGTTCCCGTGGGAAATCCAAGTGCTTCATAAAGGTAGCGGGTGTCCGAAGGAAGGAAATCTCAAGTGTGACAAGGTGAGTGAAAACTCTCGGCCGGAAGAATCCGATGAAACTGTTCGTCGAAAAAAAGTTACTTTCTCGGTCGGGAGAACACCATCTTTCCCTTTAAAATGGTCCCAGATGAAGTTACACGTAACGGCGAAAAGGAGAAAACAGCGTAGAGTTTGGCTTAACAGTGGAATTTCAAAGCGTTTCGGTGCAGCGCGGCACCGCGTTAATCCTCTCTGAAACAAGAGCGTCCGACACTCACGAAATGACTGCCATTGAAAGCTAACGAATCATTGCTTGCCGCTCAACGAGAACACGTACTGTCGCGTTCCAAAATTCCTGTTCAAACGCCTCACGCCAGTTACTTCGTTCATCTAATTATCCTGTTACGAATAGATTCGATGATTCGTAAAGAGTTTATATGCAAGTTTATATCGGTTCCATTACGTTTGTACCCGACCAATATCGATCGCTAATTTTACGGCCAGCCGGCTATTACGAAAATGGGATGTACAAACTTTGCGTTAAACATTACTAGCATAGCAACAATGGTTTGAACGCGCGCTCTTAAATAGATAGGACGATCGAGCGAACGCAATTAAAACGCGAATTTCCTGCTAGGGAACGTTCTGTTACAACTTTCGTTATCGAAACAGAAGCGCGAAGCAGATAGATTAAAATCGTAGAAGCGAAGAAGGACGGCGAGAAAGTAGCGAATTTACAAGCCTTCGGGCACCTGAAATTCTAATAATTCATCGTACGTTAACGATGATTTAAATTTAATTCTATTTACGGACCTGGGCCCTTGCGCGTAAAATAATGTACGATACAAAATACATCGGCGTTGAGACGCGAATAATACCGAGTACTGTTATGCAAAATTTAGACAAGTGTACTCGTATACGCGTGATTAATAATTCAGCAACGTATACGTAAGTTTAAAACGTGTTCGATGAGATCTTCTTACGTTCTATCGTAGCGATAGGAAATCAACGACTAAGTCGTCTACTCGATCCTACTTATTCGCGATACTGCATATTCCAACAATCGTATCGGTGTGATCGAATTTGGATTTAGAAGCCGGTACATAAAATAAGGACACGTGTCCGATAGAGCGGCAGGGCAAGTTAAAGTTGATCAAGCCTAACAAACGAGGGCTATTGATTTTATTATTTATAGTATTGCGAAGGAGGAAAAGTTAGCTAATAGTTGTGAGCTGTTGGAAAGCTTTTATGTTAAAAGTATTCATAATTGCGACGTAATCGTGATGATGGTTTGCAAGAGGACAGTGAGTTTCGTAGTCGAGAGTTCTCGATGTTGAACTCTCTGTCGAAGAGATTACAAAATTTCTTGGTAGCGAGTGACCAGATAATCCAGACACGATCCAGGCAGGATAACGCGAAGGAGACGCAGAAGTCTAGAAGAGCGTAAGGATTCTTCGACTGTTTATTAATTCCTGGTTTGCCATTGTTGCGACAACTTGTACGCGATAAGGACAGGAAAGAAATTGAAGGAAATTGTGCTATTGTACGACACGTCAAGGTCACAAATAGATTTTATCGAAAAACTATTTTCCGAAGAAAAGAAGGACGGAATATACTGTATCGTATACTATATACTTCTGAAACGAAATGGAATGTATCGAATACGAAGAATTATCGTAACAATATATATATAAAATGTATCGAATTTATATATGAAATGTATGGTAGGAAGAATTATTGTTGCAACATGCATAAATATATATTGTTACTTCTGAAACGAAGTGGAATGTATCGAATACGAATAATTATCGTAACAATATACAATATAATATATATTTATATCGTATCGTAGTATTTAGAAGTAACTTATAGTATACCTAATGATAAACGAATACTCGTATGGCGATATTTTACCTTAATTCGTGGAGTTTCATTTTTACCGATAAACAACCTGGGCAGTATGTTTTAACACGCTACAAAAATATCGACTTTCCTTTAAAAAATAACCTTCGAATATTTGCAATTTCGCGTATTCATTTCGAAGTTACGATCGTTCAAAGTCGGAGAGTTTCAATTCGTTTTTCGGGGTACCGTGAATCTCGTCTACGTTGTTTACAACTTTCCCATCACATTTGCCATAAGTTATGGCACTTGCACGGTATCTT
This sequence comes from Bombus bifarius, assembly GCF_011952205.1. Lineage (NCBI taxonomy): Eukaryota > Metazoa > Arthropoda > Insecta > Hymenoptera > Apidae > Bombus > Bombus bifarius. Next base: position 1,138,122 of record NW_022884533.1, read on the forward strand.
ACGATCTATAGAACGATGTCTTATCAGAATTTTAGGTTTTTGAAGGGTTATAAATTTGACGTTTGCCGGTCATCCTCCTCCTTTCAATGGGATCGAAAAAGGACTGAAAACCGACAGATAGCGGTACCCGAGAAGGGACAAAGCTGGTCGTAAGTCGCATGCCGCATTTCCAACGTTCGATTTCCCATCTTATTTCCACGCGAAATAACCTAAGAAGGAGAAACGAAACGACGCGGGTCGTCAAATTTCTGAATACAAGGAACTTCTCGTGTTCGTACGGCCATCGAGGTAGACACATAAGTAGCTTACCGTGTAAGTATATCGCGATAATTTTTAGTTATAAACTACCACGTGTTACCGTTGTCGGCGCACCGTCCACGGTTGCACGAGCCGGAACAGCCGAGCAAAAAGTCGAAAAAGACTCAGACGTCGCGCTCTTATTCATATTTGCATCCGTTGGTGAAAAGCTCTTTCGGTAGCTGCACGTAATTCCATTCCCGATGGTAATCTTCACCGTGGCGTGGGATGGTGGAGGCGTAGCCGAATAAATTTATGGGAATCGCGCGAAAGGAATTCACACAGGTTTCGAATGTAAAGCACGTTTTCAATGTAAGTGCATTAGGGAAAGTCGGACGGTTCTCGGTTAATGGGCTGCCGATAATTCAGTTAATCGGTTCATCGACTATCGAGACGAACGCATCGAATTAGCCCTGCGCATTCGTAGTTTACTTCGAGAGGTAATTACGTCGATCGGCATTAAGGGTGGACTCGATCGTAATTCTACGAATACAAAAGAGATGCGAGGAAAGAGGAATATAGGAATCGAACGCGTTGTTCTTCCATTTCTCGTGTCCGACTGACAGACGAAGGAAGAATAATATCGGAGTCGCGGAAAACGCAAGTCGAAATCGGTAGCGAACATGGGATCCGATATCGAGTCAGAAATGGCGCGCTGTCTGCTCGGCGAATGTATCTATAGTCCGGCCTTGAAGCAGGCGAGGGTGAAAGGGGCAATCAATCTAACCCCGGTGTTTCCTTCTCCTAGCTTTTCTTCCCTTTGACTCGTTCCGCAGGAACACCTCCTCCAAATCACTTTTCGCGCTCCTGGAATACTCCGTCGAATCCGAAAACGTTTCGCCGCGATGCGGTGTTCGAACCTTCTCTATCCCCGCCTTCTTTATTTTTGCTTCCCTTTTTCTTTTTTCTATCTTATTCCGGTTGCTCGACACGTCTGCCCGAACAAATTTCTATTGTATATCGAGAACGCCTGTGCCGCGTTGTACGTCGAGGACATAAATAACGATGGAACAGCCGCTGTATCCGTGGCCTTCCTTTCGCCCTTTTCCCTCCTCCGATTCTCTGTTTCTTCTTTTCCTTCTCCTCCCTCTCTCTAACGTAGGAAAATTCAATTTTGACAACGCTCGCCACAAGCCGAGAATCTCGATAAATTTCATTCCTATCCTTTTATTTTAGTTTCGTACCGTTTCTTTATTATCTTTGCGTTTTACCGTTATCGATCTCTTTTCGTCGGGTTCTCTTCCGCGAGGAAGAGAGAGACGGCATCGTTAGCGATGTCTCGCGACAAAATTATCACGATGCTATCGTCATTATCGCGACGAGGAGAGTAACGGCGGCTTCAAAGATATCGCGATACGGGTTGGCGTGAATAGCAGCCGGTTGCACCGTTTTTACCTCGCGTCTCTCACCGACGGTCGAACGATTTGTTCAACAACGGTGATCGAACGATTGCAGCCTCGTTCGTAGCATTATGTCTCTGGATTCTCGGGTATTTAGTTGTAAATGTTGGTTCGCTAACGTTATAAATCTGAAATGAGATTTCAAATTGCGCGACTGACGTTTTGTCGATAAATTCCGACTGCCGGAATTAATTGGGTCAAGCAATAAACCGAATGAGCCACATTAAAAATAAAGCTTACGCTTGGCGATATCAATTTTCTATATTATACGAATATCGTGTACGCGATACGTGTGTATATGTATATATACTGTTTTCACGTGTACGTACAACTCGAGAAGATAATAGAATCGAGGCCACACGTTTCGTCGCGAATATCAGGAACGCGTATTCGTATATCCGGAAGCACGGGAATTAACCTTCCGGTCGAACGATAAAGTTAAAAATAACGTCACGTCGATGATCTACCGGTGAAACGTGTCATTGATGCTTTACCAGCGTGACCTTTTTGCTGTCATCGGTTCGGCCGATTTCAGTGAAAAAATTAGCGCCGAGTTACGATGGGTAACGCGAAGTGCAAAAACGACCGTGACTACAACGATCTGTCGGCATGCATTTGCACGCTACACGGCTTACCTACACGTAAATGCCCGGTTAATGCACCGTACCGGGTTTGCCCTCCGGTAGAACGCACCGCAGGAAGTTTCAGCTTTTCCTCTTGCATCTCCTTCACCGTCTAGCCCCCTCGCCCTCTTCCCTCCTCTCTATTTGCTCTCACGATGGACTTGCGTACACATCGTAAAATATGAAATATACAAGCACAGCTAGAGGCATTTCTGCAATTTCCACGAACGCGCAAGGCCAAGCTTGATTATTCCGCCGTAGTCTGCGAGGATTCGTCGAGACATTGTCGTCTGCCGCGTTGTTACGTGTAATTTTACGGCGCGGCGGCTCCCTTCGATCCGTCAGTTTTCTTACTTTTCGCCTGTTTCTCCTTTCCTTTTCTCAATTTTCCTCTTTTCTTGTTCTCTTTTTTTTTTATTTCTTCTATTTACTTCTCGAGTTCATTTTTCTTTCACGGAACGCTTCCCTTCGTTATCGATTAATTTCCCGCTCGCACTCTTTGCCGTTCGACAACGCTTCCCCCTGAAACCCAATCGCTGTCGCACGGCGTATCGATCGTATCGCAATGAAAATAGATTTGGAACGCGACGGTACGATAGCCCTCTTCCACGCGAGTTTGCGTTACTTGCACGTCGCTTTGCCACGTCGTTTATTACTTCGCGGTCCCATACAAATAAAGATTCGAACGAGCAATCTGCACGACCTTACGGCCGATACTTTAACGAAGCGGCGAGTAAAGCCGAGTCTACGCACAGTTCCCTTTGAAGGATCGGACGAGAACGAATGCCACGTTTCTCGATGAATCATGGACGGTGAAACGGCGTAAATTCGGCTTTACTCGCCTTTTAACGTACGATAAGCGGCGCTCGAAGATACCAAGGTACTCGAAGTCGCCGTTTGTGTAAATAGAAGCCACGGACAGGGGACGATGTAACGAGTTCGAAGGGTGAACATAACAAAAAAGAAGTAAGGGGATCGCTCGGTGAAATTACGACTTCCCGTTCTCTCCCTATTCTCTGCGATTTAATCTTACTTAATCTGGGGAATTCAGCGTATATTAACGTTTCTTATCTTATCAAAATTTAAACTCGTCTTTACGTATATACTACTTGTGCGTGCTTGCGTACCGACCAGACGAATATGCTGATGGCGAGTGTGATTTAAGCGCGATCAAACCAGAGAGATAATACGTTACGGCAATTTAAAAGCACCAAAGTGGTAGGACGCTACAGAGTATGGCGGTGCATAGCCGGCTTGCAAGCGGAAAATTAAACGCCAGTATGATTTTAGGTGGGCAATTTATATGTAAATGACACCACGACCATTCTACAGCTACGTCCGAGATCTCTCTAATATCTCTTTCTCTCTCTCTCTCTCTCTCTCGGTCTCTTTTCTTCCGTCTGCTCTCTTTCGGACACAAACGGCACTTCGTCTACGACAGATGTCTAATAACGTTCTCTGTTTCGATGTCGCCGTGATTCCCCATGGAAACTAATCCACGCTCGAACGTACGCTTCGCACAGCCAAATTGAACTCCTACCCCACCCTTTAGACGGATTTCTCCCGTTGTTAGAATTCGTGTTTAACAATCTCTCGCGAAATCCGCTACGTACACTCGAACGGCAGATCGCGAACTCGAGCCGATAAACCAGCCACGATATAGCAGCGAATAAATCGATTCTCGTCGGTCTTTCGTTGCCTAATTTTGCCATTGACCGAAAGAGAAATAACGATGCAAATTCGTTTGGCTCGAGGCCGAGCGTTGGCGTGATCCCACGCTCTTGCCTCCCATGATTATTTCATAAAGCTGGAATTCGCTTTAACCGAAACAGACGTCTACGCGTTTCCCATAAAAATATCGCGTATTTATTTTTTTATCGGGTATCGAGTAACTCGCGCTAATAAAGACGGTATTGCACCGAGAACAGGTTGAAATCGATGTTGCTGGCTGTCGCATTTAAATAGAACGCGTCTGCTAACTTTTATCCTTCTGCTAGACGCAGCCTGTAAATATTCGGTTGGCAACTAAGTGATTGCGGATTTTGTCATTAGATGGTATTGACAAAGTCCGCAGTCACTTGGTTGCCAACCCAATAGAAAACGCTAGGAAATGGTAGAAAACGGCAGGAAACTGTACGCGCGAACGATTTGTCAAGTAAACGGCGTTTTAATTGCGCGCATCGTCGCATGCCTGCCATTCGTTAATTATCACGATTATATAACGCGAAAATCAGACGAAATTTCTTACGCCGCTATCTACGTAACCGTGATCACGATGCAGCCACGCCAATTATTTCTCATTGATTCGGTATCCGTTGCATCTTGCACGATGCATACGCGTGACACGCCTTTGACGCGCCGTTCGACTGAGTTTGCACACGACCGCGCTCTCTTCCGCCTCTCTGCCGACGAGTATGGATCGCCCGAAATATTTTCACGTTCGATTCGTACAAAGATTTCGTGCCAAAGTCCGATAGAGTAGCAAGTTACGAGCTTAGAGCGAATTTGCCACGAACGAAAGAACCGTACAGTTACCTGATACCGACGTGTGTCGATAGTTAAATACTTGGTCGTTACAACGTTAAAACGCGAACGCGATCTTTAAACTCCTACGGTATCTGCTCAAATTTTCGGAGATTATCGAAAAACTGTACGACAACGTCTTTAAGTGGAGCGAATTTACCAATTCGGGTAGATGGTTCGAATTTCGTTTGCCGGCGGCTTTGAAACGAGCGCGTTTCAGCGTTGCGTTAATTAAATCGACGACGAACGAGAACGAGGCGCGGACGTCACGCGATGTTCGTATCGGCTCCACCTACCAGTATTATGCGTCGTTTTCACCGGAAAAGAAAACACGCGAGGTTATGCGCCATTCGGAGAGAAAAAGAGGTCGAGTCGCGAATGAATCGTAGAGACGCGGATTCGAAACGCTTTCCGGAGCCGCTTCAGCGCGGACAATCGTCTTTTGCAAATTACACACATATATCGAATGCATTTAATTCCGTTTTACTGGCTTTTCTGCTGGACGTGTTTAACTTCGGTTCGATTCAACACGAACGAAACAATCGACGTTACGCGGCGTAGTAACTTTATGGACAGTTTACGACGCTTTTCAGCGAATTACATAATAGTGTAGCTCGATTTTGCGTTAAACGTCACCCGACGCGATAACGTTCGACTTTTCCAACGTCGCGATTCACCCGGATTAAGCTCTATCGTCGATGCTTCTTCCGCGAGTAAATCGTCAGACGGAATAGTTTAGACTCACCTGGCTGCATAATGCATAAGCGCCAAAGTACGCGCTATATCGACCGAATTGCAGTTTCCTTGTGACGGTTCTCGTTTCGTATCCGACTCGAACTTTTTTCCCATTTTGACCGACGCGCATAGATCGCCGATCCAGCGCTCTCGGCGAAACGAGTCGCGTTTTTATGAAAATCTACCGTTTTCCTGGATCGAATCGAACCGCGTCCTTTCCGATAACGGATCGCCGCGTCGCGTCAACAACCACGACAAAATTATCGAGATTAGCTTAGGCTCGGTAATCTGAAGATTTTTACCTTTCAACTTTTAGTCCCGTTTATTGTGCTCCGGTCCGTTTTACGAGATGGTTGCAGAGTCGACGGATAAAGGGATAAAACGAAGCACGGGGAAACGAGGAGCGTGAAAGAACGAAAAGCCGACTCGCCTTTGGAAATCCTTCTATAATTAAATTGTCTTTTATATTCAGACGAGAGCTGAAAATGAAGCTAGTCCAGGATAAACCTACCAAGTCATTTCGCCGGCATTCCCGGTCGATTCTCTGTCTCTCTCTCTCTCTCTCTGCGTCCCCTCTTCGCACATTCTCCATCGTTTCCCAACTTTTTCTCCGATCCGCACTCCCCCTTCGTCGTTACTTAGCCCGCGCGACTTTTCTTTCTTTTCCACGAATTCTAAGAGGAGAGGGGAAAGTGAGAGGTAGACGAAGGGAGAACGAGAGAACCGTGACACATTCTCTTCGACGATTCGTTTCGTTTTCCATACCCAATTTCGCCCTCTCGCGAAATGAAGGTTCTTCCCCCTCCGTCTTTTCTCTTCACCGCCCGCGCCCCTTTCCATTCACCGTGCTCCACGATTCTGGCCTCTTCACGAGGACGTTTCAGACGCTTTTCAAGGCGAAGGAAGTTCGGTCGACCGATATCCCTTCATTTTTTCATCCCGTCTTAGCCTTCGCCGTGCCGCGCCGCTGGTCTCCGTCCTGGTCCTTTGACCCTTTTCTGATAGCTGTCCTTTCTATGTATATAAGTATACGTAGCATCTTGTCGACTAGCTCATTTGACTTGCAAATGTAATCACTAAGAGCATCCATTCGACCTGATCCTTCTATGACCCGACACTGGGCTCGCTGCTCCGCTTTCCGTATCCCGACGAGCTATCCTCCCCTATCACGATACCTACCATCGTTTCGTGATTCACCGGGTTCCCGATGTTTGCCCTAGCCCGTGCGATTGCAACTTCTCCAAGAACGTTACGTTTCTTCTTCGCCAGAGTCGAAAATCTCGGCCAAGATTCGTTCGTTTCGATTCGCCGATTAGGATTTGGTTCGACCGATCGATTCTTGGCCGGGACGTGTTTGCAGTTTGCGAGCCAAGCATCGAGCCGGAGGGCAGCTTCCGCGAGAACGACGCCAACGTTTCACCTTTAAGTACAACATTTTGTTTACCGATGTCGTGCAAGTGTTTCGCGAGCAAACGTTCTTATCTCGAAGCACGGAGCGCGCGCCGGACGTAAATATTTCAAATTCTCCTTAGTCGGCGCATTCTTGCCTCGTCGCCGCTTGCTTTTTACCAAACTCGCCGACAACCGCGAGCGCTCTTCGTTCCCGAGAGAAACGATCGAATCGTTGCTTATCGCACTTTCCCGCTAACTTAACCGTCTTCGCTTCCACGCGGAAGCGCGTAATCGACGATGAAACGAGAGACGAAGCCGGATGCAAAGGGGCGTGTAACGACCGACCGGTTGGTATTAGCGAGTTTCGGAACAACGAGAGAGGGAATGCGGCGAGATGTCGGAAAATCGGGCCGGAAGGTGTCGACGAGCTTCGCCCTCCAACTTATCTACCGTATCTTGCTAAACCATTTTCGAGTGTTTGGCGTGCCTTCGCGTAGTTGCTCCCACCGTTACGGAACCTCCGACTGACTACAAATTTCGTGGTTTCTGCAAGTCCGCCTTTCTCTTTCCCTGTGTTTCCCCACGTATCGAAACACTCACGTCAACTTCTCTCGTCAAAATACCAGCCGAGTCTAGAACTCTATCCACGCAGCCTGAGAGTACGGAGCGTAAAATACTATCTCGTTTCTCTCTTTCCAGTTTATTTGTTCGTAAGATTTTTACGCTTCTTACGTGTATCCGAGCGAGAATATTCGAAAGTACAAATTGGATCGTATGGGCGAAAAAAGAGTTGGCATTCCTTTCGCGCAACGGTGTATACGTAGGTTATGATGGAAGATCGAAATCAAGTTCTTTGTTCAACCAGGGAACGAGACAATCCAGTCGCAGAACATGGTTGCTGGAAAGCAAAGATAAAGAGGAAAAGTTTGGATCTGTTGGAATCCTGAAAGTACTCACGGTTGACCGATCTTGTCACGTACCGTGGAAATCGATGAGTGACTCGCAGGAATGCGAAGGAAGAAGCGAATCTCGAAGACCGTCTGCCGCCAGCTTTCAGGGGAGAAGGAATCGTCCTTCGAACACGGCGAACGCGTATGAGATTCCCGTTTCCCACGCAAATGGCAATTTCCAGCGCAACTCTTCGACGCACACGACTTAATTTGTCCGTCTATGAAGCTTTTTTCTAGATAGTTCCAACTACCAGTCTAGACGATATTTATTCTATTTCGTTCGTTCTTTTCGATAAATCGCCACGATATTTAGGCAAGCGATTTTATCGTCGTGGACATCGTTGAAGTTTAGCTGCAGCGGCCGAGTCCGATCTACGCTGACGGATACTCGTTCGCAGACTCGTGTTCCGTGGAATATCCGCGAACAACGGGAGAGAAAATTCAAATCCGAAGAGAGTCAGGACAGACGATCGTCCGCAGTCGATACGCGTACGTTGTACCAGGAAAAATCTGGAAATAACCGGAGGTAGAAGGCGAGTCCGTGGACAAGTATTTCCTTTTCGACGTCCGCGAGCAAACGTTGGATGAACGTGCAAACGGGCAACACGCAGCTCCGGTTAATCGTCTTTTCGCTGACAGGCTCGTTTTGCTTCGATTTTCTTTTTCGTTGGCAACGGTTCGACAACGCCAACGGTTCGGCAACGATTCACGCGTTTCTCTCTATTTTCGGAGCAACTTTCTGCGCGAACATTTCGAAATCGCTCTCTGACATCCTTACGAAATTCCTAAATCCGGAGACGTCTTCTGGATGCAAAGAGATCGCAATGTATGTCCGCAAAGAGATCGCAATGTATGTCCGCAAAGAGATCGTCGTTTCTACGCCGATAACTAGACCGCGGATCGTTGCGCGGTTTCACATTTTTCTGAATAAGAAGGTCACGTGCCGTCTTCGTACCGGTCGTACAATTATCTGGCGGTGATTTCCTCACGGACGTTACGGTTTCGCGATTTTTCGACCACGAGGCGCTTTCGCCCTACGTCTAAAATCGGGCACGCGTCGACACGCGCGTACGCCGATCTTGCAGCTCGGTCAGACCGGTAGTTGCCTACTAATAGCCGCGTAGCACGGCTTCGCGTCGCCGTCAGGTTCACGTCGAACGCCGGATCCTTTACGTCAAAATCCTGGAGAGCGCGTAGGCTCGGGCGTGCGTCGATCGGTTGCAGTTCCCACCGGATCGGAGAAGACGGTACCGCGTGGATCTCCGACGTGACGGTCGTCTGCAGAGATTCCACCTTCTCTATGATAGGCGTGACGATTATCCTGGCTGGCTGTACGAATCCTGGAGAGTAGCGGTCTGCGACAGCGCGAAAAGTCTCCGTAACCAAACAGGAAACGCAAAGACAGATGATGTTCGAACATTTACTTCTCTCTCTCTCTCTCTCTTTGTTGCGGTAACTACCTACATACTTTCAAATCATGCGCTCCTACGTCAGATATGTATAATACTAAGAGAATTGATAGAATGTTCTGGAAAGTACAAAACGGAATTGTTCGTCGATTTCGTGTATTTTTGTCGGTGCAAATTTGGCTCGTATATGACAATAGGTTTTTTGCACGCTGCACGAGTTTTCGTGCCAAGGGTACGTTATACTGCGCGTCGCGTCTTCGGCATTGAGCCACATATTACGAAAACTAAATTTAACAAAAAGGGAACTAACAAAGGCGCGGGTTCCTGGCTAACGAATGGCTTTCGAGAGCGCGCGTCCTCGCCGCTGTACCGTCCAAGACTCGCGGCCGCGGTTCTCTTCATAATTCAGATCCCCCACCACCGACTCTATAATTTCTGCTTGTCTTCCTAGCGAAATGTAATGCGATTACGAAACGAATAGAACGACCAACTATCAACGATACTTTAGATCGGAAAGCTTATAAAAATACGCGAAATCGATGTAATGTTAGAAATTTATATGCCACAGTATATACAGGGTGGTAGGTAACCGGTGGTACAAGCGGAAACGGGGTGATTCTACGCGAAAAAAGAAGTCGAAAACATACAATACAAATTTTTCGTTCGAGGCTTTGTTTTCGAGAAAATCGAATTTGAATTTTCGCTCGGTACGCGTGCGACACGTTATAACGGATCTCACTGTAGATCGTTGTGTCGATGGAAAAATTAAAAATGTGTTTACGAGGTCAAAATAAATTGACCTCGGTGTTTAGGTCAATTTATTAACAAACATCTTCTTTTGATCGCGTCGCGTATCGCTCACTATTTCGCTAGTCAATTTCACCGCGCGGTTACAACTCGACTTTATCGCTTCCTGGTCCAAACCTAATTGTCTCGCAGATTCGATTCTTTTCTCTTTGTCGCTCGTCAATATCCCCACGCGTTCTTCTCGAACATTCGGCGGAAGGATCGTTAGGATATCGATGGTTCATTAGGCACTTCGCCTCGGCGATATACTTTGCCGCCACATACTAATACGACACAACAGCAACGCGAAGAATTGATAACGCGATGGAAGTAGTAACGCGTCAGTGATTTCGTAAGGGGAAGAATAAGGCGCGAGGCTCGTTGTCGGTGATACAGGCTCTTTCATACTCTGTCCACTGCAACTTTTCCTTCGACGGCTGCCGATATCAGGCAACAGGGTTGGCGTTCTCTCGCCTGGACCTCAGGTGTCAAGTACGGAGAAGCGGTTACATACAAAGGTTCTTGGTAATTACGTCGATAGAGAACAGCAAGACTCGTCGACGGCTGCACCTGGCGTAATTGTTTCTTTGTACTTTCAAATTCTCCTACGTAAAATTCAGATACGTAAAAATCTACCGATAAGCTTCCAAACTAAGTAAAAATCTCCGCGATAGTTTAATAGTTCGTTGTTTCTTCCGCGAATTAAACGATACAACGTATTAGGTCGTCCGAAAAGTTTTTTCGTTTTATAAGGAAATAATGGAAGCACATTTTGTATTATTTTATCCAATTACGTCTGATCCATGTTGTCCTATTAAGATAAAAATCGACGGATTAGTTTTCATATTTGTATAAAAATGCGTTGCTATAAAAGACGTGTCTATGGAAGAACGACACTTTTCGGACAACCTAATACAGTGTGGTCGATTGATCGCGACAGCAATTACGCTGGAAAACATAGCTGGAAACACCGAGCAGATGTGGACACTAGGAGCGTGCGAGTGCTCGAGATTACGGGTTTCGGGAAGCGTGGAAAAAGTCAGGCGATCTTGCACCGATTTCAAATCGCTGGTAAACGTCCAGCACGTTCGCATGGTTGTCCACTTTTGGTGGACAAACGACGATAGTCTCCGTACATCGTGCGGCGAGCGTAGACCGCCTATGCCAGTCAGCGTAGACGAGAGAAAGGCGCGTTTACGGAGAGTTAAATAGGCGTTCGTCATTCTCTCGAAGTATTCGCCTATTATTGGATCGTAGCGAGGAAATGCGGTATGGCGTGGGACGGTTGGAAGGTACATAAACAGAAAGCTCTGACGAACGCGGCGCCGGGACGAAAACGCGATCGTTTCTCCGTTCGTTTCTGCGTATTTTCGTTCGGTCGACGCTCACGACTGTACGACACGAGCACGCAAAACCGGTATGTAGTTTGTTGTTTGGCATTCTTGCATCGTCTGGATACCTAAATACACAACTCGCAGCTCGAAGGATACGCGTTGGAATAACATTTTCGAAAATTGTTGATAAATTTAGCGACGAGGTGGAAGGTGGATCGCGGTCGGTTTAATATTTCGTTATAAGCAATGGCCAGCTCTTTTCCGCCATTACCTTAAATCTTTCGGTCGGTGGTCCGGTGGAGCGATTAAATTTTGACCGAAAGACCGCGAGGAAATAGCGCGAACGATCCGCGCGCTGGAGAAAATAAAAGTTTAATCGAGAGGCAAATTAAAAAGTCGATAAAACACGTATTCGCGTTTTATCGTGTAATTTTAATCCATAGCCGGTTAAATTTAGTTTTATCGGAAACCAATGTTACCGACAAATTGATAGAAACTTCGCTTTCCGTGTGCCACGAATACGTAATATTTGCGAAACGTCAATGAGAACGAACGACGATGGACATCGGCGGAGGTGATCGGTGAAACATAGCGTTCGTTTTACAAAGCAAAACTTGACTCGAAAACTTGAAAGTTGGCGAGCGGCGTTGCGGTTTTCGAAATCACAAAGTGAAATAGCTTTTGGTCGACCGGCAGCGGTCGACCCGGTTGGCTTTGCAAATCGATGCTCGTTCGTAAATGTCCCTCGCGAAACGATGCAACCGCACCGGCCGAATCCAAGGGCCAACTACCTTTGAATTTCGAACGCGCGTCACTCTCGTTCCTCGCTCGTTTCCCGCTCGCTCTTCGTGTCCCAACGCTGCGTAAATTTCCCGCTACAGTCTAAACTTCCGCACCTCGGATCTCTGCTACGATCCGAGCACACTTGGTTTATTTATCAGGCGCGTGGCTCGTACAGACCAAAAAATCCTTGGATCGCGTTCGACTTCACCGCCTGGCGAACGTTCGTAATTTTTCATCCAGCATCCCCGGCTTTCTCCGACCGACGCAATTTCCTCGGCGCACAAAAATCATCTGGCTCCGTTACCTAAGAGTATCGCCCGATATTGGAAGACATCCGATAATCCGAGATTACTCGAGTCGCTACGAATATCGAGCTACAGCCATTCGATGTCCGTGCACGTTCTCCGCGCGGCACTCGGTTTGCCGCTGCTGGTGCTATCGTTTTAAATTACGCGCACACCGGTTTCCCATCTACTAACGATCTTGTTCGCGAGAAAAATCTCCGTGACGGAAACGTCGTTGCTGCTACTCGTCTCGTTCGATAACGTACTTTACCTTTCGCTACGCGATCGCGAATTTTAAACGGTGGAAATATCGACACGCGATCTTCCAACGAGCTCGATAACGTTACAGGCAGGACAGCGTGGATTCGAAATCGTCTGGTCGAAATCGGAATACGAATATCGGAGATCATCGGAGTCGGAGGCGAGGTTGAAAGAAAATACGCTGAGCGTGGCTCGGTGTTGGCAAATTCCGCGTAAAATGAAAAATGTGGCGAAAATAATTGAAAGTTGTGATAAAACCGTTTACATGTTAAAAGCGCTATGTTCGTATCGATGCGCAAAAGTGCAAAATGTGTATAATCGTCGTATAAAACGGCAGCTGCATTCCTATGAAATGTCGCGTTGTACCAAACCGAGTAGTAAATATTGAACTTTACCGTTTCTCGTATTAGAGAAGAGAGACCGTGAATTCTGAAACGTTTTAGAGCGAAATTCGTGCCGTAGTTTGTTTCCTGGAAGCAGAAGTAAAAGTACTGGAATTCGCGTTCCTAATTAATAAAAGAAATCGTTGTAAAGATTTGGGGAAACAGCCTGTTCGTTCTTCGTACGTCGATATCGTCGGCGTCATCCTAGCCTCGATAAATCTGTATTTTATGGCGCATAAATTAGTTCGTCGCTGTTCGTCAAACGTACAACATACACGTACACATATAATTAACGCGTTAACAATTTATCGTAAATGGAATCGGGGTCGCAGTCAGAGTGGGAGTCCGAGGTAAAAACGAGAGAGGAAAAAAGAAAAAAGAAACAGTCGGAATCGGCGCCGGGAATTTTGACTGCCGACTTCACAGCCCTGTTTATAGAAATACGTCGTTTATAAAAATCGCGGTATAAACGAGAATTCGACGTCACCCGAGTTTCGACGACGCGTATCGCTCGATACGCTTAAACTGCGTTTCAATTTTAATTAGCAGTTCGTGCGAGCAACCACTTGGATTAGTCGACGATTAATCCGACCAATATGGATATATCGGCTGGAATATCGAAGACGACGGTTTCCGATTTCTCGTTCACTTGGCTTTTCCACGGACGCGTGGAAATACGCGCAACGAGAAACTTTCCGGTGCTTCGGACGAACAAGTGGAAACGAAGAAACCACTTTCGCGCTACTTTCTTCCGTCTTGGAGTCTCGTTTTTTCGGCTCCGTTGTTTTCTCGTTCTCGTAGTACAACGCTTTCGGCTTAGCAAAGCTTAGCGGATGTATTCGAGAAGCGAGCAGATGTCTGTGTCGCGTCGAATTCTTTCCGTAGATTTACTCGCGTACGCCTCGACGCATGAAAAGATAAACGCGCGTTCTCTTGCGAGGACGAGTTCTCCGAGACGTTGGGAAGAACGATAGAAAGTTGTCGTTCCGTCGTCGAAGAGTTGCTCGTGTTTTATTAAAACGCCGGCCGAGAAGTTTGCCTGGAAATTTCATTTCTTGGTCGAAGTCGACGCCCGCCAAATATTTCTATTCGCCTGCGCTACACGTGCAGGTAATGTCGCGGATCCTACGTCCCGATATCGCGGAGCAACGTATAACGGAGTAAGCAAAGTGCCGTTCATAAAGAAGCCTTTGTTCCGAAGGTAAGACAAGACTCCGGACGACTTAAGCCAAGTGGAAGCCGCAGCTTGCGTCGCGGTTCGGATTAAATCTTAAATTATATCCGGACCATCTGCATAGCGCCGTATCCTAACGATCGTAATTCATAATCGCGATACGTCGGCACGAGCAGCTCGAACCGTTCCGCTTTCCGATAATCTCTTCCACCTTTGCAGCGAACGATTTCTATAGCTGAGAAGCAACGACGCGAGGGAAAGCGTGTATACGCGCGTATAGAAAGAAGACGAGAAGAAAGAGAAGGGAAAACGCGTAGGGTCCACCAAGCGGCACCGTCATCGAAACCTCGAGCGGATGCACGCGTTAATCCACCTTTTGCGCGTCGAAGATACGCGAGAACCAACGTACCCCGATCTACAACGCGTTGCATCACGTTACGTTACGCGCAACGCGTTGAAGCTCTAACGCGTTATGTATACGCGCGGTCACGCAAACGCGACGACGTAGGTACGAGAACAGCACCCAAAAAGCGTCCTGTTTTGCGACCAAGTTTTCAGGACAGAAAAAAATAGTAAAAAAAAAATACATAAAAAAGCTCCGCTCCCCAGCAGCTTAAATCTAAAAATTGTATCATACAACGAAAAATGTAAAGCGCCGACACATAATACAGCATGGCTACGTCGTACCGCCGCGTATCGGTACCTTTGCCTAACATACCATTACAAAAATTCTTTAAAACTGCATTCTTGGACTCAATAAATTTTAAATCTCAAAAAAAAAAAAAAAAAAAAAAACGTAGGTACGAGAACGGAGAACGTGCGAGTCTGACAGGCCGGGAAATTAATACTTCGCCTGGTTTCAGGCATCGCGTATGCACGCACGCGTTGGCGTAATCGCCGACGTTCGACCATCGCGACCGACGTAGCCAATCGTAACAGTACGCTGCTCCGTTTATCGGCGCCGGTTGATTTTTAACGCGATGCTCGCTGTCGATCGGAGATGGCGTCGCGCGAATGCAAACGTATCGCACACATACTCGGCGAATCTTTGCGGATATCTGGCGATGCAACAGCATCGAGATGTTCGAGAGCTTCGATTCGACGTTCTCCTACCCAGTGGTATTCGCCACGATAATAATACACGTATTTTCATAGCTGCTTTCGTACGTACGGGATTTCGGCTGCGTGTCTGTATAAACGCGGATGCACGTACTAACTGTGTGGGTGCACGCCAAGGCAATTTTCCGTGAGTAAACTCGACGCCTTCGTTCGGAGGTCTGTGACGCGCGTTATCTTACGGCTCTAGTCGGGCTACGAGTCTCGAGATGTTGGCGAGGATCTGACAGCGGCAGGATCTGTCTCTGTCGGGTCGAGGATATGGATTCTCTAGCTTCTTGCCGCCACGATGATTTCTAGAGAGCAAAATAGGAAGACGTAGGGCAGAGAGAGAAAAGAACGAGAGTTGGAGAAAGAGGGTCAAAGCGGAGAACACCGGTCTCCCTTGGAAATCGTCTAGAATTCGCTTGTAAACAGTGCAACTTTCGCCGCGATCGTTACAAACCACTCGTCGCGTTCCTTAGCGTCGAGTATCGGATGGGTGCTGCTGGCTTTCAATTGCTGCGAAAACGGAGTGACGCCGGTTTCTCTCGCTTCACGGTCGGGCGGGAAAGCTCGCGCGTACGAGCAACCAGCACGGTTTTCTTCGGTAGAATGGAAACTAAATTCAGCGCGAGGGGGTGGGTGGGAGTTGAATTTAAGATCGACGACGAAGGGCGAAACGGGAAGAAGCTAGCACGGTTCGCGAGTTGGGCCGAGTTGGCTGTAGTGCGTAGTGTATACGCATCGCGGCCGTAGCGTGTCGGGGGGGAAACCAGTCACTCGTATAAAACCGTAGTCCGAGTCACGGCTCGAGTCAGTTTCGCTCGCGCCTCGCGTGAGTTTCGGTTCGCGGTCGTCGAGATAACGACGCGTCGTCGTTTCCGCGCTCGTCGACCAACTTCTACTCGTCCGAGCAAGAAAAGCGTGAGCTGTCGTTTCGCGATTTCGCCTACGTCGTTTGTCGCGTGTTTTGGTGAATCGATAAGCTCGAACGTTGTACGAGCCGTTGAAAACAGTGTGATACAGCGTCGATTATTATCATGGTCGACGGGATAGATGGGCGATACGGTAGGATCCTACGGTGTTCGTCGATCGGATGTTTTCTTTCCGAGGGATATCCCGAGTAAGTAGCGCGTAGACGCGCCGAAGATTGCCGGTGCCCCGCGATCGTCGCTAACGGACGCGCGTGTTCTCTCGACGAGCGACCACCGTTCAAGGACGATCTAGTGCGTAGATCAAGGCCATCGAGTAAGCGGCCTTTCTTTCCCTCCCTCTGCCCCTCTCTCGAACGATTACGAACAACTGTAGGAACGAAGAAGAGAGAACCGCGAAGACAAGAGAATTATGGTGGAAGGGCGTGCAAGGGATTTTAGTTTGCGGTTTTCTCGTTGCCAGCCAGATATCGTGCAATTTGAATTCGTCCCGCGCCCCTCCCATTTATCGTTGGCCTGGAACTAAACTGGAATTTCAGGGTTGACCTTGGAGACCGCTTCGCTTATCGCGTCGTCAGTTGATGTTTATTTTTCACGAGACGTTAACTACGAAGCTCGGCGCGGTCGTGTCGGTTGCCCGTGCTTTTTCCAACCTACAGTTTCTCAGGAATTCGCGGTGGCCGTGAAAGACGAGCAAAGCCACAGGTGGCGGTCAGAATGAATCAATGGTGGGGCGGGGGAAGGGGCGAGTCAAACGATGTTTTCGCTCGCTTCGCGTGCTCGCGACGCTCGTTTTTCCTCTGGCTTTGCTGTCGGGCGACGAAGGCCGGCCGATCGACGCGCGCTAATTACCTACATAACCGTTGACTCGAAAAATACGAGAATACGCGCGTCTTTTCCTTCCGCGACGCTCGAACGTCGAGTAAAATTGCAGAACGTTCAGCCTTTAGCCGGGCTACCCGCGCTCGAACCACTTTGTCAGCGTTATGCAAATGGAGCAGAGAGCTCGTCGTCGCACGCACCGACAGCGAGCAAATTATTCGCCGGTTCCGAGAATTCTAGGTAATAATTAGAACGTGTTAGGGAAATTGCGGCGGCGGAGTCTCGGCTCGGCTGACGTAGACGTCGACGGTTCTCGCAAAGTGGCACGCGCGGACGTTCGAATGCAAGTTACCGTGGTTCGGCACGAGAACGCATTTAGACCGGTTTACACGGATGGATACCGAACGTACGTGTACACCGATAGAAGAAAATTCGCGCGACCATACTCGCGATTCGAGCTGCAGTATACTCGTCTCGTGCATCTTGGCAACGGTACTTTTCGTCAACCAGGCGACAGACGCGTATCCGAACTTGCGAATTTCGCCACTCGTTAACCGTAACCGCTTTTCCACGAAGTACAAGATTTCCGGTGTTGTTGCAACATTTACCAGCGGGACACGAACCGTCAGGTTCCATGGGACAAAGGACGCGAATGAACGCGTAATGGCAAAATATGCCGATCGCGAACGCCGCGATATGGTGCGGGTTATCCGAGGATGCAGGAAAAGAAGTCGCAGAGGCGAGCACCGAGAGGTTGCCACAGGTCCGCCTGCCAGAGGCTAGCTAGTATTTTGGTTGAAAATTTCGCGAGGCACGTGGCATCGATTTAACGCCACTGCCGCGTCGCATCGCGTTGCGTCTCGCAGAGTATTTCGGGCGACGATCGGCCTTCGCCGGACGATCGATCGTAAACCAACGGCGAAACGAAATTTTCGATGGAAAACGGCGAAATGTGGACGATTTCGTAACCGTTTGAAAACGCGAAGCAACGTTCGAAACGGCGTAGAAAAATATACGACGATTCGTCGGTATATTTTGGATGCCGCGAAAGAGCACGAGAATCTCAACTTTTTAACATCCACGCGTGTTTCGAACATCGTTTATCGATTCGATCTTTCGTCGATAAATTTAATTCGAGTCGTTCGGTCCCTCGCCTCTCTGCTCCTTCGATTCGGCAGACAAATCGAGTAAGTGAGATTTATTCCCGTCGCTTATCTTATCAGACTACGTCATCGTTTTGAGAATGCTTACCGGCCGATTCTCTTTGCCAAGCGGCCGATCTATGAGTGCATCGATGTCAAAGCGATCCTGTCTGACGCAGGATTTTTTCCAACTCTGTATACGTTCCCAGCATAGGTGCATAGATGTGTATATATATGTGTATCTTGATTGATTTTCCTTTTTTCCGCACGGCGTTATCGAGCAGAAAAGGAACGTTTACGCAAAGGTAGAAGATATCGGTGGCTTTTCGCGACGACTGACTGGCTGTCCCATTTCTGTAATTCCTTTTCCTTTATACCTAGTCGGATCTGCTCTGTTCTCGCTCCGTTTCATTCGTCGCAGCTCAAAGATACGAATGTCGGTGCTTTTCGCTGTTCGAGCGATATTTCCGACCATGTGAGATTTCGAAAAGTACGCGAAACGGAAGAAACGTCGGGCCGAGTGTTTGCATTTCGAATAATTAACGACGACCGCTGGAAAATGGCAACTGAAAGTTCGCCGGACGTTGAATACCACGTTCGAGTTTATATAATTTTATCGTATCGGAGCGAACAGGAAAATGGACGGAAGAGCCGCAACGAGCGTAAAAATCTCCTGACCTTTCGTTATCTGCACGAGCGCAGATAAACCGTAGCTCGGCAGCGAAATTTTCGCGTTTCCGGACGATTCGTCGAGGTTTCGCGGTTTCTCAAATTCCGGTTAACACGTGACGTTCGAACGACGTGGTCGAACACGATCCAAAGAAAACGAGAACCGTGGCGATAAACCGGTCGTATCGGTCGCCGCGTAATCTATCGCGATACTAACGCGAGATCGCTTAAATAGCTCGAACAACCGGACGCCGCTTTCGTTCGTTTCGGCCGAACGTTTTCCATTTGGCAAAGCAAGGAAAATAATAGCTCGTTCGAAGCGGATCGTGGGCGGTAGGTCGCGTGGGCCGCGAAACTTTAAAGAACGTCGTGGATGCAAGTTCTTTAAAGCTCGCCGATGGAAATGGGCAACGAGCCGGACGGCTACGCGAGTGGAAGCGTAATCGACGAACCGTCAACGGCAGATACGTTTCGCGTCGCATCGCGTAGGCGTTTGTCGGGTGTCCCGTTGGTTTCAACCGCGTGTCTCCCTTTCTCCGCGGCGGTCTACGGAGATGCGGGTTTGTCAGAGTCGAAAACGCTACACACGGACGGATCTCGCGCTCACACGGTGTGTGTAGGTGCGGTCGGAACTCCGATAACGGCACTTTGCACGAGGAAACCGACTATTCGCGTTCGCGCACCCGACCGACGATCGCTTGCGATCGACAATTCAGTCGCGACAAATCGCGTATTCCATTTGTCGTAATGGCCGGTCGAAATATTCCGCAGCTCGCTTACCCTGGATTCCGCATTTTTACGCGAAACTTTACGCGATTTTCTTGCAATCGCTCCTTTCCTTGGCAATTTTTAACGATCGGTACTCCAGCGAAATTTCTATTCAGCGAGTCGTCCAGGCGAGCTTAATTCGCGGTTACCGCACCGTTTTTCCGTTTTCCCGACTGGCAAAAATTATCTTTCGCAAAGGTGTTCGTCGCGCGGCCTCTGTATCGATTACCCCCGGTGTCGAATTCCGCGTATCGATACGTCGCTATCCCTTTCCGGGTCGATCGCGTAACTAGAATGGTCACGCTATCAGTTTGATTTCCTCGTGCACGAGACACGTAAAACCGGTTCGAGCGTTCGATATCTAGCGCTACGATCGATTAAACGTTAGCCAGTGGTCGCCGTCGGTACTCTTCGACCAGCCTCGGAAAACACGCGTCCCCGCTGCCAATTTATTTTCACCGACGTCATAGTCGACGATAATCCGTTTCCCCCGCCGCTTCGTTTCTCTCCTTTTCTTCGTTTCTCACGCACAGTACACCAGGTTTACCGCTCGTTTTTCATTCTGACAAAGCGAGCATCGCCAAACCATCGAGTATTCCGCGATAGCTCGTTAAATACCTAACGCGATTCTCCTATAAACGATTTGTCCTCTTCGCGACACTGTCTCTGTTCCTTGTCGCGTATTTCCGGCATACCTTTCATCGCTGCACGTTCCGCAGCGGTCCGTTCGATGGAAGCTTCGATCGCGCGATTCCGATCGAACGTTTCCACGATACGCTGTTTGCAAAACGTATAGGAAGGAGACAGTTTCATCGATTAGACGAAGTAAGTTGCATTCGGCGTATCGGTTAGTCGTCTCGATCACCGTTCAGTGGGGAAACGAATCGCTCGTTGATCGATTCAACGTATGATACGTTTGAACGGTTCGAGGAACGAGGGGTGGACTATCGAACGTACAGCGACGAGCAGCATCGTCGATTAAAACGATCGACCGAATTTACCGCTTCGTCGAGATCCGTGTGGTACGATACGACGTATTTATACGTCGCAAGGGTTTGCAAGTTCGAACGAAAGCAAACGTGTTTGCAGAATCGGACGATCTATTACGCTAATTGGATCGCCAAACGAAATTGTCAGCCGTGATAACGGTTATCGTTAATTGGAATTCGGAATTAGCGGTGGTCGCAAATTTGCCGGTATTACCAATGCGTCGCGTGCCACGACGTAGCACGTGAACGTACCGTGTAAGAAATTTATTTAGTTCCTTGTTTGGTAAATCACGAGCATAAGCTTTCTGGCGAAAAGAAGGAAACAAAGTTACAGTAACGAGCAATAAACGTAAGCAGAAGGGTACGAATAAACGTAAAAGAGAATATGTTACGGGAGGAAAATACAAATATATAAGAAAAAAAAAAAATAACAAAAAGAAAAGAAGAAATGACTGTAACGTTGATCGTCCTAATCTACGGTAAGATCCAGAGAAGAGATCGTCTCGTTCGGAGATACTTTCGACGCAGTTGCATATTTTTGGTGACGAGATCGCGAGATCGGAGAGAGAGGATCTTAAGGAATTGTGTTAATTGAAAAAATGGAATGTTAAGATATTTAAAAATTAAATGTAAATTTAAAAAATATTTCGTAATATAGTTTGTATATTGGTAGCTTCTCTTTACGATAATTTAGCTTACAAATATTGTCAAGTATTTCGAGGCAACTTCGATGTCCTTAATTAATCTTTCAACACAGACATGTTTTTCAAATTATTAAATTTATATCATACACGAAGACTAAAATAAAATATCAAAGTTCTTTAAACGGACAAACGTAAACTATAATTCAGAAATCTTTGTAATTGATATTTCAACGTTGAAATCCTTAAGATCGTCGATTTTTACAATTAGATCGTTAGGATTTCTTGAAAATCAAACCGAAAGACCGGAGTATTGCGTAAAGACGCGAGCGATCGTTAAAATTAATAAATCGAAGTAACAGAACACTGTCAGTGCGATTATTGATGATTTTAAATAAAAAGAGAATCGTTGTTGTCGCCATCGTTCTCCGGTCCTGCAGTTGTATCGTGTTCAGTGTGCCGAGTACGGGGTCATAGCCGCGGACCCGACTCTGAATTGGACGACCAACCGCGCACGTGATACAAATCGCAGGAATTTGTGTTGAGTTCTTTCGATAATTCGAACGTACGTGGATCGATAGAGAGGCCATACGACGCAAGCACGTTCCAAGCGAGGTATAATCAACGAATTGTACGGAGTTTTCGACGTATTGCGAATGGATCGCGGGAAATCCATACAGAATCCAAAGATAAAACCAAGGAGCCCGTTTGCTCTGTCGACGATGCTCGGAATACGTTTGGCCTCTTACGATTTCTACTAAGTAGCAGCCGAGTATCGTTAAGAAAACGTACGGATACAGAACCTTGTTGCTAGTGCGCGACATTCTCATCACGCGACGCTTCGGTATATTTAGATACAGTTTATTGCAAGTGTACCGATTTGAAAGCCTATTAAGGTCATCTTGTAATTCAAGTGCCTTGCAGTAATCGCCTATCCTCGTGAACAACTTAAGCCCGCAAACAGGAGAGGTTTAGCCTTATGAAATATATCAGGTAGGTCGTTGATAAAGACGATGATAACGAGCAACGGGGCCAGATGGGAGCCTCGAAGCGCACACCCGACGAGGCAAGAATTGGCCGCGAGAAGCAATTGCCAATTCTGAGACTCGATTTAAAACGTAATCGCGAAGCAAACATAAGAGATTACCGCTGATTCCAAAATTGCACGTGGTTTAGCGGATAAAACGCTATATGGTCGAGCGGATCAAACGCTTTGCCAAAGTCGGAGTATGGAACAACCAGATGAAATTCACTGTGTTGTCCCGAAAGTTTCTTTCGCGTTATAAGAAAATAATAGATGCGCGACATTTTTTGTTTTACATTATTTTGCCGAATTACGCGCTATCCATTTTGTTCCATTGAAATAAAGACCACGGCATTCAGCTTTCGTGTTTAGTTCGTATAAAGATGCATTGCCGTGAAAGAGACGTTTGTAAAGCAAAGACGCTTTCGCGACGACCTAATACTATCAAGCGCACGTGTGACGTAATTATTAAGTAGGACGAAATCAGCGACTGTAGATCTGCCAGGCGTGGAATCATGTTTGCTGAAATGACACATAGTTCCTTGATAGTTGGCATTAATTTAGCAACGGCGATAATCTTCTCGAATAATTTCGCGAATGAGCTCGTGATTGATATCGGTGTGTAATTCATAACCATCGTTCCGTCACCGGATTTCCATATAGACGCGATTTAACTAGACTGCCATTTACACGGCAAGATCAAAATCGACGATTAAAGATCAATGGAATATTATCCGTAGAGATCGAGACATGACGAGATCGATGGCTTTTTGTAAAAACAAGAGGAAGATACCATCGTCTTCGGGACCTTTGTCGGCGTTCGTACGACCAGTCGCGGTAAATACATCACTCGCGTTAGCCGATAAATCGTCTAAGTGAAATCGGGCGAAGCTCGCGAAGTTATCGATGGAGTGCGAGCGACGACAAAAAGAAGAGCACGCCGATTGAAAAAATGCGGGCGAATGAGTCAGCAATCGATTCGTCGGGTTCGGCAGTCCGATTCACCCACTTCGCGCGAACGAGAATGCTGGATCGTTGAATCTGTAGGAGCTAACGATATTCTGAAACGTTCGCGGACAGGGTGCTTTACACAATAAGTGTACTTTATAATTACACAGTAAAGATCGGCTAGTTCGTCTTTGATAGGCACTCACGTTGGCGTCTGAGGTTGGAACATTTTAGACAATCGCGTAATCACAGTCAGAGCACGTTTTTTTCTCCTCGATTAATCTCGTAGGTTCGCTAGAAAACCATCGCGAGTAGAAAGACGTGAAAATTGTAATCGAATGTCCGTAAATATCGTTGTGGATAGAAAGAATTAGGCGCTTGATCAACACAGATAAATGAATCGTAAAATTGTGCTGGTTAATACCGTTTAAGTAATTAATTGCCACGGAATAACGCGTCTTTAGAATCAGGTCGTAAACCGTAGAGTAAATAAGGTTGCAGTCGGCTGCACTTGTAACGAACGAGCTCGCTGGATGATAGGAGTCAAGAGGAAGTAAATGATCGAGCGACGTAAGGAGTTCATCGATGGGAAAATTGAAGAACATTAGGTCTAGTGTATTTCTAGATTAGTGATATCGTTATGTCGCTTCAAGTTGTACAAGTCGTAGAATTCCGCGAGTGTGCTAGAGACGAGGAAAATGCTATTGTTCGGTAACGGGGGATCTGGCATCAGTCGCAGCAGGCGATGTCACATTAGGCAAATTCTGATTACCCACAAAACATACTCGAGGTTTGTTGCGAACAACAGACGGCATCTCGTTAATATGTGTACAGTAATGGTGAGAATATGTCGATGTTGAAGTAACTAGTTCGAGAAAAACTCTACGTCTTTATTTATGTATATCCGTGACCTGGAGATAGCTATTACGCAGAAATATTCTAAATAAGGAGAGGTGTACATTATTGTACCCTTGAATATACGTTGTGTTTTGGGTTGCAAGGTCTAGGAACAAAGGAACTAATAAACAGATTTCTGTTTACGTTTCTTGTAGCCTCTAGCCAAAGCTATAAGCTTAACTTTTTTGGTAATGTCATTTTGCTATAAATATACGAACGAGCTCTCTGTCGATTCCATCGTATCGTAATACTAAGAGAATAGGGATCTGAATTAGAATAAACATATACATTATACTTATACCTTTAATTATTTCAATATATTCTTCTGTTACAAACACATCCACTCGTTCTTGAATCAGTCAACCTCAACAGTTGAGTCATTTTGCTATAAATATACGAACGAGCTCTCTGTCGATTCCATTGTATCGTAATACTAAGAGAATAGGGATCTGAATTAGAATAAACATATACATTATACTTATACCTTTAATTATTTCAATATATTTTTCTGTTACAAACACATCCACTCGTTCTTGAATCGATCAACCTCAACAGTTGAGTTAGGTGGAACATAAATGTCAGCGATAGTCGAGTGCGGAAAAGATGTTCCACGTTATTTAACGCTGGCCTTACCAGGCTCAAGCGAATGACCGGTTTCAAGATTTCATTAAAAATTGTACATTCGTCGTTACTTCTTTCGTTCGTCTAACCGTACAAAATTCGTAAATTTTAAAACCGGTAGTTTGACCGGGCCTGGTCGTACACGATGGACGCGTTGCAAAGTTCGTACAGTACGAAACAGTAATTTAACGATAGGTCTGATCGAATCGCGTTTCACTGCCACTGTGGCTTCTGATATGCTCAGCCGATCTCCGTCCTAATTCCATGTGGAATGGCTCGACTACGATCTACAAAGACGAGGGGCAAGGACCTCGTTGCCATCCGATCGTACAAACATCCTCTACCGTTCCTTCTCCATTATCTTATGTCTGTGTATTCCGCACGGATGTTCCCATGTGACGTATCGTGTATCCAAGTACCTTTGGCAAAGCGTAAACGTATAGCTCGATGAGGACAGAGTCACTCGTTCGTTACTGGTTGAAAATATCTTACGCTGCACGTAGCCTGCGCATTTCCATCGATACACGAGACTTTGTTGGCGGACGTGGAAAAGAGCCGACGACCGCTTTCTTTCGCTCGGCGAGTCTCGTAAAGACTCGCGAACAGTCCGTTAACAAGCGAATCCGCGCCAGCGCAAATGCGGTTATCTAAATTTCAATTCGGCATTGGCGATGGTGGTCGGTGATGGTATCGCTGGTAACGACGATGGTGGATGCGCGAGATATCGTGGGGAGGATGGTAGATCAGGATTCAATGAATGGCGCCTATAACAGAGGAAAAAGCAATTTTCCGACGCGTATTCCGTTCGCTAAAGTAGCACATATCGATATTCATGGCCCGGGAAACGATCGTTATATCTCGGCTGGTCCCTCTAACGAAAACGGTTCTGTATGTTCCTGTCGGAACGTTTATTATTGCTATTTTATTCGTTAAAATAAAAATTTGGAAAGTTTTGTTAAGGTAGGCGTAGAGTTGCAACGTAGAAGCGCAACGCAGCTGTGAGATTGTAAGATAGAAAAGGTGCGATTAGAGCGATTTTTGGAGTTACGCGTTCCTTTATCGGTAATTTGCAAGTTTACACGATGGCTTTCGAGCTTCTCGTCGATTCCGCGATACTTACGGAACCGCGAACCAAAATTTTCCGCTTTCACGGTTTTCCATATTCTTGGAAGGAATCCAAAGGTTTCTTCTCTTTCTTCCTTTTTTTTTCCTAGCTTTCTAACACGGAACGAGAACGCGGACGCGCGTGCCAGACACGATTCCAGCGAGTTGTGGATCCACGACGAGAAACATGGTCGTTATATCGTGGAATATATCCACGCCCGAGGTAAACTGGAAGACCGACTATATCCTGCAGGGACTGTACGGTCACGAGTTCATACCCCAAAGTGCCATAAGTATCTGCTATCTGGCGAACGTATCTGGCTGTTTAGCGAACGTGCTTAGACACCTATTCCGCTTAGTGCGCCATCCGAGAGCGTTGCAAAGATCTTCTTCCCCCGAGAATCGACGCCTCGCACGCCCGAGATTCCGCGTTTCCTTCTCTCGCCGATCAGCGAATCACGTCGATGCTCTGTACGGTTTGCCTTTTCGTCGCGCGGATCTCGCTCGCGCTTTCTTCCGCGCAGCCACGAACATCGAGATCGTAATTCGTACGGAGAATCGTCGTCGATCAAAGCTAATATCCTCGGTTTCTTCGTGACGAAAACCAAACGGCTCGCTACACGGCGAAAATAAGTGCCTGCTTACCGCGTATGTAAACGCACGAGCGAGTATGCGCGTGTATACGCGTGCTCGCGGTGAATGTTTACGTAGGCGAACGTGTAATATGGGTGGTGATGTCAGAACGAACTGCTCGTCGTGTGCTATACGCACGAGAGAGCTAGAGTCTTAGCGTACGTCAGCTACGTTCCAACCACGGCACCGCCATCGTTCATAATACTTTTTCCCTGTGACGAACTCGAGTCTTAATCCTTTAACGAGAGAGGACAGTGTCCGCGTATTCGCTCGCGATATCGTAACGTCGCGAAGAAACGCGCGTGGCGTCGACTCCTAAGGCAAACACAGATTAACACGTTGACGCCGGCGTGTACCACCGGTGGGTCACGCGTGTCTGTCCCGTGCATTCGGCGCCACCTCACAGGGAAAACCCTGAATATCGGCGCCGGCGTCAACGTGTTAAGATCGCGATCGAACTTCCGCTTTGATCGGTTCGTACACGTACGACGTAAGTATCCGGACAGTGTATTTGATGGATTTCGGGTAATTCGCATTCTTACGGTGTCCTACGATCTTGATGTTATTCTCGGACGACGTAAACGATGTTTATTAGCAGATAATATCGATAGAATTGTTAGGAAGACAGGCAAGAGGAAACGTACGTAGACTAAAATCATCCGAACGCCTGTGTTGTTCTGCTCTCGTGTTCATCGGTCCTTTGTATTTGTTTATTTATTATAAAATCGCACTATAAGAAATTGTGCGTAATATAAAAGCACACCGACGCAGTAAGAAGATAAACACAGGAAGAGAAATATAAGAGAGCAGATAGGTAAGGAAACAAAAGAAATAAGAAGACCCGGCAGGCGAACGGGAAAACAGAGGAAAAAGAAAAGAAAATAAACAGGACCGTGTGGAGTATAACATTCTGAAAACATATTCGCGGTCATACGTGTTACACCGATTCGATTCGGCGTACAGAAATTTGAAAATTACCTGCGAAAAGGCTCTCGATGGCCTTGCACGTGCATACAAGTTGATTAGCTCGAGAAGTCGAGGCCAACGGACGGTAGCACCCAAGTATGAACAGAACTAGAAAATCCAACGCAGGTGTACGAGTTTCCAGTTGAGCCTAATTAAGATGGTGTTATAGTTACGATCAGCAATCGCCATCCTCTGTCCCAACCTGTACGCGACAAATCTCAAGATGCGACGCTGAACACTGTGATGGAACAACTACCGCGTATTTTAGACCAGGTCTAGTTACAGCGCAATTCAGTAGCCTCGAGGTACTGGGATTTTTTAATTTAATTTGTTGCTTTATTTATCAACGAAACGTGGAAAGATCCCTTCTTGCAAGAAAGTGATACACGGTAAGAGGAAAAGCAGTGTTGGGCTACACATACAGTCACTGTGATACCAAAGGACAAACGCGTGTACGAATACGTCGAACTTAAAACTACCCGGACCTTCCGTATGAGATCGCCAATTGAAGTGGAAAAAAGTTAATGCCATTGCACAAAGTGTTACCCAACTTGCCTATACGAGCTCATAGCGTTTATGTAGCCAAATCTGGAGGAGAATGCCGCAGAGTGGAATAAGGAGACCCAGGATGCTGTATGCAAGTTGACGAAACTAAGGAGCTATGGACAGTCGATAAATCCGTTAAAAATTTTAAGTAGAAAAATTGCTTCGTCAGCCAATCGCCTGGCAAACGAAATTTATATTTAGCTACGATAGAAGCGTCACGAAGGTTCGTTGAATGGCCGGATTTATAAGCGAGAAACCTCGGAGAAATGTGCTAGATTCTCTCTAGGTGGTTTCTGCGTCTAGTCGTACGGGATTGCCATTTGACGTGATATCCTGGATACGAAGGAAGAAGTTGGAAAGGTGTGCGAAAGAAGCTGCCAGATTCATCGGTATCGCCGATTCGACGCAACAGAGTCTCTCCGCCGTGTTCGTAGCTGTGCTCGACGGGACGTAGCTTCCGGGAAGACCTCGTAAGAAAACATTTGCCGCAGTTCGATGGCACGCCGTTGTTGATCCCACTCCGCAGCGTGCCAAGTCATTAAAATCTTGTTGTAACAGACAACAGTCCGACGTGTTTGTGATCTGCTTAAAGACGCTAAGTTGTCGATGTATAGCGGGAAGCGGCGATATTGAAGCTCTTTGGCGATGTTATTAACAAACAAGGTGAATAGTAGAGCTCCCGAATGAGATCCCCGTGGAACATCCGAGGTGACATCGATCTGGTATTAAGCACAGACCAGCAACCTTACAAGGTCACGCGAGCAACTCGCCAACCAAGGCAGCAGCGGCTTACGGAAGCCTGACGAATACGATTTTGGCAAAAGAATTCCATGGCACGCTGTATCCAACGGCCTTCTCAAAATCGGTCTGAACCAGCGATATCGGTGTTCGCTCGACCGAAACGATCGAGACTGGCCGAGACATTGTGACAGTTTCGGTTACGTAGGTTGGTAACCGTAGACAGCGAAGCCATAAACTATCGTCGGAGAAAAATAGATCAGGAGAAGATCGGAAACGGTGGAGAATTTGGTTTATCTGGACTCGACCACGGCAGTTAAAATTGTCGACTAAAAATTCCAGCGAAGTTTCTAGCTTCCTTTAGACCGCAAAAGAGACCAGAGGTTGGATTTTATAATAATAATAATAATGGTACTATTTATTTGTAACTAACAGGAAGGGAAACCCATTTGTACGCGTAGTTACGTATCAGAAGACGGAGTTGGAATAAAAAGTAACGATGCTACGTAACAAGCGATATATGATAAATGGGAAAGAAAATAATAAGATGGAATATACAATTGATTATTACTGTATATACGATAATATATATATACACAATAGCTGATAGTTTGAAAGAAGCCACAGATTTACAGAAGATGTGAATGCTATTGCAAAATTGGTTGGCGATTAATATTATTTTGGTAATTCCCATTATATATACAGAATTATTTGAATGCGTGTGCATAACTTTGGTATCATTATTCGAAAAACGCACACGAAAGCTGCAAAGTGATTTTTTAACTGCTATCGAAACTCCCCTTCATCCATGGTGAAGTCGTCGCCGGTGAGCGTTGATCGATCGCAACGATAAACATTATAATTCAGCGACTAAAGTTCAGACCAGAGTAGATACACATAGCAGGGTGAAGCGACGTTTCGACTAGTAAGATGACGTCGCACGATCGAAGAGTGGAGGAAATTTCAGCGGCTGCAGCTCGAATACTTCCATGCGGTGACTGCTTACATCTCCATTCAATTCTAATTTAATTCGTGCAAGTGTTTATGGAAGTTTATATATGTCGAGGTTATTGGATGTATGAGCAGAGGAACGCGTGGATAAATTCTAAAGTAGAAAATATATTTTAATACAGAAGCGTAAGTACAACTAGCAATATAATTTGAACTGGTCCCGATCCGCACGCTAACAATGTTGCCCTGTAACTGAAAACCCCGAAGCCATCGTTGCCCGTCTACTGTCTATGGTCTGCCTCCGTCCCAGTCTATTGTCTATTCGCTGTCGATGGCCTCGGTGCTTGAGAAAACTAAAAAGACCGGATGTAGAGTTTTCTTAGAAGTGGTGACCACTTCAACGATGTACAACTTCGCTGCAGCGTTTTTAATTGCGATTACCGATCGAACAACGTAATACGAGAAGATATAAGAAAGATAGATATACAACAGTCGAGATCGCTATATTCCGATGCATAAAGTATAGTTGAGCGCGGACTAATCGGTATTCTACGTATTCAAGTCGTAAGCCCTTGGACAGGAGGGGAGCAACATCTTACCCGATGCAAACGCTTTGGTGATACGCCGATATAATGGGAAAATTATGCGTTTCTCTTTAGAGCGACGATGGCTTTAATACCCGTCCAAAGATGCAGAAATATCAGACTCTACAGGAGA
Source organism: Bombus bifarius (assembly GCF_011952205.1). Lineage (NCBI taxonomy): Eukaryota > Metazoa > Arthropoda > Insecta > Hymenoptera > Apidae > Bombus > Bombus bifarius. The sequence continues at coordinate 1,168,662 of NW_022884533.1, forward strand.
CGAAAGTATGAAATGGATGGCACGGTGAAAACAGTCAGACTGGAGACAATATCATGGGAAACCGTATTTTTATCATCTTGATGCCAGATGTATCATTTCTATACGTACGTTTACGCTTACCTCCACTTTATCATAATTTCGTCCGTGTTATTTCTTAACGGACATCGTGGAGAAATAACGCGAGGATAACGTAGGGCGACGTAACGTAATGAATTCCTAAAAGAAACTAAAGTAAGATATTTTTTGCGAAATTGCCAGGTATGTAGACAAGTGTCCGAATGTATACTTACGGACGGGAATGTACACAATCTCGCGCATAGATCCGTTCTTCTACCCGGGCGATCACGTTCAAACTTCGCGTCTTTCCACTTAATCGTTTTCTTGGCGAATCGTTGGAATTCCACGAATTTCGAAACTCTGTTTAACAGGCGATTCTCTGGCGACGAGGACCTCTTAGTAGGAAAAGGAAGGAAAGTTGCGACTTTATCGATATCGCGGCCCCCTTTGGATTATGTCGCTTTTCGTGGAATATCGTCGATTTCGTATCAGAGAATCGACGCGTTCCGCCTGTCACCTGTCCAAACATTGCGAAATCATTAGATCGGTCGACCGCGTTCCATGGCTATTTTCGAAACGGCACGATCAATTTTCTTCTGGAAATACGACCGGATTCGGCTGGAATCGACGAGGCGCAGGGTTCGTTGGCACGAAACACGACCGGCGTACGCGATTCATTTGCATGGCAGTTTGGAGAAACGTATCGACTTGATTAACGACCATGTGCTTTCGCGCGCTTACAGGTGTTCGTATAGATCGCTGCAAAGGCGTCGATCGCTATTGCGCGGACAAACAGGTGTGCCTGATCGGAGCACGGTTTCGTTGCTCCTGTCACGCGCTCTCCGTTCCACAGTTTCGTCAAATTAACACGCATCCGCTAATTCCGTGACCCAGACTCGGCTCGTCGGTTTTCAAAAGCCACGAACTCGCGCTAACCGCGTCTATTTCCCCAGCAGAGGGGCGAAAAATTATCTGAAAAATCGGCGGAACTGGGGGGACGCGTCTTACACGCTTTCGTCGCGTCGCCCCTCGAACAAACTGAAAATCGCGGTTGCTCGAAATTGAACGTAGAAAGTAGCCTAAGAACGAAAGGCGACCGAGCGGAGTTGGAAACTTTAACGCGTACGATTTAGATATTTCCGTGGCAAGCGCAACCGCGTATTTCGCGTACATCGGCCAACACGCGACCTAATTTTCCATAATTTCGTGTAATTTCAGATAGCGACCGATACGACCGTGTCCAGGTTCGAACGAGCAGCTGAATTACCGCTTACGCATTGGTCGTTCGGCGCCGAGTAATCGTTTCGCGCGATAAAGCACGTTTAAGTTGTAAAGATAAACCGTGATTTCCAGGTTTCTCTGGACGAGTATCCCGCCGTATGTACAGTACTACCGTGTACTTACGTAAATACGTTCCACTAGGTTCCCGGAATCTTTCGTTGCCCGCGACGCGTGTAACGCGCGTGTCGAGCCCGCGATTCGCACCGATCCCGGTTTACCCGCTTTGTCGGCAAACGCTATAGTCGCTGAAGTTCAAGGTCGTTGGATCGCGTCCGCCAAAAATACAGCTTCTCGACGAGTCTGGAAACGATAGCTTCGCGACACCGCGTGCCATCCGTTGTGCCAGCCATCTTTCGCCGAGAACAACGACGATTAAATCTTGGCGCGGAAAGGCAGCCTCGATCGTAAAGCTTCTAGCAGCTCAACGAGATCTCTTTATTTGTGACAAATGGCCGGGGAAGGCACGTAGAGGGATGGCGTAAAGGGGCGAGGAGGCAAGGGAGGGAAGAACGTGACCCAGCATCGAAACCATATCGCTCATAATCTCTGTTTGGTTTCGCGGCAGAGAATTCGATCGGATCGTCGTTAAGATAACTAATTTATCGTATCGACGTAGCACCGCGAACAGGTAGAATCGTGGAATCGAAGTAACGCGGCAGAGCGCGACCCACGTTCGATACGCGTAAATTCTTCGCCCTGGACTAGTCGCATTGGTGGAATACGGCGGCGGGAAAACGTAAAAGCGGCGAGAAAGCGGAGAGAGAAAGGGACGAATTTCGAGGTTGCGATCGCGTTATATCGATCAATCTAGTTCGACCGGGATTCCGTTGGATCGTCCGAACGTGCGCTTTTCTCGACCGTTAACGAGATACCGGCACCGGCAATATCGACGCCTCGATTGGTAACTTTAGCGTAATCTATTTACCAAATCGTGCTGGAACTTTGTCAGGGAATAACATCGCTGGATATCAGACGCGATAGAAGATATAGGAGTAGAAGAGGCGAGGAGAAGGCGAGGAAAGCAAAGATCGGAAAATCACGAGTCACGTACGCCGGAGAATTATCGACTGTCAAGTTTTCTAATTAGCGTCGCGCGGGACGCGCGCGCGTCTTCCAAGTGACAGGCCGGTGACTAACCGCAAAGTCGCATCGATACCGCGCCGCCGTCAACCATCCGACGAACACGTACACAACGTGGAGAGCGTCGGTTTCAGAAAAACTTTCGGAATCATTTAATTAAACGAGCAGCGAGCAAATTCGAGATAACGGCGTAGCTGGAGCAAGCAGTTGCCACGATAACGAAGTTTCGACCGACGAAACGATAGATTCCAGAGAACTTGGAAGGAAGCGCCGGCTGGGAAAAGAGATTATCGAACCGACCGGCCTATTAATTACCGGAGTTGCAGGGAAAATTTCCACGAAAGCGTGGTAGGGCAGTATCGAAGGAAAAGAGAAATAAAGAAGAGAGAAGAGAAGAGAAGAGAAGAGAAAAGAAACGGCAAACGCGGTAATAGAAGAAGATAAAAATCGAAAGGGAAGAGCGGTCGATAGCTTCTCTTCGATCAGAGTGTTAGAACGCGTTTGCCTGGCACGGCGCCAGCAAACGTCCGAGAACGTAGACGATCGCTTTTCGCGTTCTGTGCGAGAAGGTGAGAGGCATCGGTCGATCTTGGACGATCGAAGGAACACGACGAATCGTGGTAAAAGCTGTGTCGCGTCGCAGTGCCGCGAGAAAAGAGAGGCAAAGTTGAGAGGTTTTGTTGGAGCGCGATACGTACACCGATAGAGATAGAGCAGCAGCAGCAGCAGCAGCAGTAGCAGTAGCAGCGAGTATAGCGCGGTATTTCGAAAGTGGAAGGAAGAGAAGCAGAGGCGCGAACTAGAGGCGCGAAGCAGAGGAAGAGAGGAAGAACCGTGGAACCAAGTTATTAGCGAACAGCGTCGTTTCTAGCGTCGGTGTGAAAGAGTGTTAATCAGCAGCAACAGCGGCGGCGGCGGCAGTAGTAGCAGCGGCGGCGGGATATAATGGCGGTTCGTTGAAAGCGGGAACGCACGAGGGAAGGTCACGACGTTGGTTCGCGAGACAGCCTGGTATGACGTGACGAGAGGAAAACGCTTTGGTGCACTTCCATCGCGAGTATTCCAGAAAGGAAATCCACCATGAGAGCGTCTCGAGTAGCTGCGCTGTTGATCCTCTGTTGCGCCATCGGTGAGTCGAGTTTCTTAATACTAGCGCGTTTCCACGCGATTACCGTTTTTCCGATAATTTCTTCCTCGAAACAAATCCGTTTACGTCGAGGCCCCTCTCGAGCTTCTTTCGCTACTCTCGTCGAGATTTCTCGACCGATCGGATCCATAGATCGCCACGTTTGCAATAGGAAAATGCCGCGAAGCGAGTCGTCCGACCGTCACGCGCTAACTTTTCCAACCGTGTCGTCATATAGCAAATTGATTCAATCTCGAATGATTGCCGCGCGTCACCGATTCTCGCGCGTCTCGTCGATGCTCGCCGTTACGGACGGACACTCGTATCGTAAACCAAGATTAATTGCACTTTCACGGTCGATCGGCGTCGCAATTGCTTTATAAAAGAAATTAAATTGTGATTTATACGTCTGATTTCGAGCGTGGTTAGTGGTGTGTTCCTTTTAAGGAGTTGCTCCAATCAGGACGCCGTTTTAAGGCCGTTTACTTTCTCGACCGTAAGATGTAAACTCGTAGAACGCGTAGCCTTGGCGGACGCGACCGCGAGCGTACGCGCGAAATTAGGTGAAAGCCGGTTCGCAAGCGAAAAGGTAGAATTTCGTTGGAAAGACGAATACGTGACAACGATCGGCGGATAATTAAATTAACCGTTAGGCGCGGGGGTACCGACGGTTAGAAATGTCGCGTCGTTTCACGCAACCTTTCGATAGACCGTAGAGGCAGCGTTCGAGAGGCCACGTTCGCCGAAGGATAAATTTAAAACGAACGAAACACGCGCGCTGCTGCTACGTTTCGACTCTCCGAACCGGCACGGCCTATGCTCGAAAAGGTTAAAGATCGATCGTCTCGGCAGATACCGCACCGGCGAGCCCTCGCTTTACGTCCGTCTCTTATCCGAGTAACGCAGTGCCGCCTCGCGTCGTCGTTGCCCGAATACGTCGAATAAAGTCGAAACAACCTTGTGTACACGTAGCCGTATTTAATCGCCAACGAGATATACCCTTCCGCGACATATTCTCTTCTCGTAGGAAGATACACGCCGCGTACAATTGGAATTACCGTCGCGCGTTCCTCCTACCGTAATTACGTCAGTTACAGTGCTTGTTGCAGTCGCTAAGGAAAGTCGGTTCCGCGACGTCGGTGCGGTGACGCGAGATCGCGACGTAAAAGCGTAATCCGTTTTAAAGCGGAACCGCCTGAAACGTTCTGAATGAAAAGTTGCCGGCCGGTTTATCTACCGGTGAAACAAAATCGTCGATAACGTTCGTCGATTCGTTCCTCGTCGGAGGAGTAGCCTTTTTTTTGCTGGAATTAGTCGGCGGAGCGACGAATCTCGGCGATCGTAACCTCGTGTAATTGGTACGGTGTTTGATACGCGCGTCTGTATGCGAGCAACGATTCTTGGCCATCTGTGTGTCCGATTTGATTCGCAGATACGCTCCGCTTAAAACGTACGATTTGTTGGGAAAACGGACGATCGGTTCTCGGAGAGGGCATCGGTTCGGCCGAAACAGAGCAGCACCGTCACGTTCCTACTCTTGCCACCGTTTAACGTTTCGTTGCACCGCGAGATCGATGCTCGTTAGTGGGATCGCGTGAAATCCGTTTAAAGGATATACCGTACAGTACGATAGGTTTCTCGTTGCCGCTCCTACGATCGATATTATTCGCTGCTTCTCGCCGATCGATCGAAATAGGAGCTTACGCTCACCTCGGTGCGATAATCGGCCAGGCGTTGCAGGCGTCTGTTGCGAACATCCTCGTACAGCGTAAAAATATTTTCACGTTCCGCGTCATGCATATTTTTACACGGCGCGTCAGTCACACGCGAGCGGTCGGCTTTCGGCTGCGCGACGTTAAATGCGACCCGGTGAATTACCACGTAAGGAGTATTGGATTCTGCTGCGTTCGGAGCCGAGCCGAGCCGAGCCGAGCGCTTGATAATACCGGCAATGGATCTCGGATTTCGCTTCGGCTCGCGTAACGTTTCGTGCGGAACGCGTCAAGTGGAAACGAAACTGGAATAGCTACATCGAACACGGTCGAGCCTTTAATCCCGTTTTCTACTAATCCTGCTTTTCCTCGCAAATGCTCGCGAGCCACGTTCGCCCTGTTCCGATCGTATTCGACGCGTGCGAGCGTTTAACGCGCCTCTCGCGGGATCGGCATCGAGAAAAACGAACGGAAAGAAGAAAGCGAGTGGAGGAAAAATCCTTGTTTGCGATTGCCCGATGGCTTACAGACGGCTATAACTCATGCACCGGTGAAACTTTTGCCAGTTTAGCGAGCGAGCGAGAGAGAAGAGACCGAGTCGCGTTGTCAGGCCGATCGATTTACGATGAAAATAACGGAATCGGTAGCTTATGGGTCGGCGGAAGGAGCGAAAGGAAAGTGGAAAGAGCGTAAAGGCAGTCGATCGCGAAAGGTCGATCCATGGAACTTTGTCGTCGACATCGGTGAGAAGTGGCGGAAAATCGTGTAAGGAGAAAAGTTGGATCGCCGTCTCCGTCGCTTCCACGGACAATGGATTTTATCGTTGGTTGTAATTCTCGGTCGTATCGGTGTACGCTTCTCGTTTCTCCTTTCCCTCTTTCTCGTCCCCTTGCTCGCAACTTTTCATCGCGACAGCCTGACAAACGTGTTGCCACCAAATTTCCCGTTATCCGAACTGCGAGTTCCGGCGAATTTAAAGAGTCGTTAGCCGAGGTTAAGTGGCGCTCAACGAGACTAAACTAGTTCGATTCGTCGAAGCGTTATCGGGCGAAACGAAAGCAGAATGCGCCTGCCTCTGTACGAGCAGGTTGCCCGGCCTCCGTGTCAGCTGCGATAACTTAATTAGCGGATCGACGCAAATCGGATTAATGCGTCTTGCAGCTGCACGATACCAACAAATCTTGGTTAAACTCGGTATCTTAATGGCTTTAAGATGTCAGAACTGGCGCGGCCTGGTTTGAGGTTTCCTTCGCCAGGCCGTTTGTTGCCGTGTTACGTTTGATACGTCATAAAGGTTCGCGGAACAGCGAGTTTCCTCCTTGTCAGACGCAACGCCACATCGTAGCGCGATACTCCGGATATCCTCGTTTCCTCTCCCGTCGGCAGAGATCATCGAGCTTTCGAGAGTACGGGCCGGTTCGTAGAAAAATTAAGCGGCTTTTCGGTGGAACGCGTTCCACCTTTCAATCGTCGCACGAAGGATCGTCGATCGAAACGCGTCGGCAAACTTAAAATTCCAGCGGCGATTTCCGCTCCATCTTTGTCGACCGAACGATTACGCGAATTCGGGATCGGTCGCGTATGACTCGAATCGATAATCAACCGGTGTTAGGGCGCGGTGGTCGAGCGATTCTCTAAAAAGTCGACCCGCTGAAACAACGCACGGCTAAGAGTCGTTTATCGTGCTTCGGACCTCGGTCATGTACCTTTCTTGAAAGCCAGAATTCTATTCGGTGGTCTCCGGGCTTCGTTCCTATCGCGAACCCAACGATTATTTCTCCACGCGTCGTTCGTCTCGTCGTTCGCTCGTAGCCAGTAGCGAATCGTCAGCCTCTCGACGTTCCACGCCGATCTATTTTTCGTCGAAACGGAACCATCTTCCCGTGGTATCGCGCGGTCGCGTTCGAACATTCGTCAGCAGGCACGAACCATTAAATCCGACCCGATTGTTAGCGAGCTGCTGCCGTTGCAGCTTGAAAACGTGTACAGTACTCGCCGTCACCGTCGCCGTCTCCCTCGTCACCGGCGTCGTCGTCGTCGTCGTTGTCGCCGATGGCAGAGTCGGACGCGACACTCGTTCGTTCGTTACCGAGGGCCGACCGAAACGCGAAAATCACGTCGTTTTTAATGCCGTTATCGCGTGCCGTTCTATCGTCTCGTATATATCGTTCCGTCGACGAGTAAATGTTGCGGGAAGGAAGAGAGGCAGCGCTTTATGAAAAGTATATGGCACAAGTTGTGCGATCGTAGGTGAATCGCGATCTCTCGAACCGTATTTCAAGCGTACGCGAATGAAAGAGCGGCAGAGAAGAAGCAGAGGACGGCGGAGGTGGCCTGGCGTGCACAGACTCGGTCGAGTCGGAGCGCTGGTTTTATTGCCAACAGTCGCGCAAGATAAAAGACCCGAGAAGAAAATGCGAAAAGTTTCGCGATGTCGGATACGCTGATGCTTCTTCGGAAAGACCAGCCGCCGTTATAACTGCGGCGAAGAGCTTGCGCGTGTATCTACGCGAAACGGCGATACTTTGGGAAGCGGCAGCCAGTTTCGCGATTTATAGTGTCAGCCTTTTAAATAACTCGCGATAGAGCGGGCGATATAAATCACGGCCGGTACGCTCGGTTCTTCTTAATTTTCCAGCAAACTGTTTAACCCGGTTTGCGGAAACGCGGCCAGGCAACGTCGGTCGCCGACGCGCCACGGGGATCCGCCGATTCGAATCGGCATCGTTTTATTTCTCGAAAACGCGTAGACGGAACGCGTTCGATATCTCTGCGTATCGACTGGCTGTCCATTCTGGAGAATCGCGGGAGCGTCGGACGCGACGGTTCGAGACCTCGACGGAGTGTAACGTCCGTTTAAAACGCATCGAAAGAGATTCGGCGATGGCGGCGCCGGTCACTGGGTCGAACGAAATTTTCCATCGGCGTGTTCGCCGATCGAAACGAAAGCGAAACAGCCTGCGACTGGTCGGACACGGTCGACGCGTCCGTCGTGATACGTCGTCTCGTAAAACGCTCGTTGCAGCGATGCGCCACACCAGTGCGGTCGTGGAATGCGAACGTTTCTCGACCGCGCGAATGGCGTCCTCGTAATCGATCGCGTCCGTTTTCTCTCGTTCCTTCGCTCCTTTGCCCCGCGATCGTTTTCCACGAAACCGACTCGTTTATTTTTCGTCGTTTTAATCGATGTTTATTCGGCCGGCCAGATAGGATCACGTATCGAGGACACGACGCGGCTTATCGATGTAAACTCGTTCTTGTATTTCGTTTATTAATTACGTCATGGTTGAACGACGGCGTCCGGTCTCTCATCGAGGGACTCGACGAAAGAAAAACCCATGGGTAACACGTTCTTGCTATGGTTAAATAGCGTTTAATCGCACCGGGACCTCCGGTCGTTTATTAAATTTTTTAATCGATGCGGGAGAATAGCGGCCAACGGACTTATGCAATAGCTTGACTACTTTGCATAGAAAGAAGGTTTAACCCGAGTTATTTCTTCTCTTCACCTTTGTCCTTATTGCTCTAGTTGGATATTTTTGAAACGAAGCCGTGCGTCCGATAGTCGTTTATTTGTTTATTTATTTATTTATCTAATCGGCTTTTCCGGTATCGGATACACGAGCTGATATAAAAAAGATCCAGCGCTAAATATAACGACGATTTTTACAATCACGTCCGAGATATTAACGGACGCTTCGAAGGAGGTTACGGGTCCGTGAGAAACGATTTCGCTAGCGTAGTTCGCAGTCGAGCAAAGTCTATCGATACGATCGAAGTGAGCCAAGCGAATGCGGTTCCTGTGTCGTGCGAAAAACTCGCTGCCATCCTTTTTCGATGGAACAATGGTAGGAGGATGTAATTCGAAAGGTAATCGTTGGCTGTTAGCGGTTTGTCCGGCGGTGCGTTACTCGCGGAATCAGCGAAATCGAGTACCGTTTGCAACGCGATATTTGTCTTTTCCGCCACGAACACGCGTTATTCGCTAATGAGACACCGATGCGACGATAGCCGTGTTCTGGCCTACGTTCGCCCCGTCAATTAGGGTAACACGCGGCCTACACGCTTGATTTATAGCGGATAATGGACGAAAAGAGCGTGGAACGCGGATCGTCGAGGGCAAATAAACCACAACCTCGACACCTGATTCTCCTATAGACATGGTTCTGTCAGCCGCCACCCGACTATTCATCATCCTTAACATAACCGGCCGCTCGCAAATCGATCACGTTTACTTGAAACGACGCGACGTCTCGAGCGACGTACCCAAGTATGCACTTACTTGGCTATTGGAAATCGAACGTCGAATACGATCAAAGATGTTACCGAAAGGGAATTCGGTCGAGAAGTTGCGAATCGGTTGTTGGAAACTTTTGCATCGATCGACCGGCGCGAAGCAAACACGAGCAAACTGGCGTCGGTTCGTGATTCGACGAAGGCACGTTTTTAGTCGCGGTCAATTTCAATTTCTCCGTCGCCGCGTCTTTTTCTCTCTTTCTCGTTTTTCGTGGAAACAGTCGGCTTCGAAAGGTTCGACGAGGAGAAAAGTTTTGCCCTGCGCGCCGATAGATCGCAACGTAAAAAGAGGACGACAACTGTAGGCTACAAGTAGGAAGAAAGTTAACGATCGAACAGGCAACGAGCGTCGATGGGGCATCCAGTTTTCCTTAGTTTCTCATCTGCTCCAACTCGATCCTCTTCCACGATAGCCGGACTATCGTTTACCTTCGGTTCTCGAACGTCCGGCAACGTGGTCGAACCGATGGTCGTCGTTCGATAAGTAGGCTAATTTGCTGCGAATTTGTAGCCACGCGACAAAGAAGAAAGCAGCGATCCGAAGCACTCGGTCGATCGGATCGGTACACGAGGGTCGAACCTTGAGATAGAAGAGGGACAACGGCTAAAAAATATTCCGGAAAAGCGGCAGCTAATCGCGAAGCTATCGGCACGATCCATCGCGGTCACGAGTTCCGGGTGTAGGAGAGGATAGAAGGGAGAAGAAATAAAAGCTGGATCGCGAGTTGGCTTAACGAGGTAGAAGAACGATAGGCGGGGTCTGGTTGGCATCCTTCTTGTCACACCAAGTGCTTTACCGTCTCCTTTTCGTTCGAGAGGATACGCTTGGGAATGGAGATATCATCTCTCGACGAACGATAGTCAACGGAACCCAACCGGTAAATTCAAGTGCAACGAACTGCCTTGTTTGATTCGAAAGTCGCGATAAAACGGTTCTCTCTCTCTCTCTCTCTCTCTCTCTCCCCTTATCCTAGTCGTTGTGTTTTTCGTTCCTCGCGTTTCGCATTTCGCTGTAGAAATATCGCGACAATTACGTGTACGAAGACAGAGTTAACCCGCTCGGTGATTCGTACGCGAGAATCGATCGCTTTTGGAAGCTCATAACGCGTGAATCGCGTCGATTCGACAGCATTGTAAATACTCGATGAAAGACTACTTGGTCGAGCATCGAGAGCAATACCGCGACTAAATAACGTCGGTGTAGAGGGGACGAGTTTTTCGACAGCACGCGTTCCTCCGCTTATCGTTGCGTCGGTTTTCGAACGTTCGCAGTTTGGTCGAGTTCTCGTCGACGTAGAACGGCGAACGTTCGAAAAAAGAAGAGAAAAAAGCGCTGTAAATAAAGAACGCGTCTCGGCGTTCTTTCGAGTCGCGCTGATAGCGACACGCGCGAGTCGTAGCAGTTTTATTTTCGAGTGGCGGGAAATTCGGAAAATACGCCGCAACGGAACAGAAGAAAATATCAGAGTTGTCAGCCAGGAGCGATACGCTGGATTTTTCTCCACGTGTTCGAACAAATGAAACGTGGCCGGCTCGTTGGTCGTTTTTCATCTTGTTTTTTTCGGTCGCGTCAGGAATTTATTCGATCGCGCTTTTTCATCCAGTTTCGCGACGCATCGCGCGCCCAAACGACGTTACACTGTAGCCTAGAAACGTCCGATCGACGGCGTCCGATCGTGCGACATAAATTTGAAAGTTGGTGGGGTAGAGTGACGCGTAACCGTATTAATAACGGGTGAAAATGTAGTTTTCGTCCGGCTGCGCGTGGGGTGACGGGGCAGAGAGGTGACACGACTCGCGCATACATTAATTCGATAAAGCGCGATGTAACGCAATCGTTGCTCGGTAATTGCGGTCAAATCGGACCAAACGTTCGTCGCGCCTCACCGAGGGTCGCGTTTTCGCGCCGCGATCTACAGAATACGCCGTTCGACGATTTCGCATCGATCGTTGGACACGCGAATCGAGTCGGATTAATCGGTGACGATTTACAAATGCGACGTATCGCGCGCCGTCCGCGACGCGTTCGACTTTCCTGCCGCCAACGAAACTGGATTTCGTCGATAAGAGCGGTTTTTCCTGTCCACGCTTTCGCGCTAGTCGCACCGTAGAAACTACAGAGTGGCAGATACGCGATACCGATACCTTCGGACAGCAGTGGTTGGAATGCGTTGCACCAGCAACTCGGATCCGTCTCCGATAACTTGGATTCTCGCGTTACTGCTTCGTAGAGAAGCCGCTCGCGAATCGTTGCTTCGCTTATCGAGTAGCTTCGGATTAAACGACCGACCGAACGAAAATATTTTCGCGGTGACGCGCAGTCGGAAGTTGGCGTATTAAAACGAACGTTGTATTACTCGCTGGTTACTCGGCTGTTTCTCGCGCGACGATTCTTCCGACAGCGAAACTTTCGAACGTTTAGAAAGCTCCGGTCGAGAGCTAAAGGACGAGGGGAAATGGATCTTTCCCCTGGAAGAATCCTCATCGCGTTGCGCTTCCTGGTAATCGATTTAACCTTTGCGCTCGAGGCCTTTTCGCTGGGCCCTGCCTCCCAACTCGAGACGATTCGCCGCTTGTTCGGTGTACTCCTTGCAAGCTTAAAATGATCTCATATACAAATTAACGTCAGAAACTATCATATTTTAATACTTTTCGCACGTTTGTATCTCGAATCTCTGTACCGTCGAGTACCATGCGTACAAATGGAACTTGGTCGTTTAACGATGAAAGATCAAACCTATCTCCGCTTGAGCTGATTTCGCTACCACAATCCATGCTCATAGGGTTCATAAAATTTGAAGATATCGCTATCGCCGCGACTGCCAAGCTTGGACTGACGCTGATGACGCAGCTCGATCCGTGATCACGGACCGACTTGAAATAAGAAAATCTTATGGCCACACTAAGCGTATCGTTCTACGCTTCGAACGATTGCACGTAGAAAGCTTAGGAAGCGATTCGCGAGGAAGTTGTATCGGCGTGGAAGCTTCGAGTTCCACAGAAATCAAACCTAAATAGACGTCGTCACCGCGTCGAAGCAAACGCGACGACCGAGAGAGTCACCTCTCCGCTGCAAATGGTTAAATACGTATATTTCTTTTTATTATTATTTAATTTGCACTTTACATTTTATCCACCTGGACATTCCGTAAATGGGTAAATGCATATATGCATTAAAAAAAAAAGAACAAGTTTGGACGTACAGAGGCGGAGATATTTAGCTCGCGGCTTTTGATAGTTGGGTCGCCTTTGCGGTGACCAACGCGGCGACCGGTGCTCGCCCGTTCTCGTCGTTATCGAGATCAATTACGAAGTTGGCCGTAACGCGCACACGGAACGTTAACGGTGCAATCGTTGGTCGATGGCCCGTTCACAGTGGCGGGCGTGCTCGCGGCCCGAGAAATAATCGCGTCGTAACGGCACCGGTTTGCCTGTCAGCGCACACCGACAAAAGTATATCGCGAATACGATTTATCGGACGTGAACGAGATAAGGCTCGAGAGAAGTCTGCATTGTCCGTGCCGAGGCGTCACGAGGCTATTGATTTTCGGTCGATTCAACGGGACGGATTATCGCCTGGCCTGGATAGCACGCCAGAGTATCGCGATACCAGCAACTCGCGCTCGATTTTTTCACCTCACCCTCTGCTTCTTTGGCGCCCGTGCGCGTCTTCCTTTCGTTCGATTTGAAAATTATATTTCTTTTTCCTTTACGATCGATCCACGACGAACGCGGTTGGGTACATCTCGATGTATCGAGTCGTTCGCAAGAAAATAGAAGTTGGAACACCCGCGGCGGCCACCTGGCCTTGCTCACCCTCGACCAGCGAACAGAGGAAGCTTCGAGAGATCGAAAGGTGCCATAACGCGAGTCTTCGTCCACGCGGTGTGTGGGCCAGTCGGCCCCGACGTCCAGCGACCGAGAACGTGCTCCGTCGTTTTTCGCGCTATCGTCAACGTGGACGTCAAAGCACGCGAGTTTGGCAGGTCAAAGTATACGGAATATACCGCGAACGCGACTGCCTCGAACTCGTTCGATCAGTTTTTTTACACGTTTTTCATCCAAACGAGAAAATTTCAAAGAGATTTCCCTCGAATATTCGCAGTATCTTGCCGTGCTTTTACGCGCACGAAAGTCGATCAAAAATTTGGGGGACCATTCACTTTGGTATTTGGAAATTTTCGATCGAACGTTCTATACGTTGCACGACTAACCTTACCTGGCCCGCCAGAATGTCCGGTCTGAAAGTCTAATTTGAAATTGCTTTTTCGTTCGTCTAACTTAATGTAAATTCTTAGACAAAAAGAAAAAAAAAATGGAGAAATTGATTAATCGGGCGATTACATAAAGTTAGACGCAAGATTAGTGTCGGGACTTAAGACTTTCTGCCACCAGAGGCCACCAAGCGAATCTCCGATCGCTTTTCCAATATCACCGCGTGCAAGAAGAAGCGTTTCCACGCGTTCGTCTCTAATTACACCTGCTTTACGAGCTATACGGACGTCTAATTAGCCGCGCGTCTCGATACATCGATATTTCAAATAAATTTCGATAAAATTATATCAACCGTAAAATGTCTTTGATTATCCTGCTACTCGTATCGGCCGGTTCTACTGGGTAGACAACTAAGTGATTGCGGATTTTGTCGATACCACTTAATGACAAAATCCGCAATCACTTAGTTGCCAAGCCAATACTTCAAAGCATCGAACGAACGCTAGAGATTGAATTTTGTTGGAAAATTTGGAGTATTCGCATAGGCAATCGTCACGATCGAGTTGATGGGTGTGAACGTGGCGACGAAACGCGAACGAATCGGACTCGTGGAGATCGACGATGACAGGTCACGCGCGCGCGTTTCGAATCGAAATGAACGCTCGGTCGTCGTCGGTCGTTGCTCGTCGACCGTCGACCAGCGACCACACGGATGGGTCGCGTTCCCATTTTATCTCGTCGAGCAGATTCGTGGTCGGTTCGGCGATCCGTCTTCTCGCGATCGCACGAAGAGAAAGTTTCGAAAGAAGAGAAAGATCGGAGCACGTGGCACTTAGGTGTTTCAGTGGGAGCAGCAGCGAGTCCTCTGTTGCCGCAGCGCATACGTTTCCGCTATCGCTCTTACGTACGACCATCAACTTGACTTTCATGAGTCGCAAGTAGTCTCTCGAGCGTTAACTTTTTCGTCTAAACTTTACGCGCGAGTTTCCTCGCTCGCTGCCTCTCGTCTTGCACCTTTCCACTTTCTTCAGCGGGTCGCGCGTCCGTCGTCGCACGAGTCTTTCGTCGAATTGCACGCAGCCGGAACCTGGACGGACGACGACGCGCTGGCCAACTTTCGAGCCGCGATCGCCATTTCCCTACGTTCTCCGTCGTCTGTGTAGGCGCGCGATTTATCGTCCAAGGTTTCCGGAGTAGAGAAACAACCGTCTGTGGTCGTAAACGCGCGCAAGTAAATACGTATGCCGGTGCGCGTTATGCATCGCGCTCGAATTCCTCTTCTCCGGTTCGGTTGGCAGCGTTGAAATTCGCAGGTTTCGAACGGTAGCTAGTCTGGGAAATAATTGGAGCTCGGTGCACAGCCGGTTCGGTATTTTCCGAAACGGCTGCTCGTAATTCCATCGTGGGCGGTTCTCCGCCACGGTACAGGGGAAACGATCGTTTTCGTTCGTATTCGGAGCGCGTTTCGCGGCCGCATTAATCTCCACGTTTATCGGCAAGCTTTAAATTCGATTTCGATTTCTCGGCGCCAACGATTCGCCGCGGCAAAAGGGGAAAAACTTTCGCTTTTCGTCGACGAGTTAAGGGCTTCTCCGCGTGGTCGAGTACGGAAATGGGACGGCCGATCGTTTTCGCGTAAATCCTCGGGGACGAGAACGGGCAGAAACTTGTGCTAAAATTTCGATCGGCGTCTCGTAACCGAACTGTTTTGCAGCTTGTTAGCGTTTTCCTGCTACGAGCTGCTTCGCAGTTGTCGTAACCCACCGTTCGCCGCGACGTAACCCACGACGTCGCGTTGTCTAATCGCCAAGACGATTCCGTCTTTTTCGATCCGATTCGAAAATCGCCGCGAAGACGCTGCTAGCGAGCTCTCTCTGCGCCATGGGCGACTGGTAACGACGATAACGCGTCTCGGCGTCGAGGAAACGAGCTCGCGAGAGCAGAGGGAACGAAATGATCGCGAGGTAAGTAGTTTGTGGTTATAGTGCTATTGCTCGTGTATGTGTCGTCCCTGGTGTATAGGATTTTGCGAGATTTTTGTCTTCGTTCGGGTTGGCTTCTTCTCGGTTAGGAATCGTGGAGAAAAGATCGGACTACGAGTGCCGGGATTTGAACCGATTCTGCTGGAACGTTCGTAACCAACGACTCTAACCGCTGCTCTGTCGTCGTCCGGTCGATGATAGGGTCTTTGGAGTGCAAGCCACGGGACAGAAACCGTTGGGAGGTTTGCTGTCGAGTGCCGCTGCAGTTGTTTCTCGAGCGTTTCGATCGCGAGAGCGGATTCTTCTCGTCTTTGCCTCGTTGCTACTCGTATTTACCTTACCTTTGTTTCGCGGACAACAAAATTAAATCGCGCGACTATACTTCTTCTACGAGGGGAGGAGAGAGCGACAGAAGGACGAAAGCTAGCGACAAGGACAAGAATCTCCTTCTCCTTGTCGAGAGACTACCTCGAACGAAGATAATCGCGGGCAAAGTGGCGAGGCGTTTGACGAGGCGATGGAACGGCTCGGCCTCGATGTTTCTGCTCCTCGCGCCTCGCTTTCCGGTGTTCGTCGCGCGACGAGTCGTCGACAAACGTACGAAGGGAGACGCATCGCGTGGCCGTCGCGGAAATGAGCACGTCAAAAAGAGGAAATTAAACACCGAAGACGGATAAACAGCGGGCAAAGATTAATGCTCGATACGTGGTTCGCGACGATACTTCCGATCCAATAGCGCGGCTTGTAGCTCGCTTTGCTGTGCGCGCGGGTCACGACTCGTAACAACGTGGAATCGGAGAAACGACTTTGTTCGGATTGGATTTGCGAAGCGTCGCTGCTGAATTCGTGATCGCGTAACTTTGCTCCGCTTCCGAGACAAATTTATTTGTTTATTCGCGAGGAGAACGAATCCTTTGTCGTGCATACGGTGCGAGGAAAAAGAGGCGAATAGGCGAAAACACGCGTTATAAAAGTAGAAAATGCGAAAGAAAAAAGCAAACGTAAAGTTTAGACGCGAGTTCTTCCTATATAGGCGAGCGTGTCGAAGAACGTTCGAAGGAATCGAGAGACCGACCGAACAGATCTCGATCGTCGAACGTACGCCGTCAAAACGGACAGCTATGCGATTTACGCGATTAAAATAGCCGCGTGGGGGACGACGTTGTTCAGGACGCGGTAAATTGAAATTCCTTGGAATTCTGGAAGCAGCGTTTAGAGAGACTAGCTGAACAATGCCAGGACAATGTATAACAGCGTCGAATATCTTACGGGCGACAATCACACCGAACGTCGTCCTTTCACTGCTCGATGGCCAAACACTCGAGAACCGCGACGTTAAACGCGAGCAAAAGGAGACGTACGACAGCAACGATGCTTATCACCGACTCTCGACAATTTACATCGAATACTTTCGATTTCGTAACTATGCTATTTGCGCTAAGGCTACCAGATAAGACGACCGTGTTCGAAAATCGGTCTAGTCGGTAGCGGACGGCACGAAATTCCGAGTATGTCGACGCTACGAAAGAATTTTCATACTCTGAACGGATAAGCCCTAGAGACTTGAAATAACGAGACTCGTTTGTTTATTCGTCTATTTATTTATCTACGTAGGCGCATAAACGTACGCGTGTGTTTCTCCACGGGAAAAACCCTCTCGAGTAACATCGGCTCGCAGCGTTAACGACGAGTCGCTCGAAAGAGACACACGAGATAATTGCAGCGAAACGCGACCGACAAATTAAACACTCGTATCTGAGCCGGATATTTTTTCCCGAATGCCGCCACAGTGCGCGACGCAGTCGTTCTCTCGTCTAGCAGGTCGTGCGATCGAGTCGTTATCGCGGCGGCGTTTATCGTTTCGCGACGCGAATCGATTACGAAACGCGAAGATCGCGGCCGAGCGGTGGCGAACGAATTTAGAAGGCGGGACAGCGCGCGAAAACGAAGCGGCAGCGAGCAAGATCGTGCGCGTATAAGGCTGCGGTGCGTTTCGTGGAGAGTCGAGGTCGCGGCTAGCGGTTTTCGTTTGGCCGACAACCGGTTTGCTCGCAGCCGTCTGACGTCATTCTACCTGCATGCGATTTTAAAGCGGTCGAAGGACGAGCGAGGCAGGTGAAAACGTGGCCGCGCCGAAAAACGTAAACACGCGAGTTTTCTTTTAATAACGATGACGCGATCCCGCGAAACAGATCCGACCGAATTTCGCGATACGCGTACGTACTTTCATCCGGGTGCCATCGTCGCATCTTTTTCTTCGAAAAAAACAACGCTCCTCTCGAGTTCTCGCGGCAGGAACACGCGCCACGTTCTATCGTCTCGGTTGGCCGTTACCGCGTCCGATTCCACGACGAACGTAAAACGTTGGTTACGTCGGCTCGAGCCTCGTTTCCGTAGGCAGAGTTTGCTCTGCCTACTTTCCAATCGGTCGACTCGGCACGCTGATTCGACGAGACCGCGATCTTCTCGCGAACAGAAGTTCCATTTACTTATTCACGCGCGCGTATGAACGTAGGTAGGTACATGCATAGGCGAGAAAAAGCCTTTGGAACAACGTCGTAATTCATGCGAGAAGTGGTTCGGAGTGTCGATAAGCGACCTCTTGGAACAGCACATCGTAGTTGCCGAAAAGATCGATAGACCGACGGTACTCGCGGCGCGATTTACGGAGGCGATCGATGCGACTAAACCGGATTAAAGGGTGCGCTGTGTGCCAGGGAAAAATAGGGAACGGCGCGTGATAAGTAGTCGTAATCGGAGCGCAAAGTATCGCCGGTGACAGCAGCTTCGGACAACGAACACGATTGCGGAGAAGTTAATGTAAATTAGTAAACTGTCGGACGTCACTCGGCCTTTTTCCAACCTACGGACGTTATTTCTCGCCGGAATAGACTCGTTCGTTGCGAGACGCGTTCCGCGTGGGTGAGCGAACAGTAGGCGATTATCCAGCCAAATACGACGCAACGAGGAAACAGGAAGCAGCCAGGGAGGAAAAGACGAGGGGAAAATGAGATGAAACGGAACATAGGGGACGGAGCGTAACGGGAATTCCGAAAATTCCAGCGCCCAAGAGCTACCGATTACGACGTCCGAAATGAATTTTCTAATTAAGATTCAGTCGCGTTGCGCCACGCTTTGCTCTCCACGCTTTGCTCTCGACCCCTTTGCGAGATAATATTCCCCGAAACGTTCTTCCACCAATCGTCTACGGGGAAAGGTAGACGCAAGCGTGGTTCGTTGACGCGTTTTCGGTGTCTAGCGACGCGAGTCCAACCGTCCAGACGATCGAAAGTAGTCGTTGCACGATCGAGGGAACTCGCCTTCTTCTTGCTGCGTTTCGACAGTCGAGTTTGGCCAACGAACAGACGCGAGATGGACGTTTTATCGCGATCGATCGCTACGAAAATACGCGTCGAAGCATCGACGTTTTGTCACGCGTACGAAATTCGGCTCGTTGAACGACGTCGCGCTCCGTTGCGTCGTTGCGGTAAAAAGGCGGTGGTTGGGCAAAGGCGCGAAGACGACCGGCATCCGGTTCGCTCGGACCAGAGTTCTGTAACTCGTTCCCCTTTGCTACTTGCTCGCAATTACTTCGGCCACGATTTCCCTAATTATACTGGGCTGTACGGTCGCGGGAAGAGGGAAGGAGAAAGAGAAAGAGAGACAGAGAGAGAGAGAGAGACGATTGTAAAGGCGAAACGGAAACGGAAAGGCAAACGGGGCATGATTTCTGTGCTACGGTTACCGCGAAGGATCGTTTTCTCGAGAAACGAAGTAGCGAGCAAGTACGAAGCAGCGAAACGAAACGGCCTTTGACGTTTGCCGAAAAACACGTGCTTAACGTTTTACGCGGTTTTTACGGCGTAACGTGTGCTCGAGCATCCGTACACATCCGTAACTGGAATGAAACGGGCCGTGCGAGGTCGCAATGCGGAATAAAAGGTTGGCGAATCAATCGTACGGTGAACCGTGACGTTTCATCGTCGTTTCACGTGCCCTTTTTTTTCGCGCCCAGAAGTTTAATCTCCGCTTCAAACACAGAAATGATACTTTGCCCGTTTATAGGCCGTATCCGCAGTCCGAATCGTCGGCTTTTGGAATCGTCGATTCTCTCGTTTCCGACGCTATTCGCCACGTTACAAACTTTATCGCATGCTAACGCGTTTGCTTTTCGGTTCGATCGTCGGCCAGAATTTGAATTTGTTCGATGCGGTGACCACCGCAGAAAGCGGTGGATCAGCACCGGGGGAAATTGATCGGATAGCTGCGTTTGCATCGTCGAGACGAAGCTCCGAACGACGGAGCAAACGAGTAGATTTGTACTACGCGTTTCGCGGCCCGACCAACGTCTTTGCGGACGATAACGCGGGACAGTTCGTATAAAACGTGGCGGACACGTTCCAACGCGCGAAGTACGCACGGTACGGTCGTCGATACGACGTGTGACGGCACGGGTCACGGAACTTTCCAACGGCTCTGGACACAAAGCGCGACGCCGTCAAAGCGCAACACCGACGTGCCCAATGTACCATCGATATCTTCTCAATTTTTCTGCCGAATTCTCGAAAGAGCATACACGTGCCAGCCGCGGCGGCACATCTACCGAATGCACGCTAGTGGGGGTGATATCGAAGGGCAACGAAGGGAAGAATCCGTTCGATCAGGAACAAAAGGGCAGTCAGTCTGTCTTACGCCGTTAGATGTATAACTCCTCAGTACCATTGCATAGAAACGCGTCGAATGATCTCTCGGTGTCTGTTGTTACTTGTTAATCGTATCTGTTAATCGTTTGTGGCGGATGAAAAGAGAGTTTCGTCCCGGGACTACCGGTGGACTCGTCAGTAAGGCTATGCCCGGTAGTCCCTGCCTTAGACGTAGAGGGAGTCTCGCTAGGTGCGGTAATCGCTCGTATATTCGACCGCCTAGCGATCCGCCACATGTTATTTGTTGACTCTGGCTGTTAATTCGTTCTTAATAAACAATCGTTCGTTAAAAACACCAATCCTCACACACCCATCGCGACACACCACCTCAGACGAATCGTCGAAACGTACGTTTTAAAAACGAGACGCCGCATATATTCGTCAGCGACAGGTACGCGACGTCGCCGTTAGGCGATGGCTCGTGTCCTATGTCGTGTAATGTAAATCCATCGTAACGCGCAAGTTTAACCATCGGTTGCGGATTATTTTCATCGACGGTGGCTGTTCCGAGCAAAACTCGGCAGATGGGATGAAAAACACGTTGCCGTCCGTTAATATCGATCGCTTTGCTAATTCGGTCCGTGGCAAAAACGTCGTCGATCGTCGACGTTCCGTCGTATTTCCGTCGCTGAAGAGAAGAGGAACGCGAGAACAGGCGTACACCCCGTAGACGGCGTAAACGCTTTGTTTGCACATGGGATTATAGCAACCCGAGTAATTCCGTCGGATTAATCCGGAAGTAATACCGCGACAGGCCGATAATCGCGCGTCACGAGTTCTCTAATGAACGTCTCTCGGACAAAATCCGAGATAAACCGGTTGTCTCTATAAACGTCGTCTACGTACTCGTAACCGTGCCGAGTGTCGTCCACCTTCCCTCCAAACAATCCCTCGACGATCACCGTCGTCCTTGTCTCGAATTACGTGGCTGGCCGATCGCGAGAAACGCTCTGGATCGAGTCGAATCGCGGAGAAACTCGATCAACGGTCGGCGAAGCGAGAAAACGGTTTTTACGCGTAAGATCGCGTTGCGATCTCCTTCGTCGCGAGAACTCGTAGAACGCCGTACGAGAACGACACGAAGAGAAGAAAGCGGAGAAAGAAGACGCGAGAAGCGACGGAGCGACGTCCGACGAACAAACGTCGGCTCAGCTGATCGACTCTCTCCGTGTTTTTAGCGCATCCATGCACACGCTGCGGCTATTAGTGGCCGCGCGATTAAAACGGGTGGTTACGCGAGCATACCGGACAGAAATAAACGCCAAGCGAAACACGCGAACGTATCCTTCTCCGCGGTGCTCTTTGCCTCTCTTTGTTTCTCTTTCTCGTTCGCCTCCAACCTCCTCTCGTCCTCCTCGCATCCTCGCTCCAATCTTTTCTCGTTTAGTTCGCGATCGAAGCTACGGCCACGTAAGCGCGCTTATTATTCTCCTTCTTCTTCGATTTGCGTCCTTCGCGTCTTCCTTCGTTTCCGCTGCTTGTACGCTCGGACAACGCGAAACGCAAACCGCGCGTCGATTTCGTTTTTCGATCGAGCACCGATAGCTTGCCACTTCTCGAGTACGTGGATGAAATCGCGGCGAGAATTTCGCCGATTCGTCGAGTCGCGTACGATCGATCTCCGCGAGTTGGAAAGATGGACGTCGAACGCTGGAACTGGACGAGTTGTTACGCGTCTATTATTAAGCCGCTGCGGCGTAGCGAGGCGAGGCGCGCCGCGAGCAACGCTCGCATCATTCTCGAAATATTTGAACCGCGTCATCCCAGACGCCAATTATTTCTGGTACTTGTTAAAAGCCCGCGTACTTCTATTTTCGTCGCAAAGTGTCCCGATATCTGTTCCATGACGAGCAAAAGTATCCTTTCCGTTTGCCGGCTGCAATTTTCCTAATGTAAATTACTTACGTCGTCGTTGGCCCCGATCGAATTAAATTACATTTCAGCGCTAGTTTCCGTTTCTCTCGTCTCTCTTTCTGCCTGCCTTTTTTTCCTCCCGCTTTCTCTCGCTGTCTGCCGTATTTCACTGTATTTCGCTGCAATTTCCTCTCTCGTCGAGGAGACTCTCGCGATATATTTCACGGTTAATAAAAGTACCGCGGCAAACTAGAACGTAACAGCGACTATTTAAAATTATAATTAAGAGCGGTTGTTGGCATTACCAAGAGCGGTGTCAGCAAGTCGAAACGCTGGTTCGGTACGCCGCGAGACTGAACGTGCCCCGCGAATTCGCCCAACGGCTCTACGCAAACGTTCTCGACGCCGAAACTCGAAAAATCGACCTCTTCTCGTTATCCTCCCAGCCGTTTATTTGTTTTATTCGTTCGTTCGTTCGTTTGTTTATTCACGGTTATATACCCTTTGGTATACGCAATTTAGACGACAAACAGCCGGTTGCAGACAGCGACGTGTCGTAAATGTTACGCCCGAAGGAACATCGAAAAAAACCCCATCTAATTCACCGAGTTTCGCAAACTTCACCTAATCGTAGTTATTCGGTTTGCGCGGTTACTCTTGCAGGTTGTACGGTTTCTTACAAGTAAGTTTCCGGTCTTGAAAATAATCTATTTCTCGAAAATAATCGCGCGATCTCGCGATCCGACCGCGCACGAACGTCCTGGTTGATCGAGACGTTGTTCGATGCCGGATAGGATATCGATATCTCGGTGATTTTAATGGTCGGAAAACATGGAGAACCGGACTGGCCCGGGTAAGAAAGTTTCCGCAAATTGCACGGATGAAAGGTAACGAGGAAAAACGGAAAACTGAGACTCGACGATGTTGCGTTAATAGAAGAGGGAAAGGAAAAGGAGAAGGAAAAGGAGAACGACTGGTCAGCGGTACGGCACGTACTTGCACGTACACGGAGAAGAAGCAGAAACGGCTAGCTGATCTCGCTTTAACGAGCCTGTCCCTGCCGTGGCATGGCGCGCCGCACCGGTCTCGTTGCCCCTTTGAAACCGATGCTACGGAAAGTTTTATCCTGCCATCGAAAACCACCGAGCAAAGTTGTTCGGCGAGCTCGACCGAGTGGAGAAGCTGCTCTTGGCCTTTCCAGCTGCTGACGATGCTGCCTCCTTTCTCGACCGAGAAACTCCGATTTACCGATTCCTTTTTCCAGAACAGGACACCGTCCGACCGAGTCGAATTTTCGTTCGTACGCTGCGCCTGATCGATCGTCCGTTCTCTTTTCGCGCGCACGGAGAAAGACTGTACTTTCGAGTTTGCTTGCTACGCTACTGCGAAAGATCGTCGGTTCATCCGCAAAGACGTTTGGAAATGGAATGCGCGTAGTAACAGAGGCGGTTGGTCGAAGGGACGATCGCTCGGGGAAAAAAGACGTGGGAGAAAAGAAACGGCGCGAGTTCGCGTGTTTGTCACGGGACACAAAAGCGGAGCGCGAAAGCCGCTGGTGTGCGCCGTTGATAGAGAGAAGACACGCGTGCTGTCGGAGTTTTCCGTTGTCGATTTAGCCCAAGATATTCTTCTCTCTTTCTCTGTTTCTCGCCATGGGATACCGGCATTCGAAGAACGCGAGATAACATCGAAGGTAATTTGTGGTATTCTTTGCGCCGTAGCTGTGCACCGGTCGATCGACCGGGGCCAAGGTAGTACACGCGTTTACGAAATCGCGCAATCCGTTCGTGGAATTCGTTCGGCACTCCGCGGTATTTTAATTTATTCGATGCAGTCGATTTACTCGCCAGACAAAAATAACGTATTAGAGTAAACACGTTATACGAGTAGATAATTCTGGAATTATCGCAAATTCATGCAAATTCAATTCATAAAGGTACGTACTAGTTCGTACAAATTAAATTCGCTATGAGCTTTATATGTATATGTCGGAGATGAAAGGACATCGGGACTTCCCTTTTGCAATGTTGGCAAAAACCCCAGTACCCTAGTCCAGACTTTTACTGCAGCTATACTTAAATGATAAAAAATAAGATTTAACGTTCCAATCCGACTTTATGACGATGGGCCTGAGCTCTAAGTGACATAACGGCCGACTGAACGTAGCCACGGTCACGGGAGGGACGTGTACCTGACAAGAGGTACGGAACGATTATATGGCTCTCCTTAAAAGCAAAGATTGACCCGAGAGGTGGGGAGAGGAATATATAAGGGAAGTTCCACTTGCACTGCGTGTGAGTTCATGCAGAAAAGTTTTACGTGTACGTACAGTCCTACGTGTATCTCATCGCATTCGTCGTCATTTTGACGAATTTCGGATTCGTTATCGAACCTGAAGCCATTGTCACTGACTTCGCGAGTGTCTAATCGCCATGATTATTTGTCAAGACTGTAACACCCTGTTATAAACTACACTTGTGTTGTACCGCATCCCTGATCCCTGTGCTCATCCGACATATATACGTTAGGATGATGTACGATGCAAAAAGTTCTCGATTACGTGGCCACATTGCGACGAAACAATCTTCTTTTTTTTCTCTTCTCTTCTCACGAGCATTCCGAGTCGAAGCGAGGATTATAAACGACGATTCGGCGGCTGTTGCAGCCTCGGTAGGTTCCTTATACGTCGTGATTCGTCGCCTCCTAAACGTCGTCCGAGGTCCACCGTCTTCCGAGTGTTCCAGGAGCCTGTTTCTTCGGCAGTGGTCGAACGAAGAGGATTAGCGCGATGAGCTAGTTTCCGAAATCGTGGCTGAGGGACGAAACGTGGAAGAAAAGACACTGTCCATGTTCAAACCCCATGCGATCTGTATCGTTACGATACTCGTACAACGTTTCGCGCGGTTACGCACACGACCAGGGTCGTAATATCGCAGATTTCTCGCAGGAACGTTTCATTTAAAGCGATGGATAATTTGGGGTGAGCGAACGAGGCCGTTAAATTCTCTCGATGAAAGCCGCTGCGAGATGTCCAATATGCCAGCGCGGTTAACAAATAGGCGAGCGACCGTTCGATCGTCGCGTATCTGACCTCTTTCAAAGATACGCGGGAAAGTGTAACGGCGTGAAAAATTTCAATTCGAACCGACGCGTTTTCCGCTTTACGCGATCGTCTCTCCCCTTTGCCACGCGCGTATTTTCCGCGCGCGTTGTTCCGCGCTCGGACGAAATTTCGATCTCTTGCAAGTTACGAGGCTACCGGAACGTGTACGCTCGATCGATGTTCGCGTAACGCGAGTCGCCTGCAACGTCCCGTCGTTCTCTGAAATTAAGTTCCTCGACCCGGCATATTCCTCGTACTGGAGGTATCTTCTCGTTTGCAACGGAATTGCGAATTAAGTCAATGTCGACGTGGAAGAACGTCGAAGCGAGGCGTAAAAGAGTTTCCCAGACGTGGAAGGTGCACAGGATGTTGCCTCTCCGCGCGGATGACCGGCCGAGATGACGCAACCTGGCGAAATAGCGACAAAGAACGCCCTTATCTTTCTTGTATCGCGCCAAGGCCGACGACGCGACTCTACTCGTTAGAGCTCGCGCAATCGAATCGCGCTTACGAGCGAATCGATAATTATTAAACGTCCATGTATATAGATTCCGATTGAAATATCGACTCGTTGGCCAGATGGCCCTTGGTGGCTGCACGTCGCGTCCCGTCGTCGTATTCGTATTACGAACCGAACGATCGTTCGTCGACGAACCAAGGCCGCCAGATGTCGCGCGACCTCTGCGAGTTTTCCGCCAAACGGATAAAAAAACCGGTCTACCAGAGTCGTAGATCTTCTTTCCCGATCATTTTGACGATCCGGTTTTGCGGCGGTTCGCAACGACGATGGTAATGAGAACGCGACGTGCCCGCAGCGTTATTTAATCACCGTGGCCGTTGCTGGTTTATAGGATCGTAACGGAAACGAGGGTCGAACAGCGAAACGGTATCCCGATTTCTTTGCCCAATTACCGAGGCTTTAGATCTTAGCGACGATTAGAAGACCGGCGATGCTGTTATCGCGTGACTTTCACCCGCTGCACCGCCCAGATGGAAAACGAAGCGAGTGGTAATCGCCGTGGAACGAAAGCCTGGCACGAAAAATGGAAATTCGTTGAGAGGCGAGACGCGGACGAGAGGACGTTCGTTCGCTAGCCTCGGCGAATTTACGCGAATCCTTCCGTTTCTTTTCCACGAAAGCGTCGATCCGTCGCGAATCGCCGATCCTCCGGACGAAAAACGCGCGCATAGAAAGCAGAAGGAGAGCGGACGAGCGGCGAGGAGCGCGCGTGTTCGTTAGGTCGACGCGGGCTGTTAGCGCGCCGGTTGTAAACGAGGAAAGACGTTGGAACGGAAAGAAGAGGAAGGCGAGTCAGTGAATGAACGCCGCTCGGTAGCGGCGTGTGCGTGGCGGCGTACGCGCGGCCGTGCGTACGCGAACGCGGTGCGTGTCGCAGGGAACGCGCTAGCGAATGAATGGACGAATTCGAGTCGCGTATTTTGGCCTGTGCGTCACGACGCGCGGTGGAACGGCGCGCACGGAATTCAACGCGCCGTCGTTCATTAACGATACTTTGCGAAATCGTGATTGCCATCCAGATCGCAGTGAAATACGCCGGCCTCGCCGAGAGACTGGCAGCTCGTTATCCTCGCGAATGTCGCGATCCGACGCGATAAACTAATCGAAATTCTGCGATCGCCGCGTTCGCGAGTCTAGAACCGCGTTCTTGTTTGCGTATTCGTCGTGGCTAACGAGTAAGAAACCCTTTTAGTGTACAAAGAAGTAGATACGATCGTAGAGAGACGTTGCAGAATGATAAGAACTATGATACGAAAGAAGCGCGATTCGCAGAATTCAAATTGGTCGTAAAGAGTCCTATGCTCGCTATACTGCCTTTCGCGCAATGGATATCGCAGCTGCGTCCTGTCGCTGGCCGAGATGCGATTAGTCCAAAAGAAGATACAATTTCGAGGACGAGTAACAGCGCGTCGTTGTAAATCTCGCGAGCGAACAATAAGTCAAACGTAAGACGACGACCCTCGAGAGACGCGAGTTTAAAGACGAGACGGCAGACTCTTGTGAACGTGGTGGTAGTGGAGCGACGCATAGGACTTGGTCATATTACGGTCGGCTAAGCGCAGAAACTTACGTCGAACGTTCTCTATTTGGACGCGTAAGTATCGTTGATAAGGCGGCCGAACGATCGAAGAACGCTGCAAACGTGGGATAAAATGGGATAAATTGGTGGAAGATAGAGCATCCGAATCTCGAATATTCCCCGAGGAGCACGAAAATCGAACGAGAACGTAATTACACAGTAAGCTACTCTTTAAGAGCGGAAAACGGATAGCAGAGCACTTGGAAATATCGAGAGATGGCTTATTTCGCTTCACACCGAGGTTCAAGATTGAAAAGATCGCGTTGAATAAGAAACAGGGGCTGGTCGAATTCTTAAGGGCATCGAAGCGGCTTTAAATCGTCCGCGAATGAAAGAAATAGGCACGAGAGAAAAGCAATCAAACGTACTATCGTTAATAAACAGACTAAAAAGTCGAGATCCAAGATGAGAACCTCGACGTAACTCGTTTACGGTACTCGAGAACGAACTACTAAATTCAACAATTTGTAACCTGACAGATGTGGAGCTGTTTTTCACCAACATTCGCGCACGTTCGTTGCTCCGTTCGTCCCTTAGCTCTAATAACTCGAATGTGATAATCAAAAGCGAGATTGCTAGTAGTAGAATAAATATGTAGGTCGCGAATTTGTTGCGTAGATGTTACGTCGGTACCACGAGAGAGAGAGAGAGAGAGAGAGAGAGAGAGAGAGAGAGTATGGCTAAATGCTAGGAAATATCTTTTGCGAGAGCGACGAGACTAACTTTGCATTCAGAGACATCGAGGAACGAGCGATTACGGATGCTCCATCGTCCCGATCGATCGATCAGCGCGTCGTTTTAATCATCGATCGGCGCGGGCGTTAATTCTAAAAAAGATGTTTAATCGAGTCGTCAGCGCGCAAGAGAAGCAAGTAGGATTTTAGTAGCAAACCGATATCGTTAACGAAAACGTTGGATAGAGGAGATCCGAGACGCGTTATACGTATACGTCATCGGAGTTAGGAATTCACGCACTCGTCAAAGACGAGAGACGAAGATTACGCAATTTTGTCGCAAAGTCGTCGGCGCTTCGGAGTCGCGAAATTACGCGACTCGCATCGAACGATCACCGAGACGTCTAACGACGCTGGTATCTCGCGTTCCTTTTGCCACTTTTTCTATTTTTCATCCGACTTCCTTCGACTCGATCTATTCGAGCCGCGTGCCTTTTTTACCGTCTTTTTACGAGACCGGTCCGTGGAATACGCGCGCGAGGAAGAACGAACGAGGAATGAAATAAAGGAAACGCTGAACGTACACCGTGGAAACGAGTTTGTCGCGCAAAACCAAGGAACAAAGGACGATATCGACGAGCGAATCTCGATGTTTGTCGACGAACGGCATTGCGCTTTTCTCGCGAGCTCTGTGTTTCCGTCTACAATACGCGGATACGTGCCAGTGTTTTTCATAGCGCGACGTTGCGACATTGGAATCGCGACACGCGCCACTTTTTTTTTCGAAAACGTCCAAGAACTCGTATGCAGTGCAGCTCCAACGACGAAAAAAATTCGGAACGTCCGATGTTTTTCCAACGACCGTCGAACCGTATCTTCGAATTCCGACGTTCGAGCAAATATAACGTCGCGTCGCCGTTGTTGTTTCGGCGTGTGGCGCGTTAGCGTCGACGTTTACATACGAGTGGCGTTCGCGTAAACGGCGAAAAATCTTGGCTCGCGCGCGCGTGTCATACGGCGTAAAAAATACGATAACGCGATAAAAGATTCTCCGAAAAGGAGTTTCGCGATTCGTCGCGATAACGTGCCGCCGGCTCGTACAGAAACGAACACAGAAGTCTTTCTTGCCGAACGCGACGCGCGGCTCGTTATCTCGATCGACGACAAACGGCTACTTTAATTCATTTCCCGGTACTATCGACTCGAGTGCTTTCTTTTCGATGAATCAGCGCTCTGGCACGCGGCGGTGATGTCAATCTTTGTACAGCTGACTACGAAAAATACCGACGAGCCCCACCTTCGCGAACCAGAGACGACTCTTCCCTGTCCTTGCATTCTTTCGGTGTAACCGCGAGCTCGACTTTGTCCTCGTGACGCGCCACCCGCGACTTCCCCCCTCCCTTCGCAAATATCTCGTTCTCGCGCAAATTTCTCTACGGACGTCCCGCGAGATCGAGATTGCGCGACAGAAAATAGAAAACTGCCTGTTTATTCGTTTATTTATATTTATTACAAGTTCGAGTAACACCGTTTTTTACTCAGTCAGACACAAGTTTCTCGCCTGTTTCTTCGAAACGATTCGCGAGACTAGTCCAATACACGGCACGTTGGCAGATGCGATCGATAGATACAGTTTCTATCGGAGACAAACGTAACGTCGGCTTACGAGTCTCTGGTTCGTTTCAGCGCGAACAATCCCGGGCACGTTGATCAGTTAACCGCGGAATTTAGTTTTAGAAATCTCTCGTAGGGTTAGATCGCGAAGTTTGTAAAAGGATACGAGCGACGACGAGTAAACTCGTCCGATACAGTTAACCGGTTAAGAGCGGATCGTAGTCGCGGCGTGTTATCGGAATGGGCTTGATGTTGCCGAATTGACGAGTTTCGAGACGAGCCGTCGTTTCTTGTATTAATTATTTTTATTACCGGCGTTCGCGGTCATGTAACCCTTTGATGTATCGTTCGATCACAAGTCGTTTGTGGGTGACGACGCTGTCTATTAACGTTTGTTCGTTTATTTCAACGGGATATAATCCTCGTTAGCGTACGATAGAACGTTGTACGCGTAATGCACTTACGTACGTACGTAATAAATAACAACGTGCACAGCGAACGTATACGAAAGGTGGATGAAAAAGTAAGCAGATGCAACGCGTAGGAATGCAACAGGCGAAGAAAAGAAAGTGTAGTACGTTAGAGACGCAAGAAGAAAGAAAAACAGGAGAGAACACGATTAAACGGAACATTCGCGAAATCGTAACTATTCGTCGCTTGAGAAATTCGACAGACCCGGTGAACAAATCGATGTCGTTTTACTCAAAGAGTTCGTAGTTTTACAAATGCGACTAATGGGATCTGAGATGAAAGAGGAAGACAGCGACGTATGTATAATACGCCTAATATGACGTTACGATGCTTCGTAATATCATACAGGAAGAAAGGATTGCGAAGAGAAAAAGTGTATCGGCTGGCAAAATTCACTGACGTTTATTATCGTTCGGTTAAATTGGCCAGAGGTCGTAGGGCGAGCTGTTCGACGCGGTGAACTAAGCTTTCTTTCGAACGGCGCTGACGTGTTTGACTCGAAAGGAAACAGTATTTCAGTATTTTCTATGCCTCTTGTATAGAATCGAGAGCGAACGAATTCCAGCAAAGGTGAATCATCGGAACGAAACGCGTCTTTTCGACGTCGAACGCGAATCGATCTTCTTCTTTCTCTTGCTTCGCCGTCGAACGCGAACGTAGTAGAAAGAGTCGAAGAAACGGTCGTCTTTTTGCTCGAAGATCGATGACGCACGCGTGCGCGTGCATTCTCGGAAAAGATCGCGAGCAACCCTGTTGATCCGGACGAAGGATCCCTCGTCTACCGACATTTTTATCCAGCGTTCGTTTCGTCGAATTCGTATCGCCAACGATTCCCGACTCGTCACGATTTCTAATAGATGATTGTTGCGTATATCGTCACAGAGCCATAAATCGGCGATAGAAAAACCAACGAGATCTAACGAACATTCCGCGGCCCATCGAAACAGCAACGTAGAAAGCGTTCGAGCGCCAGGAAACTGTAACAGCGTGGCCATCTCTGACCTTGGGTCCCAGCGACACCTCCATAGGAGCCAAACGCAAATATAAAATTTCCTAAAATCAGCTCTCGACACTCCCTGTTCCAACACTCTGTACCGTCACTCAGATGGATTTGTACAGTACATTTGACCACTATATCTAAAATTAACTTTCATCGAAAGAAGATTAAAAGGAAAACACCCCACTGACCTTACTGAAGAAATAAAATAGTCAAACTCGAAGATGGTATCCCACTGTGGGTAGCCATCCGCGTGTTATTTAGCAATTAAGTTAAAAAGATTTACCAGATGTTCGGCTGGACGAATTGTAAATAATAATTGTAAGTAATAAAAAAGAAATATCTGAAGTTCAATTCTTTACCTTATTTGTGAAACGTTCGAACTGCGACGCTAGGAGATCACCGGTGATATGTCAATTTCGTGATTTCTTTAATTTTCTACGTGACAATATGAATCGCGACGAGTATGTATTTATTTACTTATTTATTTATTTACTCGTTCGTTTAACGGGCAGCATCCTTTTGGAAAATTTAACGCAATAAGAAACGAATGAATGATATATATACATAAAGAATAATACGGAGCATGTGGAAACAGCGTTAAGATACATCGCATAACTCAGACACTGAACGTTATACCGTAAAAGAGCGAAGAGAAGAGGCGAAAGATGAAGTTGGCGAGCGTACGAGTTGGCCCGATACGGTTAAATACGGCGATTAACGGTAACGTTAGTTCGACCTGGAGATGCGTGAAACCGAGCTAAAGCGAAGATGTTAAAAGGTAGTGGGCGCGCTAATTAACCATTTGTTCAATGAATGACGTATATATAACATTCGATTTATTGTCTAACTTGTAGTTAAAAAAGAATCTTTTAACGTACAAGTAAATGTACGATCGGTTTCGTCGTGTATTCGAAAGCGAGACAGGAACGAGAGGCGTCGTTGAAACGCGTGGACAGAAAAAGTCAAGAACCTCGCACAACTCATTAACATTTATAAAATGACCATGAAGAGCGTGATGCGACCGTCGCGTGAGAAGAAAACGATGTCTCCAGCCGGGCCGAGAAACGCACGATTTCAAACGAAATCAAACTTTCCACTACGTATTGCGTTTAGTACTTTGTGCGCAAGTAGCAACTTCGTTTTAAGACGTTGGTCGTTTTAAATCGATCGTACGTCGCAGGTGAGCAGATACGGTCGCCGTATGACCAAAAAAACGAGCGACCAGACGCAAGAACATACGCCGAATATCTCCTTGCGAACCTTATTTCGAAAATACTTTTCTCTTTTTTATTTGCGAGAATTTTACGATCGATTCTCATTGAGAATTATAAGTAAATTATTCTCGCGTGTTTCTATGTCGTGTTTAATAAGTAAGTGTTTATCGTTTGTTCGATTCTGGTCGAATCTAATGCTTCGATCTAAAGGGTAATGTCTTTTCAGCCTGCGTGGTTTTGTAGTGGGTTGTGTGGGTGTAGTGGGCGTAGTGGGTTTTGGTGGTTCTTAATTCTTATGTTATCGTTGAGAATTTTGGATCTTAACCCATTTGCATCATGGCCCTACTTTCAGAAGACTGGTTCCTATCACCGCGCGTGGTCGGTCGTAGTTGCGGTAAATGACATTCGAATTCTTCGTGGAGTTTATCGAAAATTTACTCTTCGAAACGATTGGTAGACGATGTTACTTCGCAAACATCGCATCTTACGTTCCTTATAGCTGAGAAAAAAAGAAAAAGTTATTTATTTAGAAAAATAAGAAATAAGAAATTTAATCGTATTATTTCGCGTGGAATTCTTTAAAATGGTCGAAACAATAAACCGATATAGGCAAGATGCTGGCAAACGTGTCAAACGCGATCTCTCACATCTGAAGAATACTTAGCAACTGAAATAAAAAGTAATATCCGCGCTTGGATGCAAATGGGTTAATAGCCGAAATAATGATACAGGAATACTAAATTTACGCTTGGAATTCATATTAGAATAGTTATATATTTATTCGATAAACGATTTCAAAGATATTCGTCGATACAAACTTGCACGCGTCTCAACACTTTCTTCCATAGCCCACTGTTAACCGACTGAACAGTTTACGTTCATCTGTTCTCGAGACACCGCGTACACACATACTTCCACACACTCATATTCACATACAAGTGTTACTACTACGCATCTAACCTAGTGTAGCACATAAAATTATACATATCTCAATAGTTCAGATATAACCGAATTTGGATATTTCTTCTTTAAATGTTGGTATCTTAAGGTCGCCGTGTATTGTTTCGTTGGTAACATAGCAAGATGCATCCTATCAAGGATCTTAGAGTTTTCGGTTGGAATCGTTGAAGAATTTCTATGTTGGAATTACTCGCTGTTCCCCATAGTTGGATCGCACAAGTCCAAACAGGTTTTAATATGGCATTAATTTCGAATATGATGGAACAGAACAGCGTAGAATTCTTAATGCGACTACGCTCTTAAAGCAGCTAGATGTTCTATAAATGAAACCGAGTATTTCGAACGCTGTAGCCGCAATTTCGGCAATGTGCTCGGCGAACGAAACGTTCGACGACAATGTATTACGTTGTCCGGAAAGTTTCCTTCGTTTTATGAGGAAATAATAGACGAACAACGCTTTTTGTTTTATATTATTTTAGCGAATTGCGTACGATCCATTTTTGTTCCGCCGAGGTAAACACCGTGACATTTCACGGACTTGGTTTCACGTTTGTACGGAGGTGCACTGTTGTAAAAAACGTGTTTGCGAAAGAAAGACACTTCTCGGACAACCTGATAACTTGGAAGCCCGAATGGCGTTAACAGAGACGAAAGAGCGGTGTCGTTTAGAATATAGAAATATGGTAAATATTAGGCGAGAAGCTTCTTTTCCTTTGCAAGGAAATAACGCGCGAGATTTGTCGTTTTATATCGTTCCATCGGATTACGTAGGATCCGTTTCGTTGCGATAGAAGAAAATAATATAAAAGAAAGAGAACGTCGCGCGTCTATCGTCTCCTTATAAAACAAACGAAACATTTGGCATACGTCAAATACCAAGAATACGTACTAAGAAGCAGATGGGAAGAAGATAAATAAGAAAGACTACAAGTAAGATAAAGAAAATAACGATCGATACAGATAACTGAGAACAGCTACTGCTACGAATAACGAGTCGAAGGTGGCTCGCTTCGAGACCGTTGTTACAGAATCATGAAAAATATCAACTTTGTTATCAAGCTTGTTGACCGACATACACGTTCGTTTAATAGCATTAAATTTACCGTGAAAGAGGTACGGCGTCGTACGAAAAGAGTAAACAGGAATTTGCAAGGCAAAGAAGCTCCGCTGCAAGATGTACAAACGTGGAACAATTCGAGAATTGCCGGACGATTCGTGGCACCGGCTAAGACGTTTACGTAACGTTTATTTATTTATCGCATAGGCGTATACGCGGTGAAATCGTGTCCGGGACAGGTTGGACGCTCGATCGTTAGCGCGGAATTTGTCGGAGATGGGTTAATATATCGGGGACGACGTAACGAGGTTAATCAGCGCAAACGGCGCGGAAGTTCTAACGATAACAGATATCGCTGGCGCTCGCGAGAGGAATCGCGATTGCGAACGACCGGTTGCGCGTTCGCTTTGTAGGTAAATTAGCGAAACATCGGCGTGGAATACCTGGCGGAAGCAAACCGAAAGTCCTTTGCGGAAGCGAAAACAAATAGCGAGGCTCGGTTCGAGCCATTCGCGCGACCAATTTACGGCATTTGCCAGTGAAACTGGAACGGGTTCGCGAGTACAAGTATCGCGCCGCGTCCTACAACTTCCGACAAGCCACGCGCCAGTTTCATCGTCCCTTTCAAATTACTCCGGCTAATTATTCCGCCCTTTCGAAGTAAGTTTCGGTGGTCCGGCAATTGCCACCGTTTTCTCTCAATGATCGATTGGATGCGACGCGACAGCAAACGACGACCGCGAATGGAAATTCCCCCCACCCCACCGACGTTTATTTTATCTCGACCGATTAATCGGATATATCGAGCAACCGCCACGACTGCGCCGCTTAATCGTATTTATCGTAATCCGTCCGCGTCCCGATCAAATCGCTTTAGCGTCGACCAATCGGCTACGTTCATTACGTACCTCGCTTGTTTCAGATATCGTTGTAATAATTAATTCGTCGAGAGACGTTTCGCCGCCGGCGTCCAATTTCCTGCAATATCGGCTCGCGGCATTCGCTAGAAAACGCGATCGCGTTCGCGTTTTTCCCTCTGAACGACCACCGATCCTCGTGTTTTCACAGTCTGAATGGACGAGTTTCGTGGTAAAACACGCGAATTGGACGATCGATTCGAGTAAATCGTAAGAAGAGACAGATCGTAGACGGATAAAGAAATCGCGTTTCTCTTAGGCTTACTATCTCGTACTACGTTCTATCGCGTCGTCTTACGTCGCACTTGCCACGACTCGGTCGCGATTGGAATTTCATTGCAGCCACGTTACGGCTGCGATCGATTCGAAGCAGAGACGCGAACGCGGGACGAAGACGGCTATGCGAAACGAAAGGAGAAAAGCGTATGCACGGTTCGAGGTTCGCAGAGAAAACCTGTTGAGCGATTATTATCCTACTGGCCACTTTTTTCCGGTCGGTGGACCGGTCTCCGCGTACGCTCGACCGACTCGGAATGATCCAGTCAACGCGATCCACCTTTTCGGGAATGACCGTGGCTTCTCGAGCGTTGCGGAATATCGTCGCGGAGAAGATTACTCCGCTCATCCGCCGAAAGAAACAAAATGTTATTTTATCCGTAAACAACGTACGTGATTTTACCGTCTTACGTTAATCGCATTAGCAACGCGGCTAACGAAGCGAACAGGTCGCTTGGATTTATATTTGCACCTGGTAGGAATTTGAAAAATTCTACGACTCTTGCAAACTCTCTACGATTCTTTGGTTTTGTCCCATTCGGAATATGCCAGTGTCGCGTGTAATCTTCTGAAGCGCGTCTAAAAGTTGTGGAAAAAACACGGCGTAAATTCTTCTGGTTTTGCCCGATGGTGTCGTTCGTTGTTCAGTCGCGGCCACAATTAGGTTGTCCGAGAAGCGTCTTTCTTTTACAGACACGTCTCTTACAACGACGCATCTTTACGCAAACGTGAAAGCTAATCTGTCGAACTCCGTGATCTTTAATTTTGATAGAACAAAACGAATCGTACGCAATTCGATAAAATAAAACGAAAAATACCGTGCATCCATTATTTCCTTAGAAAACGAAAGAATCTTTCGGACGATCTAATACGATCCCATACTCGAGATAGCTCGGCTTGTTATCGTTGTTAATTTTCCCTTTAAAATAAATTCCGTTTAAATCCTCCGATTAAAACACGCGTGAACTGTTGGTCGCCAAGATTTCTGGAAAGAGAAGATTCGTTCTAAATAAATGTGGGATGGTGTGACGTCAGGGAAGGAGGTGGCTGATCGTTTATAAACGTTGTCAAGATACGTTAACGTTGCCAAGGAGTGTTGCGAGCGTTACCAAGGTTTGTTAAGGGAAAAATGAGCGTGGAAAATACTGTCAAAGTCGAATTAATCGTGGTCGAGAGAAGTTCGTCGTGTTGTTGTGACGCAGAATTAGCGAGAAACGAATACGCGAAACGCGGTATTCTATCCGATTTTGTGTGAGTGCTACGATATTGTATTTATAATACTGTTTCCTATTAACTAATAATATAGCATTCCTATATAAATACACATAGGAAATATCTTTTATTCGAAGAATACGACGGTAACTGGCGCGTTGACCACGCACTTAGAACCACCGTCGTAAATCGAATACGATCGCGCTAGGGAATAAAAGACGGGTCGTCGATATTCTGTTTTCATTCGAGGTTATAAATAATCTCGTCGATTACCCTCGACTTTTCTCCACCTTAGAAATTTCAGCGCACGTTCGCACGCTGCTACGATCTCGCGGCTTGAATTCTTCTTGAACGATATTAAAAATAGCGATCCGATTACCGGAGTCTGTACGTATGCTAATGCAATAGTCGATCGGGTTGATTTCTTCTCTGTTTCCCTTGGCAAGTTTAGATGCTCGCGATATTCGCAACCCCCTTGAACCATCGTAACGTACCTACGTTTCTCTGCTTATTTATTCTACCGTTGCGTTGTACTCGTAACTTAACTTTCGTATCTCTGTCACTCGTACATTTAGTTTTCTCTGCGGTATTACGCAGCTGATGCGCGTTAATTAATGTCCGAACATCGATATCCGGATGCGACTCTGTCCAAAGGGTCCGAGCGAATTGCCGCGAATTCACGAGAATAACGTCGTGCGACGTACGGAGTATCCACTGGAGAATTCGCAATCGGCGAAATGCAAACCGGCGAATATTTACCGACAGGAACAAACGGTTTATGCGCTTGCTTGTTCGACTCGGACGACGCGACGCGCGTTCCTCTTCGTCCGCTCGCGTCTCGCTGAAGTTACTCGAGATCGCGTACCGCTACGCTGGTCGTCGCCTTTCTTCTCGTTGATAGCGACGATCAGACATCCGCCGACGAGAGGAAACTCCGTTCTGGGAATCTCGCGAATCTTGGAGACGTTCCACGTTCTTGGGAGCTGGATTCGCGCGAAGAAGTTCTGTTGGAAAAGGCTCTCGCCCCGTCGCAGCGTCGACAGTTGGACGACAAAGATCGTGGCGCGCGATCGATCTTTCCCCTTCTCGTGGATGAAAACGCGCGGATCGCGTTTCTCAGACGGGAAATGGAAAGGCGAAATTGCTTTTCGTCGTATCGTTGGTAAATAACCAGGGAGGGGGGTTAAAGTAGCTGGCAAGTAATTTAGACGTCGATTCGACTGTGCCGTCGATTTGAACGCGATCCCCGTCCAAGGTAAAGTTTCGAATCGAACAAAATATTTGCCGGAGCACTCGGCGCTGCGCGAGATCGACTATCCACACGGAAAACGTCGAAAGATTTCGCAGACCAGCCGTTTCTGCCGCAACGAGCGCCGTAGCGTCTTTCGTACGCCGTACGCGGAAGACTGAAGGAAACATCGTTGATCAAATATTTTAGCAAGATCCGCGTTGCAGGAACTCGCGGATCTCGACATTTACGTACGTTATAATAGGCAAACACGGACGGCGCGTTTGTTCCCGACCGTTTGCAATTAGCAAACACCGCGGTCGAGCTTTCGTAGCTCGTCGAAGATGGTGCCGGGAGGACTCGAAGCGGCGCGCGATCCTTCTCCGAGGACGCTTACGGATCGCGGAAGCTACGCGAGCACGACGCTGCTGGGATTTGGCGGACGTATCTCTCGGACGAAGAAGGAATCGCCTTCCCGACTTGACTCGACGCGTTGACCTACCGCGCGAGAGCAAACGCGAAGGAAAGGAAAGAAATCGTGGGACGACGTATTTCGCGAGCAACGCGTCTCAAGAAGATGCAGCGAACGAAAGAGGAAAGAAGCAGATTGCCGTTGCTTCCGTCGACCTAGAAATCTCTGCTCGCGCGGCGACGGTCGGAAATGCGGAAATGAAGTCTCTCTGGTCGTTTCTCCTTTTTCGCGAGCATCCCGCGAAGAAACGCACGTTTTTTATTCGACGACGCAGCCGTGACACGCGTGCGACTCCCGCACGCTCGCCAAGAACGCTCCTGTACCGATGACCGTTCGTAACGATCGACCGCGCAAAGAATCGCCACGCTCCGACAAAGAATTTCCTACCCTTCGACGTACACGCCGCAGGCGCTCTATCTACGGTCTACGCTCTACACGCTGGTCGCAATTTTCCTCTTTTCCCCCTTTTCGAGAGAGAGAGAAAGAGAGAGAGAGAGAGTACGCGATTTCGAGTCGCGGCTCCGATAAATCACCGCCGCAGAATATTCGAGAAGACGAGCCCGGAACATCGTCGCGGAACGCTCTTCGCTGGCTTCCGGCCGGCTCCGCGAACGTCTTTTCCTCTCTTTTCTTGACTTTCCACGGGTCGCTCTCTCGCCGACTACGTAGCTCGTTAATCGCGCGACGATGTCGCCGCAGTGGTCGTTGCAGCCAAAGGTCTTCGGGAAACGAAGAGAAACGGGTTTCCAGCTTTCGGCCGGCTGACGCTAAAACACGGAAACGCGAAAACTCGGTGGTGCACGGAGAGGAGCGCAGAGAGAAAGGGAGATGGCGAGTAATTGTTGTTGCATCAGCGCACGGTTGCAAAGAAACGACGCGTTGCAAAACGAAAGGAGAAAGGAGAGATGAAAAAGTGGCGAGAG
Source organism: Bombus bifarius (assembly GCF_011952205.1). Lineage (NCBI taxonomy): Eukaryota > Metazoa > Arthropoda > Insecta > Hymenoptera > Apidae > Bombus > Bombus bifarius. Next base: position 1,208,188 of record NW_022884533.1, read on the forward strand.
CGGTCTTTGCGATCTAACGCAACCGTGTCTCTGGACGAGGATCCGCGCGAAGCCAGCCTCCGCTGAGGCTATTCTCGCAGCACAGCGATAATTCTAGCGCTCGAAAGTCCGCGAAAATTTACCCTCGCTCAAGGGGTTAAAAGACCGCGAGCAACGGCACGCGCGTACTTTCGCGAAATCTCCAACCGGCGTCAGACTTCACCCTCCGCGGCTCGTCCGCCCCGCTAATTACATCCGTTTTAATTACGTCTGTTTCACGGGCCGGTGAGCTCGTTCCTCTGCCGGCGAAAACCAACTATTCGAAAAGGATCGGAGTTTCACTGGCTCGCGATCTTCCTCCTTCGCGGACCATCCTCGTGCTTCGCACGAAACGTCCATCGAGCGAAACCGGAAGTCTTGGCCGACAACGAAAATACCCGCAGTTTGTAATCGATGGTGGAAACGCGATACCTGACCCGTTTCACCCGCAGATTCGTCGAACGCGAAGAACGAAGAACGCGTTTACGCCGCGGCGACGGACGTCCCGAAAGAAGACGGACGACTCGTTAAGGCCGGAGTCGTTATTCTCTCGGTTTTCCTTTCTTCGTACGCGACGATGGTCGAAGGGACGAACGCGCGCGCCCTTAATACGCGGTATTAATAACGAGCGGTTTTATAGACCCACTGGATGGTTGGTCGCTTCGCAGCCGCAGCCGCAGCCACAACCACGAACCGAAACGAGATTCTACTAGGCTAGACGTTATTATTCGCCGCGTCACTCTTGATGTCGCATTTACGCGATCCTCGTTTGTGCGAGGCGAGCTCCCGCACGGTTCGCTGTGCCTGAAAGGACCGACAGTATCTACGCTGGCTCGCTTATTACGATCCCTCGCTTTCCTTCTCTCGCCTCGTCGTCGCTCGACTCGTCGATGCTTCCACGATGCCCTGGCGAATACGCCTCTTCGAATTTCACCTTCTTTGCGGCCAACGTTTCCTCTTCGCCCTGTTTGCCAGCCGCGTCGATTCCGCCCGATCGCCTCCGTCTCTCTGCGTTCGAACGAAAGCCCTCGCTTCTTTCTGCCACCTTCTCGTCCGTTGCGTCTCTCGTGCGAAAAGGCGATTTCGCGAGTCCAGGGCGACGGAGGAACAAGGAGAAAGGAAAAGGGTTAAGGGAGCGAAAAATCGCGCGCGAATTAAATTTCGTTAAATCCGTAGCGGCACTCGACAGCAAACTTTCCAACGGGTTCTGTCCCGTGACTGGCAGAGCTGTGGTTAGCGCAGTTGGTTACGAACGTTCGAGACCAGCTTCGAATCCCGGTTTGTTACACAATTCCTAACTGAGAAGAAGGCAACTCGGATGAAGACAAAAATCGTATACAGCGACAGCACGAATCACCTGCTATCCATCTCGAATCTATCGGATTTATCGAATAAATTAAGGGAAAACGAGAAACATTTTGTCGCGATAGCGAGTATAACGCATTAGAACGGATTACACGTTAACGAGGATACGACGAGGACAGAGAGTAAAGCAAGGAGAAAGAAAGTTAGCGGTGAAACGAGTGCCGCGATAGAAATTTCTGCAGCGTTGCAAAAGCGATTGTAGTTTATGGACGAACGATGGAGACATCGCGTATGCGAGCTGTGGAGCGTGCGATTAGTCGTGGGCAGAAGGAGAACAATTTCTAGCTTAACGCACGGCAATGTACAAGTGCAAATGATGTGGAACATGGAGAGAATTAATCGGCCGATTAATAATCTTGCAAACAAACGGTGCATCCGCTATCGCGCGAAGCTGTCCAACGGTCGATAACCTCGTCCGCGTTAGAACGTTTTCGTAATCGCTACGATAGCATTAGGTTGTCCGAAAAGTTCCTTTCGTTTTATAAACGCAAATAATAAACGCACAATGTTGTTTGAATTATGCACGAACATGATAACAAAAATAGAACTAAATGGATCATACCTAATTCAATAAGATAATATAAAACAGAAATTGTTCGTTCGTTTATCGTCGCCTTACGAAAGGAAAGAAACTTTCCGGACAACCTAATAAGAAACACGCGGACTTGTGCGATTTGCGGAAAGTGCTAGAAATTTATACCGCGCTGTTTCAATTTGCGAACGATCTGATTATCACAATACGGTGACCGGAGCCGTATTTCAAACGCGCAAGGAAAGACGAAACGAACGAAAAGGAATCGCTGCCTTCGATCGACTTTCGTTCGCCAGCGTTTCGCGCGTCGCTCGTGGAAGCCACGCAATCTCACGAACAAACTCTCGATTACGCAAAAGCGTCTGCTGTTTTACCCAGCCCGGCTCGTTCCCGTAGAAACTTCACGACGAGAGAAAAAAGCACCAAGCGACGACGATGTGTACCGATGAATTATATGCGTCGCTCCGCCGCGCGTTTCTTCTTCCTTTTCCTTTTTCGTCCCTTTTTTTTCTCCTCCCACTTCTCATTAACGATTACCGAGCCGCGCGCAACTGGTTCGTTTGGACAATCGATCCTGCAGCCTGGAATTTTTCGTCGTATCGACGCGCTCGCTCCACAAAGTCGTCCGCGATACGTCGCGCGTCCAGCTTCTTCCTTTTTATTATTGTTATTTATTTGCCAATATCGAAAGCCTGTGATTTATTTGCTTGCTCACACATATACAAAAAACTCTTTGGGAAAGCATTTAGAGGCTCAGAGTGTATCGACGCGTGATCCCTCGAAAGACTACACGAAGTCGTGGAACAAAATCGATAGACCGGCTGTAGCTGTCGCGGAATTTACAAAGGCGATCGATACGATTAAACTGGCAGTAAAGGACGCGACACGTACGTACGAGAAAGAAGCGAACGACGTCTGATACTTGCGACCGGAGCGTAAAGTTTTGCGAGAGATAACAGTTCCGGGCAATCGATACGATTATGGAGAAGTTCATAAATTGGTAAAATATCGAACAATGCGGGTGGTCTTTTTCCAACGTCGTAAGGTTAATTCTCGATGGAACGAGAGCATCGTAGTTGCGAGACGTTACGTTCGGTGACTCTTCGCGTTTGAGACGGTCACCAGCTGTGCACATAGAATTAAGCGGACAGCGGTAATCCTAAGGAACTGTGATAAAACGAGGCTTTTTGATTTACCGTCAAGGCCGTTTCTTGGCATAAAACATCTTCGAGTCAAGAGGTTTCTTATGGTTATTGCTCCATCAGGTAGAAATTGGGGTTTCCCAATGTTTCCCGGGATTCCACCCGTAAGCGACAAGTGGTGGGACGATCACCACCGAGCAAGAGTTTTCCTTTGCGGCAACATCGTCACCGGACTTCACTGGCTCATCGTCTTCAGAACAGTCAACGTCTCTTTATCGAGTTCACCATTCGATCGTTCACCTACTTAACTACTTAACTAAATCGTGTTGTCTTGCCTCGGAGTATCAATATCGTTAGGAAACACGTAATGTGATAATGAATAAACTCCGGGTAAAACAACGTGCAACCATCGAACAAAGACAAATTTAAATTTTCCGACTCTCCCCGGACCGGTATAAATGAACGAACGCAATCGAAGAGAGTTTAGTTATCGACGAGTATCTACGAGTTTCTAATCGGCGATTGTACACTGTCTTGGCGAATACGAGCGTCTCAACGACATTATTTATACTTATTTATTTAATTATTTGAAATACGTTTGACAGGCAGCGGCAAGTTCTCGTTATTCTGACTACCAATCCTCTACAAACCTCTACAAACTTATACCTTATCTTTTCTACAAAGTTGTTGGAAATATATAATATCTTTGAACTGTTAATCGATTACTATACTCATTGAACTACCTCTATTATCTTATCCCATTTGCTTCAGAGGACAATTGAAGTCATCAGCTGCGTCCAACCAACGACTGGCCCCAACTACCGTTCAAAACGATTGGTAGACAATGTTACTTCGCAAGCATCGCATCTTACATTGTTCACAACAGAGGAAAAAAATTATTTATTTAAAAAAAGAATAAGAAATAAGAAGTTAAATCGTATTGTTTCTCGTGGAATTCTTTAAAATGGTCAATACGATAAACTGATGTAGGCGAGATGCTGACAAACGGTTCAAACGTGATCTCTCATATCCGAAGAACACTCAACGACTGAAATAAAAAGCAGTCGCAGCGCGCGTAACAATTCGCGCTTGGTGATGGAAGCCAATCGCAGCGCGCGGATTAATCCGCGCTTGGATGCAAATCGGTTAATCGAAACAGGGGATCGGTCAGTTTGTGGCGTCGATTGTCTAATCGTAACGGGAATTTGCGACTCCGATTGACGCGTTTCCTCGCGATCGTCTCTCCGCGAACGGTCGAAAAAACACGAGATGTAGTTTGCGTAGGAGAGTTGGCGCGAGAAGACGCTGATCGAAGGAAACGACGGTGATGTATACTCTTTCGATGGTGTGCTGAGCGAATAATAGGAGGCCGAAATTACCGGTTGCGAGCCAAATTGCAGATGAGGTCGGAAAAAAAGAACAGCGCGGCGTACGCGAATTGTTAGTAGTGGTGGAAAAATTTTGATATTCTAAATACGAGAGTTTCGAGTTGCTGGTCTGTAACAACTGGAATGTGATAATCGAAAGAGAGGTTGGCAGTTAGAATAGATATCTAGGTCACAAATTGTTCGAGTAGACGTTAAGTTGATACGACAGAGACTATAGCTAAACGTTACGTGATATCTTGTACGAGAGGGACAAATAACTTTGCATTCAGAGATATCCAAGTACGGACGATTACGTATGCTCCGCTGTGCCGATCGATCAAGATCTTGTCGTAACGATAATTGATCGGCACGAGTGTTAATTCTAAAAAAAGATCTTTGAATCGTCAACGCGTAAGAGAAGCAAGTAGGCTTCGAGTATCGAGCCGATGTCATTAACCAAAGCGTTAAATAAAACAGGCCCGAGGTAAGATTCTGTCAACTTGTTAGTCATTTTTAATTCGTCGAAGTAACTGCACGATTCAGAAAGTCTCCCTTTTTTCGCTGTAACGTTGCTCGAACGCGAAACCGTTCGCACAGGTTTCGACGAATTTTTTAACAGGCCGACCGTATCCTACGCTTTCCACTTAATCGAAAACGTAGGACTCTCGTAGTTTCGCTGGGTTTGTATCGCCTTCCGTCGAACGAATTCGCGGAAATTGCGAATAATCGCCGAGTCGCCGCATTTCCGTCTCGCGAGCTAAGCTCCGCGCCAACGTAGCCAATTTCCAAGAGACGCCGTAACGCCGTGTCCAAGCTTGCGAGAATTTTAGAAGCCGTAGAAGTCGTCGAGTTAAGCCGAGAGAACGTGTGTCCCTCGTAAAGTCGGTTTCTCGCGCACTCGTTCGAATGGCTGCGCTCTACGCACGTACTAACGTACGTACTGTATCTCCTTTCAGACGTAGAGGCTGCCGATAAACGTGGTTATACCCTGGGTCGCCGTGAAACGTTTTGCTTTAGAAGGCGATGTTTTATTTGGATCCTCGTCGCTGACCCATCCGGTCCGACCATTCTCGCGAACCGTCCCGCTCTCGAACGTCGTCAACGTCGCGACGCGGCGTAGCTCGTTCCATCGCCAAGATCGAAGATCGTCCCAAGCGACCGATTTAGCGAACCGAGAGAGAGAGAGAGAGAGAGAGAGAAATTGCGCGTGCTCTTCGGACGACGGTAATTCGGTAACGCGCGAGCTCGCGCGAGAACGCCACGCGATTCGCTGCGAACTAGACAGCCAGCGATCGAAACTAGAGATCCATTTTCCCAGCAACAAACGATATATTTCTGCGCTTCACTCTTGCGAAACAAAACCCATTAAAATAGTTGATCTCGCCCGTATTACGTATCATAACTTATGGTTATGATTGGATTATGAATCGAGATAAGGCACGGTATAGAAAGTTGCTAATAGCTCGGCAAATTTCACAGATTATATCGATATAGACGGAGGATGCGCATTGTTGGTATTTAACGCAATGCGATTAAAGCCGCTCGGGCAACCGAACGATGTATCGCCAGGTTGCACACGAAGGAGATGGTAATCTCGCAGGTTCCTAACGGGGACATTGATTTTCACATCCTCGATGATTCCAGCTCTCGTCTATAATGGTGTTGAACGCTTTACGAGCAAATAGGATATCGCGAGCTATTCTTCGACGTTGTAGGACCAAGAGCGGTCATTATGCAGATAATCGCGACGCGTAAACCACGCGAATTCGTTAAAATGTTTCACGCCTGTACGTAAAAATCTATGCTGAATTCTTTCGAGAAAAGGTATATGCTGAAATACGATGCCCAGATTATGGATCCGTATTCCAATATTGGCCAAACTGGGGTACAATGCAATAACCTTACAGTATCTGTGTATTTGGAAGAATTTGGCAATTCTGTGTGTGTGTGTGTGTGTGTGTAGTTCAATGCCCTGTACCTGCGAGATACAATATTTATGAAAACTTCGCTAAACGTTTAGTCGATGGAATAACTGATAACTAGATCGCGTATTGAAACAAGGGAAGTTGACGCGTGATCGTTTAAAGGCTAGTTAAATATAATATTAGGTTGTCCGGAAAGTTTCTCTCGTTTTATGAGGAAATAATAGACTCACAACTTTTCTCGTTTTATATTATTTCGTCGAATTACGTACGGTTGATTCTGTTCTGTCGAGATCGTCGAAGTGGTCGCCACTTCTACGAAAACTCTACATCCGGTCTTTTTAGTTTTCTCAAGCACCGAAGCCATCGACAGCGTATAGACAATAGACTGGGACGAAGGCAGACCATAGACAGTAGACGATAGCTTCGGGGCTTTCAGTTATAGTGTAACACTGCTATGCGTGTTACATCGGGACCAGCTCAAATTATATTCCTACTTGTACTTGTACTTCTATATTAAAATATATTTTCTATTTTACAATCTATCCACACGTTTCTTTATTCATATATCTGATAAGCCCAACAGAGATGAACACCGTGACATTTCACACACTTGCTTTCACGTTTGTACGAAGGTGCACTGTTGTAAAAAACGTGTTTGCGAAAGAAAGATACTTTTCGGACAACCTAATACATTTTATGCGTAACATATGTTGATAGTCTTACGTATACGTTATATATATATATCGACGGAACTGTTTGTTAAGAAGAGTACAAACTGCGGTCACAGAAACATAACGATGCAAGTTGAGATTTGTTTCGCGAGTTCCTTTTAATACGCGTAGAGAAACAACGAAAGATCGTTATCGTCGTTTGAACGGACCTCACAACCGCGAGATTTGAGACGGAAGTTTGAACGGACCTGGCGTGGAAAGTCGACTGTGGATCGGAAGTCGATCGATTCGACGGACGAGCGATCGTTGAAGCATCTTCTCGGCCGTACCGTTGCAAGATCCACGCGACATCGGACGAGGGCGAAACAAACGAACCCGCAATTTATCAAAGTTGGTGCAGCTGGGGGCGAAACTTAAACCGGTCTGCCCATTACTAAGTATCGAGTAATTAGTTCCCGGTAACTGCGCGCAAACTGTGCCTTCTTCGCCTCCCAACTATTACGTATACTTACCGGCTTGGATTAATTAATCCAAAACTCTGCCGGCCCTGCAGCCTCGCGTTCCCCCGATCGAAAGGGCGCGCGCGCGCTGCAAATTCAGCCCCCAGAATAACTAATTTTCCACGAGGAAATAAGCTCCACTCGTCTATTCTGGCCGATGGCGGCGAAAGTTCGTCAATGCGAATTCTCGTTACTCGTTCGTGCCGCGTCGTAGTACGATCGGACAGGAAAAATGGAGGGAAAAAGGAAGGGAAAAAAGAAAAGAGGGGAAGCACGAGCGGTCGTTCTCGAAGGGTCGTAACGCGTTACGATAAAAATGGGTTTCGATGGGCGGCGCTCAAGACGACGCAGAAATCGTAGGTGTAAAAAAGAATGGAAGGTCGCGGAGATGAACGGGGAAAAGCGAGATAAAGAGGATCGAGAGATTTGGGATCACCGAATCGTTTCGGTCTCCAGAGACTACGAACGACGGACGATTGCTCGCCGGCCTGTTCGATTTCACGCGCCGACCTTTCGACCCGACCGCTTTCGTTTACGCGTTCGTTCGCCGCGTCGATATTTCCCAGCAAAGAGAAAGAAGCGTTTCTCGAGCGCGCGATTTGCGCTCGCGAACTCTCTCGCCGCGAGAGCAGCGAAGGCTGACGCAGCGGCGCCATCCGCCACTGCATTTCCATATATAAACGGAGGAAGGATTCGTCGGAGACTGGACAGAGATTTGGCTAACAGCCAACGACAAAGAGCCACCGACTATCGCTCTATTCCGGCGTTGCGTTACCTCCATCGACGGATGCTCGTTTCGATGGCGTTTCGGCTACGCCGGACGTGCGTTTTATTTATTTATTCGTTTATTTATTAACGGGTTAAAGAGGAATCGTTTTCCGGCGTACGGCTAAATGCAAGGTTTTTCCTTTCGCTAGGAAATAACAGATGCAGTGCATACGGAAAATATTGCTCGTCTGTTATTTCCTTATAAAATTAGAGAAACTCTTCGGACAACCTGATAATACGATCATCACCGTCATCGTGTACACGAAAGCAAGACGCGATTAACACGTTGACTGCCACGCGTCTTTTCGCTGAAATGTCCGTCAGGCCACGCGTGCCGCAGTATCAAGCGTTCTCTGCTAGGTACTGCCATCGATGTTTTAGTAAATAGTTTTTTTAATAAACCATTTTCGTATTACTTTTATAACGATTCGATAGTTTTATCATTCAAATACCTACGATGATCCTTTGCAAGTAGTCGAATAGGTGTCACCCGAATATGGGTGACGCGGCCCCACCGGAAACTTTGCCGTCACCCGAATACGGGTGTCGTGACAACGTGGTCAACGTCTTAAAGCATCGTCCAAAAGTGGTATGGGAACAGAGAAAGTCAAGAAACTCGAACAACTCGTTGACGTTGGAACGATGCGCTCGATACAGTTAAAACGATGTTGCGTGAGAAAGAAACGACGCCTTGCGCCTGATCGAGGGAAACGTTACTTAAACCAGGATGAAATTTCGCCGCTTACTGAACGGTATATGTAGTAGGAATTTTATGTGCGAGTTACAGGTCCGCCATGAGACGTTCCAGCGATATTAGATACTAGATCGAATCGATACGTCGTCGGTGAATGGTCGTGGTCATTGTAGGACACGCGGCTACCAAGAAAACGAGCAACCAGACGCGAGAATTTATTTACTCGTTTATTTACAGGAAGAACGTAACGCGTTAGAGTGGACATATTAGGTACATAACGTGAAATTATCGCAAATTCGTACAGATATAATTCGTTACAAACTACCATAGATTAGGATAAATTACGATACGACAGGTTTTTAATTACGTGGCTGAACTGGGGCAAAGCATCGATGGAAGAACAAACGTTAATTGATGTTTAACGAAATGGAAAAAATATCGAGTACAAGGGAAAAGTGGTTTGCAGTGGCACGGTATACCATAAACAGGATCAGAATTTCCGTACTGGGAGGGAAATCTACGCGATAGAATTTTTTTTTTTTATTTGGAAGAATTTTACAATCGATTCTCATTGCGAATTATAAGTAAATTATTCTGACGTGTTTCTGTATCGTGTTTAATAAGTGTTTATCGTTTAATTCTAGTTGAATCTAATGCTTCGATCTAAAGGGTAATGTCTTCTTAGCCTGCGGATCTGATCCGTCCTGTCAAGCAATTGGGTAATTTCTTTTGGGTTTTGGTGGTTGTTAACTCTTATGTTATCGTTGAGAATTTTGGATCTTAACCCATTTGCATCATGGCCCTGCTTTCAGAAAACTGGTTCCTATCACCGCGCGCAGAAAAACGCGATACGAAGCTCTTCGTACGTCTAAAACTCTTCGAGTGGCTGTATAAATGCATAAATGAAACCGAGCACATATTTTGAACGCTGTACCGGTAATTGCACGCTTTGTCGTTTCTGCCGTGTAATTTCCATCGTCGTGTCCGGTATCGGTATCGACTTCGGTATCCCGATCCGCCTGTACAAACGGGCGAAAAGATTTCCCGATTGCTCGTCTGGTCGGACGTTAATTAACCATCGGTAGAGAGGAGATGGATGCAACGGCCTTTGGTCGTGGAATATTGCAAACGAATTTGGTCGATCGGCGGGTGATTCGATGGGAAAAGCAACGATAGATCAAAACAGTAGCAGGAATCCGCGTAATTAATCCGAATCGCAACGATGCGACATAATAACGCGATACCGTTGACGTGGAAGCGACGAGGGGGAGAAACCGGACCGACGAGCTCTCGCGATGTACCCGGGCGGAATCGACGTTCGTCACTGCACGGACCATTGTCAACGAGAAGAATCGCTTAATCGTCTTCGCATCGGTAATTGCAATAACCGACGCGAACAGTGGTAAATTGCCGCGTGTTGCGACGCGCGTACATTCATCGTGCGCATCGTATACGAACGTGGTTTACCAATGATGGAGCCGTTGCCACGGAAAAGTTGGACGAATTTGTTTCTCCATCGACTTAATCGAGTTTAGCAACGAGAACGAAAATAAATCGTTGGGGCCGATAGTCGGCAAACTCGTAGCAACAAAGTCCGCCGTCCGGTAACTCGGTTGTTCGGTTTTGTTCTCGACGAGTACGGAGTCTGTCGGTGCTCTAACTGTACGTTTGATCGTTCGTCGAGGGCGGATTACCGCGGAGAAATCGGTGGATCGATAGCGGATAGCAGGAAGAGACGAAACCTGCGCCACTCGCGAGGCTGCTAGCTGAGAAGTAAACGCGTTATCGCGATCGAACGTCGAAAGATCCTCGCCGAGACGCGTGCGAGAGTTTGCGGATCTTCTCGCTGAAAGTGGGAACGCGCCGGGATTAGAGGTGCGCGAAGAGCGAGTCGAAAGCCGGCGATATGTTGGTCGATTTTCGATTTACGAAGAACGCGTCCTCGGAATTTCGCCGAATCGAAGTTGCGACGAGAATCGGGACGACGAAAAGAGAAAAAGCCGGGCGACGATTTCGTCGACTTCTGCCACGAGTATCGGCCGAATTTTCGCACGTTGGACGAAACGCGAGATACGAAGGGCGAGGCAACGAAGACGGAGAGATTGCGAATCGTCGGATATTGGCTACGGCTCGGAAGGCTCTTAATGACATTTCTGAAATTGCTCGTGGCGATATTCCATGTCGGACGGTCCATCTAGCTTCGATGGTGTCGCGTGGTTCGGTATCCGAGCGTGACGTATCGGTTTAACCCGGTTTCGCTGGCATCCTCCACGCTGCTCTCGCTTCCAACCGGCTCTCGTAAATAGAGTGGGTTCGACGGTCGGCCCCAACGTACGCGTACCTAATTGCTACGTCGCTTCGTGAAACGTCGGCCGACCTCGCGAGACATCCGCGCGCCAATCGTACGCGACACTCTCCGGCTTGAGCGGAGGACAACGCGTAACAGCCTCCTAAACTATCATCGGTTATCGATCTTCCGGCTAAAATTACTCCGTCGTTGGTAAACCGAGCAAATCGGTGATGTATATACGCGTTCTCGGAGCAGAAACGGCGGCGGGTTCACGAGCGCTACCAACCCGCATCACGGCTTGCTTCAAGGACGATGCTCGATCCGCTTCGTCGAGACCCTGCCACCACCGAGATAAATTGCCTCCGACCAACGTTCCCGGTCCACCCTCCTTGTTCCGATCGTTTCAGAGACAGCTGTGCTTTCCCCGCGTTACGAAACGTTACCTCTTCAGCCGCATCTTTATCTTCGTTCGCTCCTTTCTGTAGATTCGCCGTACTTTTGTTGCGGTCGACGCGACGAAACGAAACGACCAAATTGACAGAGATACTTGGCAATTCATCCAGCTAAATATCGGCCTAGCGCTCGACAAAACGACGACTATATCGTTATTACAGCAATAGGTCGGTATAAACGAACATACGAATAAAATAAAAACACGACGCTGATCGTACGTAGTGCGTGGTTCAAAATATATTTTCCTCGAGCGTCGGCGACGATTCGTAGAAGAAGCGTAGGCTGATGTGCGCGAGTCGAGTTACTATATGATTGATAGAACTATTAGAGACGTAGTCGGTCTTGTGCTTGCGTGTGTGCGATAAAGGAAATCTGCTGAGCGTCCTCGGAGGAGCATCGAGCTTTAATAGCTGGAGAATTTCCAAGCAGTTTACGCGCATAGGTGCTTACAATTTTAAAGACGAATGTAGCATCGGCGATCAGTCTACCTTCTCACGATATAAACAGTGTCCGTGGGATGTTAAAAGCGGATCGTAGTTGTTGCTACGAGTTTACCAATTTTATAGGCAAAAAGCGCTGAGATTTACGTCGCGTTCTCTCGATGGAATCGGTATGCGATTGCGCGGATGGAACAGCAGCGTTCAAGATGCAGGAGAACCAAAGCGATATAGAGCGTTCCGGAAGTTGAAGGTTTTCTGAAGTTTGCGGACGTTCCAACGATAAAGCCAAAAACCTTAGAAGCTGACACGGTGATACGCTAAATAATCGTGGTTATCGATGACCACGTCCGTAGCGAATTTGACGAACGTTGGAAATCTCGGGACTCTACGTTGAACTCTTCCTACAAGAGAATCTCTCGTATCTCTCGTACGCCGACCCCATACTTCTCAAGCATATTCCAGATGAGATCTAACCGGAGGAACGTATAAAAGATCAAGGATGGAAATAAGTTGGAAATCAACTGAGAAACGCCTGGCAAGTCCTAAAGTTTTCATAGCTCGTCCAACGACGTAATAACGAGTTAGAAAAGTCGAGATTCGGCGCGAAGAATATTGCCGACTCTTTCGTTAAATCGATTTCTACCGACGATCGATTAAACACGATCGATTTTGTTATTACTGTCGTTATGTACGAACGAGTTATAAACCCCTGGCTACGAAGACGCGATACGGAGAAGGATAAATTATACACGCGAATACGAACGAAAGCGAAGAAAAGCAGTGGGGAAAAAGGGAAAGATGTAGACGGGGGTTTGGGAGAGTGGCGATGAACGTGAAATCTAAACTACACGTTCTAAGCAGCGTGTTAACGATGATAAGGATTGGCCAAATAGATCGACGTTGTAGCGTACGTAGCTAACAAGATGGGTAATTCGATTAACGCAGTTAAAACAGCCTTAAGTACTGCACGCTGTTGCCGTGTATGTAGAAAGCAGTAATTTCTCAGCGATGTGCAAGGTGCATACGTAAAGAGAGAACAATGATCGAATGAACGAGGACAGGAAGGTACAAGACCCTTGTCTACTCTACTTACGGACACGTTGTCATCGTGTTTTCCACTGCTACTCAATGTCAGAGGTAATAACAGCTGGCACATGCTTGTCGTTTGATACAGCGAAAGCCAATCGTTGCTTATGTCGTGTAAAACTACTTGCGAATAATATGTAAAAGTAAAGAACTGGAAATTAAAAACAAGAAAGAACGCCAGAGGATTAAGGTTACTGTCGAGAATCGTGAATCTTAATTGGCGAAATAAAAGTAAAGGAACACTGAGGTTACACTTGCAATTTATATTAAAATAGTTATAGATTTGTTTGATAAACGATTTCCGGATCTTCGCCGATATACGTTTGCACGTCTTAGCATTTTCTTTGTCTCGCCATCTTCCATACCGGAACAATTACGTTCATCTGCTTTTCGAGACGCCGCGCACGCGCATACTTCCACACACTCATATTTACATACGTGTGTCACTACTACGCGGCCAATCTAGTCTAGCACACAAAATTATACATATTTCGATAGTTATTTAGCACTATGTGTAACAATTGCGAGAGTCAGAAGGCGAAGGATCATCGCCACGTCTGACAACGAGTCTCGTCAACGATTTATGCCGGACACTCAATGTCGTTGATACGCGAATTACGATGCGGAGACTGGATAATACTGCAAAATAGATCTAAATAAATAGGCAATAGATAGGTCTAATCTGCCAACGATGCATAACGAGATTATGCGACCGGAAACGTTTCTCTGGTTGCGCGTAGAGATCGCGCTCTTTCCGATTAGCTGTAGCGAACGGATCGTCGATTAATCGACGCGGATTCACAGCGATCATCGTCATCAAAGGTACATACGTCGTTGTGTTATTACAGGTAAAACTCGTTGAATATCGGCAAACGACGACTCGTTCTGCTCCCCTCGTCCCATTCGAATCTCCCCGCAATTTACGTTAATGTAACGAGCTCTGCCAAATGTTGGCTATCTTTGGAAACGAAATCGTATCTCTCGGGGGAGAATCGCCTTTTCGTCCTGCCATCGCATCAACGGTCGGCCGGCACCGCCATTTTCTAAGCTAATTTTCCATTTAATTATCCTCCCACGGAGTTTCTCTATTTATCGTCGTTTCACCGCCGACAGTACGACGTCTAAAGCAGTCGGAATCCATTTAACTAATCCGATGGCTCGCGTTCGCGTTCGCGCGTAGTCACGTTCCACTGCTCCCGTAAATAATTAAACAGAATTCCCTTCGCTGTTTCGCCAATTTTTTTTAGCGCGGAAGGCATCTCGTTTTGCTGCAGATATATATATATATATCGTAGAGCTTATCGAAGCACTGGTGAATAAATAACGAAACAAAGATATATATAGCACTGCACCGTGTTCGTTTCCGAATATCGGATACTCGTTTCATCTTGTCCGATCTCGATAAACGACGACGGGCCAAAGAAGATGGACGGACGAAAGGATAGAGAAAGGAAGATAGAAACGACTCGACGCGAGAACAAACCCTTCCGTTAGATTTTTCAAAGGGTGAGCAGCGTTTTGTCCGATCCTACGCGCCGGCTATCGCGTTCGACAAACGACGCGACGAACCGATCCAACGAACGCGCGTTCATCTTCCCTCCGTCGATCTAATTTCTAATCCTTTCTCGTTTCTATCGTGTACTCGTCGCGTTAGAGAGAAAAAGGTGAAAATGGAAAACAGATGATACGATGTACTCCGCGCGTACGCGCGAAATCCTCAGAGTACCGGCGTCTCGGTACCAAAATCAGAGGTCTGTGTGTCTGAGAGCACCGAAACGCGAGCACCGCATCGACGAATGTGCGTTGCTTAACCGAAAAGCCGATGCAGCCAACGCAGTTGACGCGATATAAATTTCTAATTTCAATTTGGACGTTCGAATAAACGCGAAAGAACCGATTGGATTTCGATGCATCGCAAAGTACGCGTACATATTACAAGAGTTTAAACGAAGAATTTTTAAACGCGCCGAACGAAACCGAGGAAAGGCCCGATACGAGACAAAAATTATTTGCCGTTCGACGCGTTCTACGAACGGGGCGGAGTTGGTAAATTTAGAAGCAAAACCACGTTGCAAATATGTATCGAGTTTTCCGAATATCCTCGCAGGACCGTGTAGAGATCGAATAATTTATGCGATTATGAAAGGTAAACGGAGACGGACCATTCGTCGACTTAAACAATGGGATCAAGGTCGCTGCAAACCTCCGTGAGACGAGCGAGCTTAAGTTTAGTTTACTTAAGATCGGCACATAACAGCGGTCAGCGATATTCGTCGCAAGTCTCCACTCGAAGGCCGGAAATTTCCAAAATTTCCACCGTACGTCTCTGACGCGCGAATGTACCTAATCGCTGCCCGACCAGCAAGCCAGGCAACAATTTAATACAAAGGAGGCTTCTGAAATTCGCCGCATACGTCGTTCTAGCGTATCCAAGCGAAAGTAACGAGTAATAACAAATTACATATAACGATAACGATAGCGATGAAACAGAAGAAAACACTTTGAGGGGACACGCGCGTTTTCGCGTTATCGAAGCTAAAAAAGTTTGAACTCGGGGCGAATCGATTGCCAAAGTCTACGCGGATCCCGTGAAACTGTTCGAGTTCGGTTCAGTTCGGATCGGTATTTCATCGCGGATGTATAACGGCCGTGTCAGCGTCAGCTTCGCGATTTTCCTCGATCGGGATCGTTCAAAGAAACCGTTCGTCACGCGTCGTTTTCTTCTCTTTCTCGCACGTTTCTCCCTTCCTCGTCCTTCTTCGTCGTTTTGCCCCGTGGCTTTCGCGTAACTTTGCGATTCGTTCCCTCGACGAGCAGCTGCTTCGCTCCGGGCCACTTTTTCTAATCTTCGTCGACCCAATTTTCTCGAAATACTTGCTTTCGGTTTTTCGAAGCCGCGCTTCTGCGCGAAAGGAAATGGAGCAACGGTGGGAAATTTTAATAACGCCGCTGCAGGGCTCGTACGTCGAGCGAGACCGACGCGCGACGGTGGCAGTGCCGATTCTATCGCAAGAAAGATCGATATACCAGCGGAGTAACAACGAGGATACGAGTCGACGACTCGGACGGAATCAACTTTCGCCAACCGAGTCGACAAATATCCGAGTATTTCGGTAATTCCCTGAAATACACGGTTGCCGAGTGTTCGATAATCCGCGTGGCGCGTTAAAACGGACCGATGTCTCGACCTACGAACCACTCGAGGCAAGTTCCTCGTGGCCGTTTCCACCGAACTCGCGGAGGGCCGACTCGAATCTTAAACTTTTTTCCATCCAAGTTCCGAGTTTCGAGTTTTCCCGGAGCTCCTCGATGGCAAGAGAGAAGAAAAACGAGCGTCTGGCGAGATCCGCCGACCGATCGAGCCGAAAGCGGAATTCCTAGGCGTTTGCCTGCGCAGTTTAAACCTTCGAACGGCCGGGACGTCGAGCGAATTAATTCGAACCGCGTGATTCACGACGCGGACGCGAAAATTGCCTTTCGCTCGCCCTCTCCTCCGCGAGAAGAGGAAAGATCGGTGGAGAAACGTTCGCGTTCGCGGTCTCGTCCGATCGATGTGCGAAGAGGAATGGGAAGCAGCGTGGTAACACCGGCACCATGCACCGAGAGAAAAGAATCGAAAACGGGGGAAAATTTCCCTCGAAAGCGGCAACTGCAACGCCAGTCAATCTTCCGAAATGGGCTCATCTCTCTTTCGCAATGTATGCTTCGCCAGCTTGAAAAATGCCTGCACTTTGATACCGCGAAAGCATTTTCATCTTGACCACGCGAGATCGCGTTCCCTCCGGAACAAAACCGCGCGTAACGTCCACGAGATTCCCGTCCCCACCCCCCCCTCTCTCTCTCTCTCTTCGTCGTTTGCCTCTCGAATCGAACAATATCCGTGATTTTTCTCTACTCTCTCACTCTTCCTTCCTTCCATCTCAGCCGTAACTTCGGGAAAATCCATAGAATCGTGCGAACAACATAAAAAGAAGAAAAATGTTACCCGTTCGGTCGCGATGCGACTCGCGCCTACAAATACGATCGTTGTCAGGCGGCGGAGGAGACGGAGCGCGTTCGTCTTGCCGAGATTCTATCGGAAGTTGAGGGGAAGGGGAAGAGCCGTCGGACTTTTCCAACCGAGTTTCGACGATGTCCGCCCTCGAACGCTCTCCGCGTCCATCTAAATCCGTTGAATCGATTCGGACCGGCGAGAGAAACGTTCATAGAAAATAGGAGTACGCGATGTAAATTTCGCGGGACGATGCG
Source organism: Bombus bifarius (assembly GCF_011952205.1). Lineage (NCBI taxonomy): Eukaryota > Metazoa > Arthropoda > Insecta > Hymenoptera > Apidae > Bombus > Bombus bifarius. The sequence goes on from NW_022884533.1 coordinate 1,225,687, forward strand.
ATCGAACGAGAAACATTGGAAAAACGCGGTGGTTGGCGAGGCGGCGCGCGGGACGAGGTATCACCGTTATTTGCCATTAAACCGTGGAAATACGCGTCCTTTTTTCGCGAACCTTTGGCCGAGCTTTTCCCATCCTGTTTTTTGCCCCGCGTTACCAGCGTTCGATCCGACGCGACGCATCCGAATCTGCTCCACGCAGCAGTCTCGGAAACGAGCGGATTTTGCGGCCTGGGTGGGCACCGTGTGGCAGGTACCGGACGTCGCGTCGGCCCGCCACCACCGTGTACCGGGCTAGGGGAAGCGATTGCAACCGCGAAAACTGCCGATACAGTCGAACCATGTCCCCTTTAATTTATATGCAAAGCGGTCCATCGAGCATATTGTTATTTTAATTGATCGCATCGATGGCCTACGGTATGGGACATCGGCAATTCGATTATACGCGTTCCCTGGCAATTTCCAGGCTCGAATCGAACCCGGCAAGATTCACCTCGTCAGCCTTTGGCATCCTCTCAGCCTTCCTGCCTCTTCCCTAGCCTCGCCCTCCGACGATTTCGACGTTTCGCTCCAGCAGACTTTTTATTTCTCCATTTCCCGATTTATCGCGCGCTCTCCCCGTCCGCCTTGCGACGCGCCCTTCCATGCCGTGCCCCGCTGCGTTTTGTCCGATTCGTTTGTAAAAATAAACACGTGGGCGAGCCGATTCGCCGGCGCGTTTAATATTACAACGACGCGGTTGTTCGCTCTAACGTACTATTGAAATTTATGATAATTGGAGTCGCTCGAAGCATCAACCGCGCACACGCATCGAGACACAACAAACGCAAACTCGTGTTTATTTCGCTGCTTTCGCCGTAAAGCGACGGTGCTAATTTTTCTTTGAAACGCGTCTAACGTGTGTCAGAACGCGTCTAACGTGTGTCAGAACGCGTTCAACGTTCGTCAAAACGCGGCTACTACTCCGTGTCTGGGGAAAATCGTTGGTCGGTCCAGAATCTCGTAACCTCGTCGTCCTTCTGTTCCGGGGCAGCGTCTCGAGCGTATCGGCGATTCGGAACAGAAGAGAATTCCTCTCGATCCTGTTCGATCGATCGCCGAGCCGCGCGTTAAATTTTCAGTCGTCGCAAAACTCGGCGATGCACTCGAAGCGATTGGAGGCGCGCGGCGGCGGAGACCAACTTCGGCGAAAGCGTCGTCGCGGGAACGACGCGCGCGTGGAACGTTTGGTCGAGTCTCTTGCGCGAACAACGCGGTTGACGAAAACTCGAATGGTCGATGGTAAAATATAGACTCTACGTGGTCGATTTGCAGACTTCCATTCAGGATATGTGCGAGTCGATCGTTGTTGCTACGACGAGGCGTTCGATAAAAACGAAACACGCGGACCGCCGATTTGTTCGACGAATTTATCCAATGCACTCTGTTTCCGTTTCGAATCTCGTTTACGCTACTACGCTCTCACCGATCTCGTCGATCTCTGCCGATTTATTTATACGCGCATCCTGCGGTATACATCCTCGCAATTGGAAAAAAGTAGATAACTCGAGGACAAAGAAAATAAAAGTACGCCCCAAGGTGTAGGTAGAACAAGAACAGTTAATCTCTTGGCAGTGCAAATCGGCCTTTACGACGAGCCTATTAAAATACAATTTCGTTGGCCGTAAAGGCTACGGTGAGATTGCTGCTTAAGAAGAAGAAGGTGTCCGATAGAGGGCCGAGATGTCCATAAATTAAAATGCTTCGTAGTTTCGGTGCCATTTACGTTGCCATTCGATATTTTCTGTAGAAGATTAGACGAAAAGTTAGGCGAAGCGTTACGCGTCCGAGCATCATTAGGTTTAGACAGCGTAAAATTTGAGAATAATCGCGATCGTTAAGAGACACGAGACAGTCTAAAACGCGACCACCTAAGCATGGCAGTCTGTGTCGCGTACGTTCTATATCCTTAATGAGATATCGATGCTAAGGCGATGCTAAGGTGACGGAGCAGTAGCCCAAACGAAGCCTAATCAGAGCGTTGGGTCGCTTGAAAAACCTTAGCGCACTATGTGTATAAAACCAGAAATCTCGAGCGCCGGTAACTTTGGTAAAAATTTGGTAATTTATCGTTGGTTTCACTTAGGAAGAAAAATCCGCTGTGGAAAGAAAATAGATGCAACGCAGGATGTACAGGGACGATAGTAAGACGTAAGCCGATAAAAAGCGAAGAAAAGATAATTAACAATTAGGAGGAAGAAGCTGAGGTGCAGTATTAAGAATTAAGATAGACAAGTTGTAAAATCTGTGTTAAGAAGGATCTTAGGGATTCCATAGATTAATTAAATATATCAATCTTGCGGTGGATGGAGTTAGCCAAGTTCATCAACCTATTAAAACAACTATGGTAGCCATAAGCGGTACGACGTTGCACACTGCTTAACAGCAAGTAATTTCGCATTCTTCCGCAGGCTACACGTTTATTCAAGTAGCGTAATTATAAAGCGGATTTCTCTACCGAATATCTCGACGTTTCCTCGACGAGCCGAAGATCCGCTCGTTTGCTCTTGGCCGCTTTGATTCGTCGCTCCGCGCCGCTTTCGTTCGTCGCTCCGCGCCGCTCCGTGTCCATGAAAGGAAACGATCTAGTCTCGCGTCGCGAATCTCGCAAACACGTTAAACCGTCTCTCCTTCTCCGCGATGAAGCCTCTAGAACAGTCGGGAATAAGTTACAAGACCTTTAGCGTACGACGCAACGTGATTTCCCCTGGTGGCTTTCGCGCTGGTTTCTCCGATGCTCGAGTCGCTCGGCCGTTTCGGTTAATCGCTTTCGTTGCATCGGCTCCGTTGGGGCTCGATCGAATCTCGTTTCTCTTCGCGTTCACGCGTTTCATCTCGAAAGGGCCGCGCGATACCTCGACAAATTTGCCAAGTGCTCTTGCAACTCGGCTCGAGTCGCAATTTGTTCCAGCTTCTTCCGACGAACCGTCTCCTCCTTATCGCTCCCTCCAAATGACGTCGTCAAAAACCGTAGGTGCGTTCTCTTTCGGCTATTCTTTCGCAGTTGTCGCGATTATTACATCCGCGTTTCGTTTTCGATCGACGCGGCTTAACACGTTGACTGCCGTGTCGCGCGTATTCGGGTGACAGCAAAGTTTCTGATAGGGTGACGCTTACTTGACTACTTGCGAAGGATCGTCGTAGGTATTTGAAAAGATTTTCCACGGGAAGCGATAAAACTACCGAATTGTTATAAAAGTAATACGAAAGTGGTTTATTAAGAAAATTATTTGGAACGTAAAACTTTGAAGCATTCTATACGAAGCTGAGGTTGATCGGGACAATTTGGACAATAAGCAATTTAAATAATTTTGCAGCTAATAATTCTCTAAATCTTCCAACATTTACATCCTTCCTCCTTGCAATTTTGTAAGCCGTCAAAGCGTTTACAACAGAAATTCGCAGAAGGAGTTGAACGCCAAGTTTTCCGTACCACTCGATTCCTTTTCTAATCGCAGTGGCATAAGAAACCATTTGGTCGGAATAATCTATACCACCACACTCGTGGCCTGAAGGAGATTTCATTAAAAACACGCGTGGCAGTGAACGTGTTAAAGCGGTGAGAAAGGCGAGTAAGAAAAAGACGTATACTCGTTCATTATTTCACGCGTATTTAGATGCTTGTGCGACACACGAGTATCGAAATACGCGTGAAATATGGATCGGTGCTACGTGGTAACGCGTCGACCAAAGCTTCCACGATTTTCAGCGATCGTCGACCGAAGTCGAAGCCGACGGCGTGTAAAGATCTTGTTCCGCTGCGGTGGACGAGGGACGATAACGCGTACGGGAAAACGAGCGGTTCGAGCAACGAAAAAAGAGCGAAACGAGATTTATTTTCACTTCGTTCTATTTCGTTTTATCTGTTTATTCGGTATAATAAACGTGCGGGTCTCTTTTGGAGCAATATCGAACGTGCGAAACAAAGCAAAATTGTTGGCTCGATGAAAAGCTCAAGTAGATTGATCGCGAAGCAGCGTACATTACGCGATTTAATTGTAGCGTGGCTGTGCGTGCGCAACGAAGGCGAATTAATACATCGATCAACGTGCAACGAGGTGAAATTAACGCGGAACGTAAATAGTACGGCGAAGAAAAAGGTACATGGAACGTTTAACTCTATGGGAGAAAAGATGAAAATGATAATGAAATCTGTTGGTCGTGTTGCGAAAATTCGTCGATGATATCCGTGTGACCGCATTCAGATGTACGAGAATGTTGATAAAAATAGGTTCGAATGTGTGAGAGCGTGGGGCGGTACGTACAACCTCGGTGGGTGAAGAGGAGCAGAACAGCAAATCCTGTTATTAACAATTTTGCAAAGATCTTCGCAACAGCAGGTGTATTGTTTAGAGAACAGTCTCTAAAGTGGAATCTGGATATTATGCCATTGTGGTTGTTCCATTGCATAGGAGTATCGGTCTTGAGTGATAGAAAAATGTCGGATTTTTTCAAGCCATATGACAGAGGCATGTTGGAGATGTGAAATGGCCAGAGACAAAAAATGTTATTTTGTTTTATTTGATTTTATTCCGTTTCATTTCGTTTCATTTCATTTTATTTCATATTATTTCACTTGATTTCATTTTATTTCATTTCATTTGATTCCGTTTCGTTTTGTTTTATTCTATTTTACTTTATTTTATTCTATCGAAGGGAAAACCTCATTAGTAACGGAAAGGGGAAAAGTTTCGCAACTAAACGAGTACTCTGTGATCGATAGTTACAATTGATAAGAACTTAATAAGTAAGACAGACTAATCACGACTGACAGATAATTATTAAATCTTGCTACTTCGATTTGCCAGATCAAACAAAGAAATTTTCATCGGTCACGGGGCTGGCGTATTTCTTCCTTCCTCTTCCGCCTCCGCCCGAACCTCCTTCCACTCCGTTTCGCCCTGTTTCGCTCCCGTTCGTTTCCAATTTTACTCGTCAAATATTAGTCGAATCTTGCGACATCGTCGAATCCTTTCGCTGGCTTAATTAAACGAGCGGATCGATGCGACGCGTCGACGTTACCGGATACGCTCGATGGAGAGCCGTCGCGTCGGCCGAGCTTATCGAATTTGGATCGTACGATAGGTACGCGACTTAAGATCGAGACGTTCGTCGGGAAGTCGATGGTCTCGCCAAAGGATATGGATCTCCGGACACCGTTTACCACGTTTACTGGCGCGTGCATCGAATCGATGACGCGCGTAACAGATTTCGTATCGCGCGTCTCGTTGCCTTTAATCGAGGATTTCGCATTTCGCAATCCATCGCGCGAACTTTATCTTGCCGTGCGGAGATACGTCTTTATTAATCCAGTTCGATCCAAGCCATTCAAGCGCAAAGACTGGAGACGCGTTTGCAAATTCGATGCAACGACGGTCGACCACGCGTTTTTATTTATCTGTTTATTCGTTGGTATAACGAACGAGCGAAGTCCTTTTAGAACAATAATAAACATTGATTTATTCGTTCGTTTATTTATTTATTTATTTATTTATTTGTATACGGGGATGAGAATACATGCATTTACGACGACAGATAAATTTAGGATCGAGATAACGCGTCGCAGTTCGTTCGCTTGGATGACACGTCGTCGCTCACAGAGAAGAAGTCTACGCGGTCAGAGAAACTGCTAATTAGACAGTAAATGGCAGGAGAGCGTGACACTGAAACAACATGCGGTTTCTTTAAAGATCTAAATTAATGTTTCGTGCGGTTTTATTCGCGGACCTGGCAAACCAATTTATCACGCATCGCGTTTATCAATTACCGCGCGAAATTCGATTTGCCGTGATTACCAGCCAACAAACCGCGCGCTCTTTTTCCGCCATTCGATAGAAAAGAACGTTGCAAGATCACGCACGCGATTGATAACATTTACAGCGTACGGATAAACGATAGAGTTGCCGATCGACGCGAATTATATGACGTTCGCAGATGATTCTCAATCTGTTTTTGGCGCACGATGCACCAAATCTATCGAGATCGGCGTGTTACAGGTAGGACGCATAATCCTACGCGCGTCACATCGTGCGGATACAATAGTATTCGCTGGAGGGCATAAATACAAATAGGTCAGGCAATATTAATCTTTACGTGTCTATGGGGATTCACATTCAAGAATTTCACTGGTCGGTTGACGAGCATTCAGGTGGGATGAGACGCGACGTCAGTCGACGCAGTCGGTGCAGCGCAGCGATGAGAAAGCGCGCCACGTCCGTCAGATAGAACTCGTGGATATAGTAAACGACAAAGTAAACATTATCCACGTGCAATTTGGAATTTAATTTCGTAGATGGAACGAGAGGAGAGGCCGAAGCGAAACTTGTAATTAATTTGCCAGCTGTGTTACATATTGCAAAGCGTCGATCGACTCCGATTCGTTTGTTCCACCGTATGCTTATTCGATGTTGTTTAATTCGATTTCGATCGAATTAGAAGGCCCTTGGAGCTCGAGAGACGATCAAGCTCGTAGTTTTTCTTCAGCGCGACAAAGGAAGAAGCGCGCTGCTAACGCGGTAACGCGTATATCGTAAACCGGTAAACCGGACAAGATTAAATCCTCGAGAAAACTCGATTAAATCCGAGGGAAAACTGATACCTCTCGGATCGAGACGATAAGCTTTAGACGTTGCCAGTCGACCGTTGCCAGCCTGCCCGTTAATGGGAAATGTCAAGTAATCCGATAACCGGTGCTCGGTAAACGCCGTGCCTGGTCGAAATCCAAATTGAATTTCCAGAGGTTACAAAATGCACGATTAAAGCAGGAGAAAACGATGCGAAGAACGTTCCTTGCGAATCGCGCTCACGCGTCGAGGTACTTGTTCGACGTGCAGGATCGCAGAATGACGTCCGATCGATCGCACTGCGAACAATTCTCGCTGTTCCTCGAACGATTCCTTGAAACGGCTGGAAATATCTAGTCCGCGTTTGAGAAAGAATAGGCTAACGGTCAGTCGTGTTCGCGAAAATGAGAAAGAAAAGCGACGAGAGATGAATGACACATGGATCGGGCAAGAAATATTCGACGTTTAAAAAAGGCGCGTAGATCGCAAAGAAAAATGGATCGACGTTGCGCGTTACGAATTTCATGAATACCTTTTCCACCAAGACCGACCAGATTTATTTATTTATTTATTTATTTAAACTAATAAACGAGCATACATTCCTCCAATGTATAAAAACAATTCTCTATAATAATACAAACAAAATGAACGAATGAAACACAAATAGGAGAAAGAAATATATGAAATATAAAAAGTTACAAAATATGAGTTTTCTTTGAAAATGTAAAATAAAAGAAATTAAAAAAAGAATCTAAAGAGAGGAAAATAATTTTCTCAGTCAGATATCGTGAAGTAATTGAATGTAATAACAACACAGAGGGAAACCTGTGTACGATGAGCACACGCGATAACCATGTAACAGGGTCACCCAATTATTGTTGATCTCGTATTACTAGAAATAAAAAGCTCTTGGCTGGCTGATCGCATTAACCTTGCGATGCATCCTGCGTGCAGCCAACGTATCTTCCATTCTTTTGAATGAAAAAAGTTCTAACGAAGGCAATCGTCTGATGATCACGAGGTAGCGGAATATTTGGAAGGTAAAAGAATATTTGACGCAAATCGTAAATCCGAGATTTATCTAATCAAACGGAGAGTCTTTGAGAGTATTAAAATTGTGAAAGCTTTGCAACCAATCCAATATCAATCCGTCGGTTTCTTTATTTTTAATAATACGATTGCAACAATTATGCGACACTTTATTTATAATCGACATATACAAGCTTGGCTGTATATTATCGTTAAATTCGATCACTTGATGATACCCGACGAAGAAAATTATTTTCTTTCCTTCGGTACGTTTCTTAATAAAAACCATTCTTCTTAATCTTCTCCAATTTACGCAAATTAATTTTTAACTTTAAGTCTTTGATTTCTGTCGTCCGACGATACACGTTCGACCCGGATTTACTTTAAGCAAATACACAAACAGCCAAATTTTTTGAAATTATATTGTACCGCCGGAATCGGAAATGAGCGTGCGTTCCAAATGTCAGCTTCCTGGCTGGCAAATGGCTGAAATTTCGTTTACGGAAATTCCACTCAGAAACGGACACACGGAAAAGTAAGCGGAGTGTCGGAACAAACAAAAACACAGCTGTGTCTTACAAACTAGACGCTCTAATCGATTGCTTGAAACTGTTAACGAAATCCAAAAAAAAAAAAAAGAGAAATATCGAAATTATCAGCAATATTATTATCAGCGTGACTGCATATTCCGATAACGAGGTCGGAAAAATTCAGATCGTTTCTCGAGAATGTGAACACGCGTTTTAAGGTTGACGAGCAACTGATTCAGCTGTAGCGCAGCGGAATACATTTAGCCGAGTCAGGGTCGTTTGTCCCGCGAGCGAATATCTTTCGGCGGGATCGCGCGTCGTTCGAACGAAACGAGGAAGCTCGCTCGTTCGCGGCGATAAACGCGAACACTGCGTTCTCGAACGGAGAATCGTTCCGTGAGAGAACGGAAGAGACAGATAAGAGGTGGGCCGCGAGATATCACCGCGTCGTTCCGTCGAGCTAGCACGGCTCTCGGTTAATTGCTTCCGCCGTTTCACCGATCGCGAGAGCACGACCAAAGACGAGAGAACGGACCGATAATACGGGTGAAAGGGGTGGCTCGATCGTTTCTCCGATTAAATCCTTTAATTACGACACCAGACGTTCGACGATTCTGCCGGTGAAATCCGGCCGGGGAATGTAATCCGTGCTCTTCTAACTTTTCAATCGTTTCGTCCAATTTTGAATGTCTCTGGCGCCTGATATTTCTTTATCTTTTTGTCTGTTTATCCATCTATATCGATTAACAGCCTTCGAGCGTCTGAGAAGCGGGACGAAAGGTAGCAGCGTTTCGGAAGCTTAACACGTTGACGCCGACGCCGATATTCAGGGTTTTCTCTGTGAGGCGGCGTGACAGACACGCGTGGTCCACCGGTGGTACACGCCGGCGTCAACGTGTTAATAAATTGTAGTATCGGGGAAAAGGACCTAAGAAACATCGAGTTAACTATGGACAATGTCGCGAAAGCCGAGGCGCTGTCGGGTCCATCAATGTGTCATCGATCTTTTCAAGTGCATAGTTTCGTAGAAAAGGCCTACGTGACCCTGGCCACGAGCGTCTGCGGAACACGTGCGTGGCGGGCCTAGCAAAAGACAAAAGAGATGCTACAACGGCCAGAATGTTAATTGAGAAGCGCAGTGTGAGTTTAGAGGTCACAGAGTGTGAATCGAGAAGTCAGAGAGTGCGAGTGGAGGAGCGGGATAGTATGACAATAAGACGTACGACGATATTGTAATCGGTCCTTTTGTCATTGAGTATCGTTTATTAAACTACATTAAACTCTAAATAAAACATCATTACATGTCCTTACTCTAAGATCCATAAGTTACTACATATAATGCACACACAGAGCGCAGACCACCGAGCTAAGCTTGATCACGTAACGAGTACTTTGTTACGGTTGAAAAACGAGGAGAAAGAAGAGGCGAAAAAATCCAGTCGCTGGCTAGACGAATTGGCCGGTCTGCAAATGCGGTTAATCGCGATCGTTAACAGCAACGCTGGTTCGACGTGGAAAAGCATGGAACAAGACGGATAACACCTAAGGTTCCGCAGAGCGGAGCATTAAATCGAACTAAACCGAGAACGTCCGATCAGCCGACGCGATAATTTAATATTTGAGAAACGAAGGATAAGTGGAATGTAAGCGCTAAGGTTGTTCTAGTCGCTGCGAAGTCCTCGTCTGCTTAAATCATGGGATAAGTAATTATAGGAAGTTTGCGAGATTGGCTGATGGATTTTATAGGAAACGAAAGAGAGAAATTTATTTGGAATTTTTCCTATGGAACGTGCGCGATTTCGATGGCGTGGATTGAACGATATTCGAGACGGTCTGAGCGGATCCGAGCGGAGTAAAAGATTTCGAAGTTGAATGCTGTTCGCGTAATAAGACGGAGAGCTCCGCAGGCAGCAGCGGTTGTTTAAAAGAGAAAGATTCGTTTAATGCGATCGGCCATAAGGACAAGATTGAAGCAAACCTTATTCCAAGATCCCGTAAAGGAGTGATATTACGTTAGCAACAGCGTAATGATAGAAAAAAAAGACGCGTGCTTGCGCTGAAATTGCACGACGTTACGCTTAGAAATGTTGAGAGTCGTGAAATTGGATCTGCATCGGTTAGCGATGTTTGCTAAGTGCTGCCGTAAAAGTAACACATACCCTGGAGGTATTCGATCTTAAGAAAAATGTTCACGTCGGCCGCGTAGAGGTGTGTAATATCGTATCCAATGTCGTCGATAAATAAGTCGAATAAAAGAGAGCCAAGGTGAGAGAGTCGCGGTATTCCGGAGCAAGACGTTTCGCTCTGTCTGGAGAATGTACTGGCACATCTAACTATTCGAGCACGACCTTCGAGACAGCCTGACAACCAGGAGACTATGGAGCCAAGGGACACCAACTTATTCATCGAGACGTTACGATTAACCGTGTGAGAGAAGCTTTATGAAAATTTGCAAACAGGACGTCTACTCGCTCGTGCCAGCAAACCCTTGGACGATACGTGTAATTGGAGAAAAGATCAAGGAGATAGGACCCTGATGCTCGTTGACAACGCTTCGCGATAGAGGAAAGCTTCTCTGCAGCCAAGTTGTCGAATTGTTTAAACGTGACATTTAGTAAGAAGATCCAGCGGTAATTGGTGACGTTGGATTTGTCGCCTGACTCGTAGATACGGGCGATTAAGTTAATAGATTTCCACCTAGCGGTGAAATTGTATTTCGTATCGCGCGTTGTATCTTTCGAGACAAAACTATTAAATCGTCCGTGGCTTAACTGTCGGAAGAAACAAGCTAGAAATCGCCGGACGTCTCCTAACCCGCGAAGTATTATTATTAATTATTTTCTTATGATCCGTACACAACTTCCTGTTGTAGATGGCTTCTGGTTACGTTTTCGTTTAGAACATCTCCTATCTTATACCGATCTCGTCACAAAACCTATCTTCCCACGTCCTCGTATTCTCGTTGAGTTAAAATCGAAACCGAAAGCGTGAATCTAACACGAAGACCTCGAGTCGCTTCAACTCGAGTCGAACTTTAAACGCACGAAGCGCGTTTACGTACGCGTTTATGGTATATCTTGAGATCCTCCTAGCATGTACCTCCGGCCCTAATCCATCGACTAGTCTTCGTAGTTCTTTCCCGTCGAAATTAACGAAAGGAGACCTCTTCCGCGCTCTTTAACGCTCTTTAAAAGGGAGGCGTTTGCAAGATCGGATTCCCCCGGTTGCGATGAGAGCGACGTTCGAGCGGATCGAGCGGAGCGTCACCTCCGGCTGTCGCATCAGCTCCGTACCACGAATTAAACTCGGAATGTTAATCGCTCGATTAGCGTGGCACACGTGTTAGCCACGCGCGTGATTTATAGGTAAGATGCGGCGCGGTAATCGAGCCTTCGGAACATTAATGGCGTAAACGGAATCGCAGCGTGCTCCATCTCCCATCGCGCTAACGCGGACAACTTTATTAGACGTTGTTCCCGTTATCGATTGCCGGTCGTCGTCCGCTTAAATCAAACGCGCCTACTCGACCACCGTAATTCGTCGCAATGCAAAGGCAGAGCTTGGTCGACGCTGCGGATCGATCACCACCCCAACGTTGCATGCGCCTTATCGCTCGTTTTACGCTTTTCTTTGCCACGGCGAAGACGCGTCCCAATCTTTGCAGACGCTCGATCCCCATCAGCTCTATCTATCTTGTTCGATAACGAGCCGATCACGTGCCGATGTTGGACGAGGTACGCCGCCGAGTACGAAGAAACACGATAAAGCACGGTCGTCGGCGCAGAAACTTGCTCCGCGAGTCTGTCATACTTGCGCACGCCGAAAGGCGGAGTTATTCCGACGTTAAACAATTTCAGGAAGCTTGCCGTACGGTCGCCAGAGTTTTACATAATTGCACACACGCCAGCAAATTTATAAGCGCCCAACTCGGCAGCAGGCAGCGTGTTGCGAAAGTGGATTAAAGGGAGCGACCGGAGCGTCGCAGCCGCTCGTAGTAATAAAATTTCAGTGTCGTCGTTGACGCCGATGTCGGCGATGGCATCGTCGCCACGCGTATCCTCCGTCGGCGAAACCTCCATCGGCTTGGAAAGGCGAAACTACGACGGAGGGAAAAGCTCGTAACCCATCGAGTTTCGATTTTCGAAAGTTCGTACTTCCATCTGCCGGTAGCTTGGTTCGGCGTAGCACGGGCACCTCTGGTATCCGACCGAATAATTCATCTTCGCTGTCTCGTCGAACACGGAAAGCGGAGCAATCAACGAACGAGACGTCGTTGTTGTCGAAATTAACGAATTCGCGTTCGCCTCTTTGTCCGTAAAATATAGCGACGTTTTTATCGTTGCACCGGCTGCCGTATCTCCCTGCTGGAAAATTAATCGCTTTATCCGGCAGATCGGTGAAATTAACCGAATATCTTAAAGCGCGACACCTCTATCTTGCCAGCGCGAATCCCCGGGGATGGCAGAGGTAACGAAGAGCGGACCGTAACTTTAACGAATCCTCTTAAGATCCGGCTGTGCGCTTAACGCGTGCGTTCGACGTTGAAAGATTTCCGTTGAAAAAGAAAAGAAAAGAAAAAGGACAGAGAGGAAGGCGAGGAGAGAAAGAATACCGCGAGTTCTCGCGTTGTCCGCCAGAACAATTTTCGAAACGAAGGGAACAACGTCGAGAGGCAAAAGAGACGAGGGAAAAGGCGAAAAAGCAGCGGCACAGATATCGCTCGACGATGGTTTTCGGTTCTCGAGACAATGGCGTTAACGAGAGTCGGTCGATCGGTCTGTCGTCGACGAGAGGCGACCAATTATCCATTCATCGCGTATACTTCCGTGAACGTGGTAGCTGTCCTTTTTTCGCGTAGTCGCTTCGCGCGGATCCGCCGATCCGATCGGAGCAGCGATCGGAATCTTGGAAAGACGCGCATGAGCGTTTTCGAGAACGTTAACGAAACGTACTTGGGTTAGCGGAGAGGCAAACGCGTGTAGAATCGAGCTTGTAACGGACAGCGACGAGCGACGAGAGGAAGCAAAGAGGGAAAGCGAAACGAGAAGCAGGAGGAGGAGCGAAACCGAAATATCGATTTCTAACGATACCCTAGAGAACAACGGGCGAGCGAGAACGTTATCGAAATCGATTTAATTACCGAAGCCATTACGATAATTGCTGGAGAAGATGTACTTTTTTCATGGGTGATTTCGCGCGGCAACGTAAAACGCTGGACGTGGTGTAGCGTCGGTTGCGCGATGAAATTGCGCGTTCCGGAAAATAATTTCGTTTCGATATCAAAGGTGGGCGAATTTCGTTGGATTACGCGCAAGTTACGGCTGGAAACGATGTAGCAGGATAATTGCAGCGTCGCGCGTCGCTCGCCGACCCGTAATTTTCGATCGACGTCCCTGGCTAAAAAGTTACCGAGGATAATTAAATGACGCGCTTTTATCGAAGGCATCGTATCGCGTCGTTTCGCATTGCGTCGGCGACGAATCACGCGCGTCACCGAATTTATCGAGCTCGCTTTATTCTCCTTGATAACGGTCCTCGATTTTACGGGGGAGGCACGGTGAGGCGAACGTGGAAACCCGGGGCTATTTCACGCGCGCCGTGTATTATAAATTTCAAAGAATCGAATTCGACCGTATTATCCAAACTCGGGGAACACCGCCAGCATCGATACGCGCGTGATTAACGGCAAACGTATTATTCAGACTTTCCTACGATATGCATATTGCGCGCACGATAATTAATATAGTCGGGTGGCTAAATGAAAGCGTAGATCGAAAGGGAACACAGCGGTGCGAGAATTCGGTCGATCCGAGCGATTCGCCGACGGGTGTTTTTCTGCAACGGTACCGTGGAATCGCCAACGTTGGTCGCGGCTCGCGTTCGATGATGAAATTTCGTTGCACGTTCTCTTTCTTCCTTCGATCTCGCTCGAGTTTCTTCCAAAGAAAACTAAAGCCAACGATCGTCTCTCGGTGTGACGAGCGAATCGATGGAGTCCGGTGTTCGTTTCGAGTCGTTAAAGAAAAATTACGAACAAACCGTGAGAAAAGAGAAGATAAAGGGAACGAGGATAGGAGAGAAAAAAAAAAGAAATAAAGAAGACAGAGAAAAGAAGGAGAAAAACGAGGGAAACGGATTCTTCTTCGCCGTACCTATCGATTTCTACGTCGTTGCGATAACAGGTGGTGTCTGATTTTACCCCGCAGGGTTTAACCTTATTTCTTTGCTCGACCGACGGCCGACACACCCGTTCCACGCAACAACGGCTTGCCAGTCTTTTTTAGTCGGACGGGACTTTGACGTTGGCGAAACTACGTTTCCAGAGGGAAGCATCTTGCCGTTGTTGGATCGTGGCCGGTCCGTACGTTTCCCAAAGTGGTATTTACCTTCCTCTTGCCATCGGTGACGACGTTTCTCTCGGTCTCGTCTTCGACCTCGACCTCGTTCGCTCGTCTTTCTATCTTACGATCGAGAAACCGACCGACGCAGCGTATCCGCGGTCGGACAAACTTTTCTCTGATCTTCGATCTCGGGATCTCGTCTCGAGAAACTGCGACACAGCGACCGTCTGCTAATTCCGCTGCGTTTCATTCCCGCGGCCTGTTAGCTAACTAATTGCACCTTTTCTGCCTTTGCCTGCGCTTCGTCGTCCTCGACGTCGCGTCGTCGGAGCTGTCGCGAATTTTCCTCTCTGCTTCCGACCCGCCCATCCCACCCTTTACGTTCCCTTCGCTTCCCTCTTCCGTTCCTTTTGCTTTCACTCGCTTGCCGACGACCAACGGAAATGCGCAAAACGCTTGATTACTCTTCTTGTCCGTCCCTTTGAGCGTAGCTACGTTTTTCGCCTTTACTTCGCCGAATGCTCTAGACAGCTTCGCCTGCGATCGAGCCAAGCCATTCGCTTCGCTCGAATATCCGCGACCGAGCTTTCCGCTGCTTCCGACTGGTTGCTGCGCGTGTATCGGTATCGCGATTGCGATCGTCGTTGCGATCAGCGATTTGCTTCCTCGCAGACTCCACTCTGTAAAATCTTTCGATGCTTTTAGCTGAAAATACCGACGGACGACCCGTGCCCGTCGCGAGGAAAAAGATTCCATCGGACATTCGATCCCTCGGTCGTAAAAATCGTTTCGCAGCGCACGTATTCGTAGGTGGGTTTCGACTGTTTCGAACGAAGATCCGAATTTGATCGCGAAACGACGTAAACCAAACGGACGTTATCCACTCGTTCGTCCGTTTCGTGCACGTTAATGGATTCTCATTAGCGTAGAACGAGTCGGTGTAAAATACGCAAAGGATCGGTGCGATGCAACAACGAAGAGCGCAAAGAAGAAAACAGGCAAAAGCGAATACGATGAAAGATAAAAGGATGAGAGCGATTAGAGAAAGAGGAGGAGAAAGGACGCGCGTTTCGTCGCGGATATCACGAGACTCGAATCTGTCGGTGAAATCGGGGAAAAAGTGGAAAGCGTATCGCGTACGCGTTCGCCGCGTCGCATACGGAATCCGGTCAACTGGATTCGTGTGACAGAAATTTGTATCTCGTTGAAGAAGTTTTGGCGAGGGAAGAAAAGACGAGTTTCGGTCGTGAAACGTTTTACGTTCGGTTAGTAGGTGTGGATAACGCTCGTTACGCGTTCGAGGTTTCGACGCGTCGAACGTATCGAACCGGGAAACGCGACGCGCTAAACAAACGCGTGACGCGTGCCGCGGGAAAACGCGATCGCCGCGTCTCGTCAAATATTTTACCAAGTTTAAGGATTATGAACGGTCCGGAGCACTTTCCGCCCTCTATCGCCGAACAATTCGGTGCAATTTGTTTCGATCCACTTCGTTCTCCGCCCCTTGCCCTCCTACCGCCGGCGCCAGCCTGTCCGTTGTTTCACCGGTAATTCGTTTTCAAATACATCGTGGCCGCGATAATCCCAGGCTAATAATAATCGAGCAGAAACGGCGTGCTTGGATCATTACTAGAGCGCTCGGTTCTCCGAACTTTAAATAAAATGCTCCGGTTCCTCGTTAATGGGATTAGCGCACGGTCGGTTCGATGGCCGCACGGTTCTCCCGCGGAACTCGCGATTACCCTCTCTGCAACGTATTTCCCTGGAAAAACCTTTGACGAACGATCGCGGTGAGTAGCCGGATATACCGGAACGGAAGCGAACGGTCGAAGGCTTTGACGGTTCGCGGTCTGCGAGATGAAAGCGGAAACGAACGTGGAACAGCTGGAACGACGATGATGGGGAGGATGGCCGATAGGAGTCGAGAAAAGGACTCTGAACCGGAGAATGAATCGAAAACGAAGGGAAAACCTAATAATCTAGTCTTCCCTCTCCGTGACCGCCGCGATGGCGGCAATAATGGACGTCCTGGTGTACGCTTGCGATCCGAGGTCGAGGAAAATTGGATTCGAAATCGAATTTATTCGATTTTATTTGCCAGAGACGATGAAAATCTAAATTCGTCGGGTACACGTCTCTCTATTTTTCTCTATCTATCTATCTATCTATCTCTCTCTCTCTCTCTCTCTCTCTCCCTCTCGGACGAACAAGGAGATGTTTCCCCGTTTATATGGATTTTCCACCATGTTCTCCCCTTTTTTTTCGGTTCGCGCCCGTTTCGTCGAGAGGAATCGACAGAGATCACGGACGAACCAGAGTTGGTTTTCCAGGGAAGCGAGAAACCTTCGGACAAGAGGGAAAATTACCGCTAGAAAACGATCCGATATTCGGGTTCGTAACCGTTGCTGGTCGGCCGCTTTAACCAACGTTATGCTACCTTCCTACGGTTTAATCGAGCTTCTCAACGCCGCTATCCACGACTTATACCCGCTTCTCATAAGTACCTATCGTAACACTCATGAGAACTTGATTAAGAAACGTTAGACCGTATAAAGGGTCCGTGTACGTATATTCTATGCTGTAATAATAATCTGGTGAATTCGGTAGAACGAAAACTAATTCTCTTCTCGTCTGTGGATACATGCCGCGTGTTTGATCATCATTTTCATCGATCTTGTCATTCGTATTAAATATTATCGTGCTCCCGACCCCAGGAATGCGTCATAGGATAGTAGAGAACGCTTTTCCACGTATTTTAAAGAGATTTCGTCCCGAGGCAGGTGCACCTGGCATTTCCTCCTCTGTATGCGAAAACGGGAGGGGTAGGCGGAGAGATTTTTGAAAAAAAAATGAAAAAATAGATGCTGCGGTATAGGTGATTTTACAATACAGTTTGCTATATTCTATCTAATCTACCTTCAATTTTTTCGATACAATTTGGTTTAGAAAACCTTCGGCGTCCGGACGAGCACAATTTTGACAAATTTCTTCTATTTCGCGCATTGCACCGCGATCTCGCGCGAATATAAAATTCTCATCGAACGATCGTTTCGTCGATACTTTACGATCGATCGTCGCTTTTTCTACGAACTCGGTAGGTGCCCCGATGCTGGCAAAAGGAATTATACTTGGCGGTGCTTACAGAGATTCGAATATTCTTCGTCGAGAAAGATCGGAAGAGAACGATTTCGATCAGCGATCCGTTCCTTCTTCCGGTAGCGAGTCCTTCGTTCGAAGAAATCGAGTTAAACGAACACAGACGGAGAAACGTGGCTCGTTCCACGCTTCCGTCGGTGGAGAGATCGTGGTCGCAGTTACGCGGCGACTTCGCGGAACAATCGAGACGCATCACCGCTCTTCTATAAAATCCACCGACAAATATTTCAAGCTGGCAACAATCGCCGGCGCAACGGTTGACCCAACGAGCTGTCGCGTGTACGCTCGTTCGATAAACTCTGGAAAGTTGGCGGCCGGTGGTCGAGCTACTCGAACAAACAGTTGGATGCATGACGGCTGAAAATTTGAGCGTTGCGCTCATTTAACACCGAATAGCGTCGCACGGCATTGTACCGCGTCCAGCCGTACCTCCAGCCATGGAACAATGCGAAATAATGGCAATTTCGTGATCCGGTTTACCGAGTCGACGAACTTTCTTTCCTCGCAAAGAACGAACCTACCATTTTTGACGAGCAAACGTACGTTTATTTATTATCGTTATTATTTATTGGCGGATATTGGCCCTGTGATACAGTAGGGAAAATTTTGTTTTTATTTGAAAGTAGTTTACTGTCCCGAAAGTAGGTTACTCATTGAGAATTATAATTAAATTATTCTGGCGTGGTACTATAACGCGAATGATATCGTATATTTGATTCTAGCTGAATCTAACGTTTAAATCCAGAGAATAATGTCTTTTTACCCCGCGCATCTGATCTGATCGTGTCAAGTAATCGAGTAATTAGTGGGTTTTGGTGGCTGTTAATTCTTATGTTATGTCTATTACCGAAAGGGGAAAACGAATGTAGGAGTTGCAAGGTCACAGAGGGTTTCGAAGTTAACGAGCGAGACGAAAGCGAAGCAGGAACGCGTCGTTAGGCGCAGAAATATCTTAAGCTATAAATAATCGAGCGTTGTACGTTAAATTATTTATTTACGAATTACGTACGCCCTGTAATATACGACGATTGATACAGAATGAATAAAAGCGATCTGCACGAAAGTAGAGAAAGAAAAGAAATTAATCTCGCTATTTACAAATTTACGTTTGTTGTTTGTTATTGTCTTACGTTGCATCGACTGTAAAGTAGATTAGCGGCTGCGGTATGGGCTGGAGAAGGTATTGTAACCGTGCAATGTGAGAACTATGGGAGAATGGTGAAGCTACAGCTAGGGTTTAATCCTATCGACGCAATTATATCGACCGTAGCAGGTTCGATGGAATTTTTAGTAGAAAAGGTTAGTAGAAACGTAGGAAGGTAGAAAGGTTTGGTAGAAACGGTGTCTAATAGAAGGCGAAGAAATTCGAAGATCGGAATGCGCTAAACTTCCGGCGCGATCTATCGTATTAAGACGTTTGGTACATTATGTGCAAAGAATAGGTCAAATGGAAGATGGAGCCGGTACATTGTAACTGAGTATTTATGGCCATCGTAGAACACGGGACTGCTCAAAAGGCGGACAGCCAGACGCAAGAACTTGCGTTGAATATCCTCCAATCTGATGCAGAAATTTCGACGATAGAGCGACCAAATAACGGAACAATACTTGGGGCGAGTGCGGTATAGAATTCTTAATGTGTTTACGCTCTTAAAGTAATCTGATGCTCTGTAAATGAAGCCGAAAACGTATTTTGAACGCTGTACTGGTCGTTTTGTCGATATGATCATCGGTTCAGTGAAAGATTAGATGAAAATGTAACTCCAAAGTTCAGAACAGCGTTAACAGAGGAAAGAATGGCGCCGGTAATAAGATATATATTTATTTATCTTTATTCAGATGACAATTGAAGAGATAAATCCCCATGCATAATGGTAAATACATAATTAAGTGGCATCATAAACGCACATATGACAAGGGACGTGTGACGATAAATATTTATATCAACCAGTAAACCGCGGAATTTAGTTTTAGAAATGTCTCACGGGGATTGCGTAAACGCAACTACAGGCGGAACGCGTCATACGCAATCGAAACTGGCTGAAGCGTCGTGAAATATTTTCGAGCGAATTTCCGAAATTACAGATATCGATGCTAAAGAGATCTAAGCCGGTGCTTAACGAGGTTCGGAGGCTGCGAACCTACCGGTTACGATTCGTAGTGACGTGGTAAAAAGGTCCTTGCGAACCTAAACGACCTCGGACGAGAAGCACAGAGATTTAACGGTTCGATAAGTTGCGGACAACGAATAACGTCGTTGACGATTCTTAAAAAGCAAAAGCGGCAAAAGATCCTGCAGGACTCTGATAGATTCGACAAAAATATAATTAGCCTGTGTAATCGTAGTCATACGCCGCCAGAACCAACTTATAAGCTGCAAACCTAAGGGAACCGCGTTACATGCTCTCAACGAGTCGTTTATATTTTAGCTGGTTAGACGACCAGATGACGGCCGCCTTTTCCAAGCGTTGTCTAACTACGGTGCGCTATGACAGTTAGAAGGATCGAGGATTGACAAAGCTCGAAAGAGGCCATTTAACAAATTTCAATCTGTCACAGGCAAACGATACGTTGGTAGTAAAAATAGAATTCTGTTTCAAATTTCTGAAAAAAAAAGCGGTTCGATTTTCGAGGGAAATTGCAGGCGAAGCGAATTCGTGCGAGGAGAGAGGGACAGTGCCGCTTTCGGTATCGCGAAAGACATAAAGGCATCCTGACGCGTTCCATTATAACGATGTCTACGGCGTAGCTATCAGCGGTAACGGACCAGCTGACGCGGCAATGCAAACACCGGTTTTCCACGTAACGTGGTCCTCCGCTCGGCTTGCCCGGTTCCTCGTTACATAGGTTGCAGCAACGCGCGTCGTTGCCCGGTTTGCCATTATTCTTTTCGCGCCCCGGAATTTTCGCCGTGTCTCCGTGACGTCGTGATTCGCGTTCCACCGATTAATCGCAACTTCGATGGCCGACTCGAACGATACTTACTTCGAGGAGATTCGATTAGCCGGCGAACGCGCGAAATAAGGCGTTTACCGAAGCGGCTCGAACACCGATCTCCCGAGAAGGTAACTTGGAGAGCCTTTGTCACGACGTTTACTAACTTTTCAACGTAAATTCGACGGTTACAAAAGATCAAAGCTTCTTCCCTCTTGGCTCGCTCGCGCGCTCGCACCCTTCCATCCTTTATACCTCGGCTACTACCACGTAGAGTTCGTCGAGCACCGGCAACGACCGTGCACTCCCCGCTCTTACTCTCTCTTTTTTCGTTCTTCGCTTTACCCGTTCGTGCCAGAAACTACATTATTCATGCCAAACGAACACGTCGGTGAACGTTGCTCGTTTCAGCCTCGTCTGGACAATTTTTCTACATTTTCCCCCCCTCTCCTTCCCCGCGCTCGTCTTTCTTTTGCAAATTTTTTTATCTCCTCTTTTTCAATGCTTTCCACTCGACGGCCCACACGGATCAAGGTCCGCGTGGAAAACGTCGACGACGCAACGTCGTCGAGCGACTCGGTGCCTTCCGGGAGTCTCTTTCACCGACGGCGTCCTTCTTACATCTATCTCGTATAATTCGTTCGTTGCCCTTCTGCCGCGCCGCTTTTTCGCGCGGCTAATCGCGATTTTCGATAACGTTCTCGGGTATCGCCATCAGCGAGAATCTCTTTCGTTTCGAAATAACAGCAGCAGCGCCGTAATACCTACGGCTATTTGAACTGCATTAATCGAATCGCCCACCTCGTTAACTCCGTACAGCTCTGTACGCCACGATATCCATCTACTTCGGCAATCCTTATCGTCCTTATTGACCTCGCGCTTCTTAAAAAGTATACGACAGTTTTTATATTCATCGCCACTTACGAACCTCCGTTGTGTATCTTTCTCCTTCTTTCCTTTCCTGCCCTTTTCTTTCGTATATATCCGCGTGTTTTCCCCCCGAGCATAGTTCCCCACCGATAGTTAAGACGAAAGTATTTCTACCAGAACCAGTGAAAATTACTGTTGGTCTTTAAAAAATACGTAATAATTTATGTTTATTGATTTATTACTTTCTTACAGAAGCAATTCCGTGTTATGTAGTAGATTTTTGATATTATTAATCCATCATTGAAATCCCTAAACGAGGGTTGACACATTTATAAAATTGTAGAACCGGTCATTCTGACCGGTATTGGTATAAGTAGCCTTAATGCAAAATTATTTTCAATTTGAATACATAAAAAACAAAATAAAATGCATTACATTTAAAATTCATTAAAATTCAATAGTCAAAAAACGAAATAGAATTCAATATATTATTCTTTTAGTTATCGTTACGAAAGTCATTACATCCATTGCGGGAAAAAATGTAACACAAAGTAGGAATCTTAAAATAAAATTGCAAAACCAGTCGATTTGACCGATGTGGCAGTTCCAGTGTTAATAATAATTCAGTAAACGCGGACGAGCGACTATGAAATCGATCTACTCTTAAAACACAGTATACTTTTAGCCAATACTTTTATATCTGTGCCCTATCGGATCAATGATTTCCTTCTCTTTGCCTATTTTCCAACACAGGGCTACGCTCCGACTCGTTGACCGAATAAATAAACAAATAAACGAAGTAAATAATTTTCCCCGGCGATATCGCTATAGAGTTTCGTAGCGCTGACGCGCATGACTCGCGTCAGCAAAGTGCTCTTATCGGTCCTCGTAACTTTTATTTCCCCGTGTAATCTTCGAATCTCGGTTTCGCCAAACTACCGACGGATCGAACGACCATTTCCCTGTCGAAGCAACCGCGCAATATTATCGAGTAAGCGATTCGATAACACCGCCTCGGTAATGGGTTTTCGGCTGCAGTTCATTTTCGCGTTTACAAGTGAAATTGCGTTTCTAGCTGTTGGCGAATGTTTCCAACGAACGATACGTCGCGAACTCGTTTGCTCAGCTCGCCGACCGCGAATCCGAGCACCGTACAGAGAAGAAGTTCCAGCTTATTTAGAGTCCGTGGCGCGTGAATCTGGCGCGCCACCCAGTCGCATTTTTCGGCGTAACAAAGTCCACGAAAGGAGAAGAAATTGCGGCCGCCTTGGCTCGCAAGTACGCGCGAATTAAGCGAGTAAACCGCGATCGTCGTTTGCGATTGCAAGGAAACGCGCCGCTGAAAGAGGAAAATCCCGAACCATCGGATTTGATCGAGGACCGAAGATTCCTCGCGGGAACGCGCGTTTCGGCGGGCGAGAGGAAAAGGAAAGAAAACTTTCGACGACGTAGGATTTGATGGAAAGAGGTTTTAGAAACGCTCCTCCTCCGTTTATTTTTCTAGTCACGAGCCGAAAGAGGAGCCGCGCGCGCGTCTTTCGTTTCGACGAAAATATCGGAAGCGATGCTCGTTCCGTCGAAATCCTTGGCGAGTCGCGATGTTTTCTCTGTCGGCGACGCGTTTGACGCGGAAGCGCCGCAGAGCTTCCTCCCTCGGTCGATCGCGAGAAATCGTCCGTTTGGCGAGGATTTGCGCTCGAACGGGTCGACGATGCGCCTCGAAACACCGAGCCCAGGCTCGACACGCGAAACAAGATTTTTCGAATCTATGGAGGTCCCAAGCTCGCGTCACGGTTTTCCGTGCGCCGCTGCGCGGAGCAGATTTATCTCTCACGCTTGATGAGTCCTTTCAAACGAAATGAAAAGGATTAAGCGAAACGAAGCCCCGGATGAAAAGGCCAGAGTATACGCGCGCGTACGCATTGGCCCTCCGCTCTGTTCGTGCGTTCGGACGTACGAGCGAATTTTGTTTTTCCAAAAAAAAACAAATAAAAAAAGAAAAAAATAGGAAAAATAGAAAAAGAAGAAAAGAGACAAAAGCCGGTGATCAGAGGAGGCACGATCCGGCAAAAGAATTCCAACTATCGAGCAAGATCTCGTAACCACTGGCGAATAGAATGCCGTTAATGGACAGTTCGTTTCATGTTCTTTCGCCACAAGTGTGTTTTTTTTTCACCGCGAAAGGAAAAGCCAATTAAAATCTACCACTCTAGTGATTTTTCGGGGCGAATTCTTCTTTTTTTCGTCGATCAATCGCGTTGATTTCGCGCAGTTTCGCTCCGTTTGAAAACGAACCGGCTCGGCTCGGCTCGTCTCTTTCAGTCATTACGTTCGTTTCATCCGCATATCCGATTTCAATTAGGCTAATGATTTCAGCAAGATATATCATTTTCGTCGGCCGCTTTTTGGCTCGGCTGTTTACCCTGCATTTGCCGGATTGGATTTATCCAAGCTTTTTCCTACGTTTTTAGTATTCGCGTCGAGCTTCGCTGCATAACGTCGATTACTCGTCGATCGCGCCTGGAAATTCACCGATGGAGGTCGCGCAATCGAACGCTCTTCGGCTTCGTAAGCCGCGTAATATTTTTCCAAGATGCATTTTCGCGAGGTAATAAAGCGACGAGGAGAAATAGCGGGAAACTAAGGGGGGGCGGAGGGAGGATAGAAAGGAAAAAAAAAGTAGATGACTGGCCGGTGGAACGCGTCGCGGCCACGACTGCGACGTGGAAAATGCGGAACGCCGAGCATCTGCTACCTGCGGAGTAGACAAAGACCCGGAAGGAATTAATGGCGGGTGGAGGGCTTCGCGCGATTTCAAAGCGAAGGGAAACGAAGCTCACGGTGGCTGGAAACTAGGCGCGTTCGTAGCTTTGACTCGCCGTTTCCACTTTTCTACCCCTTTTGCCATCTCGCCGCGTTTACTCATCTTCATGCTGTAACTTTGCTGTAAACGAGTTGCAAATACAGCCATATGTACGAAATGAAATTCTTATCCAATCGGACGCGCGCGTTGGTCGACGTTAGACCCGACGCAGACGAGCGGTTTTTTTGCGACGAATCGCCGCAGCACGTTGCAAAAACAAGGAAACTCGTACGCGCGTATCAATGTTTCGTGGCACGGAAGAATTTTATTTCTGTGTTCCTGTAGCGACGCAGCAACGCCGTCCGTATGGTAAAATCGTCGCACGTGTGCGTTCAGGGTTGCATTCTACGTATTGGGTTGGCAACTAAAAGTGATTGCGGATTTTGTAATTACCACCTAATGGGAAAATCCGCAATCGCTTAGTTGCCAAGGCAATATTTACCGTACGAATATCTATGCGTTATTGCACAAGGACACGAGCAAGGAACCTCCGTGTAGCGTTCTCTTTCTCTTCCTATATCGGTTTTTCAAATCAATCGTCCGACTAGCCGATGTAGGAAAAAAGCGAATAACGGATAACGCAGTTCTGCCCCTGGAATGGACGGGGCTGGGTCGTGAGGCAGCGCGGACGAACAAAGTAACGCGCTTTTCCAGTCGATGATTCATAGGGGAAAGAATATCGAGAACCTCTCGACTCCATCTCCGGATCCGTCTCTTTCGTTAAAAGATATCACCGGTGAATTTACGAGCGAGTCGTGGCAGCGTAGCGACAGCAGAAGGATGCACCCGGAATTAAGTAATTTCGTTTTGACAGCCGACAGTTTGCTATCTTCTTCCTCTTTCCCCTGCTGCTCTAGCCACACCCGATGATTTAAGCGGCCACGTAAAACCGATTTGTCGAGAGGAGAAATCCGCTGGGCTGCGAAATCGACGTTAGGAAAAAGGCACCGACGATTTCTGCGCGACGGAAACGTTCTCTAGATACGTCACTGGCAACGGCGAATCGTCGTCGAGTTTATTTATTTGTTAAATGGCAAAGAGAATCGTCTCTGCACGTACGTGCAATCCGATAAGGGGAAGCTAAGCGTCGGGACGATACAGTCGCCGCGAGAGAACGAGACGAACATGTGGATATAATAATAGGCTACGCTGGCTGTTGGCTCGGGCTAGCTAAGGGCGAATCTTTGTCGTTCTTTTAAGGGCGGAATTACTCTGTCTCGCTTTGGACGAACGCAGCAGGCGATTCACCGAAAAACGGAGCTCTCGTTTCGTTCGTGGTGTCCCTCCGGAGCGAACCGAGTACAACCGCTCTGTTTCGTAGATCTTCTTTCTCGGACAGCTGGTCGACGTGGAAGAGAAGTTGATTCTATTGCATAAAGCGTGGCCCAGCTCACACACACGGCCGATAGCGTCCATGTGGCGAAATCTGGAGGAGAAGCACCGAGGATAGAATAAGGAAAAGTGGCGCGGAGAAAAGTAGCACGGTCTATGGAAATTGATACGGCTAAGGAACTGTGGACAGTCGATAAATCCATTTAAGATTCTAAATAGAAAAGTAGCCTGGGTAGCCGATCGCCCGGTTGCAGGTGGATAGAATTTATATTTAGAGGCGTAGTCGTGGTCGCGAACGTTCGTTGACCAGCTTTTATCGATATCCCAGCAGGATTTATAAGCAAGCAACCTGAGAAAAGAATTCCAAGCCCTCTGAAACTGATTTCTCCTTGCCTGGCCGTGCGAGATTGCCAGATGACCGAGACAAGGTGAGGGAGTATAAGGAAGGGTACTAAATCCTGATTAAGGTACAAGGGTTGTCGTAATGACCGCAGCTACGTTTAATGAAACCCAGAGCGCCGTAGAAGAAACAGAGCGGTAACGTGTGCTAAGTGGCGTAGAAACGCGAGGCCCGACCTCGTTGACAGAAAGTCGATAAGTCGCGATGAAGGCGACTTGAAAATGCTCCAAGGTTTCTTTCTCGAACGACGAAGAACGCGCGATGCCATCGAGAACGCGTTACGCCATCAACGATATTACTCGAGACAATGTCGTGCCATGGATAATGGTCGTTCTCGCCGCGATCATCCATCTTTAGGAATGACACGCAATGCGTTCAACGACTTCCACGACGCTCGATCAGGGCGGAAGGAACGAGAGCTCGACCCAAGTTTGATCGTCGTGCGTCTCACGATGACCGATGAGTCGTCGTCGATACGCTCGACGTTCGCGCGCTCTTGCGTTAAAATTTCTCCGCAAATTCTCGTTCTCTCGGCGCGATGGGAAAAAGCGAGCGAAGAGGAGAAGCAAAGCGAAATGAGAGAAGCTGAGAAATACGAAGATAATGACAAAAAGCAAGCAAAGTCGGCAAACGAAGTTCGTCCAATTCCATCGTCGGTGAACGATAGCAACGCTCTTTTATCGTCGTAGAAGACGCGAAATGCGACGTACGGTTTCGCTTCCTGCGACTCGTTGTCCGTCGTCGAATTAACGTCGAAATGTTAAACCAATTAAGCGGAAGCTCGATTACTCTCGACCAGATAGCGGAACGGTTCGACGAAGCTCGTCCGAGCTCCGGAGATCGAGCTCGTCTTTTCCAACGCTGTTTAAAATTTTGTCGGCGAACGTCGCACGTGATGTCCGTTGCGAGACGGAGCTCGAGCCTCGCTACCTTCCGCTTAATTGCTTTATCGAACGTCAAACTATCCGCGAGAGGGTAGCCGTAAATGTTTGCTCATATCCGAAGGGTTCGCGTACACGAGGATGACGTGCTCGGTCGAGAGGCGAGCGTCGTACCGAGTTTTCCCAACGTGTGCGAAAACCTTTCGCTTCGATGAGAGAATTCGACGTTGAGAATTCGACGAACGCGGATGTGTACTTATGGCCGACGTCGTTAGCTTGGATACCCTGGCACGTGGACAAACACCGCGTGAACGTAGCTTCGGTTACTCGCTTACGCGCTGCGACGAAAGAGAAAAAGCTACGATCGCCGATGGAAAAGCGTATCGGGTCCTGTTCCGTTGCAGGAAAACGTCGACTCTGACGTTGACGGATGGACGAGGCTGGCCAGCGGAAATTATCATCGATGCTCGCTGATAGGATGCCGCGTTTTATCGCGCGCGCGTTAGCACGACCAAGCATCGATCGCTGACCTTGACACGATGAAAAGCGACGAGCTGGATGGAAAGCGAGAAACAAAAGTCGATCTTCTTTTCGCAATGTGTCGGCATTTTTGCCATACTTGCACGACGAGGTAAAGCTACGCGACGCGATGCAAAGGATTCCTCGTAAAGAGAGAAAAAAGAAAAAATACCGTAAATCGATCATCCTCGTTCGTTGATCGCGGATTATGTTAGAAAGCGATTTATGCCCGACTGCCGTAATCCAACCAAATGCCTCGAGGTCTAGTTACAAATGGCAACAATTTCTGCAACGAACTCCACTTTTTCCCTGACTCTGTAACTACCTTTCGCCACTCTGCTCGCGTGACCGTATGTAAATCCTGAAATCGCTTGCGTAATCTCGTACGAATCAATCTTTCCTCTTTTTTCGTTTGCTACGTGCACCTGTGTTTTGCGACACGCTTATATAATTGTACGTTTATTGTAACGAAGGATTTATCTCGCCGATGCCACCGAATAAATAACGACGATTACACAAAAGGGACCAAATTCTCTTACGTTTCTTTTTGTCTGTAAAATAGATAAGAGAGAGAGAGAGAGAGAGAGAGGAGAGATTCGGTCGATCTGAACGACGTACAGTCGAGACAGAGGGGACGGTTTGGTTTCTCGTCGATCTCCGACCGACGTCCCTTCCGGCACGTGGCACGCTGGCGAATCTCAACGCTATTTTTCTTTCGGGTCGCTTCCGCCAACCGGAGCGATGTTATCAAAAATCGAAATGTGCAACTGCGAAACAGAGCCGATCGAGAGCCCAACGAAAACAACGGTGCGCTTTCTGGTCACGAAAAAATATCGTTATCCCTTCGGCATACACAGGCCGGTCGATGGTCAGCGAACGTTGGAACGATTTTTCACGCGTAATTCTGGCTATCGTTGATCTTCGTATCGAGGCCGTACGAAAGAGTCGGATCGTGCGGCCTTGGCAACGGTTCCAAGTTCGAACGTATTTAGCCAATCTCGACTTCTTTTATCGAAACCTGTTCGCGACCAGCAGGTAAACGCGGCTGTATGGTTTCGACGATTTCTCCGGGTCGGCGCCGTTTGCGTGGCCAATTTTTCTTTGGGAATGTGCCATATCCTGCCTTATCCTCGGGGAGTAATATTTCAGTAACGGGAAGCAACGTCGTTCTCTGCAGCGCAACCGAGATTACGGTAAACGAATCGATCGATGGAAAAAAACGGCGCGTTCGTTCGAAGCGACGGTAAAAAACCAAAGCATTTTTCATCCCGGCCTCGCCGAACGATAGTCCTCCAACGCTGGTCCTCTTTCTTTCTTTCGTTTAATTTAATATTAAGTATTAAACGGCTTGAATACTCTTTTTCGTGCGAACGTAATCGCGTACAAAGTCGCATATAGAAGAGAGAAAAAAAGGAGAAAAAGAAAGAAAAAAAGGAGACGAGCAGGTAACGATACGAGCAGAAAAAAAGGAACGCGATGGAAGAACGATCGAGCGAACGAAAACAACGAGACAGAGCCCGGTTTAGGCTCTGGATTTTTAAACCCAATTTAAGAGGTTTTTAAAACTCATTTGCATTTTCCGAAAGAAAGGTCAATTTTGTCGCTGTAGGAATTAGCAAGGGAACACGTTCGAGCGAGCAGCGTCGACCACATCGAAGCGAGACGAATGAGGTTGATGCGTTAAAATTGACAAGCGATAAGACAGCAAGTTGGTTGTTGGTTCGTCCGCGAGTAATTTTATAAAGAACGCAGAGGTCCTTGATAATTCTTCGAACTTCGAACGAGGTGATATTCGACGTTCGCTTCAGGGTTTTACAAGCGTGATCAAGGATAAGCTATAGGACGAAGCAACCTGTGCTGGATCCTCTCTTATCGTAGTTTATGTTTGACGTATGTGCGAAGAGTTCCGAAGTCGGTGCGATGCGGCGTTCGAGTAAGAAAGCGACCGATTCGGATGCTGTCGAGACGATATCGCGTAAACGAATATCGAGAGACGACGTGCACGTTATATTATAGTAACTGCAAGGTCACGAGTGCTTCGTACGATCATAAATCGCCGGCCGGTCAAGCGATACAACGCGTTTCCTCGTTCGTTTCTGACGTTCGAATCGAGACGAAGCCGATGTTCGGTAACGAAAGTCAGCGTGAACTTAGCGTTGTTAAAAATTTAAATTTTTCGATGGTTCTGTTCGAAGGAGGCACGCGTGGCGTCGACTGCCCGGAGGATAGCGTCCGAGGAGAGAACGGCGAGTGCAAATGCGCAGCCATCGACTGTCCATCGGTCGAATGCCAAGCGGGTCAACGTCCGATGCAAGTGAAGCCAGCGGACCCTGAAACGCCAGGTAGCTGTTGCGCTCGTTACGATTGCGTGCCCACAGGTAAGAGATCGAATTGGACGCGATACGACGCAGTGAACCGTTCGCGTGGACAAACTCCGCTCAAAGCGTTGTTCCGTTTTGTACGAAAGACCCTCGAGGATCCGAACCGTGTCCGGAGAACAGCGTGCTCACCGAGGATGGAAAATGCGAGTGCGCGCCCTGCCCACCGGCTAGATGTCAATCCGGACATCGGCCCGTCCAAGTCAGGCCTGCCCTCGATCGCGAGACGCCCGGAAGCTGTTGCCCGCTCTACGAGTGTAGACCCGCAGGTAATTTTTTCCTCTTAATCGTGCTCTTTTTGAAAAGAAGCTCCGACCGCTGATTCGAGAAACGCGACCGAGTTTACACCGGCATCCATCGATACCTGTTGAACTTTTACGAATTTGTCGTTACTCCGGTGAACGCGTTGTCGAGGACCGCGTTCGGATGCGGCGACCACGTTCGAAGCTCGATGGCGTTCGTTTCGGTATCCGATTACGATTCACGCGGGACGTTAGCTCCGGCACGATTCGCCGCTGGCAACGTAAAGCACGTTCGTTTTCCTGCTCCCCAGACGCGATTACTCGTCGATACGTCGAATCTATGGACCACCGGTTTCTCCCTCGAGTCGGCCTATCGACCGCGACCGGGCATTCTCCTTCGTCTGGATGACGAAGAACGAGTTATCGCGTACGCGGATACGTGTAACGTGAATCGACGTTTTCGTCTGCCTCGCAGAGTCCGTCTACCGGATAGAAGTGGCGACCGAGACGACAAAGAAGGCAGAATATTGTATCTACGAGGGCAAGGCGAGAAAGTTGGGCGAACGATGGCAACAGTCGGACTGTGTGAACTGCGTTTGTCAAGAGGACGGGGTATCCTGTCAAGAACCGATGTGCAAGTCCTGCGAAAACGCGATTCCTCCCGATCCTGGCGAGTGTTGCCCTCACTGTCCGCCGCTTACGAACGCGACGTTTCACGAACCCCGACTGCCCTGTCGAACATCGTTGGAAGGATGCGAGTTAACGTGCCAGCGTGGTTACGCCACGGACGAAAATAATTGCCCGGTGTGCAGTTGCGACGAATCCAAGGTACGTATCGAACGACGAAACGCTATCCGACGCCCACGTCCGATCGAATTCCATTTGCAGGACGACGACGCGACGATGACGCAACGTCCGGCTACCAACGACGGCAAGATTTGCCCGAAACCGGCGCGTTGCGAGGTCAACTGCGAGATCGCAAAGGACGAAGACGGGTGCCCGATGTGCACTTGCCAGAGTATGGAAACCTTCGAGCAGCCTGTCACCGACACCGTGTCCACGGACGACGAGGGGAAGAAGATTTGTCCCGAGGTAAAGTGCGACTTGCACTGCGAACGGGGATTGGTGATGGACGAAAACGACTGCACGTTCTGCAAGTGCCGGGAACCGGACTCGCCGGGCTGCCCGCCTCTGCTCGGATGCAGGAAACGATGCGCCTTTGGTTACAAGACGAACAAACGCGGCTGTCCGGTAAGTAAACGTCCCTTCCGTTTGTTCTTTGGCCCGAGTGGAATTCTCGATACGATCGATCCGTAGATGTGTCGCTGTCGTGCTTCCTGCATGGACCATCTTAACGGAACGCATCCGGAAGGATCGACCTGGCATCAAAACTCGTGTACCTCGTGCACCTGCGAAGCCGGAGGGAAGCTCAGCTGCAAAGAGACTGTTTGCTCGGTAGCTTGCAACGATCCGTTGCCCCCGCAACCGGGAACTTGTTGTCCAGTCTGTCCAATTACGGTAAGCTCGCGGACTTCGTCCAATTCGCCAACTTGCCGGGCAACTTCTCCACGAGTTCTCAGGATGGACGATCGATCGCTATCTGTCGTTTTGTTTTCAGCCGTCGAAAGGAAACGGAGCGATCAGCGGACATCATCCGGCGGGCAAAGGCTGGGGCACGGTACCGATCACTTTGATCGCGATATTGACGTTGCTCTGCGTGCTGTTGATCGTCCACATCGTTCGCGGCCGATTCCGAGCTCGTCTCTCGCCATCCGACGCCTCTTACTCCAGCTACCCTCCGCAGTACTACAAATGCGTGCCAGCGTACGACACGCCGGTGCATCGAAACGAGAAAATCGTACCTTTGTAAAAGACTGTCTGACGAACCGGGCAAGACACGAGACACGGTTGGACAGGCGGTGTTTAAGCGCCGGCTACGTCTTCGCACAGCGTCGAACGAGAGAACGAGAGAACGAAGACCGAACGAGAGAATATTTGCGAAGAAACCGCGGCCGCCGCCAGCGAGTCCGAACCTGCTGTTCGACCGGTTAAAAATACCATATTGTAGATTCAGTATTATTTGTAAGTAGCGGACGGTTTTTCGATCGTAAGGGAAGACAATTGGAACGTTGTTACCGAAGTTGAAAGCCGTGATCCACGGCTATCGGTACCTTCTCAGACGCCCCCCTTACCAACCCCATCCCTAATTCGATGCGATGTCGTGTTGCGATGTGTAAATTATAATATAAAAGCTAGCGTGATTATCACGAAGAGGTAAACAGAAGTAAATACGCTAACGATAAACTTAGTAGAGATCATCCTAACTTAGTCGTAGTATTAGTTTCCTCGATCTCTGGACCATCGTTGTGTTTCGCGTTGCCGATACTTGCATCATATTTTCGCCACTTTCCACGCCATTCCCACGCGCTCTGCCCCTATTTTCCTTTGGTATAACGCCTTCTCTTTTCCACCGACTCTCCTGCCTTTTCCTCTTCCCTCTTATCGTTCTCGTGTTCGTACGTGGAACGCGTTTTGTTCTATCGAGAATCCAAGGGACAAAGACGAACGTCGTCGATCCACCATTCTAAACGACGTCCCTTGTTCTCGAAGCTGCGTTCGTCTCTAACGATGCATCCTGTCGACGCGGAAGATCTTCGGCTACGGAATAGCACGCCATCTTCTTGCACCATTCCCGATGAAATCGTCGTAATCTCGTAATTTGTCATCGACTAGCGACCGCGCGAGTCGAGGGAATAATAATCCTTTTCCCATTCGTACGAACAGTCAGGAAGCTGGCAGGCTTAATCCTGCCGCTTAAACAGACACTGTTCCTACACGAAGACGTCGTCTATGCTTCGTTCTGTGAAACGTAACGCTGTGAAACGTTCGAGCGAGGATCGAGCGTATTTTATCTCCGATTAAACGCGACGTTCTTATTCCAAAAGCAACCGCGCGACCAAATTCCCCGCGTACCAGCCGTTTTATTTTATTCTCTTTTTTCTTTTATCTTTTTCTAACGAAAGATAAAAGAAGCGTCGAGCGTCTTCCGCCACCTCCCCCTTCCCACCCTTTTCGATTTTGATCCAGAGCAATTTCGAATATGCACCGCTCCGTTTTCACTTGGCACACACCTGTACATATCTATCCGAAAATCTACTCGCCCTGTACAATCTTGCCATCCCGGCGGCGTTACTTGCTAAATATTAACAAGCGATGCGCGCGTTCTACGAGATCGTTCGGCTGTATCGTGCTCGTTTCCAGACTCGATATCACGCGGCAAGTGTATCTCGCGCAGCAGCGATAACGACGCAGCTATGACATAGCCTGTAATGTACTTAGTTACTGCGAAAGAAGGAAACTGCGGAAAGGAACGGGAGAGAAAAAGCGAGCGAGAGGGGAAGCGAGAGGGGAAGCGAGATGGAAGATTGCGAGCGCCTACTCGTGGATGCATGTATAGCTGTAGTATAAGTAAGCGAGAGAGAAACAGAGAAAAAGAGGATAAAAGTGGCGATCGAAGGAAATTGCCTTCGAACAGCGTAGCCTAATGGAAATACGAAAGAATTTCCTTTGCGTCTCGTTTGTGGCGCTCCGACGCCGATCGTTGTTGTAACGCGCGAAATAACCGATTTGTCGTGCAAAACGTATATTAAACATATCTCTCTGTGCTTGGACGCAAACGCGCGTGCCCGCACCTAGAACCTCGTCTTATCATTCCTTCTCTCCTAAACTTAACGCGTACATATATTTTTCCAATGCGACACTCGCGTCTTATTGTACATCGTCTCTGACCGTTTACCGTCTAGTAACGCTAAAATTGTCCGCGTGTACGCGTATTGGCGCGCGCGTCGTGTCTACCGTATGTAGAACGATCGTCGATTAATCGCAGACTGTATTTCGTACGTGTAAATGTACGTTGGAGACAATATGTATCGACGACAGGTTCGTACGATGTTCCCGTGACGCGCGACAGCGATGCGCGAGCCTCTGTCGTTTCTCCCTCTTCACCGCGTTCTTACCGCGCGTTCCGCTGCCAAAACGTGTAAACGAGAATAGAGTATCTCATCTAGTCCCGTCTTGGAAATCTCTGGCTGAACTCGCTATTCGCTGTTCGCTGCTCGCCGTTCCCCAACCGTTGGCCCGAACATTTTCTATGGAGGACGAAACGCCTCCGCCTAACGCGGAGAAGCACGAGACCAGTACTACGATCGTCGGAGTTGTGGCGAAACGTTCGCGAAAGTAGTAAAATTCAGCACGGAGCGGTGGAGACGCGGTGAAAAGCAGCCAACCGAGGAGGACACCGAGAAACGAATAGCCTCGTGCTTGCGCGCCCTTTTTGTGTACAGTTTCACCGTAACGAAATGTCATATCAATGTAACCTAGACTTTATTTAATATATGCAAACTCGTATGCATATTGAAATCGTGCGTCATGTTTAAAAGATAGCTCTTGTATGTTAAATAAAACGAGACTAAATAAAATTGTTGATATGTGATATATTGTATATGAGAGGTACGTGAGCTGATAGGTAATTTATTTCTTCACCACCGAGTTCCACGTACCTTCGACGTAACGCATGCAGGGTTGCTACTTTACGTTCGTCGAATAATTAGAAAGCAATCGGTATAATTCGTTT
Organism: Bombus bifarius; assembly: GCF_011952205.1. Lineage (NCBI taxonomy): Eukaryota > Metazoa > Arthropoda > Insecta > Hymenoptera > Apidae > Bombus > Bombus bifarius. The sequence continues at coordinate 1,260,394 of NW_022884533.1, forward strand.
CGCGTACATTACCTATTCACTCGGGATAAACTCATCGATACGATGGTACACGAGATCCTTTTACGTCCTTTTTACGTCGAAAGCCCAGCTCTTCGTCTTCCGTGAATACGATTCTTCCAAGGTGGTCCATCGTTGTCCATCGTTAACGAGAGACAGGCACCGTTATAAGATCGAATATAAAGTCGAATCCAAAAAGAAAAAAGCTCGTACTTGAATCACAGAGACGAGGAACGTTTAAACGCGTCGATTATTTCCGAAGTACTCGAAATTTTCTGTAGATGGCGTTGATGGTAGACCGCGATGCCACGGGTAAGAAAGCGTACGTCATTATCGGGTCAGTTCGTAAATGGCGCGCAACCGTTAACCAAACGAAGCAACTAGCAAGCGTAACACGCGTCTCGTTCGTTTCTGTCGCTTCTCTTCTATCATCGATGAGATCGAGCAGATTGTAAGTTGTTGAACGATTCGTTATATCGTACAAGTTAAAATTACCTTGGTTATCTCAAGATGCACTCGATCGTTGTTTCGTTGATTTCGAAATCGATCGATGGCGTCTCCTATTGCATTCGTGTTTTCGCGTTATTCGATATTAACCGACGATTTATTCCGCTTTACCGTTCGTTCGATCGCCTTACGACTACAAAGCGATAGGGTTTCGAGTCGCGTGCATCTTTCTTGTTTTGATACGTCTTTCATACCGATCAAAGCATAAATCGAATAACACGTTTCATATGTTGTACCGTGTATATTGTAATCGATACGTTATCTAAACATATATATATTTGACATCGTTTTCACGTCGAAAGGCGACGAAACGTAAACAAGATCTTTTGCCTAATTTATGTTTCCGCCTTTCTTTTCAATCAACCGTTCGACTAGTTTCCAGACTCGTAAATATAAATAAGCTATGTACATGCGCGTCATTGAAAACAATTTCATCGCTGGATCGAATGCATCTTCGTGTACGTTCGTTGCCAGTCTCGAAAGGTATTGAAACTCGTAGATCGTAAATCGAAAGGAACGGAAGGTAACGAGGAAAAAGCACACCGTACGAATCTAGTTCCATTGCGTTTTAAAAGAGGACGCTAACGGCACGTTGCCCACGGTCGATAATCTAGTTTCCCGACGATAATGTCGCCGAAAATATCTATTTCGCAATACGCGTTTTAAAATTTCAACGACTAATCTCGCACGTGATTCGAATCAGGAATAGATCAATCGGAGAACGATCGATTATATATCTTCTCGTTTATACGTTAGTACCACGTACCGCGCGTGCCATTAAAGTGTAGAAACGCGAACGTTACAAGGCAAGGATCATGAAAATTTGGTGTAACAAAAATCGAAACGTGATTCACAGATTTATGATTTACTTAACTATACATCTAACGCGTCTCACGCTCTCGCGCTCGTGGTTGTACAATAAATTTTCGTCAAAGCGATACATCGTTTGCCGAGAGATCGTTTCTTTTCTTTCGGGACACGAGAGTCGAGTTATCGAAGGGCAAATTGCCCGTTCGTACGCTCGATTCTACGGTCAAAAATATATTTCGCACCAGAGATTGAACACTGTGATCCATCTATATATATACATACATGCGTACACACGTACTTACACACATGCATACGTACTACACATACGTATGTACATCGGCGAACTTTCACACGCGCACACGCACGTACCCTAAACGAGTACCCTAGCAGAAGTCGCTTCTTCGTATCGAAAGAATCGAAATTTCGGAGCGGAGTAACAGCACAAATCGATCGTGCTCGAATCGAAATTGAGAAACGAAAGGATCGTAGCTGCGAGAACGGCGCAGGTTTCGTCGGAAGCGGCTCGTTTTCGTCGAAGAGCCACGCAGCCACGTTTCGCTCTAGCAAACCTGTTACGCGTTCGGATAAGAATTTACGAGGAGACTGTGCGAAAGGAAGAGACGTACGCTCGAGGAAGTGATTGGCGCAGCGACGCGTTATCGATTTGCATTCGTGAAATGCGCTCGTTGCGCGGTCGTTTTACTCGTACGTAGAAAGAGGAGGGAGGAGCAGCTGACGAGACTCCATCGCGAACACCTTTGAGAAGGGTGCGCCTGTTAAACCAGTTCTCGTCCGAGGGAGGCTCCTCCCAGAACTTTTACGCAAGAGGTTGCGCCTCGATTGGCTGAAAAACACGCGCACGATCGATGTTTGTCATCGCGCGAGCGTCGAATCGTTTCTACGCTTTTCGAAAAAGTAACGTCCGCGAATGGGAAAAATGTACAATGAACGTTACGCGCGTTAGGAACGAAGCGGTTGGATCGCGCATCGATAGGATTAGTCGCGCGGTTCCCTTCAAACGTTGCTCGGGCATAGAGGCGCGACCACGCCGAGTCAGGCAAACGCGTGGACACGAGCAAACAAATCGTCGGCTTGGCCTGGATGAACCGCGTCGTTTCGATCGGTCTCGTAGTCGGTTGGTCACGTCGAGTGCTGAGGGGGCGGAAGCGTAATTTCGTATCCGGTCGGCATGCCCTGTTGATGATGCTGGTAGTGATGAGCGCTGGACATCATCTGATGATGCGTTTGCTGGTAATACTGATGATGCATGCTCGAGTGACTCGAGTAATAGACCGAGCTCTGTTCCGCGTCCTTACCTGAAACCAGAGTATTTCGATCGCGTACGAGTAACGGACGATCGACGATAGAATCGATGGAAGAAGAGAGCTTACCGGTTTCGCAGATTCCACGTCCGTAGCACAGCGCTTTCACGTCGTTCATGGGACTGAGGCCGCCGCTGTGAGGGTGCGTTGTGTGCACGGAAGACGAGACCATCGGTGTCGCGTATCTGGGATGACGGGGAGCCATGGGACTCATACCCATCGGGCTGCACGGGTTCACGGCGACCGGCGACATGCTCATCGTCGAGAGCGGCGACATCGCTAGATTCGTGCCGTTCGAATCGATGCTCTGCAACGATTGAATGCTCTCTCCGTTGCTCACCGAACTGCCGATCACGTTGCCAGCGTTATTCTGGCAATTTAACGGCAGCATATCCCTGAAACGAGGAAAACGGTGTACAGGCGAATTCAGCACGCGACGTGATACTCGAACGAAAGTCGATCGTTCGACTTGGAATACGCGAAAGACACGCGCGGCACCGGCTGCGCTCGGCCTAGACGAAGAAACAGAACGCCGTTAAGAGAAATTGCTCTTGACCCGTCATAAATCTCCGCGTCCGTCCCATGAACGAGTCCCGACGAGGATGAAAATTCGAGGGAAAGGCTCGAACCGAGAAGCATATGCGAGGTTCCTCATTGTCTTACGGGTCGGAAAAAACCTATGACCCTTGGCCTAGGAGGGACCTGACGATTAGGGACTCGCACGCACACACGCGAGTGCACACGCGTTCCTTCGTTCCGAGAATTTTCTCGGCACACCGTCGGAGAAGGTCGGAAGGAGAAAAGAAGAAAAGGAGAGCAAAGGCAGGCTGCTCGCGACGCATTGTTCCGCGGTCGATGGTAAGAAACTCTCCCCGGCCATTTGCACGCGCGTACGTTTCTCCCCGTCACCCGGCCGCCGCACTGCCGTCGTCCATCTCCGCACGGCTAATCGCGCTAGAAACCGCGTATACGTGTTCGCGTTAGCGTTGGTATTAACGTTGTTAATGTCGACGACACGCACGTGCACGCACGGTGGTCCATGTGCAACCAGCTCCGCCCCTGACCACTGGTTTCTGCCGTTTCGTCTCTATACCGCTCCGCCGTCGTCGACCTTCCCTCGTCGCCCTGCCACGAACTGCGCGCATTTTTATGGTCGTGTTCCAAGGTCTGAACTTCGAAACGCGTCTCTCCTTTTTCTCCGTTGCTCCTCGAGCAGCCTGCAGACTGCAGCCGATTTCCTTCGAGCATCAACGGCGAGCGACCGCGGCGCGCCCTACGCGGAGGCGATTAATCGCGTGCTAACCGGCCGCGAATCGAAACGAGGAAGCGCCGCGAGACGGCCGAAGAACGATACGAAAACGAGGAAACGGAAAAACAAGGTTGTCGGAAGGGAACGGCGGCCGAGATAGATGGAAATAGCGTCGGAGAGGGCCGGTCGTGGCCTTTATGTAGTAAACTATTGGTAGTGCGAACAGCTCAATGGTGAAACGAGAGACGTAACCGAAGCTGCGTCATAAAACGGTAATAGGGCGTCGCGTTTCCTTTTCGTAGAGGTTTTGACGAGGGAGTGGGACGTTACGAGGGGCGGAACGAGAAGGAAGGCTCGGACCGAAGCGTTGTCGCGACCGAAAACGACCACGTTTTCGGCGAACCTCTGCGCGAGTTTCGCGAAGAAAACTCTCGCGAGCGAAGGCAGAGGATGGAACACTCGGTGGCAAAACGAGCGTAACAGCGATCGCGGACTTGCGAGCGAGCGAGCGAACGAGCGACGTCGCGTCAGCGTACGGTCCAAAGCGGACCGTGACCGAGCCACGTCGTCGTAGCCATAACAACGTTCCTCTCTTTCTCTCTCTCTCTCTCTCTCTCTCTCCTATTACCTTTATCCATTTTGCACGCGCGCGATCTACGTAGCGGCAAAATTCGAGCGATCGCGGCCGATCGTTGCCGCAAACCTTCTGAGAAAAAGGTTACGTCGAGAGGAGAAACGAGCGGAAAGTCGAAACGAAGCGTAAAGGAACGGGTTCGACGTGGTCCGTACGTGGATGATTCGCAGCGTTCTACCAAACGACAAGAAACGAGGAAAGGAGGCTTTTGTTCGACCGATGGGGAACGAATCGTGGATCGGGACGTTTCCCGTTGGAAAGCGACGAACCGTCGATATCGCGCGCATACCCCGATGATTTCCTTAGACGCAGTTCGTTCGGGGCAATGATTTACCGTCTTGAAAACGGTCAGACCCTCGAGGAAAAACGCACGTCCCTATACACATGTCGAAACACTTGTTGCTCGGTGGAAAAGTCGAGGACCCCCCGTTGACACACGTGCCCTCCATGCAGGACAGTTTCGCTCACGGGACGCTTTCGCATCTCTGTCGGGAGTCGTCGTCGTCGTCGAGGAATTTTCAAGACGAGAAAAGAACGCGCTATGAAGGACTTACGTTCTCGTTTGCGGCGTGCGATCCCTCTGCCGTCGATTCTTGAACCAGTTGGCCACCTGAGTCAAGGTCAAGCCGGTCTCCTTCGCCAGATTCTTCTTCTCCTCGGAAAGCGGGTACTTGGTTCTCATGTAGCACTGTTTCAACGCGTTTCTCGATCGCTCCTTGAAGCAGTACACCACCTCCTCGCCGTCCCAGATCGTCTTCGGCAACGGATACTTTTTGCGCAGCCGATACTTGTCGACCGCGCCGAGCGGTCTGCCGCGGATCTTCTCCGCCTCGCTGTAATGCGACTTGAACCACATCTGCTGTAGCTCCGGGTGTCGATCGGGTGAAAACGGATGGCTCTCCAGAATCGAGTAGAGCTCGTGGTAAGCGCCTCGATGAAAGGCCACCGTAGCTCTCGCTATCAACACGTTCTCGTCGCGACGAAGCAACTCGCCGGGCGGCAAAGACCATAGGAGCCTGTCATCCAAACACATCGTGCCTTCCTTTTAGATACGATCCGCTTCGACCGACGGGTCGCGTCGCGTCGAATCGACCGCGAGTCCGCGAACAACGTCGATGAAAAATCATGAAATGGCCGCGGCTGAAACGCGAATTTCTCGACGATAAAGAGATCGCGATCGTTCGAGAACCAGTCGAATCGGTAAAACGGAAGACAAAGGCAAAGAAAATAAACGAGAAGAGAAGAGAAGAGAGGAAGAGAGAAAGAAGGTAAAAGATACAGGAAACAAAGGAACGATAAAATTTCCTCGTGAGCTTCTCGATATCCCTGTCTCTGCGATAACGCCTTACTATACAAGATATCTGATCCGGCGTATAGTTACTGGCCGTAATTCCCAGAGAAAGTCCGCCGATGTTTTCCGATATTGGTAGACGTATTCGCGGAACTACAAGTGGTCAACTCTTGAGGATATTGCAGGCTACCGTTCGATGCGTGAAACAAGGTTTTGCGAATGCGAATGATGCGTTAACGCGAGCCCGGGCATCGACGAGGTCGTCAAACTGTCAGTGGACGCGTTTCGGTGCATGCCACCGATCTGGCTGACCGCTCGCTGTTCGGCGACGACAGTTGGTCCGAGCTATCAGCGGGCATTCTCGATGTCGATTCTCCGTTTCTCGCCGATCATTCGATGCTCGTTTCACCGTCGCGTCGCGTCGCGTCTTCGCAAGAAAAGATTCTCTTCGGCCGCCACCGCCACCGCCGCCGCCACGCCGCCGCCGCCGCCGCCGTCGCCGCGTTCAAGTCGGACGTTCGAGCGTTCCAGCTGCGACGACCACGATCGTCGACTCGCGTTATCGATC